>NC_072416.2:37177500-38582500 GCF_028858775.2 Pan troglodytes | reverse complement strand
ACTGAACTTACTGAAAAATAATGCTGCCATTGCATTTCCACTCTAATATACTGCAGTGATTTTGTGTTTGCACATATTTGTCCATGTCATATGTTTGCTTGAAAGAATGTAAAACAAAGAATGCATATAGATTATTAAAGAAATCCTCCCAAATTTGTTCACATATATTAGATCCTAAAACTAAATAGGTGTTCTTTTTCTGAATTGAGATAGATTAACAGAACATATTAACTGAAATAACTGTCATATTATTTATAATTCTTACCAGACACATGCAATTGAGCCTATGACCGAGGATGAAGACTCTATAAAGGACATCGCTCAAGTATACAATATGATTTTCTTTAATTTTGATCTGAAAGACTTGTTAATAGAAAGACTGAAGTTCTGTCAAACAAATTGATTACATTTCTACTGGATTTTGGAAATATGTAGCATCTGTGATAAATTAAAGTACTTAATCATCACTTATTGTCTTTAGTGTACAATTTATTATATCTCTATTTTTATACCCCTCAAAGTATTTGCAAAATTAATAGAACTTTCTTAAGAATACAGTGACTGTCCTCAAAATCCACTTAAAATTGGTAGCCTCGAATTTATATTTCATCTACTCTTCCAAAATAATTATTGTATTGTTGGTTTTAAATCTAACATCTCACTATTTTCTATTTTATCATATGCTTTTCTGATGCATATTTTTTTCTGCTTTATGTTGATTTTTATGATCTTTTTTTTCTTTATTAGGTTTTAGGTGTAACTCTTTTTATTTTTGTAGTTACTTCATAGTTCATAATATGCAGCTTTAACTTATCACAGTCTAACTTCAAATGATATTACATCACTCAGACTGATTTGTGAGTACAGAGAGACTGGGCAGGGACATATATGATGAATCAGAAGCACCTGACTCTTTTAAAAGGCTCACTAATCTTAGTAAAATAAACCCATACAGAAAATTCTTTTATTTTAAGGTGAGTAAACATGCACACACATGGCCCTTCAAGGTCATTCTGTCAGTTAGCCTTAATCCAACCCATGAGATACCAGTTTGCCAGTTTATGAACATTGCCATAGAACAGTTTTTTTATTTTAAATTCTAAGTTTAAACTGAAGATTCAATGGAGGTGGAACTAGTTTTCTTTTTGAGCAAGAAAATAACTCAATTAAATGTACTATGTCTCAAAATATGCAGTATACACACCCTCATGAAAATGAGACAAGAGTAAATAAATTATGACATCTAGAAAATTAGGTAAGACACTGTTCAATAATGAGGCAAAATAGGATGTGAATGTCACCTACGCTATCAAATAGAGAGAAATGTGGGGTTTCATCGAATAAATCTGAGGTTGAATGTATAGAACATTATTTCAAATATGTCTTGATTTGTATCTAAACTTATATCCTATAAAATCATGCAGAATATGAGGAGTCATTATCTAATTTTAAGTAGGAAAAATATGAATCAGTACTAATAATAAAAACTAATAATTTACTCAATGCCAGGCAATGTTTCTAGTGTTTTACATTTTCAGAAAACAATTATGAGATAACTGTGAAGAAAACAATTCTTCACTTTTCAAGAAAGAAAACCAAAGTAATGACAAACTAAGTAAGTGGCCCACCCAAGGTCGTATAGTTAAGAAATGACTAAGTTTTAGACCTTATAGACCTTAACATGTTTTATTTGTTTGCTTGTTTTGAGATGGCATCTCGCTCTGTCACCCAGGCTGGAGTGCAGTGGCACGATCTCGGCTCACTGCAAGCTCTGCCTCCTGGGTTCATGCCATTCTCCTGCCTCAGTCTCCCAAGTAGCTGGGACTACAGGCGTCCACCACCACTCTCGGCTAATTTTTTTGTGTTTTTAGTAGAGACAGGGTTTCACCATATTAGCCAGGATGGTCTCGATCTCCTGACCTTGTTATCCATCTGCCTCAGCCTCCCAAAGTGCTGGGATTACAGGCATGAGCCACCCCACCCAGGAGACCTTAACATGTTTTTAAGTAAAATGTATTATTTTTCATGTGTAATGTTTGCTCTGTCTCTCATATATACATAAAAATATAAATATAATCATGAAGAGAATTATAATAGCCAACTTTATATTTCAGAGATATTGGCTTGGCATTGCTTTCAGCAGGTATTTTGACATTAGCCTCTGGAGTGGAGTTGGGGACAGGGTGATTTCAATGTTTCAAAAATATATGAGAACTGTGAACCTATGTTAGTGGATTGCCTATTCGTGACTTCTAATTGAACACTATCAAAATTGACAACTAAAAAAAAATGAAATGAGAGAAAATGTTTATAGCACTTAAGAGGATAAATTAGTTTCTTTATGTCTAGATTTTATGTTAAATAAAGAGCTTTCAGGAAAAGTAAATGACAGTTAATGATTTTGATTATAATCAGTCAGATTTTTTCCATATTTGAGCAAAAATTGTAATTGACTTATCCACTGCTTTCAGTGTAGATTAGCTGAATCATCTAACTTATGTCATCTCTTATAAAAATATTGATTGAGATGAAAAATGAATAAATGATTTATTTATCTTAAAACAGTTCTATGTTGATAATATAAAAAATACTGACAGTTTCATCTAAAATATGTTTGGATAAGCTACATTATATATGATTCATATCTTATGTATAATTTTTATATGATATTTGATTTGGTTCATACACAAAGGAACAAATGTTTCTATGTAAGAAAGTTATTTTGCTTATTACAGAATTTAAAAATAAAATGATTCTTCCACGATGGCCATTTAACAATTTAAATTTAGGAAACATCTGGCATGTTCAATTGAGTATTTACTTTACATAATTGTGTTCCATATCTTAATGCATTCCCTTTAGCAGTTTCTTGCAGCAAGCAACACATGTAAACTTGTTTCTCGCTAAATATTTTTTATTTTAGCAAAGTTTTAGACCTAGAGATTTAAAGAAAAATTGCAAAGATGTTACAAAGATGAACTCTTGAACAGAATCTTTTATTTTTAAGCATGCAAAACGGTTTGGTTTTTTAAAACCCTGAAGACATAAATGTACAACTGAGAACCCAAAGAAAATTGGACTGTTTTGTTTTGTGATTTGATGTCTGAAAAATAAAATCCTTTAGTTTCCTTTCATTTTTCCTGAGAGAATATAAACTGTGTTGTGATGTCAAACTCATTCTGAGTTTAGATGCCCCATGGGCAAATCGTTTCATCTAATTAAAACAAAATTAAGACAAATCTCTTACACATAAATCTTTGATGGTGGGAAATGTAGCTTCATGTTTTTAAAGCCTTCACAGAAGACAAAGTACCTCTCAATCTTGTAACTCTACTTTTTATAGCTACCTAAAATAATTATTAAGGCATATTTGATATACTGTAATCAATTTATATTTGTGTTTTGTTTAATAATTGGGATCCTTTGGACCATTTGCTGCAAATATCCTATATTTAAAAAAAAACTTTGTCTAAATATATCATGCAGAAAAATATTTATACCTAAAAATATAAACTCCATTAACAAAAATTGTTCAGCAAAACTCTATTAATTCAATACACTGTATGGTTAATTTTTGTAGCCAATTTTTCCTTTTCTTCTCTCTAATGATGTGATGTTCTTCAATGTCTTCTGAAAACTTGAGCATAGGAGTTGGAAGTGTATAAAGCAAAACAAATAGTAAGGAGAGAGTTTAGAATGCTAATTTTTGAAGGGGAAATATAAATTTTACAACTCTTAGTTTGCATTTTAAATTTATATTATCTGTATTTAAGTATTTAAGTTGATTTTCACCAGTGTGTTAGTGTGTTTGTGTTGTTGTAAAACAAATAACTAAGACTGGGTCATTTATAAAGAAAATAGATTTATTTGGCCCTTGGTTCTGCAGATTGTATGCAATGCATAGTGTCAGCATCTGCTTGTGGTGAGGGCCTCAGGAAGATTACAATCATGGCAGAATTTGAAGGGGAGCCAGCATGTCATAGGGCAAGAGAGGGAGCAAGAGAGAGAGAGAGGGAAGGTGCGACACTCTTAAACAACTAGATCTCCTGGAAACTCTTTACCACTCATTACCCAAGGGAGGGAACCAAACCATTCATGAGGGATTTGCCCCCATGACCTAATACCTCCCACTAGGCCCCACATCCAACAATACAGGTCACATTTTAATATGAGATTTGGAGGGGATAAAATATCCAAACCATATCAACTGTTCACTGCTAACTACTAAATCAAAGAATTAATTTTTTACAGGCAATGTATTTTTTTTTCTTCATTCAAAAGAAAAATACTTGACTGGACCTTATGAGGAGAAAGTGTTAATCTCTTGCAGTTTTTAATTAAATAAAATAATTTGAGGCTATTTTTGCAAATTAAGGCCATTGAGAAGGACTCTAGACTATAAAAAGATTCCAGACATTTTCTATAAACATATTTATATATATATATATATATATATAGTTGTTATCATAGTAGATTTACACCATTGCCATCTGGAAGTAATTCCCTTATTCAACACAGAAGGATTTCTCATCCTTCTCCTAAATATTTTCTTCTAGCTCAGAGTGCCTGTGGCCAAAAACAAGATATTTTAAAACAACAACAAAAACAAAAAATTCTGCTATCCCCATATGGGTTATCTTTCTTTTGTAGTTTTCTTTTTACTTGAGTTAAAATATTTCCTTTGAATTCAGACTGACAAAGATATTGAAGGACATCGAATGTCGTTTAGAGCACTGTTCCTGTGCCTGTTTTCACTAGATCAATAGTGGAGGTGACTGGAGATATTGGAAGAAAGAAATAAACTAGGGTAGCTCATATCCCCCATTCCATGTTTTTTGTCTTTAGGATGTCCCAGCCTGCAGTGAAAATGAATTCTGTTCTGCCTCTGCTATGCGGTAAATTTAGCAATAAAGTTTCTGCTCTGTGCCCTGTACTGGAGTGTAGTGTAGGAAAATCCCTGTTGCTAAGCACCACGCCAACAACACCATGAGCTACAGAGCTCACATGCTTATTTCATTATGCTTTACTTCTGTTTTTGTTGTTGTTGTTGTTGTTGTTGTTGTTGTTTTGAGACGGAGTCTGGCTCTGTAGCCCAGGCTGGAGTGCCATGGCGCGATCTCGGCTCACTGCAAGCTCCGCCTACCTGGTTCACACCATTCTCCTGCCTCAGCCTCCAAAGTAGCTGGGACTACAGGCGCCCACCACCACGCCCAGCTAATTTTGTATATTTTTATTAGAGACGGGTTTTCACCGTGTTAGCCAGAATGGTCTCGATCTCCTGAGCTCATGATCCACCTGCCTCGGCCTCCCAAAGTTCATTATGCTTTATTTCTATGTCTATCTTGAATTGTTTCATATTCAGAGAAAACAGGAAGGTAAGTTGTTAACATTCTTCATTGCAACAAATTTTTAGAACTAATTCTATATTGAGGAATGTCTTACATTTTAACCAAAACCTTTTGATAAATTACAAAGTTGCTGAATATATCTAGATCTAAATCTTAAACTATATCTATAGCTATTATATAGATGTATATGATTTATCAAGAGCTATTATCTGGAATATATACTTGATTCCTTTTACAATTTTCATAATGTAACCAGAAAATGACCCTTGAGATCCTTGAGAGTGATTATATAAACATACCCTTGATTTGCTATCTCCAGCCTAATTATCACAGTTAAAATTTTGGTATCAAAAATGGAGCAAAGATAGTAAGACTTGTAAAGCAGCAGACCTTACAAAATGTTAAAAACAATTTTATTTACATAGTGCATCCACACAGACCTAATTATATGTATTAAACCTAATGTTTAACATTATTAGCAAGTCAGAGAATTTAGAAAAATCAGACATAATTTTAGATAAAATAAATATTAATACTAGTCATTAATATAATCCCTGTTTGATAAAATGACTATATGAAAATAACTGCCCTCAAATTATTTTCAGCTGACATATTTTTAATGAAAGGAGATGGTGGCTGGAGGCAGTGGCTCATGCCTGTAATGACAACACTTTGGGAGGCCAAGGCCGCGGATCACTTGAGATCAGGAGTTCAAGACCAACCTGGCCAACCTGGTGAAACTTTATCTGTACTAAAAATACAAAAGTTAGCTGGTTGTGTTAGTGGGTGTAATCCTAGCTACTCAGGAGGCTAAGGCAGGAGAATCACTTGAACACAGGAGGTGGAGGTTGTAGTTAGCCAAGATCGTGCTACTGCACTCCAACCTTTGTGAGAGATCAAAACTCTGTCTCAATGAATAAACAAATAAGGAGATGGTATGGAATCATTATTAATTTTGGGCCCCTCATGTTAGCTAATATGTTTAAACCTAGGTCAAGATAGAAACTGACCCAGATTATTACCATGTTTCAGTGCATAATATTTTAAAATAATTCAACACTGACACATAATACTATGCTATTCCACTTAGATATAAAAAAATGGTAAGAGAAGTCTCATGTTCTTGTCCCGGCATGGTCACTTACACCTGTAATCCTAGCACTTTGGGAAGCCAAGTGGGGAGGATCCCTTGAGGCCAGGAGTTTGAAACCAGACTAGGCAACACAGTGAGACCTATCTCTACAGAAAATTTAAAAACTAGCTGGGCATTGTGGCAAGCACCTGTAGTCCCAGCTACTGGGGAGGCTGAGGTGGGAGAATTGCTTTTCCCAGGAGTTCCAGGCTACAGTGAGCTATGATCACATCACTGCACCCCAGCCTGTGTAATACAGTGAGACCCTGTCTCTTAAACCAACAAAAAATATTCCCAGAACTCTAATGTTCTTATATGTTATAGGACTTTTAAAAATTAGCCAGGCATGGTGGCGCATGCCTGTAGTCCCGGCTACTTGGAAGGCTGAGGCACGAGAATCACTTGAGCCTGGGAGGCGGAGGTTGCAGTGAGCCGAGATCACGCCACTATACTCCAGCCTGGATGATAGAGCGAAACTGTCTCAAAATAAATAAATAAATGAATGAATGAAAGTACACCAAAAGTTTTAACTTAACAAATTTTATTTACGCCTCACATTGATGGAGTGATAAAAACAAATAAGTAATACGAATGAATGTATAGCATATTTTACAATTTTTTTTTAAATTAGACCCTTATATATACAAAGTAATTTAATTTTTTTTGTTGTTTTTTTGAGATGGAGTCTCGGTCTGTCACCAGGCTGGAGTGCAGTGGTGTGATCTCAGCTTGCTGCAACCTTTGCCTCCTGGGTTCAAGCAATTCTCCTGCCTCAGCCTCTCCAGTAGCTGGGACTACAGGCACGCAGCACCATACCTGGCTAATTTTTTGTATTTTTAGTAGAGATGGGGTTTCACCATGTTGGCCAGGATTGTCTCGATCTCTTGACCTCATGATCCACCCGCCTTAGCCTCCCAATGTGCTGAGATTACAGGTGTGAACCACCATGCTCGGCTGCAAAGTGATTTAAATTTATCAACAATTTTATCTTAATGCAAAATTTTTGTCATTTGTGATATTTTCCAATAGCTTATCCGAATTCCTTAGGATCAGATTTCAAAATAAGATTTCCAAGTCAGATTCTTTGAAATTACAATCCAAAGTATTTAGATTTTAGAAAGGTAATGTGGTAAATATTCTGCCTATTATGGAATAACTCTAGTGGCAAATCATATGAATAATCACATGAACTGGGATCAATAAGACTATAAATACCCCTGGTCGGGTGCGGTGGCTCACACCTGTAATCCTAGAACTTGGTGAGGTTAAGATGGGTAGATCACAAGGTCAGAAGATCAAGACCATCCTGGCTAACACAGTGAAACTCCGTCTCTACTAAAAATACAAAAAATTAGCTGGGCATGGTGGCAGGCACATGTAGTCCCAGCTACTCAGGAGGCTGAGGCAGGAGAATGAATGGCATGAACCCAGGAGGTGTAGCTTGCAGTGAGCCAAGATTGAGCCACTGCACTCCAGCCTTGGTGACAGAGCGAGACTCCGTCTCAAAAAAAAAAAAAAATTAGCTGGGTGTGGGCAGGTGCCTGTCATCCCAGCTACATGGGAGGCTGAGGCAAGAGAATTACTTGAAACCAAGAATTGGAGGTTGCAGTGAGCCAAGATCATGCCATTGCACTCCAGCCTGGGCAAGAGCAAAAATTCTGTTTAAAAAACAAAAACAACAACAACAAAAAAACTATAAATACCACTACATCAGCATAGATCAGATTTTCCAAAACTTAGGTTTAGGTATTCATAACTGTTGAATTTTGTAATTCCACATGAAGAATTGTAGATCTGCATATATTTTCAAATACTAATAGTTATAATTACATAGTTTATAATTTATAAGTCCAATTTTTGGTTATTTTCATTATTAATACTTTTCCAGTCATCTACCCTTTCTAAAAGAGAATACAAAACGCTTCTTTTCCTTTTTTTTTTTGTTTTCAAGGCTAGAACCAAGATGGGGCAAAGGCCAGGGCAGATCTAGGGCACAAGCAGGGCAGGCTAGGGCAGGGCAATGGCAGGGCCAGCCATGGCAGGGAACAGGTGGGGCAGGGTCAGGGCCACGGCTGAGGCAGGACAAGGAAGAGGATCGGGGTCCAGGCCAGGGCAAGGGTATGGCCAGGGCAGAGGTAGGGCCAGAGCCAGGGTCTGGGTAGGACCAAGGCAGGTCCATTGCAGGGCCAGAGTTCAGACCAGGGCCAGAGCAGGGCTGGGACAGGGCCAGGGCCAGGACCTGGAAAGGGCAATGTCAGGACAAGGGCCATGGCAAGACCAGTAACGGGGCTAGGGCCAGGACAGGGACAGGGACAGGGTCAGGGCTAGGGCCAGAATAGCATGCCAGGGTAGAGCCAGGCCAAATTAGGGCCAGGACAGGGTCAGGACCAGGGCTGGGTCAGGGTATGGCCTTAAGTATTGAAGGGCCAGGGCCAGGGTCCATGCCAGTGCCAACGCCGGTCTAGGGCAGAGGCAAGACCATGGTCAGGTCTAGGACAAGGCTGGGGCAGGGCCAAGTTCTGGGTCAGGGTCAGCACAAGACCAGGACAGAGCCAGGGGAGGGACAAGGCCGTGGTTGGGCCAGGTTAAATCAGGGACAAGACACCTGCAAATCCACTTCGGGGCCAGGGTCAGGGCAGCACCAGTTCAGGGCCAGGGCCAAGACAGGGCCAGGGCCAGGGCTGTCAGGGTCATTGGCAGGGCAAGGGCCATGGCAGGAGCAGGGTCAGGAGCAGGGGTCCATGGCAGGCCAAGGCCACAGATAGGACCAGGTCTGTGCTAGGGCCAGTGTGAGAGCCAAGGCGGGGTCAGGGCAGGGCCAAAGGGAGGGCAGGGCCAGGGCAGGGTGGAGCAGGCCCAGGGTAGCACAGGGTTAAGGTAGGGCATGACCAATCAGGGCAGGTCTATGTCTGGGGCTGTGGCAGGGCCAGGTCCAGGGCAGGGGCAGAGCCAGGGCAGGGCCAAGACAGTGGCAGCTCCAGGGCAGGGCCAGGGTTAGGACCACGGACATTTCCAAGGCCAGTGCCAGGGCAAGGGCAAGGGCAGGGCAGGGCCAGGTTCATCTAAGAACCAGAGACAAAGCCAGGCCCACAGCAGGGCCAGAACAGGCACCTGGCAGGGCTAGCATCTGGGACAGGGCCATGGCAGGGCCAGGGCCACAAGCAGGTCTGTGCTATGGCCAGGTCCAACACAGTGCCCAGGTAAGGCTAGGATGAAGGCCAAGGTAGGGCCAGGGCAGGATCAAAGCCAGGCTAGGGCCAAGGCAGGGGCAGGGCCGGCAAGGAAGGGCCAGGAAAGCATAGGGCCAAGGCAGGGCAGGGCCAGGCCAGTGCCAAGACCTGGGCAGGGCCAGGGAACAGCCAGGGCAGGTCCAGGGCCAGGGCCATGGCCATGGCCTGGGCAGGACCAGGTTTGGGGCAGGAGCAAAACAAGGGCAAGGACAGTGCAGGATCTTGGCACAGCCAGGGTCCAGGACAGTGTCAGGGCAGGGCCAAGGCAGGGTGTGGGCCATGGTAAGACCAGCAACAGGGCTGGGGCTAGGCCAGTGACAGGACCAGAGTCAGAGCAAGGGCCAGAGCAGTGCAAGGCCAGGGTAGGGCCAGGCATTTCAGGGTCAGGGCCATGGGAGAACCAGGACAAGGTCTCAAGCAGGGAAGGGCCAGGGCCAGGACAGGTCCAAGGCAGGGCCATGACAGGGTCAGGGGCTGCGTTAGGGCATGGGCAGGGCCAGAGCAAGGTAAGGGTCAGGGCCAAGGCCGGGGTAGTGACAGGGCAAGAAATATGGCAGGACCAGGGGCAATGCCAAGGCCAATGCTGGGCCAGGGCTGAGCCAGGGCTGAGTCAGGGCATGGCAGGGCAGGGCATGGTATGACCAGTGCAGGACAGGACAAGAGCCAGTCCACAGAGAGAGCAGGGCTGATGCCAAGAAAAAGCCAGGCTAGTGTCAAGGCTGAGGCAGTGTCAAAGTATATCCAGGGCAGGGCCGGGTCCAGGGCCAGAATCGAGCCAGGGCACAGCCAAGGCAGGGTAGGGCAGGGAAATAGCAGCAGGGCCTAGCGAAGACTAGGATGAGGGCTAAGGTAAGGCCAGGGCAGGGTCAAAGGCAGAGTAGGGCCAGGGCAGCATGATGACACATCCAGAGCACAGCAGGGCAGGGTGATGGCAAGACAAGGGGCAGACCACTGCCAGCTCAGGGCCAGGGAAAGGCCAGTGCAGGGCCAGGAAAGGGTCTGGGTCTGGGTCAGGGCCAGGAACAAGGCAGAGCAGGGCCAGGGCCATGGCAGAGTCAGGGCAGGTCCTTGACAGGACCAGGTTCCAGGCCAGGGCCAGGGCAGCAGCAGGGGCAGGGCCTGGATAAGGGCAGGGCCAGGGATATGGGAGGACCAGGGCTAGGGCCAGGGACAGGCCATAGTGAGGGCAGGGCAAAAGCCGAGGCAGGGTCAGGGCAGGTCCAGGGAGTGGCCAGCACCAAGCGGGGCCAAGGCACAACCATCACAGGGTAAGGCAGGGCAATGGCACCACTGGGCCATGACAGGGCAAGGTCAGTGCCAGGAGAGGGCAGAACAGGCAGGCCCATGGTGGGGCCAGGGCAGGGATGGGCCAAAGCAGGGCCAGGACATGTCCAAGGCCAGGTCAGGGCCAGAACAGGAGCAGGACCATGACCATTGGCAGGGCCAGTGCCACGACGGGACAAGGGTCAGGACAAGGGGCAGGGCCAGAGCCAGGGCCAGAGCCAAGGTCAGGCAAGTGCAGGTTCAGGGCAGGGCCAGTGCGAGGGCAAGACCAGGGCAGGGACAGGGTATCACAGGGCCAAGACAGGGTCAGGATGGGACCAGAGCAGGACAGGGCCGAGACAGTCCAGATAATAGTAGGGCAGGTACAGGGCAAGGCAGGGCAGTACAGGGCCAGATCCATGGCAGGGGCAGGACAAAGCCAGGCCCATTGCCAATGCACCAGTCCTCCCTACAAGGCTCCTACCACCTGGCCACTGCTGCAGCCCGTCCATCACTGCAAGCCTGACCCCCAACCCTGGCTGCAGCCACCTGCCCTCCTAGCACGGCTGCTCTCCTACCGCTCCGGCGCACTGCAGTCTCCGTTGCTGCCACCCACCCGCAGCGAGGCAAGCCATGGTGTCGCAGGCTCTAGGTGTCTCCTCCTCTTCCTGGCATGGAGCAGCTGGGTGGGCAAAGCCAGAAAAGCCTAGAGGAAGATGTGAGGGTTGGAAGGGTTAGAGCCTCAACTTGTCATGCTGGCCACTAGGTGGCAGGGGCCAGTTTTAGCAAAGGCACTCACACCCACCCTCCAAAGTCCAGCCTCGCCTTTTGGCCCAAGCTGGCCGGGAACTGGGGTCTGGGGTGGGTGCTGGAGACACCACAGCACCCAGCTCCCCACTCCACAGGAACCATTGGGCCCACTGGGGCTGCACTCCTCGGGGAGCAGGAGAAGCAGGAAAATTCAGACCCAGCCAACCCTCCGCACCTAGGTGCCAATTCCTGTTCCGGACGCCTCCACGCACGGGGCCTTGTCCCCCATGGTGTCCCCAGGGGTGTCTGGCAGCCTCTGAGGCACAGACCCAGAGTGCACAGGAGCAGGAACCACGGTGGGTGTGGGGGCTCTGCCATGCTCAGAATTCCCACGCAAACGCTGCATGCCTGCTGCACTCCAGTATGACCAAGAGTGGGTCGCCCTCTGGAATGTGGAGTCAGGGAGAGGAGAACCACTCCTTCCTTGGATGCCAACTCTCCTGACCGCCGCCAGCAGTGCAGCCCCTGATAGCACTGAACTCGCCCCCCCTCCATGGCTAGTCCTGCCCTCAATAGCGCCCCCCACCTCCGTCCCCCAATGCCACCAGTAGCGTATACCTGATAGTGCCCCAACATGCCCTCCTCCATGGGCATTGCAGCCCCAGAAAGTGCCCATAACCCACCCTCCCTGCCGTGGGAAGTGCAGCCCTGTAGAGTGCTACCAACCAGTACCCTTAATGCAGGCAATGACACCCTGCATAGCGCCCCCAACCCACCCCACACTGTGAAAGGTGCAGCCCTGGATAGCCCCTGTCCTACCACTCTGGTCATGCTGCACACTCTGTCACCGCCACCACCAACCACAGTGAAGCAAGCCAGTGGGCCTCAGGCTCTAGCACCCAGTAGCCAGGCACGGTGCAGCTCTCACCGATGGCCAGCTCCTACCACTCTGACTACACTGCTGTCTCCCTGGCCATCTTCTTTGACTACAAAGGAATAAAACTAGGTATCAGTAAGAAGAGTAATTTTGGAAACAATACAATCACATGGAAGTTAAACACTACCCTCCTGAGTAAATGACTAGCGGGTCAATGAAGATACTAAGACAGAAATTCAAAAATCTCATGAAACAAAGGGTAATGAAAACACAGTATACCAAAACTTGTTACGCAGAAAACAGTACAAAGGCAGAGATTTACAGCTATAAGTGCCTACCATCCAAACAAAAGAAAAACTTCAAATAAACAATACATCTTAAAGAATTAGTAAAGAAAGAACAAACTAAACCAAAATTAAGAAAATAACTAAGATCATAGCAGAAATAAAATTGAAATAAGAAACAAACAAGATTAAATGAAAAGTTGGTTTTCTGGAAAGCTAAACAAAATTGACAAACTTTTAACCAGACTAACTAAGAAAAAAGAGACAAGATTCAAATAAATAAAATCAACAGATTAAAAAAAAGGAGACATTACAACTAATAATTTCAGAAATTCAAAGGATCATAACTGGCTATTACATGCCAATAAATTGGAAAGCCTAGTAGAAATTGGCAAATTCCTAGATGCATACAACCTACTTAGGTTGAATAATGAAAATATCCAAGACCAGAACAGATTGGTAACAAGTAATGAGATTGAAGCCATCAGAAAAAGTCTCCCAGTAAAGAAAAGCCCAGGAACTGATGTCTTCACTGCTGATGGCTTCACACCAAACAATTTAAAGACCTCGTACGAATCCTACTCAAACTATTTTGAAAAACAGGAGGGAATACTTCCAAACTTATTCTATGAGACCATTATTACTGTGATACCAAAATCAGACAAAGGCATCAAAGAAGGAAACTACAGGCCAGTATCTCTAATATTGATGCAAAAATCCTCAACGAAATACCAGTGAATCAAATTCAGTAATACATTAAAAAGATAATTCATCATGATCAAGTGGAATGTATCCCTGGGATGCAAGGGTCACTCAACATACAATGTGATACGTCATATCCACCAAATAAACAACAAAAACAGTATGATCATGTCAACTGAAACTGAAAAAGCATTTGATGAAATTCAACATCCCTTCATGCTATTAATCCTCAAAGAAACGAGTACAGAAGAAACATACCGCAACATAATAAAAACTACAGGAAAGACACCCACAGCTAGAATCATATGGAGAGAGGTCCAGGCTGCAGTGATCTGTGATCCCACCACTGCACTCCAGCCTGGGCAACAGAGTGAAACCCTGTCTTAAAAAAACATGTAAAAAGAGGTATGAGCCTCTTTTATAGGTGCAGTGACTCACATCTGTAATGCTAACACTTTCTGGGAGGCTGAGGTGAGAGGATCTCTTGAGGCCAGGAGTTCAAGATCAGCCTGGGCAAAATAGCGAGACCCTTTATCTACAAAAAATTTTTAAATATTTGCCAGGTGTGGTGGCACGTGCCTGTATTCTTAAACAATTATCATATGACCCAGATAGTCTATTCCTTAGGGATATACCCAAGGGAAATGAAAATATACATCCACACTAAAATTTGTACACAAATGTTCATAGCAGCATTGTTCATAATAGCCAAAAATTGGAAAAAAAACTCAAGTGCCTATCAACAGAGGAACTGATAAAATATGGTATATCCATTCAAAAGATTACTCAGCATTAGAAAAGAGTGAAGTGCTGATATATGCTACAGCATGGATAAATCTTGAAAACACTGTGCCAAGTGAAATAAGTCAATCACAAAAGACCATATGTAGTAAGATTTCATTCTGTGAAATCTCCAGAACAGCTAAACTCAGAGACAGAAAGTAGGCTAGTTATTGCCAGGGACTAGGGGAAAAGGGAATAAGGATGACTGCTAATGGGTATGGGATTTCTTGTGGACTGATGAAAATGGTCTGAAAGTATCTAGACACCTGTCTTGTTTGTGTGATTCTGTGAACATATTATAAACCATAAAATTCTGCACTCAAGGGGTTGATTTCATGGTAGGTGAATTTATCTCATTTATCTTTATCTCAATAAAGCTTTCTAAAGAAACTTTAAAAAGACATCTGTATAACCTATAAAAATAACACACTGAGAGACTAAAATGCCTAATTTTTCCATTTTTCTTCTTCAGCGCAATCTCAAGTCAAAAAGTCTTTCCTTCCTATATATGCATATTTTGTCCAGTGAAACAAGAAACTCTATTAATTTTTTTATTAGAAATAAAAAAAAGCCATGTGTGCTGGCTCACAGCTGTGCTTCCAGCTACTCAGAAGGCTGAGGCAGAAGGATCACTTGAGGCCAAGACTGGGAGTTCAAGACCAGCTGAGGCAACATAGCTAGATCCTGTCTTTAAAAATATTTTTTAGGCCAGGCACGGTGGCTCACGCCTGTAATCCCAGCACTTTGGGAGGTCAAGGAGGGCAGATCATTTGAGATCAGGGGTTCAAAACCAGCCTGGACAACATGGTGAAACCCCATCTCTACTAAAAATATAAAAATTAGCCAGATGTGGTGGTGGGCACGTGTAGTCCCAGCTACTTGGGAGGCTAATGCAGGAGAATTGCTTGAGCCAGGAGGGTGGAGGCTGCAGTGAGGCCAAGATCATGCCAATGCACTCCAGCCTGGGTGACAGAGCAAGACTCTGTCTCAGGAAAAACAAAACAAAAAACATATATATATATATATACACACACACACACACACACACATACATGTATGTATATATATATTTTTTAAGTTAAAACCCTACTGAAATGAAATAAAATAAAATTCAACTTAATTAAAAAATAGTTCCTGAAATATTAATTTTCAAACAATTCTATTTTAGCTTTGACTCTGAACAAAATATAAACGTCAATTTCAAAATATCACAAAGATTGGCTGGGGGCAGTGGCTCATGCCTGTAATTCCAGCACTTTGGGAGGACGAGGCAGGTGGATCACTAGAGGCCAGGAGTCCCAGAGCAGCCTGGCCAACATAGGGAAACCCCGTCTCTACTAATGGGCTTAGGATTTTATTTTTAGTTCTCAAGGGAGATAAAATAATTTAATCCATTGGCCCCTGTGACTGTGGGACTAACATGGCTATGATCTGTCAGACAGACTTCAGGCTGGCACCCAGGCAAAATTCTATGCTGTAGTAAATGCATCATGCACATTTGTAACAACACGTACATAACAATGTCACAAAATACTTTCATGGTGACACCTAGATTAGTGTTTTATTGAATAGCTGATGATATAACTGGCTCATTTGGTGCCAAGAATGACCATCACCACCATACCAAGGTCATCACTGATCAGAGGCCTAACCCAAGGAGGGGGTCATGTGCAGGCCCAGCGGTGGGGAGGAAAGATGCCGCAGAGGAGACGGATGCCCACAGAGGCCCCTGAGTGGATACCATGCTCACTAAGTGGTAAGTATAGACTCAACGTAGGCTGTTAGCTCTCCCCCTGTGCAAATGGGACCCCATCCACTTGAGAGTCGAGGGTCTGTTTGGGTGGCAGGGATAGCCACTTCTGAAGGTAGAAAGGAAAATAAGCCACCAAATTGGTACCTTTCTGTGAAATGGACATCGTGCTCAGAATCTCCATTTTCCCCACAACCTGGAGGAATAAGTACTGTCATCTGCATTTTATAGCTGAGGAACCTGACTGAACAAAATTGAATTACTCGCCTAAGCAATTAGCAATTAACCAAGTCTTTCTGACTCAGAAACCCAGCTGTTGCCTGTTCATATCCAGCCCCTGTGTTGGTGTCAAGATCTGGCCTGTTCTCAATGCAGCAAGATCCAGGCAGATCACACTGGACTCCCAGCACTGAATCTGGCTGAAGGGGTCATCAAATTTGACTGGGTCATGGGGCTCAGGAGCATCACTCTAAAAAATAGCAGTACAGGAAGAGGCGATGGCCCTAAACAGCATTTGCAGGCAGATCCCATGTTAATCGTAAGGGTCAGGACTCTCTCACTTTTCTGTCTCTCTCTCTGTCTCTCCTCTAGGGCTGACCTCACATTGGACACCACTGCTTCCATGTCCATCACACACCACAGCTGCCTTTTCTTCTGCCTGCTTATGGGAAAGTCCCCTCCTCTCCTCCGTTTTCTTCTCTTCCTGCCCTATCACACCGTGCACTTCTCCCTTTCCTTAAAGAACCACCATCAACTTTAGGAGGAGGGAAAGGGGTGGCTCTGGCAGGAAAAGCCAGAATCCCCTCTAGCCAACAGAGAGAGAGGAATGGCTGCATGTTTTCTCCCCCAATCCAAGGCACTGGGTCTTGGCTGAGTTGCAGGTTCCAAGCTGCTCTCCTGCTGTGTCGGTGAGTTCTGGTCAACCTGCAACCTCCTGATGTGGCCACTGCAGTTCATCGAGTCTTCAGGGACTCCCCATGGCCTAGAGTGCTTTGCCTTGCTTACACGGGAGAGGAGAATGGATTTATAGAGAACATCATCTAAATCCAACTTGACCATTGTGTGGCCACACTTGCTAGATTGCTATAGTCTAAATCTAGCATTGTAGAAAGACGGGGGAGCTTGGAGCTGCACAAACCCAGGTCTGGAACTGGCTCCTTACCTTGGAAGGTGAATGATCCTGGCAGGACTTAGCCTCCCTGGGCCTCAGTTTCTTTATCTGTTTCATGGGAATGAGGATCTCTGCTGGTTGGTTGGGTGATGTGGGGGCTGTGTGAAAACAGCTTGTCAATACAAGCCGAAATTGAAATATTTCTCCACAGAGTATGAAGGTCAAATGAGAGAATACATTTAAATTAAATGGAAAATTAAAATGGCAAAAAAGGCAAAGCTGTATTGAAAGTTCCGAGCTTCTCTATAAGGAGCTTTTTGACTATGTAAGAATCCTGTACTCGTTCCCGCTAAATACAAAAAAAAAAAAAAAAAAAAAGTTGAAGGAGGCAGAAGGGAGAGTGATGCACGATGGGCGAGGACTTCACCTGCTGTTGCTGGCTTTGAGGATACAGAAAGAAGGCCACAAACCTAGAAGCTGGAGCCCCTAGAAGCTAGAAAAGACAGGGAGCCGATTCATCCCTTAAGCCTCCAGAAGGGACATAGCCCCGCTAGCACCTTGATTTTAGCCCAGTGAGATCCTCTTAGGAATTTTGGCAACCAGAACTATAAGACAGAAATGGAAGCCACTGAGTCTGTAGCTGTTTGTTGCAGCAGCAATAGAAAACTAATGCAGAGCCCAAGAAATCACTGGTGATGAGATGGGGAAAATGGGCTCAGGAGGTCTGGATCTGTGATGAGATGGGGAAAGTGGGCTCAGGAGGTCTGGATCTGTGATGAGATGGGGGAAGTGGGCTCAGGAGGTCTGGATCTGAGGTGCGGATCTGGAGTGGAAGGGGAATTCATTTGTTCATTGTCTATCCTTTTGCATTGATTGAGTTTTTTTCTATATATATGTGTGAATTTTCACAATAACAGTTTTTTCCAAAATAAAATAAAAGAACAAAAGGGGCTTTTTGCAACCCAAATCCTATCTATGTCTGAGTCCACTTGTATTGAATGAGTCTTTCTGCTAACGTCCTTATATTTGGGTGACAATCTGAATGTCAGCGATCAATCAGAGCAGAGGCAAATCTTGGAGTGGCAATTGGTGAATCTGCACAGTGGTGTTTCAATATTGTCACAACCCTTCTGTCTCTCATGCTCTCAAAAAGCATTTCTCTTACCTGTGACAGACTTCCTATACCTAACAGCTTGCAAAAGTGTTCCAGGTTAATGAGAATAATCTCTCGGAGCCATATCTCCCTGCTTGGGGTCTCAGTTTCCCCAACTGTCTCCAGACAAGTTAGGCTAGAAGGCCCCTGAGCCTCAGCCCCTCTATACCCCTCCTGTCACCCAGACCTGATCTGGGTCTTGCACCCTGGGTGCAGCATGACAGGGGTGGGCAGGGGCTGGCTCTGGGCCAGATGACCCTTTCTGATGGACTTCAGCTGTTGGCCTTGCAGGGGAGACAGATCAACCTCACAAGAGTCATACGGTGAGTAGCAGTGGGCAAATCCATCCCCCTCGTCTTAGATTTATGGGGAGACAGACAAAGAGGAGACACTCCAGGAAGACCTGCAGGTGGGAGTACCAGGTTGAAACCAAGGACACCTTCCTGGAGGAGCTGCTGCTTCAGCCAGCTCTGAGAACAGGTGGGGACAGGACTGGAGAGGAGGAGGGGGTCCCCTATGAGCAAAGACTGGCCACCACCCCATCTAACACCCCCACAGGGCCCCTGTGGCATCCCTGTCCAGTCCCTGTCACCACCCAGTTTTTCCCTCTGGACCCAGGAATTCAAAGTAAGCAAGGAGGTCCGCTGCTCCAGTTGGCTGCAAATAATTACAACCTTGAGCCCAAGCAGCACTTTGGGTCCTGGTTTGGGACCATGAAGCGGCTCGGTGAGACTGAGAGGTAAGGCCAGGGCAGGAATTGGGACAGTAGGATTGAACTCTCCCTGGGGGCCAGCCTCAGAAAGCCTTTGGCCATAGCCTCTTGGCCAACATCAGATCCTGTGGTCTGGCAATGCCTGGGGTACCCAGACCTCACTCTGGACAGGCCCTGGGAGGGGGCTCTGGTGAGATCCCCGGCAGCCTCACAGCCACTCTTCTGTCCGTAGCTACAACCTGTCATGCCAGCTGGAGGCTCCATCCCAGTTGGCTGGGAGCACAAAGGCCAGGAAGATAGACATCACCCACCACAGGGGCCAGTCGGGGCCTGAGCCAGGGCGGGCAGAGGTTGGCTGCCTTGGGATATGGGTGGGCTCAGGGAGTCAGACAGCAAGGGACTAGCCTCCCATCCTACTGCTGACCAGACCTGTGACTGGGGAGAGTCACCTTACTTCTCTGGGCCTCAGTTTCCCCCTCTGTGGAGTGACGCTAAATGATCTCTCTGGAGACGGGGATCAATAGGGCACTGGTGATTGACCAGGCACTCAGCACATGCCTGGAGCACACAGTGCAGGACTGTGGTGGGGAGGTGGCCTGAGATCCTGGGGAGTCACCCATGTGTGCCTGCCCTTCCGACCAGCCACCAGGCCCTCAGGGCAGAGCCCACTACCAGCAGCAGCTCACACCCCGAGACCAGCTCAGAGGCGGCCCCTACCTCAGCAGCAGGGACATCACGGACACTTTAAGCTGGTACTAGGGTGGCTTCTCCAGCTCCCACGTGGAGAGGGGTCCCAGCTGAGTCCCACTCACGTGGAGTCTCATGCCCATGAAAGTGCCATTCACCACTGGCCAGGCTCATGAGGCCGCATGAGAGGGGGGTCACTGGGGAGGAGATATCGGGGGAACAGAGAGGATGGTTGAATTTTTGTATAATAGGCAGTGCAAGTGTTTACCATTTGGGAGGGGAAAGGTTTGTTATTATTAGCAACGCTACACTTGAATATTATACTAAAATCCAGTCTCTCTATAACCTGGGAGTTGCTCTTTTGTTCTTTCTTTTCCTGTCTTAATTAAAATGAGATGCAGACTCTCACGGTCCACAGTCAATTAAGAAATCTTGCACGGCCAACAGGTTATGTCTTGGAGAGCAGAGTTTCAGTACCATCAGCCTGGCAAGGAGCTGGGCCTGCTCCTCAGAGCTCCCGGGACTGCGAGATTTGGCACGTTCACAGGGCACCGTCACAGCCTCTGAAACATGCTGTCTTTAAAGACTTTTGCAGTGGCTCACTCACTCACAGTGGGATGCGGTGGCTCACTCCTGTAATCCCAGCACTTTGGGAGGAAGAAGCGGGTGGCTCACTTGAGGCCAGGAGTTAGAGACCAACATGGCCAACATGGCAAAACCCCATCGCTACTAAAAATACAAAAAATTAGCCAGGTGTGGTGTCAGGTGCCTGTAATTCCAGCTACTCAGGAGGCTGAGGTAGGAGAATTGCTTGAACCCAGGAGGCGGAGGTTGCAATGAGCAGAGATCACACCACTGTACTCCAGTCTGGGCAACAAGAGCAAAACTTCATCTCAAAATAAAAATAATAATAAAAAAAACACAAAGACATTTGCAAGGACCATGTCCTCACCCAGAATGGTGCCTGCCTTTCTACAGTTTTTCAGGAAGAGGAAACATTTTCTGCTTCTCTCGCTGCGGTTTTTTTTAACCACCCATTAGGAACCTATAGATTTCAGGATCGAACACTGGGATTCCCTCAGCACTAAAGGAGGAAAATTGCAAACAGAGCTGGAAGTGCAATGTGGAAAGGTCAGGCTGAGGAAGGTTCTTAGCCAGTAGACCAAGGGCAGGAAGGACACTGCCTCCTCAGTCTCCCACCAGGGAACTTGTGATTCTTGTCCCCTGATGTCAGAATTCCTTGTCATGTTTGTTTTGTCTCCAAGGGAAGGGTTTGAATTTCAGAATTTAAGGCTAGAGTGGGCCTCGTGCAGTTAACATTAACCCTCTCTCTCCTTCGCTGGCCGAGGTGAGGTCCAGGACCATGTAGTTCTGACGTCCACTCTCTCGGGGGATCACCAGTTCACCCATCTCACCCGGCAAGCTGGGCCCTAGTTTGGCGACAGGCATCTTCCACCCACCTGGGAGGCAGGGTTCAACACTCTGCCTCTGACCTTGTTTCCTTCTCCTGCCACCTGCTTAGGCAACCAGAAGGGGTTGTCCAGCCAGCACCTGGGCTTCAGCGCTCCTCAAGCAGGTGGAGGAAGTTTCAGGCACCTGGCTCCTCAGGTGTCTGCCATCCAGGTGCTCTTCAGGCTTGCCCAGCAGAGCTCTCTTGATCCAGCTAGAACTGGCCAGAACTGACTCACTCAGGAATGTGTAGACTTTGGCATCAGGGGCTGCTTTAATTTGCACAATTTCCAAATGCCTCTTTTTTCTTCTTTTTCTGATGAGTCATCTCCCTAGACTTGCATTTTAAAGAGATAGATAGTTATCAGGTTCCAGAGAAGACGTGGTAGAACATTTATATCTCAAAGACACAGAGCTGAGACTTCAGGTTTAGATATTATAATTTGCCTAAACCAAAAAGGAAGGTGTAGGTAAAGTTCTAGTCAAGACAGGATGGCCAGGAAAAACACCTTAAACCAAGGGATGGCTTGCTTTGCTGATTTAAGCCAATGGCTTCTTTATCATAAGACTTCCCAGTGATTTAGTCCTCCCTCTCTTCCAGTGCACAGAGACATACCCCTCCTTACAAATTAAAAATGTTCTTTAGAGATGGAAATTTATTTTACAAAAATGTTTCAAAATAACCAGATGAAAATCATCCTTATGCCAGAAAGACTTTATTTTTTTATTACTAGAAATGAAACAGTAAGTATTTGTTGTATTGACATACTTAGGCTTAGACCTATGTTTAACAAGAAAGCCTAATAATAGCACTGTGGTTAGACTCTAGCCTATTTTTCCAAGCCATCATTTTATTATTAAGGAAACAAAGGATCAAATACCTTTCATTCATCTGATGTGATCCTTTAAAACACATTCCACCAATAAGTCCTATTTGGAACAGCTGAAAATCTTTTAATAAAACTTTTTAAAGATGAGCTCATGGCTTAGTGTAAATTTCACAAGCTTAATTAGGTCAAGTGGAAGGAACTCAGATGAGTAGTTGCCCAATCAGAGCCCATTATTTGTAAGTCATCAGCCCCCTCCATGACCTTAAAACTCCACTCTGACCTAATTATTGCAAACCTATACACAACAAAGTGAAAGGATTAATTTTCATTCATCAACCTCTCAATCCCAGATTCTCAAAGAGAAAACCTGTGTAAGGAATACTTACCAAAACCAGACAGGAAAATTAGAGCCTGCATACTTAAGAGTCAAATTTGTTCCACTACAGCCAGGTCGCATACAGTTACATCATTTGGTTCTTCATACACTCTAGAACTGACCAGGACAGAGTTTAGCATAGAAAAACTGTAAGAAATAGGTTCTGAAACATAGAAATCGCAAAGTTCAAAAGGCTATGAAAAAGACTAATGTAAATGAGACTTCCCTCCCTTTGTTTTAAATAAATAGACCCATCAGAGAAATGCAAATCAAAACCACAATGAGATACCATCTCACACCAGTTAGAATGGCGATCATTAAAAAGTCAGGAAACAACAGGTGCTGCTGAGGATGTGGAGAAATAGGAACACTTTCACACTGTTGGTGGGACTGTAAACTAGTTCAACCATTGTGGAAGACAGTGTGGCCATTCCTCAGGGATCTAGAACTAGAAATACCATTTGACCCAGCCATCCCACTACTGGGTATATACCCAAAGGATTATAAATCATGCTGCTATAAAGACACATGCACACGTATGTTTATTGTGGCACTACTCACAATAGCAAAGACTTGGAACAAACCCAAATGTCCAAAAACGATAGACTGGATTAAGAAAATGTGGCACATATACACCATGGAATACTATGCAGCCATAAAAAATGATGAGTTCATATCCTTTGTAGGGACATGGATGAAGCTGGAAACCATCATTCTTAGCAAACTATCACAAGGACAAAAAACCAAACACCGCATGTTCTCACTCATAGATGGGAATTGAACAATGAGAACACTTGGACACAGGAAGGGGAACATCACACACCAGGGCCTGTTGTGGGGCGGGGGGAGTGGGGAGGGATAGCATTAGGAGATATGCCTAATATAAATGATGAGTTAATGGGTGCAGCACACCAACATGGCACATGTATTCATATGCAACAAATCTGCACATTGTGCATGTGTACCCTAGAATTTAAAGTATAATAAAAAATAAAAAAAGAAAGAAATAGATGTTCTGTAAAAATATACACAATTTTTACAGACAAATACATTTATAAGTTGTTTTTATCTTAAAAATTGGGGATATTTCATATTTATAACTAATTATTGAGCCTTAAGTTTTCTTGGCCATTTCTAGGCTAATAAACTAAGAATCATGTAAACTAAGCCAAAGTAGAATAGACATAAAAGTCCTGAACACTTCAACTTCCTATTCTTCAAGAAGTATACTTGGCAAATCTCATTTGAGAGAGGAAAAGCTTTCCTCCACCCTCTGTTTTACAGCGCTGAGGCTTCTCATCACATTTCTATGACTTGTAGCTTAATCCATGTTACATGGTCACTGGCATTATTAGTGCTTCTCTTTTAACACTTCTCAATTTGGTGGTGTATTTAATTAATTCTATCACTGGAGGATTGTAAAATTACATATATGAATACCTCACTTTAGAAGCCACTTAATTTTTTTCCAAGGGGATATTTGACTATATTTCACTTGTGTCTTAATGATTTTATAATTTAAACCCTAAATTATAAATCTAGAATTTAGAAAGTATATTTCCTCACTGGATTACATTTTTGGAAATATTATTTTATATGTGCACAAATATTACAAAATCACTGTAGACACCTGAAAACTATATTATCTTTTAAAGGCAATATTCTACATTAAACTGCTATAACAAAATTGTTTGGTGCATTTTTTCTAGTACATTTTGTATATATTACATGTTTAACCTTTTTTTATCCAGCAAATAATTTTTGAGTATCCACTAAGTGCTAGGTTCTGCATGACTAACTGAATTTAAAGAGTGAAATAACAGACATGGTCTCAGACAATAAAAATTAACATTAGGTCACCTATTTATATATTTTTAAATGGTAATTATGAAAACTTTTTGAGATTTTTAACTAGATAACATTATAATAACACACTTGATGTTGTTAATATTTGCCAGTGAGCAAAAAAGAAAATAAAAAGATGGTTTTATTCAATATACACTTTAAAATTGCAGGAAATAGTCAAGTTTCTCTGCTTTGCAGTTGAATGTCTATGTGTTTTTCTCTGCAACTTGGCTTTTGTGGAGTGAGAGAAACAATTATTCTTCCAGCCCAATGAAGGCAGAAGAGTAACGATAAATCTAATATTTTAAATGCTTATCAAAAGATAGTAAACATATTATTTCAGAATACTGAGATCAATAAGTTGACCTAGAAAAAAAGCCAAACTGACAGTATTACTGAATAAGGAAAGGCCCAAAGAGACAAAATACTTATTATTTTGTAACCTCGGTATGACACAACTTACCCTAACTATAAAGACCCTAAATTACCAAGATGGGTGCTTATAATATGGAGAGTAAAAAAAGTCATTTCACTTTTAGCTTTTTTATTTCTCTCAGAATACAAAGTGTATAAGGAGTTGATAAAGAAGTTGATACTGTAAGTTAGTACTACAATGACAGCACTTTTCAAGAAAAGACTTTTTTCTCTCTTACAAATATCATGTTAGCAGTATTTGTTTTCTCCAGAAATAATGAGGAAATAAAAACATAAGTATGTGGGTAATTAGTGTAGTTTCTTAAAGAAATGAGTTAGGCAACAGGCTAATAATGTATACTTCGCTGGCTTTTGAATGCCAACAATCATATTCTTTATAAGGCACAGAGAAGATTTTTCTAAAGAACAAGTATGTGAACCTGAAAAGTAATCACCACTTGGTAGTGACAATATGGATAGGGTGAAGGGCGTCACCAAGAAGCAATGAAAAGATACATTTGCAGTTAAATTTGAAAACCATGATGTTTAATACATATAGTAATAAAGAATACTTTCTCCTGTTTCAAAATTATTTTAGAATTTAAGATAGAAGCTAAAATACCTAGGGATAATGATATGACTATTGAAAATTAAAAATTAAAGGACATTTTGAGTATTAGAAGTTAAGAATGAGAACTTATTACCCAATGAACAGGGGATAATTCATTATGCTCCATATCCATTGAATTAAAAGACAGGCCCATTACCTGGATAATTTGAAAGTTTAATTTTATTTAAAAGTCTTGTTTCATTCATCAAGCTAAAGGATTAGCTCCCAGAAATATTCTAGGATTGCATATCCCCAACTCTGTAGGAAGTATAGAAAGAATGTTATAAGGGCCACCACCTAAACATTATTATGTAAATAATTTAGTACCATTCCATTTGCCTTTGTAGATTTAAAAATGTAAATGGCTTTCTCATATTAGGAAACATCATTTTTCAAAACCCAGATAAACATAGTATATTGCAAGAGAATAATTATTTTCTTTATTAAAAAAGAAATACTGGATGCTAAGTCCAAAAGACATAAATTATTTTATACTAATAACTACCAACATTTTATTCATTAAAATATAAAGGTCAAAGATTTTAAAATGATCTTTAAATGATTAATAACATGTTGATCTTTTTCTTCTTTCTGTAGACCTTTTTGAGTCTTAAAATACTAAACTATACAAGCAATATTAAATAGTATATAAACTTGGATTAAAATATTCAAATTTACTAGAATGTGGACATTGGAAAGAATGAAAATAAACAGAAGCATAAAGCAGCAGATATAAAATTAAGAAAGCAACTAAGAGTGTTTAAAGTACATATTCATCTGTAGT
Source organism: Pan troglodytes (assembly GCF_028858775.2). Taxonomy (NCBI): domain Eukaryota; kingdom Metazoa; phylum Chordata; class Mammalia; order Primates; family Hominidae; genus Pan; species Pan troglodytes. The sequence goes on along the minus strand of NC_072416.2, from coordinate 38,556,410 downwards.
CTAATGTCTACCATAAACAATGACTCTTCTCAGTAAAACACAAATCGTTCATGAAGGGAAAAAGCATGTTGTATTAGAGAATATTCAACATAACTTTTTTAGTACTAACTTGTGCCTGGAGTATTATTGGTTTTTCTAATATGAACTTATGCACTTGATAATTTTTTTCATAAAGATTGTATGTACAACTCCATTCAAAAGCAGTTTTGGGTGGGTTTTTTTTTGGGGGGGGGGGACGGAGTTTTGCTCTTTTCACCCAGGCTGGAGTGCAATGGTGCGAACTTGGCTCACAGCAACCTAGCAACCTTTGCCTCCCAGGTTCAGGTGATTCTCTTGCCTCAGCCTCCTGAGTGGTTAGGACTACAAGCATGTACCACCATGCCTGGCTAATTTTGTGTTTTCAGTAGAGACATGGTTTTGCCATGTTGACCAGGCTGGTCTTGAACTCCTGACCTGAGGTAATCCTCCCACCTTGGCCTCCCAAAGTGCTGGGTATGGGCAAGAGCCACCATACCCGGCCTCAAAAGCAGTTTTTAAAAGCAAACACAATATAACACCAAAGTTGAAAAATCCATGCTCACCCAAGGATGCCAGGTTTAATAAATTATTTATAGAACACTGCATCAAAAATAAGACAATAACCCAAAATATACCATTAAAGATGTATCCACTCCTACAACTAGAGATAATTAATCTATCTGGTAGCAAATGATACTTCAATCAGTTTCAGCATGTCTGAAATCTTTAAGGACAAAAGTGATAAAACATGACTTCATTCTTCATTAGACTCTGAGAACACTTGAAGGAAAATAACTTCTGAAGCACAAAGAGGTAAAGAGGTGTAATCTTTCAAAAAGATATTCAGTGTTCAAAATCCAAGAGTGCAATATCAGGCTGGGTGCGGTGGCTTATGCCTGTAATCCCAGCACTTTGGGAGACCATGGTGGGTGGATCACCTGAGGTCAGGAGTTCGAGACCAGCCTGGACAACAGCGTGAAACTCTGACTGTACTAAAAATACAAAAATTAGTCAGGCATCGTGATGTGCACCTGTAGTCCTAGCTACTTGGGGGGCTGAGACAGGAGAATCGCTTGAACCTGGGAGGTGGAGGTTGCAGTGAATCGAGATCATGCCACCTCACTCCAGCATCAGTAACAGAATGAGATTCCATCTAAAAAAAAAAAAAGAGTGTAATATCATATCGGTATACACAGATAATATACTGAATGAAACAAATAGAATAATTTGAAGAGGTATCTTGATGAACAAGGAGTCACTAGAAAGGTTGTATTCATGTCTTTGAAGGAACTTGCAATGTGAGAAATTAATACTTTGACTACTATACTAAAAGTTTATTGCTAACATGTATTGAGTTATTAACGTGTGTTAGGCAGAGTACCATATAATTTGCAAGTGTTATCTCATTTATTGTAGGTAAAATGTAATTTCGAACTCTGGGAGTATAAACGAATTAGATAGAATACAATTCTATTTAAATTGCTATCAGTAAATAGGTATCTAGGAACAGGGTGATACAGTGCCCAAGTTTTCTATTCTTACTAAATGTTGTGTTTCATTTTCAATGTTTTCTTGGATATTGCTCTTTTTTGGTGACTTTGATTTTTTTTATTTTAGAAAACTAATAAATTGACTCTTCTTGGTACTGACTCTTGGGTTTTATAGAAGAAAAAGTAATTAAATTCTGTACATTTACCTTTACCTCATTTTTTCTCTTTTAAATTTACTTTGACATATAATAAATGTACATGTTATGGGGTACAGAGTGATATTTTGATATATTTATGCAATGCATAAAGATCAAGTCACAGTCATTATCATATCCACTACCTAAATCATGTATTATTTCTTTGCAGTGAGAATATTCAAAATCTTTTATTTTAGTTATTTGAAAACACACAATAAATTCCCGTTAACTACAGTCACCCAACAGTGCTGTAGAGAACTAGAACTTCTTCCTTCTCTCCAGCTGTAATTTTGTATGTATTAACCACATTTTTCTTATACTCTTCTTTCTCCTACTCTTTCCAGGATATGGTAACCAAAACTCTACTATCTACTTCTACGAGATTAAAAATTTTAGCTTCCATACATAAGTGAGAACACGTAGTTATGTGGTGTTTATGTTTCTATGCCAGGCTTATTTCACCTAACATAATGCCCTCCACTTGCATTCTTGTTGCCACAAATAACAGGATTTTGTTCTTTATTATAACTAAATAATATTCCATTATATATGTATGTCACATTTCTTTATCCATTCATCTGTTGATGGACACTTTTGTTGATTCCATATCTTGGCTATTGTGAATAGTGTTGTAATAAACATGCAGTGCAGGTAACTCTTTGATATACTGATTTTCTTTCCTTTGGATATATACTGAAAACCATATGATCAAATTAATAAACACAATAAAAGCATTTGGCAAAATTAAATATTCTTACATGACAAAAAACCTCTTAACAATTTAGTATAGAAAATATATGCCTTAACACAGAAGGACATAAAGGACAAATCTACAGCTAAGATCATACTGAGTGTGGAAAAGGTGAAAGATTTTACTGTGAACAAGAAAAAGATTTTACTGTAACAAGAAAAGGATGCCTATTTTCACCAATCATATTTCACATAGTGAAAGTCTTAGCCAGGACAATTAGGTGAGAGAAAGAAATCAAAGGATATCTGAATTGGAAAGGAGACAGTCGAATTGTCCTTGTTTAAAGACAATGTGATCTTATACACGGAAAAAAATAAGATGCTACCAAAAGCTTCTTAGGGTGATACATGAAATTAATAAAGTTGCAGGATATAAATCAACATACAAAAATCAGTAGCATTTCTATATATTGATAGTAAACTAGCTGAAACAAGAAATTAAGAAAGCAACTCCTTTTACAATAGCTACAAAAATGTACTTAGAAATAAATTTAACCAAGGAAGTAAAAGATTTCTACAACAAAAATGACAAATATTAATGAAAGAAATTAAAGAAAACACAAAAAAGGAAAGACATCCACGTTTATAGACTGAAATAACTAATATTCTTAAAATGACCCACTATCCTATGTGATTTACAAATTTAGTACAATCACTAGCTTGTATTTTTAAAAGCACCTTTGCTGCATATTCTTAAGATATTCAATGACAATGCCTGGATTTAAGTTTGAGGTATTATTATATCTATTTTATATTGGGCACAATATAATGTTATCAGAGGTAACGGTTTTGATTGGTCCTAGGTCATACAGTAATACATACATTGTGATTTATAGACGTTATCTTTTAATACTCGGGCATTTAGAAAGTTCATTTAGACAAAGTTATAAAAACTTGCCTTCCTTTCTGCCTATATCACATAAAAATCCTAATTTAAGAGGTAATAACATTTTTATTTGATATACAATTTATCAACACAATAAAAATCTAACAATTATCATGTGCAGATTGTGAAAATCTCATCAGATTAAGGAACGCAAAGACATCTTTTTCATATTTCGAATGTAAAACTCTTTTGGAAACTTATTTTTAGAAAGTTAAAAACATTTTTTCATTAGTTTTTCATGTAAAATTGTGACAACCAGCATGAAATAACTGTCATCACAGAAGCATGGTATATTTGATTCCAAAACATATTCTTTGTAAGTTTTAATATATTTATGTATTATTTATACTTAGATTGTAACCCATAATGTAGACATTATTTTTCCTTCTACTCTTAAGAATATTCTTAAATAATAAAATTAAAATGAATTATAATTTTTGTTGGGTGGGAAAAAGAATAGGCACACACGTGACAGTGCATCACTTCACCTCATCATTTCATCTCATCATTTCATCTCATTTCATCATTTCATCTCATCATTTCATCTCATTTTATCTCATCTCATCATATCATCTCATCATTTCATCAAATCTCATCTCATTTCCATTTCATTTTCATTATTTCATTTAATTTCATCTAATTTCATTTATTTCATTATGTCACTTCACATCATCTCATTTCATCTCATCATTTTTCATATCATTTTTCATCTCATCATTTCATCTCATCATTTCATCTCCTCATCTCATCATTTCCTCCTTTCATTTCAACATTTCATCTCATCATTTCTTCTCATCTCATTTCAATTTCATTTCATTATTTCATTTCATCTCATTTCATTATTTCACCTAATTTCATTATTTCATCTCATCTCATCTCAATTCATCTCATCTCATTTCATCTCATCATTTCATCTCATCATTTTTCATCTCATTTTTCATCTCATCATTTAATCTCATTTCATTTCATTTTGTCTCATCATTTCAGCTCATCATTTCATCTCACCACATCTCTTCATTTCATCATTTCATTTCAACATTTCATCATTTCATCTCATCTCATCTTTCAATTTCATTTCAATATCATTTCATTTCATCATTTCATCTCATTTCATTATTTCATTATTTCATTTCATCTCATTTCAATTCATCTCATCATTTCATCTCATCATTTTTATCTCATTTTTCATCTCATCATTTCATCTCATCATCTCATTTCATCATTTCATCTCATGTCTTCTCATCATTTCATCTCATCAGTTTAACTCATTTCGTCTCATCTCAATTTCATTATTGCATTTCATTTCACTTTATTTCATTTCATCTCATCATTTCATCTCATCTTACCTCATTTCATCTCATCATTTCTTCTCATCTCATCTCATCATTTCATCATTTCATCTCATCTCACCTCATCTCATTTTATCTCATCTCATCATTTCATCTCATCCTTTCATTTCATCTCATTTCATCTCCTTTCATCTCATCTCACCTCAGCATTTCATCATTTCATCTCATCATTTATTTCATCTCATTTTATCTCATCATTTCATCTCATCTCAATTCAATTTCCTTTCATTATTTCATCTCATTCATTTCATCTCATTTCATTACATCTCATCATTACATCTCATCTCATCTCATCATTTCATCATTTCATCTCATCATTGCATCTCATCATTCATCTCATCATTTCATCTCATCTCATCATTTCCATTTCATTATTTCATTTCATCATTTAATTTCATCATCTCATTTAATTTCACCTCATTTCATTACTTCATTTCATTTTTTCATTTCATTATCTCATTTCATTTCATCTCATTACGTTTCATCTAATTTCATCTAATTTCATCTCATCATTTCATTTCATCTCATCATTTCATCTCATCTTTTCATCTCATCATTTCATCTCATCATCTCATCAACTCATTTCATCTTATCATTTCATCATTTCATCTCATCATTTCATCTCGTATCTTCTCATCTCATTTCAATTTCATTTCACTATTTCATTTCATTATTTCATGTCATGTCATCTCATCATTTCATCTCATCACATCTCATTTCATCATTTTATTTCATCATTTCATCTTATCATTTCATCTCATCTCATTTCAATTTTATTTCAATTTCATTTTATTTCATTATTTCATAGCATTTCATCTCATTATTTCATTATTTCATTTCATTTCATCTCATCAGTTCATCTCATCATTTCATCTCATCATTTCATCTCATCATCTCCTCTTATCTCATTTCGTCTCATCATTTCATCATTTCATCTCATCATTTCTTATTTCATCTCATTTTATCTCATCATTTCATCTCATCTCATCTCAATTCAATTTCCTTTCATTATTTCATTTCATCTCATTCATTTCATCTCATTTCATTACATCTCATCATTACATCTCATCTCATCTCATCATTTCATCATTTCATCTCATCATCGCATCTCATCATTGCATCTCATCATTCATCTCATCATTTCATCTCATCTTATCATTTCCATTTCATTTCCATTTCATTATTTCATTTCATCATTTAATTTCATCATCTCATTTAATTTCACCTCATTTCATTATTTCATTTTTTCATTTCATTATGTCACTTCATTTCATCTCATTACATTTCATCTAATTTCATTTCATCTAATTTCATCTCATCATTTCATTTCACCTCATCATTTCATCTCATCTTTTCATCTCATCATTTCATCTCATCAACTCATTTCATCTTATCATTTCATCATTTCATCTCATCATTTCATCTCATCTCGTATCTTCTCATCTCAATTTCATTTCATTATTTCATTTCATTATTTCATGTCATGTCATCTCATCACATCTCATCATTTCATCATTTTATTTCATCATTTCATCTTATTTCATTCTCATCTCATTTCAATTTTATTTCAATTTCATTTTATTTCATTATTTCATATCATTCATCTCATTATTTCATTTCATTTCATCTCATCAGTTCATCTCATCATTTCATCTCATCATTTCATCTCATCATTTCATCTCATCATCTCCTCTTATCTCATCATTTCATCTCATCATTCATCTCATCATTTCATATCATCATTTCATATCATAACTTTATCTCACCATTTCATTTCATCTCATCTCATCATTTCATCTCATTTCATCATTACATCTTATTTCATCTCATTTTATGTCATTTCATGTCATCATTTCATCACATCTCATCTCATCTTTTCATCTCATCATTTCATCTCATCATTTCAACTCATTGCATCTCATCTCATCATTTCCATTTCATTATTCCATTTCATCATTTCATTTCATTATTTCATTTCATTATGTCATTTCATCTCATCACATTTCATCTCATCTCATTTCATCTCATCTCATCATTTCATCTCATCATTTCATCTCATTTCATCTCATTATTTCATCTGATTTCATGTCATCATTTTATCTAATTTCATCACATCTCATCTCATCATTTAATCTCATCATTTAATCTCATTTCATCATTTCATCTCATCTCATCATTTCATCATTTCATCTCATCATTTCTTCTCATCTCATCATTGCCATTTCATTATTTCATCATTACATTTCATAGTTTCCTTTCATTATTTCATTTCATTTCATCTCATTTCATTATTTCATCTCATTTTTCATCTCATTTTTCATCTCATTTCATCTCATCATTTCGTCTTATCATCTCGTCTTATTTCATCATCTTATCGTTCATCTCATTTCATCTCATCATTTTATCTCATTATATCATCTCATCTCATCTCAATTTCATTTCATATCATTTCATTTCATTATTTCATTTCATCTCATCATTTCTTCTCATCATTTCATCTCGTTTCATCTCATCATTTCATCCATCATCTCATTTCATCTCATCTCCTTTCAATTTCTTTTCAGTTTTGTCATTTTATCTCATCATTTCATCTCATCATTTCTACTCACCATTTCATCTCAAAATTTCATCTCATTTCATCTCATCATTTCATCATTTCATCTCATCATTTCATCTCATCTCAAGTAATCTTATCATTTCATCTAAGTGAAATGATGTAATGGAATCATGAAATGAAATGGATAGGATGCCCTCAGTGATGTTAAATTTAAAAATTGTTTGTTTTCATGTATTCATTTTTATATTTATATGTATTTATATTTATATTTACTTATATTTCTTTTTACTTATTTTTATTTATATTTTTACTTATTTATTGGTAGACAAGGTCCTGTTCTGTGGCCTAGGCTGGAATGCAGTGGTGCATTCACAGTTCACTGCAGCCTCGAGCAAACCTCCCACCTTAGCCTCCCAGGTAGCTGGGACCCCAGGTGCGCACCACCACACCTGGTTAATATTATATTATTTGTAGAGATGGAGTCTTGCTATGCTGCCCAGGCTGGTCTCAAACTCCTGGGCTCAAGCAATCCTCCTGCCTTTGCAACCCAAAATGCTGGGATTACAGATATGAGCCACAGTGCCCATCCTATTTATTTACTTATTTATTTATTTAATAAAGAAAAGGTCTCAATATGTTGCCCAGGCTGGTCAACTCCTGGACTCAAATGATTCTCCAAACTTGGCCTCTCAAAATGTTGGGATTACAGGTATGAGCCACCATGCCTGGCCTAAAAATAGTATTATATTTTTGCATTATATAATTTTCAATTAAGTAATATGAATATTCTGTACAGGAAATATGCCCTTAATTACATAGGAATAAACATTTGTTACAGTGAGAAAAATCTAATAGAGCTAAAAATAAAAATTAATTTGAAGAGGTCATTAGATACTCATACATTCTTACGTTTATATATTCTTTCATATATTCATATATTCTTTTAACAGTATCAATGGTTTGGAGTTATGTGTACAAAACCATGACCTACATGTAATACAACTAATAACAAGCACTTACAATTCAAGGCATATTATATACAAAGCTTTAACTTCTCATCTTCAGATTTTGTTTTTTTTTCTTTCTGTTTTGGCAGATACTATGAACACAACATTCAACTCACGGACACTATGGAGCCCTTACTAAGCATAAAGTACTGTGAAAGGCCAGGGCTAGGACAGAACTGAGACAGGGCCAGGGATAGGACAGAACCGGGGCAGGGTCATGGCCAGAGAAAAACCAGGGGCAGGGTCACAGCCAGGGACATAAGAGGACCAAGGCCAGGGCCAGAAGTAGGGCAGGGACATGGCAGGGCCAGGGCCATGGCAGGATCAGGGCCAGCAGAAGGCCAGGGCAGGGCTAGGGTAGCACAGGGCCAAGGCAGGGCAGGGTCAGTGTAGAGCAAGGAATGGGCCAGGGTATGGCAGGGCAGGGACAGGGAGGTCCAGGGCCAGAGTCAGGTCCAGGACATGGACAGGGCAGGGCCAGAAACATGGCAGGACCAGAAAGGGGAAAGGGCAAGGGCAAGGCCAGAGAAGGACCACAGTAAAAACATGGCCAGGGAGGGTCCAGGGCAAGGGCAAGGCCAGGGCAGAACCAGAGCCAGGGCAGGCCAAAGGCAGGGCCAGGTCAGGGCAAGGCCACGGTAGGGCAGGGCCAGTGTAGGGTGAGGGTAGGGCCAGGGCAAGTTCAGGGCCAGGGCAGGACTAAGATAGCACAGGGCCAAGGCCCTGTACTAAGATAGCACAGGGCCAGGGCAGGGCCAAAGGAGGGGCCAGGGCCAAGCATGGCCAGTGTGGGGCCTGGGGATTGTCAGGGCCAGGGCCAGGGTCAAGGCTGAGCCAGGAACAGGGCCACAGCAAGGGCAGGGCCAGGGTCAAGACTGAGCCAGGAACAGGGCCAGAGCAAGGGCAGGGCCAGGGAGAAGGCAGAACCAGAGAGGATCCAGAGAAAGGGCAGGGCCAGGGAAGAACCAGGACCAGGATAAGGCAAAGCCAAGGCCAGGGCAGGGCAAGGCCAGGGCAGGGCAAGACCAGGGAAGGGCAAGGCCAGGGTAGAAATGGCCAGTGTACGGCCAGGCCAGGGTAGGAAAAGGCCACGGTAGGGCCAAGGCCAAGGCGGAGCAGGGCTAGGGTAGCACAGGTCATGGCCAAAAACAGGGCAGGGCCATAGCAGTGGCAGGACTAGCAACAGGGCCAGGGTAAGCGCTGGACCAGAGCACGGTGGGGACAATACAGGGCCAGGACAGATGATGGCAAGGCAGGTCCAGGGTCATTTCATGGACTCGGTAGGCCTGGGGTCAGGCCAGGGCAGGCAAAGGGCAAGGCCAGGGAGAAGGCAGGGCCAGGGCCAAGGCACTGCCAGGGCAGGGCAGGACCAGTGCAGGGTGAGGGAAAGGCCAGGGCATGGAAGGGCAGGGCAGGACCAAGGAAGGGCCAGGAGAGTGCCACGGCAGGGTCAAGGCCAGAACAAGGGTACGGCTCGGGTCAGAAATATGGTAGGGCAAGGGCTGGGCCCAGGCTGGGACATGCAGGGCAGAGCATGGCCTGTGCAAGGCAGGGCCAGAGCCAGGCCATAGAGATGGGAGGGCAACACCAAGGCAGAGTCAGGGTAGATCCAGGGCTGAGCAGAGTCAGGGCAGGTCCAGAGTTGAGGCAGAGCTAGGGCCCAAGCAGGGCCATGGCAGCACCAGGGCAGAAAAGGGCAGGGCAATGCAGGACTGGGCCATGGCAGTGCCTGGTCAACTCTGGGGCAGGGCCAGAAGCAGGACAGGGCCAGGGCCAATGCTCAGACCAGGGACAGGGCATGACAGGAAGTGCCAGAGCAGGGCTGGGCCAATGTTGGGACAGGGCAAATCAGACCAGGACACCTCCAAGTCCAGCTCTGGCCCTGCCTTGGCCCTGGCCCCTTCCTGACCTGACCTTGTCCCTGGCCCTGCCCTATCCATGCCCTGTGTGTTTGACCAGTGTTTTATAACCAGAATCCTACAAGAAACTTAAATCAGCTCTTTTTGTGCATTTTTAGTAGAGATGGGGTTTCACAATGTTGCCCAGGCTGGTTCCAAACTCCTGAGCTCAAGCCATTTGCCTGCCTTGGCCTCCCAAAGTGCTGGGATTACAGGAGTAATCTGGCCAAGTATTTAACTTCTTTATGCTTGTTTCCTACATTTGGAAAATGGGGATGCTTTAAGTACCTAGCACATAGAATTACTGTGAGAATCAAGGCCTCACATATTTACATATTGATAAAATTGTACTCATAGAACACTACTGGAAGCAAAGATAGTATTAGTTAAAATTTAGTGATTATTTACTGCAAATACTTTTACTATTACAAACAACATAGTATAGACATTATTACCACTACTATAGTTATCTTAAAAATCTAAAATAAAAATTTTATGTAATAGCCTAATGTAATCTCTCCTGCTCTGCCCTGGCTCAGCCCTAGTGCCGGCTCTGCCCCTAGTCCTACCACATCACTGGCCCTGACCCTTCCCTGGTCCTGCTGCTGCCCCAGCCCTTCCCATCTTCAGGCCTTACCATGGCCCTACCCTGGTCCTGACCCTGGCCCTACCCCAGAGAAGGGGTATGGCAGAGCCAGGGAAGGGCCGGGGCAAGTAAGGGACAGGACACATCCAAATCCAGGAAAGGGCCAGGGCCATGACAGAGCCAGGGCGAGTCCTTGGCAGGGCCAAGTTCCAGGCCAGGGCCAGGAAAGGGTCATGGCAGGGTCACTGTACGGCCAAGGTCCAGGCCAAAGCCAAGGCAGGGGCAGGGTCAGGCCTGCATAAGGGCAGGACCAGAGCCAGTGATACGGCAGGGCCAGGGCTGTGCCAGGACAGAACAAGAGCAGAGCAGGGCAGGACCAGAGCCAGGCCATAGAGAGAGTAGGGCAAATGCCAAGCCAAGACCAGGGTAGTGCCAGGGCTGAGGCAAGGTCAGGGAAGGTCCAGGGCTGAGTCAAGGCTGGAACCAAGACAGGGGCAAAGGCCGGGGCAGATCTAGGGCACAAGCAGGGCAGGCTAGGGCAGGGCAATGGCAAGACCAGGCCATGGCAGGGCCAGCCCAGGATAGAACAGGGCACAGGCAGGGCGGGGCCAGGGCCACGGCTGGGGCAGGACAAGGACCAGTACCGGGGTCCAGGCCAGGGCAAAGGTATGGCCAGGGCAGAGGTAGGGCCAGAACCAGGGTCTGGGTAGGACCAAGGAGGGTCCATTGCAGGGCCAGGGTTCAGACCAGGGCCAGAACAGGGCTGGGACAGGGCCAGGGCCAGGACCAGGAAAGGGCAATGTCAGGATAAGAGCCATGGCAGGACCAGCAATGGGGCTAGGGCCAGGACAGGGACAGGGACAGGGACAGGGTCAGGGCTAGGGCCAGAATAGCATGCCAGGGTAGAGCCAGGCCAAATTAGGGCCAGGACAGGGTCAGGACCAGGGCTGGGACAGGGTATGGCCTTAAGTAGCAAAGGGCCAGGGCCAGGGTCCATGCTAGTGACAGCGCTGGTCCAGGGCAGAGGCAGGGCCATGGCCAGGTCAAGGACAAGGCTGGGGCAGGGCCAAGGTCTGGGTCAGGGTCAGCACAAGACCAGGACAGAGCCAGGAGAGGGACAGGGCCATGGTAGGGCCAGGTTAAATCAGGAACAAGACACCTGCAAATCCAATTCAGGGCCAGGGTCAGGGCAGGGCCAGTTCAGGGCCAGGGTCAAGACAGGGCCAGGGCCAGGGCTGTCAGGGTCATTGGCAGGGCAAAGGCCATGGCAGGAGCAGGGTCAGGAGCAGGGGTCAATGCCAGGCCAACGCCACAGATAGGACCAGGTATGTGCTAGGGCCAGTGTGAGGGCCAAGGTGGGGTCAGGGCAGGGCCAAAGGGAGGGCAGGGCCAGGGCAGGGTGGAGTAGGTCCAGGGTAGCACAGGGTTAAGGTAGGGCACGACCAACCAGGGCAGGTCTATGGCTGGGGCCGGGGCAGGGCCAGGGCCGGGTCAGCGCCAGAGCCAGGGCAGGGCCAAGACAGTGGCAGCTCCAGGGCAGGGCCAGGGTTAGGACCATGGACATGTCCAAGGCCAGTGCCAGGGCGAGGACAAGGGCAGGGGCAGGGCCAGGGTCATCTAAGAACCAGGGACAAAGCCAGGCCCAGAGCAGGGCCAGGACAGGTACCTGGCAGGGCTAGGGTCTGGGGCAGGGCCATGGCAGGGCCAGGGCCACAAGCAGGTCTGTGCTATGGCCAGGTCCAACACAGTGCCCAGGTAAGGCTAGGATGAAGGCCAAGGTAGGGCCAGGGCAGGGTCAAAGCCAGGCTAGGGCCAAGGCAGGACCAGGGCCGTCAAGGAAGGGCCAGGAAAGCATAGGGCCAAGGCAGGGCAGGGCCAGGCCAGTGCCAAGACCTGGGCAGGGCCAGGGAACAGCCAGGGGAGGGCCAGGGCCAGGGCCTGGGCAGGACCAGGTTTGGGGCAGGAGCAAAACAAGGGCAAGGACAGTGCAGGATCTTGGCACAGCCAGGGTCCAGGACAGTGTCAGGGCAGGGCCAAGGCAGGGTCTGGGCCATGGTAAGACCAGCAACAGGGCTGGGGCTAGGCCAGTGACAGGACCAGAGTCAGGGCAAGGGCCAGAGCAGTGCAAGGCCTGGGTAGGGCCAGGCATTTCAGGGTCAGGGCCAGAGGAGAACCAGGGCAAGGTCTCAAGCAGGGAAGGGCCAGGGCCAGGACAGGTCCAGGGCAGGGCCATGACAGGGCCAGGGGCTGTGTTAGGGCAAGGGCAGGGCCAGAGCAAGGTAAGGGTCAGGGCCAAGGCCAGGGTAGGGACAGGGCAAGAAATATGGCAGGACCAGGGGCAATGCCAAGGCCAAGGCTGGGCCAGGGCTGAGCCAGGGCTGAGTCAGGGCAGGGCAGGGCAGGGTATGGTATGGCCAGTAGAGGACAGGACAAGAGCCGGTCCACAGAGAGAGCAGGACTGATGCCAAGAAAGAGCCAGGCTAGTGCCAAGGCTGAGGCAGTGTCAGAACATGTCCAGGGCAGGGCCAGGGCCAGGGCCAGAACTGAGCCAGGGCACAGCCAAGGCAGGGTAGGGCAGGCAAATAGCATGGCCGGGTCAGTACTGGCACAGGGCAGAGCAGGGCAAGGCAATGGTAGGGGCAGGGCAGGGACAGGCCAATGCAGAGCCATGTTACGCCAGGGCCAGGACACCTACAAGTCCACTTCAGGGCCAGGGCTATGTCAGGACAAAGACCAGGGCCAGGGTCAGGGCCAGGTCTGTGCTAGGGCCAGCTCCAGAGCAGGGCCTAGCGAAGACTAGGGTGAGGGCCAAGGTAAGGCCAGGGCAGGGTCAAAGGCAGAGTAGGGCCAGGGAAGGGTGATGACACATCCAGAGCACAGCAGGGCAGGGTGATGGCCAGACCAGGGGCAGACCACTGCCAGCTCAGGGCCAGGGAAAGGCCAGTGCAGAGCCAGGAAAGGGTCAGGGCCAGGAACAAGGCAGAGCAGGGCCAGTGCCATGGCAGAGTCAGGGCAGGTCCTTGACAGGACCAGGTTCCAGGCCAGGGCCAGGGCAGCAGCAGGGGCAGGGCCTGGATAAGGGCAGGGCCAGGGATATGGCAGGACCAGGGCTAGGGCCAGGGCCAGGCCGTAGTGAGGGCAGGGCAAAAGTCGAGGCAGGGTCTGGGCAGGTCCAGGGAGTGGCCAGCACCAAGCGGGGCCGAGGCACAACCAGTGCAGGGTAAGGCAGGGCAATGGCACCACTGGGCCATGACAGGGCAAGGTCAGTGCAAGGAGAGGGCAGAAAAGGCAGGCCCATGGTAGGGCCAGGGCAGGGATGGGCCAAAGCAAGACCAGGACATGTCCAAGGCCAGGTCAGGACCAGAACAGGAGTAGGACCATGACCACTGGCAGGGCCAGTGCCATGACATGACCAGGGTCAGGACAAGGGGTAGGGCCAGAGCCAGGGCCAGAGCCAAGGTCAGGCCAGTGCAGGTTCAGGGCAGGGCCAGTGCTGGTTCAGGGCAGGGCCAGTGCCAGGGCAAGACCAGGGCAGGGACAGGGTAGCACAGGGCCAAGACAGGGTCAGGATGGGACCAGAGCAGGACAGGGCCGAGACAGTCCATGTAACAGTAGGGCAGGTACAGGGCAATGCAGCACAAAGCCAGGCCCATTGCCAATGCACCAGCCTTCCCTACAAGGCTCCTACCACCTGGCCACTGCTGCAGCCCGTCCATCGCTGTAGGCCTGACCCCCAACCCTGGCTGCAGCCGCCTGCCCTCCTAGCGCGGCCGCTCTCCTACCGCTCTGGCGCACTGCAGTCTCTGTCGCTGCCACCCACCCGCAGTGAGGCAAGTCGTGGTGTCGCAGGCTCTAGGTGTCTCCTCCTCCTCCTGGCATGGAGCAGCTGGGTGGGCAAAGCCAGAAAAGCCTGGAGGAAGATGTGAGGGGTGGAAGGGTTAGAGCCTCAACTTGTCATGCTGGCCACTGGGTGGCAGGGGCCAGTTTCAGCAAAGGCACTCACACCCACCCTCCAAAGTCCAGCCTCTCCTTTTGGCCCAAGCTGGCCGGGAACTGGGGTCTGGGGTGGGTGCTGGAGACACCACAGCACCCAGCTCCCCACTCCACAGGAACCATTGGGCCCACCGGGGCTGCACTCCTCGGGGAGCAGGAGAAGCAGAAAAATTCAGACCCAGCCAGCCCTCTGCACCCAGGTGCCAATTCCTGTTCCAGATGCCTCCACACACAGGGCCCTGTCCCCCGTGGTGTCCCCAGGGGTGCCTGGAAGCCTCTGAGGCACAGACCCAGAGTGCACAGGCCCAGGAAGCGTGGTGTGTGTGGGGGCTCTGCCGTGCTCAGGATTCCCACGCAAATGCTGCGTGCCTGCCGCATTCCAGTATGACCAAGAGTGGGTCGCCCTCTGGAGTGTGGAGTCAGGGAGAGGAGAACCACTCCTTCCTTGGATGCCAACTCTGCTGACCACTGCCAGCAGTGCAGCCCCTGATAGCACCGAACTCGCCCCCGCTCCACGGCTAGTCCTGCCCTCAATAGCGCCCCCCACCTCCATCCCCCAATGCCGCCAGTAGCGTATACCTGATAGTGCCCTAACCTGTCCTCCTCCATGGGCATTGCAGCCCCAGAAAGTGCCCATAACCCCCCCTCCCTGCCATGGGAAGTGCAGCCCTGTACAGTGCTACCAACCAGTACCCCTAATGCAGGCAATGACACCCTGGATAGCACCCCCAACCCACCCCACACTGTGAAAGTTGCAGCCCTGGATAGCCCCTCTCCTACCACTGTGGTCGTGCTGCAGTCTCTGTCACCGCCACCACCAACCACAGTGAGGCAAGCCAGTGGGCCACAGCCTCTAGCACCCAGCAGCCAGACATGGAGCAGCTCTCGCCGATGGCCAGCTCCTACCACTCTGACCACACTGCTGTCTCTGTGGCCATCTTCTTTGACTACAAAGGAATAAAACTAGATATCAATAAGAAGAGTAATTTTGGAAACAATACAATCACGTGGAAGTTAAACACTACCCTCCTGAATAAATGACTAGCGGGTCAATGAAGATACTAAGACAGAAATTCAAAAATTTCGTGAAACAAAGGGTAACGGAAAACACAGTATACCAAAACTTGTTATGCAGAAAGCAGTACAAAGGCAGAGATTTACAGCTATAAGTGCCTACCATCCAAACAAAAGAAAAACTTCAAATAAACAATACATCTTAAATAACTAGTAAAGTAAGAACAAACTAAACCAAAAATAAGAAAAATAAATAAGATCGTAGCAGAAATAAAATTGAAAGAAAAGACACACAAGATGAAATGAAAAGTTGGTTTTCTGGAAAGCAAAACAAAATTGACAAACACTTAACCAGGCTAACTAAGAAAAAAGAGACAAGATTCAAATAAATAAAATCAACAGATTAAAAAAGGGAGACATTACAACTAATACTTCAGAAATTCAAAGGATCATAACTGGCTATTATATGCCAATAAATTGAAAAGCCTAGTAGAAATTGGCAAATTCCTAGATGCATACAACCTACTTAGGTTGAACAATGAAAACATCCAAGCCCAGAACAGATTGGTAACAAGTAATGAGATTGAAGCCATCAGAAAAAGTCTCCCAGTAAAGAAAAGCCCAGGAACTGATGTCTTCACTGCTGATGGCTTCACACCAAACAATTTAATGACCCAGTACAAATCCTACTCAAACTATTTTGAAAAACAGGAGGGAATACTTCCAAACTTATTCTATGAGACCATTATTACTGTGATACCAAAATCAGACAAAGGCATCAAAGAAGGAAACTACAGGCCAGTATCTCTAATATTGATGCAAAAATCCTCAACGAAATACCAGTGAATCAAATTCAGTAAAACATTAAAAAGATAATTCATCATGATCAAGTGGGATGTATCCCTGGGATGTAAGGGTCACTCAACATACAATGTGATACATCATATCAACCAAATAAACGACAAAAACAGTATGATCATGTCAACTGAAACTGAAAAAGCATTTGATGAAATTCAACATCCCTTCATGCTATTAATCCTCAAATAAACGGGTACAGAAGAAACATACCACAACATAATAAAAACTACAGGAAAGTCACCCACAGCTAGAATCATATGGAGAGAGGTCCAGGCTGCAGTGAGCTGTGATCCCACCACTGCACTCCAGCCTGGGCAACAGAGTGAAAGCCTGACTTAAAAAAAAAAAAAAAAAAAAAAAAACATAAAAAGAGGTATGAGCCTCTTTTATAGGTGCAGTGACTCACATCTCGAATGCTAACACTTTCTGGGAGGCTGAGGTGAGAGCATCTCTTGAGGCCAGGAGTTCAAGATCAGCCTGGGCAAAATAGCGAGAACCTTTATCTACAAAAAATTTTTAAATATTTGCCAGGTGTGGTGGCACGTGCCTGTAGTCTTAAACAATTATCATATGACCCAGATAGTGTATTCCTTAGGGATATACCCAAGGGAAATGAAAATATACATCCACACTAAAATTTGTACACAAATGTTCACAGCAGCATTGTGCATAATAGCCAAAAATTGGAAAAAAAACTCAAGTGCCTATCAACAGAGGAACTGATAAAATATGGTATATCCATTCAAAAGATTACTCAGCATTAAAAAAGAATGAAGTGTTGATATACACTACAGCATGGATAAACCTTGAAAACACTGTGTCAAGTGAAATACGTCAATCACAAAAGACCATATGTAGTAAGATTTCATTCTGTGAAATCTCCAGAACAGCTAAACTCAGAGACAGAAAGTAAGCTAGTTATTGCCAGGGACTAGGGGAAAAGGGAATAAGGATGACTGCTAATGGGTATGGGATTTCTTGTGGACTGATGAAAATGGTCTGAAAGTATCCAGATACCTGTCTTGTTTGTGCGATTCTGTGAACATATTATAAACCACAAAATTCTGCACTCAAGGGGTTGATTTCATGGTAGGTGAATTTATCTCATTTATCTTTATCTCAATAAAGCTTTTTAAAGACCCTTTAAAAAGACATATCTGTATAAGCTACAAAAATAACACACTGAGAGACTAAAATGCTTAATTTTTCCATTTTTCTTCTTCAGTGCAATCTCAAGTCCAAAACTCTTTCCTTCCTATATATGCATATTTTGTCCAGTGAAACAAGAAACTCTATTAACTTTTTTATTAGAAATAAAAAAAAGCCATGCGTGCTGGCTCACAGCTGTGCTTCCAGCTATTCAGAAGGCTGAGGAAGAAGGATCACTTGAGGCCAAGACTGGGAGTTCAAGACCAGCTGAGGCAACATAGCTAGATCCTGTCTTTAAAAATATTTTTTAGGCCAGGCACGGGGGCTCACGCCTGTAATCCCAGCACTTTGGGCGGCCAAGGAGGGCAGATCATTTGAGATCAGGAGTTCAAAACCAGCCTGGACAACATGGTGAAACCCCATCTCTACTAAAAATATAAAAATTAGCCAGGTGTAGTGGTGGGCACCTGTAGTTCCAGCTACTTGGGAGGCTGAGGCAGGAGAATTGCTTGAGCCAGGAGGGTGGAGGCTGCAGTGAGGCCAAGATCATTCCACTGCACTCCAGCCTGGGTGGCAGAGCAAGACTCCGTCTCAGGAAAAAAAAAAAAAAAAAAAAAAAAATATATATATATATATATATATACACACACACACACACATATATGTGTGTGTATATATATGTGTATATATATATACACATATATATGTATATACATTTACACATATATATACATATACACATATATGTGTATATGTATATATATATTTTTTAGGTTAAAACCCTACTGAAATGAAACTAATAAAATAAAATTCAACTTAATTAAAAATAGTTCCTGAAATATTAATTTTCAAACAATTCTATTTTAGCTTTGAATCTGAACAAAATATAAACGTCAATTTCAAAATATCACAAAGATTGGCTGGGGGCAGTGGCTCATGCCTGTAATTCCAGCACTTTGGGAGGACGAGGCAGGTGGATCACTAGAGGCCAGGAGTCCCAGAGCAGCCTGGCCAACATAGGGAAACCCAGTCTCTACTAAAAAAATACAACAAAAATTACCTGGGTCTAGTAACCCCAGCTACTCAGGAGGCTGAGGCATTAGAATCGCTGGAATCTGGGAGGTGGAGGTTGCAGTGAGTGGAGATCATGCCACAGCACTCCAACCTGGGCGACAGACTGAGAGTCTGTCTCAAAAAAATAAAAATAAGGCCAGGTGCTGTGGCTCACACCTGTAATCCCAGCACTTTGGGAGGCCAAGGTGGGCAGATCACTTGAGGTCAAGGAGTTTGGGACCAGCCTGGGCAACACAGTGAAACCTCCTCTCTACTAAAAATACATAAATTAGCTGGGCGTGGTGGCACACACTTGTAATGCCAGCTACACCAGAGGCTGAGGCAGGGGAATCATTTGAATTCGGGAGGTGGAGGTTGTAGTGACCTGAGATTGTGCTACTGCACTCCAGCCTGGACGACAGAGTGAGACTCCATCTCAAAAAAAAGAAAAAAAAAAGAAAATTTAAATTTAAAATTTAAAAAAGTCACAAAGACTACAAATACTCAGGTTTAAGCAAATTCCCACCTTTCTTGAATTAACAGTAATTCATATTTGCTTTGTCAAAAATGTAGATATTTACCTGCCTCAACGGAATGAAATCCTAAAAGCCTAGTGTTCTCAAATGATGAAAACAAAGAAACATGCATATTTTAATTTAGAATTTTGATTCAGAATTAATTTTAATCTAGCTAGAGTATACATAATCATTTATGTATTTATTTATTTAAGAGACTGGGTTTCGCTGTGTTATCCAGGATGGAATGCAGTGGCACAACCTTGGCTCACTGCAACTTGTACTTCCTGAGCTCAAGCGATCCTCCCACCTCAGCCTCCAGAGTAGCTGGGACTGCAAGTGCACGTTACCACACCCAGCTAATTTTTGTAGAGACGAGCCTCGCTATGTTTCCCACACTGGTCTCTAACTCCTTGGCTCACTACAGCCTCAAGCCCCTGGGCTCAAGCAATCTGCCTCCCAAAGTGCTGACATTACAGGAGTGAGCCACCACAACCGGCCTAGTCGATAGTATATACTAAGCAACATATACCCTGCTTTTGCCTAGAACATACTGAAAACATGGCATTAAAAACAATCACAAAAGTTGGGAGCTGAGAAAAATATACTGTAAAACAAATCTGACAGATATTAATCTCAAGAAGCTCCTGAAAATGTCTCAAGAACTCCTATGCTGCACTCTCCCTAATAATTTAGACTTTCTACAGATATTTTCTGATCATCTACCGTGTGCCAGGCACCATGCCAGGTACCAAGATGCCATGGTGAGGTATACACAAAACCGGCTCCTGCTTGCGGGAAGCCTACTCTCTAAAACAGTGCTTGCCAAGCTCGACTGATCACAACTTGGGAGCTTGTTTAAGTTCCAAATCGGCTTCCCTGCTTAGGTGAGCCACAATCCGTGGCATTTTTATCAGGTGCTCCCAATGATTCCTACGCTCTAACGGGTTTGGGAGGAAAGGGTGGGGGTAAGCTCGAGAGCCCAGACCCATCCCGTCTAGCGGGAGCCCCACCTCTAAAGTCCATGTCGCTCAGCATCCTTCCCCCTGACTAGTGGCCCAAACACAGCAGGAAGCTGAGGTGGGTGGAACGCTTTCCAAAACAGCACTCTGTGATGAGCCACCGACAGACTTGCTCGCCTCCGGGAACGAAGAGCTCACTCCTCACAAACCCCACCAGGGAAAGGTAGCACCTGAACCTCCCGGGCTGCGCGGACACCTGTCTCCCCGCGGGTGCCACCTACTGCTCCGGTGGACTCCAGTCCCCAGGTTCCGCCCCACGGGGACTGGGGGGAGGGGGGAGGCGCCGCGCGCATTAGGCGCTGACAGTATACCGACCCCTCCTCCGGTGTGCGCAGGCCAACACCCATACACACCCTCACACACCCGCACACACTCCCGTGGAAACTGAGGCAGGCAGGCGGCGGACCAGGTCCTGCCGCCTGACGGCTAGCGGCTGGGATGGAACCCGGACTGCGAGACGCCTTCCGCCTCACAGGCACTCCTCAGCCGCTGAGGCCCGGCCCGGCTCCCACCGCCGGAGCTTCACAAAGAAAGTCTCCCGGCCCGAGCCCCTCACGCACTCACCGGCGCCGACGCCCGCAGCGACTGGGGCTCCCACCTCCTTCAGCTCCTTGCGGGGGTCGGCCCTTGGGTCGGCTTGGGCGCCGGCAGCGGCGACTGCTCCACATCCACCGGGTCCGGGCTGCGTCCGCCTCGAGCTAACGGTCCCGCCAGCTAGGCGCGCGCGCCAGTTCCGGGCGCCATGTTCCCGCCGTGCTGCTCGCCGCCGAGGCGACCCTCACTGCCCCCCAGCTGCGCGCGCCCCCGCGGGCCCACACACGAACCGCGCACGCGCGCGTTCGCCGCGCCCCCCTCCCTCCCCGCGCGCCCCGCCTCGCGCCCTCTGGAGCTGGCCGCTGTTCCCAGTGTCTCTCCCACCCCCGCCGGGCCCGTCCGACTCCGCGGGTGAGCGCGTGGTTCCCGGCTCCGCACCGCCGCCTGCCTCTCTGCAGACCACCCCGGACCCGACCCCTCGGCCACTTCCCCACACTGCCCCTTTCGCTTCCCCCACCACGCGGGGCCTAGGACGAGGGTCTGGGCCAAGAGGAGCTTCCCTGCAAGAAGTGCGCAGCTAAGGACGCTACTAAGGGGGCGGGATCGCCACCGTGGAGGTGTGCAAGCAGGTGCCTGCGTCCCGGAGACAGCCAGACTCAACGGAGAAGCTGAGTTCAAGTCCCACATCTCCACTAACCCTTGCGTGTTAGGGTCAGGGCTTCGGGACTTGTTTCTCCTAAATCTTTTTTTTTTTTTTTTTTTTTGAGACAGTCTCGCTCTGTCACCGAGGCTGGAGTGCTGTGGCCCGATCTCGGCTCACTGCAAGCTCCACCTCCCGGGTTCACGCCATTCTCCTGCCTCAGCCTCCTGAGCAGCTGAGACTACAGGCGCCCGCCACCACCTGCTGATTTTTGTATTTTTAGTAGAGGTGGGGTTTCACCGTGTTAGCCAGGATGGTCTCCATCTCCTGACCTCGTGAGCCTCCCGCCTTGGCCTCCCAAAGTGCTGAGATTACAGGCGTGAGCCAGCACGCTCGGCCTGTTTCTCCAAAATCTAAAGACTCAATATCATAATCAAGAGAATGCCTCAGTACCGCGCCTAGCACTTAGTAGGTAGTGATCAAGAGAGAAGACCTCTTAAATGGTTTTAAAGGTTAAGGACCACAGGTTCTCAAGAAAGGGAAATCTCAATTCAAGTCCCGCCTCCATCTCTTGGAAACTGAGAAACCTTGAACAAGCCACTCAGAGGAGCCAAAGATCCTTGATTTCTACATGTGCAAAAGGGGAGTGTGGCAGTAGCACAGCACAGGGTTGATTGAGTTTTCAGGGAGATGATGACTGTACGATCATGCCTCTCTTAATCACAGGATGGTTCTGAGAAATGCCTCCTTAGGTGATTGCAGCAATGTGCAAACAGCAAAGTGCATTTACACAAACCTTGTATAGCCTTGTATAGCCTACTAAACACCTAGGCTGTATGGCCTATTGCTCCTAGGCTACACACCTGTACAGCCTGATACTTTACTGAATGTACCATAAGCAGTTGTAACGCAATGTAAGTACTTGTGTACCTGAACATAGAGAAGGTACAGTAAGAATAGAGTATAAGATAATTTAAAATGGTACTCCTGTATAGGGCACTTACCACGAAAGGAGCTTGCAGGACTGGAAGATGCTGTGGATGAGTCAATGATTGTGAAGGCATAGGACCTTACTGTACACTACTGTAGACTTTATAAACACCATATGCTGAGGCTACACCAAAATTTTTAAAGCTTTTCTTCAATAAATTAACCTTAGCTTACTGAAATGTATCTTAAACATTTTGCCAGTCGTGGTGTCTCACGCCTGTAATCCCAGCACTTTGGGAGGCCGAGGCAGGCAGATCATTTGAGGTCAGGAGTTCAAGACCATCCTGGCCAACGTGGTGAAACCCTCATCTCTACTAAAAATACAAAACTTAGCCAGGCATGGTGGTGTGCACCTGTAATCCCAGCTACTCAGGAGACTGACGCAGGAGAATCGCTTGAACGTAGGAGGCGGACGTTGCAGTGAGCCGAGATCGTGCCACTGCACTCCCGCCTGGGCAATTACACGCATGGAGATGTCATCTCCTGTGATAACAATGCCTTCTTCTTCCAGAATACTTCCTGAAGGACCTGCCTGAGGCTGTTTTATAGTTAACTATTTTTTAATGTAAGTAGAAGACATACATTCTAAAATTATGAAAAACACTAAATACACCAGGGCTCGGCACAGTGTCTCATGCGTGTAATCCCAACACTTCAGGTGGCTGAGGTGGGCAGATCATTTGAGGTCAGGAGTTTGAGACCAGCCTGGGCAGTGTGGTGAAACCCCATCTCTGCTAAAAATACAAAGATTAGCTGGCCGTGGTGGTGGGTGCCTGTATTCCCTGCTACTCAGGAGGCTGAGGCAGAAGAATCGCTTCAACCTGTGAGGCAGAAGTTGCAGTGAGCCAAGATCGCGCCACTGCACTCCAGCCTGTGCGACAGAGCAAGACTCTGTCTCAAAAAAATAAAATAAACCAGTAACATAGTTGTTCATTATCAAGTATTATATATTGTATGTAATTGTACATGCTATGCTTTTATAGAACTGGCAGCACAGATTTGTTTACACCAGCATCACCAGAAACACAGAAATGCATTACCCTAACATTACAATGGCTATGTCACTAAGCAATAGGAATTTTTCAGCTCCATAATCGTCTTATGGTACCACTGACTTACCTGTGGTTTGTCATTGACTAAAATGTCATTATGCAACACATGACTGCATATCCCAGGGCCCAATGCCTGGCACACACAAAGCTGAGTTTCACTGGTGTAATTCCCACCCTATCCATCCAAGAATCCTAAAAGTTTAATGAAAGGGGCTCTGCTCCCAAAACCCTGTGGTATAAGTAGCTGGGAGGAGTTCGCCCAACTTGGGGTTGCAAGGACTCTTTCTTGCCACCTCTTTGCTTTCCTTTCTCTCCCCCAAACTTCTCTGAAAACCCTAAAGTTGGCAGAAAAATGGAGAATGTTTTCCCTACTAACAAAAAGAATCTTCAAGAGTCTCTTGGGATTTGTAAATGGTTGCATTTACTAGTATGGTTTTTTGTTTTTTGTTTTTGTTTTTGTTTTTGTTTTTGTTTTGAGATGGAGTCTTGCTCTGTCACCTAGACTGGAGTGCAGTGGCACGATCTCAGCTCACTACAACATCCGCCTCCCAGATGCAAGCAATTATCTTGCCTCAGCCTCCTGAGTAGCTGGGATTAAAGGCAAGCACCACCACGCCTGGCTAATTTTTTTATATTTTTAGTAGAGACAGGATTTCACCATGTTGGTCAGGCTGATCTCAAACTCCTGACCTCATGATCCACCTGCCTTGGCCTCCCAAAGTACTGGGATTACAGGTGTGAGCCACTGCACCCAGCCTTCTAGTTTGGTATTTTTCTTATTCAAGTAACAAGGAAAAAAACATAACTCCACCAAGAATAAAACAGAAAAAAGGAACAAAACTGATAGCATGACTGAAAAGGCCTGGGGTGGTACCTCACTTCAGGCATAGCTGGATACAGGCACTTATACAAGATAAGTCTCTCTAATCTCTCAGTGCTTGCTTCCCTTTGATTACTTCATTCTCATGCAATTCTTTCCACACAGTGGCCTGAGCAGCTCCTAAGTCACATCTGCGCAAGAAAGCAGAGGCTGTTCCCCAATAGTTCCAGCCAAAGTCCCAGGACCGACTTTCACTGGACCCGTTTGGGCCACATGCCCCTGCCTGAGCCAACCACCACATCCAGCCTGGCCAGACCTGGCTTTCATGAAGCCCCTTCAGGAAGCGGTTGGGGTCATCCCCTCCAGAAGGACATGGGGAAAACCAGAAAGTGGGAGGAGGGATGCTTCCTTCTGAAAAATAGGGATGCAATTACCACAGGAGGTATCAGATACAGGGCTGGCACAAACAAGAGCTATCCACGGCACCATCATGTAGGCATGCAGCAGGTCCACCATGAAGCAACCTGGCTGCTCCGCAAAATGGAATCACAGTTAATTCAGTCAATGAGAAATATCCCTCTACTTGGGTTCCCACCATTCACCCCAGGCCTGGCACGTCCCAAATTTCCTTGGTCAAAGGCAAGCAAATTACCCGCCTTTTATGCTGCACAAAAAGCTGAAAAGATTATCTTACTTCTCTGGCTCAAGAACTTTCTATGACTCCCTCTGGCTACTTATGTGGCTCCCCCACCCTTAATGATAGAAGCCAACATTCATGAATCCCCTACCACATGCCAGGTACCTTATGGACCTGCCTCCTCCAAACAGCATAGAAGAGGTTGGTACTCTTACCACACCCATTTTATAAATATGGAAACAAAGGCTCAGCAATTTGAGGTAATTTACCCAGAGCCAAAGTTAGGAAGTGCAGAGTTCAGATTAGCACAATATTGTTCCCGCCATTACCATCCCAGCTCCATTTGTTCATGTTTCAAAGTCCTACACCCACCTCTAGCTAGGGGCCAGTGGGAAGAGCTCCATGGCAGAAGAAGCCTCTAGGAACCCCTTCAGCTTCTGCAGTGGTGGGGCTGGGGAGTAGGTGCAAAAGATACTTAGCTTTACCATCCTCTCCCATAACATTTTTTTTTTTGAGATGGAGTCTCATTCTGTCACACAAGCTGGAGTGCAGTGGTGCGATCTCAGCTCACTGCAACCTCTGCCTCCTAGGTTCAAGCAATTCTCATGCCACAGCCTCTGGAGTAGCTGGGATTACAGGTGCCCACCACCACACCTGGCTAATTTTCGTATTTTTAGTAAAGATGGGGTTTCACTGTGTTGTCCAGGCTAGTCTCAAACTCCAGACCTCAAGTGATCCACCCGCCTCAGCCTCCCAAAGTGCTGGGATTGCTAAGCAACCATGCCTGGCCCCATCTCCCATAACTTAATGGGGTAGGGAAAAGAATTCCTCCAAGATAAAATTAAAGTGACGTTAGGAAAGGAAGTAGATGTTTGGTAACCTTCAATCAGCAGCTGATTTCTCCCATTGGTGAGTCAATTAGTTTTCTATGGCTGCTGTAACAAATTACCATGAACTGATTGGCTTACAACAACACAGACTTAATATCTTATTGTTCTATAGTTCAGAAGCCTCAAATCAGTTTCACTTGGCTAAAGTCAAGTTGTAAAGGACTGATTCGTTCAGGAGGTTCTGAAGGGAAAACCCGTTTTCTTGCCTTTTTCTGCTTTTAGTGGTTACCTATATACCCTGGATTGTGGCCCTTTCCTCCATTTTTAAAGCATATCACTCCAATCTCTGCACAGTGCTATGGTTTGAATGTGTCCCCCAAAGTTCATGTGTTGGAAATTTAATCCCCAATGCAACAGTGTTGAGAGGTGGGACCTTTAAGAGGAGATTAGGTCATGAAAGGTCTGCCCTCATTAATAGAGTAATAATGTTATCTCAGCAGAGGGTTAATTATCATGGGGATGGGTTCCTAATAAAAGTATTGAGTTCAGCCCCCTATCTCTCTTGATGTGATAGCTTCCATCATGGGATGACACAGCAAGAAGACCCTCACCAGAAGCAGGCCCCTTGATCTTGACTTCCCAGCCTCCAGAACTCTAAGAAATAAACCTGTTCTTTATAAATTACCCAGCCTCAGATATTGCATAGCAATACAAAAAAGACTAAGACACTCAGGCATCATCGCATTGCCATCTCCCCTGACTGCTGAGTCCCTCTTAAAAGAGCACTGTAGGCTGGATGTGGTGGCTCACGCCTGTAATCCCAGCACTTTGGGATGCCAAGGTGGGCAGATCACGAGGTCAGGAGTTTGAGACTAGCCTGGCCAACATGGTGAAACCCCGTCTCTACTGGAAAAACAAAAATTAGCTGGACATGTTGGCGAGCACCTGTAATCCAGCTGCTCGGAAGGCTGAGGCAAGAGAATCGCTTGAACCTTGGGAGGTGGAGTTGCAGTGATCTGAGATTGCATCATTGCACTCCAGCCTGGGCACCAAGAGCAAAAATCTCCGTCTCAAAAAAAAAAAAAAAAAAAAAAAAGCACTGTGATGGGACACTGGGACCACAGGCAACATAGGATAAGTTCCCGTCTCAAGATGCTTGATCACATCTGCAAAGTCCCTTTTGTCATGGAAAGGAACATAGTCACAGATTCCGGGGATTAAGTTGAGGACACTTTGGAGGGGCCATTATTCAGCCTGCCATGGAAGATATCATGAGAGTGAGTTAATACAAAATGCTCTGGAAACAGAGAAGGGCGGTCGGGCATGGTAGCTCATGCCTCTAATCCCAGTACTTTGGGAGGGAGGCGGGCGGATTGCCTGAGGTCAGGGGTTCAAGACCAGCCTGACCAATATGGTGAAACCCCATCTCTACTAAAAATACAAAAATTAGCTGGGCATGGTGGCAGGGGGCTGTAATCCCAGCTAGTCAGGAGGCTGAGTCAGGAGAATCGCTTGAACCCAGGAGGCGTAGGTTTCAGTGAGCTGAGATCGCACCATTGCACTCCAGCCTGGGTCACAAGCATAAGATGATTGTCACCTTCATCTCGGTTAAAAAAAAAAAAAGAAAAAAGAAACAGAGAAAAGCTGGCTAACTCTCCACAGTGGGAAAAATGTCCCAGGAAACCACAGCCTCCACACTAAATATTCAAATGAGCTAAAACCCATCTAATTGGCAATCTCAGTCTTATTCCTTTAAACATGCAAACCACCTAAATTCCCAACACACCCCCTACACCCGGCCAGCCACGTCTCAGAATGCTTATATACCCTTTAATAGAAATTTTCAACCACCATCCCCATTTCCTAAGGAAATGGCTGTGTGCCCTCGAGCCTGCCTTGACTGAATCACCAGTGGCCTTTGAACCACGACACTCAATTCATGGCATGGCCAGTGAGCTACAAAGTGTCCTAGCATCGACCAAGCAAAGTTATAAAAGCAGATTCAGTGGACAATAAGGAACATAAGTTTTAGAGTCAAAAAGAACTGGGTTGGGTCCCAGCTCTGCCATTTACCAGCTGCACAACATCAGAAAAGTTACCTTCATTCTCCAACTTTGGTTTCCTCACCTGTGACATGACAGTGGCTAGAGGACCTCATAGAATCACTGTGAGGACAAGAGCAGCCAAGGGTAAGTCTTCGCATAGGGCCTCCCCGGTCATTATTGGGTCATCAAGACATAACCGTACCTTATCTCCACTTCCAAAACCCAAACAGCTCTCAAAAATGAGTCATTGTAGCTCATTTGGAAGAAAAGACTGATATGAATAAATATGCAACTACCTATAATCTTTCTCTATCCCTCTTACTGTGAATATTTGCTGTGGAAATATTAACATCTTTGGTCTCCACTGGGGTAGGACTCCACATGTGTAGGACTCCACTGGGGTGCTACAAATACACACAGTAGATATGCCTTACCACCTTCCTAAAATTGGGTAATTAAATTTCACAACTTATCTAGCCCAAAGGTTTCAGAGACTGTAGACCTGTATCTTTATGAGGGCAAGGATGAGAATATAACCTGGCCTGTTATTATGCACCAAGTTACCTGCTGTTCTCATGAAGATGTCAGCAGCCAGCCAGCCAGTCTCTACAAACTCCACCCCCAACCTCGCTATGCTCCTTTCCCTGGAACTTTCCAAGGGGCCCTTAGAATTTGCATTCAGCTCTCACAGGCTGAGACCAGGGTGACATCCTGGGAAACCTGCCTAGTGATAGCCAAGGTGTAGCTCCAGATGAAAGGCACACAACAACTTTAAATATAAAAAAAGCCATTCAGGCTAGGCATAGTGGCTCACGTGTGTAATCCCAGCACTTTAAGAGACCAAGGCAGGCGGATCACCTGAGGTCAGAAGTTCAAGACCAGGCTGGCCAACATGGCAAAACCCTGTCTCTACAAAAAAATATAAAAATTAGCTTGGCATGGTGGCACATACCTGTAATCCCAGCTACTCAGGAGGCTGAGGCACGAGAATCGCTTGAACCTGGGAAGCAGAGGTTGCAGTGAGCCAAGCTTGCACCACTACACTTCAGGCTGGGCAACAGAGTGAGACTCCGTCTCAAATAAATAAATAATAAAGCCATTCAACTAAAGAACCGATTATCAAGCAGAAGCACAAAGCCCAGGTTCCATCAGGTTTTTAATTGTACATCAGTGACTGTGAAAAAGCAATTATTTCCATAATTAATACACAAACTATAAAAAAACAGACTCAAAGAAAAGAAAGATGACAGAGTGAAAGAAAGGACATTTCTTTCATGTTCAAACCACAGAGTTCACAACACAGCAGCACACACAGCCGGGCGCTTTGTGGTCTCGGCACCCTCGGCTTCCCCTTCAGGAGGCCGCTTTCGACTAGTAGAAGGCTGAAAATAAAGGAAAATGGAGAAATGTTCAAAAGAAAATCACTGGCTTCTTTAAGATTATCAAAGTTCCTCAATGTACTTCCAGTAAAGTGGGGGCATTTGATGTGAAATTCTAGTACCAAAAATTACTGGTTTTCATCATTGACAACTGAGTCCTCACCACAGCCCGCAACTCAGACATGCTTATCTAATAGATATTTCTCTCCCTTATGGCTTCTGACCTCTGAATGATGTATACTGAAAGCAAGTAGCATAACCAACTTCCTCTTGATCATCCTTTTCTAAATATCAAGTTTAAAAGGACTACAATACCTCTCAGTTGAAGCCCCAAGTCTTGGTCTTTTGCGGGAAGACAACCTTTGTGCCTTAGTTGTTTTCCCATATACAAAATTGGGAGGAAGGCTGGGTGTGGTGACTCACACCTATAATTCAAGCACTTTGGGAAGCCGAGGTGGGTAGGTCACTTCAGGTCAAAAGTTCGAGACAAGCCTGACCAACATGGCAAAACCCCTTCTCACCAAAAAATACAAAAATTAACTGGGCACAGTGGCGGACACCTGTAGTCCCAGATACTCAGGAGACTGAGGCAGGAGAACTGCCTGAACCCAGGAGGCAGAGGTTGCAGTGAGCTGAGATTGCACCACTGAACTCTGGCCTGAGTGACAGACTAAGAGTCTGTCTCAAGAAAATAAAAATCGGGGGGGAGAAAACAGTTGGAAAAAGGACAGCTACCATTCAACAAAAACAACAACAAAAAAGCAGGACTGGAATTAACTTATACTCACAATGAACTTTAAAGAATAAAATTGTAATCAAGGAATCAACTACTGACCCAAATTTTAATTTTCCAACAAATTTATATTTGAGCCTCTAATAGAGTCTTTTGAAATTGCCTTGCAGGTGACCTTTTGGATGACAATCCCTAGCTGTGCTTATCTGTCTATTATGTGTTAGATATTAAACATAACCTGCATTTTTAAATCTAAGGGTGCTAGAGTGAATCAAGTTCAAACAGAGTTTCTACTACATTATAACTGAAACAATGTTAAGCAATTATTACTCAGGAAAATCTTCAATTTCATCTCTTTGCTTATCAGCTCCTTAAGCCTAGACTACATTTAGTGATCATCAGGAATACGAATACCTGGGCTAGAACCTGGGATAGACCTGTGGATTCATTTTCCTCAGACAGAAGATCTTGAAACTTTCTCTTCATGTCTTCATCCTGTGAGGGAATTAAAAACATAAGTAGCTGTGTCTGAAGGATAATAAACTAGAATGACAGGGCTAGCATGCCCCTGTGGAAAGAGGGAGGAAAAGATGTCCGTCCAAGAATCATCCCCTTGATGAAGCTCCCACAGCGAAGGCATGATGTGTTGCCCCCTTCTACCTTCCCAGAGGAGTCCAATTAGCAGTCAATGCTCCATCAATCCTGGCTGACTCACATCCACATGCCTAAAAGCTCTCAGTGGGTCAATCACAGCCTCCGGCAGTCAAGAGTTTCTGAATTAGCATCCCAGATCCTGAGAAAGGTGACAATCAGGGGGCCAGGGGCTGGGTCTGACTCTGTGCAGCTCCTCAAATCCTTCCAGGACCACTCTCCACCTGCTGCCCCTGCCATGAATGAGGCCAGTCACCCAGGCTGTCCTAACAACCAGCCTAGCACCCTAGGAAAATTCACCCAGCAGATGCCATACAAATTTTCAGAAGTACTTAAGGCCACAATATCCCAGAGCTCAGGTCTAGTGAGAAAGGGAGACAATAAACATAACAAAGCATTACAGCTGTTTCATGCTGCAGGAGCGGGAGATGAGGAGGGCACAGACAGTGTGTATACGAGTAGCTCCCACCTCTCTGGATGCTTACTTCTGCAGGGTTCAAGGATTTGCATTAGGAAACCCTGAGAGGTGATCTGATGCAGCTCTCCCCAACTTCAGCAAGGTGAAAGGAACATCTATAACTAGGAATGTGGCCTTTGAGTTCTGGCCAGAAGCCCAGCTCAGCCACTCACAGGTGGCATGTGCAGAATACAGACCCAGAGTTATCTGATTCCAATGCCTCGTGTACTTTCCCACCCAACTCCAGCCCCTCCTCCCACTGAGCCAAGCATACCACAGTGGGGAAAGAGAGAGGATACAGTAAAGTCCTCCACCATTTGGCAATTTGATGGATATGGAAATTTTACAACACTAGGTTGGGCATGGTGGCTCATGCCTATAATCCCAGCACTTTGGGAGGCCAAGGTGGGAGAATTGCTTGAGGCCAGGAATTTGAGACCAGCCTGGGCAACATACTGGGACTTTGTCACTACAAAAAAATGTAAAAATTAGGCCAGGCACAGAGGCTCACGTCTGTAATCCCAGCAGTTTGGGAGGCCAAGGCGGGCGAATCACCTGAGGTCGGAAGTTTGAGATCAGCCTGGCTAACATGGTGAAACCCCGTCTCTACTAAAAATACAAAATTAGCCAGGTGTGGTAGTGCATGCCTGTAATCCCGGCTACTCAGGAGGCTGAGGCAGGAGAATCACTTGAACTCGAGAGGTGGAGGTTGCAGTAAGACAGGATCACACCACTGCACTCCAGCCTGGGCAAAAGACTACGACTCTGTCTCAAAAAAAAAAAAAATTTAAATTAGCCAGACATGGTGGCATGCACCTGTAGTCTCAGCTACTTGGGAGGCTGGGGCAGGAGGATCACTTGAGCCTGAAAGTCATGGTGCAGTGATCATGCCACTGCACTCCAGCCTAGGTGAGACAGCAAGACCCTGAGGAAGGAAGAAAGGAAAGAAGGAAGGAAGGAAAAAGGGGGGGGATGAAAGAGGGGAGGGGAAAGGAATGGAGGAGAGGGGAGGGGGAAGGAAGGAGGAAGAAAGAAAGAAGGAAAGAAGGACCAGGCACAGTGGCTCACACCTGTAATCCCAGCAATTTGGGAGGCCAAGGCAGATCACTTGAGGTCACTCTGTTTTGAGTTTCTCAGTGTATCTCTCCATTGCCATTTGACAGCAGCAAGCTCATCTGGATTCCTCTCCGCACCCTCTCACAGCCTTACTTAGGATCTCAATTATCTTGCAGTGTCACTCTCAAAAGTCCATCTCTTGGCAGCCCTTCAGTGAAGCCAAACAGAGTGGTCACAAGCCTAATCAGGCTTATATTTAAAACAAGTAATCAGGTCAGGCACAGTGGCTCATGCCTGGAATCCCAGCACTTTGGGAGGCCAAGGTGGGTGGATCACCTGAGGTCAAGAGCTCGAGACTAGTCAGACCAACATGGTGAAACCCCATCTCTACTAAAAATACAAAAATGAGCTGGGCATGTGGCAGGCACCTGTAATCCCAGCCACTTGGGAGTCTGATGCAGGAGAAGCACTTGAACTCAGAGGTGGAGGTCGCAGTGAGCTGAGATCACACCATTGCACTCCAGCCTGGTAGACAAAAGCAAGACTCCATCTCAAAAAAGGCAATAAATAAATAAACATTGATTTTCTTCATGATGTCTACAATTATTCCAAAATATTAAATTAGCCAGGAACAGTGGCTCGTGCCTATTATCTAAGCACTTTGTGAGGCTGAGGTGGGAGGATCCCTTAAGTCCAGGAGGTCGAGGCTGCAGTGAGCTGTAATTGCACCAGTGCACTCCAGTTTAGGCAACAGAAGAAGTCCTTGTCTCCAACAATAAATAAAATAAAAATTAAATTATAATATCCCTTGAAAGCAAACAGAAGAAATCCTCTATTTCAGGCAGTAAATACGAGGCAGACAGTAGATGTAAGGGATGCTCCCAAAACTGGGCACTCTGTTAATGACAAAACAGAGACCAGAATCCACATTCCCAACACTCAGTCCAGCGCCAGAAACACAAAACCATTTGGTTTTTGCGAAAACACTGAATTTTCCCAAAATAAAACCCAAACTATCACTAACAGATGTTTTAGATGGTCAGTCTTCATCTTTGTCTTCATTCAATGCTCATTCCTCCTTTTACTGCAAAAACAAAAGGTGGCTAAAAGTGTATTCCAGGGAGATTCTGTGACGGAGTTGAACTTCACCTTCTCCTTTGTTGTTAATAAGTTTTCTTTGAGACAAAGAAGTACAAGAAAAATAGGCTATGCTTGCTCATAAATTTCAGGCAGATGCAAACCCTGTTCCCAGGCTCAACTGGCCAGCTCTGTTTTTTTGCTAGAGATGAACACAGCTCCTGTACCTCTGCATTTAGACCCAAGAGTTTCCCTATTAGGACACATGAAAAGAGCCAAAAGACATGTTTCTCTTTTTCATCAAAATTAAAATCCCCACATGCAAAGGCACCCTTTGTTTCCAAACCCCTTTCCTCTAGGGTCCTGCTGTTTCAAATCTGTGTGGTCTATTAAATGCTAAATCATCTGACAGATTTCTTCTGGGGAGACTATAGTTTCCAGGGTAACATCCAAAACACATATATCTGTCTTTTTTTTTTTTTTAAGTTTTTGTTGTTCTCAACCTGAGCTGGCCTGAGCAAAACTGTTAGGTGTAGAGGATTAGAACAGAGAATGGGGACAGTCTTCCCAGAGTCCCAGAAGTACGGGGCTGAGGCTGGATTGCACAAGGAGTTACTGGACCAGTAATCCCCAGAGAAACAGCATTTAGCTCAAGTAACAGCCTCTAGCTCAAGCTACCAGTTCTGTCCCCCATCTCCACAGAAAATGGATTGATACAGTTTGGCTTTGTGTCCCTATGCAAATCTCATCTCAAATTGTAATCCCCAGGTTTTGAGAAAGGGACCTGTTGAGAGGTGATTGTCTCATGGGGGCAGTTCCCCCCAGGCTATTCTCGTGATAGTGAGTGAGTTCTCACGAGATCTGACAGTTTCATAAGAGGCTCTTCACCCTTCACTTCCTTCACAGGCTCTCTCACCTGCTGCCATTAAGACATGCCTTCTTCCCCTTCCACCATGATTGTAAGTTTCCTGAGGCCTCCCCAGCCATGTGGAGCTGTGAGTCAGTTAAAGCTCTTTTCTCTATAAATTACCCAGTCTTGGGCAGTTCTTTATAGCAGTGTGAGAACAGACTAATACACAGACCAAAAGAAAATTAATAGAAAGGGGCATGGCTGTGCTGAATGGAAGTGCTCATTACAGAAGACCAGACATCTATCAGAAAAACCTGACCAATGCGGTAGCTAATTCCAAAACTAAAGATTAACCCAGAAAAGCCACAATGTACTTCCAACTCTTGGCGGTTCCAAATGAGGTCAGCATTTAATAATGGCAGCCCCTACCCCTAGCAGAAGCACAGCAGTAACACAGATGAAAGGTGCAGGTGACAGCCTTCACTAAGGACACATTTACTCATCTGAATGAACAAGCAGTGGGACCCTTTATACCCAGTCACTTGGGCTTG
The DNA here is from genome assembly GCF_028858775.2 of Pan troglodytes. Classification (NCBI taxonomy): domain Eukaryota; kingdom Metazoa; phylum Chordata; class Mammalia; order Primates; family Hominidae; genus Pan; species Pan troglodytes. The sequence goes on along the minus strand of NC_072416.2, from coordinate 38,521,766 downwards.
AGAAATAGCTGGATTCTCCCCAGGGAGGCTGCCCTCCTCCCCCACTTCCCTGATTTAAGGTTGAAGATGGCTGGAATGCACCCCACCTATGAAGAACAGTGGACATGGCTGGGGGTAGAGCCAGAACAAGCCCTCAAAAGAACACAGGCCAAACTGGAGACTCGGGGCAGCCAGGTGGAACCAGAACAGGACATAAAGTGAGCTTGTACATCCAACAGCCATGAGTAACATCAAAAAGGTTGTAGCCTGGCCAACACGGCGAAACCCCATCTCTACAAAAAATACAAAAAGTAGGTGGGCGTGGTAGCATGCACCTTTAATCCCAGCTACTTGGGAGGCTGAGGCAGGAGAATCACTTGAACCCAGGGGGAAGAGGTTGCAGTGAGCTGAGATCATGCCACTGCACTCCAGCCAGGGTGACAGAATGAGAACTTGTCTCAAAAAAGAAAAAAAAAAAAGACAGGTTGTAACCCATCCTCCAAGATACCCCCCATACATCTGAAACAATTGGATTAAACAGACTAAACATGTTTCTGTCCTCTGTCTCATGTCTCTCAGGCAGCAGGGATTCTCATGTATTTTATGCTAGCAGGCACTGTCCCACACCCACCTGAAACCATGGTGTCTTAAGGCTTCTTCTGTCATAAAACATGCCTTTGGATCCACTACCAACAACTTCTTGACAAGGTCCAGAGCTAAAGCAACAATTGGGCAAATCACAGTGAAAAGGATAAATATATTATCAGTAACAGTATGCCAGAATTAACAGGCCACCATCCAGAAAGAGCAGAGAGGGTCTGAGATCATCAGGGAGTCAGCAGACAGGGCCCCCTAATCTTCCTCATTCTCTGTATTCAGAGTACTGTGAGAAGACCAGGAATGACAATGACACTCCCTGTCTCCTGCTGCTGGGACATCAGTCACTACCTCTTCGTTGCCTGTTCCCTCTCTTGTTGCTAGACTCAAGGTCAAACTAATTAAAGCTAAACTTCTACCCAATTCTAAGATAACTGGGATGCACAGCAAACTCTCCCTGACATCTACAGATGGATGGGTGACAGTTACTCAGCCAGGGAGAGGCTCCCTGGAACTGCAGACTTGTCAGAAATAAAACTTGACTACTCCAGCAAGCAACAAATGCACGCTGGCCTGTATATTACAACATTATTATTCCTTAAATATTCTGACATTTAACACAATCACCTATGTTATGTTATTTGACATTTAATTTTCTACTTTCTCTTCAGGGAACTAAAGTTGCCAGGATAAATTATAAAATACAAGGTAACTAAAGACATCTAGTTTTTACACGCTTGCTTACTCAAAGGAAACCTTGTAACTAAAAAGTTACAAGTGCATTTATTTTGCTCATTAAAATAGGTACAAGGCACTTGTGTACATTATCCCTAACCCTCAAAAAACCTTTTAAGGTAGGGATTATTGAGGGTCCCTTTACACAGAAAGAAATTGGAGACAGAGGTTAAATAACTTGCCCAAGGCCACACAGCTAAGTAGTAGCAGACCCAGGACCTGAGTGCATGCTCTTAATAATTTCCAGTGCCTCTCAAATGGTGTGAAACTAACGATAGAAAATAAGAACAGAATTGACAGGAGAAAACACCATGGAATTTGGAGACAAACTCCCACCACAGGACACACGCATTTTAGAATACCACAAATTCTTAACCCTTTCATATTCATACCTTTCTCTGAGACTTCTGCCCAGACTTTAGGAATGAAGTTGTGTTTTCCACTGGTGATCTGATTCTTCAGTGACACTTGAGTCCTATGCTCAGAGAAAGGTGGATACCCACTAAGGCTTAATAATGGTAGAGAGAGAAAGGAAAAGAAATCAAGTGGCATTCTCAGTGGCATTCAGATATAAAGATTTCTTTTTCAGCATAATGAAAAGTCTGATTTTTCTTTAAATCAATGGTCAAAAAGTGAGCTAGGCTGGGCACAATGGCTCATGCTTGTAATACCAGTACTTTGGGAGGCCGAGGCAAGAGGATCACTTGAGCCCAGGAATTCAAGACCAGCCTGGGCAACATGGCAAAACCCCATCACTACAAAAAATAGAAAAATTAGCTGGGCATGGTGGTGTGCGCATGTAGTCCCAGCTACTCAGGAGGCTGAGGTGGGAGGACACTTGACCCAGGAGGCAGAGGCTACAGTTAGCCAAGATCAAGCCACTGCATGCCAGCCTGGACAACAGAGCAAGACACATTTGTGACTTCATCTAATCACCTCCTACCAGTCTGTGAAGCAATGAAAATATTTCTTACCAGATAAAAAGAATAACTCCTAAAACCCAGCAGTCCAACAGAAACAAGAACTTCAGGAGCCAAGCAGGTGGGGGTTCCACATAAGGTTCTCACGAGAGAGGTCTCTCCCAAAATCTTGGAGTGCCCAAAATCAGTAATCTAAAATTCAGTACAAAAGGGAATAATGTTGAACTTGTCATAAAATAAAAAGATTAACATAGTCTGCCAGTCCAAGAAGGCACGTAGGCTAGATCAATTTCTATTGTACAATTCACACCTGCCATTAATCTGGAATCTACAGATTCATGTCTTTGCAAGTTAAGACATTTAACTTTGCTTAAATTAAAATTCCTGAGCCTAGGAATCTCAACACTCAGGCTTTCCAACTTAACCTATGTCCTCTGTAATCTTACAAAAAGCTTATTACCTTTATCACAGACACTTCAGGATTCTAATTAGTTCTACATGGTTCTTAGACCCCACTGTCTCAAACATGGCTGCGCTATGGAATACCTGGGTAGCTTGGAAAAACATGCTTATACCTGAGTGCCACTCTCAGCTTCTGAGGTAAAGCCTGGGTACCATAAATCCTAACAAGAGATTCTAAAGTGATGCCAGGCTTGATAAACAGGGAAAGGCAGGGCATGTGATTACACTCATTCATTCATTCACCTATTCTGCTCAAAGGGAGGCAGTGTCCCCAAGGTCTGTGCTGAGGAGAAAGCTGCTCTGCCTTCGAGATGTACCCCGGGTCTGTGCTGAGCAGAACGCAGCTCTGCCCTCGCGGTGCCCCCGGCCCGCCCGCCCGGGTCTGTGCGGAGGAAAACACTGCTCCGCCTTCGCTGTATCTCCGAAGTCTGTGCAGAGGAGAACTCAGCTCGCCCTCACGATGCAATCTGGGTCTGTGCTGAGGAGAACGCAGCTCCGCCCTCGCAAAGGCACACAGCGCGGGCGCAGGCACAGAGAAGCACACAGGGCGGGCGCAGGCGAAGAGAGGCGCAGAGAGGCGCACAGGGCGGGTGCAGGCGCAGAGAGGCGCACAGCGCAGGCGCAGGCGCAGAGAGGCGCACATTTTATGAATAGCAAATCAATTTCTCCCTGTTCCTCTTACATCGAGGCTGGACACACGTTTAAAGGGGATCAGTGTGAAGGGAAGTTGGTGAGGCTGCCTGGGAAGCCCCCTGCCTGCGTCTCCCAGTGGACTCCTTGGGAGCGCCCCCTCCCCCGCTCTGCCCAACAGCGCCTGAACTGTGGCCACTTGCACTCCTGTTGCCTCCCCAGTGGCTTGAACTCCAGAACTTGCCACCCTTCAGTGGAATTCCTGGAGGAGTGAGGAGCTCTGTGCTATGCTTGGCCACCGAACATGGGCCATTTCTCCTATTATGGTTTGAAATGTACCATAGTGTCTTGTTTGGTAATTGTATAATAATATGGAGAGACTGTGCGGGTGTCTGCTAGCTTGTCTGCTGGTTCTTACTCATGGTGCCTTCTTCCCTTTCAGACTTGGATATCTTTGTGTGCTTCTTGGGGCCCTTGGAAGGGTGTCTGTGGGGTTTCCGTGAGGCCAAAGACAGAGGTTCCTTCTCACGAGGATGGTGTTTGCTTTCACATGGACAGCCCAGACCACCTGGAACCAAGTGCACAGAAGCCCCACCATCCCCGGGCCTCCCAGGTGTGATGGGTGAGCGGTCCAAGTCCGCAGGAGGCCAGAAGCCCTCTGTGGTTGAATCTGTGAGTTTCCTTTCCTTTTTTCCTCCCACTCCTTTTAATGCTAATGAATTCCTTGTTTTGGGGCAGGGGCCAGGGTTATCTCTTCTTCTGTCTTCACCCAAGGTGAGGCCTTTCAGGCTCCCAGCTTGATATGGGGGTGAATCCCCTATCAGCCTCCTCATACCTTGACCTCTGTCTACCCCCCTACTCCCTCCAAGGTTGAAGCCCAACTTGCCAGGTTGGCAAATGCTCACAGGCAACAATGGCCCCAGTGCTCCTCCCTAGGTTCTTGATTTTCCCCTGAAACTTGGCCTGGAGGTTTCCCACTAGCTTAGCAGCCCTTTGATGCTTTTAACGTAATTTTGTTATTGTTTTATCCAAAATTCTTGCTTGTTTTCAGAGGGAAAGCAGGTCGGCCATTACTGCACAGAGAATCTGGGACAGTTATTATAACCATAGAAATTTATTTTCCATGGGCTGTCCCATCTTCTTGATGAGACAGATGTTTAACAGCTGGAGAACTGGACCCCGTATTTGTCCCCATCTTGCCTAGCAACAGAAGGTAGTCACTAATCAGGGATTTTCGAGCCCATTGCTTAAGGCCTTCGTTGACCCAAAGGATAGTGGGTCCCTGCTCCTCTTCCTGCGGAGAGGCCCAGGTGCCCAGAGGGCCCTCCTGGCTTGGCTGCCTACAGAGTGGCTGATGAAGTGTCCGCTGTGCGCACAGGACACCCAGGCAGCCCCTCAAACAGCTGTTCCTCTGCCTGCTTCGGCTGTGGACCTGAGGCTGAGAGGCTGAGCCATCGCCCTGAGCCGCATGCAGGGGAGTGGCAGGCCTGGACCCGGTGCCCAGACCTGGCTCACATGACCTTACTTTTTCCACTGTGCCTGCTTCTCCCTCCAAGGCTCTGTGACCTTGGGCAGCCATGGCCATCCTGTGCCCATTCCCAGCTGTAAAATGAGAGGCTGGGCTGGCTGATCTCAAATGTCCCCTGCCGGCCTGAGATTCTGTGTTGTGTCCTGGGGTGTGACTGTGACATGCCTCCGAAGGCAGCTGCCAGTGCTCATGAGGGAGGCCTTTTTCCTGAGTTAAGGCAGGTGGGGGGACTGGGGGTGAGTTGAGGGACTGGGAGGTGGGGGAAGCACACAGACAGTCCTCCCCAGCTGAGCGCTCGTGGTGAATTACCTTCAGTCCCAGGCTCAGTGCTTTGGAAATGCTCTCAGGCCCAGCACCCAGGCCTGGAACCAGCCTCCAGGCCCCTGGCCCTCCCTTTCTCTACTGGAATCTTCCAGACCGAGGCAGGTCAGCTGAAAGTCACCGACTCTGCCTTCCACAAACTCATAGCTGACAGACCATTCCATGTCCCCTCCCAGCCCCGTCCCAGGAGCGGAACTCACTTTGCCTTCCCACCCTCCAGTCCGACTCACTGTCCGTCACTCTCTGGGTCCCACCCACTGTCCCACCAACTTCATTGGTCTAAAAATATGCTCTGGCATCTTTTTGGAAAGCAGCAGGAATGATGGGCCCTGCTGATAAGGTGAAGAAAGTGACCCAAGGGGGCAAACTTACGGACGGGACATACTTTGGCAAAATAACAAAACAGCGGGACCTGAAGGCTGGCTTCCCAAGCGTCCTCAAGGCCTTGTGCCAGGAAGAGGACCCTCAGGCTTAGGAAAGTGAAAACCAGGCTCAGGTCCCTCACCCAGACCCTTCTGCCCGCTTTGGGAGGGAGCCCAAGAAGTCAGCTAGGGAGGGACCTCCTGGTGGGACCTGAGTCCTGATTGGAACTTTCTGGGGGCTTTCTTGGCATTTTACGTGTGTTGTCACAACTCCTTGACGGGAGAATTAAGCATGGTCTGTGGGATTCCACTGGGAGAGGACCCCTAAAAGCCTGGGCCGGGCCTCCTCCCAATTTCACCCCATATGCCTTTCCCTTTGCTCATTATGCTTTGTGTCTTTTGCTGTAGTAAACCATAGCCATGACTTTTGCAAGTCCTCCTAGATTAACCCTGAACTTGGGGGTGGTTTTAGGGACCCTGACGTACCTATGGATGTCAACTTGCTTTAGCACTATTTGTTGAAACAATAAACTTTTCCACATTGAATTGATTTGGCACTTTTGTTCAAAATCAATTGTAAAGATTTGCTACATGAATGTAAACATTTATTCCTGGACTCTTTTGTTTTTTTTTTTTCATGAGACGGAGTCTCGCTCTGTCACCCAGGCTGGAGTGCAGTGGTGCGATCTCAGCTCACTGCAAGCTCCGCCTCCTGGATTCACACCATTCTCCTGCCTCAGCCTCCTGAGTAGCTGGGACTACAGGTGCCCACCACCACACCCACCACCATGCTCTACTAAAAATACAATTTTTTTTTTGTATTTTTAGTAGAGATGGGGTTTCACCATGTCAGCCAGGATGGTCTCGATCTCCTGACCTCGTGATCCATCTGTCTTGGCCTCCCAAAGTCCTGGGATTACAGGCATGAGCTACCACACCTGGCCTATTCCTGGACTCTTATTCTGTTTAATTGCCTATCTTTATGTCAGTACCATGCTATCTTGATGACTATAGCTTCTTAGTAAGTTTATTTTTTATTTTTTATTCTTTCTGGGGATGGAGTTTCTCTCTTGTTGCCCAGGCTGGAGTGCAGTGGTGTGATCTTGGCTCACTGCAACCTCTGCCTTCCAGGTTCAAGTGATTCTCCTGCATCAGGCTCATGAGTAGCTGGGATTATAGGCGTCTGCCACCACACCTGGCTAATTTTTTGTATTTTTAGTAGAGATGGGGTTTCACTGTGTTGACTAGGCTGGTCTCGAACTCCTGACCTCAGGTGATCTACCCGCCTCAGCCTCCCAAAGTGCTAGGATTACAGACGTGAGCCACCATGCCCAGCCCAGCTTCTTAGTAAATTTTAAAATCAATATGTTTTCCAACTCTGTTCTTATTTTTCAAAATTATTTTGCCTATTGTAGGTTTTTTTTTTTTTGCATTTCCATTCAGCTTGCCGAGTTTTATTAAAAAGGTTACTGGGATTTTGATTGAGGTTGCATTGAATGAATGTACCAACTAAGGAGGCTTGACATCTTGACAATAATGAGCCTTCCCATCCGTAAACATGGAATAGCTCTTCTTTTAATATATCTCAGCATTGTTTTGTAGTTTTCAGTTTACATGTTTTGTGATTCTTTTGTTTATTCCTGAGTATTTTATTCTTTTTGATGCTATTGTGAATGGAATGGTTTTCTCAGTTTCAAGATTGTTCATTGCTATTATATAGAAATTGAATTGGCCAGGCACAGTGGCTCATGCCTGTAATCTCAGCACTTTGGGAGGCTGAGGCAGGAAGATTGCTTGAGCCCAGGATTTCTGGGCCAGCCTGGGCAACATAGTGAGACTCCATCTCTACAAAAAAAATACAAAAATCAGCCAGCGTGGTGGTGTGCACCTGTAGTTCCAGCTCCTTGGGAGGCTGAGGCTGGAGGATGGCTTCAGCCTGGGAATTTGAGGCTGTAGTAAGCCATAATGGTGACATTGCACTCCAGCCTAGGTGACAGAGTGATACCCTGTCTAGAGAAAAAAAAATTGATTTTTGTATATTGATTATACCCTGTGACCTTGCTAAATTTATTAGTAATAATATTTATTTTATGGATGCCTTAGGATTTTCTATATATAAGATAATGCCATCTGTAAATAAAGACAGTTTTATTTTTTCCTTTCTAATCTGGATGCCTTTAATTTCTTTATTTGCCTCATTGATTAGAAATAGCAAAAGTGGGCATCTTTGCCTTGTTTGTGGTGAGAAGAGGAAAGCAGTCATTCACCACAAAGTGTGATGTTAACTGTGGGTTTTTATAGGTGTCTTTTATCAGATTTCATAAATTCTCTTTTATTCCTACTTTGTTGAGAATTTTTATTATGAATCTGTGATGGATTTTGTCATATAGTTTTTCCAATATCTGTTGAAGTCACCATGTGTTTTTTGTCCTTTATTCTGTTAATATAATATATTATATTGATTTTCAGATGTTAAACCAACCTTGCATTCCTGGGATAAATCCCACTTAGTTGTGGTGTATAATCCTATTTATATGTTGCTAGGCTTGGGTTGCTAATACTAGTTTACAGAATGAATTGGGAAGCATTACCTCTCCCTTCATTTTCTCATTCATTTATTTTATTTTACTATCATATATATATATATATAATTTCATATTATCTTATTTTAGTTTTTAGAGACAGTGTCTTGCCCTGTCACCCAGGCTGGATTGCGGGGGTGTGATCATAGCTCACTGCAGTATCAACCTCCTGGACTCAAGCGATCCTCCTGCCTGGGACTATAGGCATGCACCACCATGCCCAGCTAATCATCCATTTCTTTCTTTTTTTTAAAACAAATTTTATGTTTATTTATTTATTTATTTGGATTTCTCCTACCAAAAGGAATCATTCTTTTTTTTTTTTTTTTTTTTTTGAGAGGGAGCCTTGCTCTGTTGCCCAGGCTGGAGTGCAGTGGCACAGTCTCAGCTCACTGCAACCCCTATCTCCCAGGTTCAAGCCTCAGCCTTCTGCATAGCTGAGACTACAAGCATGAGCCACCACATCCAGCTAGTTTTTGTGTTTTTTATTAGAGACAGAGTTTCACTATATGTTGGCTAGGCTGGTCTCGAACTCCTGACCTCAGCTGATCCACCTGCTTCGGCCTCCCAAAGTGCTGGGATTACAGATGTGAACCACCACGCCTGACCGGAATCATTCATTTCTTTTCAAGTGGATATCTTACAGTATTTTAGGGCATGGCTAGGAGCAGTTTTGTTTTCTCTTCTCAAGACAGAGTTTTTGTAGGATGTCATAGAGTTCATGCCTGCAGCTCACAGTGTCATTGCCTGTGTCCCCAGCTCCACGTACTGGCAGGTGTGCTGCAAGCTGGGCAGGTGCTCTGTGTCCGTGGGATACCTTACCCGACACTCCCGGCCCTCCTCTGCAAGCCGTGCCCTGATCCTCCCTGCAGGGACTGGGGATTGGGTCTGCTCACCCAGAAGCTGGGATACCTGGCTGAGGGCACTTCTCTCCCTCTTCTCTTTGAACAGAGTGGCCGCAAACCCAAAGGTGCGGGAGCAAGTGCGGCTGGAGCTGAGCTTCATCAACTCAGACCTGCAGATGCTCAAGGAAGAGCTGGAGGGGCTGAACATCTCAGTGGGCGTCTATCAGAATACAGAGTAAATGGGAGCAGCACACCTTTCAGAAGCCTCTGAGCCAGAGATCCTTCATATATCCAGGGTATGAAGATGTACCTGGGTACGAACCCTATCTGCACAGAGGCTAGATAGGGTTCTAGACTGGGGTGTGGCAGCCTCAACTTTGGGAAGTGAGAGAACCATCAGGTTTGGGGTTGAGTGAGGTGCTAGACTGGAAGGGATGAGCCCATTTGTTGGGAAATATCTGCAGTGTTGGACAAAAAGGCATTTGTGAGGCCGGGCACAGTGGCTCATCCCATAATCCCAACACTTTGGGAGGCTGAGGCATGTGGATCACCTGAGGTCAGGAGTTCGAGACCAGTCTGGCCAAATGGTGAAACCCCGTCTCTACTAAAAATAAAAAAAATAGCCGGACATGGTGGTGCACACTTGTAATCCTGGCTTCTCAGAGGCTGAGGCAGAATTGCTTGAACCCGGGAGCTGGACATTTCGGTGAGCCGAGATCACACTACTGTACTCCAGCCTGGCTGACAGAGCAAGACTCTGTCTCAAAACAAACAAACAGACCAAAAAAAAAAACAACAACAAATGAAGACAGTATAAAATCTAGTGTAAATATACGTGATGAACCAAGATAAGTTTAAAACTTAGATGCCTTGGATTTTATAGTTAATTTTCAGTAATTCCGCATAGTCACATTTCATAGACATGCAAACATTAGCAATATATGTTATTAAATTCAACTGAACAGACATTGAGCAAGGATATTTTAGTGAGTCACCATAATTTTCCTAAGAAACATTAAAGGGACATTGTTAGGACAATACCTTTCCAATGTTGGCTAATTATTTTCTCATTTATTTGCCAAGGAACAAAAAGCATACGCAAATACTTCAGGATTAAGGCCAAAGGCCAAAATTGACCCTGTAAGGGGAGGCCACTATGCACACACAGAGATTCTGTGCACTGTACTTACGTTGGACTGCAGTCTGTTTCCTAGCTGGAGGTGACAAACTGAAACAGAAAAATCCAAATTAAAACAAAGTAACACACCAGTCTCCTTTTAAGGTTGTATTTCTTTTTTTTTTTTTTTTTGACACAGAGTCTCCCTCTCTCACCCAGGTTGGAGTGCAGTGGCAAGTTCTCAGCTCACTGCAATCTCCACCTCCTGGGTTCAAGCGATTCTTGTGCCTCAGCCACCTGAGTAGCTGGGATTGCAGGTGTGCACCATCACACTTGGCTAATTATTATTATTATTATTATTATTATTATTATTATTATTATTATTTTTGTAGAGACAGGGTTTCATCATTTTGGCCAGGCTGGTCTTGAACTCTTGGTCTCAAGTAATCTGCCCGCCTTGGCCTCCCAAAGTGCTGGGATTACAGATGTGAGCCACTGTGCCTGGCTCCTAGGTCAATTTTGAAGGCACTTTATCATATCATTCTCCATAACTCAATTTTGGAATTGATTTCTGCAAGGTGAAAGCCAACAACACCATCCCTCAGAATTGCAATACATCTCCAAAAATGGAGATCTAACTATGAAAGAAATGCCCCTCTTGCCTCATGCCTGTAATCCCAGCCCCTCAGGAGGCTGAGGTGGGGGATCGCTTGAGCCCAGGAGTTCAAGCCCAGCCTGGGCAACTTAGTGAAACCCCATCTCTACAAAAAATAGGAAAATTATCCGGGCATGGTGGTGCACACCTGTAGTCCCAGCTACTCAGAAGGCTGAGGTGGGAAGATAACTTGAGCCAGGGAGGTCGAGACTGCAGTAATGGCAACAGAAAGAAGTCCTGTCTCAAAAAACACAAAAACAAAACCAAACCCTAAGTGAAATGCTTCTTTTTAAGGAGAAATAACTTTGAGACAGTTCAAAGAAGGGTTTACGTGCTTTTTCAGTGTGGGCATGAGACTTCTCAAAAAGTAGGTGGGCCCCAGGGGAAACTCAGTCGGAAAATAGCTCCCTGGATTTGGAAACCTTGAGTCACCTATGGAATGTGTGTTTCCTGGTGCTGGTCCTCCACAGGGCACCGGGGTGGTTTCAGAGCTGGAGGGGAAGCGTCAGAAGTGTCTGTCGTGGATATGCTTTGAAATTTAAAACTTACATCCTCTTTTATTAATAGTGTATTTTTTTCTTAAATCATGTATCCAGTTTAGGTTATGTCTTTGGAAGAATAGCTAAAGTTTTTTCTCTAACATTTTATTATGAAAATTTCCAAACTTTTCAAAAAATTTTAAGAATTTTCTAGCAAACCCCTGTGTACTCACTTCTTCCAAGAACATACTGTCAACATTGCTTCCTGACATATTTGTCCATCTGTGTATTCTTGTGTCTGTTAGTTTGGTTTGAAGGTAATTGCAGTTTTTGCCATTGAAAGTAATGGCTAAAGGCTGGGCACAGTGGCTCATGCCTGTAATCCCAGCACTTTGGGAGGCTGAAGCAGGTGGATCACTTGAGCTCGGGAGTTGAAGACCAGGCTGGCTAAAATGGTAAAACCCCTGTCTCTACCAAACGTACAGAAATTAGCTGGACGTGGTGGTGCACACCTGTAATCCCAGTTACTGGAGAGGCTGAGGCAAGTGAATCATTCAAACCCGGGAGGTAGAGGTGGAGGTTGCAGGGAGCCAAGATCATGCCACTGCCCTCCAGCCTCGGCGACAGAGTGAGATCCCATCTCAAAAAAAAAAAAAAAAATTAGCTGGGCATAGTGGCATTTGCCTGTAATCCCAGTTACTCGAGAGGCTGAGGCATGAGAGAGGCGCTTGAACCCAGGAGGCAGAGGATGCAGTGAGCTGAGATTGTGCCACTGCACTCCAGCCTGGGCAACAGTGAAACTGTCTCAAAAAAAAAAAGAGAATGAAATTAATGGCTAATATCAGTCTGTCTTATTTGTGATGCAATTTCAAAGGAAATCAAAGATGTCAATTCACTCCCATTAAATATTTGAATAACCAGAGTCTTTGCTTGTGTGTCCCCCGCCACATTCCTGGGTATCTGGACTCCTCTCCCATTTGGCAGATCCTCATAAGCCCACCTGTGCCTGGCACTGTGCTGGGTGCCAGAGGTGCCACAAGCCCTGCCTGCGGGGCCCTTGGGTCAGTGGGGGATTCAAGTGGGAAGTGGAAGGGGTGCTTCAATGGAGAACACAGGAGAGACCGTGCCCCGAGGCTGGGGCCAGGAGACTGTCCTGTGCCTGGAATACCCTCCTCTTCCTTCCCTCTTCAACTCCATCAATTTGAGTTTTTAACCAGTCGCCTCCAAATTCCATCAAGGAAGGGAAAGGGGATGAGGTGCAGGGTGGCCCAAGTTTGCATCATGCAGCCCAGGCATTGGTTATAGGAATTAATCCTAGCATCACGAAAATTGCTTTGAAGAAATATTTTATGTTCTTTTTTTTTCTTTTTCTTTATTATTTTGAGACAGAGTCTCACTGTTTCACCCAGGCTGGCATGCAGTGGCATGATCTTGGCTCACTGCAACCCCTGCCTCCTGGGCTCAGTTGATCCTCCCACTTCAGCCTCCTGAGTAGCTGGTAATACAGGCGTGTGCCACCGTGCCTGGCTAATTGTTGCATTTTTCTTTCTTTTTTATTGAGATGGAGTTTAGCTCTTGTTGCTCAGGCTGGAGTGCAATGGCATGATCTCGGCTCACCGCAACCTCCACCTCCTGGGTTCAAGCGATTCTCCTGCCTCAGCCTTCTGAGTAGCTGGGATTACAGGCCTGTGCCACCATGCCTGGCTAATTATGTATTTTTAATAGAGACGAGGTTTCTCCATGTTGGTCAGGAGGGTCTCGAACTCCTGACCACAGGTGATCCACCTGCCTTGGCCTTCCAAAGTGCTGGGATTATAGGCGTGAGCCACCAAGCCCGGCCAATTTTTGTATTTTTCGTAGAGACAGAGTTTCCCACTGTTGCCCAGGCTGGTCTCAAACTCCTGGGTTCAAGCAGTCCTCCTGCCTCAGCCTCCCAAAGTGCTGGGATTATAGGCATGAGCCACTGTGCCTGGCTTATTTTACTTTCCATGATAATTCTCTTAGTTGGCTCATCTTGGACTACTTTTAGTTTAGAAAAGAAAACATCTTATGACATTTTGACTATTACTTTTTTTTTTCTTTCTTTCTTTCTTTTTTTCTTTTTTTGAACTGGAGTTTCGCTCTTGTTGCCCAGGCTGGAGGGCAGTGACGGCCATCTCAGCTCACTGCAACCTCCACCTCCCAGGTTCAAGTGATTCTCCTGCCTCAGCCTCCTGAGTAGGTGGGATTACAGGCACCTGCCATCATGCCTGGCTAATTTGTGTTTTTAGTAGAGATGGGGTTTCACTATGTTGGCCAGGCTGGTCTCGTACTCTATCCACCCGCCTCGGCCTCCCAAAGTGCTGGGATTACAGGTGTGAGCCACTGCTCCTGGCCAACTACTACTTTTAAAAGCAATTGGTTAATGCTTTGGAAGCACTTGACCTTCATTCTCAGAGACGGTGAGTTGTTTGACATAAATAGAGGGCTTTTTGACTGCTGCCTTGTTTAAATCCTGTGAGTTTGGGGTTTATTTTGGGACTGGAGAAGGAAGTTGGTATTCTGAGTGTTTCAGGACTCAAATTTACCGGAAAGTTTATGTTCTGGGTAGAAAGCAATGAAAACAGTCCAGGAATTGCAGCTTTATGCCACACTGCCACAGCCTGTCTGAACTTTTACGTGAGACTTATGCCCAGATGCAATGGTTCACACCTATAATCTTAGCGCTTTGGGAGGCTGAGGCAAGAGGACAGCTTGAGGCCAGGAGTTGGAGACCAGCCTGGGCAACAGAGTGAGGCCTTCTCTCTCTCTCTCTCTCTTTTTTTTTTTTTTGAGACACAGTCTCACTGTGTTGCCCAGGCTGGAGTGCAATGGTGCGATCTCAGCTCACTGTAACCTCCACCTTCTGGGTTCAAGCAATTCTCCTTCCTCAGCCTCCTGAGCAGCTGGGACTACAGGCATGCACCACCATGGCCAACTAATTTTTGTGTGTATATATGTATATTTTTTGAGATGAAGCCTCGCTCTGTCGCCCAGGCTGGAGTACAGTGGCGTGATCTCGGCTCACTGCAAACTCCACCTCCCAGGTTCAAGCAATTCTCTGCCTCAGCCTCCTGAGTAGCTGGGGTTTTTCAGGAACCCACCACCACACTGGCTAATTTTTATATTTTTAGTAGAGACAGAGTTTCACCATCCTGGCCAGGCTGGTCTTGAACTCCGGACCTCATGATCCACCTGCCTTGGCCTCTCAGAGTGCTGGGATTAGAGGTGTGAGCCACTGCACCAGGCTAATTTTTGTATTTTTAGTAGAGACAGGGTTTCACCATCCTGGCCAGGCTGGTCTTGAACTCCTGACCTCAGGTGATCTGCCCACCTTGGCCTTCCAAAGTACTGGGATTACAGGCATCAGCCACCATGCACAGTCATCTCTTTCTCTCTCTCTCTCTTTTTTTTTTTCTTTTTTAAGAGATGGGGTCTCCTCACTATGATGCCCAGGCTGGTCTTCAGCTCCTGGCTGCAAGCGATCTTCCTGCTTCCACCTCCAGCAAAAGTGCTGAGATTATAGATGTGAGCCACCACACCCAGCCCCATCTCTATTTTTATTTAAAATATATGTGTGTATATATAAATGCAAAAATAGATGTGACTTGCCACTGGTCTGTGGGACTCAAAACAATCCACCTGTTTGGAAATGTCTGTTGCTGCTATTGTAGAAGTTTCTTTATGATTTAATTTGTCTGTTGCTTGGTGCTGGGCTACAAGAATGTAAGCATTTTTTTTTGAGATGGAGTTTCACTCTTGTTGCCCAGGCTGGAGTCCAATGGCATGATCTCAGCTCACTGCAGCCTCTGCCTCCTGGGTTCAAGTGATTCTCCTGCTTCAGTTTCACAAGTAGCTGGGATTACAGGCATGTGCCACCACACCCAGCTAATTTTTATTAGCAAAGACAGGGTTTCACCATGTTGGCCAGGCTGGTCTTGAACTCCTGACCTCAGATGATCCACCTGCCTCAACCTCCCAAAGTGCTGGGATTACAGGCGTGAGCCACTGCGTCCGGCCAAGAATGCAAGCATTTCAAAGTAAGAGTCTCTTGGAGAAACTTAGGAATTTTATAGGCATTTTTAAGGATTCAACTGGGTCATGTTCTGAATTCCACATTAAAGCAAATGAAAATATTCACATGTTGTGGACATGGCCAACTGCCATTCGGCACAAGCTTCCAACCATGTCATTTTAGCCTAAAAGAGACTCTACAAATGAGAATGTTTGAGGGACTTTCGGTTGTATTTTTTCCCTTCCATATTTGAGAGAAACACAGGTACTGCAGAAGTGGTTCAGCAGACTGAATTAGGGCAATTCCATTTCAAATGTGACTTGTGTGTCCGTGTGATTTTTTTAATAATCAGTGAAGCTTCACAGTGTGATTTTGTTTTATTTTATGTATTTATTTATTTAGAGAGGGAGTCTTGCTCTGAAGCCCAGGCTGGAGTGCAGTGGCACAGTCTTGGCTCACTGCAACCTCTGTCTCCCAGGTTCAAGCGATTCTCCTGCTTCAGCCTCCTGAGTACCTGGGATTACAGGCATCCACCGCCACACCCAGCTAATTTTTATATTTTTAGTAGAGACAGGGTTTCACCATGTTGGCCAGGCTGTTCTCGAACTCCTGACCTCAAGTGATCCACCCACCTCAGCTTCCCAAAGTGTTGGGATTACAGGCGTGAGCCACTGCAGCTGGCTGATTTTGTTTTATTTTGAGGAAATAGGGCCAGGGACAGTGGCTCACACCTTTAGTCCCAGCTACTTAGGAGGCTGAGGTGGCTTGCTTGAGCCCAAGAGGTCGAGGCTGCAGTCAGCTGTGATTGAGCCCCTGCAGTCCATCCTGGAAAACAGAATGATACCTTGTCTCATAAAAAAAAAAAAAAAAAAAAATTCGAATCAATGAAAGAAAATGAAATCACATCTGTTCTTCAGTAAAGTTTAATAGTTTTCTGCTTAATCATATTAATTTTATCCCTAGAAATGTATTTTTGTTGCTATTGTGAAAGGTATTGTTTCTCTGTTAGGTTTTGTTTGTTTGTTTGTTTGTTTTTGAGACAGAGTCTCACTGTGTCGCCCAGGCTGGAGTATAGTGGTGCAGTCTTGGCTCACTGCAACCTCTGCCCCCCAGGTCCAAGTGATTCTCCTGCCTCAGCCTCCTGGGTAGCTGGGATTAGAGGCACCTGCCACCATACCCACCTAATTTTTTGTATTTTTAGTAGAGACAGGGTTTCACCTTGCTGGCCATGCTGGTTGCAAACTCCTGACCTCAAATGATCCGCCTAACTCAGCCTTGAAAACTGCTGGGATTACAGATGTGAGCCACCACACCTGGCTGTCTGTTAAGTTTTTCTAATTGGTTATTGCTTGTATAAGAAAGGAAAAATATTGACTTTTCTTTTTTACTATTGACTTTCATGTGTTAACTTCTTTGCCACTTTATTGAATTCTTATTAATTTAGTAATGTTTCAGTTGATGCTATTGGGTTTTATAAACATGCTGTTGTGTTGCAAAAAATTATTTTGTTTCTTTCCAAGATTTTATGTCTCTTATTTTTCTTAATGTGTGGGCTAGAGAATGTTTGGAATTAGGCTAAGTAATAACAGTGATGGTAGAAATTCTCGTTTTGTCTCTAATGTTTACAGTGGGTTTCAGTTAGGATTTTTTTTTTTTAGATGAAGTCTCGCTCTGTCATCCAAGCTGGAGTGCAATGGCTCAATCTCAGCTCACTGCAACCTCCACATCCTGGGCTCAAGCTATTCTCCTGCCTCAGCCTCCTGAGTAGCTGGGATTACAGGCACCTGCCAGCATGCCTGGCTAATTTTTGGATTTTTAGTAGAGATGGGGTTTCACCAAGTTGGCCAGGCTGGTCTCGAACTCCTGGCCTCAAGTGATCCACCTGCCTCGGCCTCCCAAAGTGCTGAGATTACAGGGGTGAGCCACCGTGCCTGGCCAGTTAGATAATTTTTTTAATCCCACTAAGTACATTAATCTACCCTAGTTTACTAAGTTTCAAATTCAGGATCACATATATAATTTAATCAAAATCCTCTTTGACTTTTATGAGGTGAACATAAGATTGGAGTGCAGTGACGTGATCATGGCTCACTGCAGCCTCAACCTCCTGGGCTCAAGTGATCCTCCTCCTGCCTCAGCACGCCTGGCTAATTTTTTTATTATTTGTAGAGATGGGGTTTCACTATGTTGTCCATGCTGGTCTCAAACTCCTGGTCTCAAGTGATTCTCCCACCTTGGCCTCCCAAAGTGCTGGGATCACAGGCATGAGTCACTACACCTGACCCCTTTTAACCACCATGCCCAGCTATTTTATTTTTTTATTTTTTTAATTTTTAATGGAGACAGGGTTTCACCATGTTGGCCAGGCTGGTCTGGAACACCTGACCTCAAGTGATCTACCTACCTCAGCCTCCCAAAGCGCTGGGATTACAGGTGTGAGCCACCATACCCAGCCCATGGCCAAGTTTAAAGAAAAGAGGCATAGTCAGCTGAGCGCAGTGGCTCATACCTGTAATTCCAACACTTTGGGAAGCTGAGGTGGGAGGATCACCTGAGGCCAGGAGTCCAAGACCAGCCTAGGCAACATAGGAAGACTCTGTCTTTACGAAAAATAACAATATTAGCTGAGTGTGATGGTGCACACCTATAGTCCCCTCTACTGGAGAAGCTGAAGTGGGAGGATGACTTGAGCCCAGGAGTTCAAGGCTGCAGTGAGCTATGATTGCACCATTGCACTCCACCCTGGACGACAAAGCGAGACCCTCATCTCTTAGAAAAAGAGGCACAGCAAAGTTGTATATTTAGTACAAATCCATTTTTGTAAGACAAGTGTTTGTCTGTGTGTCTGTACATTGAACACACAAAAACAGGAGGAGCTTTAATGTAGAAGTTGTGTAAAGAGGTTACACAGTCACTTGGGAAGACATAATTGAGCGATCTATGTGATCACCTTTCTTGCAGCTTGGGGGAGCCAGCACTTGTAGGGGCAGCAGTGGGGTGACGGGGCAAAACCCCATCTCTATTAAAAAATACAAAAATGAAATTAGTTTGTGGCACGTGCCTGTGGTCCCAGCTACTTGGGAGGCTGAAGTAGGAGGATTACTTGAGCCCAGAGAAGTCGAGGCTGCGGTGAGCCGCGATCGCACCACTGCACTCCAGCCTAGGCAACCACGTGAGACCCTGCCTCAAAGATAAAATAAAATAAAATGCCTTTATAACATGGTTAAGGGTCTTCTTGGCAAAGGAAACCTGTATCTGGGGACTGTTATGACAGTCCTACCCTCAGGGTCTGTGCTGGGAAACTTGTCCGGGTCCTGAGGGAGGCCCAGAATTGCAAGTCTGAGCCCCTGAATATCTGCAGTGTTTGCAGTATGGTTGAATGTATAGTCCATAGACTAGTCTCAAACTCCTGGGCTCAAGTGATTTACCTGCCCTGTCTTCACAAAGTGCTGGGATTACAGATGTGAGCCATGATGCTCAGACACAAAGACATTTTTAAGCAAAAAATTAACTTCAACTCTCACTTTTACTGAAGCAACACAGCATTTAAAAACACAGGCATGGGGTGCAGTGCTCACACCTGTAATCCCAGCACTTTGGGAGGCTAAGACAGATGGATTGCTTGAGCCCAGGAGTTTGAGACCAGCCTGGGCAATGTGGTGAAACTCCATCTCCACTAAAAATACAAAAATTAGCTGGGCATGGTGGCACATGCCTGTAATCCCAGCTACTTGGGAGGCTGAGGCACGAGAATCACTTGAGCCTGGGAGGTGGAGGTTGCAGTGACCCAAGATTGCAACATTGCATTCTAGCCTGGGCAACAGGAGTGAAACCCTGTTTAAAAAAAAAAAAAAAATCTATGGCCGGACACGGTGGCTGACATCTGTAATCCCAGCACTTTGGGAGGGTGAGGTGGGTGGATCACCTGAGGTCAGAAGTACAACAATTAGCCAGACATTGTGGTGGGCACCTGTAACCCCAGCTCCTTGAGAGGCTGAGGAAGGAGAATTGCGTGAACCTGGGAGGCAGAGGTTGCAATGAGCTGAGATTGTGCCACTGCACTCCAGCCTGGGCTACAGAGCAAGACTCCATATAAAAAAACTACATAAATTAAGAAAATAAATTCCCCCACTTTGAAAATCACTGTAAGTTTTTCTTTATTCTGCCTTTTTAGAAACAGGTTCACAACTGACATATTACTGTTATGCACATACATGGTTTTCAATCACATTTTATAGTATCTAACCTCATTTTTCTTTAAGGATTTTATCCTGGAACATTACAGTGAAGATGGCTATTTATATGAAGATGAAATCACAGATCTTATGGATCTGAGACAAGTAAGTTTTTGTGTGCAGCAGAGAGGGGAGGGTAGCTTTTCCAAGTTTTCAGGGAACCCCATTATTGCACGCTTCTGGTCTTAACAGAATCATGGGCAGATTGAGGTGATGGCTGGGGGGTGCTGGAATCATCCATTCCATTTGCTGCATAAGAAAACTGTAGAAGGAGGCCGGGTGCGGTGGTTCACGCCTATGTAATCCCAGCACTTTGGGAGGCGGAGGCGGGAGAATCACCTGAGATCAGGAGTTCCAGACCATCCTGGCCAACATGGTGAAACCCCGTCTCTACTAAAAATTCAAAAATTAGCTGGGCATGGTGGTGCATGCTGGTAATTCCAGCACTTTGGGAGGCTGAAGCGGGTGGATCACCTGAGGTCAGAAGTTTGAGACCAGACTGGCTAACACCGCAAAACCCCGTTTCTACTAAAAATACAAAAACAAGCCGGGCATGGTGCTACACACCTGTAATCCCAGCTACTAGGGAGGCTGAGGCAGGAGAATCACTTGAACCTGGTAGGTGGAAGTTACAGTGAGCCAAGATCGCACCACTGCACTCCAGCTTGGGTGACAGAGCGAGACTCCGTCTCAAAAAAAAAAAAAAGGAAAACCATAGAAGGGGAGAGACCTGCCTCCTGGCAGGGCTGGGACTGGATTCCAGGATTTCTGACTTCCTCCCAGGTTCTTTCCACCCCTCCTAGAGTTGATGATGCCAGCAGTGAGGTCATCATACTGCAGAAATAGTTACAGGCATCTGCTGGTATGTGCAGGGCACCTTCCGGGAAGGGCTGTCAGCTGTGTCCTCCTCTGCTCATGCCCTCTGGGGTTCTTTTCCTCGCAGGCTTGTCAGACGCCCAGCCGGGATGAGGCCAGGGTGGAACTGCTGATGACATACTTCATCCAGCTGGGCTTTGTTGAGAATCGATTCTTCCCACCCACACGGCAGATGGGATTCCTGTTCACCTGGTAGGTGCTGGAGGTCTGTGCTGGCGCTTCATGTGTTATGGCAGCCACAGTTTCGGAGCCTCACCATCACAGACGCCCCTCTGCGGGCACCTCAGCCCCTTTTCCTATCTTGCATTTATCCGGGGTGCACCCCTGTGCACCTCAGCCCCCTTTCCTATCTTGCATTTATCCAGGGAAGTCTAGAAAGGTGTCAATACATTGGTATTTATTTATGAAGGTGATCCGAGGGAGATGGCCCCAACAGACTGTGGCCTCTTGCTTCTCAGAACAAGTGAGCCAAGGAGAGGAGACATTTTTCTTGCTTGTTGTATCACTGGGGAAGCACAGGGCTCTGAAGTGGAATTAGCCAGAAGCAAGATTCTTGTCTCAGATTGGACTGGGGCATGCGTGTGTATGTGTGAGTGAGTGAGAGAGAGAGAGAGAGAAAATCAGGTCTTGTCCAGTGAGACAAAAGCACCAAACAGAAATAGATCAGGTTTCTTTTGAAACGGGGTCTCACTGTGTTGCCCAGGCTAGTCTTGAATTCCTGGGCTCAGGTGATATTTCTGCCTCAGCCTCCTGAGTAGCTGGGACTACAGGCATGAGCTACACACTCAGCTTAGATCAGATTTAAAAAATGGAAGTAGAGGCTTTGATTCTTCTCCACAATTGGTATTTTCAGACAAGATCAGGCATGTCAGGGTGGTATGGCTGTAGGCCCAGTTGGTGTTTTCAAAGATTAGTATACTTTAAATACTTGGGAGGCTGGGTACAGTGGTTTTCATGCCTATATTGCCAACACTTTGGGAGGCTGAGGCAAGCAGATCACTTGAGCCCAGGAGTTTGAGACCAGCCTGGGCAATGTGGCAAAAACCCATATCTACAAACAATACAAAAATTTGCTGGGTACGATGGTATGCACCTGTAGTCCCAGGTACTCGTGAGGCTGAGGCAGGAGAATCACTTGAGCCTGGGAGGCAGAGGTTGCAGTGAGCCCAGATCACACCACCGCACTGCAGCCTGGGTGATAGGAGTGAAACCCTGTTTCAAAAAAGAAAAAAAAAAGGCTGAGTGCGGTGGTTCACACCTGTAATCCCAGCACTTTGGGAGGCCGAGGCAGGTGGATCATGAGGTCAGGAGTTCGAGACCAGCCTGTCCAATATGGTGAAACCCTGCTTCTACTAAAAAATACAAAAATTAGCTGGACATGGTTGTGCATGCCTGTAGTCCCAGCTACTTGGGAAGCTGAGGCAGGAGAATTGCTTGAACCTGGGAGGCAGAGGTTGCAGTGAGCCAAGATTGCACCACTGAACTCCAGCCTGGGCGACAGAGTGAGAGTCTGTATCAAAAAAAAAAAAAAAACACCAAAAACTTAAAAAAAAAGTACTTTGGAGATGCTGCACCCCTTCTCTGAGTGTCGTTAGGAGTGTCAGTGAAAGGAGAATACATCCTAGAAGGTGGGGGCGTATCAGAATTGAATGTTTCTATAGCCGATGGTTGGCTACTGATGCCTTCCTCATGGAAAGCAAAGGAAAGGGGGATGAATTTTCCTAACAATGCAACAGGCTGTCTGCATGGTGAAAGGTGGTTTCTCCTTAGTCATGAATTAGGGAGAAGCTGACTGCACACCCCTTGGTTCATGAGTAAACTTTAAAACAAGTCCTAGGGCCAGGTGCGGTGGCTCACACCTGTAATCCTAGCACTTTGGGAGGCCGAGGTGGGTGGATCACCTGAGGTTGGGAGTTCGAGACCAGCCTGACCAACATGTCTCTACTAAAAATACAAAAATTAGCCGGGTGTGGTGGCGGGCACCTGTAATCCCAGCTACTCAGGAGGCTGAGGCAGGACCATTGCTTGAACCCGGGAAGCAGAAGCTGCAGTGAGCCGAGATGGCGCCACTGCACTCCAGCCTGGGTGAAAGAGCAAAACTTTGTCTCAGAAAATAAAAATAAAAAATAAACAAATAAATAAAACAAGTCCTAGGCAGGGTGTGGTGGTTCACATCTGGAATCCCAGCATGTTGGGAGGCCAAGGTGGGTGGATCACTTGAGCCCAGGAGTTTGAGACCAGTCTAGGCAACACAGTGAGACCCTATCTCTACAAAACAATTAGAGAAAATGTGCCAGGCATGGGTGGCACATGCCTGTAGTCCCATCTACTTGGGAGGCTCAGATGAGAGGATCACTTAAGCCCAGGAGGTTGAGGCTGCAGTGAGTCATGATCATGCCACTGCACTCCAGCCTAGGCAACAGAGTGAGACTTGGTCTGAAAAAATAAAAAAGTAAAACAAATCCTGAGGTTTTAGATTTCAGAAAGAATTATGAGGGGTTAGTAATTGCCATATTTCATTTAGGAGAAGCCATATATATATACACACACACACACACACACACACACACTTTTTTTTTTTTTTTTGAGACGGAGTCTCACTCTGTCACCCAGGCTGGAGTGTGGTGGTGTGATCTCAGCTCACTTCAACCTCTGCCTCCCAGTATCAAACCATCTTCCCACCTTAGCCTCCCAAGTAGCTGGGCTTAAAGGCACATGCCACCACCATGTATTTTTGATAGAGAGGGGTTTCACTATGTTGCCCAGGCTGGTCTCAAACTCCTGAGCTCAAGCCAGCCACCTGCCTTGGCCTCTAAAATGCTGGGATTACAAGTGTAAGCCACTGCACCCGGCCTTTTTTTTCTTTTTTTTTTTTGAGACAGATTCTCGCTCTGTTGCCCAGGCTGGAGGGCAGTGGTGTGATCTCGGCTCACTGCAACCTCCGCCTCCTGGGTTCAAGTGATTCTTCTGCCTCAGCTTCCTGAGTAGCTGGGATTACTGGTGTGCCCCACCACGCCTGGCTAATTTTTGTATTTTTAGTAGAGATGGGGTTTCACCACGTTGGCCAGGCTGGTCTCAGTCCCTGGCCTTGTGATCTGCCTGCCTCGGGCTCCCAAAGTGCTGGGATTACAGGTGTGAGCCATCGCACCCGGCACATTTTTTTTTTTTAATAATTGAGGAACTTACCTGACACATCATTATCACCCAGAGTCCATAGTTCCCATTAGGGTTCATTCTTGCACTTGTGTATTCTGTGGCTTTTGACCAACATAGAGTGACAGTGATCCATCTTTGCAGTGTCGTACAGAAGAGTTTCCCTGCTGGAAAAATCCTCCGTGTGCTCTGCCTGTTCCTCCCTCCCTCCCTCTAAGTCCTGGCAACCCCTGATCTTTCTTCTGTCTCCAGGGTTTTTGGCTTTTCAGAATGTTGGACTCACACAGCGTGCTATACAGTAGGTAGCAATGTTCAGGTTGGCTCTTGGTAATGTTTCCTCTGCATCTTTTCAAGGCTTGCTTGAAAAGGCTCCATTTTTAGTACTGAGTAATAGTCCATTGTCTGGATGTCCCATGCTGTGTTTATAAAGTTACCCCATCAGATATTTTTGTGTGTGGCTGTGGTGGTCAGTGTGATTAGTCCTGTCATCTTGCTTGGAAACAAAAGCCTCAGTGCATGTGCATTCTTGAATTTTATTGAAGAAATGAGTTTGTTGTTGTTGTTATTGTTGCCCAGGCTGGAGCACAGTGGCACAATCTCGGCTCACTGTAACCTCCGCCTCTTGGGTTCAAGCGATTCTCCCGCCTCAGCCTCCTGAGTAGCTGGGATTACAGGTGCCCGCTACCATGCCTGGCTAATTTTTGTATTTTTAGTGGAGACTGGGTTTCACCATGTTGGCCAGGCTGGTCTCGAACTCCTGACCTCAGGTGATCCACCTGCCTTGGCCTCCCAAAGTGCTGGGATTACAGGTGTGAGCCACTGCACCCAGCCAACCCAGGAGTTTAACAGCAGTTTGGGTAACATAGTGAGACCCCATCTCTACAAAAATTAAAAAAAAAAAAATTAGGCAGGTATGGTGGTGTGCACCTGTAATCCCAGCTTTCTCATGAGGCTGAGGTGGGAAGATCAATTGAGCCCTAAAGTTGGAGGCTGCAGTAAGCTATGATCACACCACTGCACTCCAGCCTGGGCAACAGAGTGAGATCCTGACTCTTAAAAAAATAATAACAGAGCCAGGCACAGTGGCTCACACCTGTAATCCCAGCACTTTGGGAGGCTGAGGTGGGTGGATCACGAGGTCAGGAGATCGAGACCATCCTGGCTAAAACAGTGAAACCCGGTCTCTACTAAAAATACAAAAAAATTAGCTGGGCGTGGTGGCGGGTGCCTGTAGTCCCAGCTACTTGGGAAGCTGAGGCAGGAGAATGGCATGAACCTGGGAGACGGAGCTTGCAGTGAGCTGAGATCACTCCACTGGACTCCAGCCTGGGTGACAGAGTGAGACTGTATCTCAAAAATAAATAAATAAATAAATAAAATAATAATAATAATAATAATTTTTCCACTTGCATCCAAAAGTAGCATTAACTAGCCAAGTAATCTGTATTCCCTGAATGCATTTCTTTCACATAGGTATGACTCCCTCACTGGGGTTCTGGTCAGCCAGCAGAACCTGCTGCTGGAGAAGGCCAGTGTCCTGTTCAACACTGGGGCCCTCTACACCCAGATTGGGACCCGGCGCTATCGGCACACGCAGGCTGGGCTGCAGAGTGCCATAGATGCCTTTCAGAGAGCTGCAGGTATGTCTCCTCCAGGGCTGACTGGACAGAGCCTTGGCCCCGCCCGGTGGCACCAGGTGACCCCCCCACTGAAGAGGGTCTACAGGTCGTCCCCTGCAAGGGCCAGACCAGTCTTCAGCTCTGGTGTAACTTCCCATTAAGAAACTTGGTCCAGCCGGGTGCAGTGGCTCATGCCTGTAATCCCAGCACTTTGGGAGGCCGAGGCAGGTGGATCACGAAGGTCAGGAGATCGAGACCATCCTGGCTAACATGGTGAAACCTCATCTCTACTAAAAATACATAAAATTAGCTGGGCCTGGTGGCGGGCACCTGTATTCCCAGCTACTTGGGAGGCTGAGGCAGGAGAATAGCATGAACCCGGGAGGCAGAGCTTGCAGTGAGTGGAGATCGCACCACTGCACTCCAGCCTTGGTGACAGAGTCAGACTCCGTCTCAAAAAAAAAAGAAACTTGCTCGGTGGTTCAGACCTCAGTCTGGGATGGCTTGATGTACATGGTGAATCCTGTGGCTGATTGATCTTTTCCAGACAAGTGGCCCTGGGATGGCAGTGCGTAACTGTTTCTTTCAACACTGTCATAAAGAGCAGAATAACTTTTCCCAAATAGTGAAACCGTAGGCTTCTTTTTCTTGTATTAGGTGTACCCTATCTGTGCGTATTACTCTCCGTGCCTTTATTTATTTATTTATTTATTTATTTATTTATTTATGAGATGGAGTTTCGCCCTTGTCGCCCAGGCTGGAGTGCAGTGGCGCAATGTTGGCTCACTGCTTGAAACCTCCCGGTTTCAGGCGATTCTCCTGCCTCAGCCTCCTGAGTAGCTGGGATTACAGGCACCCACCGCCATGCCTGGCTAATTTTTGTATTTTTAGTAGAGATGGGGTCTCACCATCCTGGCCAGGCTGGTCTCGAATTCCTGACCTCATGTGTTCCGCCTGCCTCAGCCTCCCAAAATGCTGGGATTACAGGCACCCGCCACCACGCCTGGCTAATTTTTGTATTTTTAGTAGAGATGGGGTCTCACCATCCTGGCCAGGCTGGTCTCGAATTCCTGACCTCAGGTGTTCCGCCTGCCTCAGCCTCCCAAAATGCTGGGATTACAGGGTGAGCCACCGCACCCTGCCCCTCCATGCCTTTATGTCACCTGCATTCTGCCAACTTCTCCAGCATGAGGTGGGTGTTCTCAACCCTTTGTCAAGTGATGCATTCAAAGGATGTCTCATAGCTCAGTTCCCTTCTTCCAGGAACTGTCTTTTGTTATTTTATTTTATTTATTTGTTTATTTTGAGATAGAGTCTTGCTCTTGTCACCCAGCCTGGAGTGCAGTGGCACAATCTCTGCTCACTATGACCTCTGCCTGCTGGGTTCAAGCAACTCTTCTGCCTCAGCCTCCCAAGTAGCTGGGATTACAGGCGCCTGCCACCATGCCCGGCTAATTTTTGTATTTTTAGTAGAGATGAGGTTTTGCCCTGTTGGCCAGGCTGGTCTCAAACTCCTGACCTCAGGTAATCCTAGTATGAGAACGAGGTGTGGGGTCGAGGAGAAAAGCAGCCTAGTGCTTACACCTGTAGAGGACTGGGGTCACCAGACCCAGTGCTGTGGGTGAGCCTGGCATGGCTCACCCTTGCCTGCGGGTTCTGCCTTGCTCCCCCATAGCAGGGCCTGTGTCTGGGTCAGACTCCACGTGGGGATGGATGCAAGAGCAGGGCACAGTGTAGACCACAGTGTGTTCTCCACACTAGCTCTATAGTGTGTTGCCTTCTAGGTTGATCATCGACATTCTGCTTTGGGGTGTGATTCCCCTTCCACCCGTGTGGATCATTGTTTGATATCACTTTGCCCTGCAAGCTTGTGAAGAACCAGAGCTTTGCCACTTCAACTTATTGTGAAATTTCTGATGTTACAATGATTGGTCCTGACAGCCTGGGCCACACAGGAAGACCCTGTCTCTACAGAATATTTAAAATTAGCCAAGCGTGGTGGTGTACACCCATAGTTCCAGCTACTCCAGAGGCTAAGATGGGAGGATCACTTAAGCCCAGGAGTTTGAGGCTGCAGTGAGCTAGGATTGCCAAAAAGAATTTTTTTTTTAATTAAAGAAATAGGCCAGGCATGGTGGCTCATGCCTGTATTCCCAGCACTTTAGGAGGCTGAGGTGGGTGGATTGCTGGAGCTCAGGAATTTGAGATCAGCCTGGGCAACAAGGCAAAATTCTATCTCTACAAAAATTAGCTGGGCCTGGTGGTGCATGCCTGTAGTCTCAGCTACTTGGGAGGCTGAGATGGAAGGATCAGCCAAGGTTGTGGTAAGCCAAGATCGTGCCACTGCACTCCAGCCTGGGCGACAGAGCAAGAACCTGTCTCAAAAAATAATTAATTAATTAAAAAAATGAAAGATTGGTCTCTTAGGATGAAGTGATATGCTAAGATTCCAAGTATGAGTTGATTTCTTTTGTTGTAAATCTTTTTTCTGGACTCATCTTTCTGGGGAATCTTAGGCAGGCACTCTGTGTCCTGTCTCTGAGATTATAGCAATGGAGACAAATTATAGATGAAATGAAGCAAGTGGGAGAACAGTGGGGAGTGTGAGGGAACCCCCATGGAGCTCACAGCTCAAAACAGCAGGTGCCATCCCTCCGCAGGGCAGGGATTTTTTTTTTTTTTTTTTTTTTTTTTTTTTTTTGCTCAGCAACAAAACCAGAGGACCCAGTTGGCTGGGATTCATATGAGAGACTCTATTTCAGTTCCAGATTGATTGTCAGTTAGCGCTTTGGACAGCTAATTTTCTAAACTATAAAGAAGTCAGTGGAAGGCTGCAGCATGAAAATTTCCATTGGAGCAGACGGATTGAATTTTTTGTTTTTTGTTTTTTTTTTGAGATGGAATCTCACTCTATCACCCAGGTTGGAGTGCAGTGGTGAGATCTCGGCTCATTGCAGCCTCTGCTTCCCGGGTTCAAGTGATTCTCCTACCTCAGCCTCCTGAGTAGCTGGGATTATAGGTGTGTACCATCATGCCTGGCTAATTTTTATAATTTTAGTAGAGGCAGGGTTTTGCCATGTTGGCCAGGCTAGTCTCGAACCTGACCTCAGGTGAACCACCCGCCTCGGCCTCCCAAAGTGCTGGGATTAGAGGCATGAGCCACTGTGCCTGGCCAGAATAGATCTGTCTTGAGGTCCAGGGGAAAAGCCCTGGACTGCTGAATGACTCAGATCTTATGTGTGAGCCTGGCCCCCTGTGAGCCCCTCAGTCCTTCTGCCTGCTCTCTGCTTGCATCTCCATACCTGTCGTGATGGAATTTTGTCCCAGGTGACACAGGAGTTGTGGGGAGCAGGCTGGTTTCTCTACTCAATAGAGATGTAAGTGTTTTGGAAGATAATCCAATTTTTAAAAATTGGGTTAAAAGGCTGGGTGGGGTGGCTCACACCTGTTATCCCAGCACTTTGGGTGGCCGAGGCAGGCAGATCACCTGAGGTCAGGAGTTCAAGACCAGTCTGGCCAACATGGTGAAACCCCGTCTGTAGTAAAAATACAAAAATTAGCTGGGTGTGGTGGTGAGCACCTGTAATCCCTGCTACTTGGGGGGCTGAGGCAGGGGAATCGCTTGAACCTGGGAGGCAGAGGTTTCAGTGAGCTGAAATCATGCCACTGCACTCCAGCCTGGGCATTTACTTATAAATAAATAAATAAATTAAATAAATAAATAGTGTTAAAATATACATATATAACCTAAAATGTACTATTTTAGCCAGTTTTTTTATTACAGTAAAATAACACAACATAAAATTACCATTTTAATGATTATCTTAAATTTTTAAAATTTTAAAATTATCCTGGCAACCAGAAGCACATCTTAACCATTTTGAAGTGTGTAGTTCAATGGCATTAAGTGCATTTGTACATTCATAGTGTTGTGCAGCCATTACCACTAAACATCTCCAGAAGTTAAAAATTTTTTTTGTTGGTTAGGCAAGGTGGCTCACACCTGTAATCTCAGTACTTTGGGAGGCTGAGTCAGGAGGATCACTTGAATCCAAGAGTTGGAGACCAGTCTGGGCAACATAGGCACACCCCATCTGTACAAAAAATTTTAAAATTAGCTGGGTGTGGGGTAGTGCATGTCTGTAGTCCCAGCTCTTCAGGAGACTGAGGTGGGAGGACTGCTTGAGCCCAGGAGTTTAAGGCTGCAGTGAGTCATGATCATGCCACTGCACTCCAGTCTGGGCAACAGAGTGTGATCTTGTCTCAAAAATAAATAAAATAAATACATTTTTAAAAAGCATATATTTTTTAAGAGACAGGGGTCTCAGTATGTTGCCCAGGCTGGTCTTGAACTCTTAATATCAAGCAACCCTCCCACCTCAGCCTCCCTCGTAGCTGGGATTACAGGCAGCAGCCCCTGTGCCCAGCTATCTCCGGAACTTTTTCATCTGGATGATGGATAAGCAAAGCTCTGTACTCAGTTAAGCAATAACTTCCCATTGCCCCCTTTCCCAGCCCCAGCTAACCTCTGTTCTCCTTTCTGTTTCTGTGAATTTGACTATTCCGGGTACCTTATCTAAATGGAATCCTACAATATTGGTCCTTTTGTGACTGGCTTGTTTCACTTAGCATAATGCCCTTATTTACACTGTACCATGTGTCAGAATTTCATTCCTTTTTAAGGCTGAAAAATATTCCATTGTATGGATAGGCTGCTCATGGATGTCTGGGTGGTTTCCACTTTTCAGCTCTTGTAAATAATGTTGCTATTAACACGGGTGTTCAAGTATCATTTAAGCCCCCACTTTCAATTGTTTGGGGATATATATCATAGGAGTGGAATTGCTGGACCATATAATTGAGAATCAAACTTTTTAATATGTTGTAGGACACCGGTTCTTTTTTTTTCCTCCTATCTTTCCTTTTTTTTTTTTTTTTTTTTTTTTGAGACGGAGTCTTGCTCTGTCACCCAGGCTGGAGTGCAGTGGTGATATCTCAGCTCACTGCAACCTCTGCCTCCTGGGCTCAAGCAATCCTCCTGCCTCAGCCTCCAGAGGAGCTGAGACTATAGGTGCATGCCATCACACCCAGCTAATTTTTGTATTTTTTGTAGAGACAGGGTTTCACCATGTTGCCCACACTGGTCTTAAATTCCTGACGCAAGTGATCTGCTCGCTTTGACCTCCCAATGTGTTGGGATTATGGGCATGAGCCACCACACCTGGCCTCCTATCTTTCTCTACAGCAACGTGATGAAGTAAATACAAACCCGAACTAATGGGCAAAACATTTTCCACTTTTAGGGGTTTTAAACTACCTGAAAGAGACATTTACCCATACTCCAAGTTACGATATGATCCCTGCCATGCTCAGCGTGCTTGTCAAAATGATGCTTGCACAAACCCAAGAAAGCATGTTTGAGAAAATCAGCCTTCCTGGGATCTGGAATGAATTCTTCATGCTGGTGAAGGTGGCTCAGGAGGCTGCCAAGGTAAGACTCCCTGGTTCCTGTGACTTTGGGGAGTGGGCAGGAAATGCTGGCACAGGAGCACTGGAAGTAGTGGGGCCTTCCCACGGGAGCTTGCCTGTGACCTGGGCATTGTGCCAGCTCCGGCCAGTACTGCTGGCTTGAGTTTTCTTGGCAAGTGTTGGTGTTTCAGATACAGATCACTGATTCCATCTGCAGCTTAACCTAAAAACCAGCATAATGACAGCAGCCTGATCCCCCTGTTAACTGTGACAATGACAGAACGAGGGGTTGCTTGGAGTTGCTCCCAGATTCTGGAGCAGCCCCTGGCAGGGGCTGTTGCACGAGAAGAAGAAAGGGCTCTTTCTCTGCAAATGGGTTCATGAGGGCCCTTGTGCTGGGCTGCCCCTTCCCAATGCCCCTTCTATTTCAGGTGGGAGAGGTCTGCCAACAGCTGCACGCAGCCATGAGCCAGGCACCGGTGAAAGAGAACATCCCCTACTCCTGGGCCAGCTTGGCCTGCGTGAAGGCCCACCACTGCGCGGCCTTGGCCCACTACTTCACTGCCATCCTCCTCATCGACCACCAGGGTAAGGCCTGTGGGGTTCGGGGGTTTGGCCAGGGCTGTGGTCCAGCTGCCCCAGGGGCGATTCTGAGCTGAGTGAGAGCTAACTGCCTTCCCTGGAGATGCTCACAGGCTGAAGGCAGAGGATGAGAATGACCCATGACTGAGGCAGCTGCTGCACAGGCCATGGTGGGGTTAGGGGTTATAAGCTTCTTTAGAGGGAGGAAGAGGAGGCACCTTTAATTCTGCCTGTGTGCAAGAGGATGAATTTTCACCTGGAATCTAGAATCTAAGGGAATGCCAAAAATGCTGGCATCAAGATAAGTAACATTTTAAGGTAATATTTTAAAAGAATCAAAATTAATGCAGGCCGGGTACAGTGGCTCAAGCCTGTAATCCCAGCACTTTGGAAGGCCAAAGCAGGCAGATCATTTGAGGTCAGGAGTTTGAGACCAGCCTGGCCAACATGGTGAAACCCTGTCTCTACTGAAAATACAAAAATTAGCCGGGCATGGTGCATGCCTCTAATCCCAGCTACTCCGGTGACTGAGGCAGGAGGATGGCTTGGGCCGGGGAGGTGGAGGTTGCAGTGAGCCGAGATTGTGCCACCACACTCCAGCCTGGGCAGCAGAGCAAGACTCCCATCTCAAAAAAACTAATAATAATAAAATAAAAATTAATGCAAAAAAAACTGTGATGATCGGAATTTAATTTTATTTAATTTAATTTTATTTTATTTATTTTTAGAGATGGGGCTGGAGTGCAGTGGTATGATCATGGCTCACTGCCTTCTTGAACTCCTGGGCTCAAGCAATCCTCCCACTTCAGCCTCCTGAATACCTGGGACTACAGGCACATGCCACTACACCAGTTAATTGAAAAAAATTTTTTTCGTAGAGATGGAGTCTCACTATGTTGCCTAGGTTGGTTTCAAATTCCTGGCCTCAAGCAATTGTCCTGCCTTGGCCTCCCAAAAGTGTTGGGATTACAGGCATGAGCCATGGTGCCTGGCCAGGGATTTTTGATCTAATAAGTACTAATCCAGGCAGCCTCCCGAGGAATTAAAAAGACAGCCTCTGGAGCCAGACTTCCTGGGTTCATATCTCAGCTCTGCCATGAATGAGCTGTATTACCTTGGGCAAGTTACTTAGCTGTCCTCTGCCTCGATTTTCTCATCTGTAAAATGGGTATATGGAGAGAATCTACCTCACAGGCTGTCATGAAAATTAAGGGCCTGTATGCAAAGCTCAATAATGCTTTATATGCTGTAGGTTCTCTGAAAGTGTAAGCCACCACTCCTAGTACTATATAGTCTATTAGGCGAGACAAGATGTTGAAACAAATAGAAATACCATATAGTGCCTTGGTGATTGCTGCAGAGACACAAATGCAGCAGCAGGTGGACTCCATGGTGCAGTCATTGATGGCTTCTCAGAGGCGGTGACATTTGAGTTCAGCTTTTCCATCTGCACAGGAGGGAAGGGTCAGCCTAGAGGGAGTAAAGTGTCTGAGCACAGGAACAGAGGCCGAGGGTGCTGGGGAAGTGGAGAGTGGTTTTGTGAGGTTTGAGAGCAGGATATGCACCAGGGAGGGTGTGGTTGAAGCAGGAAGGGGCTCTGCTGCAGGTATGCAGGCCTGCAGAGGGGTGCAGGCCAGGCATGACAGGGTCTGGGCTGTGCTGGGAGGTTCTGTGTGGTGGGTGAGTCAGAGGAGGTAGTGTTTGGGGGCTCAGGGTCAAATTATGAACCTCACCGGGTGTGGTGGTTCACGCCTACAATCCCAGCACTTTGGGAGGCCGAGATGGGTGGATCATGAGGTCAGGAGTTCGAGACCAGCCTGGCCAAGATGCTGAAACCCTGTCTCTACTAAAAATAGAAAATTAGCTGGGCATGGTGGCACATGCCTGTAATCCCAGCTACTCGGGAGGCTGAGGCAGGAGAATCACTTGAACCCGGGAGGTGGAGGTTGCAGTGAGCCAGGATCACACCACTGCGCCCAAGCCTGGGCAACAGAGCGAAACTCCATCTCAAAAAAAAAAAAAAAATTCTGAACCTCTGAACCTCTGGAGCATGACTGGTTCCAGTGAGCAAGAGCTTCGGGGTAGCCAGGCATGGTGGCTCACACATTTGATCCCAGCACTTTGGGAGGCTAAGGCAGGAGGATCGTTTGAACCCAGGGGTTTGAGACCAGCCTGGGCAATGTAGCAAGACCTTATCTTTACAAAAAAATTTAAAAATTAGCCTGGCGTGTGGTGGTGCATGTCTGTAGTCCTAACTACTCAGGAGGCTGAGGTGGGAGGATCACTTGAGCCCAGGAGTTCAAGGCTGCAGTGAAATATGATTGTGCCATTGCACTCCAGCCTGGTGACAGAGTGAGACCACACTCTAACCTGAGTGACAGAGTGAGACCGTCTCAAAGAAAAAAAAAGCTTGAGGGTCAGACTGCCTGGGGTGTGTCCAGGGGCAGAAAGGAGAGCCATGATCCCAAATGCCTTGTGAAACTGCAGAAGAAAGGAAACTAGAGACATGGTAGAAAGAGAAATCTCTATGTGGGTCTGTGGCCAGGTCCATGAGAGGGGATTTAACCTGTGGTTCTCTTTGCAGTGAAGCCAGGCACGGATCTGGACCACAAGGAGAAGTGCCTGTCCCAGCTCTACGACCACATGCCAGAGAGGCTGACACCCTTGGCCACACTGAAGAATGATCAGCAGCGCCGACAGCTGGGTGCATGTCCCTCTGCACCCAGATGTGGGTCCCACTTGGTGCCCAGCTGGTCCTGCTCACAGACAGCCACAGAGAGGTCCCTGAAGAGGGCCTGGGAGAGGGGGGTGTTCCAAGTCATCGTGGCCACTTTGGGTTCGGAAGTCATGAGGCACAGTCCTGAGCCTCAGAGGGCTTCCCAGGCTGTGTTCTCATGGGGTCCATAGCACCCAGGCCTCCCCCTGTGGAGCCAGGACTTTAAACATCTCCCTTGGGGTCCACAGGGTGGCCTGTATCATGCTAACAGGGAAGGAGACGTTTGTTGATTTCCTTATGCATGGCTGAATTCCCAAGAACACCTAATGACTGGTAATGAAGTGTCCTGGTTTGGTCTCTGCCATGTCTCAGTGTGAATATCTCTTCCCATGTGCAGACCTCACCTCCACCACCCTAATCTGCCCCCATGCACACATACGCAGCTTCCCCGTCTCAGTGATGGCAACTTCCACCCCTCTAGGTGCTCAGGCCAGAAACCTTGGACTCACTCTCCACTCTTCTTTTCTTTCCTCTTCTTTCCCCTCCCCTCCCCTCTGCTCCCCTCTCCTCTCTTCCCCTCTGCTCCCCTCCCCTCCTCTCCCGTTCTCTCCCCTCCTCTTCCCTCCCCTCTGTTACCCTCCTCTCCCCTCCTCTCCCCTTCTCTCCCCTCCTCTCTTCTCCCCTCCCCTCCCCTCCTCTCTTCTCCCCTCCCCTCCTCTCCCCTTCTCTCCCCTCCTCTCTTCTCCCCTCCCCTCCTCTCTCTGCCATCCTCCCTCTCCTCTCTCCTCTGTCCTCCCTCCCCTCCCCTCCTCCCTCTCCTCCCTTCCCCTCCTCCCTCTCCTCCCCTCCCTTCCCTTTCTCCCCTCCCCTCCCTTCCCATCCTTCCCCTCCTCTCCTCTCCTCCCCTCTCCCACCTCCCCTTCACTCCCCTTTCTCCTCCTCTCCCCTCCCCTCTCCTCTCATCCTTCCTCCTCTCCCCTCACCCTTCCCCTCTCCCCTCCCCTCTCCTCTCCTTTTCTTTTTCCTTGTTGCTTTCCTTTTCTTTCCCTTTCCTTTCCTCTCTCTCTTTTATTCTTTCTTTCTTTCCTTTCTCTCTTTCTCTCCTCCCCATCTACCCTTCCTCCCTCCTTTCCTCTTTCCTTTTCTTTCATTTGCTTTCTTTGACAGCATCTTGCTGTCCCCCAGGCTGCAGTGCAGTAGTGCAATCACAGCTCAGTGCAGCCTCAAACTCCTGGCTTCAAGTGATCCTCCTGCCTCAGCCTGCTGAGTAGCTGGGACTATAGGCATGCACCACCATGCCCGGCTAATATTATAAAAAGGGTTTTTTAGAGATGTGGTCTCACTATGTTGCCCGGGCTGGTTTTGAACTCCTAGCTTCAAGTGATCCTCCTGCCTCAGCCTGCTGAGTAGCTGGGACTATAGGCATGCACCACCATGCCCGGCTAATATTGTAAAAAGGTTTTTGTAGAGATGCGGTCTCACTATGTTGCCCGGGCTG
This sequence comes from Pan troglodytes, assembly GCF_028858775.2. Taxonomy (NCBI): domain Eukaryota; kingdom Metazoa; phylum Chordata; class Mammalia; order Primates; family Hominidae; genus Pan; species Pan troglodytes. The sequence continues at coordinate 38,486,373 of NC_072416.2, read as the reverse complement.
GTTTTGAACTACTGGCCTCCAGCGATCCTCCTTCCTCTGTCTCCCAAAGTGCTGGGATTACAGGCACGAGCCACCACACCTAACCTCTTGTCTTACTTTCTCACCCTACATTTGATTAGCAAATCCCTTTGGCTGTACCTAGAAGACACACTCAAATCTGGCCACTTTAACCCTGCTGCCCTGGTGGAAGCCACATGTGTACAGTGCTTATGTAAGAAACATTTACTCACTTAAACCCCACACAACACTATGAGGTGGGTCTCATGGCATCCCCATTTTACAGCTGAGGAAACTGAGACCCAGAGCGGTCACGTGGCTTGCCCTGCTCATAGCTGGTTTTCTTGCTGCCCCTTCAGAGTCTGCTCATGCAGGCCAGATCACATCAGTCCCCTGCTCACACCCCAGTGGGCTCCCATCTCACGCAGAACAGGAGTGAGAGCCCTCATCTCGCACGCATGAGATCCGCCATGATCTGGCCAGTCCCCTGCTCACACCCCAGTGGGCTCCCATCTCATGCAGAACAGGAGTGAGAGCCCTCATCTCGCACGCATGAGATCCGCCATGATCTAGCCTTGTTCCTTCCCTGCACTCATTCTCTCCCGCCTTCAGGCACACCTTAGCTCCTCCTTGCCCTTGAACACCTGTGCGTGCCCCTGCTCCAGGGCCCTCGCACCTGCTGCTCTTTCACATCCATCAGGGCTCTGCTCAAAAAGGACCATATCACAAAGCCTTCCTTGGCTGGGTGTGGTGGCTCATGCCTGCAATCCCAGCACTTTGGGAGGCTGAGGTGGGAGGATGGCTTGAAGTCAGGAGTTTGAGACCAGTCTGGGCAACATGGAGAAACCCCATCTCTACCAAAAATACAAAAACTTAGCCAGATGTGGTGGTGTGTGCCTGTAGTCCCAGCTACTTGGGAGGCTGAGGTGGGAGAATCGCTTGAACCTGGGAGGCAGAGGTTGCAGTGAGCCGAGATCGTGCCACTGCATTCCAGCCTGGGTGACAGAGTGAGACTCCGTCTCAAGAAAAAAAAAAAAGCCTTTCTTGGTCACCCATCATTGGACAACCCCATTCCCAGTCTTCTCTTACCATCTCTGCTTACCCTGCTTTATTTTTCTCTATAACCTCATCACCACCCCATCCATTACATATTTCTTGTCTTGTTAGTTATCTGTCTTCAACCACTACATGTAAACTCCATGAATGTGGGGGCAGTTTGTTTACTCATTGCTTTATCTCTAGTGCCCAGCACATTTGGTAAATATTTGTTGAGTGAACATCTTATGGACACAAGTGAGCTTATTACATATGCATTTAAGGGAGGCTTGGGCTGGGCGCGGTGACTCACGCCTGTCATCCCAGCACTCTGGGAGGCTAAGGCAGGCAGATTGCTTGAGGCCAGGAGTTTGAGACCAGCCTGGGCAACATAGCAATGATAATGAAATGATAATGATAATGAAAACATTATCCAAGTGTGGTGGTGCATGCCTGTGGTCCCAGCTACTCAAGAGTCAGAAGCGGGAATTTCAGTTGAGCCCAGGAGTTTGAGGCTACGGTAAGCCATGATTGCACCACTGTATTCCAGCATGCGAGACAAAGTGAGACCCTGTCTCTAAATATAAAATATAAAATGAAATAAAATAATATTTTAATAAAAGGCTTGTTGTAACCAAGTGAATTGTAGAGAAACGCCACACTTGGAGACTAATTCAGGATTCGTTTATTAGCCGGTGACCGAGAGATGGATAATGCTCGAAATTGTCTCGGGCCTGAAGAAGGGGCTAGATTTTCTTTTATACTGTGGTCTAAATAGGGGAGGAGGGTTTAACTGAAGCAATTTTACAGAATCAGAATAGGCAAAAAGTTAAAAAAGTAATTGGTTATAGAAGCAGTTACAAAAAATAAACAGTTCCAGGTGCAGGTGCTTAAACTATCACTAAGAGATAAATTCAGGGGCTTTAGATACCTGCCACTGAGCACATCCCCAGGAGCTGCTGGTACAGCCTGCCTCAGTATCTTATCAGCAGTTTGCATTCCTGGGTGTGCTTGGAGTCAGCTTACACTAGTTATTCCCTTAAGGGGGATAAAGGGGGCTGCAAGTGAAGAAACTAAAATGTAGTCTGTCTGTCTCTCTCTGCTAGGAGAGAGTCACTCAGGTTAAAACAAGGTAGGGTATCACGGGCTCTAGCTATCCAGGCAGATCCTTTAGAAAAGAGAACGTCCAACCTCTTGGGCTGCCCTTTGGGCCCTTATGCTCTGTTTGGTGGATCTCCAAGTCACGTGGGTGCTGGCTTCCGTCTGCAGGGAAGTCCCACCTGCGCAGAGCCATGGCTCATCACGAGGAGTCAGTGCAGGAGGCCAGCCTCTGCAAGAAGCTGCGGAGCATTGAGGTGCTACAGAAGGTGCTGTGTGCAGCACAGGAACGCTCCCGACTCACATACGCCCAGCACCAGGAGGATGATGACCTGCTGAACCTGATCGATGCCCCCAGTGTTGTTGGTGAGTAACCTAGACTGTGTTCCCTCTGTGGGGGTGCCTGTGCTGCGGAAAGAGTACGCCTGGCCTGTGGGGGTTGAGCAAGCCCTTGCTGTGTGCTTGGCACAAGGAGGGCTGCACAGGGCAGGGACCGAGGTGCTTATTTTGCCCTGGAGTTCTCTTTTCTTTTTGAGATGGAGTCTCACTCTGTTGCCCAGGCTGGAGTGCAGTGGCATGATCTCGGCTCACTGCAACCTCTGCTTCCCGGGTTCAAGTGATTCTTCTGCCTCATCCTCCCGAGGAGCTGGGATTACAAGTGCCCACCACCACACCCAGCTAATTTTTGGATTTTTAGTAGAGATGGGGTTTCACCATGTTGGCCAGGTTGGTCTCGAACTCCTGACCTCAAGTGATCCACCTGCCTTGTCCTCCCAAAGTGCTTGGATTACCAGAGTAAGCCACCACACCTGGCCTAGATACACTTTTTATGCTGTTTGTTTGTAGAATCAGCCTGCCCTGGGATCCTTTGTTAGAAATTGACCAGCCTTATGTTAAGGGTAGTCCGAGCCTGCTGTGAAGATGCTGGTGGGGGTATGTAGCTGTCAATGGTTATGACTTGCCAAACCTCCTTTTCACTGGGAAATCCTCATACCACATTAATAATGAAAAGGTCAAGCACGGTGGCCCAAAACTCTAATCTCAGCACTTTGGGAGGCCGAGGCAGGAGGATTACTTGAGCTCAGGAGTTTGAGACCAGCCTGGGCAACATAGTGAGACCCCATCTCTACAAAAAATTTAAAAAAAATTCATCAGGTAAGGTGGTGCATACCTATAGTTCCAGCTACTCGGGAGGCTGAGGCAGGAGAATCATTTGAGTCCAGGAGGTCAAGCTGCAAGAGAGCTGTGATCGCACCACTGCACTCCAGCTTGGGCGACAGAGCGACACCCTGTCTCAAAATAATAATAATGTTGAAAACAGAAAGCTCAGTATCCCAGGACTGTGTCCAGTGAGGCATGGAACTTCCATAACAATAACACTTGAAACATAGATGACTTCTCAATAGGTTTTTTGTTTGTTTGTTTGTTTGTTTGTATGTTTGTTTTTGAGAGGTCGTTTCACTCTTGTCACCCAGGTTGGAGTGCAGTGGTGTGATCTCAGCTCACTGCAAACTCTGCCTCCCTGGTTCAAGCCTCAGCCTCCCAAGTAGCTGGGACTACAGGCGCATGCCACCACGCCTGGCTAATTTTTTGTATTTTTAGTAGAAATGGGGTTTCATCATGTTGGCCAGGCTGGTCTTGAACTCTTGACCTCAGATGATCCTCCCACTGCGGCCTCCCAAAGTGCTGGGATTACAAGCATTAGCCACCATGCCCAGCCTCCTCATTAGGGTTTTATGAGTGCCAGAGAAGCCCACTAAGCCCCTTAAATATCAGGAAACCCCATGGGAATGTGTCTGGTTATCACTCCTTGGTCCCAGCTCAGGAATGAGTTATACCTCCTATGGCTCACATGAGGTACCCAAATGGAAGGTAGAGTTCAACCTAGGTCGGGGTTTGAGCTGTGTTCCATCTTCTTGTACTACTTGTCTAAACCGAGGGGAAGGATGTGTGACTAAGAGAAAGTTCTGTACTGTCTCATTCCCAAGGATCACTTTCTTTTTTTCCCCCCCCCTGGAGTCTTACTCTGTAACCAGGCTGGAGTGCAGTGGCAAGACTTCAACTCACTGCAACCTCTGCCTCCTGGGTTCAAGTGATTCTCCTGCCTCAGCCTCCCAAGTAACTCAGATTACAGTCGCCTACCACCATACCTGGCTAATTTTTGTATTTTTAATAGAGACGGGGTTTCACCATGCTGGCCAGACTGGTCTTGAACTTCTGGCCTCATTGATCCACCTGCCTCGGCCTTCCAAAGTGCTGGGATTACAGGCGAGAGCCACAACACCGGGCTATAAGGATCACTTTCAATTACAGAAACATTTATCCTCCCATTTCTAATCCTCTATTCTAGCTAAAACTGAGCAAGAGGTTGACATTATATTACCCCAGTTCTCCAAGCTGACAGTCACGGACTTCTTCTAGAAGCTGGTATGTTGAAAGCTCTCTACATAAATGACCGAAGGGGACAGCTCTTCACTTTGGTGAGTATGGCGTCTTAGTCCATGTGGGCTACTATAACAAAATGCCTCAAACTGGGTGGCTTATGAACAGCAGAAATATATTTCTCAGTTTTGGAGGCTGGGAAGTCCAAGACCAAGGTATGGGCAGATTTGGTATCTGCTGAAGGCCCATGTTCTGGTTTATAGGTAAGCCTTCTACCTGTGTCCTCATGGCAGAAAAGGTGATGAGCTCCCTTGGGCCTGTTTTAAAAGCATGTATCCCATTCTTGAGGGCTCAACCCCAAGACTGAATCACCTCTCAAGAGGCCCCACTTCCTAATAATTACATAGATGATTTTAATATACATTTTAAATTTTAATAAATATTAATAAAATTTTAATATTTTAATATACAAACTTTGGGAGGGTACAAACATTCAGACCATAGCATATTTTATTTTATGCACTTATTTTTATTTATTTGTTTTTTGAGACAGAGTCTCACTCTGTTGCCCAGGCTGGAGTGCAGTGGTGCAATCTCAGCTCAGTGCAGCCTCCACCTCCCAGGTTCAAGTGATTCTCCAGCTTCAGCCTCCCGAGTAGTCGAGATTACAGGCCTTTGCCACTACGCTCAGCTAATTTTGTATTTTTAGTAGAGACAGGGTTTCACCATGTTGGCCAGGCTGATCTTGAACTCCTGGGCTCCAGTGATCCCCTCACCTCGGCCTCCCAAAGTGCTGGGATTAGAGGCCTGAGCCACTGTGCCCGGCCCCACAGCATATTTTAAAAGTAGTTTTTAGGTATTGTCTATTTAAAATTTTTTAAAATATTTTTTAACTTTTTTTAGAGATGTGGTCTCACTGTGTCACCTAGGCTGGATTACAGTGGCATGATCATAGCTCACTGCAGCCTGAACCTTCTGGGCTCAAGTGATCCTCCTGCCTTAGCTACCCTAGTAGATGGGACTCCAGGCACACACCACCACGTCCAACTAATTTTTATTTCTTGTAGAGATGGGGTCTTGCTATGTTGCCTAGGCTGGTCTCAAACGCTGGGTTCCAACCATCCTCCTGCCTAGGCATCCCAGAGTGCTGGGATTATAGGTATGAGCCACTATGCCTGACCTGAGATTTTTTTTCCTTTTTTTTTTTTTTTTAGACAGGGTCTAACTCTGTTTTCACCCAGGCTGGAGTGCAGTGGCACAATCAGTTCACTGCAGCCTCGAACTGCTGGGCTCAAGAAGTCCTCCTGCCTCAGCAGCCTGAGTAGATGGAACCATAGGCGTGCACCACCATGCCTGGCTAATTCTTTTATGTTTTTAGTAGAGAATGGTTCCCGCTATGTTGCCCAGGCTGGTCTCAAACCCCTGGCCTCAAGCAATCCTTCTGCCTTGGTCACACAAAGTGCTTAGGATTACAGGCAAGACATATCTGGTCTTAAATTGTTTATATTAGAGATTTTATTTAAGATAATTTTGGCTGGGTGCGGTGGCTCACACCTTTAATCCCAGCACTTTGGGAGGCTGAGGCAGGCGGATCACCTGAGGTCAGGAGTTTGAGACCAGCCTGGCCAACATGGTGAAACCCCATCTCTGCTAAAAATACAAAAATTAGCCAGGCGTGGTGGTTCGCACCTGTAATTCCAGCTACTCAGGAGAATTGCTTGAACCCGGGAGGCAGAGGCTGCAGTGAGCCGAGATTACACCACCACACTCTAGCCTGGGTGATAGAGCGAGACAATGTCTCAAAAAAAAAGAAAAGAAAAAGATAATTAATACAATGTCTAAAAGATAATTTTATTGTAAATATATTGGGTATGTTTGAGAAGATGGCTTTCCAGGTTCTCGCATGACTGCTGTAGCATGTATGCCCCCAGATGTGTCATTTGTCCCTGAACAAGGCCAAGTGAGATCTTCAAGGACAGCAGGCAAAATTCCCTTTAGCTTTCAAGTGTCTGATCCAGCCTTCAAATCCTACACCTAATGATGTTCTCTTCCAAAGGGCTCCTTATCTGGTGTTTTTGGCTAACAAGCAGTGGACACCTCCTCGAAGCATCTGCTTCACTGCAGAAGAAGGGGACTTGGGGTTCACCTTAAGAGGGAATGCCCCCATTGAAGTTCGCTTCCTGGATCCTTACTGCTCTGCCTCGGTAAGCACATGCTTTTCTTGGTTGGCAGCAAACACAGATATCTGGGTGATTGAATTTAGGGTGGGTTCACCCATGTCAAAGGCCTGACTTGATGTGAAAGGCCTCATGGGTGCTACAGTCCCTAAAAGAAAAGGATTAATTTTTACTGTCTTTTTTTTGTTTTTAGTTTTTTTTAGACGTTGGGAGGTGGAGGCTGCAGTGAGTCGTGATTGTGCAGTGGCACAATCTCAGGGCTCAGTGCAGCTTCTGCTTCCTGGGTTCTAGTGATTCTCCTGTCTCAGCTTCCTGAGTAGCTGGGATTACAGGCACGTGCCACCACACTTAGCTAATTTTAGTTTTTGTTTTTGTTTTTTGAGACACATTTTTGCTCTGTCGCCCAGGCTGGAGTGCAGTGGCGCGATCTTGGTTCACTGCAACCTCCACCTCCTGGGTTCAAGTAATTCTTCTGCCTCCGCCTGCTGAGTAGCTGGGATTACAGGTGTGTGCCACCATGCCCAGCTAATTTTTTGTGTGTTTTTAGTAGAGACGGGGTTTCACCGTGTTAGCCAGGATGGTCTTGATCTCCTGATCTTGTGATCTGCCCACCTCGGCCTCCCAAAGTGCTGGGATTACAAGTGTGAGCTACCTGGCCCGGCCTAATTTTTGTATTTTTAGTAGAAACGGGGTTTTGCCATGTTGGCCAGGCTGGTCTCGAACTCCTGGCCTCAAATATTCTGTCTGCCTTGGCCTCCCAGAGTGCTAGGATTATAGGCGTGAGCCACTGTGCCTGGCCAATTTTGACTTTTTTTTTTTAATTGCACCCAGGCTGGAGGGCAGTGGCACGATCTCGGCTTACTGCAATGTCTGCCTCCCGGGTTCAAGCAATTCTCCTGCCTCAGCCTCCCAGGTAGCTAGGACTACAGGTGCCCACCACCACACCTGGCTGATTATTGTATTTTTAGTAGAGATGGGTTTCACCGTGTTGTTCAGGCTGGTCTTGAACTACTGACCTCAAGTGATCTACCCGTCTGAGCCACCCAACATGAATTTTTGCTTTCTTGATGTGAACTTATGCAAATACCTATTTTGTTAATGGGGACTGATTCAAGGATTTGAGTGAACAAAACATTGACTTATTTTCAACAATACTTTTTCAGGTGGCAGGAGCCCGGGAAGGAGATTATATTGTCTCCATTCAGCTTGTGGATTGTAAGTGGCTGACGGTGAGTGAGGTTATGAAGCTGCTGAAGAGCTTTGGTGAGGACAAGATCGAGATGAAAGCCGTGAGCCTCCTGGACTCCACATCATCTGTGGTGAGCACTGACACCTCCCTGGGCAGTCAGTAGTGGTGTGGAGTGAAATCTACATGAGTTCAGCCCCAGGGGTATTTACCAGACCCTTTGTCTCCTGCCTGTGTAACATGGTACAAATGACTGGACTCTCAGGCTTGTAATCACTGTAATGTGCTCACCTTGGGTCAAAGAGAAAATTGGCAAACTTTTTCTTTTTAAAGACAGGGTCTTGCCCTATTGCCCAGGCTGGTTTGCAGTGGTATGATCATGGCTTACTGCAGCCTCTATCTCCTCGGTTTAAGTGATCCTCCCACTTCAGCCACACAAGCAGCTGGAATTATAGGCACCCACTACCACCCCTGGCTCATTCTTTATTTATTTATTTATTCATTTTTTATTTTATTTTTTTTTGAGACGGAGTCTCGCACTGTCGCCCAGGCTGGAGTGCAGTTGTGCAATCTTGGCTCACTGCAAGCTCTGCCTCCCAGGTTCACGCCATTCTTCTGCCTCAGCCTCCCAAGTAGCTGGGACTACAGGTGCCTGCCAACGCGCCTGGCTAATTTTTTGTATTTTTAGTAGAGATGGGGTCTCACCGTGTTAGCCAGATGGTCTCGATCTCCTGACCTCGTGATCCACCCACCTCGGCCTCCCAGAGTGCCGGGATTACAGGTGTGAGCCACCATGCCCAGCCCATTCTTTATTTTTTGTAGAGACAGGTTCTCGCTGTGTTGCCAAGACTGGTCTTGAACTCCTGGGCTCAAGCCATCCTCTGACCTTGGCCTCCCAAAGTGCTGGGATTACAGGTGTGAGCCACTGCACCCTGCTAGCAAACTTTTAAAAATATCCTGTGGATAAAATAATCAACTGATCTATTTTTCTGATCAAATTGTTTAATTACAAAAGTAATACATACTCATAGTGAAAAAAACAAAAAACAAAAAAAAAATTCTAATGGTACAGAAGAGCTTAAGACAACCAGTGAAAGTTAAGACAATCCCTCTGTATGCCCTAGAGGCAGTGTCAGCTATGTTCTGGGAGATTTGGGAAGCATTTGAGTCTCTCAAGTTCACCTGCACAGTTACCACCTTTAATTTTCCTCACGTGAGGCCGGGCACAGTGCTCATGTTTGTAATCTGAGTACTTTTGGAGGCTGAGGTGTGTGGATTGCTTGAAGTCAGGAGTTCAAGACCAGCCTGACCAACAAGGCAAACCCTGTCTCTACTGAAAATATAAAAATTAGCTGGGCATGGTGGTGCACGCCTGTAACCCCAGCTACTCAGGAGGCTGAGGCAGGAGAATAGTTTGGGAGGTGGAGGTTGCAGTGAGTGGAGATTGCGCCATTGCACTCCAGCCTGGGCAACAGAGTGAGACTCTGTCTGCAAAAAAACCCTAAAATTTTCCCCAAGTGCTAGGGTTCATGCCACACTTAATGACGTTCTCCTCTGCACTTTGCCGCACTTAATGACGTACCAACACTCATTTATTCATTCAACAAATATTGATTGAGGATCAATTGGGTGCCAGACACTCTCTTAGGTGTCAGAGCTCCAGTTTACATTACACAGGTAAGGTCCCTGCCCCTCCCCAAGAAGCTGGCACTAAGTCAGTAAATAAATGGTCAGGATTTTGATAAGTGTTGTAAAGGAAAAAAGACCTGTAATGGGGTGGAATGACTGGAGAGGAGGCGAGGCTCTATCTAGGCAGGGCTGGAACAGACATGAGAGTGACCAGGAGGTTCGAGCCAGTTGCAGAGAGACAAGAAAGGCCTTCTGGGCAGGGGCACCTACAGGTACAGGGCCCCTGCAGCAGAATAAGCTTCTCCTACCAGAGAGACAAAAGGAAGCCCTTTTGACAAGAGCACCAGGACAAGGAAGGGAGCCGTGGGAAGTGAGGTAGGAAGGAGGCCTTGGCGGCAGTGGTGGGAGCTTGGAAGCCACTGGGCATTTTCAGAAGGGGAACGGCATGGTGTGATGTTTGTTTTAGAAGGGCGTCTGCTGCCGGAGACTGGCCATGGCAGTTGTCCAGGCTGGTGACGTTAGTGGCTGAGGTGATGGGGGTGGCTGTAGAGTTGGAGAGACATGAGTGTCCCTGGGACATAGTTTGGAGGTAGAGCTGATGGGGGATTTGTGGATGATTTGTGTAAAGGAGACAGTGAACAGGGAGGTGAGGCCTCAGTTTTTGGCTTGATCATTCTCATGGGTAGTGGTTATTTTTCTACCTTTAATTTTGTTTTTCTCTTGTGTTTTTTTGTTTTTTTTTTGTTTTGTCTTGTTTTGTTTTGTTTTTGAGACAGGGTCTCACTCTGTTGCTTGGCTGGAATGCAGTGGTGCAATCATAGCTCACTATAGCCTTGACTTCCTGGGCTGAGGCAATCCTTTTGCCTCAGCCTCCCGAGTAGCTGGAACTACAGGTGTGTACCACTATGCCTGGCTAATTTGTTTATTTACCTATTGTAATTTTTTTTGGTAGAGATGGGGCCTTGATACATTGCCAAGATTGGCCTCAAACTCCTGGCCTTAAGCGATCCTTCTACCTCTGCCTCCCAAAGTGTTGGGATTAGAGGCATTAGCCACCATGCCCGGCCTGGTTATTTTTCATAATGATGGGTAATGGGTGTGAGGGAGATGAAGGAGAGAGAAATCAAGAGTCATGTTTTGAATGTTTCAGATGCTATTAGCAGTCAGACATAAGCATAAAGGAGGAGACTGGATGTGAAGTCTTCAGTTCAAGGAAGAAATCAGAGCTAGAAATAAATATTTGAGAATCATTGCACACGGATGATATTTGAGGCTGTGAGACAAAATGCAGCTCCCTGCAAGGGGGCTAGGGCTGAGGGCTAAACATTTAGAGGTCAGTTGGAAGAGAAGCAAGTGCAAAGAAAATGCAGGAGAGTTCAGAGATGTCGGAGGAAAGGAGCTTCTCAAATTAAGAGGAGAAAGCTCTGCAGGAGAGAGTGATGGGTTGCATTGAATGCAGTTGAGAGGTGGAGAATGAGGTTGGCTTAGCTGTGCCTATTGTATTGGGCAGCAGGATGAAAAGACACTTTGGTGGAGAGGTGGCAACAGAAGTCAGTTGAGAGAGGGCCAGAGAGCCAATGGATTTTGAGTCCGTGGATATGAAATGCTTAGCATAGGCAAATCCAGAGACAGAAAGTAGATGGTGCTGGGGCTGGGCAATGGGAGTGGGGAGGGACTGCTGAAGGGTCATAAGGTAGAAGGTTTCTTTTTGGGGGGATGGAAATATTCTGAAATTAGGTAGTAGTGATGGTCACCTAACTTTGTGAATATACTAAAAAATCACTGATGTTTTGGCATACTGGCTCACACCTGTAATTCCAGCACTTTGAGAGGCTGAGGCAGTATGTTCGCTTGAGCCCAGGAGTTCGAGACCAGCCTGGGCAACATGGCGAGACCGTGTCTCTACAAAAAATAAAAAAAATTAGTGTGGCATGGTGGCACACACCTGTAGTCCCAGCTGCTTGGGGGGCTGAGGCCGGAGGATCACTTGAGCCCAGGGAGGTTGGGGCTGCAGGGAGCTATGATTGTACCACTGCACTCCAGCCTGGGTGTCAGAGCAAGACCCTGTCTCAAAAATAATAAATAAAAGCCACAGAAGGGTATTAAAATGGTGAATTTTATGCATGTATGTGAATTATATCACAAAAAAATTTTTTTTTTGAGATGGAGTCTCGCACTATCGCCCAGGCTGGAGTGCAGTGGCGTGATCTTGGCTCACTGCAACCTCTGCCTCCAGGATTCAAGTGAATCTCCTGCCTCAGCTTCCCGAGTGGCTGGGATTATAGGCGGGCACTGCTATGCCTGGCTAATTTTTGTATTTTTAGTGGAGACAGGGTTTCGCCATATTGGTCAGGCTGGTCTCGAACTCCTGACCTCGTGATCCATCCACCTCGGCCTCCCGAAGTACTGGGATTATAGGCGTGAGCCACCGCACCTGATATACTTTAAATTTTAAAAGAAGATAAAGTCAAGGGACGCAGAGCATCTTGGGAGAAGGGATCATAAGAAATTATATTTTTAGGGACAAAATGCATGGAGTTTATGGACAAGTGATTAAGGTCCGCAGCAGAAACAGAAAAGAAGTTTGTCCAAAAGGAGGTTAGAGAAAAGAGCCGAGCCACATACTGAAGGTTGGAGTAGGGACGCCGTCAGCAGAGGCCTGAGTTTATGGGGCATGCCCTGCCCCCTGTGAGAGGTGCAAAGGCTTGATTTTCAAGTCTGTGACATCTTTACACCAGGCCAAGGAAGGGGCTGCTGTAGTAGCTGAAAGCAAGGGTTCTGCACTGAGGCAGTCTAGATGTGTATCCTGGCTTTCCACCACCATTGTGTGGCCTTCAGCAAGTCAGTGAATAGCTGTGAGCCTCAGGATAAACTGAGTTTACATAAAGCCCTTCCAAGAGGGCCAAACATGAGCTACATTGCAATTCACAATAGGCATTATAATGATGATAACCATGATCATGATGTTTATTCTTTTCACCCAGCAGGATGTCTTTAATTTTTTTAAAAATAATGTTTTTAGGCCGGGCGCAGTGGCTCACGCCTGCAATCCCAGCACTTTGGGAGGCTGAGACGGGTGGATCATGAGGTCAGGAGATCGAAACCATCCTGGCTAACACGGTGAAACCCCATCTCTACTAAAAATACAAAAAATTAGCTGGGCGTGGTGGCAGGTGCCTGTAGTCCCAGCTCCTTGGAGGCTGAGGCAGGAGAATGGCATGAAACCAGGAGATGGAGCTTGCAGTGAGCTGAGATCGCGCCACTGCACTCCAGCCTGAGCGACAGAGCGAGACTCAGTCTCAAAAAAAAAAAATGTTTTTAGGCTGGGCACAGTGGTTCACTCCTATAATCCTAGCACTTTGGGAGGCCGAGGCAGGCGGATCACTTGAAGCCAGGAGTTCGAGACCATCCTGGCCAACATGGCAAAACCCTGTCTCTACTAAAAATACGATAATTAGCGGGATGTGGTGGTGCATACCTGCAATCCCAGCTACGTGGGAGGCTGAGGCATAAGAATCGCTTGAGCTTGGGAGGCAGAGGTTGCAGTGAGCCGAGATCGTGCCGCTGTACTCCAGCTGGGGCGACAGAGTAAGACCCTGTCTAGAAAAAAAAAGTTTGTTTTTTGTTTTGAGACAGGGTCTCGCTCTCATTGCCCTGGCACGATCTTGGCTCACTGTGGCCTTTACTCTTGGGCTTAAGTGATCCCCCCACCTCCGCTTCCTGAGTAGCTAGGACTACAGGCATGCAACACCATACTCAGCTAATTTTTCATATTTTTTGTAGAGATGGGGCTTCACCGTGTTGCCCTAGCTGTTCTCTAACTTCTAAGCTCAAGCAATCCACCTACCTTGCCTCCCAAAGTGCTGGGATTACAGGCATGAGCCAGCATGCCCGGCCAAATAATTTCTTTTGTTGTTGTTTTTTGTTTTGTTTTGTTTGTTTTGAGACAGGGTCTCACTCAGTTGCCCAGGCTGGAGGACAATAGTGCAATCATAGTTCACTACAGCCTCGAATTCTAGGGCTCAAAAGATCCTCCCTTCTCATCATCTGAGGTCAGGAATTCTAGACCAGCCTGGTCAACATGGTGAAACCCTGGGTGTGGAGGTGGTGTGTGCCTGTAATCCCAGCTACTTGGGCAGCCAAGGCAGGAGAATTGCTTGAACCCAGGAGGCAGAGGTTGCAGTGAGCTGAGATCATGCCACTGCACTCCAGCCTGGGCAAGAGAGGGAGACTCCATCTCAAAAAAAAAAAAAAGGATCCTCCCAAGTAGCTGGGACTACAGGTGTGCACCACTATACCCAGCTAATTTTTAATTTTTTTTGTAGTGACAGTCTCATTTTGTTGCCCAGCCTGGTCCCAGACTCCTGGGCTTAAGCAATGTTCCTGCCTCCGCCTCCCAAAGTGTTAGGATTACAGGAATGAGCCAGTGCACCAGGCCAAAAGTAATTTCCTTTTGTCTTTTATTTAACTAATTTTGTAGTGATGGGGTCTAACTGAGTTATCCAAGCTGATCTTGAATTCCTAGCCTCAAGAGACCCTCTTGAATCAGCCTCCCGAATAGTTGGGATTACAGGTGTGAGACACTGTACCTGGCTCTTTTTTTTTTTTTTTTTGGAGGTAGAGTCTTGCTCTTGTCATCCAGGCTGGAGTGCAGTGGTACAATCTTGGCTCACTGCAACCTCCGCTTCCCGGGTTCAAGCAATTCTCCTGCCTCAGCCTCCCGAGTAGCGGGGATTACAGGCACCCACCATGATGCCTGGCTAATTTTTGTATTTTTAGTAGAGATGGAGTTTCACCACATTGGCCAGGCTGATCTTGAATTCCTGGCTTCTGGTGATCAGCCTGCCTTGGCCTCCCTAAAGTGCTGGGATTACAGGAGTGAGCCACCATGCCCAGCCCCTGGCTTTTTAAAAATAATTTTTAAAAAGTAATTTATTTTTGTCTATTAATTTTTATGATAAGGATTTTAGATAATGACAGCCAAGCACTGTTTTTAGTGACTGAACATTTCAAACAAAATCAAATAAAGAGAGCATTTATCCTAGCACTCTGGCTGAACCGATGACCTGCTGCCCTTGGCTACCCTCTTGACTACAGTGGGGATCCCTAGATGAACAAATCTAAGCTTGGAATCAAGCTCTGGAATTAGGCCCTGACTGCCGTTCACAAGCTGTGTTACCTTCAGCACATTCATACCCTCCCTGGGCCTCGGTTTTCTCATCCAGAGGATGGAAGAGTTAGGCCTACACAGTTAAACTGTGCTCTATAAAGTCCTAAGAGTTCTAGAGGGATACCCCAGTGGATTTGAGTGAGGAGTGGGTGGCGTGGAAAGAAATAGTAAATGGAGCTGGGCACAGTGGCTCAAGCCTGTAATCCCAGCACTTTGGGAGGCTGAGGCAGGTGGATCTTGAGGCCAGAAGTTGAAGACCAACCTGGCCAACATGGTGAAACCCTGACTCTACTAAAAATACAAAAATTATCTGGGCATGGTGGCATGTGCCTGTAATCCCAGCTACTTGGGAGGCTGAGGCAGGAAAATCACTTGAACCCGAAGGTGGAGGTTGCAGTGAGCCAAGATTGGGCCACTGCACTCCAGCCTGGTGACAGCAAGACTCTGTCTCAAAAAAAAAAAGGCTTTTCAAAGAAAGTAGTGGTACACATTGCAGGAGTGAGAGAGAGTGTATGTGGGTATGATACTGGGGTGGACCTGGAGGGGAATAGGGTCAAGAAAGGCTTTACTTTTTTTTTTTTGAGACAGAGTCTCACTCTTTCACCCAGGCTGGAATGCAGTGAGTGGCACTATCTCAGCTCACTGCAAGCTTCACCTCCTGGTTCACGCCATTCTCCTGCCTCAGCCTCCCGAGTAGCTGGGACTACAGGTGCCCGCCACCACACCCGGCTATTTTTTTGTATTTTTAGTAGAGGCGGGTTTCACTGTGTTAGCCAGGATGGTCTCAATCTCGTGACCTTATGATCCGCCCGCCTTGGCTTCCCAAAGTGCTGGGATTACAGGCGTGAGCCACTGCGCCTGGTCAAGAAAGGCTTTTCAAAGAATGTGATGGTACGCATTGCAGGAGTGTGTGTGTGTGTTTGTGTGTAGAGAGAGGGGTGTGTGTGTGTGTGTGTAGAGAGGGGTGCGTGTAGAGAGAGGGGTGTGTGTGTGTGTGTGTGTGTAGAGAGAGGGGTGTGTGTGTGTGTAGAGAGAGGAGTGTGTGTGTGTGTAGAGAGAGGGGTGTGTGTGTATGTGTGTGTGTGTGTGTAGAGATCTGGGAGGCAAGGGTGCCTGGAGGACAGAGGGAATGGGATCCAGGCACACAGAAGGGCTTGGTCTTGGGGGACGGATGCCATGAAGTATACGGCAGGGATTTCAGGAGGGTGCGTGAGTGGCTTCAGGAGGAGAGTGAAGATAAGAAACAAGAATACAGGAGAAAAGGAAATGAAATTACTAGGGACACACAAGAGTGCCAGGAAATGGGTGCCTATTAGAGGTTTGGGGTCAGGTTAGAATTCCAAGGGAAGCCTTGGTGAGTGTCCTCCAGCAATGAACAACCTTTCAGATACAGGCCCTAGGGGAGGCAGAGGGTGGAGATGAGCGAGTTAGCATTGCTGGGGGCAGATGGAAGAGAACTGAGGGTATTTATAAGGCAGTGGTTTTGATACACAATGGACTTTGAGTAGCTGAGGGTTGGGAAATGCTTTCAGGCCTCACATCTGTCTCCAGGATTATTCGTTTTATTATTGTTTTAAATGACATTGTGTAAAACATGGTGGAGTTAGTGGTCAGTTTTCCAGAAAAGGAAGAGGCATCTCCATCCTTAGGGGCTCAAAGTACCCCCTACTTTATTGCTGCATAACTCAGATTCCTGAGGGTTTATTTTATTTATTTATTCATTATTTATTTATTTTTGGCGATAGAGTCTCACTCCATCACCCAGGCTGGAGTGCAGTGATGTGATCTTGGCTCACTGCAACCTCTGCCTCCTGGGTTCAAGTGATTCTTCTGCCTCAGCTCCTGAGTAGCTGGGATTGCAGGTGTGTGCCACCACACCCGGCTAATTTTTGTATTTTTAGTAGAGATGGAGTTTCACCATGTTGGCCACCATGGTCTGGAACCCCTGGCCTCAAGTGATCCACCCACCTCAGCCTCCCAAAGTATTGGGATTACAGGTGTAAGACACTGTGCCCGGCCCCTCTTAGGGTTTATATTAGGAACAATGTCCTCAACTATTGCAGCGATATATTGTATGCCTAATTTTAGTGCCAGAACATAGTAGACCATCAATAAACATGTGGCGAACTAAACAATCTCAATGTTAGGCAAACCTTAGAAGCTGGCGATAGCCCATGTGGAAGTCTTCAGAAAGCAAGCTTCCTTAGATTTCCAGTTTGAATCCTACATGATTCTTGGAAAGTTAATAGTAGAGAGTGTTTAATTGTACAAAGTTTCAGCTGAGAAAGATGAAAAAGTTTTAGAGATGGATGGTGGCAGTGGAGCATAATGATGTGAATGTAGTTAATGCCACTGAACTCTACACTTGAAAATGATGAAAATGGCACTCCAGCCTGGGCGACAGAGCGAGACTCCATCTTAAAAAAAAAAAAAGAAAAGGAAAAAAAAGAAAAAAGAAAATCAGGTGTAGAATAGTGTAGTTTATTCCTTTTAAGAAAATGAATGGTAATATACTTATGTACATACAAAAATACCTGTACATGCACATCATCTCTAGAAGTATAACATGGAGGGCCTAGAAGCCCAGGTGACAGGGAGACCTATTGCTCACTGCATATTCTTTTTTTTTTTCCTTCCCTTCCCCTCTTCCCTTCCCTTCTCCTCTTCCCTTTCCTTTCCCCTCTTCCCTTCCCCCCTGCCCTTTTTTTTTTTTGAGACAGAGGTCTCACTCTGTTGCCCAGGCTGGAGTGCAGTGGCACAGTCACAGCTCACTATATCCTCAACCTCCTGGGCTCAAGCAATCCTCCCCTCTAAGCCTCCCAGGTAGCTGGGACTGTAGTCATGAGCCACCGCACCCCACCCTGTACTTTCATATTCGTGACCATTAGTAATTATTACTTTCTCAAATAGAAGAAGAACCTTAAAATGTGAGTTGTGGCTCCTAAGCTTAAATTGTTACTATTGAGTACATTCCTTAAAAATTATCCTTGTTGGGCTGGGCGCAGTGGCTCACGCTTGTAATTCTAGCACTTTGGGAGGCCGAGGCAGGTGGATCACGAGGTCAGGAGATCAAGACCATGGTGAAACCCCTCTCTACTAAAAATACAAAAAATTAGCCAGGTGTGGTGGTGGGCATCTGTAGTCCCAGCTACTCAGAGAGGCTGAGGCAGGAAAATGGCATTAACCCGGGAGGTGGAGCTTGCAGTGAGCCGAGATCGTGCCACTGCACTCCAGCCTGGGCGACAGAGTGAGACGCCGTCTTAAAAAAAAAAACAAAAACAAAAAACAAACAAACAAAAAATTATCCTTGTTGCACCTGGTGACACACACCTAGAGCCCCAGCTACTCAGGAGGCCAAGGCAGGAAGATCACTTGATCCCAGGAGTTCAAGACCAGTCTGGGCAACATAGCAAGACCCTGTCTCAAAAAAGAAAAACAATTTGTCCTTGTTTTAAGAACCTAATTCTATATAAGCATTGGTCACCTGAGTTTCCGAATTATGTCTGTTTAATTTATTTTTTGGAGACAGAGTCCTGCTCTGTCGCCCAGGTTGGAGTGCAGTGGTGCGATCTCAGCTCACTGCAACCTCCACCTCCTGGGTTCAAGTGATTCTCATGCCCAGCCTCGCAAGCAGCTGGGACTACAGACATCTACCACCACACCTGGTTAATTTTTGTATTTTAGTAGAGATGGGGTTTCACCATGTTGGCCAGGCTGGTCTTGGACTCCTGACCTCAAGTGATCCACCTTCCTCGGCCTCCCAAAGTGTTGGGATTACATGTGTGAGCCACTGTGCCTGGCCAAACTTCGTAGTTTGTATCATCTATCTTGATGATGCCTGATGCCCTTTTTCTTTCTTTTCTATGTGCAGCATAATAAGAGTGCCACATACTCCGTGGGAATGCAGAAAACGTACTCCATGATCTGCTTAGCCATTGATATGATGACAAAACTGATAAAACCCAGAAAATCTCCAAGAAGCTTTCCTTCCTGAGTTGGGGCACCAGAAAGAACAGACAGAAGTCAGCCAGCACCTTGTGCCTCCCATCAGTCGGGGCTGCACGGCCTCAGGTCAAGAAGAAGCTGCCCTCCCCTTTCAGCCTTCTCAACTCAGACAGTTCTTCATACTAATGTGAGGAAACAAACACGTTCAGGCCCCGAACATTTCCGGTGCTGACTCAGCCTTAAACATTTGTGCCATAATGGAAAATATCTATCTATTCTCAAATCCTGTTTTTCTCATAGTGTAAACTCACATTTGATGTGTTTTTATGAAGGAAAGTAACCAAGAAACCTCTAGGAATTAGTGAAAAAAGAACTTTTTTGAGGCCTGTTACTATATTGCTATAAGTTATTTATTATATAAAGTATTGTAAATAGAATAGTGTTGAAGATATGAAATACGGCTATTTTTAATGGTGACAATTATGACTTTTAGTCACTATTAAATTGGGGTTACCTATAATAGTACAATTTGTAGTTGTTTCCAGGTTTGGCTAATAATCATTCCTTAACCTAGAATTCAGATGATCCTGGAATTAAGGCAGGTCAGAGGACTATAATGATAGAATTAAATTGGTGTCACTAAAAACTGTCCCAAAGTGCTGCTTCCTAATAGGAATTCATTAACCTAAAACAAGATGTTACTATTATATCGATATACTATGAATGCTATTTCTAGAAAAAGTCTAGTGCCAAATTTGTCTTATTAAATAAAAACAATGTAGGAGCAGCTTTTCTTCTAGTTTGATGTCATTTAAGAATTGCTAACTCAGTGGCAGTGTTAGATGAAGATGCTGTCTACAAGGTAGATAATATACTGTTTGATACTCAAAACATTTTTCATTTTGTTTAAAGTAGAAGTTACATAATTCTATATTTTAAGTCTTGGGTAAAAAAGTAGTTTTACATTTTATAAAGTAAAGATGTAAATGATTCAGGTTTAAAGCTCTATTTGACTTTTTTATTGTTGTTTGAGATAGAGTCTTGCTAGTGTCAATAGCAAAAGCCTTCTAGCTATCTGCCTTTCAGGTACATGGTGGGGCATACTTAACTGTTTTCTCTGATGTTGGGCATAGCATGGACCTACTTGGTTCAATATCTGACACTATTTGCATTTATTGACACTATCTGCGTTGATTTGTGCTATTTCCTGGGTGTGATTTGCACGTCTGCCATTGCTTTTTGTCTCTGGTTACTGCTTTCTTTTCCTGTTTGTCTTGTTCTTGTAGGACCCTTTCTGACTCTCTCAAGAGGGACCTTTTCAACCCCAACTCCCACTGGTCTAATCCTAACCAGCACCAGCTGGTTGGGAAGTAGAGCAGGAACTCTGGCTGCCCTAATCTACATGGTGCTCTCTGCTCCTGGGCAGGGGTGTGGGTGTTTTTATATAGTATTCTCTTGAGTATGAAATGCCTGAACAAAGCAGTGATTTGGCAAGCCTGAAGTCACACACTGGGGCTCATAGTAACTTGCTTCTGCTAGCAACGTGAGCATTAGAAACATTTCCTGGCCAAGTAGCCTTGAATCAGCTAGGAGTAGGGGTGCAATGAGTCTGAGTTCACTTTGCTCAGGGTGACAAGGCTTTAGAGTATTGGTTAATTGTCAAACTCTTTTGTTTAAGAGACAAGGTAAACATTCATACATATATACATAGAGAAGCTTTCTAGGGTTACTTAGGCTTTATGTGATTAGTAGCAGAAATGTTTGTATTTGCAAGCAAAGCTTATAAATCACCTCTTAGATATCTTTGCAAAATGAAGCTAAAACATGGTTTAAAGAATCAAAAATATAAGATATTTACAATGATTTATAATTGAATCAGGAATGCATTTGGTATTTTTTAAAAGGAATAATTGGCTAAGATTTAAATTAATTTGCTTTCCTTAAAAACCCAGAGCCTAAACAATAGAAAGAAATAGGAACAGTTACACTGGGTGTGTGAGGGGTGGAGGGGGGGACCCAACTGGGACTGAAATTTCTTGGAGAAAATCTACAAAATCGGCCAAGCACACATGGATTGTGTGACTTCATTTAGTTGGAGGAGAACTGAGCAACCCGCTGATCTCAAATGTCTTTCCCCAGGAGAAATAATCTCTCTTGTCTTGGAATGGCTGTAGCACTGAAAGTCTGTTCCACCCTTGGCACTTAACTTAATCTATGTGGTAATATTATCTCTTTTAGAAATGTTTTTATCTCTTCATTATAACAATTATCTTTTTATGTGCCTTGACTAACCTAGGATGCTCATTCATTCCAGGTGGCCTGGAACAGTTCTGATTTGCGCCCGTTGCCATGGTTTAATTAATAGTGCCCCCTTTCACTCTCAGAAGTGTCCTGGCTTGGATGATAAATTATAAGGTACCCATAGTCTTATCCCAACTAAACGGAAAGTTCCTGTGTTAGTCAAGATCCCAGAAAGAAACAGAATATTATGTGGGGATTTTTGAAGAGATAAAAGTCCCTTTAATAAAGGGACTATTTACAGAAGTGTGAGCAGAGTTAAGAGCATCAAAAAAGGATGTTGAGGCACCAGGCCTGAAAAGGTAAAGGGAAGAAATGATGCCATTGGAGCTTACCTGGGGGGCACAGCTTTTGAAGAGGGGCTGCCCTAGAGAAGCCATAGTCCTGGAAGGGCTCAAACACTACAGAATGGGCCAAGCAAGGGAAGACATTCCCTACCACTGTCCTCCCACCCATCTATTACCTATCTGTGCCTTCTATTGGTTGAACCCAAATGCAAGCCAGAAGGCAAAGGAGCCCTGGTGATAAAGTTGGAAGGTGTTCGTTTCCTTGGGAAGAAGAGCAGGGAAAGGCAGAGAATGAATTTGAAGGGGATCAGGGTATCTTGGGTCCTGGGGAAGTGGCAAACAGAAAATAAAGCTTCCTAAGGGGAGTCTCTTTGTCTTCAAGTCAATTAAAAACACATGTGTGCACACACGTGCAAAACACTACAGGAAAGGCCATGATTGGCAAGACTTGGCAGCTATTTAAGGGAGATATTCTCTACAATGGGGAACAAGAAATAAACTTAAGGAAGTTAAATTGCAGACTGAAGGTAAATAGCAGACTACAACAATATTAAGCAGTATATGGTGATTGTCAGATTAATGGTGTAGGCGCTAGATGTTAAAGGAGTTTGAAGGATGAAAGATCACAATGGGCTGGAGCAATCTGAAAAAATAATTTATGGAAGAGGAGAGGCTTTCAGCAGCATTGAAATTAGAGCCAACTTATATGGGCAAGAAGGAGAGGTTGGTCTTCTTTGGGGCAATGGCATCAACAAGAGCACAGGTGTTAGCCTGAGACACATCTTCCCATGGGTGGAGGGCTGGTGTTGTTTCTGAGATTTTCAAAAATCTTACAAACATTCCAGGCAAATACCTATGGAAGGGGCTAAAGGACATTAAATGGGCTGTAAGAGGTATAGGTTGTGGGTGGCCATTGATTCATTCCTTCAATAAACATTTATTGAATGCTTGGTATTGGTCAAGCCACTGTTCTGAGAGCTGCTGATGCCAAGTAAAATAAGACATGGTTCTTTCCCTTGAAGAAAGGGAATGGAAAAGGTAACCAAGGGAGAAAATAATTATTTTGCCTTGTGTCCAGATGAGGTTTTTCACATTCTTGGCTGGTCTTTTCACTCACTGCTTAAACTCTTTGGAGAGCCTTTACTCCCTTCAGGGGAAAGGATCGAGGCCCTTCCGATGTGGCCTTTTCTTGAGTCTCCAGCCCCATCTCTTACCACTCCTCCCAACACAGAGGTATGCACAGATGATATGCAAGCACACAGGAGATCATCTAAATGAGACTCGAGCAGAGAGTGATTAAGGAAGACTTCCTGGAGGAGGTAATACAATCTGAATTCTGAAGTGTGAGCAGGGGCTTTGTAACGGTGTTTCCATTTATTTGTGTCTATCCTGATGCATTCTAAAAAGGAAGTAAGATGATTGGCTTAAGAAATACACAGAGCAGGATAAAAAGAAAATCAGGTAAAACATAGGGTGAGCTTATTTGCCTTTTATGTACATTGCTGCATTTGATTTCAGAAAAGCTTTTTAAAGTTGCAGTTTTAATTTCATTTTCCAGATGAGGAAGCCAAGACCCAGTGGTTGAAGTACCTTGCCCAGAGCACACAGTCTTGACAGGCAGTGGAAGCAGAACAGAACCAAGCTGGTTTGGTACCAGTCTGTGAATTTTCAGCTGTGTGCACTAGTATAAAAGATGTGCTTTACCAGTCTGTGAGTTTTCAGCTGTGTGCACTAGTATAAAAGATGTGCTTTACCAGTCTGTGAGTTTTCAGCTGTGTGCACTAGTATAAAAGATGTGCTTGTGACTTCCGTGGCTTACCTCCCTGCATAGAGCTCAAGGCCTGAAGGTGCTGCACGGGGCAGTAAAGGATGGCTGTGCACTTTGAAGACTGAAAAGTGAGTGAAGGGCATGTATTAGTCCATTCTCACACTGCTAATAAAGACATACCCGAGACTGGGTAATTTATAAAGGAAAGAAGTTAATTGACTCACAGTTCAGCATGGCTGAGGAGGCCTCAGGAAACTTACAATCATGGTGGAAGGGGAAGAAAACGTGTCCTTCACATGGTGGCAGCAAGGTGAAGTGCTAAGCAAAAGGGAGAGAAGCCCCTTATAAAACCATAAGATCTTGTGAGAACTCACATTCACTACCATGAGAATGGCAGCATGAGGGTAATCAACCCCATGACTCAATTACCTCCTACCAGGTCCCTCCCACAACATGTGGGGATTATGGGAACTACAATTCAAGATGAGATTTGGGTGGGGACACAGCCAAACCATATCAGAAGGGAACTGGGAAAGGCATTTCAGGCAGAAGAGTCAGCGTGTTCAAAGCAAGAGGGGTGTGAAGGAGCATGGCATGTTGGAAGGATAGTAATTAGCTCATGATGGTTGGGAGTGTTAAGAGCACTGCTGAGAGATGGGGCTGGAGACACAAGCAAGGGCCACATCTGAAGGGCTTCATATAGCCCTTGGCCTGAAGGGAGTGAAAACTCTTGAAGGAGTTTAAGCAGTGAGTGACAAGACTGAGAATGTTAAAAACCTCACTTGTACAGCAATGTAAGCAAGTCTAGGTCGGGAGAAGCCTGGAGGCCGAGAGGCCAGTTACAGGGCTTGCTGCAGTCATAGAAAAACAAGATGGTAGAAATGATAAGGAGGGTGTTAGAGTTTGGGAGCTATTATGGAGAAACATTAGACAGAGGTGGGCCCTTGGATTGGGGATGGGTAAAGGTAACAAATTCTCACTTGGGCAGCCAGCGAGGTGATGCCATTCATGAGGCAGGGATGGTGGGGAAGAACCAGCTTGGTGCTTGAAGGTGATGAGTAGAGACAATGATGGTTATAAACAACTAATAAAGAAAATGAGCTTCACTTTTTTACCTTCTGTTCTGTCTAGTTGTTTAGTTTATTGAGGCCTTAGAAAAAATATGACAGCCCCAGAGAAAATACTGTCAATAAAAGTTAAATGTATTTATTTTGATAAGACATTGTTTTTATTGCAAAAGTAATATATACACAGACAATTTAGAAATTACAGACAAACCAAAGAAAATGTTGTTACACAAATGCAATGTTACAATAACTTGTAACACTTTGGTGTGTATCCTTTTTTTTTCTAAGCACATATGTGTAAATATATGCATTTTTAAATGATTTCAGTAATGTTCTCATGATTAAATGTATCATGCACATCCTTCTTTCTTTTCTTTCTTGCTTTTTTTTTTTTTTTTTGAGACATGGTCTAGCTCTGTCACCTGGGCTTGAATGTAGTGCAATTCTGGCTCACTTCAACCCCCATCTCTTGAGTTCAAGTGATCCTTCTGCCTCAGCCTCCCAAGTAGCTGGCACTACAGGTGTGTGCCACCATGCCCAGCTAATTTTTGTATTTTTTGTTGGGACAGGGTTTTGCCATGTTGCCTAGGCTTGTCTCAAACTGCTAGTCTCAAGTGATCCACCCACCTTGGCTTCCCAAAGTGTTGGGATTACAGGCATGAGCCACCATGCCTGGCACATGCACATCTTTCAATAACATTGGTAATTCTATAAGATCATTTTGGAGATTGCATGGTATTCCATTTATGAATGCACTGTCTCCTGTTCAACTATGTTTCTGCTGAGACATTTAGGTTGTTTCCATTTTTGTTTTTACTATTACAAACAAGTCTGCAGTAAAGTAATGAAAATTTAAAATTTCCAATTAACCTTTGGTTTTTAGTAGTGCAATTTAGTTTATGAAATTAAGTTTGGGCATGGTTTTTTTTTAAGTGGTTGTAGAAAGAAACAGATTTTTTTTTTTTTTTTTTGAGACGGAGTCTCACTCTGTCACCCAGGCTGGAGGGCAGTGGTGTAATCTCGGCTCACTGCAACCTCTGCTTCCCGGGTTCAAGCAATTCTCTGCCTCAGTCTCCCGAGTAGCTGAGATTACAGGCACCTGCCACCACACCCGGTTAATTTTTGTATTTTCAGTAGAGATGGGGTTTCACCATCTTGGCCACGCTGGTCTTGAACTCCTGACCTCGTTATCCACCTGCCTCAGCCTCCAAAAGTACTGGGATTACAGGTGTGAGCCACCGTGCTTGGCAAAACAGTTGTTTTTAAATTGCTCTGAAAAAAATGTGGTCTCTCATTCTCATGTATGAGAGCAAACTGATATAAGGTATGGCTATTAAAAAGGAAGTATGGAAACTATCTGTCAGTTGAGTCATTCTTTAACTTTCAGTGAGGACAGAGACCACATTTTCTAATGAGATTCCTTTGCTTTAATGACTTTTTCAGTGTCTCCCCAAGGAGCATACAAAATTTTGTCAATTCTTCAAAATGATCTACAAATTCATAAACCTCATGAATAATTGCAATTGTAGTTAAATTCAACTTCCTTTTGATTGTGTACAATAAATTTTTTGCATACACCTTTAAAATTTTTTCCCTTAATTTAGCAGCAGACTTTGAGGATAGGAAACATATTATAGCTGACCTTTTTTAACTGATCATTGCCCTTTTCCTTAGAGTTCCTACTGACTAAACTCTGTGCTAGGTGTCTGCTCTCTCTGCCCTTGTCAAGCCTCTAATAGTCAAACATCTGAAATTCCTCTTTTCCAGTGAAGATGCTGCAGAGTACTTGGAAGAGAAAAGGAGATATTTCTGGCTTGTCTGGACAAGGTTAGACCCCCGATAGCAGCAGAAAAGGGATACGGGATGTCAGTGATAAATGGGTGGTCTCTGTTCAAACAATACAAGGCATGCATTCTCCCATAGTGCTTGGAAAATCCCCAGTAGCTGTGTACTCCAAGCCATCCTGGTTGGATGTAGATACATTTCACCAGTCTCAGTACACGTTTTCTTTCATAAATATCTTCTATTCTAAAAGAAAGTGAATAGAAAATACAAGCTAATCTCACACGTAACCTAAGCATAACATAAAGGAGAAATTTTAAAAATTTAATTTACAGTAAACATACATTTTAGCCAGATGCTTGTACTTATACCTAGAATCTTTGTGAATGTGACACCTACAAATGCAGACTGATACTGGAGTGATACATTGATGACTCAAATACCACAGGGGGCATCACCATTGGTATTGTAATTTTCCAGAATGATGAACTACAATGGGTTAAGTTATGCGTGAAGCAACATCCGGTTTTCCTTGCCTTTATAAAGTGCATTCCTAAAAATTCAGTGAAGCAACATCCAATTTTCTTTGCATTTATAAATTGTATTCCTAGAAAATTCAGTGCATTTAAAACTACTCAAAAGTATTTTGTGTTTTATGTGTAAATTAAAGTTAGATTTTAGGCTCACATCATTGTAAATAGGTTTTTCATCTACTTGAAAGACATTCAAAGCTCATGTCTGACATGAGACAGCTTTTTTTGCATGACTGACCCACATATTATTGGGTATCTCTAATCCCAGGACCCCAGCAAGTTGTACCCCATTCATTGTTAGAGCCAAAATACAAACAAACTAGGCCGGGTGTGGTGACTTAATGCCTGTAATCCCAGCACTTTGGGAAGCTGAGGCGGGCAGACCTGAGGTTGGGAATTTGAGACCAGCCTGGCCAACATAGTGAAACCCTGTCTCTACTAAAAATACAAAAATCGGCTGGGCGTGGTGGCATGTGCCTGTAATCCTAGCTACTTGGGAGGCTGAGGCATGAGCACTGCTTGAACTTGGGAGGCAGAGGTTGCAGTGAGCTGAGATAACTCCTGCACTCAAGCCTGGGCAACAGAGTGAGACTCTGTCTCAAAAAAGAAAAATAAAGCAAAACCCCCAAATACTGACAAACTTACAAATTGTCCCTTTAGGTGGGTATAATTCCCCTGCCTTCACCTCAATCACTGGTTAAGCAGGTCCTGACTATTTTTCTTTTTTGGACCTGGGAGGATTTTCCTCTGAGGTACAGAGAATTAGGTCAACTTGAGTCTGATTTAAAAAAAGTATTTATGTTAAAAATTGTGCACATATACACAATTATATATAACACAATATATAATGTTAAAAATATACATATAATAAAAGTTACCATTTAAACCATTTTAAATGTATAGTTCAGTGACATTAAACATTTACATTATTGTACAACCAATACCGCTATCCATCTCCAGAACAGTTTTATCTTCTCCTCCTGGTTTTTTAAAGAAATCACAGACAGTAGTCTGTTTTGTCTCTCATTTTCTTTTTTCTTTTCTTTTTTTTTTTTTTTTTGAGACAGAGTCTCACTCTGTCTCCAGGCTAGAGTGCAGTGGTGTGATCTCAGCTCACTGCAACCTCCACCTCCTGGGTTCAAGCGATTCTTGTTCCTCAGCCTCCCGAGTAGCTGAGATTAGAGGCACCCGCCACCACATCCAGCTAATTTTTGTATTTTTAGTAGAGAGGGGGTTTCACCATGTTGGCCAGGATGGCCTCAGTCTCCTGACCTCATGATCCAACTGCCTCGGCCTCCCAAAGTGTTGGGTTTATAGGCGTGAGCCACCGCACCTGGCCTGTCTCTTGTTTTCTTAGGTCTTCTCATTGGCACTCATTCTGAGAATTGGTCTATTTCTTTTTTCTTTTTTTTTTTTTTTTTTTTTTGAGATGGATTCTAGCTCTCTCACCCAGGCTGGAGTTCAGTGGCATGATCTTGGCTCACAGCAACCTCTGTCTCCCTAGTTCAAGTGATTCTTCTGCCTCAGCCTCCCAAGTAGCTGGGATTACAGGCAGCCACCACCATGCCCAGCTAATTTTTGTATTTTTAGTAGAGACAGGGTTTCATTGTGTTGCCAGGCTGGTCTCGAGCTCCTGACCTTGTGATCCACCCACCTCACCCTCCCAAAGTGCTGGGATTACAAGCATGAACTACTGCTCCCAGCCTGGTCTGTTTCTTGATTCTGATTAGGCCAGGTTTGTGACTCAACTTTTTGTCTCTGGTGAGGCTGTCATGCTCTGAGCTCTGCTTGTGCTGCTGACCATGCCTCTGCCCCCAGCCATATGGTAACCACACATGGCACCACCTCTCTGGCAGGCCCGGGCCTCCCCAGCTCTGTGGCTGTGTCCGGGACTGAGTCACCCTATGACTCCTCTTCACTCTCCCTTCTGGAAAATTCATCTTTTCCTTGGCAGGTTATATCATAATTTCATATTCATTTGATCACTTCAGACATCCTATATTCAACTGTACAGTCCTGTTTTGTCTACACTTGTCTATCCGAAATCCTATGTTATTAGGCTGTGTGTCTGTTAGAAGAGGCAACTTGGCAGTGTGGAAAGAGCATTAGAACTGGAATCAGAGGACAGTGAGTAAAAAGTGAGAGGGCTGATCACTAGATAATCTGCAGCTTCAAAGAAAAAGTTAATACATTAATTTGTATAAAATATCGTATCTGCCTACCTCATAGAACCTTCATAAGCATTGAATGCAAGTGAAAAATCATAAAAGCATAAGGCATTATTATATAGCCCTTACTGTAATAAAAGATGCATAATACATGCTTTTTAAGTGACAAAAGATATAATGACATACACTACTAATTGGTAAAGAACGTAAAGCTGGATAATAGAATCTGCAAACCCAGATATAGGCTGTTTTATTTAGTAGGGATGTAGTCTTCAATAAATGTTAAATGAACATATGTGCTCCAGAAAAGTTATTCAAAACTTTCATTTGGGGGTATTTAAAAGACAGTAACTCTCAGATATTTAGTGCTTGGAAGTCCACATAGATGTTCTGGAGTGTCAGCAGATGTGTGAGGTTGATTTCTGCCTGTTGTCATGAGAACACAGCTTGTCTTTATTGGCCTTTAGGAACATGACCCTGAAAGTCAGCCTGACAGTGATATTCTTCTATGAAAAGAGAGACTACTACCCAAAGGAGCTGTAACAGGAGACCTGAGGAGTCAGATATGATCAGATGATCTGTTTCCATTTACAGAGTCCTGAAAATCTTTGAGGCTGGTAGCCGCAAGTCATAGTTCCAGCCAGTGCTGTGCTGAGCCATGTTGCAAAAGGAAGGATGTGTACTACATACTATATAACTGGATACATGATTTTACATATTTTTAAAACCAGTTATTGGCGGCCAGGCGCAGTGGCTCATACCTGTAATCCCAGCACTTTGGGAGGCCGAGGCAGGTGGATCACCTGAGGTCAGGAGTTCATGACCAGCCTGGCTAACATGATGAAACCCCATCTCTACTAAAAATACAAAAAAATGAGCTGGGCATGGTGGTGAGCACCTGTAATCCCAGCTACTCGGGAGGCTGAGGTTGGAGAATCGCTTGAACCTAGGAGGTGGAGGTTGCAGTGAGCCGAGATGGAGCCATCACACTCCAGCCTGGGCAATAAGAGTGAAACTCTGTCTTGGAAAAAAAAAAGGTTATTGACTTAGATAAAAATATCACCTATGAGTTTGCTTCCATTAAAACCAGCAAAATAAATTTATAGTAAATTCTGATTTTGGTATAAATCAAATACTTAATGTGAGTTTTAATATGTCTACTTTTCAATTGTTTCAATATTTTAAAACTAGTGTTCTGAAAAAAATTCATATCTGCTTAAGGTATTATTTTTATTTTATTTTATTTTTTTTGAGATGGAGTCACTCTGTCGCCCAGGCTGGAGTGCAGTGGCGCAAACTTGCAAGCTCCGCCTCCCGGGTTCACGCCATTTTCCTCCTCAGCCTCCTGAGTAGCTGGGACTACAGGCGCCTGCCACTGCGCCCAGCTAATTTTTTTGGTATTTTTAGTAGAGACGGGGTTTCACCGTGTTAGCCAGAATGTTCTCGATCTCCTGACCTCATGATCCACCTGCCTCGGCCTCCCAAAGTGCTGGGATTACAGGCGTGAGCCACCGCGCCCGGCCAAGGTATTATTACATAGAATTTATCATAATTAAACATCAAAAATACATAAAAAACATGTGAATAGGGTTGTATGTTTTTCTGTTGTAGGCTCCAATATGGCTTAACATGGCACTATCAGTTCTTGTTTTCATTTAAAATGTTATTTTGTTCTTTATGGATTTTTGCATTAATTTAGATTTTAAAAACTATTATATTAAAATATTATTTATCTTGACGACTGAGTTTTTGTGCCCCGCCCCTTATATTTTCTGCCTGAGGTTAGTGTTTCACTTGCCTGAACCTGTTCCTGGCCCTGGTCCCAACCCTCTATCCCAACAAACTATAATACAAAAACTGCTACAGGAATGAAAACTGTGCTCACTACGCTAGAGGAGATATTCAAATCCAACTAATTTCTCCACAATCCAAGTGAGTCCAGGAAGCAACATGTCAAGTGGGGCAGGGAATGTGAGCTTTAGGGCTAGACAGATCTGGAATTAAATCCTGTCTTGCCTCCTTATGAGTCTGAGTAATTACTTACCCAGTCTGAGCCTGTTTGCTTATTTTTAAAAGGATCAGTCATTTTTTAGTGAGAGTTAAACGAGATCGCTTGTGTAAAGCCTCTGTATTCAATGAATGTTCACCTGTCTCCTTCCCTATTTTAGAAATAGTAGATTGACTCACAAACACTGAGTTGCCCAAAGACTTGCTCCCAGAAGTGCTGGCATTGAAATTTGAACCCAGGTGTAGAGAAAGTCCCGTGCTCTTCTCACTAAATTGCACTAATTCTAGCTGCTGCAGGGTTGTGTCTTTCTAAGGACATAATTCCTAGTTAAACCAGCTACATCCCAGAGAACTTGGATAAGCAGCTCTGGAGCAGAGGTGGAATATGTAGCCCTTTGACCCGGCCATATACCACCAAAATATAAACATCAATACAGAAATTAATGCCATCTCCTCTTTCTGACTCTACAAATATTTATTAGCAAGGGATAAGATTTCTGAAAGATCTGAAGAGAGTCAAGAAACTTTTTTCCCCCCTTTTCTTTAGAGGCAAGATCTCACCACATTTTCTGGGCTAGTCTCGAACTCCTGGCCTTGTTACCATGGCAAATCCCACAGGTCTGCAGCAACCTCAATTCTCGTTTCCTCAGAAGAAATAATTTGACTGAGGGGCAGAAGGCAGAAGGAGATACGGAGGCAAGTTTTAGAGCAGAAGTGAAAGTTTATTAAAAAACTTCAGAACAGGAATGAAAAGGAGGAAAATATACTTGGAAGAGGGCTAAGTGGGTGACCTGAAAGACAAGTGTGTGGTTTGACCTTTTGATTTGGGGTTTTATACATCAGCATACTTCCAGGATCTTGGGTTACTTCTCCCCACTCCTGAAAGCTTATCCAGAAGTTGATCAGTTTCAGGTGTTTTCTATTTATTGGGAGCCTGCCTTTCCCTAGCACCGGCTGGGACCAATTATTACTTTAGAGAGACAGTTAACAACCCCCTCGCCTGCCCAAGACTCCTGGGTTGGGGATGGGGGAAACCTCTCCTGCCCATTCCTTCCCTCTCCTGCCGACTCCTCGCCTCTCCTGCCCTGCCCTGCTCCACCCATGTCTGACTAGCTACTTACTGTAACAGCCTCAAGCGATCCTCCCACGTTGGTCTCCCACGGTTCTGGCATTCTAGGTGTGAGCCACTGTGCCTGCCCTCAAGGAACTTGAATACTGTGCTTTTCAACATATGAGACAATTTGTAATTAGGAATTAGATATGTTTGTTAATTGTATGTATGCATTTTGGTATATTTCTTGTGATGATTGATATTTTATCTCATTTTAGAGGCAGATTGTATAGAATAAATTGAAATTTGCTTAGTAATGGTGGAAAGCTTTGCATCTCTTTTAGGGGTGATTAGCTATGCTTACAATAAAACTGTGCATATATATATTTGGAACATCCTTATAATAAAAAAATAAGCAACCTACATGTCCAACAATAAAATAGTGTTTATATTAAACATGGTATTCCCAAAATATAAAATGAAAAAATGAGGACATAAGACTGTTTAATATGTATCTGGCTGGGTGCAGCAGCTCATGCCTGTAATCCCAGCAATTTGGGAGGCTAGGCAGGAGGACTGCTTGAGCCCAAAAGTTGGAGACCAGCCTGGGCAACATGGCAGAACCTTACCAAAATAATACAAAAATTAGCCGGGTGTGCTGGCTCGTGCCTGTGGTCCCAGTTACTCAAGAGGCTGAGGTGGAAGGATCCCTTGAGCCCAGGAGGCAGAGGTGCAGTGAGAGCCATGTTCATGCCACTGCACTCCAGCCTGGGTGACAGAGTGAGACCCTGTCTCAAAAAAACAAAAAACAAAAACTGTATAATATAAATCTAACTCTGTAAAGTTTTTAAAAATGTACTTATGTAAATAGAGAAAACAACTAAGTAAAGATATTGAAATGTTAACAGTAATTAGTGATGGGATTATAGGTGACTTTTATTTTTTAAACAGTCTTTCATAGATTTTTCCAAAATGTCTATAAATTAACAAATATTATTTTTCTATAATTAAAAAATACTTTAAAATACAGTTTCTTTAATGGTGGAGTTTAAATGATATCCAAAATAGACCTGCCCAGTTTTATTTTGGAGCAAATAAATTTGACAATTAGAACAATTGCAATGTATGTTTTTATTTTTATTTTATTTTTACTTTTATTTTTTCTAAAGACAAGGTCTTGCTCTGTCACTCAGGCTGCATAATCATAGCTCACTGCAGCCTCAAACTCTTGGGCTCAAGCGATCCTGCTGCCTTAACCTCCCAAGCAGCTAGGACTACAGGCACATGCCACCAGGCCCAGCTACTTTTAAAAAGTTTTGTAGAGACAGGATTTTGCTATGTTGCCCAGGCTGGTCATGAACTTTTGGCCTCAAGCAATCCTTGCTGCCCCACCTCCCAAAATACTGGGATTACAGATGTGAGCCACCACACTTGGCTTCAATGTATGTCTAAATAGTCATGCAAACCTTTAAGTAAAGGAAATTTTTTTAACTTTTTTTTTTTTAAAGACAGAGTCTTACTTTGTTGCCTAGGAGTGCAGTGGCTTTTCACAGGTGTGATCACAGTGCACTCTGGCCTAGAACTCCTGGCTTCAAGCCATCCTCTCTTCTTGCCTCAGCCTCCTGAGTAGCTGAGAATACAGGCAGGTGCTACCATACCCAGCTTAAGTTAAGGAAATTTTGAGTCACCTTTGTCCTGGTTTAGCCATAGATCTTAATGTTAAAAAAGAACTTTATTTCTGGTGCCAAAGTATCACCACAGTTTTTACTGATTTGTTCTTATATGCTTTCACCTCTGGAATATATAATAAGTTAGGAGCAAAATATATGCAATGGAATGCTGTACATAGGGAGAAAATTGGGTTGACCATAACCCCTGAAAAAGAAAAATAATGCATCTCTCATTTGTAGCAGCAGTAAATTGAACAAATGCTTTGCTTTGTTTCCCACTTACAATATTAAAGAAGACATTTGATATATCATGGCACACACTCCTTTCCTGATCTTTTTCCTAACACTCCTCTCCTTGTGAATGTTTACCTTTCACTCTGCTGAGTGTCTGTATCTTTTTTTTACCCTCTAACATTAACCCATCTCCTTGTCACTAGAAGGGAAGCAGATGTGAGCATAGCTGTTCCATAGTACCACTTTCCCCATCTATATGACTACCACAGAAACAATCATGTTCTTATAGAACTCTGCTGCCCCCATCTCTGTTGTTTGGCCCAGGGGTTGGGGACACCACACAAACCACTTCAAAGACTTCTAGACTTTTCCTCTGGTAGGGGAGACTTTAGATGCAAATATTGGAAACTGTTATTATTCATTGTTGTAGTTGAATTATGTCTCCTGCAAAAAGGTATGTTGAAGTCCTAGCCCCCAGTACCTCAGAATGTGACCTTATTTGGAAATAGGGTGTTTATACATGTAATCAAGTTACAATGAGGTCATTAGAGTAGGCCCTAATCAATAGGACTGGTGTTCTTATATAATAAAAAAGGGAAATTTAGACTCAGAGACAGACACACACAGAAGGAAGACCATGCGAAGAGATACAGGGAGGAGATGGTTATGTGACTGGAGTAACGCATCTAAAAGCCACTGGCTGTCAAGGATTGCCCACAAACATGGGAAGCTGGGAGAGGCCAGAAATGATTCTCCCCGAGAGTCCTCTGAGTGGGCATGCCCTGCCAACTCCTTGAGCTTGGACTTCTAACCTCCAGAATTGTAAGACAATAGATTTATGTTGTTTTAAGACAACTTGTTTTTAGTGTGTTGTTATAGCAGCCCTAGAAAATAATACTGTGTTGTTGTTGTTTTTTTTCTCATCATATGGAGTGGAGAGAACTAGTGAGAGCATGCAGGTTTTTTTTTTTTTTTGAGAGAAGAGTCACAGTGAGTCTGATAGCTTTTGAATCTTGGTTTTGAGTCCTTTCTGAGACCTAAATGCATGACTGTCCTTTCTGTGTATTGGTTATTCAATCTTTTCTTGGATTACATGAACCGATTATCAGTTTTTGTGAGGGTGGAGTGTCTAAGTTGATTGAGTTGGATTTCTGGCACTTTTCTGGCACTTGCAATGAGAAATAGCTAATGAATCCTGAGTATCTAAGCAGCCTAGGAACGTGATATTTTCTAATACAAATGACATAAAACTTTTTTAGGTGTTGTATTACCTGAAGGCCAAAGTTCTCCTTTTCTAACACTATGACACATTGATATATTTAATTCCTCACATAAAACAGGAAAAAATTACTTGAAGAATATACAGCTTTTATTATAAGGATGCAGGCAGGTCTCATGCATCTGAGCTTTTTATTTATTTGTTAATGTTCATTCATGTTGTCTTTTTTTCAATTGGAACCACCAAAACTTAAGAAAAAATTATGGGAGAAATAAAATTTAGTTTAATGATTGAACATCTGCTATGTGCAGGCACTGAGCTAGGTGTTATGTTACAACTGTGAGCAGGACTAAATCCTTGCCTTGGAGGAGTTTATAACCTAGTAGGGGAAAAAGAGAAGTAAACAGAGTGCCAGGTGTTGTGGTGTGAGCCTGTAGTCCTTGGAGCTGAGGTGGGAGGATGGCTTTAGCTCAGGAATTTGAGGCCATGGTGCACTATGATCAGGATTGAGAATAGTCACTGCACTCCAGCCTGGGTAACATAGCAAGACACTGTCTCTGAAAAAAAAAACACAAAAAACAAAATTAAAACAGGTAATCAAAATACAGTGACTAGGTTGTAGCATGACTAGATTATGGAGTGCAAGGGATGAAATTTTTGAGATAAAAGAGATAGATCAAGAAATGCCTTTCATGCCACATAAAAGAGTTTTGTTTAGACCAATGGCAGTGGGAGTAGGTTTTGAGCAGCAGGGTGAGAAAGGTAGGACTGAGCCTTTGAAAGTTCTAGTGCTTTAGAAGAGGCTCAGCATTTCAGTTAGGAAGACTGTGTGTAACATAGGTTTGAGATGGTAGTGGTCTCCTCCCCCAGGATGGTGGTGATAGAGATGGAGGGGAGTGGACTGGTTCAGGGAAAATTATTAATAGGAGTTGAAATTGACAGGCTTGGTCATGGGTGGTTGTGAGGGAGAGAAAGTCAGGTGTCTGGCTGAGGAGCTTTGCTGGATGGAAGTGCTATTTGTTGAGGCAGCAGACAGGAAGGAGAGTGGTTTGGGAAAGAGTGGGGGATGATGCGAGCATTGCTGAATGTGATGGGCTGTAGGACCAGCAGTGGGGATGTCCACAAGAGTTGGCTATATATCATTGGTGCTCAGTGGAGGGGCCAGAGGATTTGAATATAGTTAATAATTAAAAATGCGGATGTGATTACCAAGGGAGTACATATTATATAAGAAAATCAAACAATGAGGACGTATCTCTGAGAAACTCCAACCATTCTGAAAAACTCCAAAAGACCATTCTTGGTAACTGTGCCAAGTGAATGGCCTGGTCTCTGAAACTCTACGCTCAGACACAGGTCATCCTGGAGAGTGGTGTCCTTCTGGATTGTCACATACCCTGTGAATGAAGCATGTGTTACAACAATAATGGAAAATATGCAAATGAGAAAAAAAGTTTCTCAGTGCCCCACCACCCTAAATTCTGGCTCCACCCCTATTTGTTTTCTCATATTTGTCTGAATTTCTCCAAGGAGCCCATAATCAATGCTGGGTCATTCCTGGAGTCTTGACGGTCACCAGGATTCACCTTTGGCTTTTGTTTCAGTCCAGAAGTAAGAGTTAGTGTCACGCGTGAGGCAAACACATGCTGCAACTTGTTTGAGGGACCACTGAGATTTCAAGTTGAGGAAAAGCCTTCTGGTACATGAGGGCGATTGTACAATGAATATGAATATTGAACATTCCTGCCAGCAGTCTGCAGACTTCTGATTTCAGGCCCCTGCAAACTGTTATTTCCTGGGCTTGTTTTTAAAAGCAGAGCCCAAACTTATTTCTGAGAAAGGACAGAATTAAAATTCAGCAGATAGTTGTTCATGCTGTATAAATAAATTCCTCTTCAGAGAGTGAAGGAATCCTTTTTCTCAGGGACCACAGGACCGCTTATAATGACTGTTTTCCTCACATCAAGAGCTCAGTCTTTGTGGCACCTTGACTTTTTTTGGAGGGGGCAACCAGTAACTGTTGTGTAAATGTATGTCATGTACATTAATTTTTACCATGAAATCTGAATGCTTGGGGATATACAAGTAAATGTTTCTTGACATATGATTTCCCTAAAGTGAATGTAAAAATGCCCTGATCTTGAATTGAAAAACAGAACATGTGGTTAAACTAGCAAAGACAGAAAACACTATAGTAAATATTGTCATTCAATGATCAGCTAAACTAAAGCTGATTATTGAAGGTTTCTCATTATTTTGTGCTTACTTCCTATCTCTCCCCATTTCTTTTAGTTTTAGAATTCCAGATTCTCTTATGTGTTATCATGTTGGGGGTCTACTTTGATCAAGAATAGCATTTTTTAATATACTATTCCTCTGAACAATATAGGCAGCCCCTATTTTGTATTGATCTATTACTCTGACTCTACTTTAAACAGACAAATAAGCAAACATTCTGATTCC
Source organism: Pan troglodytes (assembly GCF_028858775.2). Classification (NCBI taxonomy): domain Eukaryota; kingdom Metazoa; phylum Chordata; class Mammalia; order Primates; family Hominidae; genus Pan; species Pan troglodytes. The sequence continues at coordinate 38,449,207 of NC_072416.2, read as the reverse complement.
TTTAGGGGCCTTTTATCAGATTTTGGTGGGACTCTTTCAACAAATAGCTGATGTAACTCAGTTAGTTTGGACCCTGCTAAACTTGTGGAAATATCTCTGAGGCTAGCAGGCTTCTGGCCACCAGGTACTTTTGGAAACTAAGTTGTAACACTCAGTGACAGTGTTTATTCCCATGGAAATAATGTAATAATTAAAGATTGAATTCCTTGGACAGGGATATTTGGCCGGATACTTAATGATATCATTAAAGAAAAAACACAACAGCACAAGTTTCTAAACCAATAAAAAAATAGTAAAACTGTTTTCTAGCTTCTTTAAAATGGGCTTACTATATTGTTACTTTGATTTTAGCAGGGACCCTAATGATTGACAAAATGTACTCATAGTACATGAAAATACAACTCCACTGTGGTGTAAATTTGCTCTAAAACTAATATGCTGGTGATAATAAACATTACGCATTTAACTAACAACAATTTTGCTTCGTTTGCAGAATTTAGAAAAGCTTTTTGGTAGCATTTTGGAAGGCTCAGATTTCTTTAAGACATCTGTCTAGGGAAATTTGAACTAATTTCTCTTCTATTTCCCTCTTGTAAAAATTCCCATTAGCAAGCAAATGCATTCAAAACCATTCCATTGATCTTATAACTGTGTTTTATAACAATAGCCATGAGCTTTTCCTTTCTATCCTGTGGGCTGAAAGCACTGCATTGGGGTATCTGAATGGCACACAGGAACCAGGGGAACTGGGAAGTGAGAGGCAGCCAGCTTTGAGAGGGACCCTGGTCTGTCTTTCTAGCACAGCAAATGTCAGGGGAAAGGGATTTGGCTTCACCCTTTTTGTTTTCTGACCCTGTTTCCAGGAAGACTTTGTAAAAGTTGAAGACTGCCAGGAACTTATTTAAAACTATAATGGAAGTTTTAAAATGATCATAAAATGCCAGTTTCATGACAGCTTCATGACAAAATCACAGTTTGGCCTTCTTCTCCAAAAACCAAAGAATTCCTATGAAGCAAATCACCCACCCCAAATTCAGTCACATCCCATCTTTACATTTCTCCCAGTACCTTCTGTCCTATCAGTTCAATGTCATGCTGAGGATATAAAGGCCCAGGGACAAATGTGGCAGGGGATGGGTTCAATTTATCTGATGCAACCCTGCTGAAATTGTCTTTTTCAACAGACATTTTATCAAGTCATAGGAGAGTTTAACTTTCTCTCTTTTCTAATTAGTTCTATGAACTTATCTATTTTCCTCATATTTTCTAACCCAGTCCTAGAGAGAAATTTGACCTTTATAATGACTACAATATATCAAGTACTTATGATATGCCAGGTAAAATGCTAAATATTACATGTATTATTATAATTATTTGAGACAGGGTCTCACTCCTGTCTCCCAGACTGGAGTGTAGTGGTGCCATCTTGGCTCACAGCAGCCTCAAATTTCAAAGTTCAGGTGATCCTCCCACCTCAGCCCCCCGAGTAGCTGGGACTACAGGCAAGTGCCACCATGCCTGGCTGGTGTGTGTGTGTGTGTGTGTGTGTGTGTGTGTGTGTGTGTGTATTTTTGGTAGAGATGGGGTTTCACCATGTTGCTAGGGTGGTCAAACTCCTGGGCTCAAGCGATCCACTCACCTCAGCCTCCCAAAGTGCTGGGATTACAGGCGTGAGCCACTGTGCCTGGTCTGTGATACTTATTATTGCATTGAATCCCCAAGTAAGTTAGAGATTCTTAGTCTCTATACAGTTAAGGAAACCAAGGCTCAGCAGGATCATACAGCAAGATTTCCCCTGATTGCATGGCTAGTAAGTGTTGAGGCTGAGATTCTAACTGAGGTCTATCTCATGGAAAACCCATGCTCACAGCCACTGTGCTGTGTGCTCCTCCTGTCTGGATGTGGTCCTTGTCTGGGTACCTCAGTGTTCGCATGAGGCACCTCTGGCTTCTGAGATGTAGACAGAAACATCTAGATATTAGGTTGATGCAAAAGTAATTTCAGTTTTTGCCATTAAAAGTATGTTTAAGAATTAACATCCCAAATGAAAGGTACTTGAAGTTTAAGCCACTCTGAATACTAATAAGATACATAGTGTAATAGTAACGTATGCCTGAGACCCAGCCTAATATTCTTCTTTGAATTCACACTTAACACTCACTCACGCAACCAATTTTATTGAAGCTCTCTTTGTGCAAGAAAGTCCACTTTGAAACTAGAGTTCTCCAGGGAAACAAAAGCCTCCTTAGAAACAATGTTGGAGTCTGGATTGCTGTGGAAGAAGCTTAAAAAGGTTGAGTCCCTTCCACTTCTATTCTTGAATGGGTTTTGGCCCCTAGCTGGTTCAGAAATTCTTTATCCTCATTTAGATTCTCTAAGGGAGTGGTTCATACCAGTCCAGCACAGCCTCATTCTGCCCATAGCAGGTTTCCACCCTGGCTCTGCTCCCCCGCAGGGTGAGCACCAGGAGGGGACAGCTGCTGGGCCCACTTTGCATAGCGGCATGTATGACCCAGGCAGGGCAGACTCTCTGTGGAAAAACCTCAGGGCTGCTTTCTGGCTTTAGTCATATTCGTTAGATGAAACTTGTGGGTGTTACTAAGACATTCTGTGCCCTGAAATTGGGAATGGTTTTGAAAACTGGTCTCAACTATTAGATTCCGAACAACTAAGCTTCCACATTCAATGACAGTTATATGCAGCAAAGAAGTCTTTCTCATTGCCTGTTTTTCCATCCTTCTGTGTGCAAACACTATGTATCTTATTAGTATTTAGAGTGGCTTAAACTTCTAGTACCTTTCATTAGGGATGTTAATTCTTAAATACACTTTTAATGGCAAAAACCGCAATTACTTTTGCACCAACCTAAAACCTAGATGTTTCTGTCTACATAGTCAGATAGTGAGTGGAGGCAGTGCAAGAGATGTCAATTTTGCAGCTTGCTTTTCTTCAGTTCCTCGCATCAGATTCTGTTCTCTGTTCTGATTCTCTTTTCAGACACCTGTTTCTCCTCATTTTCTAGTTTCTGGTAGTATTACCTCAGAATCTAGAGCTAACCCCCAAGTGCTCCTTGGCTGAAGGCACTTTAATATCTAATGGATGATAACAGGATCTAACATGGAGTTGTGGGGAAATCATGGACACAGGATTTATTTATTTAATAAATATATTTATTGTCACTACATGAAGAGTACACCATACTCACCTCTGGATGAGTGGGGAAACTGCTGATATGAGGTCATTTCCCCAAAATGACGCTTTTGTTATCATATCAGAGTGGCTTTACTTCCACCATTAGTTGCTTCCTTCCTTTTTTTTTTTTTTTTTTTTGAGATGGAGTCTCACTCTGTTGCTCAGACTGGAGTGCAGTTGCGTGATCTCGGCTCACTGCAACCTCTGCCTCCTGGGTTCAAGTGATTCTCGTGCCTCAGCCTCCCAAATAGCTGGGACTACAGGCATGCACCACCACGCCCGGCTAATTTTTGTATTTTTAGTACAGACAGGGTTTCACCATGTTGGCCAGGCTGGCTCGTACTCCTGACCTTAAGGGATCTGCCTACCCTGGCTTCCCAAAGTGCTGGGATTACAGGCGTGAGCCACCGTGTTCAGCCTGCTTCCTTTTTTAAAGCCAATTTTTTCCTATGCTGGTATTCAAGGAAATGTTAGTAAACATACAGTAAAAGGTGCTCAAAGTGCACATAAATCTGGGACATGTTGGAGTTAAATGAAACTAAATAGTTTTCTTAGCTGCAGGCTGCCCAGAACCTGCAATGTGCGAATGTGTGTCATAATTGTTCACAAAGTGCTCCATCATGTTAAGCATTTCCTAATTATTTGACCATAGAACTTCTTTTTTCATGGCAAGTCTACTAATAGCTCCTAGAACAGAGTTCCAACGATCATTATGTGATGAACACTGAAGGTCTTTTTCAAAAGCTTTGAAGGTTCTTGTCAAAAGTACATGCATTATCCAGGAGAGGAAATGCAATTGACCACCACTATCCCAGAATAAGTTGGCTGAAATTAGCTAGCTAATCTCACTTAGCAAGGCCTGAGCAACTGCTTCCTCTGTCTTGAGTTTGAATCCCTGTCTGTCATTTCTGCATGATCTATGCTAATTTTTGACCCCACTGGTCCTCTTTCTTGCCGTACAATTTATCCTCCCTAACTGACGTGGATAGAGTGGGCATCAGAGATAATGTTTTCCAGGCTCCAGCAAGAGCCACCCTTTCAGCCCCCAGTCCCAACAATGAAACACTGTAAGAAGATTTGTCTATGTCAGGCATTCTCTGGCTTACAAGGAGAAAAGATTTTCCTTCCTAACCTAACTGAACTTAATCCTGAACTTAATCCTGAAATATTCTCATCGCTTTTTCACCTCTGAAAAATGTGACCTTAATCAAACTTGACTGCTAAATATTGGACAGGGTGAGAGCCACAGAGAATCAAAAGGAAACATGCTGAAAGGTAGTGTGTATGTGTATTAAACTTTCCTGAGCAATTTCAAAGAGGTAGTAGTTGTGTGAAGGGTAGAATATTTGTACCATGATTTGGATTTTGTAGAAATCTCTTCAGTCAGCAATGAAGGCAAACTGGTCATAGAAGTCCTACCCACCCTTCTATCTCAACCAACTTCGAAGGCATGGAGACAGGTAATTGAGACATCACCTGGGGCTCTACTTGTCAGGTCCCCAAATGAACTTTCACAATTAAGTTCTTTAAGATCATTTGGGTATTATGCCTTATGTTTATTTAGCTCTTTAGAGTTTGTCAAATACTTTCACATAACTTATCCAAACTGATTTAAAAAATTATTTGTATTTTACTTTTTAAATTAAATTAATTAATTCATTTTGGCCTGGTAATGTCACAAAAAATTATTTTTAGAACGATTTTAGGTTTACATAAAAATTGGCCTGAAAGTGAAGAGGATTCCTACTTACCTATACTTTCTTCTCCCTGCAGTTTGTTTTACTATTAATATCTGGCATTACTGAGGTATATTTGTTACAATTGATCAATCAGTATGGATACATTATTATTAAATGAAGTCCACAGTTTACATCAGGGCTCATCTTTGTGTTGTGCAGTCTGTGGGCCTTGACAGATGTAAAATGTCATGTATCCACCATTAGAATATCATAGAGAATAGTTTCACTGCCCTAAAAATATGATGTGTTCCACCTTTTCATCCTCGAGTCCCTGGCAATCATTGGTCTATTTCCTGTCTGTATAGTTTGCCTTTTCCAAAATGTCATGTAGTTGGCCAAATTGACTTTAATCTTCATGACAACTCTGTAGCTAGGCAAGTTTTGTTATCTCATCATAGATGAAAGAAGTTCAGTGAGATGAAGTGACTTATCTAAGGACTCACGATCGAGGGTGCCCAAGCCAGGACTAGGACCAGCTAAAAGCATGAACACCAGCCGATCTCAGAAAGGGGTTAATTGCTGAAGACATAGACTATTAGCTTACAGGAGCCCTCTCAGCCCAAGCACTTTAATTTCTTAGTAGCTACAAGGAGGAAGATTGCACATCTTCAAAGGAAACTAGATGCATGATATTGGTGAGATGAGACTTGGAGGTGACTTCACAGATGATGGGTTTAATGCCCCATAATTATGAAGGAAGGCCAGTCTCTGCCAGTCTGACTCAGAGGACTTAATGAGTCATCCTATTTGGCCTCTCTGCTGCTATTTATGGGCTTCCCAGTTGCTGATATTTGTTAGTTAAATGCTCACAACCAGTCTTGCCTAAAGCAGTATCATTTATAGGGTGTTGAGAATAAACAGGGTGACAGGAGTGGGATAGTCATTTTAAAGAATATTTAGCAGCTGATTCTTTTTTAAACCTCTCCTTGCTTATAATATAAATATTCTGAAAGAAAACAAAAGCCAAGATCCTTTTTGTAGAGAGTTGGAGAATGCTAGGACTTTCTGGGAGTGCTGGCTTTTGCACAGGCATGGGTAAACATTAGTGAAGTTATTGCTGAGAACAGCTCGGGACGGGAGGGGAATGAAAAGAGAAGACAGTGTGGAGACAATGACAGAAAAGGACTGAAATGTAGTCACCTGAGCAACTTAAGAACCGTTTGTCATTAGAAAGAGACTAGAACAGCAACATCACCCTCATAAAGTGTAGTCATCTGGGCTGGGCACTGTGGCTCACGTCTGTAATCCCAGCACTTTGGGGGGCCAAGGTGGGCAGATCATTAGGTCCAGAGTTTGAGACCAGCCTGGCCAACATGGTGAAACCCCGTCTCTACTAAAAATACAAAAATTAGCTGGGTGTGGTAGCACTCACCTATAATCCCAGCTACTTGGGAGGCTGAGGCAGGAGAATTGCTTGAACCCAGGAGTCAGAGGCTGCAGTGAGCTGAGATCATGCCACTGCACTGCAGCCTGGGTGACAGAGCAAGACTGTCTCAAAAAATAAAAATAAAAATAACGTAGTCATGTGAGTCCATGTAGTAGACTAATTGCTTACTCCAAAGGAGTGATTGAAGAAAAATTAATGAAGGGGCTATTTACAAAGGTGCAAGCAGGATTAGGGGGGCATTCTGGAGCCAGTAACTGCAGAGAGCCATGACCATCCTCAGGCCTAAGGAGGCAAGGGAAGGGAGCACTTACTGGACCCTAGAGAGACTTGTAGTTTAGCAGAGGCTGTCTGACTTAACTGGGCCCTTTGGTAGAGGAAAGCAGCCACTGCCAATCTGCAGGGGGTGAGCTGGAGAATAAATAACACACTCTTTTCTTTCATCCTCTTAATTTCTGCTGATACTTTCCATTGGCGAAACCCTAAAATGAAACAGAGACCAAGGAAACCCATATGAAACAATAATCCATGAAGGTCAGCCTCCCAGGCCACGGGGTCAGCAGAGCAGAGGAGGGTGGAGAGGGCTCTGGAGGGCCACACACCAAAAACCTTCAGCTCCAAGGAAGAGGATCACGTTAATGCCCTAGGGATAGACAATACCAGAAGATTGTGTTGAAATCTGCTTTCTTAAGTCTTTATTCATATTAAAGTCACTATTAATTAATTAAAATATTATAATGACATATATTGAGTGTGCAGCTTCAACTTTATATATCCCTTGGTGCCTGAAAATTCTGAAATGCCTGTTTTGGAAGGGTCCATCTCCCTCAAGTCCCTATGGAAAATCACTCCTAAGAGGCAAGACAAGGGTAGCTGTGTTAAAGTTGAATGTGTGTGGAAAGCTTAGTTAAAAAGCCATTGCATAGTTATAATAATAAAGAGGGGGTCGCAGTTTGCACCTACACATATTAATATTTTCCCACTTTATACTTAGATTTAGCTTAAGTTTATCCATTTATTCATTCAACAAACACATACTATGCTCCTGCTTTGTGATTGTAAAAGGATCTACAAAATATGTCTCTAATAACCCTCCCTGACTCCTGGCCCCTGGCCCCCAGCCACCACTGGCAGGACTGATGGTAGGTGGTGAGGCAAAGGAAAAGCTTCTCTGAGGTGGTGACATTTGAGCAGAGGAGGAAGGAGTCAGCCCTGCAGATCTGGGGGATGGGCTGAGGAAATAGCTTGCTCAAGGATCTGAGCTTTGCGTGAAGGCGGAAGGTGCTAGGGGAGGCAATGATATGGTGGTCCGAGGCCTGTTCATGGAGGGCCTTCCAGGCCACAGTAAGACATTTGGATTTTATTCTGAGGGTGCTGTATAGTAAATAGAAGGTTCTGAGCAGGAAAGTGAGATGACAGAATTTATCTTTCTAAAAATAAATTCCAGCTACTATGTGGAGATTGATTCCAGGGAAATGGAAGCAAGGGAACTGATTAGGAGGCGATTTCAGTGGCTGTGACAAGGGATGACGGTGGTCAGTAGAGGTGCTGAAAAGTGGTTGGGCATGGATACACTCTATGTGGATATTCATATTGTCCTTTTAGTTAAAGATGACAATTTTCTAAAGGAAGATTTTCTTTTGTGGATGGGGTTGAGGGAACTCACACCACTTAAAATGAATTGAATTGCTGTTGTCTAACTTAGCCTGCCTCAAATTCACTCAGGAGACTTATTTAAAAAGGAAGATTTCCCAGAGAGATTTATTTAAGGGAAAGAAGAATTGGCATTCTTCTTTGGACCTAGAGCACCTTGACAAGCTGTTGCCAGGACACGCAAGTGGGATGGTGTCTCTTGTGCAACTGATAAGAGGAAGTGACCCTTGGATTGAAGGAAGTAGAAAGATTAAATCAGAAAGAATCAAGGTTCAGAGTCTGCAAAGCCACAAGCCCTCTGTATGGGCCAGCAAACCCCTGGGCCTGAGAGACATCAGTAATTGTCACCCGAGTTGGATTGAACTGAAATAAAGAAGTAAAGATCCTATATAATCTATTGAAATCTTTAAAAGTGTTGCAAGATATGCATTACTAATCTATATATTATCTTAAAAACAAACAAGACTTGACTCTGAAGACAGCGCTAGATCTCCCAGCACAATGTTTGAGCTCTGCCAATGGTCAGACTGCCTCCTCAAGTGTGTCCTTGACCCCCATGTCTCCAGACTGGGAGACACTTCCCAGCAGGGGCCAACAGACACCTCATACAGGAAAGCTCTGGCTGGCATCTGGTGGGTGCCCCTCTGGGATGAAGCTTCCAGAGGAAGGAACAGGCAGCAATCTTTGCTGCTCTGTAGCCTCCACTGGTGATACCCAGGCAAACAGGGTCTGGAGTGGAACTCCAGCAAAATCCAGCAGACCTGCAGCAGAGGGGCCTGACTGTTAGAAGGAAAACTAACAAACAGGAAGGAATAGTATCAACATCAACAAAAAGGATGTCCACTCAGAAACCCCATCTGAAGGTCACCAACATCAAACACCAAAGGGAGATAAATCCATGAAGATGGGGTGAAACCAGCATGAAAAATCTGAAAATTCCAAAAGCCAGAATGCCTCTTCTCCTCCAAAGGATCACAACTCCTCACCAGCAAGGGAACAAAACTGTACAGAGAATGAGTTTGACAAATTGACAGAAGTAGGCTTCAGAAGGCGGGTAATAACAAACTCCTCTGAGCTAAAGGAGCATGTTCTAACCCAAGGCAACGAAGCTAAGAACCTTGAAAAAATGTTAGATGAATTGCTAACTAGAATAACCACTTTAGAGAAGAACATAAATGACCTGATGGAGCTGAAAAACCCAGCACGAGAACTTTGTGAAGCATATACAAGTATCAATAGCTAAATCAACCAAGCAGAAAAAAGGATATCAGAGATTGAATATCAAATTAATGAAATAAAGTGTGAAGACAAGATTAGAGAAAAAGAATGAAAAGGAATGAATGAAGCCTCCAAGAAATATGGGACTATGTGAAAAGACCAAACCTGTGTTTGATTGGTGTATCTGAAAGTGATGGGGAGAATGGAACCAAGTTGGAAGACACTCTGCGGGGTATGATCCAGGAGAACTTCCCTAGCCTAGCAAGGCAGGCCAACATTCAAATTCAGGAAATACAGAGAACACCACAAAGATATTCATTGAGAAGAGCAATCCCAAGACGCATAATCATCAGGTTCACCAAGGTTGAAATGAAGGAAAAAATGTTAAGGGCAGCCAGAGAGAAAGGTCAAGTTACCCACAAAGGGAAGCCCATCAGACTAACAGCAGATCTCCCTGCAGAAACCCTACAAGCCAGAAGAGAATGGGGGCCAATATTCAACATTCTTAAAGAAAAGAATTTTGAACTGAGAATTTCATATCCAGCCAAACTAAGCTTCATAAGTGAAGGAGAAATAAAATTCTTTACAGACAAGCAAATGCTGAGAGGTTTTGTCACCACCAGGCCTGCCTTACAAGAGCACCTGAAGGAAGCACTAAACATGGAAAGGAACAACCAGTACCAGCCACTGCAAAAACATGCCAAATTATAAAGACCATCGACGCTATGAAGAAACTGCATCAACTAACGGGCAAAATAACCAGCTAGCATCAATGACAGGATCAAATTCACACATAACAATATTAACCTTAAATGTAAATGGGCTAAATGCCCCAATTGAAAGACACAGAGTGGCAAATGGGATAGAGTCAAGACCCATTGGTGTGCTGTATGCAGGAGACCCACCTCATTTGCAAAGATACACATAGACTCAAAATAAAGGGATGGAAGAATATTCACCAAGCAAATGGAAAGCAAAAAAAGCAGAGGTTGCCATCCTAGTCTCTGATAAAACAGACTTTAAACCAGTAAAGATAAAAAGAGACACAGAAGAGCATTACATAATGGTAAAGAGATCAATGCAACAAGAAGAGCTGCCTATCCTAAATATATATGCACCCAGTACAGGAGCACACAGACTCATAAAGCAAGTTCTTGGAGACCTACAAAGAGACTTAGACTCCCACACAATAATAGTGGGAGACTTTAACACCCCACTGTCAACATTAGACAGATCAATGAGACAGAAAATTAACAAGGATATTCAGGACTTGAACTCAGCTCTGGACCAAGCAGACCTAATAGACATCTACAGAACTCTCCACCCCAAATTGGTAGAATATACATTCTTCTTGGCACCTCATCACACTTATTCTAAAATTGACCACATAATTGGAAGCAAAACACATCTCAGCAAATGGAAAAGAATGGAAATCATAACAAACAGTCTCTCAGACCACAGTGCAATCAAATTAGAATTCAGGATTAAGAAACTCACTCAAAACCACACAACTACATGGAAACTGAACAACCTGCTGCTGAATGACTACTGGGTAAATAACAAAATGGAGGCAGAAATAAATAAGTTCTTTGAAACCAATGAGAACAAAGACACAATGTACCAGAATCTCTGGGACACAGCTGAAACCGTGTTTAGAGGGAAATTTATAGCACTAAATGCCCACAAGAGAAAGGAGGAAAGATCTAAAATTGACACCTTAACATCACAATGGAGAGAACTAGCAGAACTGAAGGAGATAGAGACACAAAAAACCCTTCAAAAAATCAGTGAATCCAGGAGCTGGTTTTTTGAAAAGGTAAACAAAATTGATGGACCGCTAGCCAGACTAATAAAGAAGAAAAGAGAGAAGAATCAAATAGATGCAATAAAAAATGATAAAGGGGATATCACCACTGATCCCACAGAAATACAAACTACCATCAGAGAATACTCTAAACACCTCTATGCAAAGAAACTAGAAAATCTAGAAGAAATGGATAAATTCCTGGATACATACACCTTCCCAAGTCTAAACCAGGAAGAGGTCAAATCCCTGAATAGACCAATAACAAGTTCTGAAATTGAGGCAGTTATTAATCATCTACCAACCAAAAAAAGTCCAGGACCAGACGGATTCACAGCTGAATTCTACCAGAGGTACAAGGAGGAGTTGGTACCATTCCTTCTGAAACTATTCCAAACAATAGAAAAAGAGGGAATCCTCCTTAACTCATTTTATGAGGCCAGCATCATCCTGATACCAACACCTGACAGAGACAAAACAACAGCAAAAAAATTTCAAACCAATATCCTTGATGAACATTGATATAAAAATCCTCAATAAAATACTGGTAAACCAAATCCAGCAGCACGTCAAAAACCTTATCCACCACGATCAAGTTGGCTTCATCCCTGGGATGCAAGGCTAGTTCAACATATGCAAATTAATAAACATAATCCATCACATAAACAGAACCAATGAGAAAAACCACATGATTATCTCAATAGATGCAGAAAAGTCCTTCGATAAAATTCACCACCCCTTAAAAATCTCTTTAAACTAGGTATTGATGGAACATATCTCAAAATAATAAGAGCCACTTATGACAAACTCATAGCCAATATCATACTGAATGGGCAAAAACTGGAAACATTCCCTTTGAAAACTGGCACAAGACAAGGATGCCCTCTCTCACCACTCCTATTCAACATAGTATTGGAAGTTCTGGCCAGGGCAATCAGGCAAGAGAAAGAAATAAACTGTATTCAAATAGGAAGAAAGGAAGTCAAATTGTCTCTGTTTGCAGATGACATGATTGTATATTTAGAAAACCCCATCATCTCAGCCCAAAATCTCCTTAAGCAACTTCAGCAAAGTCTCAGGATAAAAATCAATGTGCAAAAATCACAAGCTTTCCTATACACCAATAATAGACAAACAGAGAGCCAAATCATGAGTAAACTCCCATTCACAACTGCCACAAAGAGAATAAAATACCTAGGAATCCAACTCACAAGGGATGTGAAGGACTTCTTCAAGTAGAACTACAAATCACTGCTCAAGGAAATAAGAGGGGACACAAACAAATGGAAAAACATTCCATGCTCATGGATAGGAAGAATCAATATCATGAAAATGGCCATACTGCCCAAAGTAATTTATAGATTCAATGCTATCTCCATCAAGCTACCATTGACTTTCTTCACAGAATTGGAAAAAAACTACTTTAAATTTCATATGGAACCAAAAAAGAGCCTACATAGCCAAGACAATCCTAAGCAAAAAGAACAAAGCTGGAGGCATCATGCTACCTGACTTCAAACTATACTACAAGGCTACGGTAACCAAAACAGCATGATACTGATACCAAAACAGAGATGTAGACCAATGGAACAGAACAGAGGCCTCAGAAATAACACCACACATCTACAACCATCGGATCTTTGACAAACCTGACAGAAACAAGAAATGGGGAAAGGATTCCCTATTTAATAAATGATATTGGGAAAACTGGCTAGCCATATGCAGAAAACTGAAACTGGACCCCTTCCTTACATCTTATACAAAAATTAACTCAAGATGGATTAAAGACTTAAACGTAAGACCGAAAACCATAAAAACCCTGGAAGAAAACCTAGGCAATACCATTCAGGACATAGGCATGGGCAAGGACTTCATGACTAAACACCAAAAGCAATGGCAACAAAAGCCAAAATTGACAAATGGGATCTAATTAAACTAAAGAGCTCCTGCACAGCCAAAGAAACTATCATCAGACTGATCAGGCAACCTACAGAGTGGGAGAAAACTTTTGTAATCTATCCATGTGACAAAGGGCTAAGATCCAGAATCTACAAAGAACTTAAACAAATTTACATGAAAAAAAACCCCATCAAAAAGTGGGCCAAGGATATGAACAGACACTTCTCAAAAGAAGACATTTATGCAGCCAACAAACATATAAAAAAAAACTCATCATCACTCGTCATTAGAGAAATATAAATCAAAACCACAATGAGATACCATCTCATGCCAGTTAGAATGGAAATTATTAAAAAGTCAGGAAACAACAGATGCTGGAGAGGTTGTGGAGAAATAGGAACGCTTTTACACTGTTGGTGGGAGTGTAAATTAGTTCAATCATTGTGGAAGACAATGTGGTGATTCCTCAAGGATGTAGAACCAGAAATACTCATTTGACCCAGCAATCCAATTCTGGGTATATACCCAAAGGATTATAAATCATTCTACTATAAAGACACATGCACACATATGTTAATTACAGCACTGTTCACAATAGCAAAGACTTGGAACCAACTCAAATGCCCATCAGTGATAGACTGGATAAAGAAAGTGTGACACATATACACCATGTAATACCATACAGCTATAAAAAAGGATGAGTTCATGTCCTTTGCAGGGACATGGATGAAGCTGGCAACCATCATTCTCAGCAAACTAACACAAGAACAGAAAATCAAACACCACATGTTCTCACTCATAAGTGGGAGTTGAACGATGAGAACACATGGACATAGGGAGGGGAACATCACACACTGGGGCCTGTTGTGGGGTGGGTGGCTAGGGGAGGGATAGCATTAGGAGAAATACCTAATGTAGATGATGGGATGATGGGTGCAGCAAACCACCAAGGCATGTGTATGCCTATGTAACAAGCCTGCACGTTCTGCACATGTACCCCAGAACTTAAAGTATAATAATAAAAAAGGGCTTCCTCAGAAGATCCTGATTCTCCAAGACCTAGACATCTGCATTTTTGAACTCAGACTGAGAATTACCATTTAAGTATTTAGCACCACCCCCTAGTGGTGGTTACTTGAAATTGCAGATGTAACAAATTTAAAATACAGTTCTTTGAATTCTTCATGTGTATTTGTTGCACGCAAAGTAACAATCTTTCACATCTAATTTAGAGCTAGTTAAATATAGCTAGTTTTAGAGGAATAGCCACATGGGGGTAAAAACTCCTTATTCTCCAGTGATTATCTGGAAAGAACTCTCAAGTATTAAGATAAAAAAATAGAAAGTTCATAAGTAGCAATTAATTAGCTACTACTTATTGTCAGAGAGCAGTTAAAGCTTCCAACTCATAGCCAGGCTGATTATTAAAGAGCTATACGATTAGAGTAATTGAAACTGTGCAGGTGAAATGGAAAATTAGTGGCCTCCAAAAGTCATGAAAAACCAACACTGAATTTACACTAACTATGGAAGAATAGCAGTATGATCCCAAGGGATGTGTATTTCTTTGAACCATTGTTTTAACTGGCTAGAGGAAGTTTGTGTTTAGAATTTTATTAGCTTATCATTTTGGGTTGGAAATTTTTGTCCTATAGCCGCAATGCAGACCAGCCTGCAATGCCACCACCGTTTCTATCCTTGCTTGTCTGCTTTGGTAGCTTTTTCTCTTGGATTTTCCAGTGGGTAGAACAGAGGGCAGCCCGGTGTTAGGGTCCTGATAATGGGAGGGAAAATGTTCCAAATATTCTAAATGGGGCAACTGTTTCTACACTTGGGTCAGCTGGAAGACTCTTCCAGCTTCATAGTGTATTTGTTAGCTTGCTTGCTTTCTGTTTGTCATTCTCAGATTCTCCACAAATATTCATCCTGCGTTTCTAACCCCCATGTTTTCTCTCGCTCAACACAGGCTCATATTTGAACCAGAAGGTCATCTAGTACAAACTTCTCACATGCTTGATGAGGAGCCTGAGGTGTGAGTAGGGTGGCGGCTCTCAGGTTACAGAAAGGGGTGGCTGTCCAGTGGAGCTGTGTCCCAGCACTGCTCATGGTGGCCCAGTAATACTTGCAAGCCAGTGTTCTTTCTGTGACCATCCAACTCCCAACTTCTGCTTTTCATGTCCTTCCTCCATCCCTATAAACATCCCCTACACCCAGAAACGCGCCCCGCTATGCACGCATACACACACACACACACACTCACACTCTCTTTCTCTCTCTCTCTCTCAGTTTTCTTCTTTCTGCAAATCCCCTTCCCTTCCCGTCTTGGCAAGCTGCCCAAAGTATGAAAAATTAGGCAAGTTGAACCTTTAAAAAATCCTTTATTTTAGAATAAACCCAAAGGAAACCTCAGCTGTCCAACTTTCACTAACTAAATTATGCAATGTTTCCTTCTGTTCCTTTATCTTGATTTATTTTTGTGGGTTAAGCCTTTGGCGGGAGGGAAAAAAGGTTTATTTGTTACACTCCAGAGGAGAAAGAACTTGAAGGAGGAAATAGAAAACAAAAGGAAAGGTGAGCCGAAAGATTAAATAACGAATCAAGGGAACACGAAATACAAATCTGGACATGCCCACATGTACTTTTCCATTTAGAAACAGACCCAAGAAACAAGTGGTGCGTTTACCCATTTTTTCGAGACTAAAGCCCTTGCTTAGTAGCCACCAAAGTTAGCGTTAGCCTGCCCTCTAGTGGTGCCTGAAAACGTATGCTAGACTGTGGTGCCCAATGCAGAGCTTTGCTTGTCCCAGAGATAGACGCTTGAAAACCTCAAGATTAGAAGGAACGCTTCAGCAGCTTTCCAGTAAATACAGTAGGTGGAGACAAACACTGGAAAACTGCAACCTAGGCAATATTGCTTTCGTTTGACTCTTAGAAGATTGCTAGGCACCCAGAGTTATTGAAACTCGGGTTGACCATAATTTGTCATGCTTAATATTTCCTGCTTTTAAAAAAATTGTTAAAAATGTTAATATATGGAGATTTTAAGCACATACAGTTTATAAATCCGTTGGCGCTTCATGCCGTTAATTATCTTAAATACCCACGAAAAGCAGAAATTTGGGTGATGGTATGGAGGTGCAAAGGTTAATAAGACACAGACCCCGTCCATAAAACTTACTCTCTGTTTGGAAGAGAAGATCTATTTGAATGTAATTACAATACATGGCAGTGGTATAACAAAGAGACAGTTTAAATATAGATATAATGTTTAAATATATATATGTATACACACACACACATACACACACACACAAAACTGTGCTAGGTATGCCCACATCTTACTTAATATTTACCACAACTATGTCTTTTTACATAAGAAGAAAGGGAGGTTCAGAAAGATTAAGTAACTTATCTTAGTTCAGATAGAAAAGAAATAGCAAAATTAGAATTCAGGTATTTTGATTTTACTTTCATTTCAATTAACTTCAACAGAGCTTTATTGAGAATCTACCATGTACCAGGAAGTATGTTACATGCTGAACATGCAAATATAGGAAATACCACTGGCCTCATGGTTCTAGTCTTGTAGGGGTCTGGGCTATGCAGAAACAAGCTGTATTGTGATATATGCAATAATGCAAGTTTGTACATATTACCTTCTGAGCAAAGCAGCAAAGACTGTTCTTTTTCCATAAGTTGTTGACTTTCTGTCATGTGACCC
This sequence comes from Pan troglodytes, assembly GCF_028858775.2. Classification (NCBI taxonomy): domain Eukaryota; kingdom Metazoa; phylum Chordata; class Mammalia; order Primates; family Hominidae; genus Pan; species Pan troglodytes. The sequence continues at coordinate 38,432,597 of NC_072416.2, read as the reverse complement.
TGGTAAGTAACCATGATCAAACTGATCAAGAATCTGTAACTTGGCCAAAGGTAACCACAAAATTGTGCAAAACTACAGGATACATAGAGTAAATATTTTGGGGGTTTCATTATTACAGATGATGTTGAGGAGAGAAAAGTTTTACATTTTTACAATCTTAGGTTTACCAATGGGCTCTGGGAGGTCTAATAGCAGAATTCTGCCCAATAATGGAGGCAACTCACTGACCCAACCAGTGAGAGCACAGGTAGTTTCCACTGTGAGAAGCTCAACTACAGAACCAGAGTAGAATTAGAAAGAAACAAAAGTGGAGGTAACAGCTGAACTAGTGAGAAGTGGAAGCACAGAGAGGTGAAGGAGAGAAGTGAAACTGTGAGTATGGCACCGTCGGGAGTCAGGGGCCAAAGATCCCTCTTCTCAAGGGGGCATTACCATTACTGACTCAAAGGGGAGCCCTTTCTGACATCTCAGGGCTCTGGGAGGCTGGACTACAACCTGCCTAGTGTCATACCTGTGCTTCCTTATTGCCTTAAGTATCTTTCCAATCACCCACATCACCAGAGGTCACCCGAGACTACTTGATCTTTGCAACAGAAAGTGTAACTCCTGCAGCACCAAAGTGGTGCGGAGGAGAGTGAGGAAGTGTGGTTGGAAGGGTGGATGCAGCAGGGGCTTTACCAGGAGGCAATGCCAAAGCAGAGTTCTGAGCTACAATGAGGGGTTCGCAAGGAAGACAGAGGGGTTTGCAAGGAAGGAGCTGCAATGAGGAGTTTGCAAAGAAGACAGAGGGGTTTGCAAGGAAGGAGCTGCAATGAGGAGTTTGCAAAGAAGACAGAGGAAGGTACCTCAATAATTCTGTGTTTATTCCAGTACTGGACATAACCCATGGCAAACCTTAATTTCCAGGATCTCCTTTGTGTAATGACACCAGAAATCCTTTCTTCAGGAACCCTGGCTTTGAGAGAGTGACATGAGAAAGGAGAATTTTCTCTTTTATGGAGGCTGTAAGTCCTGAAGCTTGATGTGCTGATCCTATTTTGTGGCCTTAACTATTGGCATACTCTTCTCAACTGGGATATGGGGATGCAGCACTGGGGCTAGAGGATTGTGCAAAACTAAGGATACATACAGAAAAATCTTTATGGGGTGTCATCATTACAGGTGATGTGAAGAGAGAAACGTATTAACTTTTTACAATCTTGAAAGGTGTTGTCCTGTATGATCAGTATAAACCTACTTTTTTGTGTTGGGTTAATTTTTTTCCCACTCATTTGCATAAAATCCAGGGTTCTCTATGATCCCAGCATAAAATCACATTTAAAGAAACACACTCTTTTGTTTATCCATTCATCTTTTAATGAGCATTTGGGTTGGTTTCAGCTCTTGGCTGTTGTGAATAGTGCTGCTATGAGCACCCATGTACAAATATCTCTTCAAGATACTGCTTTCAATTCTTTTTTGGATATATGCCCAGAAGTGGGATTGCTGGATGTATTAGTCCATTCTCACATTCCTATAAAGAACTACCTGAGACTGGGTAATTTGTGAAGAAAGTGGTTTAATTGACTCACAGTTTCTGCAGGCTGTACAGGAAACATGACTGGGAGGCCTCAGGAAACTTACAATCACAGCAGAAGGTGAAGGGGAAGCAGGCATATCTTCACATGGTGACAGGGGAGAGAGACAGAGTGAAGGAGGACGTGCTACACACTTTTAAAAACCAGATCTCATGAGAACCCTGTCATGAGACAATACTAGAGGGATGATGCAAAACCACTAGAAACCACCCCCGTGATCGAATCACCTCCTGCCAGGCCCCACCTTCAATATGTGGGGATTACAATTCCACATAAGATTTGGGTGGGGACACAGAGCCAAACCATATCACTAGATTATATGGTAATCCTAGCTTTAATTTTTTGAGGAACCTCCATATTGTTTTCCATAATGGCAGGATCATTTTGCATTCCACCAACAGTGCACAAGCGCTCTAATTTCTCCACATTGATGCTAACCCTTGCTATTTTCTGTTTTCTTTTTAAATAGTGGCCATCATAATGGGTGTGAGGTGACATGTAGATTGATTTTAAAGTACAAACCCCCTTTGAAATGGTAAGGGGATCTCTGAACTTTCATGCCTTCTGGTAAGCTTTGATTTTATCAATCAGCTGAAATCATTCACTGAAGTATATGTTATTTTGATCTAGGCAAGTTGTTAGGATCCTGGAAAGAGATCTTAGATTTCTTTAAACTTGGTAAATGTAAAACTGGAAGCCCCAAGAGTGGGGGCTACCTGAGAAGTCCCACATCAGATACTTCTCTCTCAGTTGTTTTGACCCTGAGGACATTTTTTATTGAATGAAAACAAACATTTTCATCAGAATTATTCCAACATTTCTGGAAATATTATCAAGAAATTATTTTCTAGAAGCAGCTGTCTTGAATTAATGTAATTCTTTGATCAAATTTCTTCCTGTGCCAGTAAATAATTTTCAGTATTTTTATTTTACTGAAATAATTTAGACTTTATTCAGTGATCCCATTTTATGTCCTTATTAAATCTTTCCAACTTTTCCAATCAGCAATTTTGAGGTTTCTTTTGTAGTCATTTTCTACCAAACCTAATTTTCCTGGGCTAGATTTTGCAGGTATAATTTTTGACAAGAAGATTTGATTCTTTTGTCAATTTTTAAAGTCAATTACAAATTTTTCTGTGTAAAGCTTTCACCTTTGTCAGTTTTATTTTGTGTTATTTCTATAAAGTGCAATTTTAAAAGAGTTCACTTTTGTAGTTTTATGACTTACCAACACAATGAGATTCTTCAGTCAGTTTTTTGTCAATATCAAAGTTAACATATATCATTTTAGTTATTATCAGTTTGATCCTGTGTAGATTCTTTTTACTACATCAATTTTTTTTCTAGTGATCCGTTGAAAATATACTTGATATAAAAATAACAAGGTCATAACATCATGTTTTCATCCAAAGCTACTCTGTTTAAATATATTTGAAAAGTAGAATCGACCTGTCTTTTTAGAGGCATGGGTTTCACAGGTAAATCCTTAATCTAGAAGTGAGAAGTTTTGGGTGTTTGTCGTTGTTCTGCGCTCATCATCCCTGTGTCTACAGTCTGACAGTCCTCATCTAAAAGTGAAGTGATTGAAGTGTGTGATTTCTAAATCCCCTTGCAACTCTGACTTAAATTCCTATCTGTAGGAATCTATTCCTATCTGCAGATTGAGCTAATTGATCATTGCTTTGCTTCATATTTGATTCACTCCTCTCCCCTGTCAATCAGTGCCTCCTGACAACCAGCCTGTCTGTCTGCACTTGCTCAGACCTGGGTAGGAGCCTCTGATGTTCCCTACACAGATTTGCATGTTGTTCTTAGAGTCTTGGCTTCTGATCTGCTCCAGAGTGCCACTGCTCTCAGGCTTTCTGAGCTCAACCCATATCCTTTCTGATTGAGCACCGACCAGCTGGGCTCAGAGCAGCCTGCCTCCACCCTGCCTTCATCTGCCTGGAAGCTACGAGGTTATCAGGGACCATGCTGAGCCTTGTCTTTCCCTGTCCCCACTCCTCAGCCTAACTCCTATCACCTCTCTTTGTGGGTTAGGCATGAAGGGACAATCTTGGGGTTATGTGGATATAGTTCAGGGTAGACCAATCTTAAAGGCAGCAGAATTAGGACAGAGCCCAAGGCCATTGTAGGCAGGAAGGGGAGATAGGATAGACCACATCATTTAAGGAATCATTTCAGGATCCCAGGAGGAATGTGTTGGGCCATTTTCATTAGAACAATTGGAGGGAGGTTTAGTGAAGGGACGGTTTACAAAGGATAAGCAGTGTTTATGGAGTCCATAAAGGACAGTGTAGCACCACTGAGTTCAGTTACAACTCCTCACCAGAAATGATATGAGGAGGGATCAGTTACTGGACCCTGGGTGGAGAGAATCACATAGAGATGACTGCAAGACAATACTTCAGGGATCAAGCCAGAGGCATAAATATCCCAGCCTCCACTCCTTCTCCCTCCCTCTTATCTCCTATTAACGACCTCTAATTGGCAGAACCCAACTCGAGGTCAAAAGGCAAGGGAGTACATTGATGAAACTCATACAGTTCAGTGTCCCCAGCAAGAGAGTAGGATGAGAAGTGTGGAGAGTGACCTCAGCAGTGAGGAGGAGAAGATAACAGGCACAGGCTGCTCCTCTAGCTTGTTCATGTACATCCCAGTAAAATCAAGTGGAGAAGATCATCCAGAGAAGACTGGGAGGAAAAGGGTTAGCATGCTTGCATCACCTTGGGTGAGGAATGAGTTAAATGCAATGACCTTTGTGAATTTCAGCTGATGTCATTGTATAAGTCATGTATTTCCCTGGCAGCTGCTGTCTAAGGCATGGTCTTCATCTTGAATTGGTTCTGGGTCAACAGAAGCCTAGGCTGGGTTGATTAGCTCATTTCACTCTTCCCTGAGATGCCTCTGAGGAGCTGGCCACACTGGGAGCTTTAGGAGGGTAGGATCAATGCCTTTGGATATCTGGGTGGGGTAGAGGGAGTTTTAAGTATAGAGAAAGGGGGAGAGGAGAGAGTGTTGAAAGGGTGCTGATGGCACATCTGGACAAGGGGCAGACCTGGGCCTACTTAAGTTGGCATTGCATTGGGCTCGGGGTTTATAGAGCATAGAATATGCTTTACATGGAATGATGCCACCTCCACTGCCTGAGATGCACTGTATAGACTGAGATGCTGCTGGAACTGTGGTGGGGGTGGGCAAGAGTGGTGGGTGGGGAGGCAGTGGGCATAATTTCCCTTCAGAGTCCTGTAGCACAGAGTTCTGCCACAGAACACCACTGTTCTGCTTTAAACACCATTGCAAATGGTTAGCATTCACCTTAGCTGAATTTGTAGAGAGGGAGAGGCAAGAGGGAAAAGAGGAGAAAAAGAGAGAATGTGTTTGTCCAGCTCAATGCATATGGATGAGTTGGTTCTGGTGCTCCAATTTAATCAAATGATTCATATTTGTGGATGGGTGGGTGGGATGCCCCTTGGGCAGCAGAAGCAGAGTAGGCTGTGGGCTGAGCAAATACTTAGAAGCATGTCTGTTACAATCATGCTTTGCTTCTGGTCAGTGGCACAATACATATTTAACACATTCTCTTGGGAATATTAAAATCCAATATAATATAAGCCAGTGGCAAGTAGTCTTTTTTTATTATATCCATTGGGCAACGGGTTGGTCAGCAGAGGGAAGAGAGATCAGAAAGCAGAAAGTTGGATGGAGGAATGACCTCTTCTCACTAATTCCAAAGTGTTGCATCTACCTTGACCAGAATCCATGGCTTCTAAAAGAATTCATTGGAAGAAAGAAACAGGGAGGTGAAAAGAAAGGAGAGAATGGAGATGAGATAAATATAAGCAAGAAAAGTGAGTTTTTCTAGAAATAATTTTATTGTCAAATAATTCTGCAAGGGAACAAAGTCTTCTGAGAAGCATGAAGCATAATCTTTCTCCTTTCTGTTTTTTTCTATTCCCTATTAAAAAAAACCTGTTAATTTTGTATTAAAAACAAAATACATTTCTTTTTTTTAGTGCTCTATAATTGTATAAGAAAGTGTATCACTTCCTCCCCATAATTTTGAGAATATTTCTGAAGACAGTGACATATTCTGACTCTTTAAGAACAAAACAATTCAATTTTAAAATCACTTAGTGACAGCAATCAAAGTTCTGAAGTGATGCAGTTCGCCTCAGCACTCGTTCGAAATGTCATTAGAAAACCAACATATAGCGGGTTGTTATGGCAACTGGAATACCAGAGTTTATAACATCACTGTAATTAATGTTACCCAAACGTTATTAGTCTTTCAACATCACTCACATTCTCTGAAGGAATGGCAGTTCTGGTTCTCTTAGGATTTTTCAATAATGTAATCCATTGCAGCTTTTCTTCACGTTTTATTTTTAAATAGATCTTACTCTGACTTTACTTTAGTGAAATTAGTTATTGTTTCTCCGTCTTTACTTGCTCTATTTTGGCTGCTTTTTTTTTTAATAAAACTTGAAGTAAAATGGAAAAAAGGGATTACAGCTAAAAAACAGAATAAAGTCTAGAGATGGAAAGATTTATATATTTAAGTATGGAGAATCTCAGAAAAATATTAAAATATTTTGCATATAGCTTTGTAGTATTAACTCACATTTGCATAGCACTTTATAATTTAAGAAGCAGTTTTACGTATGTTATTAACATAACATTATTTAACATAACAACCCTAAGAAGACAAGTAATAATTTTTGAGTGCCTACTATGTGACAGGTAATATGATCTGCATACATAAATCTTTTAGTTCTCACCGCAATCTGCAAGATAGGTCTTGTGGTTTAAAAATATGTCTCCATGGTTCAACAACAAATCAACAAATTACCTGATTTAAAAACAGGCAAATGACTTGAATAGACATTTTCCCAAAGATGATGTACTGATGGCCAATGAGCATATGAAAAGACACTAAATATCACTAATTATTAGATAAATGCAAATCAAAAACCACAATGAGATATCACCTGAAATCAATTTAGTGGCTAATATGAAGAAACAGAAAATAATAAATAGTGGCAAAGATGAAATGTTAAAATGCCAGATACACCAAATCATGCAAACACAACATCAAAACACAGCTTGGTGGAGATGGAGGGACAGATGGGGAGGGGGAGAGTGTGGAAAGGCTGGAAAACAGTCCCAAATGGACAAATGTCTCCATGTGACACTTTTTTTCTTTTTTTAGGCAGGGTCTTGCTCTGTTGCCCAGGCTGGAGTGCAGTGGTGTGATCTCGGCTCACTGCAACATCCACCTCCCGGGTTCAAGCGATTCTCCTGCCTCAGCCTCCCGAGTAGCTGGGACTACAGGCATGTGCCCCCATGCCAGGCTAATTTTTGTATTTTTAGTAGACATGGGGTTTCCCCATGTTGGTCAGTCTGGTCTCGAACTCCTATCCTCAAGTGATCCGCCCGCCTCTGCCTTCCAAAGTGCTGGGATTACAGGCGCCCACCACCACGCCCAGCTACGTTTTGTATTTTTAGCAGAGACGGGGTTTTACCAGGTTGGTCAGGCTGGTCTCAGACTCCTGACCTCAAGCGATCCACCCGCCTGAGCCTCTCAAAATGCTGGGATTACAGTGTGAGCCAGGGCTCCCGGCTAGAACACATTTCCTTTTAATGGAAACAGTAATTCTCTGTGGCTGCCCAGCCAGCCCACATTCATCCACCAGGCCACCACGGCCTCTGAGGAAGCTGGACTGTGCAGCACACGCAGAGGTCATTGCTTACTTAGATGGCAGTGAAGCATCCACGCGGGGGAAGCATCACTCCTCCCTAGACCTGGCAGCATACTCCCCGGTTCCTTTTTCTTGCTGAAATATTTCTCCGAGAGTGTTTTTGGGGTTGACTCTCAAGGGGGCTGATAGCCCTTTCTTCTTGCATCCGTTGTCTGTGCTGCGATTCTACTGTCAGCACCACTCCCATTCCTGTGCGGGTTACCTGCTTTTTCTCTTTGGAAGTTTTTAGCAATTTTGACTCAAAATGTAGATGTTTTTCTTTGAAATTACACATAACATTTTAACTTTAAAATGTAATTAATGCTCTGCAGGCCCTTTCAGTTTGAGGATGTGCATCTTTTCTTAATTGGGTAAGTTCCTAATCATTTTTCAGATACCTCCTCTTATCTATTCATTTTTCCTCTTCTAAGCACTGAATATTTTTCCTCCCTCACCTCTGCCTCCTCAACCCCTTCAGATCCTTCTAGAAGAGCTCAGAGTCTGACCTGTCTCACTCGTTCATTTTCTGGTCTCCAACCTTCCCACCAAGTTCATCACTTAAGTGCCCGCGTGTTCCAGTCCAGTATCCCCAGCTGCGTCTTCTGCATAACTGCCGATTCCAGCCGTGCTCTCCCTGTGTCCTGAGGGTATGTGACGGATTTACCGGTCTTATCCGCTCATCTGCTCCCTCCTCCAAGGAAAAACCTTGGGGTTTTTCCCTCCCAGAGTTCACTCCCCTCGCTGTCTCGTTTCCTCAGGCCGCTGTCTGTTCCCTGGGTACAGTCAGCTGCCTTCGTCTTAGGCCCCAGTTGACACCTTCCTGGTGGGTTTCAGGGAGGCAGGCAGGGGCTCCTCAGGGCAGAGCCTCTGGCAGGATGACTGGGGCCCTCTTTGCTCATCCCTGGTGGCTGCTCTGGTCTGCAGGGAACGCCCCTGTCCTTCTAGCTGGTGCTGTCTGTCCAGGGCTGCCCTGTGCTGTAATTGGCTGTCCTTGGGCTGGGGAGGAAGGCTGCCCAGGGGCCACCAGCCAGCCTGCCCAGGTATCGTGGCCCCCACTCCAGGAGGTTCCTGAGGTGATCTGGCCTTGCCTAGATTCCTGGGGCTGGTATGGGTGGGATCTTCTACAGGAAAGCAGGGCTGGCAGATGACAGCTCCAGGTGGGCCCCAGAGCAGAGAGCTGCAGTCTGGCCCGGGTTGTGCTGTGTGGCCTCCTCCACTCAGACTGTGGTTCTCCTCCTGTCCCAGACTCCACCACGTTTGCCCAGCCTCCACAAGGCTCTCAGGGGTCCTCTTAGGTTCTGGGCTCCATCAACTGTCATCCCTTTTATGGCATCTCCAAGGTTTGGATTCATGGGAAGGAGCCAGCAGCCTGTATTAATTAATCCCCTCATAAAGGAACCAAAAGCCAAATTTACAAACAAAAATCATAACATTAGATGCTGTCAGGGGCAGAGGAAATGGAGACGTGGAAACGCTGCTGGTGGGCGTGTGAACTGTCACACCCTCCCGAGGACCTCGTGGCAACTCGTTCCAAATTCCTGGAGAGTGGACCCCAGCATTCTATGACGAGGTGGCATCTGCCCTCTAAATACAACTAGACACCCTGGAAAAAATTTAACAGACATAAGAGGACTCTAGGAAGTGGAGAGGAAGAAAGGCTGTCCAGGAACCTCGGGACTTTGGGGGTGACGCTGTACCAGGCCCTGAGTTTTCTTTTTCTTTCTCATCTCCTGGATGGGCCCAGAGAACCCTGCAACCTGTAACTGCCAAAACCTGCAGGGGGAAAAAAGAAAAGAAAAAGAGACTATTTTCTCTGGTGAAAGGACTGAGAAGGGCATCTCACTGGAGACCCAGCGAGGAGATTCCTACTGATCCATGTCACAGCAGCTCCGCTCAGGCCTGGCCCTCAGCGTCACACCCAGGCCACAACAGGCTCTGCTGACCTCGGTGCAGAGACCACACCCAGAACCCGGCGTTTACTTAACCTACCCCCGCCGCACAGGGCAACCCCAGCAACATGCGCAGGGATTGAACCAGAGCCCCAGCAGATCCAGAAGAACAAACCAGACCAGAATAGCACTGGGAGGGCTTTGAAAACTAAATTGTCATTGACTCTACATTTCCCCTAAAGCAGGCTGGGGCTGCTTTAGGTACCAAATAAGGGTACCATGGACTGAACTGGAATGTTCAAATAGGATAAAAAGTTTCTTTACATAATAACCAAAATCTCCAGAACATATTTGAAATTATTTGTCATATCAGGAAACATAAAAAGCAACTTGAAGCCTGGTGAGGGGGCTCCCACCTGTAATCCCAGCACTTTGGAAGGTCAATCAGGAGGATGGCTTGAGCCCAGGAGTTGAGATCAGCCTGGGCAACACAGCATGACCCTGTCTCTACAAACAATTTAAAAATTAGCCAGCTGTGGTGGCACACACCTGTGGTGGCACACACCTGTGGTGCCAGCTACTTAGGAGGCTGAAGCAGGAGGACCACTTGAGCCCTGCAGTTTGAGGCTGCAGTGAGCTGAGATCATGCTACTGCACACCAGTCTGAGCATCAAAGTAAAACTCTGTCTCAAAAACATAACAGAGCAAAACAAAAAACAACTTAAATAGGAAAATAAGATTAACCAAGATAAATCAGATGTTAGAACTTTAAAGCAGCCATCATAAAAGTGCTTCAGAAAACAATGGTGAATTTTCTTGAAACAAGAACAAAATGAAAATCATACAACTGAAAAATACAATAACTAAATGAAAAAATGTGCAGTTGGGTTCAATAGCAGAGTGGACACGACAGAGAACAGAGTCTGTTGATTCAAGGACAATTAATAGAGCTGGCCTATAGGAACGATGGAGAGATAGGAGACTGAGAAATGAACGCCTCCCCGGGGATGGGTGGGACAGTGACAAAAGGCCCAGCATTCCTCTCACCAGAGTCCCAGGAGGAGAGGAAGGAATGTGTGGTGAAAAAGTATTCAAAGGCACAGTGGTTGAAGATGTCCCAAATTTGATGAAAGAAATAAACCTGCAGATTCAAGAATCTGAGCAAACCCCAAATAGGATAAACACATCATAATGGAACTTCAGGAAAGGAAAGACGAAGAAAAAAATCTTTTAAACCACCGGAGAAAAATGATGCATTAAGGGACACTGGTTCTGAGGATGGTGGGCTTCTCTAAAACCACGAGGCAGAGGGGGTGACACATCATCGCCAGGTGCTGAGAAAAACTGTCTGCCCAGAACCCTATTCAGTGAATGTATCCTTCAGGGATGAGGGGGAAATAAAGATATTCTAAGATGAAGGACAACTAGGATAATTTGTTACCAGAAAACCTACCCTTAATAAATGGCTGAAGGAAGCTCTCCTAACAAAAAAGAAATAAGGAAATCAGAAATAGCAACAACAGAAGGGGTAATCATATGGTAAGTATAATAGACTATGATGAGTTTCTTAAATTGTATTTTATGGTTGAAGCAAAAAATAATAACATCATCTGCTGCGGTGCTCTACATCTGAACAGGAAATATTTATGATAATTACGTGTTTAAATGGGGGAGGAAAAGGGGAAGTAAATAAAAGTAAGCTTTTGATATTTCTCATGAAGTGGTGAAACATTGATGCCAGCAGGCTGTGATAAGTTACATGTGTATATTATAATCAATCCTAGAGCAGCCACTTAGAAAACGATACAAAGCAATGCACCCAAAAGTATAAATAATTCAAAATGAAATGCTAAAAACTGTTTAAGTAATTCATAACAAGTGAAACGAAACAGGATAAAAGAAACATAAGAAACATGCAGAAAGCCAATAAAAATGGCACATTTGAATCCTAAATATGATTTCTGTGTGGTAAAGAATTTGGCCTAGCCCAAAGAAGAGGCCTAGCCTTTGTCCTGGCTCCTGGAAAGTAGTCCTGAAGACCATGTGACAGGAGGGTCTTTGCTATTCATGGTGGGCCCCTCAGACTATACCTGAAGTGTATGCTACCAGCTGGTTCATGGTGGGCCCTCCCAGGAATGTGCTGTCAGCCCCAGATTCCGGGAAAGGGAGAGGTGAAGACAGAGTTCAAACCAATCTCCAACAGATCAGTCAATTATGGCTGCACAATGCAGTTCCAGGAAACACTCTGGACACCAAGGCTTGGGTGAGATTCCTAGGTTGGCAGTGCTTCATGGTATTGTCACACGTGGATGCTGGGAGAGTAATGCACCTGAGGACAACAGAGGCTTCACAGACCCTCCTAGCCCTGCCCTCTGTGCTGGTTCTGATTTGTATCCTTTCCCTGCAGTAAACAGTAACCATGTGTATAGCAGTTTTCAATGAGTTCTGTGAGTTCTTCCAGCAAATGATTGAAACTTAGGGTGCTTTGGAAACCTCTAAAACTTGCTGTTGGTGTCAGGAATTAGGGAAATTTTAGGAACCATGCCCTCAGACTTTGCAGCTTGGTTAAATCTGGGAAAAACACAGAAATAGCAGAGCAAATGCAAAAATATGATCCATTATATGATGTCCATAAGATATTCAGTTCTAATACCATGGCATAGGTATTTAATAGATTCAAAGTGAAAGAACAGAAAAAAAAAATTCATGCAAACAAACAGGAACTTTTAAAAAAGCAGGAGTTGCTATAATAATATCAGATAGAGTTCATGGCAAAAAGAATTTCTAGGACAAAAGAGGAATATTACATAATAACAAAAGAGCAAGAGTATATCTTGATCCTAAATATATGTGCCCCAATTACACAGCTTCAAAACACATGAAACAAAACCTGATAGAGCTTAAAAAAGAAATAGAAAAATCCATAATTATAGTTGGGATATGTCGACATCTCACTTTCAGAATTTGTAAAATTACTAGCCAAAAAATCAGCAAGAATATAGGATAACTAAACAATATTATTAGCCAATAGGGTATAATTAACATTTATGGAAAACTCTATCCATCAACAGCAAACTATGCGTTATTTTCAAGCTCTTATAGAACAGACTCTAGATCTTAAAACAAACCTTAACAAATTTTTAAAAACTGAAATCATACAAAGAGTGTCCTCTGACCACAATGGAATCAAACTGGAAATAAATTGCAGAAAGACAAGAGAAAAATCTGCAAACACTTGGAAATTAAGCAGTAAACATTTATATACAATGTGGACAAGAAGAAATCTCAAAGGGAATTTTTAAAAAGCAAGTAACACAATGAAAATATGGCATATCAAAATTTGTGGATGCGGCTGGGTGCAATGGCTTACTCCTGTAATCCCAGCACTTTGGGAGGCTGTGGTGGGTGGATCGCTTTTTGAGCCCAGGAGTTCAAGACTAGCCTGCGCAACATGGTGAAATCTCTATCTCTGCAAAAAATTAGCCAGGTGTGGTGGCATGCACCTGTAGTCCCAGTTACTTGGGAGGCTGAGATAGGGAGGATTGCTTGAGCCCAGAAGGTTGAGGCTGCAGCGAGTGGAGATTGTGCTACTGCACTCCAGCTTCGGTGACAGAATGAGACCCTGTCTTAAAAAACAATTGAGGGATTCAGCTATAGCAGAGCTGAGAGAGAAATTTATAGCACTAAATCCTTATATTAGTAATATGGAAATTTCTCAAACCAGTAGTCAAAAAACTAAAAGAGGAATAGTTAAGTTAAGGCAAATAGGACGGAAAGTGAAGAGCAGAAATTGATGAAATTAAAAACAGGAAAGCAATGCAGAACATTAAGGAAATAAAAAACAAGTTCTTCAAAAAATTAATGAAACTGATAATCCTCTAGGATGATCAACAAAGATAAAGGGAGATAACACACACATCACCAATATCAGGAATGAAACAAGAAATATCACAAAAGAGGCTGCATCTATGAAAAATGCTATAAAAATTTTATGCTCATACATTTGACAACCTAGGAAAAAATGAATCAATTCCTTGAAAATCACAAATTACCACAACTCAGAAAAGATGAAATATATAAAAGCCTGAATAGTTCTATAATCATTATATAAATTGGATTTGTAAATAAAAAGCTCCTGAACACAATATATCCAGACCCAATGGTTTCACTGGAGAATTTACCAAATATTTAAAGAAGAATCAACACCAGTTTTACACAGTCTCTTCCAGAAAATAGAAGAGACAGGACTATGATATCATTATTTTGATATCAAAAGAAAACAAAGACAGCACAAAGGAAGGAAGGAAGGGAGGGAGGAAGGAGGCAGGGACAGAGGAAAGAACCCTGCAGGCTGATTTTGCTCATAAGCTTAGATGGAAAAATCCTCAAGACAGTGTTAACAAATCAAATTTAGTAATGCATAAAAAGAGTAGTAGACCACAATCAAGAGGAATTTCACTCAAGTTATGCAAGACTATTTTAATATTTGAAAAGCCAATCCACATATTCTGCCTTGTAAACTGAAGAAGAAAAATCATATGATCTTATCAATTGACATAGGAAAAGGTTTTGACAAAATTCAAAACCCATTCAAGATATTAACTCTTAGCAAACTTGGAATAGAGGGTAATTTCCTCCAACTTCATAAAGAGCATTTACAAAAATCTATAGTTAACATCACACTTAATGGTGAAAGAATGAATGCTTTCCCCTTAAGAACAGGAACAAGGCAAGAATGTTCCCTTTCACCATTTTAATTCAAGATAGTACTAGAAGTTCTAACCAGTGTAATAAGACCAGAAAAAGAAATAAAAAGTTGCAGATTGAAAAGAAAGAAAGAAAACCATCACTACTTGCACATGGCATAATCATCTACATAAACAGTCCCACAGAATAAAAAAAATCCTTGATATAAAGAGTGAGAATATCAAGGCTGCAATACACAAGAATAACACACATACACAAATTGCATCTCTCTGTGGTAACAATAAACAAGTGGAAACCAAAATAAAAACTGCAATGCCATTTACAACTGCTCAAAATACATGAAGTATTAATATGTAGGAATAAATCTAATAAAACATATACAGCAGAATATAGTGCAAATTACAAAATTCTGCTGAAAGAAATCAAGTATCTACATAAATGGAGAGTTATGCCAAATTCAGGGATGGGAAGTCTCAACATAGATGTCAGCTTCCTTCAAATTGCAGGTTTAATACAATTCTAAATCTTGACATTGTTTTTTGTATACATATGCAAACTTATTGTAAACTTTATATTAAAAGGAAGTGGACCTAGGTTAGCTGAAACAATTCTGAAAAATAATAATTAAATGGAGGAAATCACTGTACCAATTATTAAAGCTTACTCTACAACTACAGTAATCAACTCAGTATGGTGCTGGTGGAGGGAGAGACATATTAATTACTTGTGCAGGACAGAGATCCCACCCCAGAAATATGCTTAATTAATTTTTGAGAAAGATGCAACAGCAGTTTAGTAGAGGAGTGATAGCCCTTTCAACAAGTGCTGCAGGAACAATCAGACATCCATAGGCAAGGAGATGAGGCTTGGCCTGACCTTCACATTTTATACAAAACATAACACAAGGATCATGGGCTTAAATGTCAAATCGTAATATTTTCAGGAAAAAAAATAGAAGAAAATCTTCAGGACCAGGGACTAGGCAGAGCCCTTAGACTTGACATCAAAATACAATTCATAAAAGAAAAAATTGATAAATTGGACCTCATCAAAATTAATTTTTTTTTTTTTTTGCTCTGAAAAAGATGCACTTGGAATGATGGAAAGATAAGTTACAGAATGAGAGAAAATATTTGCAAATCACATATCTGACAAAGAACTTGTGTCAAGAATAAAGAACACTCAGAACTCAACATAAAATAAATAAGTAATCAAATTAAAAATGCGCAAATGACATGAACAGATATTTGACCAAAGAAAATATTCTTTGTACATGAAAGGATGGTCAGCAATATTAGCCATTAGGAAAGTTGAAATTAAAACCACAATGAGACATTAGTACATATTAGAATGGCTTTTTAAAAAGTGATTAGCACTAGGCTGGGTGCAGTAGCTCATGCTCGTAATCCCAGAATTTTGGGAGGCCGAGGCGAGTGGATCATTTGAGATCAGGAGTTCGAGACCAGCATGGCCAACAGGGTGAAACCCCATCACCCCTAGTGACCCACTAGCAAAAGTTTTGCTCCTTGTCCCCACCACCTTATGCTCTGCTGGCCTAGAGGTCTTAGTTCCAGAGGGAGGAAGGCTGCCGCCAAGAGACACAGGGATGATCCATTGCGCTGGAAGTTTACGCTGCCATCTGGTGGCACTAAGCTCCTCATGCCTCTGGATCAACAGGTAAAGAAGGAGTTAACTACGTTGGTGGGGGTGGCTGGTCCAGATCACCAAGGAGAAACTGCCCTGCTGCTTCACAATGGACTGAGGAAGAGCATGTCTGGGGTACAGGAGGGCCCTCGTGGCATGCGCTGTGATTAAGATCAATGGAAAAGCACAACAGCCCAATCTAGGCAGGATTAATAATGGTCCAGAATTTTTCATGAATGAAGGTTCCCCCACCAGGTTAAAAACCACAACCAGCGGAGGCTTCCTGAAGGCAAAGGGAATACAGACTGGGGAGTGGAATAAGGTAGTTATAGGACCATGTGACCAGCTACAGAAACCAGGACTGTAATTGTCATGAATGTTTCCTCCTTATTTGCTGAGAGAGAAAGAGAGAGAGTGTTTAAAGTTTTGGAAAAAAACATAGGAAGAAATCTTCATTAATTGAGGTTAGGGAAATTGTTCTTAGACATGATGCCAAATGCATGTAAAAGCAAAAATCCATCAATTAGACTTGATCAAAATAAAAAATATAGCTTTGCAAAAGACACTGTTAAAAGACACTGAAAATACAGCTATAGGCTGGGAGAGAATATCTACAAACCACATATCTGACAAAGAAAGTAGTCCGACATATATAAAGAACTGTTAAAATCAACAGTTAGAAAACCATCCAAACAAAAGTGGGTAAAAGACTTGGACCCTCACCGAAGAGGATGCTCTATGTGGAAGACAGCAAGCCTATGAGAGACCATCAACACTAATCATTAGGGAAATGCAAATCAAAACCATAGTGAGGTGCCACTGGAAAGCACTTTGACAGTTCTGTTAAACCACATGGCCCAGCAGTCCCATAACGATTTTTCCTGGAGTAAGGAAAATTTGTGTTCACATGAAAACCTCTGCAGAAATGTTTATGGCAACTCTATGCATAATCGCCTAAATCTGGACACAACCACACGTCCTCCCATGGGTGAAGAGGTAACTACCTGTGTCTCCCTGTGCAGGCTAACACCATTCCACAATTGACAGGAACATGCCACTGACACACAGTGCATTGGGGTGGATCTCAAAAACATGATGCTCAGTGAAAGCAGCCAGTTACAAAGAGCCCATGCTGCATATCTCCACTCACACGACCTTCCCAAGACAACAGTGCGACAGGGATAGAAGGCAAATCAGCAGTCAGCAGGTTGGGTGGGAAGGGCTGGACTCCAGCAAGAGGGGTGCAGTTCCTCGGCATCCTGACTGTGGAACCTTGTACGTGTGAAAATTCTCAGACCTAAACACCTCTTTTAAATGGGACCAGATGGGGAAATAAAACTATCATTTTTTGGTCATCTGTTTCATATCAGTCACCACAGGTACAGTTGTGATCCTTGAACAACACAAGCCTGAACTACATGGGTCCACCTACATGCAGATTTTTTCTTAAAAAAATTTTTTTTAAATTAAATCTTCTTAAATAGACATGGGGTCAGCCAGGCATAATGGCTCATGCCTGTAATCCCAGCACTTTGGGAGGCCAAGATGGGCAGATCACGAGGTCAGCAGATTGAGAACATCTTGGCCAACATAGTGAAACCTCATCTCTACTAAAAATACAAAAAAAAAAAAAAAATCTGGGTGTGGTGGCACGCACCTGTTGTCCCAGCTACTCAGAAGGCTGAGGCAGGAGAATCACTTGAACCCGGGAGATGGAGGTTGCAGTGAGCCGAGATCATGCCACTGTACTCCAGTCTGAGCAACAAGAGCGAAACTCCGTCTCAAAAAAAAAAAAAGACACGGGGTCTCGCTATGTTGCTCAGATTGGTCTTGAACTCCAGGACTCAAGTAACCCTCCCAACCTTGACCTCCCAAATTGCTAGGATCACAGACATGAACCACCACACCTGGCCCACTTTTTTTTCAATAAATATATTGGAAAAATATATTGGAAAATTTCACATCAGCCATGCCAGCAGATGTGAAACCTTGCTCTTCTGGCCAAATACTTATTTACTTGGTCTTGGAAATGCAGCTTTTGGACAGATGTAGTAGCTCATGCTTGTAATCCCAGCACTTTGGGAGGCTGAGGCAGGAGGATCACTGGAGCCTAGGAGATGGAGGTTGCAGTAAGCATTGCAACCATTTGAAGAAACTTGCAGATGAACCTTGTAGCCTAGAAATATTGAAAAAGTTAAGAAAAAGGTATGTCATGAATGCATAAAATACTAGCATATTTTTATCATTTACCACCATAAAACATATATAAATCAATTATAAACAGTTAAAATTTATCAAAAGTTATGCACACAAACACAGTATATGGTGCCAGTCAAGAGAAATGTAAACAAATGTAAAGATGCAGTATTAAGTCATAATTGCATAAATTAATGGGAGCCCACTGTACTACTGTAATAATTCTGTCACCCCTCCCGCTACTATTGCAGTGCACTCAGGTGTCCAGTGTCCACTTAAAATGCCATGTGACACTAGCCATCTCCACGTGAGCACTTGTCTCTCCTGTAGATTGTGTATCACAGTGAAAAGTAATCTCTTGTGGTTCTCATGTATTTTTTATGTTTAGTGCAATACCATAAACCTGAAGAAGACAACGAGACGTGTATGAAATGCCACTAGTGATGCTGGAAGTGCTGCCAAGAAGCAGAGAAAAGTCTTGACAGTACAAGAAAAAGGTGGATTGATTGATATGTACTGTAGACTGAGGTCTGCAGCTGTGGTTGCCCACCATTTCAAGATAAATTAATCCAGCCTAAGAACCGTTGTAAAAAAAGAAAAGGAAATTCGCAGTGTCATCACTGCAGGCATGCTAGCAGACATGAAACTTTGCTCTTTTTGCCAAATACCTTTTTATCTAGTCTTGAAAATGTAGCTTTTGGCTGGATGTAGTAGCTCATGCCTTTAATCCCAGCACTTTGGTAGACCGAGGCAGGAGGATCACTTGAGCCCAGGAGGTGGAGGCTGCAGTAAGCCAAGACCACACAACTGCACTCCAGCCTGGAAGCGAGGCTCTGTCAGGGGGGGAAAAAAAGAAGATGAAAGAAGGAAAGAAGGACAGAAAAATAGAGAAAATGCAGCTTTTATGTGGGTGCAGGATATCTATAAGAAAAGCATATCTATAGACTCTAATATGATTCAAGAAAAACTGATGTCATTATATGACAACCTAAAACGAAAGACTGGTGGAGGATGGTGACTTAAAATTATGAGATCTACAAATTTGTTGAGGCTAAAGTACAGTGGCACAATCATGACTAACTGCAGCCTCAACCTCCCGGGCTCAGGCAATCTCCCACCTCAGCCTCCCAAGTAGCTGGAACTACAGGTGTGTGCCACCATGCCTGGCTAATTTTCAAACTTGTTTTTGTAGAGACAGGGGTCCCACTATCTTGCCCAGCTGGTCTCGAACTCTTGAGCTCAAGCAATCCTCCCACCTCGACCTTCTAAAGTGTTGAGATTACAGGCATGAGCCGCTGTGCCAGGCCAAGAGCCTTATTTTCTTTCTTTCTTTCTTTTTTTTGTCTGACAGCGTCTAGCTCTATCATCCAGGCTGGAGTGCAGTGGTGCGATCTCAGTTCACTGCAACCTTTGCCTCCCAGGTTCAAGCAATTCTCCTGCCTCAGCCACCAGACTAGCTGGGAAGACAGGCACATGCCACTACACCTGGTTAATTTTTGTATTTTTTTCTAGGTAGAGATGGGGTTTCTCCATGTTGGCCAGGCTGGGCTCAAACTCCTGGTCTCAAGTGATCCACCCAATTCAGCCTCTCATAGTGCTGGGATTACAGGTGTGAGCCACTGGGCCAGCCCAAAAGCCTTATTTCTTAGAAAGGTTGCAGCCTGCAGGCTGGCCATCTTGACAGGCTGGGAAGTGTAGCCTCCAGCAAAGACCAAAAGCAGGCACTTCCAGGGACAGAAAGATGAGACAGGAAGTTATGCTGAAAGGGTTGGCTAAATGTACATATTCAACAGGTTATAGAAGGCTCTATGAATATTCATGAAGGGGGTAAGACACACCTATTTCACACATTAAATATGTCCCATGTTCATTTTGGAGTGGAGGCAACATTTAAATGCATTAAAATTGGGCTCTATATGTCAAAAGGTGAAGCAGAAGGTTCTAAGGCTCTCAGTGCCCAGCCTTCCTACTGGAGAAAACTGTGTCCAGATTTACAACAGGGCCAATCAAGGAAATCATGAAAGAGAGTGTGCCTGTGGCAAAAAAGGTGGGGAATGTAGGCTTTCAGGATACGGATCTTGGAGAAATTCAAGAGTGAATAGACATCACACCAGAGGAATTAACAGAAGACCACTTGATGGAGATGAGTGTTTTTGAATCAGTGCCAGATTATGAGGAAGAGGATGTAGATGCAGTGCCAGAAAATAAGTTGACATTCGACAATCTGGCAGAGGGGTTCTGATTATTCAAGACTACTTGTGACTTCTTCTACCACATGGACCTTTCTATGGTACGGGCACCAAAACTAAAGCAAATGGTGGAAGAAGGATTGGTAACATAAAGAAACATATTTAGAGAAATGAAAAAGCAAAAATGTCAGACAGAAATAATGATGAATTTCTCAGCATCTGTGCATCTCCTGACTTCCTTCCCATCTTCCCCACCTTTTCTGCCTCTGCCATCCCTGAGATGACAGGACCAACCTCTTCTCTTCCTCAGCCTACTCAATGTGAAGACGATATGGATGAAAACCTTTATGATGATCCACTTCCATTTAGTGATAGTGAATACATTCTCTTCCTTATGATTTTATTAGTACTTTTTCTTTTCTGTAGCTTACTGCATTGTAAGAATACAGTATACAATACAAATCACATACAAAATATGTGTTGAGTGTTTATGTTATTGGTAAGGCTTCTGGCCAATAGTAGGCTATTAAAAAAAGTTGAGGTGAGTTGAAAGTTATATGTGGATTTTTTTTTTTTTGAGACAGAGTCTTGCTCTATCCTGCAGGCTGGAGTGAAGTGGTGAGATCTCAGCTCACTGCAACCTCCACCTCCTGGGTCCAAGCAATTCTCCTGCCTCAGCCTCCTGAGTAGCTGGGATTACAGGTGCGCACCACCACGCCTGACTAATTTTTGTATTTTTAGTAGAGCCGGGGTTTCACCATGTTGATCAGGCTGGTCTCAAACTCCTGACCTCATGATCTGCCCACCTCAGCTTCCCAAAGTGCTGGGATTACAAGCGTAAGCGACCACACGTGGCCTGTATGTGGATTTTTGACTGTGTGGGAAGGTCAGCACCCCATCCCCTTCATGGGAACTGTAGTCTCATTAAATCCTCACATGTTGCAAGATTGGTTTATTATCCCCATCTTACAGATAAGAAACTTAAAACCCAAGAGATTTTGTACATTGCCCAGAGTCACATCACTGGTGAGTGGCAGAAACTGGAGCCCCCACCCAGACCATCCCTGACCTGAGCACAGGTTGCCAAGTGTGCGTGCAGCAGTCAGAGACACTGGGAGATGGCGACTGCCATCCATATTGAGGCCACTTATATATCTGGCTTTTGTGAAACTGCCTTGCTTAGCTCCACCACTCAGTTTTGGTCAAATGAACCACAGCAGGATCATGTGGACTTTCTGAGCACTGGTTTGCATGTATGAGTTGGACTTGGTGATCTCTTTGAGGTGTGTGGAGATACTAAGCTAGTGGAAAAAGTGCTGAACAGACTGGGACTGGTGGCTCACACCTGTAATCCCAGCCCTTTGGGAGGCCAAGGCAGGAGGATCTCTTGAGGTCAGCCTGGGCAACATAGTGAGACCTTGTCTCTACAAAAAAGTTAAAAATTTTTTAAATGCTGAACAAAAACCCACCTGTGTTCAATCTTGGCTCCTCCCTGGATAATGTACCCACTCCCAAGTGTAGGTGTTGGTAACTCTTGGCAGTACATCTTAAGCCCAGGTAGCACATCAACTGGAGTTCCAGACAGTTCCCCAGCTGCCGCCTCAGATGTCTCTACCTGGCTGTCCCACAGGTGCCCATCACTCCACCCGGCATCCCAGCCAGACACCTGGGGGCCCTGGGGTACTCCCCGAAAACCCCTTGTTCCTCAAAACCCCCAGACCCACTACCCCTCCAATGTTACCTCTCAGAGCTCTAGCACCCACCACTTCTCCCTCTCTGTGCCTCCTCCCCCTGAACTTCCTGCAAACTATCTCCACCCAGTAGCAAAGGAGCTTTTTGAAAAATGGAAATCTGACCATGCTGTCCCAGTTAAATGTTCTCCCAGGGCTTCCTGGTGTCTTGGGATGAAGATAGCATCTTAAGGCAGCCTCATCCCCTGCCTCTCTATTTTCCTCCCCAGCTCCTAGGACTCTCTGCCGCTGTCCTGGCTCCAGCCACGCTGGCTTGCAGGCGTCATGCTGCCCTGTGTCACAGGCCTTTCCACATAACATTCCTGTGCTTGACACACTCCTCTGCTTCCCCAACTCCCAGCCTTTGCCGAATTAACCAACTTCTGGTCATGGTTCAACCATCACTTGCTTCCCTAAGGAAGCCTTCTCCAACTTCCTACACCATGTCTAGAGCTGTGCCGTCCTCTACGGGACCACTGCCACATGGGGCCATTGAGCCCTTGAAATGTGCAACTGCTGCCGAGAACTGGACATTTTTTATTTTAATTAATTTGAATTTCAAACAAGTCACTAGGTTCAGTTACATTTGAAACAAGGGGATATACATCTATTTTTTCAACTGTGAATACTGTGAAATCTAAATATAGATTATTTCCCACAAAATTTAGATCTCACTTGAGAGGCGTTATAAGAGTACACACCGGGCCGGGCACAGTGGCTCATGCCTGTGGTCCCAGCACTTTGGGAGGTCGAGGTAGGTGGATCACCTGAGGTCAGGGGTTTGAGACCAGCCTGGCCAACATGAAGAAACCCTGTCTCTACTAAAAATACAAAAAAATTAACCGGGCATGGTGGCAGGCACCTGTAATCCCAGCTACTCCAGAGGCTGAGGCAGGAGAATCGCTTGAACCTGGGAGGCAGGTTTCAGTGAGCTGAGATCGTGCCATTGCACTCCAGCCCGGGCAAAAAGAGCGAAACTCTGTCTCAAAAAACAAAACAAAACAAAACAAAACACTACACCAAATTTCAAAGAATTAGCACAAAACAGGAATGTTAAGTAGTTCAATAATCATTTTTATACTGATTCCATGTTATGATGGTATTTTAGGTACACTGGCTTTATTAGTAGACAGGGTCTCACTCTGTCGCCCAGGCTGGAGACCTACTGAATTCAGGTCATCCTCCCGCCTCAGCCTCCCGAGTTGCTGGGACCACAGGTGCGCGCCACCACTCCCGGCTTTTTTTTTTTTTTTTTTTTTTTTGTAGAGATAGGGTCTTGCCATGTTGCCCAGGGTGCTCTGGAACTCCTGGGCTCAATCAGATCTTCCTGCCTAGGCCTCCCAAGTCGCTGGGATTACAGGTGTGAGTCACCGCGCCCAGCCGGTATACTGGCTTTAAATGATAAAAATGTTCTAAACATTCACCTTCCGGTGTTGGCGCGCGGGGTGTGGCGCGGAGTGACCAGCCCTGCCCGGGCTCCTTTCAGCAGCAGGTGAAGCGGCTGCAGGGCGTTCTTTAACTTTCCCAGAAAGACCGACAGTTTGTAAAGCGCTCGATCTCATGCATGTCCCAGCCAGCCCAGCAGCTGGGGGTGCAGGGCCACGTCCAGTCTGGGACGCTGCAGGGCCTTCGCTCCTGGGTCCCACCTCCTGTGCATCCCAGGGCGCAGCGCGACAGTCCGAGGTCCTGCACGCCGTGGGGAGCCACGCTGGGGGCGCCTCGGAAGGACGCGGTTCTCCAGCCCTTTCCGTGCCTAAACAGGACCGAGGCTGAGTTTCTTCACGTGGGTGGAAACTAAAGCGGGGTTGGGGACTGGGCGCCGGCCATGGGTGGGGTTCCAGCAGCGGGAGCGGGTCCCAGGGCCGGGGGGGGGTGCTCAGGCACAGCGGGGAGCGAGGGCGCAGCGCCGAGAGCGCAGATCCCAGGGGCCCTCACCGCAGTAGGTGATGGAGGTGTGCAGCAGCGCCACGAAGCTTTCCACAGGGCACACATACAGCAAAGCAGCACGCTGTGAGCAGTAAAGATATGCAAGTTTGTCAATTAAACTTTCATAAAGCTGGGGAAAACAGAAGAAAAGGAACCATAACGACAAAAAATAAAGCCGAGAAACATTTAAGAGATTTATTAGTTTGTTTTAAAATAACAGAAGCAAGCCCATTACATGGTAACATAAGTCGCATATTTTTGTGAGAAATGTTTTCCAAAGCAAAAAAAAGAAAAAGAAAAAAAACTGTGGGAAAGTGACGGTGCTTCAGTTGTGCGAGCTGTCACGTCCTAACACAGCTGCATCCTCAGCCCGCTGTCCCCCCGCAAGACGCTCCCAGTTCCAGTGAAAAGAGATCAATAACGTCTTCTTATTGTCACGAAACATTCTTGACCTCACTCAGCTGCTGACAGGGTCGTGAAAATCCCAAGGGTCCCTGGACGGCACAATTGAGTGCCACTGGTTTTTTGGGGAAAAGTTTGGAGGAGTACTGGGGAGTTTGGAGAGGGTCCAGGGAAGGCTGCACCGACCAGTGGTCTCAGGACCAGCGTCAGAAGGAGCAGCGAGGAGGTAGAGGCAGGGAGGGGGACGTAGGAGCTGCCGCATTCCAGGCAGAGGGAACTGCAAGTGTTGAGGACCCCAGGCAAGTGCACTGAGGAATGAAAGGCCACTGTGGCCAGAGCTGGAGGCAGCAGAAGAGAGGCCCTAGAGGAGGGCAGGGGCCAGAGCAGCAGCGAGGCCAGACAAGGGCCGCGGCCTAGAAGCAAAGGGAAGCCATGGAAGGAGCCTCGGAAAGTGACATCAAATTTGCATGTTTAAAAGCCACGCTCAAGAAGTGCTGTCAATCATTAGAGACAGGTATCAGCCAAATAATCACATAAATACTTTTAAAAAACTAAACAATAATTTGGCAATTTCTTGGCTATGACACTAAAAGCACAGGCAACAAATGAAAAAATAAATTGGACTTTATCAAAATTAAAAAACCTTTGCGCATCAAAGGACACTATCAGAGTGAAAAGACACCCCAAAGAATGAGAGAAAATATTTGTGAATGGTTTATCTGATAAGGGTTTAATATCCAGAATATAAAAAGAACTTCTACAATTCAACAACAACAAAAAAATCGGATTCAAAGGACTTGAATAGACATTTCTCCAAAGAAGGTCTGTAGATGGCCAATAAGCACACAGAAAGATGCTCAACATCACTAGTCATTACCGACATGCAGATCACAACGAGATGCAACTTCACACTAGGATGCCTGTTTTTTAAGAAACCAATCAACCAACCAACCAAAAAAACAGAGTAATGAGGGTGGGCTAGGCTGTGGAGAAATTGAAACCCTTGTACATATTGCTAGAAGGAATGTAAGGAATCCACAGCAGCTGTGGATACAGTGTGGCAGTTCCTCACACAATTAAACACAGAATGACATTTGACCCAGCAATTCCACTTTTACACACAGAACTGAAACAGAGACTCACACAGATATTTACACACCAATGTTCAAGCAACATTATTCCCAATAGCCCATACGTCCATCAGCAGATGAATGGATAAGCAACATGTGGTAAAGACATTCACTGGGAATATTATTCAGCCTTAAAAGGGAAGGAAATTCTGACACATGCTGCAACTGGACACACCTTGAAGACAGTATGCTAAGTGAAATAAACAAGACACAAAAAGACAAATATTGTATGATTCCATTTACAAATGTATCTAGAGTAGTCACTCAGAGACAGAAAACAGAATGGTGGTTGCAGGGGCTGGGGGAAGGAGGGAATGAGGAGATGTTGTTTAATGGGTACAAAGTTTCAGTTTGGGATGATGGAAAGGCTCTGAAGATGGCTGCAACAGCACTGTGAAGGTAATTAATGCCACCGACTCATACAATTAAAAATTGATAAATTAAGTTTTATTATGCATATTTTATCACAAAACAAAAATTGGAAAAAACCAAAACACACAAAAAACAAGCCCACCCCTCCCCCACAAAAAAGTTACAGGACAGGCCACCTGGTCTAAATGTATGACACATCCTTTTCTCTCTACATGTCAGTTGGCAACCTTATTTTAGAATGTCCAAACTTTGCTTAAGAAAAGACCTAAAAGATTCCTCCAAATACCCACCCAACCAAAGTTTATCTGATTTTCAATAATAAGGTACCATCCCCAAATATGAAATTCTAAGTCTCATAATAAAACACCTTTGGCCTTTAAATGTCCAACATCTTAACCTTTTGTCTTGTTAAAGGATTATAAAAATGTACAATACTTTAAAACCATGAAATAAACTAGGTAAAACTAAGAAGACACAAATAAAATACAATGTCCTTGCTGAAGACTCTGAATAATGGCTTTAAGAAATACCTGAGTCTGGCAAAATACTAGACACTAGAAGTCAGTAACAAGGGCAATTAAATCGATGCTCTTTTCCCATCAGCGGGGTAAGCTCTGAAGCCTCCAGAGAGCTGAATCAGACCCGGTGGCTTTCCTGTTTGCTCAAACAATTATTTCTGAAATGGCAGCCATGTCACCAAATGATAATACTTAAAGCAAGTTCACAGGTTTTGTTAAAAAAAGAAAACAATCTAGTACATCCACAAATAGGAAACCAAACACACCTGAACACATCTATGATTAAATAAGAATATTTAATGGCATAGAAAGATACATATACTATAGGTTCAATATGTTTTCAAAACATACCCAGCACCTATGGCTGCCTGTGCATAGTAAAAAGATAGAAAGGTATAACAGAATAATTTTTACAATTTACAAAGTTTAATGCAATTGAGAAAGGTTTCTATAAAAATTGTTAAAATAGTTCAGAGGGCAAATGCTTACTTTGCATAGCAATGCTTCGGTTACCTGGAATGCCCTCCCTTCTTTCTTCCAAGCAATTTTATGCCGCACGATGCTCAGTGGCTCTACTCCAAGTGCCAACAAGGTGAACAACCCAGTTCCTGCTCTCATGGAACTCACATTCTGGTGGAATTTATTTTTGCAACATACTTGTGACAATATCAAATTAATAAGCCATTAGTATTGAAAAGTAATTTACACACTCTCCAGTCTGGTCCTTATTTTGATATATGTCTTCCTATGAGATGGATGCAAACTCACAGCAAAAACTATGTGTATACATATAGCCACATGCTGCACGACGTTCAGTCAAGGATGGACCACATATACGACAGTGGTTCCACAATATTGTATTTTTGCTATGCCTTTTATATGTTTTGATACACAAATGTTTACCACTGTGTTACAACTGCCTACAGTAGTCAGTACAGTCACATGCTGCCCAGGTTTGTAGCCTAGGAGCAATAGGCCATACCATAGAGCCCAGGTGCACAGTAGGCTGTACCATCTAGGTTTGTGTGTCACTCTATGATGTTTACACAATGACAAAATTGCCTAAATGATACATTTCTCAGAATATATCCCCATCCTTAACTGATGCTTGACTGTATTTTACTAACCTGGCCAGGTGGAACCTTCAACAATAAAAATTCTACATAGAAAATGCTATTTATTGTTTCTTTCAGACATTAGAGATTCCTTAACTTTAGTTTTAAATAATCTTGATATACTAACTTTTTATTTCCCTTGTTCTCCAAATATGATAAACCAAGATTTTTAATATTAACAGGTATGACTTCTGCCTACATACATTGTCTTTGGAAAAGGCAATTATCTGCAACTGTAATTAAACATTCTTTTATTTCCCCCATTGCTAAACAATTTCACTCTTCTGGCTAAAATATAAAACCATACAATTATAAATACTTATTTGCAAGGCTTCTCTTTGAACAAATTTGCTTGTTGTATAAGACACTTGCTGATCACCTTGTAAGCTACTTAAAACATGGTATGACTTAGAGTGCCTTGTATATTTTAGTTGAATTATAGTTTTGCATTTTAAAATATATCAATTATGCTATATAACAAATTAGTTTTAAATTATAATTGTTATGGGCTTACTATGTGTCAGTCCCCAGGCCTATCAGCATACTGGATGATCAAATTCACAATCGCTCTTGAGGAATAGAGGAAAATGTACACCCAGAGTTGCTCAGAGAGGTCTGGGCATGTTCCAATTGTCACTTCCCAGGTGGACCCAGCCCTGACAGGATCTTCACATCCTCTTCCCTTCTTATGGAGATATAAAGCTGAGCACCTGTCTGCTGACAACTTTAGGTTTTTAGAGAGCCTCCCAGACTAGGCCAACTGCTCATAATCCTGCCGACCCTCTTTGGCCCCTATGATGTTGTAAAGGCAATGTGGTACTCCTATCAGCAGCACACATACTGTAACTGGTACAACACAGAGGTCACCATGGGCCCCATGCACAGATGACACACAAATTCATGAAGTGTTCTACATACACACACACACATATATATATGTATATATATATATATATATATATATATATATATATATATATATATAAATTTTTTTTTTTTTTGAAACAGGGTCTTGCCCTGTCGCCCAGGCTGGAGTGCAGTGGTGCTATCATGGCTCACTGCAGCCTCAACTTCCTGAACTCAAGTGATCCTCCTACCTCAGCCTCCCAAGCAGCTGGAACTACAGGTATGCACCACCACACCAGGTGAATTTTTTATTTTTTGTAGAGATGAGGTTTTGCCATGTTGCCCAAGTTGGTCTCAAATTCCTGGGCTCAAGTGATCCTCCTGCCTTAGCATCCCAAAGTGCGGGGATTACAGGCGTGAGTCACTGTGCCCAGCTGCATTCCATATTTCTACACACCCATGCATACCTGGAGGAGTATACTTGGGGAAAGTAAAGCTGAGGAAAGGTGAATAAAATCAGTGGGCTGTATTGATGTCAACATCCTGATTGTGATATGTGTGAAACATTACCACTGAAAGAAATTGGGCAAAACATAAAACTATATGTGAATCTATGATTCCATCGTATAGGATTAGATTCCCCATAACTATATCAACATACAATCATAAAATACATATATCGCCTATGTAATAGTATGATTACATCAATATAATGTTTAATTTAAAAAAAGGCAATGTAGCTAGGCAGGTATAACGCATGAGCATAATATGGGAAGCCTATCTCACTGATACATACAATTTCCTTGGTCTCTGCACATGAGACAACAATCTCCTAAGTCTAAAGCTTTAAAAAAGTACTTACTGTTACCTTGTCACTATACTAATGTGCAGAACATATGACATAAGATAGAAAATGTCCACGAGGGCCAGTGATCAAAGGAGCCCATAGATCCCAGGTGCATAGTAGGCTGTACCATCTAGGTTTGTGTGTCACTCAAACAAAAAACACAACAAAAACACTACACACTCTTCTCTAAAATTTTGCATGAGAGCTGAGGGTTCAAGTGAATATTTCTTTCTCTTCTGGAGGACTCTTCATGAAGGTGGTAGCATAAATAATTATCCACAAAGAATTGTCAGGCATTCACCCCTAATGAAAACTACTAAGCCAAAACTAACAAAAAAATATTTTAATGGTATTTTTGCAGGACAAAATAATTAAACTGAGGTAGGCAGAGGAAAGTAAGAGAATCCACACAACCACAGCTTACATTACTTTAAATCTCGACAGCCCCAAGTGATGAGAATGAACCCAGTCCCAGTAGCCCAGGCTTCTCTGTTCCTCTTGCAGGCACAGTTTGTGTAGAGACATCTCTTGAGTTCTTGCCCACTGACTTGTCATTCACAGGCATTCAAACTGTGATGTTTGAAAATGTCCACCTCTGCAGATCCAGGGACAGTCCCTCCAGTCCAAAGGCTCATTGCAACTGGCCCTCAGCCCCCTTCAAACTGGACTTCTGGTTTCTTCTTTCCTTCTGCCCCTGAATTTGGAAGAGCTTCTTCCTGAGGTCCTTCTGCCACTTCAGCTTCTCCTCCTCCTCCTTCTGCTTGGCTCTGAAGTGCTCTTTATTGTGCAGGTGTCACTGGTCCTTGGCCTTCATCTTCTGACTGTGCACCATACTCAGAGCATCCAGCAGTGTGAGGATCTGACAAGGAAAAAAGCTGGTGAGTATCAGAATGCTCTCAGCCACCACACACTCACATCCTAAGCACTAAGACTAGAGGCAACCCACGATCCAAATGAATATTAACCGCATGAAAATGCATCCTGTGCTAGGAAGTCATTGTTGGCATGGAGACACAAGTGTGATCGCATTTTACCTTTACTACCTCTGTTCATCATTCTGTGGACACCGTGTGCAGCTAACCAAGACAGAAGGGTTCCCCAGTCATGTGCCTGTTATCCCCCATCAAAAGAAAAGGGCAGAGCAGGACCATGCAAAGGAAGGGAAATTGACTCCAGTTCTTCCTCTGACTTTAGTTCCAGTACCCTGAATAACTGAGACTGCAGTAGAAACAGGAAGTGTGCTACTGAGAGTGTTCTTTTCCTATCTAAATGCAGTGTGCAGTACGGCACGGGCGACAGTACCTTTCTTTCATGAGGCTCACGCATGACGGCCCGTCTCTGCCTGTCCTTTGCTTGGGTCTTGGGTTTGTTTTTTGTTTTTTCTTTTTTCTTTTTTTTTGAGACAGAGTTTTGCACTGTCGCACAGGCTGGAGTGCAGTGGCCCGATCTCAGTTCACTGCAAGCTCCGCCTCCCAGGTTCATGCCATTTTCCTGCCTCGGCCTCCCAAGTAGCTGGGACTACAGGCGCCCGCCACAACGCCTGGCTAATTTTTTGTATTTTTAGTAGAGACAGGGTTTCACCATGTTAGCCAGGATGGTCTCTATCTCCTGACCTCGTGATCCGCCCGCCTCAGCCTCCCAAAGTACTGGGATTACAGGCGTGAGCCACCGCGCCTGGCCTTGGGCTTGTTCTTAAATGGCAGGGCCTTCTGCAAGGCTTTTGGAATGTGCAGTGAATTAAAATGTTTCTTTTGCCTCAGGATTGGCTGAAAAGAAAAATAAAGACTGTGACATATTCAAATTATGATCAATGTGCATTTAAAACTTCTGCATAAAATCTTCTCATTGGGTTGACTTTTCCACACGATCAGTAACACCAGAGTCTGCTGGCCCTGAGAAATCAGGACTCAATCATCCGCCAAGTATGAACTGCCTCAGTGGACACCCAAATTCTCACCAAACAGTAAACAGAGGTACAGAGAGCTTATACTTACAACTCTCTCCCCAAAACCCACTGTGCCTATTTCTATGGTATAGAACTATGAGGTCTCAACAGAACAGATGAATAGATCCCAGTTTCTTTTCATGGAAATTTCAGGCCTTGTCTTTGGGCCACTAAGGTGCTTATTTCTCAGACTAACAAAAATGATCTAGCTTTTTGTCTTGAATACCAACCACTCTGGATTTTTTTTTTTTTTTTTGAGATGGAGTCTCGCCCTGTCACCCAGGCTAGAGTGCAGTGGTGCGATCTTGACTGACACAACCTCCACCTCCCAGGTTCAAGCAATTCTCCTGTCTCAGCCTCCCAAGTATCTGGGACTACAGGCACACACCACCACGCCCGGCTAATTTTTGTATTTTCGGTAGAGATGGGGTTTCACCATGTTGGTCATGCTGGTCTTGAACTCCTGACCTCAGGTGATCCACCTGCCTTGGCCTCCCAAAGTGCTAGGATTACAGGCATGAGCCACCATGCCCGGCCCACTCTGGATTTAAGGACAGTTCTTCCTTCAATCAGCAGCCAAAGAGTCCTGATTCCTGATTCTAATTAAGAAGTTTAAGTTGGTATTCTATTTCTGATGGAAGGATGGCTAAAAGAAGGGAGACTCAAACAACAGATGAAGGCAAAATACTCTGTACTAAATTTTCAACGTAATCTTAAATTCTATGTTTAATTGAGATGACCCAAATTCTTTTTTTTTTTTTTTTTTTGATATGGAGTCTTGCTCTGTTGCCCAGGCTAAAGTGCAGTGGCATGATCTCAGCTCACTGCAAACTCCGCCTCCCGGGTTCACACCATTCTCCTGCCTCAGCCTCCCAAGTAGCAGGGACTACAGATGCCCGCCACCACACCTGGCTATTTTTTTGTATTTTTAGCGGAAATGGAGATGACCCAAATTCTTAACTGCCTCATAAATACTGTTAATATATTGAAAGTTTTGCCCTAGGCTTTTATTAAAGTCAACTATATAGAAAAAGTTTCTCTTATCTTGAAATGTATTATTAAAGACATCATCCCTAATAATATTCCATATTCTCTGTTTAGGAACCCCAGTTGTTTTCAAATTCAAG
Organism: Pan troglodytes; assembly: GCF_028858775.2. Classification (NCBI taxonomy): domain Eukaryota; kingdom Metazoa; phylum Chordata; class Mammalia; order Primates; family Hominidae; genus Pan; species Pan troglodytes. The sequence continues at coordinate 38,400,696 of NC_072416.2, read as the reverse complement.
AATTCAGAGAAATCTACTTGTTACAAAAGAGTAGAATGGATAATGGGCACCACATCCTAAAGTGTATTTTAATAAAAATTCATGTAAGATGGTTCAAAATTTCATTAACTACTTTATATAAAAAGAAATGCCTGGGAGACTTCTGTTTCTAGCAGAGTGGCAGACTGATGCCTTGAACAACCCTCTTATTACAAAACTGAATACTCCACATGAAAACAAATCTTTTCAAATGCATTGTTAAGCTGTGAAGAGAAAAACAAAAGTTCTAAGAAACCAAAATCTAAATGAAAACACAAGTCCAGGCAGGCACTGAAAACTTAAAAAAAAAAAAAAAAACTCAAGAGGCCAATTGTTGGCAAGCATGTGGAACAGCAGGAACTCTTTAAGCTGCTGCTGGTGGTGGAAGCCAAGCCACTGTGCTCCCAGAACACGACACAGAAGCCTCCACACTGAAGCAGAGCACAGGTGCCCTGGAGTCTCCACCCCACCCAGGGATCCCCCAGCAGAAGTGCTTGTGCCCCTGCATACCTGCAAGTCCCATATCCAGACCTAGTGTTCAGGGCCGTGGGATAACAGCCAAAAATAGGAAATCATTTTACTCATCAATGGAAAAATGGTGACACAGTCATATAATGGAACTCAACAATGACGATAAATCAGTATCTGCCATAGACAAGAACATGGATGTATTCTGTAATACTGAACCAAAGAAGCCAGGCTAAATAGAATGTGCTGTATTTTATAGAAGTTAAAACCAGGCAGAACAAATCTACATCAGGAACTGGGAAAGTAGCTATTTTGTGGGTTGGGGCAGCAGTGCCTGGGAGAGGCCACAGGTCAAGGCTACTGCTTGGTCCAGGGCGTGGCAGCCTGGTGTGCTATAGTTCATCTAGATGCACACTTATGATTTGGGCACTCTTCTGTATGGACATTAACATTTCAATAAAAAGCTTATTAAAACATTAAAACTTTCAGAAAAATCCACATTGCTTCAGTAGAAATTAGCACATTAACGTTTAAAAAATACATGTATACAGTGGGGGAAAAAATAGTTCAAAAGAGTACCCAGTGAAAAGTTTAAGAGGGAGTGACGCCAGCAAGGGGCTGATCAATAGCCCCTTGCACTCATCTCCTGACGAAGACAGCCAAAGCAGCAAACAACTATATTTTGATGAAAGTCACTAAAAGAGAGCCCCAGAGTGCAACAAGGAGTAGCAGAAATCCAGTAGAGCACAGAAAACCAGGATGGTCACATAAAGGAGGGAAGGAAACATCTGGCCCCCACCACCCATTCCCCCAGAGGGATCAGCCTGAAGCAGAGGGGATGTCTCCTTGCAGGGATAAGGAAGCAAGAGGGGCCCAGTAGCCCCAGCACTCCCCTCAGAGAAGGAACTGATGTTGTGCCCCTCCCCCATGGACCAGCTGCTGCTGCAACGTGCCCTCCTGGACCTGGACCACTTCGGGAGCATGTCCCACCCAGGGTGAGCAGCCACCGAACCCTTCTTCCATCCTCAGGCTTTGTTGCTCTATATCACACCCACCTAGTGGCCCACCACCCCCGAGCCGCTGTTACACTGTCTTAGGCCATTTAGTGTGGCTGTAACCGAATACTTGAGACTCGGGGTAACTTATTTTATAAAAAAGGTTTATTTGGCTCACCCTGCTTGTGTCTGAAAAGTCCGAGATCGGGCAGCACAACTGGTGAGGGTCTTGTGCTGCTTCATCTCATGGGGAAAGTGGAAGGCAAAACAGGTGTATGCAAGGGGCTCACATGGCAAGAGAGGAAACACGAGAGTCTAGGAAGCTGAACTCACTCTGATAACAATCCACTCCTGGTAACTAATCCAGTCCCATGAAAAGGCATTAATCTATTCATAAAGGATCTGCCCTGTGACCCAAATACCTCCCACTAGGCCCCACCTCCCACACCACCACATTTGGAATCAAATTTCAAATGGATGAAATTTCAAATGGCTGGTGGGAACAAATGATGTCCACATCACAGCATACACCGCACCTGCGGGGCCACACTGCTGTGCCCCTCCCCTCCCAGCTGCCATTGTGCCCTGCCCCTTGGAGCCTGAACTGACTTGGTGCCCTGCTTTCCAGGGAATCAGTGCCTTGGCCAGTCTGAGCAGTCACACCCCCCACTGCACGAGAGCTGAAGCACTGCCCTGCTTCACAGGGAATCAGTGTCTTGGCTGAGCTGAGCAGCCACACCTGCCAGGGATGAGTCAATATGGCACCCCCATATCCCGGGAAAACAGCATTGGCTGAACTGGGGTACCTTGCCCTTCAGGACAAACAACTGTGGAACCCTGCTTCCTTGGAACTGGACTAGCCCTGGAGAATCTGAGTTGCCCAGGCACCTGCCTCCCCAGGGAGAGAAGTAGTTGCTGCACTGGTCCCTGCCCCCGAGGGCCCAAGCCACAGTAGTGCTCCACCATTCTGGGGTCCTTGTTGATGCTGCACCTGGCCTCACAGAGACTGAGATGCTGCTGTGTCCCACCACTGCAGGGTCCAGAGTCACTATCATGTCACTCCCATGTCCAGAGTCACTCCCATCTCCTGGAGTTTACTTCTTAAACTCTTCGCAAAAACAGAGTGAGAGGAAATAATTCCAAACACATTTTACCAGGCCAGTATCACCTTAATACCTAAGCCAAACCAAAACACACACACACACACCAAACAAACAAACCAAAACTACAGGTGAACTTCTCCAATAAATTAAACACTGATGCAAACATCCTAAAAAAATTTTAGCAAATAGAATTCAACAACACATTGAAAACATTATACATCGTGTTTAAGTGGGATTTACCCCTGGCATGCAAGGCTGGTTAAAAATATGTAAATCAATCAATGTGATATATCACATTAACAAAATGAAAGATAAAACGACATGGTCACCTCAATTGATGCAGTAAAAGCATTTAACAAAGTTTAGCAACATTTCTTGATAAAACCTCTTAATAGTTTATGTATAGAAGGAAAGTTCCTCAACATAATAAAGACCATTTATGAAAAACCCACAGTCTAATCATAGTTAGTGGGGAACAACTAAAGCTTTTCCACTAAGATTGAGTACAAGATAGGGATGGCCAGCCTCATCACTTTTATTCAATAGAGTACTTGCAAGAGCAATCAGATGAGAAAAAAAAGGCAACTAAGTTAAAGAAGTAAAATTATCTCTATTTGCAGATGACAAGAACCTTTATGTAAAAAACTCCAAAGATTCCACAAAAAACTGTGAGAACTACTAAATCAATTCAGTTAAGCTGCAAGGTATAAACTCAACGTATAAAAATCAGTTGCATTTCTATATACAAATAACCTGGCTGACAAAGCAATCAAGAAAATAATCTCATTTACGATAGCATCAAAGAAAAACAAAAACTTAGGAATAAATTTAACCAAGAAGGTGAGAGATGTGTACACTTGAAAACCATAAAACATTGATGAAAGAAATTTAGACATGAACAAACGGAAAGACATCCTATGTTTATGGATCAGAAGAATTAATATTGTTAAAATGTGCACACTACCCAAAGCAAATATACAGATTTAACACAATCCTCATCAAAGTTCTGACGGTATTCTTCACAGAACAGAATAAAACAATCCTGGCCAGGCACAGTGGCTCACGCCTGTAATTCCAGCACTTTGGGAGACTGCAGGTGGGCAGAACACAAGGTCAGGAGTTGGAGACCAGCCTGGCCAACATAGTGAAACCCTGTCTCTACTAAAACTACAAAAATTGGCCGGGCATAGTGGCATGTGCCTGTAGTCCCAGCTACCTGGGAGGCTGAGGCAGAAGAATTGCTTGAATCCAGGAGGCAGAGGTTTCAGTGAGCCGAGATTATACCACTGCACTCCAGCTTGGGCGACAGAGTGAGACTTCGCCTCAAAAAAAAAGAAAAGAAAAGAAAAGAAAAAACAATCCTGAAACTCATATGGAACCACAAAAAACCCCAAACAGCCAACAGATTACTGTGAAAGAAAAAGTTGGAGGCATCACACCTCTTGATTTAAAATTGTATTACAAAGCTATAGTAATCAAAACAGTATGGTGCTGGCATAAAAACAAAAAGATAGACAAATGGAACAGAACAGAGACCTTTGAAATAAATCCAAACATATACTGTCAACTAATTTTTGACAAGGGCAAACAAGACAACACAATGGTAAAAAAAGATAGTCTCTTCAATAATAGGATTTTCACATGCAAAAGAATAAAATTGGACCCTGATCATACACCATACACAAAAATCAACTCAAAACAGATACAAGACCAAAGACCCAAATAAGACCTGAAACCATAAAACTCCTAGAAGAAAACATAGGGGGAAAGCCTCTTGACATTGGCCTTAGCAATAATTTTTTGGATATTGCACCACAAGCCAGGCTACAAATGTAAACATAAACAAGAAGGACTGCATCAAACTAAAAAGCTTCTGCACAGCAAAGGCACAACCAACAAAATGAAAGGGGAACCTACAGACTGGAAGAAATATTTGCAAACCACATATCTGATAAAGTGTTAATATCCAAAAATTAGTAAAGAACTCTTACAACTTAATAGCAGAAAAACAAACCAGTTGAAAAATGGGCCAAATAGGAAATGACCAATAGGAAATGGGGAGATGTACATTAAAATAATACAAAGTAGCAGGCATGTAGGATGAACAAGTTAGAGATCTAGTGTACATCATGAGGGCTACAGTTAATAAAAATATATTGTCTTTGGGATGTTTGTTAAATAAGTAGATTTTAGCTGTTCCTGTCACACAAACAAAAATCTAACTATGTGAGATGTTAGCTATGTTAATTTGCTTCACTACAGTAACCAGTTTACTATCTATATGTATCCTTCAAGATCATATTGTCAACCTCAAATATATAAAATAAAATTTATTTTAAAAAAGAAAAGTTTGTCTTCAATCCAGAAAGAACCACTATTACCATTTTTTGGTGTTCCATTCCAAAATATCCCACAAATATACAATTGTTCAATCAAATTTAACGTTAGACTTTATACTTGAATATTCAAAGTACATAAGAAATTATAGAAAAGTGTCTGTGTGACTCCCTGTCTGTAGAGCACAGGCTTCATCTCCACTAACACACACACGGCCAGTACCTTATACAGAGAGTCCTTGTTTGCCTTTAGTCTGACACCATGGGCGAGCCTGAGTTGGCCCGTGGTCCACATTCCTGACCAGGTGTCTTTCTCACCCACTGGTTTCAACAAAGATGTTACTGGGTTATAGAAGGCTGGGATGGAAACAGGATACCAAGTTCGCATGAAGACAATATCTGAAAAGAGGTAATTTACTTTAACATTTTCAAAAGAAGATTCATATCCATATTGTGAAGAAACAAAGAACAAAACCTTCACTCCAAACTTCTCTACCTGGCTGCAAAGTATTTGAAGGGAAAGCTCGCTAAGGAAACTATTCTCATAGATCACAGAACTGTTACTGGGTGTGGCCAGGGGACTGCAGACACAAAGCGAATGGGCACACCGCATAAGACTGGGAGATCTAAGGCTGGAGCTGCTCAACTCTCTGGAGACCTGACTCCAGCCTCTCGTCACACTGGCTAGAAGTCAAGCATGAATGGTAATACCCTGCCCTGAACACTACTTAAGACACTCACCGCTCATCATCAGCTTATCCTCAAAGCTGGCCCGGAAAGCTCCTTCTGGAGCTCAGAGTGCTTTCTTGATCTGCCCCCTTATCCCACTGACAGTTTGAATCACAGCACCTTCAAATTTGGCCACTTCCAAGGCAGAATTAAATATTCCCTACAGGTATAGCAAGATAAAAACACACACACACAAAATCATATACTTTATGCTTTACTTCTTACTTCAAACATACATCCTTGATTAAAGAACAAAAACAACTCACTGAAGGGTGATAAAATAATCAAAATGTATTTGCCCCTGAAAGTGGAATTACTACCTCAAAAAGAATACAACTCTTTCATTTTCCCCAAAATAATCATGTGAGTTCATGGGCATGCTCATCACCTGCTGTCTGTGTGGAAGAGAAGATCGAAGAGGGATTTACTGGACTGAACTGGCCTAGGAAGCCTTTGCTGGCATCTCTCAGACTGGACTGCAGCCCAGATCCTTTTACTTAGATGCATGCACTTAGAACATGAAAACAGTAAGATAAACGCCAGTGGTATTATTACTTTATATTCCAAGAACATTTTAAGACTTCCTAACTCTGTGTTTTCAATAGAAACATCCCCACTAATGAAATTGTCAATAAATGTGCTCAAACCACCCTCCCCAAATACTGAAAAACAGTACATCCATTTCTCTGTACCCTTGCCAAGTTGTCTGCAAATGCTTTGTCAATTTTTCTACTGAGTTAGACAAACTTGTGATTTTTTTCCCTTTCTTAACACAAATTTAAAAAGTAGGAAACAAAACCTAGCGGATAAAATGACATATTTTCAATATGAGTTCTGTGGCAGTCTCACATGGAAGTCAGGAGTAACAGCCTCAATTCCTAAATAGCTGTTTACCTCTGCTTTTTTGAGCATATTTAAGTAATACAGAATATAAAGGAGCAAACAAAATATGAAGTTTATAAAAGATTTCAAACACTTTTCTAAAAATATGAGGCCCATATTTTAGACGTATTTCATTCCTTTTCTCAAACAATATGGACATGTATAAATATGAGAATATATAGATATACAGACCTTAATAAATGAAGTGTTCTTGAAAATTTTATATGGAAAACCAGTTAGCTTTAATTTCTTCAAAATTTTTATGGATTTATCCAGATCAAGGACAACTCCTGTGGCAGCTATCCGAAAATCAGGCTAACAGGAACCCCAAAATTTGAAAATAGGAAAAATATTAGCAAGAGAAAAACTTCAATTCTATGTGACACAATAAATTACCAAAGTGAATTTTACTTAAAAATAGCTAAGAAAAACAAGAGAGACCATCTGAACTTGCAACCCAGTGGTTTGACAAAAGCAATCCAAAACTTTAAAGTTGGTAAGCCAAACTAACAAGGGTGACTTGAGGCCGGGCACAGTGGCTCATACCTGTAATCCCAGCACTTTGGGAGGCCAAGGCAGGTGGATCACCTGAGGTCAGAAGGTTGAAACCAGTCTGGCCAACATGGCTAAATCTCGTCTCTACTAAAAATACAAAAATTAGCTCAGCATGGTGGTGCACACCTGTAATTCCAGCTACTCGGGAGGCTGAGGCAGGAGAACCACTTAAACCCAGGAGGCAGAGGTTGCAGTGAGCCAAGATCGTGCCACTGCACTCCAGCCTGGATGACAGAGTGAGACTCTCTCTCAAAAAAAAAAAAAAAAAAGGCTACTTGAGTACTTTCCTGAGAGTGATTTCAGAGGAATGTAATTTTACTATACTGATATATTTGGAATGAAATGGAAAAGAAAAATACAGTTGCAATGTTTAGGAAACTAAAATTTGGACCTCCAGGGAAGATTCCATCTGCTCATTATTCTGCTTCCTTCTCTGTTAAATGGGACCAGTAAACCCTGCCCTGCCTGACTGGTCAAATGAAAATGGAGTGAACAGACTGCTACCCCAGCACAGCTGCAGGGAGTCTTGTATCTGGGTGGTCTCTGATGGCTCCTCACAACCTCATATAGTGCTTAGCACATGGTGAGCACTGCTCAAGTACCTCCTTAGATAAATAAATGCAAAAGATGCACAAAAATAGGAAATGTACCATTATAATTCTTCCACCTCCCCTCCTCTAATCCCACACCCTACTGAAAAGGATGTACAAAGATTAAAAGCAAAGGGAAATTTAGTTTATATTAATAAAAATGTGTAATTTTCAACTTAAAGTCTCATGTACATAATAACCCACATTCAGCATATATTTCTCAAACTAATCTGTAAAAGAAATCATCCAAGATAGTTACCATTATGCCACTGACAGACTGTATTGCCAAGAAACCAGTTCCCTGTGGAATGATAGGGTCTTAAAGGAAAAGGAAAAAAAGAAATATAGCAAACCACAAATTTTAGATTCTAGTTTAACATACTGGATATGGACATTTAGATTTGGATATAGATTTATATATATACTCCAAACCACCTCCCTGCTCCCAGAAAAGAGAAAAATCTTAGGAGTGGAATTTTATGAAAGGAAAAGCACAAAGCTAAAATAACACAGCCTGTAAGGTTTAATCTCGGCAATAGGCAAGTTATTGTAATCATATTTTACCCCAAAAGGCTACTCCGCAATGCATGTGCTGTGGGGTATACTTTAGAAGCCTTTGTCTTGCATTATGGTCTTCGATATAATAGAGCGGGATGGTCTGAAACCTCCTCCACCCTACAGAAAATATGATTGGATCTCGGGACTTGAGGATTTTCTTATACCAGTGATGTTTCTTCAGACGCATCTGAGGGGGATGAGTGTGTAAGATGATTGATGGAGGGGAAATCCACAGAGCCTCAGGCACCAAATATGCAGCAAAGGGACCCACCTGCACGTATCCAACATTTCCCTCACTGTTGCCCAAGCCACCCAGGATAATGGGGTAATGGGGGTCAAAGTTCTGCACAAATTCAGAGGGAACATTTTCAATCTCAACGCGGACGTACATCCCAGGTCAAAAACCCTCATACTGAACTCTGGCTTCATCATCTTGATCTTCAAATTCTGTGCGATTCAGCTGTACATGACAGGGGGGAAAAAAAACCTGTATGCTGTTATCTGTAATAAACATAGGATTAACATGAACAAATGAGCAATTTCTAAGTAAAGGAACTGTGGACAGAATTATGTAGGCTTTATCCTATTAAAAATACTACACATTTGGCCGGGTACAGTGGCTCATGCCTGTAATCCCAGCACTTTGGGAGGCTGAGGCGGGCAGATCACATGAGGTCAGGAGTTTGAAACCAGCCTCGCCAACATGGTGAAACCCCATATCTACTAAAAATACCAAAATCAGCTGGGTGTGGTAGTGCGTGCCTGTAGTCCCAGCTACTCAGGAGGCAGAGGTGAGAGAATCGCTTGAACCTGGGAGATGGAGGTTGCAGTGAGTCAAGATCATGCCACTGCACTCCAGCCTGGGCAATAGAGCGAGATTCCATCTCAAAAAACAAAAAAACAAAAAAAACCTACACATTTTACCTCTACAGTCTGTTCAGAATATGTCTCAACCATTTTCTTCTCTCCTGCTACAAGGGACAGCAAATGTAGATAACTGTGGAGCCCTGTGTGCTCGAACACTGGAAACATCCCCAGTCCACACCTTCTTTCCTTCCTCTCCAAATAATTCTTTCACACTTTTCCCTTGTCTTCAAACACCCACCACCACCCTCACCTTCACTCAGCTGATGGCTGTTTCCTGATTCACTCCAAAACCAAAAGAACCTCTACGGTCAACCCTCTACCAGGGTTTCCTCCCATATCCAGCCTTATCAGAGCTCTGACCTGGCCCATAGAGGAGCTATGTGTGGCTATTTAAATTAAAATTAATTACAATTACATAATATTTAAAATGCAGTTCCTCAATCACACTAGTCACACTGGAAGTGGTCCATATCAACCTGCGGCCAGTGTTACATTATTGGGAAGCACAGACGTGCATCTCCATGATCACAGAAAGTTCTACAGGCAGCTCAGGCACAGATGATTTGTCCATGCCTCTACTCAGGGCCACACATCACTTGCTCACTAGACACCATCCACTCTTCCTGGACTTTATTCCAACAGCTCTTCCCTCTGTTCTCTCTCTTTTCTCAAAACCTTTTGATTCCACTTCTTCCACCAACAACTGCTTCATTTCTCTGCTTCTCTCTGCAGCAAAACCCCACAAAAGTTTTCTGCAGTTGCAGCCTCCAGTTCCTCTGCTCCCATTCTCCTACATCCATGAAAATTGGTGTTTGCCAAGATCGCTGAAGGCCTCCACGCTGAAGGACTCCTCCAGTGGTCAACTCTGCCTTCACCGTAGTTAACACAGCAGGGGATCTGAACGGTGCTTCGCCTCCGTGTACGACTGGACTCCTGCATGCCTGCATGGTCACACTGCTTCTCCCTCTCTCTCCTGGGCACTGCTCAGGCCTCACGGCCGCAATCACCCCATCTCGCCCATGCCAGTCTTGCTCCTCCCAGTCACTCTGCACTCACTCCCCGGCTACCTCACAGCGTTAAGTGGCATCTACATGCTGAGGGCTGTACATCTAAGTCCCTGACCAGACCTGTCTCTCCAGACTTGACACTCCGCTTGTCTGCATGATACCCAGCCGAACCAAACATCATCTTCCCAAAACTACATCTGCAGAGGGTTTCCTATCTAACCTGCAACAACCCATCCTTCCAGGAACTTCCAGTCGCCATCCTCATTTCCTCTCACACACCCCACATTCAGTCCACCAGGAAATCCTACTGACCCAGCTTCCAAATAAACTCTATCCGGGTTTGACTCTTTGTCTCATCTCCACTGCCAGCCCTCTGGTTTGTGCCACCGGACTGATCTCTACCAGACTGATCTCTTGGCAGAGTGATCTGATTACCTGAATGTCTCTCTTCTGCTCAAAACCCTCCAAGGACTCCCATTTCAGAGTGAAACATTCAGTCTTTTCCAACGGCTCACAAGGCTCTGAGTAGTTTTAAATTGTAAATGGTGTGAAGCAAAAACTTCAGTTAGCCTAGTCATGCCTTTCAAAGGTCAACACAGACTAGCAACCACTAAGCTAATGCTTAATCAGGAAACAGTACTTTGACTAGATGAAGACCTAGGATGAAACTCCATTTCACAAATCATATACCTAATCTGTTCCAGCTTACACAGGCACTCCTGGCCTCGCTAACAAGACACAACTCAGATGCTCACCATCAACTGTACACATGTTTCTGTGTCTGTCTCCTTCAGAGTGAGATCACTGCCTCCAACAACCTGCTCAGCACCCCCAGGCAGGAGGGCCACACCATCTCCCTTATCTCCGCATCTGACCTTATACTCCACATGTCCTTCTGAACTCTGACCAGGATGAGTTTTCAGATCACTTCCCCTGGGAACTCTGGTGTGTCCATAAGCCACACAGGCCACTGATCACCTGCCATTCAAATCAGGGAACAGCGATCAGAATAGGCAGCATTGGCTTGCACTGAAATGAACACACTGTCTCAGATCACTACATTGTAAAAGTCTCAAAAGTAGAGACCATGTTTCAGTCATTTCGGTTTCCTAATTCTTCTTACAAAATAGGTATGGATCTTTTTCTGGTGACCTTCTGACTATAGAAACAATGAGCTCACTGCATGAATAAACACACTCACATGCATCTACCCAGGAGTCCAAATGAAAGGCACAGAAGCAGGATAGGAAGCAGGGACCCAAAGAAAGTCAGGGATTCCTGCACTATGTGATAGTCTTGACAAGGGGCTGAGAGGAACTGAGGTTTCTCACCTGTGCTTGTTTCTGCATTTCTCCTTTAAGATCATCAAAATATGTGCTTTCTCCTTCATCATATTCCGCATCAAACATCTCCTTCAATTTTCTCTTCTTATCCAAATGCTTTTTCTTGGCACTTTTTTCTTTGTCGGGGTCAATTTCTTCCTTGTTTCTCTATATCTTCATTCTTAAATTTCCAGAAGAAAAAATTTTGTGTATGTTTATGAAGGTCTTTTCTTTAAACATTAGATTTTTTAAAGTTCTATTTAAACAAAAATCTTAGCAAAAATCTGTTATCATTATCAATAAAATGAAACAAACCACAACACAACCTTTGTCTCTGAATAACACAGTACTGCTACAGGAAATTGTTACATCTGCATTACAATTAGCTGCTATTCCTTAAGCTGGCTGGGAACACAAACTAGAATAAAAATAACAGACATGTCCCTCACCCAGATGCTCCCAGAACCTGTTCTAAAGAAATATTAGGGAGAACAGGGACTTCATTCTTTTAAATGACACTTAAATTTAAAAAGAGGAGAATGATGGCAATGGTTGAATGTAAGTCTGAGAAGCTAAGACTTCTGTGAGTGAAAAATCACAGTGGACTTGGCAAATGACTATGGCAAGAAACGGTAGTAACTGTCGTCCAAAACTTAACAAGTAAACAAGAAAGCTTCTCTTTGGTCCCCACATCCCCACCCTTTAGGAAGGAATCTATCCATCCAGTCTGCAATCTTCACACATCACAAGTAAGATTTGCATTTCCCAATGTGGGCCTCTCTCAGAACACAATGACCAAGAAAAGCCAGCTACGACAAAGTCATACCTGAGTATCGGGGCCCGATTTTCCCTTGTGCACGTCCCCTGTTTCCAAGTCTTCAAAGTCACCATAGAGCTACTCTGGGAAAAGAACACCCAAAGGCTGCTCTGTGAGCCAGGCATGCATGTGCTGCTGGCCCCACCCACAACAGGCCCACAATGCACTCCACGTTCCAAGCCTCATTCTCACTGTTCCCATCACTACACACACAGGCAAAAGTTTGCACTAGAGAATACTTCGTAAAACAGTTAGTATTTCATCATCTGTTTAGGTAAACTAAATGGACCCAATCCACATTTCCACACTTCATGTCAAAATCTCAATCTCAATTTTTCCAGTATAGATAATGGACACTCTTTTGTTTTTGTTTTTGTTTTTGTTTTTTAGGAGATGGAGTCTCACTCTGTCACTCAAGCTGGAGTGCAGTGGCACGAACTCAGCTCAATGCAACCTCTGCCTCCCAGGTTCAAGCAATTCTACTACCTTAGTCTCCCGAGTAGCTGGGATTATAGGCACCCGCCACCAGGCATGGCTAATTTTTGTATTTTTAGTAGAGAGGGGATTTCACCATATTGGCCAGGCTGGTCTCAAACTCCTGACCTCGTGATCTGCCCTCCTCAGCCTCCCAAAGTGCTGGGATTACAGGCATGAGCCACTGCACCCGGCCAATGGACACTCTTTATGAAAGACACAGAGGACTATCTGTGTCCCCCAAGCGAAAAATTCAAAGAGTGAATGGAAAAGTCCCACGCTGATAACCAGCATATATGAAAAGGAGTCTCAATGTAAGTTCAACATAACACAATCATGTAACGCACCTAGGGGAAATTTTAGATTATATAAAACATAGCATTGAGATTAAGAGTAGAGCCCCAAACCACACCAAACCCATGGGAAGAGCTTATTCACTCATTCATTCCTTCATTTGTTTTTGGAGCTCTGGGCTCAAGTATAGTTCCCACTCTTAAAAGAAATAGACAAGTAAGGCTGGGTGCAGTGGCTCACACCTGTAAACCCAGCACTTTGGGGGCCCGGGAGGCAGAGGTTGCAGTGAGCCATAATTGCATCACTGAACTCCAGCCTGGGTGACAGAGTGAGACCCTGTCTCAAAAAAAGGAAAACAAAAGAAAGAGGCAAGTTAAAACTCATTTGGGAGAGCAATGTTTAGAAAGCTATTAAAACATTTTCACATAAGGGCCAAAGAACCAGGTGGACGTTATAAAAGATAGGAAGCTCCTATTTGTAATAAAAGCAAAAAAGGATAAAATAGGAATAAACCTAACAAGAAGTGCACTGGAACTTTTTTTTTTTTTAAAAAGAAGAAAAGCTTTAATATGCTACCAAAGGACAAAAGGAATAGCATCACTACCAACACTCGTAAGTGCTCTCCACACTAGGCACTGCGTTAAGTACTTTCCTTGCCTTAACCACATTCTTCAACCCAAGGAAGTAGGTGTTGTAAATATTATTTACTGAATAATGATATGTCCTCATTTGAAAAGAAAGACTCGACATCACAAATACGCCAATTCTCCCTTTAGCACAGTTACAACCCAAAACCACCACTAAGGATTTCTGGTCTAGAGAAGATAACACATTATACCCTCCTAAGAAATGTAACCCAAACTCTAGAAATAACAGACAGGAGATGATCAATGGAGAATTCCGAAAGGTGGACAGAAAAAGGCTGCTGAGGGACTCTAGGACTAGGGAATGCATAGTGGCCAGGTGTCTCCCTGGACCTCATCCAATAGGAAGGTGACCCAGGCCCAGAGTTTCCCAACTCCTAACGTAGCAATAGAAGGCAACCCAGGCAGACTCAGTCCCCACAGATCAAAGGAGATCTTCCCCACAACAAGAAAACCAGCTCCACACACCAAGACAACCACTATTCCCCACCCATCTAGCTGCAGCAGGTGGCCCAGCCTAGGGCAGCTCCCCTGTTCCCTCAGGTGGGCAACAGCAGGGACTGGTGGGAGAATCCCAGTGATACATATAAGCCAAACAGACCAAAATAACACCATGAAGGCTCTGAAATTAAATTGCCATCGGAATCTCAGCCCACAAAGTAGACCAAGACCTACAGACTAAACCTAAACAGGAAGACTGCCTGCAAAAATAAAAAAATTACATAGGCAGATGTTGGAACCATCTGACTCATCACTTATAACAGTCAGTATAAACATGCTTCAACAAGCAACTACAAATCCTATGGCAACAATCAAAGAACTGAAAATGTCAGCAAAGAAACTGAAGAAGAATCAAATGGAAATTACAGAAATATGAAATACAGTAACAGAAATTTAAAAAAAATCTAACTGGATGGGCTCTATTGAGTAAAAGTGGAGACGACAGAGGAGAGAATCAGAGAAGCTGAAACCTGATCAACAGAATTCACCCAGCCTAAACAATAGATAGGAAATAAGCTGAAAACAAATGAACAGAGCTGCACGGACCTGTGGGATGATAACAAAAGACCCCGTATTTATGTTATCTGAGTCCCACAGGAGACCAGAGCTGCGAAAGCATGCAAATAACTAATTCCTGACACTTCCCACATTTGGTGAAAGATATAAACTTACAGATTCAAGAAGCTGAGCAAACCTCAAAGTATACCAAAAGAAAGCAACACGGATTATACTTTCAAAACTAAAAACAAAGACCAAAAATGGCAGAATGCCTGTAGGGACACACCAACTCAAATGCCATGGAGGCCAGAAGGAAGTGGCACAACATTTTCAAGTGCTTAAAAAAAACCAACCAAACAAAAAACCAACCAAACAAAAAAACTGTTGGCTGCAAATTCTATATCCCATGAAACTACCTGTCAGAAATGAAGAGAGAAATAAAGACATTCTGAGAGGAAGAGAATATAGGAATTTGTCACCGGTCAATTTAGAAATGCTAAAAAGTGGCTACAGAAATATGTTGTGTCATTTCCACAATACAAAAAATTAAAACAAAAAAATCAAAATAAAAAAATGGCTACAGAAAGTTCTCATGCAGAAGGGATGAATATGGGACTATGGGAGAAGGGACAAAGGAAAGACCAGAAATGTGGATACATACGCGAGACAATCCACAGTTCTTAAAATCACATTTGACGACTGAAACAAAAACTATACCACCACCTAATACTCAAGCCAGTGATTTATACAAGTGGAAAAGGTAAAGAGACATAAATGCAAGGCAGGTTTCCACACTTTGAAGTGGTAAATACTGGTACCAGTAGACTACTATATTACAACGCACATATTGTTAACATCCAGAGCAAACACTTTAAGACTATACAAAGAGATACACGCAACAACATTATACAGAAATAGATCAAGATGGAGGGAAAGAAAAAGGAAACAACAAAGCAAATAATAAAAACATCAGACATAAGCAATTATGTAACAATAAGCACCTTAAATGTAAATGGTCTAAATAAACCAAAAGACAGATTGATGGAGAGTCTATAATAAACACATGGTCCAACTAAATACTCTTCATAAGAAACTTCAAACTCACTTAAGGACCTAAGTAGGTTGAAAGTAAAAGAATGGAGAAAGATATCCTGTGAAATCATTAATTTTTTTAAGGAAGCAGGAGTGAATATATTAATATCTCATGAAGTAGACTTCAAGCAAAATAATTTACCAGAGCTGGAGAGGGTCTTGGCTGAATTTTAAGATCTAAAATTTCCTATGCTGTCTTGACATCTTTGAGCCTCACAGGGCCCCAAAGGCCTAGCCGTACGTTTTCCTATTTCTACCAGACACCCCCTACCCCGCCACCCAACAGGAAAGGCTCCCCACCTGGCTAGTTCTTTTATCAGCCAGAACAGTTGCACCTCAGCCTAAAAAGTTTCACTTCACCTGTCTGCCAGCCCATGAATTTATTCAAACAAGCCAATTGCATGCCCCCTCGGGAACCATTGGTCATTGTGTGCTCTTGTTACTACCAAGCCTGCCTGCTTCCTCAGCCCGCAGCCCTCACTCCGCTACACAGTGCGGTGCTCATCTGACCCTGTGTGGCATGCAGTGTCCTCCTCTGAGCTGTGGGTATATGTGA
This sequence comes from Pan troglodytes, assembly GCF_028858775.2. Classification (NCBI taxonomy): domain Eukaryota; kingdom Metazoa; phylum Chordata; class Mammalia; order Primates; family Hominidae; genus Pan; species Pan troglodytes. Next base: position 38,384,390 of record NC_072416.2, on the reverse strand, counting down.
CTAAAACACTGCTGTCAATCTCATCCATCCACGCCAGGTGTCGTGTTCAGCCATCTCCTACACTTTAGGGCAGGGACCCCTCCTTCACCAATGGGGTGAAAAGGAAGTGACCATAACAACTGCTTAATGACAAAAGGATTAACCCACCAAGAAGACATCTACTTCAACATCCTCCTCTTAGCAACTGTTAAAACTAGGCAGAGGCCGGGCACAGTGGCTCACGCCTGTAATACCAGAACTCTGGGAGGCAAAGACAAAGGATAGCTTGAGGCCAGGAGTTTGAGCCTGGGCAACATAGCAAGGCTTCTTCTCTCCAAAAAATTTTAAATTTAGCCAGGTGTGGCGGCACACACCTATAGTACCAGCTACTCAGGAGGTTAAGCCAGGGGAAGTACTTGAGCCTAGGAAGTCAAGGCTGCAGTGAGTCTTGTTCATGCCACCACACTCTAGTGTAAGTGACAGAGTGAAACTAGGCAGAAAAGGAGCAAGGATTTACAAAAGATCTGAACAGTTCAACCAGCAAAATCTGACATCCGTATAACACCCCACTCCCCAACAGCAAAACACACACATTTTTAAAGCCAATAGAAATCTACCAAGATGAAGTACATTTGGGGCAATAAAAGAAATCACAGCAAATCTCGCTGTGCGACCCTCGGCGCCAGCGCCGTGCGCCTCTCTGCGCCTTGTTTTCTCACCATGGGGAAGCATTTGTGGGCCTCTTGAGGGACTCCCTAGATGCTTCTACTCAGAGCCCCCAAAGCCGGCGAGCCTCCACTCCTCTGTCTGCAGCCTCCCCTGTCGGTTCTCGCTACCCAGGGTTCAGTGGCCTGGGGGCTGACGGAGGGGGTCGCCTCTGCCAAGGCCCCTTCCGGCGCCTCCCTGCCTCATCCAGCCCACCTCCCTCCCACGCTGGCTTACGCAAAGTGCTCTGGTCACCAGGAGCCCTTCCTGACCAGCCCCGGCCCCTCCTTGGCCTTCGCCCCACCTGGCCTCCCCTGGAGCCCTGACCTGGGTGCCGGGCCTGCTGGGTCCAGAGTCCAGAGCCCACCCCGCCCTGAACAACCCCGAGTCTCAGCCACCCTCAGTTCTTACCCTTTCACAGCTGGGGAGTGGAGCCTGGGCCTGCGCTGGCGCCGTGGGCCTCTCCGCGCCTGCGCCGGCGCCGTGGGCCTCTCCGCGCCTGCGCCGGCGCCGTGGGCCTCTCCGCGCCTGCGCCGGCGCCGTGGGCCTCTCCGCGCCTGCGCCGGCGCCGTGGGCCTCTCCGCGCCTGCGCCGGCGCCGTGGGCCTCTCCGCGCCTGCGCCCGCGCCGTGGGCCTCTCCGCGCCTGCGCCCGCGCCGTGGGCCTCTCCGCGCCTGCGCCCGCGCCGTGGGCCTCTCCGCGCCTGCGCCCGCGCCGTGGGCCTCTCCGCGCCTGCGCCCGCGCCGTGGGCCTCTCCGCGCCTGCGCCCGCGCCGTGGGCCTCTCCGCGCCTGCGCCGCCGCTGTCCGCCGCTCCGCCGCTGTCCGCCTCTCCGCAGCGCCGGCGCTGGCGCTGTGTGCCTTTGCGAGGGCGAAGCTGCGTTCTCCTCAACACAGACCCAAAGAGCATCGTGAGGGCGGAGCTGAGTTCTACTCTGCACAGACTTCGGAGATACAGCGAAAGCAGAGCAGTGTTCTCCTCAGCACAAACCCGGGCGGGCGGGCCGGTGGCACCGCGAGCGTGGAGCTGCGTTCTGCTCTGCACAGACCTTGGGGGCACTGCGTCGCTTTGGGACAACTCGGGGCCACATCGAGGGTGAATAAAATCCTTCCTGTTTGCAGCCCTGTTTGCGGTTGGTGGCAGCGATGGACACTGCAGCCAGCCAGAGCGTAGAAAGGCGTCGGGGTAAGTGCGCTATCCAGGCTGCACTGCGGGTGGCCTGGGACGGGTTGGGAGCCCTATCTCAGGCGTCACTGCCTGTCCTGGGTGGCTGTTTGGGTGTGCTATCTGGGGCTGTGCTGCCTGCACCGGGGGGGGGTGGTTTGGGGGCCCAAACCGGGGCTGCACTGCCTTTGGCGGGGAGCTGGTTGCGGGCACTATCCCAGACTGTATTGCTGGCAACAGTGAGGTGGGCTAAGTGTGCTATCCGGGGCTGCACTGTGCGGCTGTGGGGGGTTGGCGGTTTCGGGTTGAGGGCGCTATGGGGTGCTGTAATGCCCATGGTGCGGGGAGGTGGGGCGGTTTGGGTATGTTGGGTGTGGTATTGGGGGGGGCTACACTGCAGGTGGTAGAGGGCAGGGTGGGTTGGGGGCCATATCAGGGGCTGCACTGATTGCTTTAGCTAGGATTTCTGGTACTATGTTAAACAACAGTGGTGACAGCGGGCATCCTTATCATGTTCCAGATCTTAGAGGAAAACCTTTCCATTTTTCGCCATTCCATGATTCTAGCTGTGGGTGTCTTTCCTGTAGTTTTTATTATGTTGTGGTATGTTTATTCTGTGCCCGTTTCCTTGAGGATTTATAGCATGAAGGGATGTTGAATTTCATCAAATGCTTTTTCAGTTTCAGTTGACGTGCTCATACTGTTTTTGTTGTTTATTTGGTTGATATGACGTATCACATTGTATGTTGAGTGACCCTTGCATCCCAGGGATACATCTCACTTGATCATGATGAATTATCTTTTTAATGTTTTACTGAATTTGATTCACTGGTATTTTGTTGAGGATTTTTGCATCAATATTAGAGATACTGGCCTGTAGTTTCCTTCTTTGATGCCTTTGTCTGATTTTGGTATCACAGTAATAATGGTCTCATAAAATAAGTTTGGAAGTATTCCCTCCTGTTTTTCAAAATAGTTTGAGCAGGATTTGTACTAGGTCTTTAAATTGTTTGGTGTGAAGCCATCAGCAGTGAAGACATCAGTTCCTGGGCTTTTCTTTACTGGGAGACTTTTTCTGATGGCTTCAATCTCATTACTTGTTAGCAATGTGTTCTGGTCTTCGATGTTTTCATTGTTCGACCTAAGTAGGTTGTATGCATCTAGGAATTTGCCAATTTCTACTAGGCTTTCCAATTTACTGGCATGTAATAGCCAGTTATGATCCTTTAAATTTCTGAAGTATTAGTTGTAATGTCTCCTTTTTTTAATCTGTTGATTTTATTTATTTGAATCTTGTCTCTTTTCTTACCCTGGTTAAAAGTTTGTCAATGTTGTTTAGCTTTCCAGAAAACCAGCTTTTCGTTTAATCTTCTGTGTTTTTTCTTTCAATTTTATTTCTGCTACGATCTTATTTATTTTATTAATTCCAGTTGAGTTTGTTCTTACTTTACTAGTTCTTTAAGATGTATTGTTTATTTGAAGTTTTTCTTTTGTTTGGATGGTAGGCACTTATAGCTATAAATCTCTGCCTTTGTACTGCTTTCTGCGTAACAAGTTTTGGTATCCTGTGTTTTCATTACCCTTTGTTTCATGAAATTTTTGAATTTCTGTCTTAGTATCTTCATTGACCTGCTAGTCATTTATTCAGGAGAGTAGTGCTTAAGTTCCATGTGATTGTATTGTTTCCAAAATTACTCTTCTTATTGATACCAGTTTTATTCCTTTGTAGTCAAAGATGATGGCCACGGAGACAGCAGCGTGGTCAGAGTGGTAGGAGCCGGCCATCGGTGAGAGCTGCTCCATGCCTGGCTGCTGGGTGCTAGAGCCTGCAGCCCGCTGGCTTGCCTCACTGTGGTTGGTGGTGGTGGTGACAGAGACTGCAGCACGACCAGAGTGGTAGGACAGGGGCTATCCAGGGCTGCACCTTTCGCAGTGTGGGGTGGGTTGGGGGCACTATCCAGGGTGTCATTGCCTGCATTAGGGGTACTGGTTGGTAGCACTGTACAGGGCTGCACTGCCCACAGCAGAGAGGGTGGGTTATGGGTGCTTTCTGGGGCTACAATGCCCATGGAGGAGGACAGGTTAGGGCACTATCGGGTATACGATACTGGTGGCATTGGGGGACCGAGGTGGGGGCGCTATTGAGGGCCAGACTAGCTGTGGAGGGGGGGCGAGTTCGGTGCTATCAGGGGCTGCACTGCTGGCAGCGGTCAGGAGAGTTGGCATCCAAGGAAGGAGTGGTTCTCCTCTCCCTGACTCCACACTCCAGAGGGCGACCCACTCTTGGTCATATTGGAGTGCAGCAGGGCACCACAGCATTTGCGTGGGAATCCTGAGCATGGCAGAGCCCCCACACCCACTGTGGTTCCTGGGCCTGTGCACTCTGGGTCTGTGCCTCAGAGGCTGCCAGGCACCCCTGGGGACACCACGGGGGACAGGGCCCTGTGTATGGAGGCGTCCAGAACAGGAATTGGCACCTAGTTGCGGAGGGCTGGCTGGGTCTGAATTTTTCTGCTTCTCCTGCTCCCCGAGGAGTGCAGCCCCAGTGGGCCCAATGGTTCCTGTGGAGTGGGGAGCTGGGTGCTGTGGTGTCTCCAGCACCCACCCCAGACCCCAGTTCCCAGCCAGCTTGGGCCAAAAGGAGAGGCTGGACTTTGGAGGGTGGGTGTGAGTGCCTTTGCTGAAACTGGCCCCTGCCACCCAGTGGCCAGCATGACAAGTTGAGGCTCTAACCCTTCCACCTCTCACATCTTCCTCTAGGCTTTTCTGGCTTTGCCCGCCCAGCTGCTCCGTGCCAGGAGGAGGAGGAGACACCTAGAGCCTGCAACACCACGGCTCGCCTCGCTGCAGGTGGGTGGCAGCGACGGAGACTACAGTGCGCCAAAGCAGTAGGAGAGCGGCCACGCTAGGAGGGCAGGCGGCTGCAGCCAGGGTTGGGGGTCAGGCTTACAGCGATGGACAGGCTGCAGCAGTGGCCAGGTGGTAGGAGCCTTGTAGGGAAGGCTGGTGCATTGGCAATGGGCCTGGCTTTTCCCTGCCCCTGCCATGGATTTGGCCCTGTACTGCCCTGCCTTGCCCTGTACCTGCCCTACCTGGACTCTCGTCCCTGTCCTGCTCTGGTCCCATCCTGACTCTGTCTTAGCCCTGTGCTACCCTGTCCCTGCCCTGGTCTTGCCCTGGCACTGGCTGTGCCCTGAACCTGCACTGGCCTGACCTTGGCTCTGGCCCTGGCTCTGGCCCTGCCCCTTGTCCTGACCCTGGTCCTGTCGTGGCACTGGCCCTGCCAATGGTCATGGTCCTGCTCCTATTCTGGCCCTGACCTGGCCTTGGACATATCCTGGCCCTGCTTTGGCCCATCCCTGCCCTGGCCCCACCATGGGCCTGCCTGTTCTGCCCTCTCCTGGCACTGACCTTGCCCTGTCATGGCCCAGTGGTGCCATTGCCCTGCCTTACCCTGCGCTGGTTGTGCCTTGGCCCCGCTTGGTGCTGGCCGCTCCCTGGACCTGCCCTGACCCTGCCTTGGCTTTTGCCCTGCCCTCACTATGGTCTGGCCCTGGCCCTAGACCTGGTCCTGCCATATCCCTGGACCTACCCTTATCCAGGCCCTGCCCCTGCTGCTGCCCTAGCCCTGGCCTGGAACCTGGTCCTGTCAAGGACCTGCCCTGACTCAGCCATGGCACTGGCCCTGCTCTGCCTTGTTCCTGGCCCTGACCCAGACCCAGACCCTTTCCTGGCTCTGCACTGGCCTTTCCCTGGCCCTGAGCTGGCAGTGGTCTGCCCCTGGTCTTGCCATCACCCTGCCCTGCTGTGCTCTGGATGTGTCATCACCCTGCCCTGGCCCTACTCTGCCTTTGACCCTGTCCTGGCCTTACCTTGGCCCTCACCCTAGTCTTCATTAGGCCCTGCTCTGGAGCTGGCCCTTGCACAGACCTGGCCCTGATCCTGGCTCTGGTCTTTGTCCTGCCATAGCCCTGGCCCTGAAGTGGACTTGGAGGTGTCCTGGCCCTGGCATGACATGGCTCTGCATTGGCCTGTCCCTGCCCTGCCACTACCATCACCTTTCCCTGCTCTGCCCTGTCCCAGTACTGACCCAGCCATGCTATTTCCCTGCCATACCCTGCCTTGGCTGTGCCCTGGCTCGGTTCTGGCCCTGGCCCCGGCCCTGCCCTGGACATGCTCTGACACTGCCTCAGCCTTGGCACTAGCCTGGCTCTTTCTTGGCATCAGCCCTGCTCTCTCTGTGGACTGGCTCTTGTCCTGTCCTGCACTGGACATACCATGCCCTGCCCTGCCCTGCCCTGACTCAGCCCTGGCTCAGCCCTCGCCAGCCTTGGCCTTGGCATTGCCCCTAGTCCTGCCATATTTCTTGCCCTGTCAGTACCCTGGCCTTGGCCCTGACCCTTACCTTGCTCTGGCCCTGCCCTTGCCCTAACACAGCCCCTGGCCCTGTCATGGCCCTGCCCTGGACCTGTCCTGGCCCTTCCCTGCTTGAGACCTTGCCCTGGTTCTCCTCTGGCCCTGACCATGAAATGCCTGGCCCTACCCTGGCCTTGCACTGCTCTGGCGCTTGCCCTGACTCTGGTCCTGTCACTAGCCTAGCCCCAGCCCTGTTGCTGGTCTTACCATGGCCCAGACCCTGCCTTGGCCCTGCCCTGACACTGTCCTGGACCCTGGCTGTGCCAAGAACCTGCACTGTCCTTGCCTTTGTTTTGCTCCTGCCCCAAACCTGGTCCTGCCCAGGCCATGGCCATGGCCCTGGCCCTGGCCCTGGCCCTGACCTGGCTGTTCCCTGCCCCTGCCCAGGTCTTGGGACTGGCCTGGCCCTGCCCTGCCTTGGCCCTATGCTTTCCTGGCCCTGCCTTGCCGGCCCTGGCCCTGCCTTGGCCCTAGCCTGGCTTTGACCCTGCCCTGGCCCTACCTTGGCCTTCATCCTAGCCTTCCCTGGGCACTGTGTTGGACCTGGCCATAGCACAGACTTGGCTGTGGTCCTGGCCCTGCCATGGCCCTGTCCCAGACACTAGCCCTGCCAGGTACCTGTCCTGGCCCTGTTCTGGGCCTGGCTTTGTCTCTGGTTCTCAGATGACCCTGACCCTGCCTCTGCCCTTGCCCTTGCCCTGGCACTGGCCTTGGACATGTCCGTGGTCCTAACCCTGGCCGTGCCCGGGAGCTGCCACTGTCTCGGCCCTGCCCTTGCTCTGGCCCTGCCCCAGCTCTGGCCCTGCCCTGGACCCAGCCATAGACCTGCCCTGGTTGGTCGTGCCCTACCTTAACCCTGTGCTACCCTGGACCTGTTCCACCCTGCCCTCCCTTTAGTCCTGCCGTGACCCTGCCTTGGCCCACACACTGGCCCTAGCACAGACCTGGTCCTATCTGTGGCCTTGGCATGGCATTGACCCCTGCTCCTGACCCTGGTCCTGCCATGGCCCTGGCCCTGTCAATGACCCTGACGGCCCTGGCCCTGACCCTGTCTTGGCCCTGGCCCTGAACTGGCCCTGCCCTGACCCTGGCCCTGAATTGGATTTGCAGGTATCTTGTCCCTGAGTTAACCTGGTCCTACCATGGCCCTGTCCCTCCCCTGGCTCTGTCCTGGTCTTGTGCTGACCCTGACCCAGACCTTGGCCCTGCCCCAGCCTTATCCTAGACCTGGCCATGGCCCTGCCTCTGCCCTGGACCGGCGCTGGCACTGGCATGGACCCTGGCCCTGGCCCTTTGCTACTTAAGGCCATACCCTGGCCCAGCCCTGGTCCTGACCCTGTCCTGGCCCTAATTTGGCCTGGCTGTACCCTGGCATGCTCTTCTGGCCCTAGCCCTGACCCTGTCCCTGTCCCTGTCCTGGCCCTAGCCCCGTTGCTGGTCCTGCCATGGTCCTTGTCCTGACATTGCCCTTTCCTGGTCCTGGCCCTATCCCAGCCCTGCTCTGGCCCTGGTCTGAACCCTGGCCCTGCAATGGACCTGCCTTGGTCCTGCCCAGACCCTGGCTCTGGCCCTACCTCTGCCCTGGCCATACCCTTGTCCTGGCCTGGACCCCGGTCCTGGTCCTTGTCCTGCCCCAGCTGTGGCCCTGGCCCTGCCCCGCCTGTGCCCTGTTCTATCCTGGACTGGCCCTGCCATGGCCTGGTCTTGCCATTGCCCTGCCCTAGCCTGCCCTGCTTGTGCCCTAGATCTGCCCCGGCCTTTGCCCCACCTTGGTTCTATCCTTGACTCAGCCCTGGACCTTCCCTGAACTTGCCTGAGCCCTGGCACTACCCTGGCCTTGCCTTGGCATTTGCCCTACTCTCTCTATGGCCTGGCTCTGGTCCTGCCCTGCTCTTGTTCTGTCCTGGCACAGCCCTGGCCCTGGCCCTGCCGTATCACTGGCTCTGGTCCTGCCCTTATGCAGGCCTGACCCTGCCCCTGCCTTGGCTTTGGCCTGGACCTTGGCCATACAGTGACCCTGCCATGACCCTTTCCTGTCCCTGGCCTGGAACCTGGCCCTGCCAAGGACTCGCCCTGGCTCTGTCATGGCCCTGGCCCTTTGCTGGATTTGGATGTGTCCTGTCCCTTATTTGCCCCAGCCCTTCCCTGGCTCTGCCATACCCCTTCTCTGGGGTAGGACCAGGGTAGGGCCATGGTAAGTCCTGAAGATGGGAAGGGCCAGGGCAGCGGCAGGACCAGGGAAGGGTCAGGGCCAGGGATGTGGTAGGACTAGGGGAAGAGCTGGCACTAGGGCTGAGCCAGGGCAGAGCAGGAGAGATTACATAAGGCTATTATGTAAAATTTTTATTTTAGATTTTTAAGATAACTATAGTAGTAGTAATAATGTCTATACCATGTTGTTTGTAATAGTAATAATATTTGCAGTAAATAATCACTAAATTTTAACTAATACTATCTTTGCTTCCAGTAGTGTTCTATGAGTAGAATTTTATCAATATGTAAATTTGTGAGGCATTGATTCTCACAATAATTCTATGTGCTAGGTACTTAAACCACCCCCATTTTCCAAATGTAGGAAACAGGCATAAAGAAGTTGGCCAGATTACTCCTGTAATCCCAGCACTTTGGAAGGCCAAGGCAGGCAGATGGCTTGAGCTCAGGAGTTTGGAACCAGCCTGGGCAACATTGTGAAACCCCATCTCTACTAAAAATGCACAAAAAGAACTGATTTAGGTTTCTTGTAGGATTCTGGTTATAAAACACTGGTAAAACACACAGGGCATGGACAGGGCAGGGCCAGGGACAAGGTCAGGCCAGGAAGGGGCTAGGGCCAAGGCAGGGCCAGAGCTGGACTTGGAGGTGTCCTGGTCTGATTTGCCCTGCCCCAACGTTGATATCTTAAGACTTCATTAATTCATCTCTCTTTGCCCTTGGTTCAACATTGTGCTATACCAAAACTCATGTAAAACAATGATCTAATGTAATAAAAATGGCATTTTTCTTTCATGTAGATGCAAGGTAACTGGCATTTTTACAATCAACATATTTCCTTTGTCAATTTTTCATTCTGTATTGGAAGTAATTCATAGGTATTTCTGAAGGGATGAAGTTGTTTCTGTGTTCATTGTGATCCAAACATTTTTTATACCTAGTGGCATTTGTAAAACAATTTGTGCCAGCTGACCAAGGACCACTGTGGCAGAAAGCAGCAAACTTGCATAAGATGTCACTGCCTCATAAGTTGGCTTTGAAAACTAGGGGCTTACTCTATAGTCTTATGAATCAGAGACATTGATAGATGTAGTATAAGATTACAATCATATTTTCCTTTTGACAGTCACATTATAAAGCATGATGTATTGCAATTAATCTCAATTAGCTGATCACAATTAAAATTAATAATGTTGATTATTGCTGAACAATCATGACTCTTCTGTTCTCAAATGTGCAAGTAATTCTTGTAATGTTAATACAAATTTACATATTACTAATTGATTTAATCTCATTGGATTTGGTTCATGGATCCAATTTATTAAAATATTGATAATGGGATAATGATTTGTCTCCCCATTTCATTTACACTAAAAGCCACAATTCTTACAATGGTCTGCAAGCCCATCATGATCTGCCGCATGTTAACTGCCAAAATTCTTTTATATCTTCACCCTTGATCTTACCAGTGGTCCTGGCCACTTCACTGTCCTCTGGACATGCCAACATGCTGCTGTCTTATGACCAAGACTCTAGTTAATTTCTTGGCTTGGAAAGATAGCCCTCCATATATCCATTGATCAGCTCATTCAACTTCCTCAAGTCTTTACTGAAACCTCACATTCTCGATGAGATCTATTCAGTATTTCAAACTGCCTCCCAGCTGCAGCATTCCAAAACCCCTTACTCTTCTGTGTATTTTTGAAAGGATTTATTGAGACATAATTTACATAGTATAGAGTGCACACACTAATGTCTACAAGTCAATGGCTTTTAGTATATGCACAGATAAGTGGAGCCATCATCACAATTAATTTTAGAGCATTTTCATCACTTCAAAAAGAAACCCCACCTTCTTTAGCTGTTAACCTCCTATGCACCCATCCCCTACTCAATCCTAAGCAACCACAAAGCTGTTTTCTGTCTCTATAGATTTTCCTATTCTATTTTCATCTAAATAGAATCATACAATAGGTGGCCTTTTGTGCCTGGCTTCTTTCAGTTGGCATAATGCTATCAAGGTTCATATGCGTATTGGTACTTTATTTCTTTTTATAACTGTATAACATTCAATTTCATGGATATAACATTTTGTTTATCCAATAATATTTTATTGACATTCGAGTTGTGTTCAGCCTTTGGCTATTTTAAATACTGCTGCTAAAAATACTTGTGTAAAATTTGTGTTTGAACACCTCTTTCCAAAAATCTGGGTGTATACCTAGGAATAAATTTCTGGGTCATATGACAATTCTATGTTTAATATATTTAGAAGCCAACAAACTATTTTCCAAAGTGGCCAGTTTTAGCCATAGAGTATCCAATTGTGGTTTTGATTTGTAGTTGCCTGATGAGTGATGCTATTGAGTAACTTTTTATGGGATTATTGACCGTTCGTGTATCTTCTTGGGAAACACATCTATTCCTATCATTTATCAGTTTTGATTTGGGATATTTGTTACTGAGTTAAAACAATTTTTCTATATTCAAGATACATATATATACAGACATATAGATACGTGTTTTTCAAATATCTTCTCACAGTTTTTGAGCTGCCTTTTGACTTGCTTGGTTGTCCTTTGAAACACCAATGTCTTTAATTTTTAAGAAATTTTAAATATCTAATTTTTATTATGTTGCTCATGTTTTTGGTGTTACAGCTATTTCTTTGCTAGATCCAAAATCCTTAAGATTTTCCCATATGCTTTACTCTAACTCTTGCATGTATGTCTTTAATTCATTTGAGTTAATATTTTTGTATGTTCTGGGGTAAGGGTTCGAATTTATTATTTTGCAAGTGGTGATCCACGTGTACGCTGTCGACCCAGTTTGTTCAAAGATTATCTCTTCCTCATTGAATTGCACATGGCACCACTGTAAGAATCCATTGACTATAGATACATAGTTTTATATATGGACTCTCAATTCTGTTCCAACAATCTATATATTTTTCCTTCATCAGTATTCTCTTGTCTTGATTACTGATGCTTTGCAGTAAGGTTTGGAGCACGGGAGTGTGAATTATCCTAATATCTTTCTTTTTTCCAGACTATTTTGGCTATTTTGAGTCTTACAATTCCATGTGTATTTTAGAATCGGCTTGTCAGTTTCTAGACAGAAGTCTGTTGGGATACTTGCAGGGATTTCATCAGATCTGTAGTTCAAATTGTAAAGTACTACAATATTAAATCTTCCAATTCATGGCTGTAAGATATTTGCTAATTATTTAGATCTTCTTTAAACAATAATTTTTAATTTTCAGAGTAAACTCTTGTATCACATTTTCCAAATTAATTATTATTTCTTTTTTTGATGCTATTGTAAATTGAAGTGTTTTCTTAATTTCATTTTGGGGTTTTCATTGTAGATGTGTGCAATTGATTTTTGTACATTTATCTTGTATGCTGTAATATTGCTGAAGTAATTTACTAGTTCTATCATTCAGTGGATTCCTTAAAATTTTCTATATACAAGAATGTTATTTGCAAATAAAGTCTTATTTCCTCCTGTCCAATATGGGTGACTCTTACTTCTTTACTTGCCAATTTGCCCTGCATAAAATCTTTAGTACAGTGTTGACTAGAAGAGGTCAAAGTATATATCTTATTCTTATCTCTGACCATAGCGGGAAAGTGTCCTTTCTTTCACCACTAAGTTGAATGTTTGCTGTTGGCTTTTCACAGGTACCATGTATCAGGTGTAAAAAGTTCTCTATTCCTGGTTCATTGAGTTTTTATTTTTATTTTTAATCATTAAAGCATTTGGATTCTGTTAAATGTTTTTTCTAAATCTATCAAGATGATCATGCAATTCTTGTTTCTTATTCTATGGATAAGATGTATTACCTTAATGGATTTTGGGCTGTTAAACCAACCTGGGATTACTATTATAAATTTCACTTTGTCATAGTGTATAATTATTTTATATGTTGCTAGATCTGATTTGTTAGTATTTTTTAAGGAATTTTGCTTTTATACTTATAGTATTATTTTTCTATGCTATTTGGACTAACTTTTGTATCAAGGTAACACTGGCCCCACAGAATAAATTGGGAAGTGAATATTTCTCCTTTTAAAAAAAGTTAGTCAAGAATTAATATCAATTATCCGATACTAACAAATATTATTAATATTATAAATTATTAATTTCTCTAATTTTTATTTTCTTCCTTCTGCTTGCTTTAGGTTTAGTTTGCTATTTTTTTCCAGTGCCTTAATATGGAAGGTCATCTTCTCTCATCCATTCCTTTGTCTTTTCATTTTCTAAATAGTGTCTTTTTAGCATCAGGTGAGCTCCCCAGGTTGGTAGTACTCCATGTTTATTGCTGTACAACGACAGGTAATATGTCATGAAGACAATGGAAACTTAACATTCAAAATCCTCCTAGAGTCCACCTTATGTGATATGTCTCTTCCTTTGATTGGTCCTAATTTCTACCCTTTATTATAAACCATGAGTACAATGGCATTCAATGAGTTCTGCGAGTCTTTCTAGTAAATTCTTGAAACTGAGGGTGTTCTGGGGAAACCCCTGAACTGGCAGTTGGTGTCAAAAGTGAGAATCGTCTTATATGGCCTCTTCCTTTGAACTTTGCAGCTGGACCCAAACTCTGCACAATTTGGGCCAGAAGTCTCCTGTTGACTTGGCAGCCTAAAGTATCTTGTAGTTTGTCTAACCCTCAATAAATTTGCTTTCATCAAATATTGTATTTGTGACCCCAAAATTACCATCATGTTTTTTTTCTCCGAATAACTAACATTGGGAGAAAGAGTCAGCTGAATCTGTAACTCAACAGAAACAAGTGATCCATATACCATATAAGTGGCCATTTCATTTTGCCTCCTTCCACCAAATCTTAGCAACCTCAACCATTGCCATGAGCCACTGTAGGCCTACCGGCTACAAACAAACAAGTATCTTTTAAAAACCCTTCATACTGCCATTTGATAAATTTCCCAGCAAAGAGATGCCTACTTTAACTCTATGCAAGTGGCTCATATTTGCAAAGTCTGGAGATATTATTAATGTAGTGTGAGAAAATCATCCCAGTGATGCCAGCACATTCTCCTTCCCATGATCTGCTTAGTTTGCAAACATATTCAGGCCATGGGTGAGAGATTTGTATTTCACAGTACAACAATTTTATGGAGGGCATTGAAACTTAGATTGAGCATTTTAGTACAGTCATACATCACTGAATGATAGGGATACGTTCTAAGAGATGCATCCATAGGCAATTTCATCATTTTGCAAACATTGCAGAGAATATTACAAACCCCTAGATTGTACAGCCTACCACGTCTAGGTTAAATGGTATAGCCTCTCTCTCCTAGGCTACAAACCTGTGTACTACACTACTGTACTGAATACTGCAGGCAGTAAGAACACAGTGATAAGAGTTTATGTATCTAAACATACTTAAACATAGAAAAGTATGTAAAAATATGTATTATAATCTCATGGGACCACTTTTTGTATATGTAATCCATCTTTGAAATGTTATTATGCATGACATGACTGTATGACAAAAATAAAATAATACATTGTAAAAAATGTACACATGCATCAAACATTAATATTATAAAAATAAAAATATTCATTGTAAGAATTTGTAATGATCACAAAATGTTCACAGCTTATATTTTAGTACAGTTTCAAATGCCTAGTGCAATTACTATTTATTTCTGTGTGTATTTTAAACATGTATATAATAAATATTTTTCAGGTTCAACAATATATATCAATCCTACTGGCTCTTATAAATATTAGTTAAAATCATTTAGTAAATTCATGTATATATACACACGTGTATCAGTGAGTGTGTGTGCATGTATGTGTGTGTAAATGTAATTGTGTGTGTGTGTAAATGTAATTGGATGCATCCTAATATTTACCCTTACCTACAAGATTTCCAGGATTCATTTATTATCTTTAGATGATGTATAATTAAAGATTTACCAAATAAAACTGTAATCATGGAAAATATCAGATGTTATTAAATTCACCTTGTGCACATAATTGTTTCTTTAAATTTATGTTTCTTGCAAAACTTGCAGTAATGCTCATGCACAAAATAATTTTCTAAATAAAAAATAAAAACATTTTCTGTCATTCTTAATAATTATTTCTCCCCAATAATTAATGTGAATTAATTCTTAATTCTTAATTATAGAATAATGTTGCCCTTCAGATTTCTGAAACTTTTGCATGTTGTATACATTTCACTAACTAGAACAACTTCTGAAATATTGGCATTAATTAATGTCACTCAGCAATTAATGATTTCAAAGAAATTAAATACCATTCATATTCTGAATCACAAGGGTACTTTGGCATCTAATTTAATCAAGCTCTTTGTATCATCATCTACACTTTAATTACTTAACAAACATTTTGCTGTGTGAGAAAGACTGAGGAGGTTATTGTGCTTTTTTAAGATGCAACTTGCTTAATCTAGAGATAGGCAATGCTCCCTATAAGGGACAAAGAGAAAAATGAATGAGCAATAGAGATGTGACAGGCATGGAAAAAGACAATACATTTATAAAACAAATAGGGCCACAGATGATGAAAATGGGGATCAAATCTTGAGATACTGACTCAGTTTATAACCGCACTGTATAATAGAGCAAACCATTTGTTAATTTTTTACAAATGGATTTTAATTTAATTAAGATGAATACAGTGTTTTAAACAAGGCAGGTCATCTTAAAATAAATTAGTAGAATAAAGTGATAAAACCAAGGTAAAAATCATAAACATTTTATAAAGAATTTTTGTCATGTAATTTAATATTTTTGTTTATTTAAAATCACCCAAATCAAAATAATTTTATCTTCATTAATAAATAATCATCAGAAGTTTAACTAATTTTTACTTTATAATACTAGGTTTAAAAATTCTTAACTATATTTGTAATCATATATGCTTATATATAAAATAGACAGGATATATATTTACATGTTCACAATATTATATTGTAATTGTTGCTATGGATGTGGTTTTTCAATAGAATTAATAAGTACTTTTAAAAAGTTTCCATTTCAATTATATATATGTTTGATTTTTCTTGGACAAAGCATACATATATTGGTAGGTAATATGAAAATCTTCTAAAGACATTACAGGAACATGAAAATGTAATTAAATACTCAATAATTTGTAATGTTTTATGTAAGCGGAACACATTTAACTGAAAATTGCTTTTATATAATACTCAAACAAGACTAAAAACATTTTAACTAGCAGAGTAAGTCTTCAAATTGATAATCTGAACTATGTAAGAGGAGAAACTTCAGGCACTCAAATATTTGAAATGCTACAAAATATTTATATAAACTATTATTTAACAATTTCTGTTTGTAGAGTGCTATACAGTAATCAATATAAATGACATCTCAAGTCTTTCTATAGCTTTGACCACATTTACCTCCTAATTTTAATTATTAATATGTTGGAGCAGTGCATACAACTAGATTCCGATCTTCCTTTTTAATGAATAAAAATGTGTCCTTTGAGACAGCATTAAAGAAAGAGCACCTTGTATAAATTCAATGCCAAGAGACAAGATATTCTTGATCCTGAAGTCTTGTTCTTTTATACAGCACTGTAATTAATAATAAGAAGAAAAGCAGGACATAGATGTGGAGTCTATTTTAATCAAAAATTGTCTATAGATTTTGATGATAAAATTTAAAAATCTACTATATTTAGTTACAAAAAACTAGGTTGTGGGAACATATTTGGTCAATAAAACACCCCTACCAAATGCTGACAAGAAAAAAAGTTAGGTGCCACCTTTCTTCTCTGCAGATGGCCTGAGATGGGTTAATTTGAAAGAATGCTTCCAAACCTGAGGTGACCCCTGAGAACAGCATAATTCACTGCTGTCTCCTACATTCAGTTTCTCAGTTTGTGCTCTTTTAATTTTGGGGGTAGGGAAGGGAGTCCTTTCAACCGATCTTCAGCATGATGGCAGAGCCAAGGAGTGTGCACAGATGGCACGGTGTCTGACTTTGTTCCAGCAGCCACTTGGGCTTTCTCTGGGTCTTCTCTGCCCTAGGGATAGCACCACTATTGAAAACATGTCTTTGTGACATTCTCTATGCCAGGAACTCCCAACACATTTTCCTTGACACTGATGAAATGAATAAAAATAAACCAAGAGGTGTGCTGTTTGTTTCTGTTTTCTCCTTTCTGCAGCCCTTCTTGATCATCTAATATTTTTAAATACATTGTCGATCACCAAAAGGAGCATAAGGGGTATATTGATTTGTAGCAGATGTATTAATAGCCCAGCCCCTATTCCTTACCTGTAGCTGCTGGGAAGAAAAGGAATCTTAACACTCTACAAGGTCTCATCTCCAGAACTTGCACCTGTTTCTAGCTGAGGACTTTCTCTAGCAGCACGAGAGCTTGTTACTGGGCATGAAGTGGGAAGAAAAGGTGAGGGTAACTAAGAAGAATCTCCCTGGATTCAGTGATGTAATTGTGAGGCATGTTCCACATAGCTTCCCAGAGAATTAAGCCCAGATACCTAATAATAATGGCTACATCAGGGGTCTTGTTAGTTCTCATTCTACACTGTCTACAGGTTATTACTATCAGTTTTCTGTCTTTTTTTTTTAGCAGTACGACGTGACATCTGTAAAATCTATATTTCCTCTCTTTCTCCTTCCAGCCTTAGTGAAACTATGCTGTAGAATTAAAGCAAAATTATGTTGTGCCCCAGAGCCCCTTATGTCTTGAACTGCTCTCCATATTTCTTCTTCCCAATCTCCATGTGGGGAAGTAAGACCAATTTCAATGTAGTCTTACTGCGAAGATCATGTTCCAGACCAGCAGCATTAGTGTCACCCAAGAACTTACTACAGATGAAGAATCTCAGGCCTGCTCAATCAGAATGTGCAGCTTCAGCGAGCCCCCACCCCACACCCCACCCCCTCCCCCCGCTGATTTATGCGGGGAAGAGAAGTTCTTCTCTATGTGGATTGAACATGACATTAAACATGTTTTGCCAAATTACCTGTCCCAGATTTTTCTCCATCCTTTTTTGTGTGGCTATATTCGAAACAGAATCTTTCTCATCACTTGTAGCCTGAATGGAATTTGAAACAAAATAATAAATAAATCAATGAAGTATGTTTCAAAGACTATATATTTAAAAGTTCACAATATAAATGAGAGTTGAATTACCTTCAAGGCTGGTGGTTTCTAAGACACTGAAAAACAAAAGGGATACATAATCACTCATATATAAATATGATAAAGTTATCCATACATTCACACAGTGTTAGCATCAAGCTGTAACCTTCTGCCTGTACTGGTGTAGGCTCTGATGTCTTCTACTTTGTGTCTTGGGACTGGAACATGACAGAAATACACTGATAAAAGGGAATACTGGCTCCATGAAATATACCCTTACAATTTCAAACGCGATATGATTTGTCATATGTCGAAAACTAAAATAAAACCGTGTCAATATCAATGTGGATATGTCGACTGATGAGGACAAATATGACTTAAAATCAGAGGAGCAACTCATACACCTGAGAATCAATGTCAAAGCAGGTGCTACATGATCCCACATGTCTTTCACGCAAGAAATCAAAAGGATTTACACCATTATACTACAAACATTCATCATGCTCTTTAACTTGCCCAATAACTGAGAAGGCACACAATTACGATGACACTTCAGTTGAACGTACACTTCACATCACTTCAGTGGAAGTGTCCTAAATTGATCACCTTGGATATCTGCTGATACCTAGTAGATAACATTCATTATCTCTCACACCCATCTGGTGTAATAATGTGCCTAAGTTTCTTTTATCCACTAGTTTAGCCTCCTGAAAGTTTCTTCATCCACTCATGGCACCAAAGGATAATACATTAGCCTCAAGAAAAATATCATCAATTATCAATTTTGACATACTTCTACAAAGTAAAACTGCTACAAGCATTAGATATTAATAAGTTTTTCATTCAGAAATCACTCCAATGTTCATTGAAAATGATCACTTTAGGAGTTCATTAGAATTCTACACAGTTTTTGTTTCTAAAATAGTCTTGTTTGGGAATATCACACTATTCTCTATAGAAGTTTCATTAAATAGCTATTTTATCCAAGAGTTAGCTCCTTGAACAAGGAAGCCAATGTATTCATATTCAAGTTTATCTCATTTCTATTACTAAAATCAACAAAATATGTATCTCTGATGCCTCCTAGTAACAAAGAAGAGTAATGAGTCAGTGTGCTTTATCCCAATTCTAGCATTGTTTCCTGCTTCCAGTAGCTCCTGGAGCTGCCAAAATCAAATATTTTTTAGGCAAATATTCCAAATGCATCTGAAGTGAGTTCACTCAGGTTTCCTCAGCAGAAACCCCAAAATTATATAAATAACTTCTTTTCCCTCCTTCCTGCCTCACGATCCGTCTTCCTTGGGAAAATAATTGCTACATCAGGGGTCTCCTTAGTTCTCATTCTACAGTGTCTATGGGTTATTACGATCAGTTTTCTGTCTTTTTTTAGCAGTACGATGTGACGTCTGTAAAATCTATACTTCCTCTCTTTCTCCTTCCACTCTTAGTGAAACCATGCTAAGTTAAAGCAAAATTATGCTTTTCCCTGAGCCCCTTATGTCTTGAACTGCTCTCCATATTTCTTCTTCCCAATTTCAACGTGGGGAAGTCTATAATCTTACTGCAAAGATCATGTTCCAGACCAGCAGCATTAACATCACCCAAGAACTTATTACAGATGAAGAATCTCAGGCCTGCTGAATCAGAATGTGCAGCTTTGAGGCGCCACACCCCCGCCCCGGCTGATTTATTCGGGGAAGAGAAGTTCTTTTCTATTCTGACTGAACATGACATTAAATGTGTTTTGCAAAATTACCTGTCCCAGATTGTTGTCCATCCTTTATTTCCGTGGCTATATTCGAAACAGAATCTTTCTCGTCACTGGTAGCCTGAATGAGGTTTGAAACAAAGTAATCAATACATGAAGTAGGTTTCATAGACCATAGAGTTAATAGTTCAACATATAAATGAGACTTTAATTACCTTCTCAGCTGGTTGTTTCTGAGAAGACACTGAAAAGCAAAAGGGATACATAATCACTCATATGTACATATGATAAATTTATCCATACATTCATGCAGTGTTAGCATCAAGCTGTTATCTTCTTGCCTGTACTAGTGTAGGCTTTGATGTTTTCTACTTTTTGTCTGGAGACTGGAACACGACAGAAATACACTGAGAAAAAAGGAATACAGGCTTCACAAAATATACCCTTACAATTTCAAACATGGTATGATTTGTGATATGTCTAAAACTAAAATAAAACCGTGTCAGTATCAATGTGGATATGCCGAGTGACGAGGACAAATCAGAGGAGTAACTTACACACCTGAGAATCAATGTCAAAGCAGGTGGTACATGATCCCGCATGTCTTTCTTGCAAGAAATCAGAAGGATTTACACCATTATACTACAAACATTCGTCATGCTCTTTAACTTGCCCAATAACTGAGAAGGCACACAATTACGATGACACTTCAGTTGAACATACAGTTCACGTCTCTTCAGTGGAAGTGTCCTAAATTGATCACCTTGGATATCTGTTTGCTGATACCTAGCAGATAATATTCATTATCTCTCACACCCATGTGGTGTAATAATTTGCTTAAGTTTCTTGTATCCACTAGTTTGGCATTCTGAAAGTTTCTTCATCCACTCATGGCACCAAAGGATAATATATTAGCCTCAAGAAAAATATCAATTATCAATTTTGGCATACTTCTACAAAGTAAAACTGCTACAAGCATTAGATATTAATGAGTTTTACATTCAGAAATCACTCCAATATTCATTGAAGATGATCACTTTAGGAGTTAATTAGAATTCAACATAATTTTTGTTTCTAAAATAGCCTTCTTCGGAGTATCATGTTATTCTCCAAAGAAGTTTCATTAAACAGCTATTTTATCCAAGAGGTAGCTCCTTGAACAAGGAAGCCAATCTATTCATATTCAAGTTTATCTCATTTTTATAACTAAAATCAACAAAACATGTATCTCTGATGCCTAATAGTAACAAAAAGGAGTAATGAGTCAGTGTGCTTTATCCCAATTCTAGCATTGTTTCCCGCTTCCAGTAGTTCCTGGAGCTGCCAAAATCAAATATTTTTATGCAAATATTCCAAATGCATCTAAAGTGAGTTCACTCAGGTTTCCTCAGCAGAAACCCCAAAATTATGTAAATGACTTCCTCTTTTCCCACCTTCCTGCCTCATAATCCGTCTTCCTTGGGAAAATAATGGCGTGAACCCAGGAGGTGGAGTTTGCAGTGAGCGGGGATCCCGCCACTGCACTCAAGCCTGGGTGACAGAGCGAGACTCCGTCTCAAAAAAGAAAAGAAAAGAAAAGAAAAGAAAAGGTATCATTCACTTCTGCTGCAGGAAGTGCTCTCAATCATTAGTTTAGATATCTACTTGGAGAAAAATTGTTGCTAAAAATACTCATGTTATCCACAGTCATGAAGACTTCTGATATTTTCAACTTCTGGATTCTCAACTTAAGTTCTCTTGCCATCTTTTCATTCACTTATGCAAAAAAAAGTATGCATTACACATCAAATAACTAATGAGTACTCAGATTTTCATTTACAAAATGTAACCAAAAATCTCTGAATCATCATTGACTTTTTTTTCATAATGATCAACTTTCTTTTTTTTTTTTTTTGACATGGAATCTTGCTCTGTTGCCTAGGCTGGAGTGCAGTGGCACAATCTCGGCTCACAGCAACCTCCGCCACCGGGGTTCAAGTGATTCTCCTGCCTCAGGCTCCCTACTAGCTGGGACTACAGGCACATGCCACCACGCCTGGCTAATTTTTTGTATTTTTAGTAGAGATGGGGTTTCACCATGTTAGCCAGGATGGTCTCCATCTCCTGACCTTGTGTTCCTCCCACCTCAGCCTCCCAAAGTGCTGGGATTACAGCCGTGAGCCACCGCGCTTGGCTTAATCAACTTTTACATATCAAAATAATTGCCATGATTATGGACAGTTACACTTTTAGTACTCAAGAAATAAATTTCTCGTTTGTTTTTTTCTAGTCAGTTTGATATGCAATAGCATAGCAGCCTCTGAGGTACTTTTATACAATGGCTATTTCATCAAAAACAGCACTGTTTTTAAAGAAAACTGCCAATGTTTTGATATCCAAGTGCATCCCAGTTCACTAACAAACATGAATGAAGCACATATCATTGATGTGTAGCCCCTATAGAGAGAAGAAATGAGTTCCTGTGGTTTCCTGTCGTTCTTCTATCCTCTGCTTCCAGTAAGCTCCAAAGCAGCAATAATTTAGTCTTCTCTTTGAGTGGGAATATACTGAGTCTACATAAAGTGAATTCCCTCGAGTTTCCTCATCAGAAACCTCCGAATTACCTAGCCAGCTGCTTTCTTAATTTACACCATCCCACCTCACATTTTTTTTGCAAATATACTAATGTCCATTTCTCAACAATGAATATTATATTTTGATCTGCAAGTTTAAGTGTTCACCAAAGTTTTAAGAAAAAGAATGTTTAAATTACATTATATTTACTATTAAAATTTAATAAATTATATTTACAATTTAATTAAAATTAGGCTTATAATTTAATGTAATTTAACAATTAATTTTAAATTTATTTTAAATTATATTTAAATTATATTTATTTTCAAAAATTATATTATTAAAGCATAGAAAATTATTCAGCTATATTCACTGCCTCACCACCTTTGTTTTTTTGTACACAAAAAATAACATTATCATTATTTGATTGCTCTCATGAAGCACTTTTTATAATACAAATACCATTTGCTTTTTGTCCAGTTGCTGGTAGTGCTTTTCATTCCTATTTAAAAAAAAAAAGAAATCTTCAGAAAATGTTATATTTACTACTCAGTCAGTAATTCAAGAAATATTTTCTGTGTCTATAAATTCATAAGGTCTATACTGGAAAATCTGATAATATGAATAAAATACTAATTTTATTTATTTATCAAGTGAAAAAAGAAATTTATAAAAACAAACAAAAGCAGAAAGACACAATTCATTATTTCCACAATTCAAGTCAATAAAAACAGTGATAGCACAAAGGCAATAACACTTATTTCTACTTGGGAAGCTTCTGAGACACTGCAAATTTAGGGTTCTAGTTTTAAAATAGACAAGTGAAGAGTAAGAGTGTGAAGTGTTTCTAGTGAGGGCAGCATGTGCAAAAAAATAAAGCATGAAACAGCATAGCCAATAAGAAATACCACAATAACGTGGTAAAACTTGGACACAGACCGAGAAAGTGGAGTGGAGAGATAAAATGGGAGAAACAGGCCAAACCACAAAATAAGTGTTATGCTAGAATGTAAATGTTTCTTTCGTGTAATGAGGGTCCAGCCATAAGCAGATGAGTTAGATAAAAGTAAACATGTTTAAGAAAGGTCACCCTGAAAGACATATATAGATAGATAAACATGGGGAGAAGAGAGAAACAAAAACAAACATTCCGAAAGTATAGGGAAGACAGTGTATTACAGTAATAAGATATGAGAAATGGTTAAAGGTAGAAAATACAAAATTTGGTGAGTCACTGGATTGGCAATGTGTGGGAAACCTGGAGTGCAGTTTTTCTGCTTCAATGTTTCATTGCTACTTTCTTGGTGTTATTTACTAAAATTGGGAAGCCAGATGACAGAGTAGATTACAAAGAGTCAGGAAAGAATCTGGAAGGCAGTTTGAGACCTATTAAATTTGAGGCACAAAGGGGACTTAGAAGACTGATCTGGGTAAATACATTTGGAGTAGAAATAGATGACCTTACTAAAAAAAACCCATATGTTGTTGAGAAGGTCAACATTTGTAAAATATACTAAACTGGTAGGATTCAATAATTTAAACCTATGAAGAACCCTGAAGTTTTGAAAACAAAAAGAAAACAAAACATGGGATTCAAAATTTCAATTATATATTTCTATACTGGATTAAAAGATATAAAATATATTTTCTTAATGTATGCAGATATTTATTTCTGGAATATTATGGTCATCTGCATTTTTGAACTTAATGAAAACAGTTATGTAAACCAGTAATTCAAGGTATCCTAAGAAAGCTCATTTTTAAAAAATCATCTTAAAAGTTTAACTTGCATGAATGTTTATTCTATTATAGAATTATAAGGCATTTTAAGTGCTACTAAAATATAAGAGAGAAATGTAAAACCTATTTTAAAGTTCATATGGTTTTCTGATTCTCCTGTAAATTATATACTAATAGCTCTAATTGCCTACTTATGCCATAAAGATAATAGTTAAAAATCAGAGAAAGGATCAAGTAAAATAATCATATGACTATGCAAGCTGAAGATTTACCTGTCGTCAGATACACTATGCCTGTCAATCAGGACCCAATACTGACATGAAGAGAGAAGAAATTTATTTTAAACATCAAGTCAAAAGGATTCCTGAGTTTTAGAGCTGAATAAATTTATATGCAAGGTATAACAACTATAAATACTAAAGTTAATAATGCTTCCAGAGAATAATACAAAATGTCCCAACTGTAGGAGATAGTTTTAAAAGTAAAAAGTAATATTCCAGAGATAATTCTGTGTACTCTGTTGGCAATATTTCTTTCCTTACAATTCTATCAAAATAGGTACTTTGTTTAGAAAACAATCATGAGTGTTGATTGCATTCATCACATGTATGTTCTTAAGTACAGACGTTATCAGCACAAGGTAAGTCAGACTAGCTCCAGAAATAAGTAATAATTTATTTCTTTAAGAGGGTTCCAGGTTAAAAATATATTTTTTCTCATTCAATGAATATAAATTAGAAACCTCATTTAAAATTAACCAGAAATGGCTAGGCGTGGTGGCTCACACCTGTAATCCCAGCACTTTGGGAGGCCGAGGCGGGCAGATCACGAGGTCAGGAGATCGAGACCATCCTGGCTAACACAGTGAAACCCCGTCTCTACTAAAAATATTTTTAAAAAATTAGCCGGGCGTGATGGCGGGTGCCTATAGTCCCAGCTACTTGTGAGGCTGAGGCAGGAGAATGGCATGAACCCGGGAGGTGGACCTTGCAGTGAGCCGAGATCATCCACCGCCCTCCAGCCTGGGCGACAGAGCGAGACTCCCTCTCAAAAAAAAAAAATTAACCAGAAATTTTAATTTTTATTAATTTATGTATTAATTAATTTTTATTATTTTTTATTATTTAATTACTTATTTATTTTCTCTCTTATTATCAAAAAAAGGCTAAAACAGCTGCCAAGATTATGTAAAAGTGAAATAAATTAGTTAAGCAACTTAGGAATATACCAAATATTACTTTAAAAAACTTTTAACAAGAGTCAAAAATTAATGATTCATTCAAAATCTGATATAGCCTAAAAGACATTTTACTTTGCATTATCTATGAACACAGCATTCACTAGATAAAATATGACACACCACTTTACTGAAATTTTAAAAAGTGAGGATTGAATTTTCTTTCCATTTAGAATTTTTAAATTAATAAATAGATGCATATATTTTTAGTGTACATGTGATGATTTGATCCATCTATATAATCTAATGAGGGTAACAGAGAGACACATTACCTTAAATATGTATGTTTTATTTAAACTAGAAATATTCAAGTTATTCTCTCCTGGCTATTTTTAAATGTAAAACAGAATGTTGAATATAGTCACCCATAAATTTTCTTCCAATCCTTTATTAAAATCACCCGTAAGTCACTCAGAAGAATCTGAGCATTTTTTTAATTACTTGGCTTTCTTTTCCTAATCTATAATCTAAATTATAATCTATAATTTCCTAATCTATAATTTTCTTTTCCTAATTCTATAATATGATATGGAGACATTCTACTGTCATTTAAATTCACCGTTATTGAGGTGTTTTATACTAATCTTTGTCATCTTGACACTCTTATTCAATTCTGTATTCTTACTTCTTTCCCCTCCTCACCTTTGTATTTGTGGAGCTGTTCCTTCAGGTTGCTTTCTACTTCTTTCCTTCCCTAATGGCAAACCTAACAATCATTTACTCCCACGACCTTTTAGGAATCCTAGTCCCATGCGTATATTTCCCTTGTTGTTACACTTCTTTTCTATTATTACCTGGAGAACTTCCATTCCTTTATAGGATCCTCGTCATCGTTATAAAGACAGGGAGATGGCAAGTGAATAAAGCATGGGAAAAATATTTTCCAAATAAAACCATTTACCATTGTAAAACTAGAGATCATTAACAGATAAGAGTGAGTTGGTGAACAGGACTGGACTCTGACTATTCTATGTTGGCTTTTAACCATATCTTCATTTACCTTATCAACATCTTGGTCTTCAAACAAGGTTTCATTTTCTGTTTTTTCAATGCCACATGCAGCATCTACTACAGTAAAAACAAAGTCAAGAGTAGATGAAATGCGTGTAATTAAGAATCAATAAATAAGAACCGGGTGCGGGGGCTCACAACTTTAATCCCAGCACTTTGGGGGGCCGACGCAGGCAGATCATACGAGGTCAGGTGTTCAAGACCAGCCTGGCCAACATGGTGAAATTCCATCTCTACCAAAGGTACAAAAATAGCCAGGTGTGGTGGTGCACACCTGTAATCCCAGCTACTCGGGAGGCTGAGGCAGGAGAATCACTTGAACCCAGGAGGTGGAAGTTGCAGTGAGCCAAGATCATGCCACTGCACTCCAGCCTGGGCAACAGTGAGTAACACTCTGTCTACAAAAAATAAGAAAGAAAAAGAAAAAAAAAGAATCAGTAGATAATACAATAGTCAGGTTTCAAATAGCTTACACTTTTCTGCAGATTGTTGAGAAATAGTCCTACTGTTCATAAAGTATGGTTCTGAAATGCTCTAGAAGAAAGACAATAGGTTTAAGAATAACATGCAGCAAGTTGAAATAATGATAATTGCCACCATTACTACACGATCTAACACAAAAAGGATAGACTTTGAAGTCACTCATATGTAGATTCAAACCTCAAGTCTGCCATTTACTTATTTACATATTCAGATGAGATGATGATTATGATTGGTGATACAGATATTCTCAAAATGTTACTCCTTTCAACCCCAGTTGATTATTATACAAATACTATGATATTCATTAGTTTCTTTTATTAACCACAACAAACTGGGACAAAAATTTACTCATATGTAATTTAGAGTAATACTGAACAAAACTAACAATAAAAAGTCAATTAATCACTTTAGTTTTCAAAATATTTATGCATGATATATATTTGTGTGAATTACTTTCTGTGGAAAAAAATGTGAGAATGTAGTTTTTAGTAGTACTATATTTAAATGGGCTAGCATCGCAATCAGTATAAGTTGCTTCTATTCTGTGTGTCAAAAGCTAAAAACAAATTATTGTATAACTTCAGCTCCTTCCAAAAAAGACAGAACAAAGCAACCATCCACCTTATGGAGCAATGATTCACGAATGAAGGCCACACATAGCTACTAAATAGAAAGCTGTAACTAAGTATCCTGACAACAGAAACAGGTGAAACGAAAGAATAGACACTAAAGACATGTGGTCTGCAAGGAAAAAGTTAGACTGAGGTAAATCATTCTTAAACAAAGGGGAAGGAGGGAGAAACAAACAAAAAAAGAGACATGACCAGTCAATCAAATATGAGCTTAAAAGAAAAGCTTGTGTTCATAATATATGCCTAATAATGCTGGTTAGCATTTACTCAACAATTTGTTTTGTGTAAATACTTATGTAATAAAAAGTTTAGTTTGTTTACTATAAAATAACGCATCCCAAGAGTTAAACATGATCATTCACCTGAAAGCTGAAACATTCTTACTACAAAGAGAGAGAGAGAGAGAGAGAGAGAGAGAGGAAAAAAAACGCAATAGAATTCCAGCAACTTAACACCTGGAGAAAGAATTTTTATTCAGAATTCAAAAGAGTAATGTATGTCCTGAAAAATATGTATTTAATAGAACATGGTTGGGGCTTTGAAAATTTAATCTAAAATCCTAATCTAACTTCCAGTTGGAAGATATTAGAAGACACGCTGAATCCACCTTTCCTATTTCCTTTCCATCTTTTCCAATTTTCATTTTATTCTATGACATATTTTCTCAGCATAACTCACCTCAACTTATAGATTCTAAACATTAGAAGAAAAGATAAATTCAGAACATTCAAGACATTTAATAGATTTAATTATTAGATATCTTATGCATATTATGTTACCTGTAACATTCCATTAAGAAAAAAAGCCCATTTCCCTGTTTGATGATTCACATTAAAAACTATTAAAATGTTTCTTACATGCAAGACCTTATTCTGGGTACTCAAGATACATACAAATAGGTTTTCTAGCTTCAAGTGGCTCATAGTAATGCAGGAGCTTTACAATTATTTTTTCAATAACTAAGCACAAAAGCCTCTGAAATTTGAAATTTAGAATGAGATACAAAGACCCTGAGTGGATTTTTTTTAATTACGATGCAAAAACCTTGTGAAATTAAAGTCTGACCACAGAAATATGAAGAGTCTCTGCTTATCAAACAGGTTGTTATTTTAAACAAAATGCATATTCTTCGATTAGATAAAGATTTTACAGTATACTCTTAATAAAAAAGACTTGGAAAACACAGTGTAAACCCTCTCTAATACAGGTGTGAGAACAGAATTTAAATTTCTAATATTCCACAACTTTTTTAAATTAGAGATAAGCTCTTGCTATATTGCCAAGCTTGGTCTTAAACTCCTGGAATCAAGAAATTCTCCTGGCTTGATCTCTTGAATAGGTGGGACTACAGGCACATGGTACCATGTCTAGTTAAAATTTCCACAATTTCTAATATTATTTTAGTCTAATTATATAGAACCAAGAATAAAAATAAAGAAATAGCTTTCTGCAAAAATACTGTATGATGTTAAAATAGGTGTACAAGAAATAAAAAGAAACTATATGCTATGTGTAACAGGGTGATTCCATGATTCCCATAATAAGTCATCTGATGTAACAAACATTCATTTAAACAGAGGTATTATTAGTCATACTCATATGATATACAACTCAAAGTAAAAACACTTACTCAGATAAGCCTAGACCAAAATTTGTATCTCCTCTGTTGTGGGAAAGCATTCCCAAACAACATTTTTCTGTCACTATGTATTTTCCAACAATTTTTTTTTAGATCACACCTCTCAAAGTATTTATCAACTATTTCTTATTTGCAAAGTAAAAAAAAATTAAAATTATCCCCTCCTATTTCTTTAAAATTGTTATCTCTAATAAAAGTTTTAATACTAACATAAAACAATGATAGGTAGACAACTGCTAAGTTTTAGAAGAAAATAATACAAAAAATGGGATTCAGAGTGAGAAAATTAATTTCACAAGAGAGTACTCTACCTCAGATTCCAAAGCAAACTTATCCTTTGTCACAGGCTGTGCAACATT
The DNA here is from genome assembly GCF_028858775.2 of Pan troglodytes. NCBI lineage: Eukaryota > Metazoa > Chordata > Mammalia > Primates > Hominidae > Pan > Pan troglodytes. The sequence goes on along the minus strand of NC_072416.2, from coordinate 38,355,411 downwards.
ATCCAGTAGGTAGCGACACCTACAGAGCAAAAAGATATGACAAAAATGAGCACGTTCATTTCTTAAAAGGAAACAAAAACCGTCAGTCTATACATGCATGTCCCCTCCAAAAAAAAATGGTAAAACAAAGTCTGAGGAAGGTCAGTTATCCTTATATTAAATAATATTTCTTGGTATAATTAAGATATGGCTTCTGTATTAGAAAACATTTCAGTTACCTATTTCTGCCTCCACCTCTCCCAACCTATGAAATATCCAGTGCAGACTCACCCTTAAACCCGTAACAAATAGTGACAGGCATTATAACAGCATGGCCAGACAATAATTTGTCTTTATAAATTATCTACCCTAAAGACTAAACTGAAAATCCAATTGATATCTGACACAACTTTTGTTACTGAACTGCAGTAAACCTGATAACCTAAAACAAGGTAGAAAAGGCACTGTATCTTCTGCATTATCTATTTCTGATTCAAAGACTAATCTGTGTCACGGGAAAATGGGAGTCTTGGATCTTCAGCATGTAAGCTACTTAGATTGCCCATTGATTCTCTTTACTCTAGAACTCTACAGGGAGCCCCCTGAAACACTGCAAATGTTTGAAAGCTGAGTGTAAAAAAAGTCAAAGTACAAATGTACTTTGGGAATATTCTTCACAGAAGATTAAAACATTAAAAATTATAAAATCCAATTATTGTCATTATATAGATCCTGCCTTATTCAGGTCCACAAAAACCAGCAAGCTTAAGAACCTTCATAGACACTCAGATACTCAAGAGACAGACTGCTGGTAAAGTCTCCCTCCTGAGTACTTACAGCTTAATTTCATTCATCACTATCTAAATATCTTCCTTCCCATGGGCTCCCCCTTCTGGATCCCTCTTCTGCAGGGATCCATGGCAATCTCCAATCTACATCTTCAAATTTGTCTGTCCCCTGCAAATTCCATTCTTATCCACTTTCATTGGGTTCAACAGCTCATTATTCCATTCTCATCCTTTTCCACTGTATTCACTAGAGCCACTCCCTCTTTCTAAAACTAAAATCACTCAATGACAGAATGATGTAAAAGAAGACTGGGTTTTGAACTAAGAAACCTGAGTGCAATTCTCATTTCTCTGATTTACTGTATCCAAATAATTTTCTGTCTTTGAGTTTCAGGTTCTCCACCTGAACAACCACTTGATCAGGATGTTAAGCAAGGATTCAAGTACTAGAGGATATTTTGTTTAGTCTCTAGGATTTCTTAACATTCTGAAATTCTATGCACCTCTGATTTTGTCTACAGGAAAATGGGGAATATTTAGCTGCCTTAAATGAAAACTATAATAGAAGATCATAAACCCTAAAAAAAGCAGAGGAGAAAGTAAAAAGAAATCAAGAAAATATTATTAAAATGTCACAGAAGGAAAAAAAAGAATCCGGAAAATAAGAAAAAGCTTCAGCGAACGAGGCAGGGTACTCACTTAAAGAGAAAACCTAACTGGGTAGGCAGTAAGTAGAGAAATGAATTAGAAATATCCTTTTAATATATGCTAAATATAGTTAACATAACATGGACTATATGTAGATATTCTCCAAGCACAGTAAGATAATATTTTTCTAGGAATGGCCTGGTCTTGCTTATGAAAAACTTAGGGTCCTGTGGCCACAGATAACTGATAACTGCCTTTAAAACTTTGATGGTTAAAAAAAAAAAAAAGTAATATGGTTGCCACTGCCCTTTCAAAATATTTGGACAAACTTTTGGAGTAGCCAGGCTTCTAAATAACACTCTAAAGACAGTTAATATATAACAAAATGTGACTTTCTGAATTGATCCGATGTAAATCAGTACCGTGATCCCATTGCTGCATAGTCCTCTATCCATCTATGCTTAGGGGCAAATGAAGTGATTTGAGAGCCAGGCAGGATGATGGTCTAATCTTGGGTTGGCTACCTGTTAACTGTGGAATCATGAGCCAATATTTCAACCTCTTTAAAGCAGAGTTGCCTAATTAGTAAAAAAGCAATAATAGCACAAATAGTTTGTAAAGTTGTGTGAAGATGACATGACATGATAAATGTTAAGCATGTAATATGGTGTCTAGCACAGAGTAGAACACTAAACAGATACTTTCTATTCTCTCTATTCACTTAGTTAACATATCACATTAAAAAATCTGTGAAATCATACCTGTCAAAACAATCTTCAACAGGAGGAAGCAATATGAAAGAAAAAGTAAAATGCATTTTAAATCAACAATAGAAAACTATAGAATACTAAAAACATAAAAGAGCACAGTGGCTTGTTCCTATAATCCCAGCTACTCAGAAGGCTGAGGCAGAAGTATAACTTGAGAAGCCCAGGAATTTGAGACCAGCCTGGGCAACATAGCAAGACTCTATCCTTATAAAAATAATAATAATAATCAACAAGGCCTGGTGTGGTGGGTCACGCCTGTAATCCTAGCAGTTCGAGAGGCCTAGGCAGGGGAATCACTTGAGGTCAAAAGTTTGAGACCAGCCTGGACAACATCGTGAAACTCCACCTCTACTAAAAATACAAAAATTAGCCAGGTGTGGTGGTGTGTACCTGTAATCCCAGCTAGTCGGGAGGCTGAGGCAGGAGAATCACTTGAACCCAGGAGGTGGAAGCTGCAGTGAGCCAAGATTGCACCACTGCACTCCAGCCTGGGCTGCGGACTAGTAAGACTGTGTTTAAAAAAGATAAAAAAAAAAAACCAAACAAATGAAGAATCAGTAAATACTGCAATAGGCAGGCTTCAAATAGCTTACCATCTTCTATCAATCATAGAGAAATAATCCTTCTCTCTGGGATGTATAGTTTTGAAATAGTCTAGAAGAAAAACACAATAGGTTTAAGAATAACATGGAGCAAGTTAAAATAATGATAATAACCACCATTACTACATGATCTAACAGGAAGAGTATGGACGTTGAAGTCACTCATATGTAGATTCAAACCTCAAGTCTGCCATTTACTTATCTACATATTCACATGGGGTGATGGTTATGATTGGTGAGACAGATATTTTCAAAATGTTACTCCTTTCAACCCCAGTTGATAATTATACAAATACTATGATATCCATTAGTTTCTTTTATTAGCCACAACAAACTAGGACAAAAATGTACTCATATGTAATTTAGAGTATTACTGAATAAAACTAATAATAAAAAAGTAAATTAATCACATTATTTTTCAAAATAGGTATGCATGATGTATATTTGTGTGAATTGCATTTTGTGGGAAAAATGTGAGAATGTAGTTTTTAGTAGTACTATATTTAAATGGGTTGGCATCAGAAACAGTACAAGTTGCTTCTATTCAGTGTGTCAAAAGCTAAAAACAAATTGTTGTATAACTTCAGCTCCTTCCAAAAAAGACAGAAAAAAGCAACCATCCACCATATGGAGCAATGATTCATGAATCAAGGCCACACATAGCTACTGAATAGACAGCTGTAACTAGGTATCCTGACAATAGAAACAGAAGTGAAATGAAAGAATAGACACTAAAGACATGTGGGCTGCAAGGAGAAACTTAGACTGAGGTAAATCATTCTTAAACAAAGGGAAGGAGGGAGAAACAAACAAAAAAAGAGGCATGACCAGTCAATCAAATATGAGCTTAAAAGAAAAGCTTGTGTTCATAATATATGCCTAATAATACTGGTTAGCATTTACTCGACAATTTGTTTTGTGTAAATACTTATGTAATAAAAAGTTTCATTTGTTTACTATAAAATAACACATCCCAAGAGTTAACCATGATGATTGATCTGAAAACTGACACATTCTTACTACAGAGAGAGAGAGAGAGGGAAAAAAACAACAACAATAAAATTCCAGCAACTTAACACCTGGAGAAAGAATTTTTATTCAGAATTCGAAAGAGTAATGTATGTCCTGAAAAATATGTATTTAATAGAACATGATTGGGGCTTTAAAAATTTAAGAAAATTTAATCTAAAATCCTAACAGGCTGTATCCACATTTCCTATTTCCTTTTCATCTTTTCTAAATTTTATTTTCTTCTATATGACATATTTTCTCAACATAAGTCACCTCAACCTATACAGTCTCAACATTGGAAGAAAAGATAAATTCAAAACATTCAAGAAATTTAATAGATTTAATTATTAGATATGTCATGCATATTATGTTACCTGTAACATTCCATTATAAAAAAGCCCATTTCCTTGTTTGTTGATTTACATTAAAAACTACTAAAATGTTTCTTACATGCAAGACCTTATTCTGTGTATTCCAGGATACATACAAATAGGTTTTCTAGTTTCAAGTGGCTCGTAGTAATGCAGGAGCTTTACAATTATTTTTTCAATAACTAAGCACAAAAGCCTCTGAAATTTGAAATTTAGAATGAGATACAAAGACCCTGAGTGGATTCTTTTTAATTACAATGCAAAAACCTTGTGAAATTAAAGTCTGACCATAGGACTATGAAGAGTCTCTGCTTATCAAACAGGTTATTTTAAACAAAATGCATATTTTTCAATTAAATAAAGAGTTTAAAGTATACTCTAAATAAAAAAGGCTTGGAAAACACTGTGTAAACCTTCTCTAATACAGATTTGAGAACAGAATTTAAATTTCTAAACTTCCACAAGTTTTTAAAATTAGAGATAAGCTCTTGTTATATTGCCAAGCTTGGTCTTAAACTCCTGGGCTCAAGAAATTCTCCTGGCTTCATGTCTTGAATAGGTGGGATTACATGGACATGATACCATGTCTAGTTAAATTTCCACAATTTCTAATATTATTTTAGTCTAATTATAGAGCCACGAATAAAAATAAGGAAATAGCTCTCTGTAAAAATAGTGTACGATATCAAAATATGTGTACAAGAAATAAAAAGAAACCACATGCTATGTGTAACAGAGTGATTCCATGATTTCTATGATAAGTCATCTGATGTATTAAAGATTCATTTAAACAGAGGTATTATTAGTCATACTCATATGATATACAACTCAAAGTAAAAACACTCAAATAAGCCTAGACCAAAATTTGTATCTCCTCTATTGTGGGAAAGCGTCACCGAACACCATTTTTCTGTCACTGTGTATTTTCCAGCAAATTTTTTTTCAGATCACACCTCTCAAAGAATTTATGAGCTATTTGTTATTTGCCAAAGTAAAAAAAAATTAAAATTAACCCCTCCCATTTCTTTAAAATGGTTATCTCTAATAAAAGTTTTAATACTAACATAAAACAATGATAGGTAGACAACTGCTAAGTTTTAGAAGAAAATAATATAAAAAATGAGATTCAGAGTGAGAAAATTAATTTCACAAGAGAGTACTCTACTGCAGATTCCAAAGCAAACTCATCCTCTGTCACAGGCTGTGCAACAGCATCCGGTCTGTAGAGACTCCTACAGAGCAAAAAGATACAACAAAAATGAGCACGTTCATTTCTTAAAAGAAAACAAAAACCGTCAGTCTATACATGCATGTCCCCTCCAAAAGAAATGGTAAAACAAAGTCTGAGGAAACTCAGTTATCTGCATATTAAATAATATTTCTTGGTATAATTAAGATATGGCTTCCGTTTTAGAAAACATTTCGGTTACCTATTTCTGCCTCCACCTCTCCCAACCTATGAAATATCCAATGCAGACTCACCCTTAAACCCATAACAAATAGTGACAGGCATTATAACAGCACAGCCAGACAATAATTTGTCCTTATAAATTATCTACCCTAAAGGCTAAACTGAAAATCCAGTTGATATCTGACACAACTTTTGTTACTGAACTGGAGTAAACCTGATAACCTAAAACAAGGTAGAAAAGGCACTGTCTCTTCTTCATTATCTATTTCTGATTCAAAGACTAATCTGTGTCACTGGAAAATGGGAGTCTTGGATCTTCAGCATGTAAGCTACTTAAAGAGGGCCCATTGATTCTCTTCACCCTAGAACACTACAGGGAGCCCCCTGAAACACTGCAAATGTTTGAAAGCTGAGTGTGCAAAAGTCAAAGTACAAATGTATATGTTGTTAGGTTGTTATTGGGAATATTCTTCACAGAAGATTAAAACATTAAAAATTTTAAAATCCAATTATTGTCATTATATAGATCCTGCCTTATTCAAATCCACAAAAACCAGTAAGCTTAAGAACCTTCATAGACACTCAGATACCCAAGAGAGAGACTGCTGGAAAAGTCTCCCTCCTAAGTACTTATAGTTTCATTTCATTCATCACTATCTAAATATCTTCCTTCCTATGGGCTCCCACTTCTGGATCCCTCTTCTGCAGGGATCTGTGGCAATCTCCAATCTACATCTTCATCCTAGGAAAGCCCAGATTCCTCAAAAGATGGGCTAACATAATTGAGAGTAGGAGCTCTCTATTCCTCTGCTTCTGGAAAGTAAGTTAGTCTCAGTCACCCACCCCAAGCATATGCATGTTACCAACTACCCAAATGAAGCTTCATTGCCATTTTGCCGGCCAATCCTACATTTGCCCTACCCTACATGTACATGAGAGAATTGAGAAAAGAGTCAGAAAAAAGGAGACATCCACTCTGGGTCACAGATCTATGTACTTAAGCAATCTCCAGCTCCCTAGTCCTTGAGGGATTCTAAGTCCTCTGTAAGCTGGGATGGAAGAGGATGACACCACATTCCTATCTGCTCCAGAGACTCTTTCCAGTGGCTCAAATTCTTTTAACATTTTTCAATAAAACCTTGAAGTTTGTCAGTTCCTCCAGTTAAACAAACAAAAAGGAAGCAACCTCTTCAGAACTCCTTGAATGCCGTATTCTAATATGCCTTTCTTGATAGCTCCCAACATCCTGTGTTTTCAATTCCCTTATCTTTATCAAACTTGCATGAAACCAAGTATTCAGATTTTTTCCTGAAACCTTCATTTCTATCCAACTAAGAGTTTGTTTCTCTTCAAATTTGGCTGTCCCCTGCAAATTCCATTCTTATCCACTTTCATTGGGTTCAACAGCTCATTCCATTCTCATCCTCTTCCACTGTGTTCACTAGAGCCACTCCCTCTTTCTAAAACTAAAATCACTCAATGACAGAATGATGTAAAAGAAGACTGGGTTTTGAACTAAGAAACCTGAGTGCAATTCTCATTTCTCTGATTTACTGTATCCAAATAATTTTGTCTCTTTAAGTTTCAGGTTCTCCACCTGAACAACCACTTCATCAGGATGTTAGGCAAGGATTCAAGTACTAGAGGATATTTTGTTTAGTCTCTAGGATTTCTTAACATTCTGAAATTCTATGCACCTCTGATTGTGTCTGTAAGAAAATGGGGAATATTTAGCTGCCATACATGAAAACTATAAAAGAAGATCTTAAACCCTAAGAAAAGCAGTAGAGAAAAAGAAATCAAGAAAATACTAAAATGTCATAGAAGGAAAAAAGAAGAATCCAGAAAATAAGAAAAAGCTACAGTGAACTAGGCAGGGTACTCACTTAAAGAGAAAACCTAACTGGGCAGGCAGTAAGTAGAGAAATGAATTAGAAATATCCTTTTAATATATGCTAAATATAGTTAACATAACATGGTCTATATTTAGACAATCTCCATGCACAGTAAGATAATATTTTTCGAGGACTGGCCTGGTCTTGCTTACGAAAAACTTAGGGTCCTGTGGACACAGGTAACTGATATCTGCCTTTAAAATTTTGATGGTTAAAAAAAATGTAATATGGTTACCACTGCCATTTCCAAAATACTTGGACAAACTTTTGGAGTATCCAGGCTTCTAAGGAACACTCTAAAGAGAGTTAATATATAACAAAATGTGACTTTCTGAATTGATCTGAGTTAAACCAGTACCGTGATCATATTGCTGCATAGGTCTGTATCCATCTATGCTTAGGGGCAAATGAAGTGATTAGAGAGTCAGGCAGGATGATGGCCAAATCATGGGTTGGCTACCTGTTAACTGTGGAATCATGAGCCAATATTTCAACCTCTTTAAAGCAGAGTTCCCTAATTAGTAAAAAAGCAATAATAGCACAAATAGTTTGTAAAGCTGTGTGGAGATGACATGACATGATAAATATTAAGCATGTAATATGGTGTCTAGCACAGAGTAGAACACTAAATGGATACTAGTTTCTATTCTCTCTATTCACTAAGTTAACATATCACTTTAAAAAATCTATGAAATCATACCTGTTTAAACACTGTTCAACAGCAGGAAGCACTATTAAACAAAAAGTAAAATGCATTTTAAATCAATAGGAACCTATAAAATATTAAAAACATTAAAGAGCACAGTGACTTGTTCCTATAATCTCAGCTACTCAAAAGGTTCAGGCAGAAGTATCACTTGAGAAGCCCAGGCATTTCAGACCAGCTTGGGCAACACAGAAACACTCTATCTTTATTTTTAAAAAGTTAAAAAAAATTTTTTAAAAATCATGTAGGCAGGGCTCGGTGGGTCACGCCTGTAATCCCAGCAGTCTGTGAGGCCGAGGTGGGTGGATCACTTGAGGTCAGGAGTTTGAGACCAACCTGGCCAACATGGTGAAAGCCGGTCTCTAGTAAAAATACAAAAATTACCAGGTTGGTGGTGCACACCTGTTAACTCAGCTACTCAGGAGACTCAGACAGGAGAATCACTTGAACCCAGAAGGTGAAAGTTGAAGTGAGCCAGGATCACGCATGTCTTTCATACAAGACATCAGAAGGATTTAAACCATTATACTACAAATATTCATCATGCTCCTTGACTTGCCTGACAATTGAGCAGGTACACAATGACAATTACACTTTCGATGAATGCACACTTCAAAGCTCCTCAGTGGAAGTTTCCTGAATTGGTCAGCTTGGATATATGTTTGGTGAATCCTATTATATGGTATTCATTATTTTTCATACCCATGTGGTATAATAATGAGCTTGCACTTTTGTATTTTCTGGTTTAACCTTCAGAAAGTTTTGTCAGTCACTCATGGGAACTAGGTATAATATACAAACCTAATCAAAATGTATAAAAAATTATCAAATTTGATATACTTACACACAATAAAGTTGCTACAAGCATTAGATATGAATAACATTGTCCATTTGGAAATCACTCCAATATTCATTAAAAATATATATTTTAGGAGTCAATTAAAGAATTTAACATTATTTTTGTTTCTAAAATAAGTCTGGCTTGAAAGATCATGTTATTCTCTAAAGTATTTTCATTAAATTGCTATTTTATCCAAAAGTTTTCTCTCTGAACAACAAAGCCAGTGTATGCATATTTACATTTATCTCATTTGACTAACTGATAACAACAAAACATATATCTCTGATGCCCAATAATGACAAAGAGGGGTAACAGGTGACTGTGGTTTATCACAATTCTAGCACTCTATCCTGCTTCCAGTAGTTCCTGGAGCAGCCAAAATCAAATCTTCCTTCATGCAAACATTCTAAAACCATCTGAAGTGAGTTCCCTCAGGTTTCCTCAGCAGAAACCCCAAAAATTATATAAATAACTTCTTTTCCCTTCTTCCTGCCTCACAATCCCTCTTCCCTGAGGAAAATAATTACTACATCAGCGGTCTCATTACTTCTCGTTCTATAGTGTTTATGGATTATTATGATCACTTCCTCCCTCTGGTTTTAGCAATGTGATCTGGCGCCTATAATTTCTAGTACTTCATCTTGTTCTCCTTCCCCTCTTGATGGAAACATGCTGTAGAATTAAAGCAAAATTATGCTGTCCTCTCAGCCTGTTATGTCTTGAACTGCTCTCCAATGGTTCTTCTTCCCAATTTCAATGTAGGGAAGTCTATAATCTTACTACTCAGATCATGGCCAAAAATCAGCAGAATCACCATCACTCCAGAACTTATTACAAATGCAGAATCTCAGGCCCACTGAATCAGAATGAGCAGCTTCAATGAGCCCCCTGCTGATTTATTTGGGGAAGGCAAGTTCTCCTCTATCTTGAGTGTACATGACATTAAATGTGTATTGCAAAATTACGTGTCCCAGATTTTTGTTCATCTTTTAGTTCTGTGGCTATGTTCGAAACAGAGTCTTTCTTGTCATTTGTATCCTGAATGGGATTTCAAACAAAATAATCAATACATACAGTATATTTCATAGACTATACAGTTAATAATTCAAAATATGAATGAAGAGTGTAATACCTTCAAGGCCGGTTGTTTCTGAGAAGACACAGAAAACCAAAAGGGACACATAATCACTCGTATGTAAATATGATAAAGTTATCCATACTTTCATGCAGTGTTAGCATCAAGCTGTATCCTCCTGCCTGAATTAGCATAGGCTTTGATGTTTTCTACTTTGTGTATTGGGACACGAACATGACAGAATTACACTGTAGAAAACAGAAGTATAGTCTTCACAAAACAAACACTTCCAATTTCATATGTGATATTATTCTTCATATGTCTGTTACTACAATAAAACAGTGTCTATATCAATGTGGATATGCCGAGTGATGAGGAAAAATGCGATCTAAAATCAGAGAAGCAACTCATACACTTGGGAATCAATGTCAAAGCAGGTGACTAATGCTCCTGCATGTTTTTCATGTAAGACATCAGAGGGATTTATACCGTTATACTACAAATATTTATCATGCTCTTAAACTTGCCTGACAATTGAGCAGGTACACAATGATAATGGCACTTTAGTTGAATGTACACTTCTCAAGTGCTCTGTGGAAGTGTCCCAAACTGATCACCTTAAATATATGTTTGGTGAATCCTAGTATATAATATTCTTTATTTCTCACACCCCTGTGGTGTCATAATGTGCCTACATTTCTCGTATCCTCTAGTTTAGCCTTCAGAAAGTTTCTTCATCCACTCATGGCAAGAAGGTATAATATATAAACCTCATCAAAAAGTATAATAAACCACCAAAATTGGCATACTTATACAAAATAATGTTACTAAAAGCATTAGATATGAATAAGCTTTTCCATTTGGAAATTGCTTTGATATTCATTGAAAATAACCACTTTAGGAGTCAATTAATGAATTCAACATTATTTTTGTTTCTAAAATATCTGGTTTGAAGGATCATGTTATTCTCTAAAGTATTTTCATTAAATTGCTATTTTATCCAAAAGTTAGTTCCTTGAAAAACAAAGCCAATGTATGCATATTCATGATTATCCTATTCGAATAGCTAATACCAAAAAAACATATATCTCTGATGCCCAACAGTAACAAAGAGGGGTAATGAGTCACTGTGTGTCATCACAATTCTAGCACTCTATCCTGCTTCCAGTAGTTCCTGGAGCAGCCAAAATCTAATCTTCTTTTATGCAAATATTCCAAATGCATCTGAAGTTGAGTCCCATCAGTTTTCTGCAGCAGAAACCCCAAAATTACATAAATAACATCTCCTTTTCCCTCCTTCTTGCCTCTCAATCCCTCTTCCTTGAGTAAAATAATTACCACATCAGACGTCTCCTTAGTTCTCTTTCTACATTGTTTATGGGTTATTCCAATCACTTCTTCCATGTGGTTTTAACAATATGATCTGACGCCTATAATTTTTATTACTTAATCTCTTTCTCCTTCCCTTTACGAAGGAAACAGGCTGTAGAATTAAAGCAAGAATATGCTGTCCCTTAGCCTGTTATATCTTGCACTGCTCTCCAATCGTTCTTGCCAATTTCACTGTGGGGAAGAATATAATCTTACTACTCAGATCATGGCCAAGGAACAGTAACATCAGTGTCACCCGAGAACTTATTACAAAAGCAGAATCTCAGGCCTGCTGAATCAGAATGTGCAGATTCAATGAGCCCCCTGTGATTTATTCAGGGAAGAGAAGTTCTCTTCTATCCTGAGTGAACATGACATTAAATGTGTATTGCAAAATTACCTGTCCCAGATTTTTGTCCATCATTTATTTCTGTGGCTATATTCGAAACAGAATCTTTCTTGTCACTTGTAGCCTGAATGGAATTTGAGACAAAATAATCAATACATAAAGTATATTTCACAGACTATATAGTTAATAGTTCAAAACAGAAATGAATGTGTAATTACCTTCAAGGCTGGTTGTTTCTGAGAACACACTGAAAAGCAAAAGGGATACATAATCAGTCATATGTAAATATGATAAAATTATCCATACATTCATGCACTGTTACCATCAAGCTGTATCCTCCTGCCCCTATTAGTTTAGGTTTTTAAGTTTTATACTTTATGTCTTGGGACTGGAACATGACAGAAATACACTGAAGAAAACACCAATACAGGCTTCATGAAATATACACTTACAATTTCAAACATGATATGATTTGTCACATGTCTAAAACTAGAATGAAACAGTGTCAGTATCAATGTGGATATGCGGAGGGATAAAAACAAATGTGGTCTAAAAACAGAGGAGCAACTCATGCACCTGGGAATCAGTGTCAAAGCAGGTGGTACGTGCTCTCACATGTCTTTAGTGCAAGAGATGAGAAGGAAATACACCATTATACTACAACCATTCATCATGCTCTTTAACTTGCCCAATAACTGAGAAGGTACACAATTACGATGACACTTCAGCTGAATGTACACTTCACATCTCCTCAGTGGAAGCGTCCTAAATTGATCAGCTTGGATATATGTTTGGTGAATCCTAGTAGACAGTATTCATTATTTCTCAGACCCATGTGGTGTAATTATTGCCCAAGTTTCTTGTGTTCTGTAGTTCAGCCTTCTGAAAGTTTTTTCACCTACTCACGGCAATAAGGTATAATATGTAAACCTCAATAAAAAGTATCATCATTTATCAATATTGACATACTTCTACAAAATAAAACTGCTACAAGCATTAGATATTAATAAGCTTTCACATTTGGAAATGACTCCAATATTCATTGAAAATAACCATTTTATGAATCAATTAATGAATTCAACATTATTCTTGTTTCTAAAATAGTCTGGTTTGAAGTATCATGTTGTTCTCTAAGGAATTTTTATTAAATTGCTATTGTATCCAAAAGTTAGCTCCTTGAAAAACAAAGCCAATGTATGCACATTCATGTTTATTTCATTTGAATGACTAATATCAACAAAATCTATGTCTCTGATTCCCAATAGTAACAAAGAGAAGTAATGAGTCACTGTGGTTTATCTGAATTCTAGTACTCTTTCCTTCTTCCAGTAGTTTCTGGAGCAGCCAAAATCAAATCATCTTTTATGCAAATATTCTAAATGCATCTGAAGTGAGTTCAGTTATACTTAGAGTCATAATTTAAAAACTCATTTTCTTTGTACTCATGAAGGCTCCTAAGATTCCTACATTTCCCAGATTCAGCAGTTCAGCTCTTTTGCCATCTCTTTTTCCACTTTTGCAAAAGCATACATGTAAAAGAAATCATGCATAATCAGATTCCCATGTAAATAAGGTAAATAAAATCTCTAAATTACAAGAGACTTCTTTTCTTATTAGTAACCAACCAAATATATACATACGTACATATATGTGTGTGTGTGTGTGTGTGTGTGTGTGTGTCATGATTGCCAAGAATATTGGTAGTTTTTTTTAGTACTCAAGATATACATTCTTTTATTACTTTGTTTCTAAAGCTAGTTTGAAATAATATACCATAGGGGTCTCTCAGGTCCTTTTATGAAATAACTACCTCAGCAGACACACCTTCCCTAAAGAAAAAAAAAACACTTTTTCTAGATTAAGCTGCATCCCAATATGCTAACTGATGTGAACGAAGCACATATCACTGATGTGCAAAACTTCTAGGGAGGAGAAATGAAACCCTGGGGGTCACCCTCATCCTTCTAACTTCCGCTTTCCATTAAGTGACTCCCCACAAGTCTCCTCATCAGAAACCCCCAAATTACCTAGCTAGCCACTTTCTTTGTTCTGCCCAATTTGACATACACTCCTTTTCATTCATAAATCTAATATCCATATTGGTGGACTTCATTCTTTGCCCTCCACATTCATTTCTTCATTATTCTCACCACTACTGTATTGTGACATCTGTACAATCCCATTCTGACACATGTGAAGATAAGGTTTTGCTTTATTAAAATGTTAAATGTATCAGACACTTGACTAACATGTACAAATTCCTTCTTCACAAAAGCAGCCCCATGGCCTTCTCTCTCCCATAGACACTCTTTCACAGCTGTTCTTCACTCACATCGGTTTGAGTATCTATCATCTCTCATTTTGTCTCTATGCTTTCACCTCATATCATGAGTTATTATCATAGGCTTAGCAGCCTATCTTACCTATTTTCCTCTCCAGGAGACAGTACTGAGTAGTAAATTAGAATCTTCCAGGATATGAACACTTTCACGTACACAAGACTTTGTGGAGCTATTTTATGTTTAACTACGCATAAAACCACTATGTCTATGCCTTCCAGAGAAACGGGCTCTGAAATGTTATTGAACATAACCTATTTAAAAACTTCTTTAACTACAATGACACTGCCTCTCCTCAATGCACCAACATCCTCAGAAATAACTTGTGAAGACTTGAAAACATGTCAGTAATTGACATGAAAAATGAAGAATGATGTAATTTGTTGCAGGTATAAATAAGACACGCTGAGATCCTTACTAGATCCAAGAAGAGAAGGGTGCCATGAGACAGGAAATAAATATGGAACAGAAATATTTTCATTCATAATGAAAATTATTCTATTTACAGTTTTCAGAAGAGAAAAAAATACACACACACACACACACACACATTCACACACAAAAACCAGAGCAATACGGCTTTACAGGGTGTTTTTTCTTCAAAAGCCTATTTGTCATCTGACATCTGGGAACACTCTATAGGGATCAACAAAGGGGTTCTAAATTGTGACCTGAGTAGTTTAGAGTTTAACATTCATGAGGGGGAGTCGAGAGGACAAGTAACACTTTGACCATTGGCCATTTCCTCTCCTTACTGTCATTCTCTGAAAAGCACACACTGGATTTTCTCAGGATCATGACATGTCAAAAAGACATGCTTTAAGGGGGAAACAGTTGCAATCAACACAGCCATGGGAGAGATACAGCTATGCTTGCTAGGATTTCCAATACTTCTGTTTCATTTCTAATATAGTACAAATCATTAAAAGCAACCACATAAGCATATCCATGCTGGTATCTCATCATATTTATGTCCATATGGTGTCAGCATGAAGACAGCATAATTAAATATGCTGCAGTCATCACATGGCATATCATTAGATCATACAATAAATCGAATACCTCACTGGGTCAACGTGGATAGATCTGAAATATATATCACCGATTTTACAAAGACCAAGTTGCAGTCATTGTGTGCACTGTCTGAACTTTTCTACAAGGTTTTAATACACAAAATCATGTTCTACATGTTATCTATGAATGTGCACATATGTTATAAGAGGTTTTTAATGTGTATTTGGGTGATTTCTTTTTCTTTTTTTTAAAAAAAATTAAGTTCTTGGTTACATGTCATCAATAAGTTTTAGTAGTATAGAAAACCCTAAGACCGTAACAGCTCAGAATGACTGTCTTAAAAGGCTATGTCTACCAAAGAGTCAGGAAAGCATGACTACTTACTTTCTTCATTTTTAAAACTCAGAGGTACCCCATGCACACTCCCAAATAAAGCTGCACACAAGTTCTTTAGTTTAATTAGATCCCATTTTTCAATTTTGGCTTTTGTTGCCATTGCTTTTGGTGTTTTAGTCATGAAGTATTTGCCCATGCCTATGTCCTGAATGGTACTGCCTAGGTTTTCATCCAGGGTTTTTACACATTTAGAACTTACTTTTAAGTCTTTAATGCATCTTGAGTTAATTTTTGTATAAAGTGTAAGGAAGGGGTCCAGTTTCAGTTTCCTGCATAAGGCTAGCCAGTTTTCCCAACACCATTTATTAAATAGGGAATCCTTTCCCCATTGCTTTTGTCAGGTTTGTCAAAGATCAGATGGTGCAGATGTATGGCATTATTTCTGAGGCCTCTGTTCTGTTCCATTGGTCTATATATCTCTTTTGGTACCACTACCATGCTGTTTTCATTACTGTAGCCTTGTAGTATAGTTTGAAGTCAGGTAGCATGATGCCTCTAGCTTTGTTCTTTTTGCTTAGGATTGTCTTGGCTATATGGGCTCTTTTTTTGGTTCCATATGAAATTTAAAGTATTTTTTTCTAATTCTGTGAAGAAAGTCAATGGTAGCTTGATGGGTATAGCATTGAACTTACAAATTACTTTGGGAAGTATGGCCATTTTCAAGATATTGATTCTTCCTATCCATGAGCATGGACTGTTTTTCCATTTGTTTGTGTCCTCTTATTTCCTTGAGTGGTGGTTTGTAGTTCTCCTTAAAGAGGTCCTTCAAATCCCTTGTGAGTTGTATTCCTTGCTATTTTATTCTCTTTGTAGCAATTGTGTATGGGAGTTCACTCATGATTTAGTGCTCTATTACTGGTGTATAGGAACGCTTGTGAATTTTGCACATTGACTTTGTATCCTGAGACTATGAGGAAGTTGCTTATCAGCTGAAGGAGATTTTGGGCTGAGACAATTTGGTTTTCTAAATATACAATCATGTCATCTGCAAACAGAGACAATTTGACTTCCTTTCTTCCTATTTGAATACCGTTTATTTCTTTCTCTTGCCTGATTACCCTGGCCAGAACTTCCAATACTATGATCAGAGTGAACAGGCAACCTACAGAATGGGAGGAAATGTTTGCAATCTGTCCATCTGACAAAGGCCTAATATCTAGAATCTACAAGGAACTTAAACAAATTTACAAGAAAAGAACAAACAATCTCATCAAAAAGTGGGCAAAGGATATGAACAGACACTTCTCAAAAGAATACATTTACGCAGCCAACAAACACCTGAAAAAAAGCTCATCATCACTGATCATTAGAGAAATGCAAATCAAAACCACAATGAGATACCATCTCATGCCATTTAGAATGGCAATCGTTAAAAGGTCAGGAAACAACAGATGCTGGAGCAGATGTGGAGAAATACGAATGCTTTTACACTGTTGGTGGGAGTGTCAATTAGTTCAACCATTGTGGAAGGCAGTGTGGTGATTCCTCAAGGATCTAGAACCGGAAATACCATTTGAGCCAGTAATCCCATTATGGGGCATATACTTGGGAGGTGTGTGTGTGTGTGTGCATATATATATATATATATATATATATATATATATATATATGTACAGTGGCTTGTCCCTATAATCTCAGCTACTCAGAAGGCTGAGGCAGAAGTATCACTTGAGAAGCCCAGGAGTTTGAGAACAGCCTGGGCAACATAGCAAGACTCTTTACTTAAAAAAAAATCATGCAGGCTAGGCACAGTGGCTCATGCCTGTGATCTCAGCATTTTGGGAGGCCAAGGCGGGTGGATCACGTGAGGTCAAAAGTTTGAGACCAGCCTGGACAAACATGGTGAAACCCCATCTTAACAAAAATACAAAAAAAAATTAGCCGAGTGTGGTGGCACACGTATGTAATCCCAGCTACTCGGGAGGCTGAGACAGGAGAATCGCTTGAACCCAGGAGGCAGAGGTTGCAGTGAGCCAAGATTGTGCCATTCCACTCCAGCCTGGGTGACAGAGTGAGACTTCATCTCAAAAGAAAAAAAAAATCATGAACTTTTGTACATGCCTTAGACCTTGTAGGAAAAAAATTATAAGACTTTGATGCTTTATTACAGAGACTCTCATGATTTGTTACAAAGCAGTTCTTTAGAAACATACTTGGAGGCTATACTAAAATTATTATTTATACTATTTGTAGGCAACTAATGAATTAAGAACCCTTATTTCCTTTCTTACATGCTTAGCATATACTTATCAAATGCAAAGAAGAATATATTATCAAAATTTGTTACCTTACATGTGAATTGCAGTATAAAATAGTCATAATTCTAACAGAATCATATCAGACTGACAGAAAATGGCATCATTAGTAGAATCAATATAATGAGCAGGCATTGTCAAAGAACATGATTTCTGGACAAATGAACAAGGTGCAGCTAGAACAGCAGTCCCCCTTATCTGCTGTATGTGTAGAAAACACATATTCAACATGATGTTCCCCTTCTCTCACACCGCAACAACAATCATCAACACAGAAGATTTCTGTGACCAAATATGTATTTTTCCCCAGCAACAAGCAAACAATCAATTCCGATGGGTGCCCTCTAATTCTGACACTATCTACTTGGGGATTATGTCAGATCCCACAGGTTGAGGGCTCAGTACCACAAGGCTATTCCCCCACAGCAGTTACAAGTCTGGGCCTCCAGAACTTCTAATCAACTTCCAGTTGGACTTCAAGTTGGGTTTCCCAGGACCCCCTCTTTGGTTTGATTAATTTACTAGAGTGGCTCAGAGAACTCATGGAAACACATTTACCAGTTTCTTATAAAGAATATTAAAGGATACAGATAAAGAGATGCATAGTGCAAGATATGGGGGGAAAGTAACATGCTTCCATGTCCTCCCAGGGCACTCACCCTCTGGGAACATCCATGTGTTCTCCATATGCCTTCATGTATTGAATGAGAGCATCCAGGTAGCTGAATACAGCTACCTGCATGCTCTCCAAATCCAATCCTTTTGGGATTTTATGAAAGCTTCCTTACATAGGCATGACTGATTAATTGAGCATTCAGCCCCTCTCACATCCCAGGTGGTGAGGGGTGGGGCTGGAAGCCCCAACCCTCTAATCACACCCTGATCACTCTGATGATGAGCCCCACCCTGAAGCCATCTGGAGGCTGCCTGCCATAAGTCAATCATTAGCATACAAATGATATCATGTTGGAAGTTCTGAGGATTTTAGGAGTTGTATGACAGAAAATGGGGTTGAAGACCAAATATATATTTCATAATATGACATTGGTGGTTTTACTGACTGCAGATTCAGTTACCCACGGTCAACCATGGTCCATAAATAAAATTCCAGATGTATATACATCACAAGGTTTAAATTGCATAAGATTCTGAGTCGTATGATAAAATTTGAGCCATTACATCCCAGTCTGCCCAAGATGTGAATCATCCCTTTGTCAAGTGCATGCACATTATATATGATATCTGCTCACTAGTCATTGACATAATCTGTACCTAACATCCAACCAACAATATCATCATGGCTCACGGATCCAAGATCACGTGAAGCAGATGATCTTCTTTCTGACATATAGTCAAATAGAAGGTCAATAATAGCCCAAGACTACATGGCAATGCCTACTGCATTTGCCTCACTTATCACATAGCCATTTTACCATCTCACATCAGTGCAGAAAGTAGGGTGACTATAGTACATGATATTTTGTGAGCTCACATTCACTTAACTTTTATTACAGTATATTGTTACAATTGATCCACTTTACCATTAGATATTATTAATCTCTTATTGTGCCTAATTTATGCATTAAATTTTATTATAGATATATATGTATTTTTAAAAATTATTGTATGCATAGAGTTCAGCACTATTCATGTTTTCAGGCATTCACTAAGGGTCTTGAAATGTATCCCCCATGTATAAGAGGAAATTACTGTACTTATTTTGTTGAAACACAAGTTTCTCCACCTCTTCAGTTTAAACTATTCAGGATAAAGCACTCTAATACAAAAAATCTAGGTCTATGAAAACTGTACTCTATTCTATGGCAAAACACAGCATACAGACCAGGGTCAAGGATCCCTGCAAAGACTTTTCAGCTGCCAGTGCAGAAGAGCCTAAGAGAGATCAGTGTCCTTACCTTCACTAATCCTGTCCTAGGGAAGATTCTGGTAAGTTTGCTTAGTTCTAGCTATTCATTCACCCTATGTAGGGCACAAACAATGCTTAAATTCAGCTTTCATTTTAGCTCCTTCAAAAAAACACACACAGAGGAAATAGCACTCCCTTAAAAGCTTATCCAATCTGAGTCTTGTCTCCTTGTCAGAGAGAAGCTTATAAAGAAACGCCGGGGAGGTATGGCAAGTTGCCAGGGAGGACTTTCTAATATATAAAATATATATAAAGGAACCATAAACTCACTGGAGCTACCAAGATGTGCCAACAGTTGTCCCACTACCTAGTGGGAAAAACAACAACAACAACAAATCTTTGTCACTTTAGTTAAACAAAAATAGTATGACTCTCTTGGCATTTTTCATGATGGAGAACCTAGTTATAAGTGAGTCATGTTATAATAATATAGACTGTTTTCAAACTGATCCCTCAAAGAAAGAAGGTCAACAAGAAACATATTTGTATGCCTATAGTATTCACTAGCTCATCTTATTTCCAACTGCAAGGTAAATAGGAAAGACTTTCTGACTCCAGTTTTATAAAGTACAGCCTCTTGAGATTGTCCCTTTCCACTTCTAGTCTATCTGGACCCATCTCACAGAGAAGGATGATCCAGTTAGTGCTGTGTAGTACACAGCATGAAGTCGTTTTCCTCAACCCTCCTCATTTTGTGGCAAATGTCTATATAAATTATGCTTTTTCAACATGTAAAGCATATGCCATTAAATCCTACATTAATAAACTAAAAGCAAAAAAGCACAATGTATAGCTTAATTGAATACATTCGATTATCTTGGAAATTTATGTTTTGTAATATTGAAAAAGATATCCACTATATTATCCTTAATATATGACTATGCTGGACATATCAAAACTATGGAGACAGCAAAAATATTAGTAGTTGACAGGGGTTAGTTGGGAGGGAGGAATAAAAAAAGAGAGACGAATTTCAGGGCAGTGAAAGTATTCTAATGGCAGGTACAATTATTATACATTTGTCCAACTATATAGAAGGTACAATACCAAGAGGGAACTAAGATATAAACTATGGACTTTGGGTGATTATTATGATCCAGCAATGTAAGCTTCTCAGTTGTAACAAATGTACCACTCAGGTGGGAGATATTGATAATGGGGGGAGCTATGCATGTGAGGGGGGATGGCATATATGAAAAATCTCTTTAGGTTCTTTTCAATATTGCTGGGAATATAAAACTGCTCTTAAAATAAAGTTATTAATTTTTTTAAAAGATTTTCACTGCATCTTCTATTACTAATATATTGCTATAATATATTGCCATATATTATAGCAAGATATACTCAGTTTGAAACACAATATGAATATTCTCTCCAGAATTATAGTATATAAAAGTACATAAAGCAAATAACTATATTAACAGGCAAGAAAATAACGGATAAATGATTGATTTTTTTAATTTCATAATTATAAACAGAAATTTAACAAAATATAAAACAAAACAAACCTATATAATTAATATGAAACAAATTTTTTATTTTAATTTTAAATCAGAAATCATTACTTATTTTATCTAACTATTTTACTGAAAGGTTAATTGAATAAGAACAGATTATAATTACCTAATATTACCATAGTAACTTCTGTATAGAAACCTGTTAAATATTCACCAAAATTCCAAAATCTAACAGCCCAGAAACTTAATATTTCATATTAAGTTGCAACTGATGCAAATGAAATAAGCACCATGCTATGTTATATCACCATGTTATTCATTATTAAATAGAATTTTTAAGACACTAAAATTAAGTTGGGGCTGTAACTGCTGTGAAGAAAATAATTCATATAACAGTCATAAGACTGTCATTCTTAGAAATGCCTACATGCAAAACTGGCCCTTCGCTGGTGTTTGGAAATTTGCATTTTAAAGGTTTGTCACCATTTCCTGAGAAAAGTAGCTCACTGTACCTAAACTGTTTGCATAAACAATGTGGTTGACTCTGAACAGCTGCTTTTCTTCTGGAAGTGTGGAATTTTTGTATATGTGTGAGAGAGAATGCTTATGTAACTAGCTTCCATAAAAACCTTGGATACTGTCTTGTCAGACTCATATTGGTAGACAATACTGCCCATGTGCTGTCAAAATTCAAAGCTACAGGAATTCAGCACATCCTGGTAACTTCACAGGAGAGGGCTCCTGGAAGCTTGTGCCTGGCTTCCCCAAGACTTGCCACATGCCCCTTTGCCCTGAGCCAATTTTACTTTGTATTCTTTCACAGTAACAAATCAAAGCCCAGAGTAGGACTGTTTGCTGAGTCCTTACAAGTGAATCACCAAACACAGAGGTGGTCTTGGGAAACTCTGACACAGTGGCATTACATGAAATTAGTTTTCTTTAAGGTGATGTGACCTGTGACTACAATCAGAAGGCTGTTTATAGAATACCTTTCCCTAATCTGTTTTCCTTAACAGTTGCCTTTGAGATTCCTGTATTTCCGCATGAATAAATCCATAAAGGAATAGAAATAATTATGCCAAAAAAAGTGAAAAACAAGCAGCAATCCTATTTTAACCAGAATAAAAAATTGAGAATATGGATGATTAAAAATATACCCCATAATATGAAAGCTTCTAGAAGAGAAACAAAAAGATCACAGCCAATTGTCTTCAACTCTCCAAGGTTTCTTTTATAATAATTGGGGATCAGGCCAGGCGCAATGACACGCACCTGTAGTCCCAACTACTCCAACGGCTGAGGCAGGAAGATTGCTTGAGATCAAAAGTTCGAGGTTGCAGTGGAGATTGTGCCTGTGAATAACCATTGCACTCCAGCCTGGGAAACAGAGTGAGACCCTGTCTCTAAAATGTATTAGTAGGCTGGGGGCGGTGGCTCATGCCTGTAATCCAAACACTTTGGGAGGCTGGGGCGGGCGGATCACAAGGTCAGGAGATGGAGACCATCCTGGCTAACATGGTGAAACCCCATCTCTACTAAAAATATAAAAATTAGCTGGGCGTGGTGGTGCACGCCTGTAGTCCCAGCTACTTGGGAGGCTGAGGCAGGAGAAGCACTTCAACCCAGGAGGCAGAGGTTGCAGTGAGCCGAGATCACGCCACTGCACTCCAGCCTGGGCAACAGAGTGAGACACAGTCTCAAAATATATATATATATATTAATAAAAACATACGTAAAATAATTTGCATCATTCAGGTCATTGTGATAATTATAGAAATATATGTAGCGATTGGTTATAATACTGTACTATCGATCATAGAGCTCATTTAATTTGTTTCTAATCTTTTTTCTTAAGTTCTTATAAAACTAAAAATATCTATTAAAACTAAAAATCATCTGTTAAAGGCAGTTCTTCACAGAACAGGTCAAAAAGTCAAAAACTGCATTTAAAATATAAGACGAGTTATCCACTTCTCCTCCCAAACAGTGGGTTTTTATTATTAAGGGCCAATAGGACTTTAAACTCATTTTGGGGAATAAAGGAAGTTATGGACCAGTACGATGGCTCATGACTATAATTCCAGCACTTTGGGAGGCTGAGGCAGGAGGATCACTTGAAGCCAAAAGTTTGAGACTGGCCTGGGCAACAGAGAGAGACCCTTGTCTCTAAAAATAAAAAATAAAAAAGTTAGCTTGGTGTGGTGGCATATGCTTGTAGCAGTCTCAGCGACTTAGGAGGCTGAAGTAAGAGGACCACTTGAACCCAGAAGTTTGAGGCTGCAGTGAGCTATGATCACACTATTGCACTCCAGCCTGGGAAACAGCAAAAGACTCAATCTCAAAAAAAAAAAAATCAAGAAAGTTATATATAGATGGTTAAATGTGTGGTAATCCAACCGACCAAATATTCCAGCTAAGTAACAGATTACCAATATTCGAAGAAATATAACACCAGAAAAGTGTTTTACATTAAAACTATGTCAAGTTTGAAAATTTAAAAGACACCTTAAGTGTCTTAACTTAATTTGAAAATTTAAAAGACACTTAAAGTTTGAAAACTTAAAAGAAACTTAAAATCTTAAAGGACCAGCATCACTTACACTGTCACTGTGCTAAAGATATAAAGAAGTTTAGCATTAAAGATTAATAGAATACCAGATATACTTTAGAATAGATAGCTAATTCTCTTAAAAGAAAATCATATATAGTTGTCAAAAATACCTATGTTAGAAATGTGTTCTAATAGTATTTTCTTTAGGGATGAAATTCAAAAGAAAACAGTAAAAGTAGAGATATTAGAAGAGGTCATGAAAAGGGAATTGCACTAAAACAAAGTGTCCCAGAACACAGAGACTTGGTATACTTAACATATCACCTTATATTTTTCTCCATAACATTATATAAAAGATGTCAGCTTCTCCAAACTGCTCGTCTGTAGACTACTTCCAATTGAAACTTGAAACTCTCGAAATGTGGCTGTGTTATGATTCCATGTTGGAGGGAGTTGGGATGTATGTGCTTTGGACAAGCTGGTTCCAGTTACTGCTGACAGACTTTTGTTTCAGAATGCATCCAGAAGAACTTATCAGGGATTTCAGTACAAACTAAGTATTTCCACAAGGAGCAGATAAGAAGACCACAGTTTTTCTCACACATTACCCTTAAGTTTTGACAATTCTGTAAAAGTGTGGGCACATGTAATCAGAAGTCAAGACCATTTTCCCTGACCCTGTGCACGTAGCTTCTGCAGTTACAAAAGAGTTACGTAGGATCTTGGTAGATTTGTTCCTCCATATTTGGACACCAGATATACCAATCACATCAACAGCTCACATTACACCTCAAAAATGGTTCTTTTGAAAAGGGTACTGCCAAAGAGCTTTTAAAAGTTAAATCTAATTGGCTTTTTAGTAATCTTACTTGTTAGAATTGATACTCCCTCCTTAAAATTCTCACATTTTTATTTTTGCCACATCACTTCCTCTGACTCCTCTCCTACTTTTCTCTAGCCACTGCTCATTCTCCTTTACCAATTCTTTTTCTCCTGGGGGCGGGAGGGAATGTTGACATTCCCAGGGTTTTGTCACTGGATGCCTTCTCATTCTACATCTGCATCATGGACAGTTGAGATCGATGACTTTGCCTAATAATTATAACAACATCATTCTACGTCTGCATCTCCAACCTCAGAGTTGGAGGGAAGGGAAGTTACTCTTCTCTGTTGACCAGCTGTACTTCTCCATTCAGTGAACATATCCTACTCCTTTCTCCTGTGCAGTATAAAGGCCAGTACACAACCTGGAAACCTATGAATGATCCAAGATTTCTCTCTCCCCACTAATGTTTTATATTCAATGTTCACTAAATCATATTAACTGTACCTCTTTTCTGCTTCTGCTTTATATTTCTACTGCTACCAAATAAATATGTTTATATTTCCTAGATCAACATGGCCTCTTCATTGATGGTTTTCACAGGAAAAAAGTCCCTACCAACTATTATTTTTTTTATAAATAAAAAATTAAGTAAAACAAATGAAGAAGCCATAAGGGCAAGAAAAAGACCAACATTTTAAAATGAGTAAATGGAGTAAATTTACTTTATTTTATCATGGATGGGTGAACACCTTACACTAGATTGATAGTAGTTCAAGCATCGAACTACAAGGAAACTACAGCTTTAACTACTGCAAAACTTCCTTTCTCTAGCTTACTTTCTTGTACTCAGAATACAATATATAATATATATAACATACCAAATATGTATTTTCATCAGCATGGGCATTGGCAGCACTAAATCCCATGTTGTTCAAGGGCCAACTGTAATTACTGATTCATTTACTAACTGCAAAGAATTTATTTTACAAGTTAAATAGAAGTTCTAATTATATAAAAAGTCTAATTCATTATTATGTGACTATAAAAAACATGCAATGTAATAACTTAAAAATTTGTTTTCTTATTTACACAAAAAGATCATCTAGAATATTAGGAACCATCATAAAATAATAATTTTTTCAAACAATACTGAGATTATAAACTACCTACAATTAACTTTTTAAATAATTAGAAAATCTAGACTACTAAGTATTTTTTAAATGTGTACAATTTAAACTAATTTTTTTAAACTGTTTTTTTGTAATCAAAACATCTTTATTCTTTTTTATCTATGGTAGTACCATCAAGAGTAATTCACTATCAGAAATCTTACCTGGATTGCTATTTATAGAAAGCTCTTCATATTTCTTTCTTTTGTATTCAGAAATTAGTTCAGCAATGCTATGTATAAAAATAAATGAAATTAATATTTTAATGCCATTACCAAAAACATTTACCAAATATACTAAATTATTAGAGTATCTTGAACAATATCAGGATGTTAATTATCCTATACACTTCTCTTCTGTAAGCTCTACAAACTTCTTAGTACCTTTCTAATTAAATAATAAAAACAGGTGAAGTACTCATGAAGTGAAGGCAGTATAGCTCAGCAAACTATCTCACATCAGCTTGACATAATGGAAAGTCACCTTCCTGGCCCTTACTGGAAGGTCCTGGCTCTATAGCCTACAGGTATTTGCTCTTAAACAAGTTGCTTCTCTTATGCACAATGTCTTCTTCTAGATTTTACTATCTTCTTTCACTAGGTTGTCATATAGGTTTAATGAAGTAGCATTTTTAACATTCACAGAGAAATAGTAAAGCAGTGGAATTTGTTCTTGAACTTTATTGCTGAAACTATTTTGAAATCCCAAATCAAACCCAATGTGTATTTTTTCATAGGTTCTAATATTCAAATGCTTCAGTTTAAGAAAAATGTTAAGTCCTAATTTTGCTTATTGTTCTATTATTTGTGGCTTATAATTCAGGGCATCTCAACTATTTCATAATTCATAAATAAATTAATTTATGAATACATTATTTCATTAAAATAGGTAACACGATTGTTCACTATTATTGAGCTCATCAATTCCAAGGGCAGAAAACTAACAGATGTCAAGATCTGGCTTGGGCTACCACTATTACTTCTCTGCAGACTCTAACTGAACCAGCAGATGTTTGCTAGAATGATGGTTAATCTCCATCAGTGATGTTATCTCCAACTTACATGGAAGACAAAACCCTACTTTCATTTTTTTTAAGTTCCATGAAGTAGATGAAAGTTGACATTTTCTCATTTCCAAGATACATACTAACAAAATATCTACACAACACCCCATGTGTTACTTATCTCCATTCTCAGTTTATAGATCACCTTACACAAATGTTTTTGTAGTGAAAAATCACAATTCAAATATAAGGGGCCACCCATTTTGTTTCGATTCAAACTGTGACTTAGCTAGCCAGCAAACAGTCAAATGACCTTCCCCTGACTGCAAAATATGAAATGTCTCACGATGCTAATTTTCTCTGTATTGTTCCAATTTTAGTATTTGTGCTGCCAAAGCAAGTACAAAGCCTTACTTTTACATATAAGTGCTGATAAGTCATGGATGAGGGTTAGCTCTGTTAAATCTAACTAACCAACTTGAGACTTAGATAATTCCGATGAATGGCTTCCTGTAAGGTAGAATCTGAAAATATTTTACAAACTTGAGATAGTGATGCAAGCAGCTTGGGAGATCTTCATTATTATAGAAAACAAATCACTTGAGGGGCCAACCACAAGTTGATGCCTCCTACTCTAAGGAAGGATGGCATAGAAGCTTCCACTACCTGAGAAAAGCTCTTACACTGTTTATTTAAGAAGTCTCAGGGTACAGATCTGGTAGCAATAAAGAAAAAACTGTGATCTCTTTCTACAACATTATCTGAATATCTCTGACAGTTTAGAACTATCCCAACTAATATTTGAAGAGAAAAAAAGGGACTCAAAAAGTAACTCACCATGAAGGTCTAGAAGCCCAGGTTAAAATGCGGGCTCTACAGCAGGTTTTGAGTGTGGGTGAAAGTGTCAATTTGCTCAGTATGTATGTTGATAAAGTTAGAATATCCAGCTAACAGAGTAAGGTTCTGCTGTTTTGGAAACAATGGCTGAGCATATAAGTATGTGCAAGTGAACTAAAAAAATAGTTGTAACTTTGAAGCCTTTTTATGGATCAACATGAAGATTGAGGGATCTCAAACAGAAAGGGCATCCTGGTGGCAAAGGTTAATCATTACCAGACTGCAAGAGTACTTTCAATGGCAAGAAAGCAGCAACAGAATCACTGAAAACAAAGCAAAAATTAGAATACCCTTTCCCCTTCTCCTTCTGACTTGTAGACACTGATTGTCTTCCTTGGACTTAGGGAACCCCTTAGGTTCTTGAAAAATTCAATGATCAGGCTATAGTAGATGGTCCGCAGTACACAGCACAAGATTTTTTGATAAACTGGACATTTTGAGACCCAAATAACTAATTAGAAAAATCAAACATGTGAAACTACTTTATCCTATGCATAGGGGTTATACTGGAAATAAAATGTACAACATTGGAATCCCTAAGGAGAAAAGTCCTAAAAGTTTCAATATCAAGAATCCTGCACCTGCTGCTACTTATCTAGCCTTTTGCTTGATTTCTGGCTGATGAAGTTGCACAACTCTCGAAAACTTAAAAACTTGAAAATTTGTCACTTGAAAACTACTTGAACCAAACTATGAAATCTCACCTGATATATAGGATGCAATTGTTACAATTATTTTAAACTTCAATTTAGTGTTCAGTAGCCTTTTTATGTAAAGACTTACACTGAATTCCCAGCCTCAGAGGCATAATCTTCTGCAGTCTTTCCACACACATCTTGAGAAAACATATCAATATTGTGCTGCAGAAGAAGAATGACTATATCTTTGTCTTCACGAATAACAGCAAGTGTGAGGGCCGATCTAAAATAACAGAGAGGTAATTAAAAACTTTAATGACATTTTAAAAGCTAAGTTTATATACTTTATCAACTTAATATGTTGTCTGTGCATGTAGAATTAACCCAATTACATGTACTAACAAACAAGCAACTTGGGTGCTCAAGGGTTTATCTTTGCAAGTTACCACAAAGGTTAAAAGCAAGGAACAAAAAGGAAGCCTCTTGTCCCACTGTGGTATGACATAAAGTTGCTAACTTAAAGTCTTTTGATGGGCAAGAAACTATGCTCAGGCCACCTATCTACAGTAGGCAAATTTAAGTGAAAAATTATTCATTTCTTCCCTAGTCTGATACTATACATTATAATGCAAAATCAACTAACGGGTCAGATAAGACTATCTGCAGGCTTAAAACAATAATATTAATAGGAATGCTAATAGTAGTAGTCGTAGCTTCAGTTAATGATGCTCATAAGCATGTGCTAGGCATTTAATTAAACACTATATATAAATATATGTATATGGAGGATAATAATATATCCTTCAAGGGTGTTTGTGTATAAGTAACATAAGTAACATCATATATATATAAAATATAAATATTGTATATTATATATTATCTACAAAATATATAATATACATTATAGATTATTATCTATAAAATATATATTGTATATATTATATATGATGTTACTTACATTATATTCTTACATACATATGTGTGGGTATATATATATTATATATATGCACATACTTATATGCTCAGCCATTGTTTCCAAAACATCAGCACCTTGCTCTGTAAGCTGGACATTCTAACATTTTATATATATATATAATGTTACTTACACACAACCACCCTTGAAGGATATATTATTACCCTCCTTTTCACAGAAGAAAACATACTTGGTGATAAGTAATGTTACCAAGGTCACACATCTAGCAAGTGGGAAAACTAGGGATTAAATCCAGTCCTGTGTGAACCTAAACTTGTTTTCATTAAAGTAAAGTTTTATCCATTTAAAGCTATCTTTTCTCCCTCTCCCCATATCAATTAAAAACAACACCAAAACACAGTAGAAATGAAAAACATGAAACCCCTTTAGCTAACAGAAGATCATACAATCAAAAGCATCACATTATTACATTATAAATAACACCACATCATATTACAAATAACAAACATCTATCAATATACAAAGCTTTCTATATATAGAAGCCTTTTATGTGTATAATGTCTATATAGAGAGACAAATCCTGCTATATACTGTTCTTTATGTTACTCAGTCCAAATAATTGTTTTTCTACCTGTGATGATCTGTGTTGATATTTCTCACTATATCCCAATAATTAAAAGTTAGTCTTCTTATTAATATAATATTTGTGACTTGAGTGACCGCTACCACTCTACAATGACACTCAGGTTTAAAAACAACACAATAAGATCTAAGGTCTGTACCTGTTAAGACAATTAACTGCATTTATATTTGCATTTTTCTTTAATAATCAGTTTTCCTAGATGCGCAGCCAGTAAAAGTGGTCGACATTCAATCTGTAAAACAACAGCAACAATTTATAATCACATAATTACATATTTATCAACTGAACTGAAAACCTTATGTAAGATCCTGTGAGCTTAAATATATACAATTGAAAGGACGTAAGAGGTAGTCCCTTTCTTTTCACTCCTCGGTGCTTTTCTACGTTCTGCTCCTTCCGCTGGAAACAGCCTCCTCTGCCTCACCACAAGAACTCTGGTCATCTCCAAAACTCACTTCAAACATTTCCCAGTTCCAAGAATCTTTGCTTCTGTCACAGCATTTAGCATGGCATGTTTCAAGGATTTTATTGTTTCCCACCTGAACCAATAGCTTCTTGAGGGCAGCAGCTGTATTTTTTTCTCTATGTCCTCAAACTCTAAGACACAGTAATAAATGTTTCAGGTATTTTTATAAATGATCTAAATTATTATATATAGAGAAGTGTTTCTTAAACTATTAATATATTTCAAAGGCTATTTACTTTACCAGAAGTTCAACATTATACCCCAAAAGAAAGACTTCATGATCACCCATGTTTGAAAAATGTTACAAAACTGTGCATTATGTGTCTAGTATTTGAGAAATCTTTTGAACTTCACCTAATCCCTATTTGTAAATACTTATTTTGGAGAACATTAACATTTGAGAAATGAGAGTTTCACGGATACAGTTGTGAGAGCTTACCAGTAAAGGTGGAGGTTTCCTCTGGGTGATACACACTTGCCTCATTCTCTTCTAACCATGGTGTCAGAATCTCAGATGACAATGTCGGGTGCGAGCACCTAATGTTGTCGTCTGAGACTCTAACACGATTGACAGTTCATTTGAAGCCTATCTCTTTTTAATTTGGAGAGCCAGGCTCTGAATTAATAGAGATAGGCTTCAAATGAACTTTCACTGCTTATTATTAAATAGTCCATGGGTTTTCTCTAGTAATATTTTTATCTTAGCTGTCAGAAAGCTCTGTATGAAATGTTATTCTCAATTACAATCTTAGGACCCTGATGCAAATGTTTATGTAATTATAATCTTAGGACCCTGGTACATAATTCCTTTAAAAATTTATTTGTATTCTAGTTTCCATATTAATTCTTACTTAACTTATTTATTTTAGGTAAAATACAAATCAGAAATAAAAATACAGTGGCTTATCAATTAAAGCTCTAATAATGACCTATATGAATTATTTATAGCATAATGAAAGCCACTAAATTATTTGCATCATCTATCTATCTATCTATCTATCTATCTATCTATCTATC
The DNA here is from genome assembly GCF_028858775.2 of Pan troglodytes. Lineage (NCBI taxonomy): Eukaryota > Metazoa > Chordata > Mammalia > Primates > Hominidae > Pan > Pan troglodytes. The sequence continues at coordinate 38,324,062 of NC_072416.2, read as the reverse complement.
TATCTATCTGAGACGGAGTCTGCACTCCAGCCTCGGCAAAAGAATGAGACTCTGTCTCAAAAAATAATAATAGTAATAATAATAATTTTTAAAATAAAGAAAAAAGTATTCATGACTCTTGTTAAAGACAGGTAGGAAGACCTTATTCCAGGGGGGCTACCACAATGGGGTTTTGCTGTAGGAGGGCGAGATTGGGCTCAGTCTCACTCTACAAAGGATGAGTAGGATGTACAGTCTAGGAGCAAGGGTGCCGGGTGGGTGGAAAATGACAAAGAGGAGACATTGAGGAGAGGGGATGCTTGCTCGGCCAACTCAGCAGTAATCTTCCTGAAAGCAGGCCAGGGTAACAAGATATCGAGAGTGGAGGATGAGGAATTTGATCAAATATTGAGGGTGATCACATAGGATTTTCACTAAACTGACCCAGCAGGACTCTTGCTAAACCTGAACTAAACAAGCCGAGGACAGAGCCCAAGGACAGCGCCTTGAAGGCTTAGTGGAGTAGAGTTAGGTCTAGGAGAGGGTCTGTCACCTGACAGCCATCTGATCATAAGAACCAAGTAGCTTTTCTATCTTTTGTGCAATAACCTTTCTCTAAGCACTGTACCCCAAGGAAAGAAGGCAAATGTTAAAAATCAAAGAAAGAAAAGGAAAAAGTCAGTGGTGTCAAGATACTCACAGCCGCACTATTTTTGTTTGTTTTGTTTTGTTCTGTTTTTTTGAGACAGAGTCTCGCTCTGTTGCCCAGGCTAGAGTGCAGTAGTGTGCACTCACCTCACTGCAATCTCCACCTCCCAGGTTCAAGCAATTCCCATGCCTCAGCCTCCCAAGTAGCTGGGATTACAGGTGTGCACCACCATGCCCAGCTAATTTTTGTATTTTTCATAGAGATGGGTTTTTGCCACATTGGCCAGGCTGAACTGCACCATTTTTTAAATAAAATGTTGTCAATAGCCCCAAAGCCTGACAATAGAATCCCAAGTGAACAAAGGCTGGTAAATTCCTGCCTCTTGAAGCAGCTGAAGCTGAACGCTGGGGCTTGGGAGCCAGAACGCTTGGGTTCCAGCTCAGCTCCTCCAGTCACCAAGTGACTTTAACATCTCTCTGCCTCAGTTTCTAACCTGTAAACTAAGGATTATACTAACTCCTACCTCAAGAACTACCTCCAAGCTTCAGTGAGATCGTGGCTATTGCCCAGTGCCCACGGACTGTGGGAAATGTCCTGTAGCCATGAGCTACAATCAACCACTGCACACCCTTTCCATCCAAGCGCTCTATGAGATCGGGGAGAAAATGGAAACCTATGTGGAGTGACCCAAGGAGCTCCCCAGCAAAGCGGGATTGAAGTACAGAGCCAAAAACCAGAGGAAGAGTTACCCAAGCATGGCTGGGATGTCCTGAGAGGAGCAGGAGCAGACCTTTCATGCCATCTCCAGACCAGGCCCAGGCAGGTAAGAGGGTGCACAGGACCAGGAATTCGCACGACCCCGGGGGGCCGACAGGAGAACCTGCAGAACCACGGACCCCAGACCTGCAAGACACCAAGATCTGCGCTGGCCCCAAGCACACCCCAAATACACCTCAACGGGGGCCTGGCCAGGCCCCTGGACCACTGCCTCGGCTCCTCACTCAGGCCCTGCCTCCCTGGCGGCCCTCTCGAGCCCTACCCCACAGCCAGCTCCTACTTAAACCTAGCAATGCCCCCCAGGCTTGCAATTCTATTATCAGCTTGAACTAGGTCCCGCTGAGAGTGACAGGAAACCCAAATAATGGAAATTGCAACCAGGCAGAGTGTGTTGAATTCTCCCCGGGAGGATGCAGCCTGGAGCTGAGCTACACAGGACGCTGGGAAGCAGGCCCCTTCTGCGCACCATGGCCATCCCCAGGGAGCCCCTCATCAGGCGGCTTAGGGTGGCTTGCCAGCCAGAGGCATCAGATGGAGGAAAAATCAGAAGAGAAGCAACGCTAGCTTCTGGCAAGAGGCTGGGACTGGTACGTGACATTCTCCGTTTGCCCCAGTGGCCAAAATGTGGTCATGTGGCCATGCTTTACTGCAAGGAATGCTGGGAAATGTAGTCTTTCTTCTTTGCAGCCGTCTTATCATGGAAACAGGGGAGAACGGATACTAGGGGACAACTAACCAGCTCTGCCACAGCTGAAAATCCAGATTCCGCCATGGCCTACAGGCTCCTCCTGGCCGACCCCCTCGGGAGCCCGGGTGCCTCCCTTCCTCCACGCCTGGTCCCTCTGCCTGAAGCCTTCCTGCCCCCTCTCCTGGCTCCAAGTATCCTGTGGGCTTCCCCCAGCGCTGGTGCCAGCAAAGCCCGATCTCCTCTCTCGAGGCTGCCTGCACTCCCCCTGTGCGTGCATCGCAATCTCTGTCCCTGACACACAGGGATCCTTACCCTCCCCAGGGTCTGTGCTCCCCAGGGAGGAGCCGCACCTCTGGGCGCCCTGAGCCCCAGCCCTGCAGGGCAGGCACCCCATGCGGTGGTTGCAGGCACCCGGCAGTCGCTCCATCCTGGTTTTCAGCCTTTAGTGCACAGAAGCGTGAAGAAGCGGGGGTCACTGGCACGGAGTCCTCCTTGAGAGTCCGGCCGGGGATCCGTACCAGTGGTCCCTGCCCACCTGGGTTAGGAAAGGCTGACTGGCCTGGGGAGGCTGTGGACGACGTCTGCGGTGTCATCTGAGTGCCACGGCCATCACTTTGAGACGGCATCTGCTTGCTGCAGCCACGCAAAGGTCTTAAGGAAGGTCAAGGCCACTGTCGACAGGTGTGTGGCTCCAGATTGAAATTGTGACAATATCCCCAGCCATGCCCTTCCATCTTCCCACCGTGCAATCAGTGCACCACCTCCCACCATGCAATCCAGCGCACCACCTCTCAGCAAAACCTCCAGGATCCACCTCAAACCCAGCCCCATCCCACAGCCACCACCCTGGTCCGGGCCACCAATAGCTCTTGCTTGGACACGGGCAGTCACCTCTCCAGGGAGCACCCAGTGTCCCTTCTGCCCTCGTTCTGGTCCGTCCTTCGCCCACAAATGGAGAGTGTATTTTAGCATTAGATCAGTTCATGTCGCTCTCTCGCTTAAAACCCGCCCCTGGCTTCCACTGCCTGGCATGAGAATCACCACTGCCTGCCCCACGGGACTGGCCCTGCCACCTGCCCCATGCCCGCTCCCCTAGCTCATGGTCCCCCAGAGTCACTGGCCTCCACCATCCTCTCAGCCAAACCCCACCAGCCACCACTGCGTGCCACCCACCCACCCCGCCAGCCTCTCCATCACGTATTCCTCCTTCCCTTCTTTTGAGAAACTCTTTTCTTCTTGTTTGTTCACTTTATTTTCTGTGTCCCCAACTCGAATGGAGGCCACACGGAACACTGTCTGTCTCATTCACTTCTGTGTCCCCGGAACCTAGAACCATGCCTGGCACACAGAACGTGCTTGATAGGTACTGAGACAGAGACATACAGAGAAGGAAAGAGTGAGAGAGACAGAGAAAGAGAGAGAAAATAAGAGAAGGGGAAGGAGAGATGGGGGAGAGGGAGGGAGAACCGCACGCTGAATCCAGGGGTTCCTCTCCCACCCCTCATGTGCCCATGGTAACAAGGGAGTCCCCCTCTTCTGACCCCTTGTTGTCAAAAAGTCCACCAAGCAAGAACGCCCGAGCCCCAGGCCCCCTCTGAAATTCCCAAGAAGGAAGCACCCCAAGAAAGAAGGCGCGCAGGACGCTGCTCTGGAGCCATCGGGTTGCCGGTCTGCTCACCACGCTCAAGGAGCCCCTTAACAGGAGCAGGAGGAGAAAAGACACCCAGCCTGGGGTTCCCCCCGGACAAGGCCATGCTGTGACCCAGGCTTGGTCCTGGCCCTGACCGTGGGAAGCCCACCCCACAGGCCCTCGCCCAGGCAGGCCTGAGGCCCATGCACTGCTAAAGGCCTGGAGAGGGGGTCCCACGGCAGCCTCACCTGGGTCCCCTGGGGTCAGGGTAAGCTGGGACAGAGGGACGACCGGTTGCTATGGGAGAGGGAGAAGCCACAACTTTCCGGGTAGAATGGGCTCCTGCTGTGCTCTGAGCCCTGGGTCACTGTCAGCACTCTGGGGAGGGAGGAGAGGAGCGTGGAGCCCCAAGGGCGCGGCTGGCAATAAAGGCAGATGCTCAAGTTGATGCCGTCCCACGCACTTGAGGCTGGGTCCAGGGGTGGCACTGACACGGCTGGGGAGCCCACTCCCGAGGTATGACCCGGGGATGTGCACAGCCACATTTCAAAGACACACGGGATGAGATCAGCCCAGGTGACCCTGGGACTTTGCCCTCTTCGGCAGGAGCCAGCCCCGTGCACCCTGTCTGCCTGCCATCTGGAAGGCCCAGCATGAGAGGCCCGACCGTCCTCCTCACTGTGGCTCTGCCCACGCTCCTGGCTCCCGGGGCCGGGGCACCGGTACAAAGTCAGGGCTCCCGGAACAAGCTGCTCCTGGTGTCCTTCGACAGCTTCTGCCGGAACTACGAGCAGGATGTGGACACCCCCAACCTGGACGCCATGGCCCGAGACGGGGTGAAGGCACGCTACATGACCCCCGCCTTTGTCACCATGACCAGCCCCTGCCACTTCACCCTGGTCACCGGTGAGTACTGCCCCGGGATGGGGCCTGGGGGTGGGAGGGCCTGAGAAAATAGGTGGCACAGAGCCCTGTCGTGCAGGATAAAGGGGAGAGGTCCTTGCTCCATGCACAGGACACAGCCAAGGGGAACATTAGGAATACCTCACCGTTGGTAGCAACAGATCTGGGACAAAGAAAAATGACCAGGGGGGTCCTTAAACCCGTGGCCACAGGCAGGGCACCAACCCCAAAAGGCTTCAGGAGGAGGGGAGTGTGGCAGCCTCCCAGCCGGCTCCCACGTCTCCCCTCCCCTGCCCGCCCGTCCAGCTGGCTGTGTCAGCCTCTCCCTCTCCCTTGCATCGTTTCCATCTCCCAGCCAACACGTCCCTGACAGATCTGCCCAGACTGTAGACAATACAGACACAGGTTTTTAAAAAGCCAAATATGGGGCCAGGCACAGTGGCCCACGCCTGTAATCCCAGCACTTTGAGAGGGTGAGGCGGGCAGGTCACTGGAGGTCAGGAGTTCGAGACCAGCCTGGCCAACATGGCGAAACCCCGTCTCTATAAAAACACAAACATTAGCCAGGCATGATGGCGCATGCCTGTAATCCCAGCTACACAGGAGAACTGCATGAACCCAGGAGGTGGAAGTTGCAGTGAGCTGAGATCGCGCCACTGCACTCCAGCCTGGGTGACAAAGCAAGACTGCATATAAAATATATATGTGTATACATATATTTTTGCTTCCGCAGCCGCGGCTTTTTGCCGCCGCTTTCTGCCGCCGCCTTTTGCCGCCGCCCCTTTTTGCGCAGCTTTCTGCCGCCGCCGCGGCTTTTTGCCGCCGCCGCCGCTTTTTGCCGCCGCCTCCGCCGCTGCCTCTGCCGCTTTTTGCCGCCGTCGCCGCCGCCGCGGCTTTTTGCCTCCGTCCCCGCCGCCGCCACTTTTGCCGCCGCCGCCGCCACTTTTGCCGCCGCCCCCGCCGCCGTCGCCGCGGTTTTTTGCCGCCGTGGCTTTTTGCCCTCGCCGCCGCCGCGGTTTTTTGCCCCTGCCGCCGCGGCTTTTTGCGGCTTGTTGCCCCCGCCGCCGAGGCTTTTTGCCCCCGCCGCCGCGGTTTTTTGCCGGCGCGGCTTTTTGCCCCCGCCGCCGTGGCTTTTTGTGGCTTTTTGCCCCCGCCGCCGCGGGTTTTTGCCGTCGCGGCTCTTTGCCCCCGCCGCCACGGCTCTTTGCCCCCGACGCCGCGCCTTTTTGCCCCCGACGCCGCAGCTTTTTGCCCGCCGCGGCTCTGAGGGCGGGAGTGGCACACTCGGCTGCCAGCTCTACCGGCGTCCTGGTTCGGGCAGCGCTGAGGGGCGCTCCTGGTCCAGCTTTCCCGGCTCGGGGGTCCCTTGCCTACGCGCCCGCGCTCCGGGCTCCCCGCCTTGGCCGCTGCGGCCTGCATAGAGCGGCGCTCCGCGCGGCCGCGATGGGAGAGAAGGAGGGCGGTGGCGGGGGTGATGCGGCGGCCGCGGTGGGAGGCGCAGGGGCGGCGGCCAGCCGGGCGCTGCAGCAGTGCAGGCAGCTCCAGAACCTCATCGGCATGTCCATCGGCAGCCTGCGTGGGCTGCGCACCAAGTGCGCTGTGTCCAACGACCTCACCCAGCAGGAGATACGGACCCTGGAGGTAACGGGTTCGTGGACCCCGGCTGGGCTCGAGGAGCCGCCCGGACACCTCCCTCCGGGCCCTAGTTCACTTCTGGCGGAGTTGCATCCTTGAGCGCCAGTCGCCGGGTTGGAGGCTTCTCCCTCCTGCACTGGCTGATGCGGCAGCCGGAGGACCCCGGTCCAGCCCTCACCTTGGGCAGGATTTCTGGGGCGGGTGCATGGTGGGAACTGGGATAGAGGCTCGAGGGGCCCGTGGGTGGGGTGGGCTGCGCGCGGACCTCCCCTTACCCCCCTCCCCCGAATTTCCATCTGGTCCAGCCCTCTCATCTTGTAGGTGAGGAAACCGAAGGCCTGAGGGAGAACTGACTTGCCAGGAACCCCTGTTAAGGAGAATTAACAAAGAGTGGTTATTAAAGGAGCACTGAGTTGAGAGTCAGACCTGGAGGCCCACACGCTTGGTTAAGACATTATACCACCTTGAATCTGGCATGTTGACTGAGGGTGAGCCACTCCATCCTCGTCTGATTGTGGGGTCTTGACCTGAAGGGGTTTCTTGTAGGAAAAAGCAAATAGGCTTGCTTTCCTAGCTCTGTCCAGTACCTTAGGGACCCTGAGGACTGGAGAGATTCTTGGAGAGCCATCTGGTGTATGTCATGGGTGGGCCTTTTTTGAAGGTCAGTCTGCCCAGTGGGCTGGCTCAGCCCGAATGAACTGTCTTGAATCTTTGGAGTTGTCTGTATACTTTTAAGGGCTTCTCATCCTTGCACCAAAAGATCTCCTGGAAATTAGGTGGGAAAACCTTAACTTTTGTGGGGCCTTGTGTTTGTCTTAAAAGTTCATGCACATGGCCAGGTGGGGTGGCTCACACCTGTTATCTTGTCCTGGATCCCTTGAGTCAGGGAGTTTGAGAACAACCTGGACAATATAGTGAGACCCCGTCTCTACAAAAAATAAAATATTATCCAGGGGTGGTTGTGCGCATCTGTAGTTCCAGGTACCACTGTGGCTGAGGCGGGAGGAGCATTTGAGCCTGCACTGAGCTGTGATCTCACCAGTGTACTCCAGTCTGGGCCACAGAGCAAGACCTTGATGCAAAAAAAAAAAAAACCAACAAGAAAAATTCTTGAAGATTTTGCATTCTGTCTCACTATCCATTGGTTTTCATGTCAAGATAATGTCAGAAATTCTTTACAATTGCTTCCAGAAGGAGTAGCCTTTTCATCTCGTGCACAGGTGTCCAGTCTTTTGGCTTCTCAGGGCCACATTGGAAGAAGAATGCTCCTGGGCCGCACATAAAATACACTAATGCTAACGATAGCTGATGAGCTTAAAAAAAAAAAAAAGATTTGTGCATAATTTTCATGATACCCACCACCACAGATAGGCGGAAAAGTCCTTGTAGTCAAAGGGTTGGACACGGCTGATCTAGTGTCTTGTCGTCCATTTTGGCTTTCTCCCTGATTCCAGAATGCAGGTAGAGATGTAGAGACGTGCTCTCAGGACAGCTATTGAGATAAATTCGTTGTCATTTATTCCCAAGCACAGCTGTTTGTCATTTTCATTGAAAAAGTCTCCATTTAAACTGCTGTCACATATAAAACCTATTTATGTAAGTCTGTATTTTTCTGTTGTCTTGGCCTTTGTGGGCAGTAGTGTGTTTTAACCGAGCAAACTGTCCTTCCAAATAATGAAGCCGAAGTCAGCCTACCTGCTTGCCATTTTTCTTCCCCTTCCATTTTTCTAACCTCAGGATAATTGTAACAATGAATTAAGATTTGTGTTTAAGGCCGGGCACAGTGTCTCAGGCCTGTAATCTCAGCACTTTGGGAGGCAGAGACAGATGTATCGCTTGAGCTCAGGAGTTGAAGACCAGCCTGGGCGACATACTGAGACTCTGTCTTGTATAATTAAATTAAAATTTAATAAAAGAAGAGGAAAAGACCTGTGTTTCAAGTTTAAAAAAGGGGGGGAAAGTGTAATGCAAAATGTGGACTATGCCAGCTAAGATTGGGAAAAATAATTTTTCCTACAGCATTATCTGTAGACTTGTATTAGCAGCATAGTGGTCATAAGCATTTTGCTTTCCTCAAATATGATGAGGTAAGCTACTTTAAAGTGTGGTGGGGCTTTCTTCTGCGTGGCTCCTGGAGGTGTTGAGTCCCAATTTAGCCAATTAATTTGGGTTTAGTTTTGATATGGATAAGGGAGACCAGCTTCGTTCATGGTGCACACACAGTTTTGCCAATAAGGAGAAAAAAAAGCCACCTGAATGTTCCTACTCATTAGATGCTATCTGGAGAGCTCCTACCCCACCCCCACCAAGGCCCGGGCCCTTAAAAAGACTCAGTGCAGCCTTTCTGTATCTCATACTGTATTCTGCAAGATGCTCCTGTGAAAGAAAGTTGTGCTGCATCAGCCATCTCCCTCCTGAAGATCCCTCCGGATGAGGATTTGTGTTTTAAAGGTTCCGAGAAGTCCTGCAACAACAGTTCTCAAACTTATTTGTCCAGGGGATCTTTTCTTCCACTGAACGTAGTTGGGGAGACATGGCCTTAAGCCTTGAGCAGAGAAAGAGACAAGAAACTGTTGCCTCACTTACAACCAAGTGTTGTGTTTATGTTTTAGGTTTTTATGAAACTGAGGTGCTGTTTGAGGTTCTAAATCAAATTGGGTGGTTGAAGAGAGGCTGGTATCCCTGTAGACTTAGCCAGACATGAGAGGTTGCCTTTTGTTGAAGGAGGTGTTTTACAAAGGGAAATAGGGTGTCTCCTGGGCATCGCATTAGCACTTAAATACATGTATCACTGAAATGAAATGAAATGATGAGATGATGAAATGAAATGAAATGATGAAATGAAATGATGAAATGGAATGAAATGAGGAAATGAAATGAAGTGAAATGATGAAATGATGAAATGATGAAATGGTGAAATGAAGAAATGATATGAAATGATGGAATGAAATGATGAAGTGAAATGATGAAATGAGGAAATGAAATGAGGAAATGAAATGATGAATTGATGAAATGATGAAATGAAATGAATGACGAGATGAAAAGATGAAATAATGAAATGAGGAGATGAAAAGGTGAAATGAATTGATGAGATGAAATGAAATCATGAGATGAAATTATGAGATGAAATGAAATCATGAGATGAAATGATGAAATGGTGAGATGAAGTGAAATGATGAAATGATGAGATGAAGTGAAATGAAATGATGAGATGAAGTGATGAAATGAAATAAGGAAATGATGAAATGATGAAATGATGAAATGAAATGGTGAAATGAAATGATGAAATGAAATGATGAAATGAAATGAAGTGATGAAAAGATCAAATGATGAAATGAAGAAATGATATGAAATGATGAAATGAAATCAAATGATGAAATGAAGTGAAATGATTAAATGATGAAATAATGAAATGAAATGAAATGATGAAATGATGAATAGATGAAATGAAATGATCAAATGAAATGAAATGACGAGATGAAAAGATGAAATGAGATGAAATGAAATCATGAGATGAAATGATGAAATGATGAGATGAAGTGAAATGATGAAATGAAATGATGAAGTGACGAAATGCAAACGATGAGATGAAATGATGTAATGAAATGAAAGGATGAAATGATGAGATGAAATGATGAAAGGATGAAATGAAATGAGGAAATGAGGAAATGAAATGATGAAATTATGAAGTGAAATGATGAAAAGATGAAGTGATGAAATGATGATATAAAATGATGAAATGAAGTCAAATGATGAAATGATGAAGTGGTGAAATGAAATGATGAAATAAATGAAATGAATTGATGAAATGATGAAATGAAATGCAATGAGATGAAAAGATGAAATGAAATGATGAAATGAAATGACGAGATGAAAAGATGAAATGAGATGAAAAGATGAAATGAGATGAAATGAAATCATGAGATGAAATGAATAAATGAGATGAAGTGAAATGATGAAATGAAATGTGATGAAATGATGAAATGATGAAATGATGAGGTGAAATGAGATGAAATGATGAAATAAAAAGATGAAATGATGAAATGAGGAAATGAAATGAAATGATGAAATAGATGAACCAAAAATACTTATTCGTTTTTTTTCTTGGCATCCTTCTAAGAGTATTTTAGTGAGGTTAATTTCTAAAAATAAATTGCTATTCAATGGCTATACAGGTGGCCTTTGCACCACAGGGGTTTGAACTGTGCACATCCACTTAGCAAAACCAACAATTCTACATCTTTCTCCACACCCTGCCCATGAAAAGGATGAGGATGAAGACCTGTCTGATCATCTACTTCCATTTAATAACTAGTAAATATATTTTCCTTATGATTTTCTTTTTCTTTTCTCTGGCATGTTTGTTAAGAATACAGTATATAAGACATATAACATATTAAATATGTGTTAATTGACTGTGTTATTTGTAAGGCTTACAGTAGGCTATTAGTAGTTAAGTTTTGGGGGAGTCAAAGTTATAGTGGATTTTCTACTGTGCAGTGGGGCCAGCGCCCCAACCTCCGTGTTGCTTAAGGGTCAACTGTACATGTTATTTCCTTTCCTGTAAGAGAAAAATGATGAGAAGGTCTTTTCTCCAATAAGTGTATTCAAAATGTAGCGGACTTGAAATGTGTTGGCGCCACCATTTTGCATCTCACTTTGAAAACTTATTATTAAAAATCGTACTAAAGCCTACCTTACTTTTCCAACCTTAGAAAAAATGTTACAAAGAAAAGGGGTGAATCCATGCTAGTTTGCACTGAAATTTGAAATTATCTTTTAAAAATATATTTTTACTTTAATTACTTCCAAAATAGAGATCAGTTGCATACAAATGGCAGGTCACTCTAATCCACCCTATGACTGCACTTAGATTCATGAGGAACTGTGCCATCTAGAAAGGGCAGAGAGGAGGAATAGAGTGCTCTGCGTCTTGAAATATAAACATGCACATAGCCACATGCTTTGATTCTGTTATCACTGGGTACTTACTGCTAGGAAGAGGGCACGTTTGTGTATTTTTATGCTAATTATTATCCAAGTTGTTAATGATTTAGGCTTTCAGAACCATATAAAGATTTTTTTCCTTTCAGATATAAACTATCTTGCATTGTTCTTCTGATCATATGAGGGATAAATTTGCCTAAACATTCTTCATACCATAATATGATGTCCATATAAATGCCAGTGGCAAGAGTAGAATCAACCACAACTGCCTTTGTAATTATTTAAAGCATGTGTGCCTATAAGTAATTGGCATTTTATATAATCAAGAATCATTGATGTAATAATCTCTCAACTATTTGAAACATGGCTCACATATATTAATTTTATATGCAAATATGTATATAACATCACTGTATATGAAACTAAATTTTGGACTTTAGAACAGCTTCTTAGAATCTTGACTTAAATGTCCACAGTAATATTTGACTTAAAAAAATTTAGCACACTGTCACTATGATGAAAAAAATTACTATAAAATTATTTAAAAATTTTTTCCACCCTAACATTTAGAACATTCTCACATTTGTGGTTAAAACCTATTGTGATTGTTCTTAGAATTTAGATAAAAAATGTTCCAGAAAGTTTGAAGAGAAGCACTTTAGTCAATTTTTATTTGTTCAAGCATGAAGAAATGGCATTTCATTGACATTTTAAAAACTATTCAGATTCCCTCTTTGAATTGAAGTGTTTCAAAGATATCTTATTTTAAAATACCAAAATAGGAATTGAATATGAAGGGCTGGTTATGAGTAATATGATACACTTTTATGAGAGGATGAGATTACAATAACAATACCTCCTCTCATAGAATAGCCAGCAAGTCTCCACTAAATAACAGTGCCTTGATTTTATAGATGTTTAATCATGGATATTGAGTTAATGCGAACGATTTGTAGACACAGGAGTTTATTAAAGACATATAATATCTTTCAAGTATTTAGAATAGTGTTGAAATTAAGCCTGCATCCCCACGATTTTCAGAGGTGCTGATGCCTAATAAACTCAACCTCTTGCATGCCAAAATTGGCTTAAAGCCCACCTGTTACCCAAGCTACACTTCAAGCATCAAGGTTCAAAAATGTAATTTTAAATATGCAAGAGTTTGAGGAATTCACTACTCACACTTTCTTGAACAGTCTATCCAAGTGCATCAAGCAAAATGTGAGTAAAGAAATTTTGACCAAAGGATTGATAGTAATGTTGAATACATTTAATAGTAGATCTAAGATTAAAAGGTGAGAGTGAGGGTGAGAAGAGTGTATGAATGCTTTGTGTTCTGACAAAGAGAATGTAGCACCCGTGTCATACCTGCTTGGTTGCATTGCCAGTGCCCATGGTAGGCTATTTTATCCAGGTTTTTAGTTTTTTGTTTGTTTTCTTTCGTTTTTTTTTTTTTTTTTTTTTTTTTCAGGAAAGTTAGTCCAAAACCAATAACTCCATAACTGGTAGAATTGGAAGACTTTAATAGTGCTTAACATTTTGTACGTAGCTTTATAACAGTTTTCTTTTTCTTTTTTTTCTGAGAGATTCTTTTCAATATACCCCATCATGGTTGAACTCAAAGTCATTGCTTATTTGAAATTTACAACTGCTGACGTTTTGTAACCTTCGCATTCCAGGTAATTGGTTTTTTGTGCACTTTCTGTATTTTTCTCCATCAGTCTACCTAGATATTTGTTAGATTTAATATTTTAATATTTTTCTGAAAAAGTGAGCTTTTGCATTTTTAAATATATACTCAGTTGCTTTAATACTGCTTTTTCATGTACTGGTTCCTCCTTTTTTTTTTTTTTGTGATGGAGTCTTGCTCTGTCGCCCAAGCTGGAGTGCAGTGGCATGATCTCTACTCACTGCAACCTCCACCCGCCACGTTCAAGCAATTCTCCCACCTCAGCCTCCCGAGTAGCTGGGATTACAGGTGCATGCCACCATGCCAGGCTAATTTTTGTATATTTAGTAGAGAATGGGTTTCACCATGTTGAACCAGGCTGGTCTCGAACTCCTGACCTCAGGTGATCCACCTGCCTCGGCCTCCCAAAGTGCTGGGATTACAGGCGTGAACCATGGCACCTGGCTATTTCCTTCATTCTTTATGTTTATTTTACTGGTTTTATCTCTCTCTCTCTCACTGTTTCTCTCCTTCTCACATTCACTTTGCAGTTGTCAAATAGCCCAGGTGATGTTACAGATTTACTCCTTATAAAAGGAGGCATTACACATTACACATGCATCTTAGTGGCCTTACAAAAGTGTTTGGTTCATTTGTATTGACTATTCACCTTTAAAATATTTCAATATTCATTAAAATAGCTTCCAGCCAATATTATTAGACTTATGTTTCTAGCTTTCTTTTTTGTATTGATATCTACCTTCATTGCTGTTTGTTTAGGAAATATATTCTGTGTCACGTTATTTCCGTGAAAATTGTTTGAATTTGTGGTATGGTCTAGAAAATGTTAATTTTTGTAAGTATCCTGTATGAACATGAAAATAACATGAATTATAATATTCATGTTCCTTATATAACATTTGCCCTTTTTAAAATCCACTAGCTTCTTTTAAAACTTATCTTTTAATTTTTTCTTTTGTCTATTACTGAAAGATGTGTGTTTCAAAAGTCTATAATGATTTGGGGGCTTATCCATTTCTACTTGCTTTCTGATATTTTTGCTTTATATAATTTGACTCTCTCTCTAAATACGTGTGTGTCTGTGTGTGTGAGAGAGTGTGGTTTGTGTGTGTATATATATATGTATGTATCAGGCTAATGCACATTTAAGTCATCACATCTTAATAACTTAAAGCTTTTATCACACTGGTTAGACTAACTTATTTTAATAAATGTTTCTAACTTACATTCTATTTTGTCTACATAGCAAGTTTTTAAAAAATTATATTCATGTAGTATGTTTGTATGTATATCATATATACACAGTATCTGTATTGTTTGAACTTCAAAGTTTCTGTAAATTTATATATTAGTTGCCTCTCGTAACTATGATAGAGATGGACTTTTTTAATTTTGCCAATCTTTATATTTTAACAAAAACATTGTCTACTTAGGTTTAAGTTAACTTTGATCATTTATACTTAATGTGTTTTATTAATTTGTTGTATATATATATATATATAATGTCTCATTTTCTCCTATTAGTTTCTGTCTTCTTGTTTTTAAATTATGACTTTTATTTTTATTGTTTTCATAGATAACAACAGAGAAATGCATAATGTCCAGTGAATTTATTAAAGTTCTGAAGTCGGTCACGTGCAGTGGCTCACGCCTGTAATCTCAACACTTCGGGAGGCCGAGGCATGTGGATCACGAGGTCAGGAGTTGGAGACTAGCCTGACCAACATGGTGAAACCCCGTCTCTACTAAAAATACAGAAATTAGCCAGGCATGGTGGCACGCGGCTGTAATCCCCGCTACTCAGGAGGCTGAGGCAGGAGAATTGCTTGAACCTGGGAGGCAGAGGTTGCAGTGAGCCGAGATGGCGCCACTGCATTCCAGCCTGGGCAAAAGAATGAGTGAGACTCCTTCTCAAAAAAAAGAGTTGCAAAGTCATACTCACCTTTCTGCTCTTGTCAGACAATTAAGGGGTCTTTGAATACTTCAGCCCTAATAATTTGCTTCCTAACATACATATTGCAGTGCTTATCTAATTTTAAATATATTTTTGTTTCAACACCTAATTTTTTATTTAGATCTATCTGTATGTTTACAATATATTTTGCTCTGTGTTCATTCTTTGATTTCAGAACTTCAACCTTTCTGAAGCATGTTTTCAGTTTCTTTTTAGTTTCTTTAGTGGAATTCTGCTGGAGGCATTTTGTTTTTTGTCTCTAAATATGTTATTTAGTCATAGGTTGATGAATATTTTTCTTGGTTGAGAATTTCAGAATGGCATTATTAGTCTTAACAAAGAATATTGTTTATTTTACCTTTCATTATTTCTGATTTCAATATGATTAAAGGTAATTTGATTTTTCTAGTGCTAATTGAAATATTTTTCCCTTCCTGATTGTTTACTGTTTCTCTAGGAGATACGTAAGTGTAGGTTTCTCTCCATTGTAGCTTGCTTAGCGTGCATGGAACTTTTGAATATGCAGATTAGTGTCTTACAAAAGTCTAGAGAACTTTCAGCCAAAATACCATCACATATTGTCCCTTCCCAGTTCCCTTCTTCTATAAGAACACTCACTAAACACATGCTACATTTTCTCACTGTATTTTCCATGTCTCTTAATGATTCTGTCCACATTTTGCATTTTTAAAAATTTTCTGTAATGCATTCTGAAATATTTATGAACTCTCACCATGGCCATGTCTAATCTGATGAGTTCATTTTTGAGTTTTTAATTTAAAATACTATATTTTTATGCAAACTACTTTTCAAATTTGCTACATCAATTTTTTAGTCTCCTAAAATATATTCTTTTTATTTTAAATTTTTTTAAAGCAAATGTGCTTTATAATCTAACAGTGATATTTCTACTAATGAACCTTTATGGATCTGTTTGTACTCTTTTTCTGCTTTCCTTTCAAATGGTGGAATATCATTTCCTTGTGTACTTAGATGCCTTTGAATGACAAATATTTATTTTTCTCTGAAAATTATTTTTGTGCACTTTTGAGTATTAGTAAGAAGAAAACTTGCCAAAGAGAATTTGAATTTTTTTGTGAGTCTACTAAAGGCATCACCATTCTGGGACCACATTATGTTAATTCTTGGTCTAAAGGTGTTTGGATGTATGTTCGGTCGGCACATTTAAACAATTATTAAATTAATTGCTGTAAATCATTAGTGATTGAGTTTCTTTAAATCTGTCCAATCTCAAGTCATTTTTATTTGCCATTTCCAGGGAATGTGAAATGGGATTAATTTACCTCTGATTCTTCTTTATACTGAGGATAGAAATTTTGGTCCTAGCTTTAGGGAGGAGCTCCTGTGTGATGCCCTATCTTGGGAAAAGCTATGTATTTCTTTACTGTCCTATGTGATGTATGACAGTAGGAATCTGCACTCATTCATTTTGGTACATGTCCGTAGGGCAAAATCAGTTTCGGTGTTTAGGTATATTTTGTCTGCTCCCTGCAGTCCCATGGTTTTGAACTTATATTTTACTTTTTTTTGTGAACATACCAATGCTTCAATTTTTTTCCAGTAATGTAATCAACTATATTATGAGAAAGAGAAAAATTTTGAGAAAACACAAATTTCATGTTTTCCTGCTCTAATTGGCTTTTACGTAAAAATACAGGTAAAATTTATTTGTGCTTTTTTGCTATTTCTGTTTTGCTATTCTCTGTTTGTCTATGTCTTCTCCACATAGACACAATTAGGGAATTTTGTACACCCTTGTGCCAACTGCTTTGATAGTAACAAAATGTATTTCTCGAACTCCTAGGTATAAAACTCAAGTATCCGCAATTTAAATTCTTTTTCCCTCACTTCTATTATGTTTCCAGTCTCAATAGAAATCGATGCCAATCCAGAAATACAAGCATTACTCTAATACTTCTCACACATTACAGAGATAGATTAAATTTTCTAGATCTCCTTAAATACTATCATTTTTCACTACTTTTATCTTAACTGTTAAGTTCAACATTTTCTATAATATTAATATATTGTGAAAATTTCCTTACTTTCTTATTTGTCCCAGGTTAAATGTTTTGCAGTCTCTACCTCACCCTGTGAAGCATAAACATTGTACATGCTGTACAAATAATACATAGTTCATGTGCTTAGAGATTGCACAATTTTTATTTGGTTGATAATAGCTAATGTTTTCTTCATTTTCTATTTCCTGATTTTTCTTTATTTAGTATATACTACATTATCATAAAAATAAGAACGTTTTACAAACTAAAGCAAAAGCAACCCTAGGAATAAAATGCACAAATAAAATATGTAAACATGCAATTAGATGTATCATGTACCCCTCTAATTTATTTAGACATTTAATTTTAGTATGATTTTAATTAAAGTGTGTATTACCTGTCATCGTCTTAGTATTTTTTATATAACAAATTTTGTAAATCAAAAAGTCTCAATGTCATTATAAACTATCTTGGCAGAGGTTGATCTCCAAGGAATAATTCCTCTCCCAAATTATGCCAATCAGAATTTCACTATACCATAATTCTTTTAATCAGTTTCAGAGGAATAATAAATTTCAAAATTGTTCAAGGTACTTGTTGTAGTTCCAGTACATTTTGACAGGTGTAAAACTGTAGACAGACTGATATAAACATATTCTAATTGACTCAAAAATATAGATTTTAAAATGTGTCAATATATACATGTTCTCCTTGTGAAATAATTGCTTTTTATTCTCTGGATAGAATACTTTAATCTTTAAACCTTCAATTCACTGTTAAAAACAAAATATTACATAAGGATATGCTTATAAAAATAATTCCCAACTAGCTTTTCAATTGAGAAATATATGTGAAAAATAATCAAGCATCTAATGGATTTCAAGGAGAAATGGGTTAGTAATTTATTCCATATGTCTCGATTTTTCCTAGACACAAGGCTTCCTTTAAAATAATTGTAGGCATTTAAGAAACCATGTAAACTAAAAACAAGAAATTGTGACACTGCCACTTAAGTTTTTTAAATCTTTGGACATGAATCAATATATTTTTTTAAATTTTATCTTAATTAGACATTGTGAGTTCACCATCTTCCTGTCAGTATAGCATCCAAGCTGATTATCATAGATTACAAGTTCAACTATCAACTGTGTTCTGAGAGTTTAAAAAAATAAATGAATGTATTTGTTTTGGTATTCTTAAAGCAGGAGTGAGGACACAGTGAAAGTGAGACAAGGAAGAGAGAACAAAATAAAACAGGAAAGATAGAAAAGCCAATACCACACGTGTTAAGAGGCAAGTTCCTGTGTTAGATATCTGGGCTTAATTCTCTGGGAAGCTATGTGGAACATGCCTCACAATTACATCACTGAATCCAGGGAGATTCTTCTTAGTTACCCTCACCTTTTCTTCCCACTTCATGCCCAGTAACAAGCTCCCGTGCTGCTAGAGAAAGTCCTCAGCTAGAAACAGGTGCAAATTCTGGAGATGAGACCTTGTAGAGTGTTAAGAATGATTTTCTTCCCAGCAGCTACAGGTAAGGAATAGGGGCTGGGCTATTAATACACCTGCTACAAATCAATATACCCCTTATGCTCCTTTTGGTGATCGACAATGTATTTAAAAATATTAGATGATCAAGAAGGGCTGCAGAAAGGAGGAAACAGAAACAAACAGCACACCTCTTGGTTTATTTTTATTCATTTCATCAGTGTCAAGGAAAATGTGTTGGGAGTTCCTGGCATAGAGAATGTCACAAAGACATGTTTTCAATAGTGGTGCTATCCCTAGGGCAGAGAAGACCCAGAGAAGCCCAAGTGGCTGCTGGAACAAAGTCAGACACCGTGCCATCTGTGCACACTCCTTGGCTCTGCCATCATGCTGAAGATCGGTTGAAAGGACTCCCTTCCCTACCCCCAAAATTAAAAGAGCACAAACTGAGAAACTGAATGTAGGAGACAGCAGTGGATTATGCTGTTCTCAGGGGTCACCTCAGGTTTGGAAGCATTCTTTCAAACTAACCCATCTCAGGCCATCTGCAGAAAAGAAACGTGGTACCTAACTTTTTTTCTTGTCAGCATTTGGTAGGGGTGTTTTATTGACCAAATATGTTCCCACAACCTAGTTTTTTGTAACTAACTAAATATAGTAGATTTTTAAATTTTATCATCAAAATCTATAGACAATTTTTGATTAAAATAGACTCCACATCTATGTCCTGCTTTTCTTCTTATTATTAATTACAGTGCTGTATAAAAGAACAAGACTTCAGGATCAAGAATACCTTGTCTCTTGGCATTGAATTTATACAAGGTGCTCTTTCTTTAATGCTGTCTCAAAGGACACATTTTTACTCATTAAAAAGGAAGATCGGAATCTAGTTGTATGCACTGCTCCAACATATTAATAATTAAAATTAGGAGGTAAATGTGGTCAAAGCTATAGAAAGACTTGAGATGTCATTTATATTGATTACTGTATAGCACTCTACAAACAAATTATTAAATAATAGTTTATATAAATATTTTGTAGCATTTCAAATATTTGAGTGCCTGAAGTTTCTCCTCTTATATAGTTCAGATTATCAATTTGGAGACTTACTCCGCTAGTTAATATGTTTTTAGTCTCGTTTGAGCATTATATAAAAGCAATTTTCAGTTAAATGTGTTCCGCTTACATAAAACATTACAAATTAGTGAGGATTTAATTACATTTTCATGTTCCTATAATGTCTTTAGAAGATTTTCATATTATTACCTATCAATATATGTATGCTTTGTCAAAGAAAAGTCAAACATATATATCATTGAAATTGAAAATTTTTAAAAGTACTTATTAATTCTATTGAAAAACCACATCCATAGCAACAATTACAATATAATATTGTGAACATGTAAATATATATCCTATGTCTATTTTATATATAAGCATATATGATTAAAAATATAGTTAATAATTTTTAAACCTAGTTTTATAAAGTAAAAATTAGTTAACTTCTGATGATTATTTGTTAATGAAGATATAATTATTTTGATTTGGGTGATTTTAAATAAAAATATTAAATTACATGACAAAAAGTTTTTTATAAAATGTTTATGATTTTTACATTGGTTTTATCACTTTATTCCACTATTTTATTTTAAGATGACCTGCCTTGTTTAAAACAATCTTAATTAAATTCCATTTTGTAAAAAAATTAACAAATGATTTGCTCTATTATACATTGCGTTTATAAACTGAGTCAGTATCTCAAGATTTGATCCCCATTATCATCATCTGTGGCCCTATTTGTTTTATAAATGTATTGTCTTTTTCCATGCCTGTCACATCTCTATTGCTCATCATTTTTCTCTTTGTCCCTTATAGGGAGTTGCATCTTTAAAAAGCACAATAACCTCCTCATTCTTTTTCACACAGAGAAATGTTTGTTACATAATTAAAGTGTAGATGATGATACTAAGAGCTTGATTAAATTAGATGTCAAAGTACCCTTGTGATTCAGAATATGAATGGTATTTAATTTCATTGAAATCAATAATTGCTGAGTGACATTAATTAATGCCAATATTTCAGAAGTTGTTCTAGTTAGTGAAATGTATACAACATGCAAAAGTTTCAGAACTCTGAAGGGCAACATTATTCTATAATTAAGAATTCACATTAATTATTGGGGAGAAATTATTAAGAATTAATGACTGAGAAAATGTTTATTTAGAAAATTATTTTGTGCATGAGCATTACTGCAAGTTTTGCAAGAAACATAAATTTAAAGAAACAATTATGTCCACAAGGTGAATTTAATAACATCTGATATTTTCCATGATTAGAGTTTTATTTGGTAAATCTTTAAATGCACATCATATAAAGATAATAAATGAATCTTGGAAATCTTGTAGGTAAGGGTAAATATTAGGATGCATCCAATTACATTTACACATACATACAATTACATTTTCACACACATACATGCACACACTGATACACGTGTGTATATATATACATGAATTTACTAATTGGTTTTAACTAATATTTATAAAAGCCAGTAGGATTGATATATATTGTTGAACCTGAAAAATATTTATTATATACATGTTTAAAATACACAAAGAAATAAATAGTAATTAAACTAGGTATTTGAAACTCTACTAAAATATAAGCTGTGAACATTTTGTGATCATTACAAATTCTTACACTGAATAAATTATTTTTATACTATTAATATGTTGGATACATGTGTACATTTTTTACAATGTATTATTTTATTTTTGTCATAGAGTCATGTCATGCATAATAACATTTCAGTCAAAGATGGATTACATATACAAAAGTGGTCCCATGAGATTATAATACATATTTTTACATACTTTTCTAAGTACGTTTAGATACATAAACTCTTACCACTGTGTTCTTATTGCCTGCAGTATTCAGTACAGTAATGTAGTACGCAGGTTTGTAGCCTAGGAGAGAGAGGCTGTACCATTTAACCTAGACGTGGTAGGCTGTACAATCTAGATGTTTGTAATATTCTCTGTGATGTTTGCAAAATGGTGAAATTGCCTATGGATGCATCTCTTAGAACGTATCCCTATCATTCAGTGATGTGTGACTGTACTAAAATGCTCAATCTAAGTTTCAATGCCCTCCATAAAATTGTTGTACTGTGAAATACAAATCTCTCACCCATGGCCTGAATATGTTTGCAAACTAAGCAGATCATGGGAAGGAGAATGTGCTGGCATCACTGGGATGATTTTCTCACACTACAGGAATAATATCTCCAGACTTTGCGAATATGAGCCACTTGCATAGAGTTAAAGTAGGCATCTCTTTGCTGGGAAATTTATCAAATGGCAGTATGAAGGGTTTTTAAAAGATACTTGTTTGTTTGTAGCCGGTAGGCCTACAGTGGCTCATGGCAATGGTTGAGGTTGCTAAGATTTGGTGGAAGGAGGCAAAATGAAATGGCCACTTATATGGTATATGGATCACTTGTTTCTGTTGAGTTACAGATTCAGCTGACTCTTTCTCCCAATGTTAGTTATTCGGAGAAAAAAAACATGATGGTAATTTTGGGGTCACAAATACAATATTTGATGAAAGCAAATTTATTGAGGGTTAGACAAACTACAAGATGCTTTAGGCTGCAAAGTCAACACGAGACTTCTGGCCCAAATTGTGCAGAGTTTGGGTCCAGCTGCAAAGTTCAGAAGAAGAGGCCACGTAAGACTATTCTTACTTCTGACACCAACTGCCAGTTCAGGGGTTTCCCCAGAACACCCTCAGTTTCAAGAATTTACTAGAAAGACTCACAGAACTCATTGAATGCTATTGTACTCATGGTTTATAATAGAGAAAGGGTAGAAATTAAGGCCAATCAATGGAAGAGACATATCATATAAGGTAGAATCTAGGAGGATTTTGAATGTTAAGTTTCCATTGTCTTCAGGACATATTACCTGTCGTTGTACAGCAATAAACATGGAGTACTACCAACCTGGGGAGCTCACCTGATGCTAAAAAGACACTATTTAGAAAATGAAAAGACAAAGGAAAGGATGAGAGAAGATGACCTTCCATATTAAGGCACTGGAAAAAAATAGCAAACTAAACCTAAAGCAAGCAGAAGGAAGAAAATAAAAATTAGAGAAATTAATAATTTATAATATTAATAATATTTGTTAGTATCAGATAATTGATATTAATTCTTGACTAACTTTTTTTAAAAGGAGAAATATTCACTTCCCAATTTATTCTGTGGGGCCAGTGTTACCTTGATACAAAAGTTAGTCCAAATAGCATAGAAAAATAATACTATAAGTATAAATGCAAAATTCCTTAAAAAATACTAACAAATCAGATCTAGCAACATATAAAAGAATTATACACTATGACAAAGTGAAATTTATACTAGTAATCCCAGGTTGGTTTAACAGCCCAAAATCCATTAAGGTAATACATCTTATCCATAGAATAAGAAAAAAGAATTGCATGATCATCTCGATAGATTCGGAAAAGACATTTAACAAAATCCGAATGCTTTAATGATTAAAAATAAAAATAAAAACTCAATGAACCAGGAATAGAGAACTTTCTACACCAGATACATGGCACCTGTGAAAAGCCAGCAGCAAACATTCAACTTAGTGGTGAAAGAAAGGATAATTTCCCGCTATGGTCAGAGATAAGAATAAGATATATACTTTGACTCTTCTAGTCAACACTGTGCTAAAGATTTTATGCACGGCAAATCGGCAAGTAAAGAAATAAGAGTCACCCATATTGAACAGGAGGAAATAAAACTTTATTTGCAAATAACATTCTTGTATATAGAAAATTTTAAGGAATCCATTGAATGATAGAACTAGTAAATTACTTCAGCAATATTACAGCATACAAGATAAATATACAAAAATCAATTGCACACATCTACAATGAAAACCCCAAAATGAAATTAAGAAAACACTTCAATTTACAATAACATCAAAAAAAGAAATAATAATTAATTTGGAAAGTGTGATACAATATTTTACTCTGAAAATTAAAAATTATTGTCTAAAGAAGATCTAAATAATTAGCAAGTATCTTACAGCCATGAATTGGAAGACTTAATATTGTAGTACTTTACAATTTGAACTACAGATCTGATGAAATCCCTGCAAGTATCCCAACAGACTTCTGTCTAGAAACTGACAAGCTGATTCTAAAATACACATGGAATTGTAAGGGACTCAAAATAGCCAAAATAATCTTGAAAAAAGAAAACATATTAGGATAATTCACACCACCATTCTCCAAACTTTACTGCAAAGCATCAGTAATCAAGACAACACAATACCAAGGAAGGAAAAATATATAGATTGATGATTCTACACATAAATGAGATCACACAACATTTGTCTTTCTTCATCTGGCTTATTCCACTTAGAATAATGTTCTCTATGTGTTGTTGCAAATGTAAGAATTTCCTTGTTTTTAAAGGCTGAATAATTTCACTTTTATGTAGGTATAAGCCACATTTTATCTGTTCATTCATAGATGGATATGGACTTCTTTCCCATGTCTAGGCTATTAGGAATAATCTCACAATGAACATATAGTTGACACACTCACTTTATTTTCTCTAGATGTATGCTCAGAAGTGGGTATACTCTATGTTCAATTCACTGAGTAACCTCCATGTTGTTTTTCATAATGGCTGTACTAATTTACATTTTGTTCCAAACCATACATGGATAACTTTGTACCACATATTCAGGTATTTGTTTAAGTCTTGAATCCATTTTTAGCTGATTTCTGTGTATCATGTGAGGTAAGGTTCATTTTTTTTCTTCTGCATATAGATGCCCAGTTTTCACACCACTTCTTGAAGAGACTGTCCTCTCTCTATTGTCTGTCCTTGGCAACTTGTCAAAGATCAGTTTATTGGGAAGGAATGGGTTGATTTCCAAGTTGTCTATAATGTTCCATTGGATTCTATGTCTGTTTACATGTCAGCATTATACTGTTTTGATTTATATTGATTTGATTTTGAAATTATAGAATATGATATATTCAGCTTTGTTAAATTTTGCCCAAAATTATTTTGGCTATTTAAAGGCCTTTGTATTTGATATAACTGGAGAACTTTTTAATATTTTTGTAAAAACATGCCATGGAGATTATTTATTTATTTTATTGGCATATAATAGATATACATATTTTATGGGAACATGTAATATATTGACACATTTATAAATGTGTAAAGAGCAGATCAGGATTGGTATATCTGATTGGTATATCTATCACATTAAACATGTATATTTTCTTTATGCTAGGCACATTTGAACGACTCTTCTAGCTATTTTAATGTGTACATTAGATTATAGTTAACTATAGTCACCTTACTCATCTATGAAATATTTAGATTTTATTTCTTCTATATAACTATATATCTGTATTCAGTAATCAACCTCTCTTTATTCTCTTCTCCCTGGTATCCATCAAGGCTTCTGGTAAAAACCAATCTACTCTTTGTCTTCAGGAAATCCAATTTTTTAGTTTTGACATAAAAGTAAGAAGATGCAGTATTTGTCTTTCTGTGCTTGGTTTATTTAACTTAACATTAGGGCTTCCACTTCCATTCATATTGTTGCAAATGACAAGATATCAACATTGATGGCTGAATAATATTCTATTGCATACCTAGATCATATTTTTTTATCCATTTGTCCACCTGCAGACCCTGAGGTGCTTTCATATCTGGGCTATTGTGAATAGAGCTGCAAAGAACATGGAGTGCACATGCCTTTATGAGGTGGTGATTTTATCTTCTTTAGAACATACCCAGAAGAGGATTTGCCACGTCATCAGGTATTTCTATTTTTCTTTTATTTTGGAGTCTTCATACTACTTTGCACAATAGTGGAAATACAAATGGAATAACCATTATAAAAAGCAGTTTCAGTTTTGAGGTATGATCCAAAACCAAATAATGTTTCCTCATGATTCTCATTGGGAGTCTCTAATGAATCTGGTGGAAATGTAGGAAGTTTTCTAACCTTGTTAAGAAAATTATGAGTTTGCACCTTTTTTCTTTTTGAGGCTGGAAATTGGCGTGATTCAAGATGCATACTCTTGGCAGGTTTCAGAATGGTACAGCAGAAATCATAATGAGAAGGCAAGAGAGAGAATGAGGGAAAGTCAGGCAAACAAAGAAAAAAAATAAATTTCACAAGAGGAGAAACTGCTGGATATCAGTGTTGGGTTTTGGTCACAGACACATCTGTACTGAGTGAGGAACCATGAAGTCAAGGGAGGAGTCTAGAACTTGTTCACTTGAAGCATCAGCATATTTCTCCGAGGCACCTAATTGCCACCACATCACAAGGGTGATGAATATTTGGATGCCATTAAACATGAGCTCCCAGGAAGTAATCATGTTTCCATGAAATTCAGTTAAAATGCCAAGGGTGTGTCCAGATCACTCATGCAAAAACACAAAATTTGCCTTTGCATTTAGGGTTATCTAGAGACAAAGTGCATTGAGACTTCAGCAGGTTTCAGAGATCTGTTAAGTTTGGGGTTCCCATAGGAGAGCACCTTTTAGTAAAGGCTGGTCTATTTATTAAGTAGGTACAAATCCCCTCTATGGGAGTAGTGTTCCAATTGTGTGGAATTTTTAATTCCTTATTGAGTTGTAAAAAAAAAATCCCAAGGATTGACTCCATGGAGTTTTACTTCTGTGATGATAAAAATATTTAATAAGATTCCTTCCAGTGTTTCAAGGAAACTTTTTCTTTAATTTTTTTTTCCAATATATAAATTTTCCTGGCTAAAGGTTATAAGAGGCTGTTGTTAAAAAGACATACTGGAATGACAACTTTAATCTGTTGGTGATAGGAGTGAGCATAATACATGAATCTCTTTGAGGGTTCTGCCTCATCCAAATACAGTATGGCAAAGGAGTATTGGGGGTAAAATCTCTAAATGTATTTTTTCCAGCAATCAAGTCATGAGGCAATAACAGATTCATCCTTAAGGCAGAGGACCATAATGCCACAGTGCTAGTAGGAGTACATGTGGCCAAGGGAGTTCAAGGGTTCCTTAATATTGTGACAATTTTGATATAAGTATACATTAGTAGAGACAGGGTTTCAACATGTTGGTCAGGCTGGTCTCAAACTCCTGACCACATGAACCGCCTGCCTCAGCCTCCCAAAGTGCTGAGATTACAGGCATGAGACACCATGTCCAGCTGGTCCATTTATTTTCTTCTGCATGTGCATACCCATAAACTTATGTGGAAGATTGTAGGAGGTTATAACAGTGTCGTACTTTAGTATCAGCCGTGTCTTACAGAGTCATTTTATAATAGTTCCTTTCATGGGTGTGCTTCACTCAGTTCATGCAAAACCTGCCAGGTCACAGGCTAAAAACACAAAATGCAGAAGCTTTTAATCAACTGAAAGGGCTGTAGCCTTTTGTCAAAGAATTATTTCAAGACACAGAGATCACAGATAGATGATACATAAAATATATTCACATCCCTTTAAGGGTGGGAACTGAGGAAAGTTTAAATAAATATGTCCAAAGGGCCCTGTGTCTCAATTCTGTCTAGGTCCCAATGTAAGGATTCTCCCAGGATTTTGTGGCTAGCTTGTCACACCTCATCAATAATTAACCTCTGCTGATTCCTCAAGGTGTTTATTTAATTGGATAACCAATTTGTCTATAAATTGTAGAGTTGAAATAAAAAAATTCATTTGTAATAATCTGGCACAAATTAAGCAAAATCGATAACTAGACATTTTTCATTCATTTTTATTTAAAACCAGGGGCTAACCATTGATATTTTTAAATAACATCTGTGACTCTCTCAGCAGTTTTCTCTTCTGAGGATATAACCTGGTGTGGCAGTTTTCTTAGCTTCAGTGTTACCTCTTTTTGCATTGAATTCCACCTTTATATTTGCCAGGAATCTGGGATAAAGGAGTGCTTCTAAGAACTCCCTACCTTGCCCATGTTGGGGGGCTGTTCCAGAATATGTGAGATGCTCTATTGTTTACAAAGCATCCCAGAGCCATGCACTGCTCTAAAACATGTTTATTTCCTGGTTTGACAAATTGGAATTTCTAATAAATGCAATCACTTCTGCCATCTGGGCTGATTTTACATCAGATAGAAGACTGTATTCTAAGGAAACACATTAGTAACAGCAATTTTAGTCAAAAACCTAGAGTTTTATTATTGAGGCATGATTCTTAAAATTATATTAGGCTGAGGTTCTCAGTGGCAGTGTCTAAACCTCTTGGGTGTACAGGGTCTTCCCTACTAACATGAAGCATTTATGAGCACGGTCATAGTTTCCAGCCATGCTTCTCCCTGTCTCCCTATCACCACAAACTAACTATGACCTCACCTGGAACCTGGGTTAATTTCCAAATAAGTTATTTTTTAATCTTTATGCCTCTAGATGATTATGTGAGGCTATTTCAGTAGAAAGTTAAAAATAACATTTGAACTGACTAACCAACACAGAAAATCACTGATAAAATGCAAAGCCTGGACGTCAGAGGCTCCAGGCCGATAATGCAACAGTTCATGTATGCAGGCAGTTTCTTCACCCAGTTCTACACTGACACACCCAGCATGTCAGCTTCATGCCGCATTTGACTCCAATTATGTAGAGACATGGCAAGGACATTCTCAAGGGTCACACACAGATATGAAAATTGGTGGGAGCAGGGGATGAGATGACTCTGCAATTCTCTGAAGGACCAAAACAGCCTGGACAGACCTGGGCGCGGTGGCTCACGCCTGTCGTCCCAGCACTTTGGGAGGCCGAGGGGGGCGGATCACCTGAGGTCGGGAGTTTGACACCAGCCTGACCAACATAGAGAAACCCCGTCTCTACTAAAAATACAAAAATTACCCAGGCGTGGTGGCAGCGCCTGTACTCCCAGCTACTCGGGAGGCTGAGGCAGGAAAATGGCGCGAACCCGGGAGGCGGAGTTTGCAGTGAGTGGAGATGGCGCCACTGCACTCCAGCCTGGGCGACAGAGCGAAACTCCCTCTCAAAAAAAAAAAAAAAAAAAAAAAGAAAAGAAAAAAAAGAAAGAGAAAAAAAAAGAAATTACAAAATTTAGCTGGACGTGGTGGTGGGCGACTGTGTTCCCAGCTACTTGGGAGGCTGAGGCAGGAGAATCGCTTGAATCCGGGAGGCGGTGGTAGAAGTGAGCCGAGATTGCGTCTTTGCACTGCAGCCCGGGTGACAGAGCAAGATTCCCGTCAAAAAAAAAAAAAAAAAAAAGAGACATGTGAAGGGCAATAGATCATACATAGATAGATAGATAGCTATATGAGTATATACATACACATATTGCTAGAAATCACTAATATTCAGGAAAATGCGAATTCACAAGGAGGTGTCTTTTCACCCTTCATCTCTGCTAGAAAGGCTGTTGTCTGAAAGACAAGTAAATAAATAAATAAATATCAAAAGCTGGCCAGGATGCCTAGAAAGGAAAACTCCTATAGACCACTGGAGGAAATGTGAATTAGTACAGCCATCAAGGGAAAAAAAATGGAACTACCATATAATCCAGCAATCCAACTGCTGAGTATATATCTATTTAAATAATTAAAAGAAAAAACTAATATTGAAGAGATACATATACACCCATGTTTACTGCAGCAGTAATCACAGTAGCTAAGATATGAAATCAACGTATGCGTCCATCAACAGTTGAATGGATAAATAAAATGTGGTATATTTACACAATGGAATATTATTCAGATTTATCAATGAAATTCTGTCACTTGAAGCAACATGCATGGAACTGGACACCATTTTGTTGAGTGAAACAAGCCAGACACAGACAAATAAATACGGCATTTCTCAGTGTTCTATCGAAATTTTTAAAAAGTTGATCTTCCAGAAGTAAATAGTAGAGTAGTGGTTATGAGAGGCTGGGAATGGGGGGAGACTGAGAGATAAGAAGAGGTTTGTTAACAATGCACAATTACAAGTAGACAGGAGGGATGTGTTGTAGTGTCCTACAGTGCAGTAGGGTGACTACAGTTAACAATATATTGTACATTTTCTGTTTACAAGTAACCAGAAGAGAGAAGTTTGTATGCTACTAACAAGTTAATGTTAGTGTCTGAGCTGATTAATTTGCTCACTGTTCTGATTTTGGTCATACCTCACGGCACACATGTATTGAAATGTCACAATGTACTCCACAAGTATAAACAGTTATTATGTGCCAACTTTAAAAAATCCTTTAATTAAAAAGAATTATATTGGTGTACATTACAAATGATTCAACACAGAGACAGGAATAAATACCATTTTTCTTTGAAATAGTGAATTAACTAACAATGTAGTTACATTCATTTACACCAAACTGTGTATTTGATCATGGTAAGCATAGACAGAATTATGCATAGAATAATATGTTTTAATTTTAGACTAGTACTTATTACTATAAATGTAAATAATTTTAAAACAGCTAAGTAAAAATAATAAAGTTGAGGAAATGTGTGTGTGGTGTGTGATGTGTGAGCTTTTTCTTGTGCACCACTTTGTCCACGGTGGATGTGTGGTGTGTGTCTGTGTCTGTTTGTGTTTACTCTGCTTGGGGTTCTCTGTGATTCTAGGATCTGGACTTCAGTGTCTTTCACAAAATGGGGAAAATTCTTAGCCATTATTTTTTCAATTACTTTCCCTGTATTTATAATTTCTCCTCAGATTTAAAATATAAATATACTATAATTTTGATATTAATGTTTAATTTCTTTCTTCACTTCCTTTTCTTTGCAATTTACTTTGTGAAATTTCTAGTGACATTTTAAGCACATGGTTTCATTTAAAAGCTGAGCCAGCTCTACTGAGGGGTGTGCCCAAAGCTTGATCAATGTTTATACTGCATTGCTTTTGATTTCTTATGCATTTCCATTTGATTTCTTCTTAGTATTTTCATATTTCAGTTACCTATTTAGTCCTGCATTATGTCCACAGTTGCTTCAAGAGATTGTTGCATATGAATTAGAGTTACTTTACATATCTTGTTTAATTAGATAGTTATAATATCTGTATCATTTACAAATCTCATGCTGATCTTTTTTATTATGACTTTAATATTTCTCATTAATTTATGTAATAATTGTGGATAGTCACACATGTTGGGAGGGACAGTTGGTATTGGTTTATTATTTCTTTTTTTTTTTTTTTTTGAAACGGAGTCTCGCTCCGTCGCCCAGGCTGGAGTGCAGTGGTGCGATCTCAGCTCACTGCAAGCTCCGCATCCCAGGTTCATGCCATTCTCCTGCCGCAGCCTCCCGAGTAGCTGGGACTACAGGTGCCTGCCACCATTCCCGGGTAAGTTGTTGTATTTTTCATAGAGACGGGGTTTCACCATGTTAGCCAAGATGGTCTCAATCTCCTGACCTCGTGATCCACCCGCCTCGGCCTCCCAGTGTGCTGGGATTACAGACGTGAGCCACTGCGCCCGGCCTATTATTTCATTTTATGCATTTTCTGCCTGTATTTGATCATACTTTACCTTTGCCAGGCCTTTATTGTGGAAGTGTCTGTGAATCTTCTCAAAGCTACATTTGACATTTACTTTTGCAGTGGACTTCATAGTTGAAGTCTGTTCTTCTGTGTCCACCAGAGACTTCAGATCCTCCAGTGATACCTTGTTTTTCTTTTCTGCTTGGCTTTGTCTCTTCACCTGTTCCCTCCTCCAGAGAATCATGTTCAGCTCCCTCAGGTGGATTAAAATGTTATTTAACTGAAAATTCTGAAATTCGTGGAAAGCAATAGAATAAAGGGAGATTATCTGACCTTCCCTGGGTTCATATTGTGAACATGAGTCTGGGTGTGACCTTTCCAATGTTTCTGAACTTCCTCCAAATGAGATGTTGGTCTGTGTGTTCTTGCTCTTTTCCCTGCTGTGGAGTCCTCTTGTTTTCCCCAGTTGTTCCCTCCCACAGCTCCAGTGTTCTCTTTTGGTGTTATCACCTTCCAGATTTGCTGACTTGAACTGCAGATTAAGGCTGTGATTAAATAAGAAAGAGAGGGGAGGTAGTTCTCAATGGAACTTAGAAGAAGACCTCTTTTCCCATCTCAGTTCCTAAGAGGTTGCCCTGGTGCCTCTATGATACTGGTTTTAGTGGCTTTCCCTGCAGAGTAATTTCTTAATTCTCCAATGGGGATACAGAAGGTGGATCTGAATGCTTTTCAGAAGTGTGGGCACTTTTTCTCTCCTAGACAGACACATTGGGACTGAAAGATTTTTGTGACTGTCCCCATTCTGGGGAAAAGGCATTCAACAGGATAGGAAAGCTCTTCAGTATGTGGTCTCTTGGAAATTCACACTACAACACATTTACCACACTTGACTTCAAAGCAATCCAATATGTAAGTGTGTTTTTATCTTATAACAGCCTACATTTTATGACATATGCTGCCTCAGTTCAACTCATACCCCAGCTTTGTTATTCTCAACAAAAACTTGCCTGTCCCTAGATTTCACATTTGATGTTTACCTTAAAACTTCAAGTATCTAAAGTTTTATAAGAATAAATTGGCCGGTTGCAGTGGTTCACACCTGTAATCCCAAAGCTTTGGGAGGCCGAGGTGAGTGGATCACCTGAGGTCATGAGTTTGAGACCAGCCTGGCCAACATGGTAAAACCTTTCTCTACTAAAAATACAAAAATATTAGCCAAGCATGGTGGCGGGAACCTGTAATCCCAGCTACTAAGGAGGCTGAGACTGGAGAATCACTTGAACCCAGGAGGCAGAGTTTGCAAGTCGTGCCATTGCACTCCAGCCTGGGTGACAGAGTGAGACTCAGTCTCAAAAAAATTGCAAAATTCCAGCTTCTTTATGTGTTATTGTTGATATTGTTGTTGAAAAAAATAAGTAAAATATATTACTCATCTATGTCCATTTCCAAGCTGTGCAGAAGATTTTTTAGTAAGACCCAGAGTAATAAAAGAAAGCAAATATTGTTAAGCTGTTCAACAGAAAAACAAATTACGTTAAATGTGTTCAGTGGAATACTATCCATCATTTATAATAAATTAATGCCTGATACACAGAACAACAAGGTAAAAAATCTAAGTATTTATGTTGAGTAAAATAAGCCAAATAAAAATATATACTCTGTTATTTCATTTTTATAAATTTTGATAAAAATGCATCTAAAGTAATATAATGAAGATCAGTACTTGCCTGGGGAAATGGTAGAAGAAGGGAAGGGGAGAGGAGGAGGAATATAGCAGAACAGGAGGAAATGTTGAGAAGAATTCACTAGTCCACTTTCTTGATAATGATGAGAGTTACATTATGTTTATTAATTGTACATTTTAAATGTGTGAAGTATATTACCTTTCAATTAAGCCTCATAAAATGTATTACAAGCAAACAAACAGAAACTTAGACAAGAAAGGAGTAAAACTTTGACAAGAAAGATAGAAAAAATAAGTTAAATGTCAGAAGTACCTGAAAATTAATGTGTCTGGACCCTAGTTCTCTCCATATTTTCAGGCGAGTGCTGGAGTGCAGCAAAACCACATGTGCTCTTATTACAGAAAGCGGGTTCTAATAAAAACACTAGATACATCCAGCTTTGTCCTGGAGTTGGTTTAGGGAGCAATCAGGACCTGTGATGAGGAACACAGGGCGAGTTACTGGGGTTCACTCATCCCAGACATGAGCTCCTAGATGTACGCAGAGCCCCCTTCACGTGTGGGTTTACTTCTGCATCCATAAATGAGAAAATATTGACTCCTACAGAACATAGCTTACACGAATATTTAAAAATGAAATAGGGTGATCCTGGCAAAGTGTTTATCACAGCATAATTTCATAAGACAGCGTATTTTCCAAATACCATCATTCTCAGCGAACTTCTGCAGGGCACCATTGCCTTATCTGGGTACAGCCTACTCCTCAAGGGTCCCACCCTAGATCTTGTTATATAGTAGGAGACATGCAAATAGGGCCCTCCAGGGCAGGTGCAGGTGCTGCTAAGGGTTTTCAATTCTGTACTAACATTTGATGTCTCTAAATGCAAACCTTTTCGTTTCGGTTTGTTTGTTTGTTTGTTTGTTTGTTTACAGTAGGACACATCCTCACCTCCACAGAACCCACAGTGTCACTTTGGGGGCAGAAATAATTATTTCATGGTCAACAGGATGAAAGTCCTGAGGATGCTCGGGGGAACCTGGAGAGTGTTTTCCAGTTAGACTCAGGGCAGAGACCTCCATGGGAATCTCTGATTAGAACAGGCTTTGAGTTCTGATAGGAGCTGAGAGAGAGGCTCACCCAGGGTCAGGGTCCTTAAAACCACACGGTTTTCACAGCTATCCCTCCTCGTCTTGTAAAACTGGGCACATCTGACTCAGACTGATTCAGTTGACCCTCTTTCTGCTAATCCATTTTCCTTCCCTGTAGACTTGATTCTCACAATTCCCTTTCTTCTTCTCTGCCCTGAAAACTGAGTGTGTGTTATCTGTAGTCAAAATCCCAGGGCTCAGGTCTGCAGGACCTGGGTAGTCTGAGGGGACTTTCTCACTCACCCTTGCCTGGACTCTCCTGCTGTCTTCTGTCAACGGAGATGTTTGGAAAACGAAACGGACCTTAATCACGAAGGGAATAATCCTAGTTTTCTCCAATGGAATATTGATGTAGAGCTGATCTTATGCTTTTCACACTGTCACAGAGTTTGGACTGTCACCTGTGACTTTGAGGAGAGCTGATGATGGACACTCCATCGTGCTGTGAGCTCTGGATAGTAGTAATTGTAGGGTCTGGCTAGGCAGCCTAAGATCAATACTGCTGGCCTTCAGGAAAGACAGGCTGGAATTCCTGGGAAGACCTGCATCTGCTGTACAGCTTGGAGTCCCATCGTCTTCTGTTATGCTCTGATTGAATCAGCCCCACCTCGATTATTTAGAACAATCTTCGTGACTTAGGAAAAAATAATGGCAGTCTCTACTAACGCCTGTATTATGCCATGGGAGCAACACCTAGGTTAGTGTGTGATTTAGTAGATGAGACAGTGGTCTAGTCAAGGTGACAAATAAAATTGATTGTTGCCATTATGATATTTTATTTTATATTTGGCAATATAATGATGCTCATATTATAAATATTTCACTACATTATTTGTGTCAGAGGCTTTGGAACCAGAACAACTTCATCTTGAATAAAGGCTAAGAAAAATAAGACTGAGACCTGCTGGGCTACATTACCAGTAAGCTAAGGCGTTCTTAGTCACAGGATGAGAAAGGAGGTCTGCACAACATCCAGGTCATAAAGACCTTGCTGATGAAGGTTACAGTAAAGATGCGGCCAAAGCCCGCCAAAACCAAGACAGTGACAAAAGTGACCTCTGTTTGTCCTCACTGCTAATTTTATGCTAATTATAATAATATGCTAAAAGACACTCCCCCCAGCGCCATGACAGTTTACAAATGCCATGGCAACATCAGGAAGTTTCCCTAGTTGGTCTAAAAAAGGGGAGAAATACTCAGCTTTGGTAACTTCTGGGGGATTCATGAATAATCCATCCCTTGTTTAACATATAATCAAGAAATAACCATGAAAATGGACAACCAGCAGCCCATATTGCTGCTGTGCCTGTGGAGTAGCCATTCTTTATTCTTTTACTTTCCTAATAAACTTGCTTTCATTTTACTCTGTGGATTCATCCCAAATTGGGACCCCTTTCCAGTAACATTTGTGTTATTATTCGTTTTCTAAGCAGAAAACTCCAAGACGGTATGAAGTTTCCCTGAATTTTTATAAGAGGTACATCCACCCCTTTGAGAGAAAGTGCACAGAGAGTAGAATGAGGCTGGGAAGCTGATCGTATATGATGGAAGCATGTCCCTAAGTGAAAGAGAGAGGGAGGGTGGATTGGGTGGAAGGTTCCTATATTTCTGTGCTGTGCAAGGAATCTGCAAAATATAATTGAGTCTTGTGCAAGTCAGTGCTACCTCTCAGAGGAAACCCATGACTCCCAGAAATGGCTCTGCTTATGAATCATTACAAATGTAATTGCCAATGCAGAAGGTGGTGTCTGGTGAGAGGTATTGGGTATGTGAAGTCATGAATGACTTTATGCAACACACTTGGTGACAATTGAGTTTGTGCTAACTTACTTCAAGTGAAATCTAGTTCTTTAAAATACTCTAGGACTTTCCTCATCTCTTCTCTTGTACCTGCTCTAATTATGTAATGTGTCTGCTGCCCCTTTGCCTTCTTCCATGATTGTAAGCTTTCTGAGGTCCTCAACAAGAGCAGATGCTGGCATCATGCTTCCTGCACAGCATGACCATTTGGAGTTTGATGGCCTGAAGGTGAGAAGAGACAAACCGGGTTATTAGAAGACATGTATCAAAACCAAACAAGGTGGCGAGGACAGCTTGAAAACAAATTCCAAGGCTGCTGACATGCCCAGATAACTGTGGCTGTAGTTATGCCTGCTAAGATTTGGGTGCATGGGGCTTGGCTTTTGTAGCTCCCATGGACTTATTTTCTCAAACAAAGAAACCTCTGGATTAGGGGCACACTATTTATTCCAGTCACCTGGCATGATTTGCAGGATAGTTGCTCAGAACTAAAATATTGATGCAGATGTCTATATTCCCCCTCCCTTTGTTTCTTCTGAGCTGCAGCCAGAGATCATTGGTTGGTTCACAGGAATAAGCAGAGTTAGTCTAAAATGGAGGCAAATACTTAAAACAATTGAAGAGATTCGAATTTAAAGACAAGTGTAT
Source organism: Pan troglodytes (assembly GCF_028858775.2). Lineage (NCBI taxonomy): Eukaryota > Metazoa > Chordata > Mammalia > Primates > Hominidae > Pan > Pan troglodytes. Next base: position 38,287,915 of record NC_072416.2, on the reverse strand, counting down.
GATATGTTTTGAAACATAATTTTTCTCTCTCCAGTTCTGATTTTTGTCAGAATGTAATCATTATACGTCTGAATTGTTTGCAAAGTAAACTTTGGTCTCATGGTTGGCCTGATCATTAGCATAAAGTTCAGAAAGAATAATTAATAATAATTCTGTAGGAAAAGCCTGCAAGCACTAGGAGCTTCACAGTCTAACAGTATGAGCACATGCATCCTCCAGCAACTTACTCAATATTTCCAAGTCAGCCTGCTCCTATCTTGAATACCATCCAGTAATATCTGCCTCAGGTACACTAATATATGGTTCTCTCTGCAGGCTCCTCTCTCCTCAGATTTCAGTGGTTTTTTTCCTCTATGATATCAACTCAGATATGTTGAATGTTTTTTCTTTATTTGCAGTTTTGTACATTTGTTGTTAATGGGGTCAGGATAATATCTTTTTTTTTTTTTTTTGAGACGGAGTCTCACTCTGTCACCCAGGCTGGAGTGCAGTGGCGCAATCTCGGCTCACTGCAAGCCCCGCCTCCTGGGTTCACGCCATTCTCCCGCCTCAGTCTCCTGAGAAGCTGGGACTACAGGCGACTGCCACCACGTCCGGCGAATTTTTTGTATTTTTAGTGGAGATGGGGTTTCACCATTCACAGGATGGTCTCGATCTCGAGGTCAGGATAGTATCACAGTTTACTCATTTTTTGCATTCCCTTGCCGAGTAGCTGCTTTTCTCTATAAAATCCATTAACTGAGATAACAAATCACCATTTGTTACTGGTGAACAATTAGTTTGGCATATATTTATGTACTGGAATATAATGCAGCTTGAAATCAAGGCATGCCTCACTCATAAAAAAGCGTGGCTAAATTCTCAAGTTATTGTGCAGAGTGAAAGAAGCTAAGGAATTAAGAGTAAATTTTATATAATTCATATGTAGAAACTTTAGAAGATGCCACTATTAAAAATTAACATGAATAACATTTAAATTTTTCTGAGAATATGGTTTTGTGAATAATGAGGATGTGAGTTAAATTTGAGAGGAATAAGAAAAGATTTAGGGATTAATTATTCAAGACGATTGAAATGCTGAGTGAATTGTTGCAAACATAGGTCTACATTTTTCAAATCACTCACTATAAATTTGAATTAATTATTTATTATACTTGAATAAATCAATAACAAATAAATGAATATTTTTGTTAAAATGGAGCAATAAAAAGACTGATATTGGCAGAAGAAATATGACTGACTTCTGAAAATACACACACATGAACCGTGGTTCTCTCTGCATATTTGGGTAAATTACAGAAAGTTGTCATAACAGATGGGGAATCCTGCAGACTTCACTAGGCATGGGCCACACTGCCCTGGAGTTGTCTCAGGGGAGCTGCCTCCTCCAGTGTTTAGAGCACAGGCCCAGATAATAAGACTAAATTTGTTTAGATGTGTAAACTTAGATGCACTGCACAACTGCTGTATTCTCTATGTAAATTATATTCTGTAAAATATAACATTGAAAGCTGCATTAAATATATTGTGTAAATATGTAAAAATAAAATCAGATTATGAGAGCTAAATGTTAATCAAGGCACAATCACATAATATAAAATTATATTTTCCTGAATGATGTAATTACTACCAATCTCCCCCAGGACACTTCATCTGCACGGAGCCCGGCCCTCTCTTCAGATGTCCCACCCCAGAGCTTGCTATATAATGGGGTACATGGAAATAGGGGCCTCCCTCTGCTGATGAAAACCAGCCTAGCCCTGACCCTGCAGCTCTGGGAGAGGAGCCCCAGCACTGGGATTCCGAGGCTTTCCATTCGGTGATCAGCGCTGAACACAGAGGACTCACCATGGAGTTTGAGCTCAGCTGGGTTTTCCTTGTTGCTATTTTACAAGGTGATTCATGGAGAACTAAAGAGATTGAGTGTGAGTGAACATGAGTGAGAGAAACACTGGATATGTGTGGGAGTTTCTGACCAGTGTCTCTGTGTTTGCAGGTGTCCACTGTGAGGTGCAGCTGGTAGAGTCTGGGAGAGGCTTGGCCCAGCCTGGGGGGTACCTAAAACTCTCCGGTGCAGCCTCTGGATTCACCGTCGGTAGCTGGTACATGAGATGGATCCACCAGGCTCCAGGGAAGGGTCTGGAGTGGGTCTCATACATTAGTAGTAGTGGTTGTAGCACAAACTACACAGACTCTGTGAAGGGCAGATTCACCATCTCCAGAGACAACTCAAAGAACACGCTTTACCTGCAAATGAACAGCCTGGGAGTGGAGGACACGGCCGTGTATTACTGTGCAAGAGACACAGTGAGGGGAGGTCATTGTGCGCCCAGACACAAATCTCCCTGCAGGAACACAGGGTGGAATCAGCTGCAGGGGGCACTCAGGAGCCACTGATCAGAGTCAGCCCCGGAGGCAGGTGCAGATGGAGGCTGATTTCCTGTCAGGATGTGGGACTTTCTCTACTTCTTAGTTTCGCCAGGGAACCTCTCTAAGTTTAGAATTCTTTGCCTAACAATGTCTTCGCTAAGTATTTGAAAGAGATTATTTTAATATGAAGAGCTATTCTCACATGCACAAAATGCAGATTGATGCTTACAGGTATGAAAAGTCCATCAATGATAGACTGGATTAAGAAAATGTGGCACATATACACCATGGAATACTATGCAGTCATAAAAATTGATGAGTTCGTGTCCTTTGTAGGGACATGGATGAAGCTGGAAACCATCATTCTCAGCAAACTATCACAAGGACAAAAAACCAAACACCGCATGTTCTCACTCACAGGTGGGAATTGAACAATGAGAACACATGGACACAGGAAGGGGAACATCACACACCAGGGCCTGTTGTGGGGTGTGGGGAGAGGGGAGGGATGGCGTTAGGAGATATGCCTAATGTAAATGATGAGTTAATGGGTGCAGCGCACCAACATGGCACATGTATACATATGTAACAAACCTGCACGTTATGCACATGTACACTAGAACTTAAAGTATAATAAAAAATATATATATATATATATAAAGTCCTCAAACATGGTCACCACGATCAGAGCCCTGAGTAAGCTCAGGGTTTCCTGATGAGTCTTCTCCAATCAGACCCAGGACAGGGACCTCAGTGAGCCTCCATGACTGGAACAGTCTTTACGGATCCTGATCACAGATGATAGAGGCTGGGCCAGGGTCAGTGTCATGTAGAACCTCACAGGTTTCACGTCTGATCCTTCTTCTGACACTAAATATGCAAATCAGCATCAACACTGATCTGGTGCTTCTTTTGTTCCTAATCCATTTACTTCCTTTTTCAGTCGTTGTTCTCATTTTTCCGTTTGCTTTTCCTGCTTTCTGGAAAAGGAAGATGTTTCCCTGTGGTCAAAATTCCAGGCCTCAAGCCCTTTCCTGGTGCTCAGGTGGGTCTCAGGCTGTGGCTGCTGCAGTCACGCGGGAGAGGCTGGTGGGACTTTCTTCACTCCTCGTCACTCAGGACCCTCCACTGTGTTGCATGGAGACTTATCTGGACATGCAAGTTGCCAGTGGGAACTGAAGGGGCCAAGCTTGTTTGGTTAATGTGGGATGTGGATGTGGAGCTAATCCTGTTCTCAGAAACCTTCACAGAGTAACTTTCTTCACTAGCGGTGTGAGGGAGAGGGTGTGAAAGTTGTCAGAATCAAAATAGAACAACTTGAGTTATAAACTTTACAGGTGAAGCTGGAGAGAAGGTCATGAATAGAGGGTTCTCATGCACACATCCTTGATAACAAGAACTACCATAAAAATACACTGCACAGCCGGGTGTGGTGGCTCACACCTGTAATCCCAGCACTTTGGGAGGCCAAAGTGGGCAGATCACCTGAGGTCAGGAGTTGGAGACCAGTCTGGCCAAGATGGTGAAACCCCGTCTCTACTAAAAAATGCAAAAAACAAAAAATAGCCTGGCATGGTGTTCTACGCCTGTAGTCCCAGCTACTTGGGAGGCTGAGGCAGGAGAGTCACTTGGACCCCGGAGGCAGAGGTTGCAGTGAGCCAAGATTGTGCCACTGCACTCCAGCCTGAGTGACAGAGTGACACTCTCACACACATGCACGCACACACACACACACATACACAAATTATCTGCACAACTACAACCTTGAACAAAGGCTAAGGCTACCACAACAATAAGAGAGTTAATACTGTGGGGATATCTGCCCTGCCACTCCCTATCCAACCTTAAACTTATTCTACCCTTGTTATTGATTCTTCTACCCCCGGATAGTTGTCTCAAAACAGCTCATGTAAGCCTCCTCATTTATCCTTTAAAACACTTGTCTTCCTCTATCTACCTAAATGTGCCCATGCATATTCCCATTACAATGCTCATTTTCAAATAAATATTATTTGATTTTGGAGAATCTCTTTCTCTCTGATATTCAGGTGTGACAAGGTGCAGAGGGACATGCCACTTTCCTGTGAGATGTAGGGGATGACAATCTTGGGGGATGGCTGGAAACCTCCAATATCCTCAGGGCTGGCCATCAGTAAGTGCAGGCTGGAAGTCTCAGAAAGAGCTGAAGCTGCTTAATCACCCTGGAGTTTTACCTTCTCCAGATCTGCTCTGTTGGATTCAGGGCTAAGCTGGTTATCCATGATAATCTACCTAACATAGAGTCAACTGGTTACAGTTTTAATAATGTCTATTAAAAAATTCACACCACCACCTGGATTAGTGTTTTGTCAAATCAATACAAATTATTGTCCAGCCAAGTACACCATATGACAGATCATTAGCCATGGAGAAAAACATTTAACCTGAGTTCTAGGTTCTTATACTGTTAAAGGTGTAAAACCAATTATTTTAAAATCAGGCTATTTTTATTTTTGCTATTGAGTTATAGAAGTTTTATTTATATATTGGATATAAACACTTTTTCAGATACATGGTATATTATCCAATTCTGTAAGTTGGAATTATTTCGTTGCTTTGAAGAATCTTTTGTAAAATCTGGTCCCACTTGTTCAATTCTGCTTTTTTTGTATGTGCTTTGAATGTAAAATCCAGAACAGGATTGCTAATTTTTTCAGGGGTGGGAGTTTTACAATTACACATATTACATTTAAATATTTAATGCATTTAGAGTTAATTTTTGTGTTTATTCTATCCTAAAATTCTTAATTCTTTGCATGTGAAAATCCAGTTTTCATAACATGCTCTTTGGAAGACACTATAATTTAGACATTGTATATCACTGGTTCTCATGCTGAAAATCAGCTGGCCATCAATATGTGGGTTTATATCTAAGCTCTCTGTATGCATTTATGCCAATACCATTCTGATTTATTACTCTACATTTATAATAAATTTTGAGGCCTGGAAGTGTAATACCTCAAGCTTTATTCTTGCCTTGTTTCAGATATTAGACCAAAATATTCTAACCTTTTACTATTGAGTATAACAATAGCTGTGACTTTTCTTAATGGCTTTTATTATGTACAAGTTGTTTTGCTGTCTTCCTACATTGTTCAGAGTTTTTATAATGAAACCCTGAATTTTTTCAAATGTTTTTTCTATGTCTGTTGAAATGCTATTGAGATATTTTTTTCTTTAGTTTTTTAATGTGGTGTACCAAATTGATTGATTTGAGGAGACTGAATCATCTGTGCAACTCAGAATAAATTTGAGTTGATCATGGTGTATGGTTTTTAAAAAAACTTTAGAACTTAGTTTACTAAATTTGGAGTGGTTAATTTTTGTCTACCAATGATATTGATCTATAATTTTATTTTATTGTGGTGCCTTTGTCTATCAATGGTAATATTACTGGTAATAGTGTAATGGTAGCCTCAGAAATAGTTTGGAAGGTTGACTTTTCACAAATTTTTGAAAGAGAGACTGGTTAGCATTACTTCTTTAAATGTTAATGCTCATTTTATGATGTAACATATAACCTATCATGGAGAATGTTCAATGTGTGCTCGAGAAGAACGTGTATTACATGGCTCTTGGTTCGAAGGTTCTATAACTGTCTTTCAGGTGAATTTGTCCACTAGTGTTGTTCAAATTCAGAGGCTTAAGAATTTTCTTTCTGGATTTGCTAAACATTATTGTAAGTGAGGTATTAAAGTCTTCTCTTATGTTTATATTGTTTTCTATTTCTCTCTTTATATCTCTTAAAGTTTGCTTAATGCAGTTGTATTTGAATTTGTACACATGTGTGAAAAATAATAATTGCTAAATGAGTTTCATGGTACAGACACATTATAAGTAATCATATTTTCCCAAATGCTACTGTTGCCAATGAACTCCTCCAGGTGTCTCACATCTGCTCTGGGCTCTGCCCTCTCCTCAGGCATCCCACATCACAGCTTGCTACAGAGGAGAAGGCAGGAAAACAGGGCCCTCTCTCTCCTAGTGAAAACAAGCACAGACCTGACCCTGCAGCTCTGAGAGAAGACCCACAGCCCTGGGATTCCCAGGGGTTTCCATCTGGTAATCAGGACTGAACACAGAAGACTCAGTATGGGAGAAATACACGAAATATTTGTTCTCAGACATGAGACACCCACAGAGGGCCCCCTGTGTCCTTCCCTGAGAACTGATCAGCTCTTGCATCTGAAGAAATGACCAAAGACCAGGACAGAACCATACAGAAGCATCGGAGGGACAGCACCTGGGGCTCTCATGGGGTCAGGAATAGCATCTGTTCCCAATAGATGGACTAAGTAAAAAGTATCATAATTCACAAGGGTTTAACATAGCACAGAAGAAAAAGTTACCCTATACCCACTGTTGATCTTGTGAAGCCAGGAACTCTGAGACAGATCTCAATTAATTTAGAAACTTTTCTTTGCCAGGGTTGAGGACACACCTGTGACACAGCCTCAGGAATTCCTGATGACATGTGCCCCAGGTGGTTGGGCACAGCTGGATTTGCACATTTCAGGGAGACATGAGACATCCATCAATATAAGTAAGAAGGACATTAGTTCCATCCAGAAAGGCTGAGACAACTCAAAACAAGTCCTCCCCACTCAGGGCTTCCAGGTCACAGGTAGGTGAGAGACAGATGGTTGCATTCTTTTCAGTTTCTGATAAGTGTTTGCAAAGGAGGCCATGAGAATATGCATCTATCTCTGTGACCAGAGGGACAACTTTTAATAGACTGGGAGGCAGATTTGCCCTGAGTGGTTCCCAGCTTGACGGGGCCCAAGATATTTTCCTTTCACAATCTGGTAACTTCAAACAAAACTTCAAAGCCACAACAAAATGAAACAACAACAAAAACAATAAGACATGGGTACTTATTAAGAGTAGAAAAATATTCAATCCCCAAGGAAAATATTGGCAGTATCTACCTCCACATGACGAAAGAGTAAGCAATGTGAGCCACAGAAAGGAGCACTATTAACCCACAGAGTGACCGAGAATAACATGGGTGATGCGAGGGCATTGAACACACATCATTGTATTTTGTAGATTCAGAAAGCAACAGAAAAGATTGATAGTGGTAAAAGAGACAGAGCCCTGCTTCCCTCTCCCTTTTCCCTTCCCGATGAGCCCTTACAGCCGTGACCCTCAGCCTCATCCTGCAGTGCAGCAGCTGCCATCCTTTCCAGGCCCACCCCCTGCCCCGCCCTGGGACTGTTACCTTATTTTCTCCCGGAGTCCAGGTGCCCCGGCGTGTGGTGTGGGAGCCTGGGGAGGCCGTTTGTTCTCTGTCAGGGTCTCCCTGGGAGGGACGCAGCCACCGCAGCTGGTTGGGGCCTGGCTTTGCCGAGGACAGTCCTTTCCTTTCCCATTGTCTTTGGATGACTATCCCTGAGCTGGGACATGAGGCAGGCAGAGGTGCGGGTCACCCTTAGAGCCCCCCTCTTGCTGCTGGGGCTCTGGGTGCTCCTGGCTCCAGTCCAGTGTTCTCAAGGCCATCCCTCGTGGCACTACGCATCCTCCGAGGTGGTGATTCCCAGGAAGGAGACGCACCATGGCAAAGACCTTCAGTTTCTGGGCTGGCTGTCCTACAGCCTGCATTTTGGGGGTCAAAGACACATCATTCACATGCGGAGGAAACACCTTCTTTGGCCCAGACATCTGCTGGTGACAACTCAGGATGACCAAGGAGCCTTGCAGATGGATGACCCCTACATCCCTCCAGACTGCTACTATCTCAGCTACCTGGAGGAGGTTCCTCTCTCCATGGTCACCGTTGACATGTGCTGTGGGGGCCTCAGAGGCATCATGAAGCTGGACGACCTTGCCTATGAAATCAAACCCCTCCAGGATTCCCGCAGGCTTGAACATGTTGTTTCTCAGATAGTGGCCTAGCCCAACGCAACGGGGCCCACATTTAGAGATGGTGACAATGAGGAGACAGACCCCCTGTTCCCTGAAGCAAATGACAGCATGAATCCCAGGATATCTAATTCGCTGTATAGTTCTCATAGAGGCAATATAAAAGGCCACGTTCAATGTTCCAATTCATATTGTCGTGTAGATGACAATATTACAACTTGTTCCAAGGAGGTGGTCCAGATGTTCAGTCTCATTGACAGCATTGTTCAAAATATTGATCTGCGGTACTATGTTTATCTTTTGACCATATATAATAATTGTGACCCAGCCCCTGTGAATGACTATCGAGTTCAGAGTGCAATGTTTACCTATTTTAGAACAACCTTTTTTGATACTTTTCATGTTCATTCACCCACACTACTTATTAAAGAGGCGCCACATGAATGTAACTATGAACCACAAAGGTATAGCTTCTGTACACATTTAGGCCTATTACACATTGGTACTCTAGGCAGACATTATTTATTAGTAGCCGTCATAACAACCCAGACACTGATGAGAAGTACTGGTGAGAAGTACTGGTGATGATAACTACTGCACATGTCAGAAAAGGGCCTTCTGCATTATGCAGCAATATCCTGGGATGACAGATGCGTTCAGTAACTGTTCTTATGGACATACACAAAATTGTTTTGTACATTCAGCCCGGTGTGTTTTTGAAACACTTGCTCCTGTGTATAATGAAACCATGACAATGGTTCGCTGTGGAAACCTCATAGCGGATGGGAGGGAGGAATGTGACTGTGGCTCCTTCAAGTAGTGTTATGCCAGTTATTGCTGCCGAAGTGACTGTTGCTTAACACCGGGGAGCATCTGTCATATAGGAGAGTGCTGTACAAACTGCAGCTACTCCCCACCAGGGACTCTCTGCAGACCTATCCAAAATATATGTGACCTTCCAGAGTACTGTCACGGGACCACCGTGACATGCCCCGCAAACTTTTATATGCAAGATGGAACCCCGTGCACTGAAGAAGGCTACTGCTATCATGGGAACTGCACTGACCGCAATGTGCGCTGCAAGGTGATCTTTGGTGTCAGTGCTGAGGAGGCTCCTGAGGTCTGCTATGACATAAATCTTGAAAGTTACCGATTTGGACATTGTACTCGACAACAAACAGCTCTCAACAACCAGGCTTGTGCAGGAATAGGTAAGTTTTGTGGAAGACTGCAGTGTACCAATGTGACCCATCTTCCCCGGCTGCAGGAACATGTTTCATTCCATCACTCAGTGAGAGGAGGATTTCAGTGTTTTGGACTGGATGAACACCGTGCAACAGACACAACTGATGTTGGGTGTGTGATAGATGGCACTCCTTGTGTTCATGGAAACTTCTGTAATAACACCAGGTGCAATGTGACTATCACTTCACTGGGCTACGACTGTCGCCCTGAGAAGTGCAGTCATAGAGGGGTGTGCAACAACAGAAGGAACTGCCATTGCCATATAGGCTGGGATCCTCCACTGTGCCTAGGAAGAGGTGCTGGTGGGAGTGTCGACAGTGGGCCACCTCCAAAAAGAACACGTTCGGTCAAACAAAGCCAACAATCAGTGATGTATCTGAGAGTGGTCTTTGGTCGTATTTACACCTTCATAATTGCACTGCTCTTTGGAATGGCCACAAATGTGTGAACTATCAGGACCACCACTGTTAAGGAATGGACAGTTGCTAACCCTGAATAAGACTAATTCAGCCTCCTGATCCCTGTAAAGATACAGAGACTATAACAGCAAAATCTATGGAACAGGATCAAGGGAAGGGATGGCAAAGCTCAAGTCCACATTTCTTGAAGTCCACAGGAGGCACAGGGTCCTGTCTCACATCATGGGGGAAACGGGAGGCATTGGCTTCTGTCCAGGTTCTTGTAGGTCACTGATGCTCGCTCTGAAATAAATCTTCAAAAACACATGTTGGTGCCTTCCACATTTTCTTAGACTCAGCTGGGATCCCAAACTTGGCCAGAACCTCTGGCCTGGAGAGACCTGAGTGAGCATCTGGCTCTTGACCTGAGGTTGCTGGTCCCGGAATCAACGGAAGTTGCCACCAGCTCCTTACAGGGCACGTTCATGACTTTCTCCAGAAGAGAACTCCAGAGCAATGAGCTTCCTCATTCCCCAGGTAGTCTGTCCTTCTCTAAACCTGAAGTCAGTTTAGGGTGATCTAGGGCTACTCCCTGTTTCCTGTCTGTTCCTCACAGGGGTGCTGTGGGCTTTGCAGTGAGAGGAACTTGGGTTCAAATTCCCCACCAAGCAAATCCCCCTACCTGGGGCCAAGCTTCCCGTATGTGGGAAAATGAATCCCTGAGGTTGATTGCTGCATGCAATGAAATTCAACTAGAAAAATAGGTAGATGTGTGGGGCAAGCTCTCTGGCATTTAGTGTGAGCTCCGTGAGTGGCAGCTGCCCCCTTCCTTCCTGCCCCCACAATTCCTTGAACTGAAATGGGAAGGAAAGCTGAGTAAGTCGTGATGAGGAAGAGAAACCAGGCTTGTAGCAGCACAGGCTGGTCCAGGTGTAAAACAGGGCTAGGTGTGTCACTGAGTTATTGTAAAGGAAAATGGAAGTTAAATGTATAAATGACCGAATGAGATAACATTTTATTTTAAATTAAAATTCACAATAATATTGACTTTTAAAATGCAGTGTAGATATGTCACAGAGAATTTCAAAGGCAAAGCCCACCAACGGAAGAAATCACCCTTCCCATACCATCCACAGAAAACCGCTGATATTCTAGGTTAGTACTGAGATCTAGCATTTTTCTGAATACATCTGTGGTTCTAGATGTTCTGCTTCCATAGATATTGTTTAGAATTCCCACCCCTTTCTCCAAACACAGCTTGATATCCTTTCTCTGAACCTGCTTAGAAATTTCCTCCATTCAGCTGTCATAAAGATGTGAGCAATCCATTCCTGTGCCTCTCTCAGTGTATTCTATTATTTTGTGGGTGAACGCTAATGGACAGTGAGTGTGAGGTCAGTGAATACAATGCCCTCCACCTGTGTGTCCTTCGGGTGTGAGGGGTTTTGCTGATAGAGCAGCAGGCCCCGTCCCACCCTTTATGCATCTCTGCCCCCCACCTCATGCTCCAGCTGACCTCTCCCCTGTGGCCTGGGGGCTTCCCTGGGGGAATGACCTCCCCTCTCTCCAGGGCCCACCCACTCAGTGCCCATTCAAGACCACCGTGCTTGGCACAGCCCCACCTTGTGTCAGGGCCTGTGTCTCCTGCCCCAACCCCTAAACAGATGGGACCCGCTGGGACACTGCTCAGGGCAGGGGGCGGAGGTATGTGCAGAAGGAAGGCAAATGTGCAGTCTGTTGGAGAAATATTATAGGTAGTTTGAGCAAAAAATCTAATGCCATGTGAACTTTTAGAATGATACATATTTTAACAAAGATTGCGACCAATAGAGTTCATATTGAAGTCAGGTAAACACTATTTAGAGCAACAACAATATCAAAAACACAAGCCAACAGTTCACCAAGAGAAACCACCATTAACCCCATGGAAATGGTCTTTCAAGAACATCAGCACTTAAATCCTCCAAATCTGCCTGCCTCAGCACCTGTTGTCTTGAACTGTCCTTCTGTATGTTCTAATCACTCCTAAACACGGGGCCTGCACTGTGGGAGATCCAAGCTGTGCCAGGTGGAGGGAGCAGGACAACTGTTACCAGGTTGTTTCAAGGGCAGAAAGCATCCAGCACAGGAGAAAGATGTAGGCTGGGAGTCTAAGCCAGTCTAGTCTTTTCCCATTTTCTGCCTGCTTTATATCCTGGCCACACTGGCAGCTGATTAGATGGTGCCCACCTAGATTAAGGGCGGGTCTGCCTTTCCCAGCTCACTGGCTCAAATGTTAATCTCCTTTGGCAACACCCTCACAGACACACCCAGGATCAATACTTTGCATGCTTCAATCCAATCAAGTTGACATTCAGTATTAACCATCACAAGTCCACCCCTTGTCAACTTGAACCCGTATGAATCTCCTGAGATCATACATAATCTTCAAATAAAGACAATAATAAGGTCATAATTATACCTAAGGTAATACAACTATCTTTTGTACAACCAGAAATGCACCAATCCCCAACCCAAATGCTATTAGGTAAAGTTAAGAACACTTAAATGCTGATATGAAGTCAATAAATTTTATATCACATGATACAGGAAAAAGAAATAAAATGAAGGAATTTTCTTAGTACAAGCATATACCTGGACAAACATATTTTTAACAAAAGAATAAGGAAATACTGATGACAATTACAGTCCTCATTTCTGCAACTGATCACGTGGTTGTAGCTGGTATTGATGACTACCTTCTTCTACTACCCATTCTGTGTTCCCTTTGCCTTCAGCAAGCATCACAGCAGGTCATGCTTTTTTTCCTAGTGGAGTGACACAAACCTTCATTCCTGAAGGGTCTGGGTCATTTGTAGTCCTGCCTGGATTGGGCTGTTGTAGTTTCCCATTGATCTTAATGACAGGGCATGGTAATGTTAAGAGACACCCCAATGGATCTCCTGTATTCCATACATACTCTTCCTTACCTCCAATGTGGAATAATAGACTGATTGCTTCTTGATAGTCCAGGTCAGCCACCCAGCTAACACTGTAACTCCCTTCTTAGCCTGTGGACTTAAAGGTAGGAGGAGCCCAAAGTGTCCAGGTGGCAATCTTAACTTCCAGTGTAATGGAATTGTTGTTGTGTCTCCTGATGGCAGCATTATTCCCACTGGAACTAAGACCTCTAGGCCAACAGAATGTAATGTCATGGGAACAAGAAGCAAAAATTGTGCTAGTGAATCACCAGGGGTGATGGTGAGTGGTGCCACTTCCGCTTCCACCTCTTGATTCCGAGATCCATGAATTACGGCTATGGGAGAAATAGTACCATATATTGGATGCTGGTTCAGAGCATACACGGCCTTCTGGAGAGCTTTGCCCCAGCCCTGCAAAGTATTGCAGCCTAGTTGGCATTGTAATTGTGACTGTGAAAGGCCATTCCATTTTTCTGTCAATCCAGCTGCTTCAGGTTGATGGGGAACATGGTAGGACAAGTGTATCCCATGAGCATGAGCCCACTGGCACACGTCTTTAGCCGTAAAAGGAGTGCCTTGGTCAGAGGCAATGCTATGTGGAATACTGTGACAGTGGATAAGGAATTCCAAGAGTCCACAGATGGCAGTCTTGGCAGAAGCATTACATGCAGGATAGGTAAACCCATATGTGGAGTAAGTGTCTGTTTCAGTGAGGACAAACCTCTGCCTTTTCCAGGATGGAAGAGGTCCAATATAATCCAAGAGACACAGAGCCAAACCAGATCATGCCACCCCAGCCCCTCCCAAATCTTCTGTCCTCTTTGCATTTCAAAACCAATCATGCCTTCCCAACAGTACCCCAACATCTTAACTCATGTCAGCATTAACTCAAATGCCCAAGTCCAAAGTCACATTGGAGACAAGGCAAGTCGTTTCCAACTAGGAACCTGTAAAATGAAAAACAAGTCAGTTACTTCCAAGAAACAATGGGGGTACAGGCATTAGATAAATGCTCCCATTTCAGATGGGAGAAATGTGTGAGAAACGTGTTCTGAGGGGGGCATATTCCTCAGTGCAAGAACCTCTGTCCACAAATGTTCATCAATAGAGCAAGGCGTGCATGTCCAGAAGCAGGATTAGGGCATGGAACATCAGTATCACACTCTTGTATGGCTGATATGTCATTTAGCTTCCCTTTCTCATCATGGATCAAACTTTGAGCTATGAAATGCTCTATCTCATGAATATGCAAATAACCTGAGATCCACTGAGGTAAATATGGGTATGTCTGTGCTCTGAAAGCATCACCCAACAACCATATCCCTCCTCTAGAGAATCCTCTGAGAGCACGGCTCCTCACCATGGACTGGACCTGGAGGATCGTCTTCTTGGTGGCAGCAGCCACAGGTAAGGGGCTCCCAGGTCCCAGTGATGAGAAGGGGATTAAGTCCAGTCAAAGGGGCTTTCATCCACTTCTGTGTCCTCCCCACAGGTGCTCACTCCCAGGTGCGGCTAGTGCAGTCTGGGGCTGAGGTGAAGAAGCCTGGTCCTCAGTGAAGGTCTCCTACAAGGCTTTACAAGCTCTGCTATGCAGTGAGTGCAACAAGCCCATGGACAAGGCCTTGAGTGGATTAGATGGATCATCGCTGGCAATGGTAACACAGGCTATGCACAGAACATCCAGGCCAGAGTCAACATGACCACATACATGCCTACAAGCACAGCCTACATGGAGCTGAGCAGCCTGAGATCTGAGGACATGGCCGTGTATTACTGTGTGAGAGACACAGTGTGAAAACCCACATCCTGAGAGTGTCAAAAACCCCAGGAAGGAGGCAGCTGTGCTGGCATGGAGGAGATGACAAAGATTATTAGATTGAAGACTTTCTTAGAAAATGATATTAAGTCATTAACAAGAAGGAACAATATAAATGTGTATTTGAGAAATTTTAGTTATTTGGAAGATTTTTCATACCTTTAGTCTGTAAGCAAATTTCAGGGATTGGAGAATGAATCAAATGAATAAAGCTGATATAGAATTTCCTCTGAAGGTATCTTTGTAAACATCAATTTCTGAGTCAGTGTTGTAAATATTTTGGAACACAGACACAAGTTCACATTTTAACTCCACCTTTTTATCTATTAAAAAAACACCAAAAATAAGCTGGGCGCGGTGGCTCATGCTTGTAATCCCAGGACTTTGGGAGGTTGAGGCGGGCGGATCGCAAAGTCAGGAGATCAAGACCACCCTGGCTAACATGGTGAAACCCCGTCTCTAGTAAAAAATACAAAAAATTAGCCGGGCGTGGTGGTGGGCGCCTGTAGTCCCAGCTACTTGGAAGGCCGAGGCAGAAGAATGGCGTGAACCCAGGAGGCGGAGCTTGCAGTGAGCCGAGATCACGCCACTGCACTCCAACCTGGGCGACAGAGCCAGACTCGGTCTCAAAAAAAAAAAAAAGAACCAAAAATATCTCATTTCGTGAATGTAGCGTTTTGAATTCCCACTATCAATGCATGATAGTTCTTGGTTTTCCACATTCATATTGCTATTTATCATTATGAGAATTGTGTGTTTTAACCATTCTAATAGGTGAGTAATGGCATCTAATTTCTGTTTAAATACACATGCTCCTAATAAAAAAATCATACTTAACAATTTTCATATAATTTTTGGTGAGATACCTCTCTTGATATTTGGTTCATTTTTAACTGCATTGCTTTCTTTTGATTAGTTGGAAGTATACTTGCATATTGATTATAAAAATCTTTTAACAAATTAAAATAATTAACTTAACAAATATGTGATTTGGAAGTATTTTCTCCAAGTCTCTAGTTGCCTTTGTCTCCCTTATCAGTGTGTATTGTGGAAAAATGTGTGTGTGTGTATGTATGTGTGTGCTTAAAAATTTAGGTAAAAAATGTATAATTTTATTCCTTAAAGATCATGTCTTTGACATTATATCTGAAATATCATTATAAAATACACTAATAGTGATTTTTTTGCATGTCTCTAATCTCAGTCCACAATCAACTCATGAGTGTTTAAACTTCACCTACTTGATTGGAGGACTATCCACCTGAGATATTTGGAGTACTTCTGTAAGGAGATGTGTTCTTCTTCCCATTATTTCTTTATTTAATCATCTATTAATATCCATATTGGTTTATGGATGTCTATTTCATACTCTGAAGAAGATCCATGCTACATTATTCATCTTATTGTTCAAATCACCACAACTTTATTAGGTGCTGGGAGCTCATTTAGTTTGGATGCTGCATCCTTACAGCACACCTCATCCTTTTGTTTTTGAACACTTCCCTGTTTCCCGATGTTACAATAAATTCTAAGCTTGTTTTCCATATTACCTTTTTCATATATATATATATATATATATATAATCACTGATATTGTTAAATATTGCTTGTTTCTGATGTTAAAGAATGGTATTAAATAAAAAATTGTGATACTGGCTCTGTGTGTTGTTAATGTGGTATAAGTACTTCTAGGACATCTCCACCAACTGGCCTAGTAAATGTGCATGTTTATATGAACCCATGTTTATGGACTCATTGAAACTATTTATATATCTAATCTTCTGTAACTTTATTAACTTGAAAATGAGAATACACTGGTGTCTCCAGCCAACAATGTTACTACATGGACCTTTCTACCCTTCCTTCCTTGAGTGTCCATAACACCCACTGCAAAGTGAGGAACCCCATACCACCGTATGCCATTTTATTATTTAGCTGCACAATTTCAGGAAACATGCATAGCAATATCAGAGACGTAAAGTGGTACCCTTGTTTGAAACATGCTTATCTACTAGAATAGAGTGCTTATGTGGAATTTCTTTACACTTTAAACTTACATAATTGTACGGAGACCCCCTGAAACTATTGCTACGGAATAAAAGATGAAATGCTCCTGATTATTGTAAATACAAAATTGCATGCAGGATTGTGTAAAGACAATGCCAGGTTGGACTGCCAGAATGAGCCAACAGCGCGTGATGTGCTTCCCCCTGTAGAGAGCCTATGAATGGACGTGCAATCAGGGAGGTTTCACATCACCAAGATTCCTATCCCAGAAAAGCAGATATTCATAGCTCTGGGAATGGAATGCGACCCTTGTGGAGAGCCTATAAACGGATGCATAGAGGGCACCTGTCCATATGGATAAGATAGGGCTATAAACACCCTCATCTTGTCACGGCTCTTCTAGGCCTCTTTAGGGTTAAGGCATACTCCCTTCTGAGAACTTCTGGTCTAACTGGTTGTCTAGCTTCACGTCCTGTTTCCATGGATTGTTTGTAACCAGCTTTTGTTGCAGTTGTTACTGCTGATTAATACCTTTCTAATCATAGGTTACGGAAAGATTGTGTTTCTGTTTTAAGGCTCTGTTAGAAATTACTGGCGCACACACTATATTGTAAATTCTTATCTCTGTGTACTGTACTTCTACATACAAATGTTATGTTAAAGAATTACTTCATCCCCATGTCACCATCTCACCTCATAATCAAATGACCCTAAATCCCTCACTAACCTACCCCCACCCTCACTAAACTTAATAATAAATGCTGGTACATCCAGTGCATTGTTGGCACTGTGGGACCAGTAGGTGGTGACCCCCCTGGATCCAGCTTTCATTGTCTTGTGTGTGTCTATTATTTCTCAACCTGCCAATCCGCCTGGGAACAAAGAGAGAGCCCCATTGCATTGTGGGCTGCTGGCCAGATCCCCCAATACATAATTTCCTCATTTGCAAAGTTACTTAGGTCAGCAATTTCATTTTCAACTTTCTTCAGTAAAGTCATTTCAATTACACTGTATAATTTCATTTATTTGAAATTCAGTAAAAGCCCAAACTATAGCCAAGTAAACAGACAGAGGATATTCCAGGAATTTAGAGAAGTGGGTACAAAATAAGCAAAAAATGTACCGTTTAAGAAGAGTAAAACTGTATTTAGTCATATGCAATGGTTGAGATATGACACAAATAATTTGTCTAAGATCATAATTTTGTGATAAAAATACAAAACCAAATATATACAATTTAAAAAAATATTTAGCAGTTCATTAAACCTTGGATTAAATGCAGACTGTATAAAATTATCTAACAACATGTTTGTGAGTGTGGGGATGTCAGGAGATGCATGAAACTAAGAATGAAATAATTTTCCTCATTTTCATATAAGATGCTTCAATTCACTAAAGATCTTTTATTTTAAAAAATCAATTTTCTACATTAGCCAGGTTTTTTATTAATGACAAGCAAATAACCCAGAAGATTATTTTCTTTCCTTGGTTGAGAAAGATTTTCCCCAAACTTCAGCTCAGTTCAGGCATATGCTGTCCCTGAATGAGCATTTACCCTCAGATGGGTACACACATCTGTCAACATATGGACCCTTCTGTCACACAAACACACCTTTACTCATGTGGATTCTTCCCTCAGACAAACACACATGTCCTCACATGAACTCTTTCCTCAGACTACCACATATGTCCTTACATTTACTCTTTCCTCAGAAAAAAAGACATTTTCTCATGTGGACTCCTGTCTCAAACAATCAGATATGTCTCCATGAGAACTCTTCACTCAGATACGTACACGCATTTCCACATTTTTTCCTTACACAAGTACATATATCTAATGTTGAACTGTTTGTTGCAAAATGATCTCAAGATAATGATAATTATAAACCCCAGCCCTGAAATGCATTTTTTGCATTGTAATTATAATTTTGCATTGTAATTTAACTTTGCCTTATTGTCAAGAACAGTGGTTTGCAGCTCCAAAAGCACTGATTACTGACAGATGTCCATTTTCTCTGGAAATGTATTCCTCATGGTCTTACTGGACTTATTTGTTGATAATGTTTGCAACTATGAAGATTCCTCAGCAGTGCCCACATTAGAGAATAAGAAAGAGTAATGGGCAGATTAACCCTGTGCATCCAGACCCGGGCATACTTTGACCTTGGCCTCCCTAAAATGCAGACCAGAGGATGGATGAGCAATGCTGAGTTGTGCACACATGACCACAAAAAGACGTGGAAATGTGTCTCCTCCCCTCCTCATGAAAGGCAGCTCATCCCCGTTCTTTCAGGCCTGGTGAGGAGCCACCCCATGTATGTTCCCTTCCTCAGTGTCCACACCATGGGGTCTGCACTGATCTGGGATTCCCTTCTCATCACCCTCAATATTACGGTCCCTTGTGAATCAGATCCAGCTGTGGCTGCTCCTCATGGGCTCTTCTCAGTTGGCTTCCTCTGTGTTTGCAGAAGTCCTGAGTGAAGTTCACTGGTGGAGTCAGAGGGAAAATGGTTTGCCCAGGGTTTCTCTGAGACTCTCCTGCAAAGCCTCTGGATTCACCTTTACTGACTAAAGCATGAGCTTGGTCCAGCAGATTTCATGACAGGGATTGGTGTGGGTGGCAACAGTGAGTGAACAAGTGGGAGTTCTCAGGGTTACTCTCCATGAGTATAAGTAAATTAACAGTCCCAAACAACACCCTTTCAAGTGCAGTCTACCTTAAAATGACCAATCTGAAAGCCAAGGACAAGGCTGTATATTACAGTGAGGGACACAGGAGAGGGAACATCCGTGTGAGCCCAGACACAAAAATCTCTGCAGGGAGAGAGGAGTGAACTGCATGGTAGATGTTGCTCACAACCACCAGGGGGCGCTCAGGACACGAGGGGGCGGTCAGGACAACAAGGGCGGGCTCAGGACAACAAACGCAAACTCGGGAGCGCAGGAGATGCTCAGGACAGCCGGGAGCATTGAGAACCACCAGGGGGTGCTCCAGACACCAGGGGGTGTTCAGGACACCAGGATGCGCTCAGGAAACAAGGAGGCGCTCCGGACACCAGGGTCCCTCAGAACCACCAGGGGGCGCTGAGGACACCAGGGGGCATTCAGGATCACCAAGGAGTGCCCAGGACCACTAGGGGGCGCTCAGGACACCAAACGGTGCTCAGAAACACCAGGTGGCCCTGAGGACACAAAGGGGCACTCAGAACCACCAGGGGACGCTGAGGACACCGGGGGTGCTCAGTTCACGAGGGTTCTCTTAGGAAGCAGCTCCACATCAGGAGGCTGGGAGGCTGTGGTTTCCTTTTAAACTTTGGTGATTCTTGACCTGGTCAAGCAAAAGGCTTTCCCAGGATCTCTCACCATTTCTTCCTTTTAACTCCATGGATTCTTTTACCTACAAAACATTAACTTAGAACAGGGATTTAATTCAACTTTTAATGTTGCATATTTTCTGAATAACACTAGCAATGATCTCTCAGTACAATTTTTAAAATAGATTCTTTATATATTATATTCATTTGAAATAATGCTATCATTAAAAGAGTAAAATTTAAAAAACCACACCTGTAATCCCAGCACTTTGGGAGGCTGAGGCAGGCAGATCACTTGAGCTCAGGAATTTTACAACAGCCTGGCAACATAGTGAGATCCTTTCTATTAAAAAAAAAATAGCTGGGTGTAGTGCTACCTGTGGTCCCAACTACTTGGAAGGTTGAGGCTTGAGGATCTCCTGAGCCTGGGAGGTTGAGGCTGCAGTGAGCTGTGATTGTGCCACTGCACTCCAGCCTGGGTGACAAAGTGAGACCCAGTCTTAAAAAATGCGAATCCTCAATACAAACTCTGTTTCCCCGAATAAAAGAGTTTTGTGTTCATGTGCTGTAAGAGTCAAACAATCGCATAGGTTTTCTTACTTTAACTCAGCATATGCATGGTGTTTTGTTTCTTTTTGTTTTATCTACTGTTCGTGGAAATTAAACAGCACTTTAAAGACTCTTGTTCTCCACTTTGGTTGGCTTCTAATGTCCTGTTTTGCAGACTGTTTCTTCACCTTCCTTTCTTCTTCGAAGCCTTTTATCTTCCTAAGTCTCCAGGGAGGAAACAGAAAGTCCCTTTACTTTCTGTCCTCCATGTGTGGTGAATCACTTCTCTTCTCTTCATAATCATTGAAGCCAACCAAGTTTAGGAGGATGACCATTCTTAGAATATACTCATCTACCTGCAGATTATCTGCCCTCCTCACCCTTTTCTCGGGTCCTGCAGACATCACCCCCATCCAATCCCCTCCTTTCCCTAAGTACCACAGAGTGGGCTCCACAGCTACTGCTGCCCTCTGTGTGCTCAGCCCTGGGGCTCACTAGTGCTTTGATAATGAAGCCCAAATCCTCATGTGTTTGCACACTCTCTGACCACCCTCTAGGAAGCTGCCATTGTGAGTGACTCCTGGAAAGCATGAGCTGGGTTCAGTTTCATATTGCTGGATGTTCTCTATTATAAAGGATATTGGCAAATAAGGACTAGAGTTTGTATTAAATATTCATGCCATAAAATGTTTTTTCACAACTTTTCAAATAAAAACAATTTATCCTGCCTAGTTTAAAACCATAATGTTAATTCAACAAATAATGTAATACAATTTAAAAAGTGAAGTTTGTCTTATTATTCTATTCATTAATAACAGACTGATATTTAAAATTAAATACCATTATACATTTAAATAACATATATGCCAATAATTGCATTTACATTCAGTTTTACCAAAACACGAATTGAAATATATTTGTATTTTAATATTGGAATAGGCAGACAGACACATAGAAAAATATTATTTTGTACTACAACCTCAAACTGCAAACACAATTTAAATTCAATTAAATAATTAGAATAATATGAAACAAATGGGTGTGTTGGTGTGATGTTTAAATATACATGCATTTTTGCATGTATATACATGTGTGTGTCTTTGCTGGGCTGTTGTATATGTAGGTGTGTTTGTATGACCATGAACTTTTCAAATACATCATTAAATTACATATTTATATTAATCTTGGCCAGGCATGGTGGCTGAGGCCTGTAATCCTGGCACTTTGGGAGGTGGAGGCAGGCAGATCACCTGAGGTCAAGAGTTCAAGACTGGCATGGCCAACATGGTAAAACCCCATCTCTACTAAAAATACAAAAATTTGCTGGGCGTTGTGGCACGTGTCTTTATTCCCAGGTACTCAGCAGTTAAGGCAGGAGAATCACTTGGTCCTGGGAGGCAGAGGTGAAGTGAGCTGAGATTATGCCACTGCACTCCAGCTTGGGTGACAGAGTCACACTCCATCTTAGAAATAAATACATAGTTATATTAATCTAAATGTATCATGTTAAAATATTAGAAGAAAACTCTGTATTAGTCAGTTTTCACACTGTTATGAAGTAATATCCAAGACTGAGTAAGTTATTTAGAAAAGAGGCTTAATCGATTCATAATTATGCATTGCTGGGGAGGCCTCTGGAAACTTTTAATTATGGCAGAAGGGAAAAGGGAAGCAAGGCATCTTCTTCACAAGGCAGCAGGATGGAAAATTGCAAGCTGGGGAAATGCCAAATGCTTATACAACCATCACATGTTGTGAGACACACTCATTATCACACGAACAGCCTGGGGGAACCTACTCCTGCGATTAAATTACCTCCATCGGGTCCCACTATTCGTATGTGAGATTATGGGGATGATAATTCAAGATGAGATTTTGGGTGGGGACACAGAGAAACCATATCATTCTTCTCCTGGCCCCTTCCAAATCTCATGTCCTCACATTTCAAAACACAATCATGCCTTTTCAACAGTCCCTTAAAGTCTTTTTTTTTCTTTTTTTTGTTTTTTGTTGTTGAGACGGAGTCTTGTTCTGTCAACAATCTGGAGTGGAGCAGTCCCCTAAAGTCTTAACTCAATCCAGCACTGACTCAAAAGTCCAAGTCCAAAATCTCATCAGAGACAAGGTAAGTCCCTTCCACCTATGAGCCTGTAAAATCAAAAGCAAGTTAATTATTTCCTAGATACAATATAAGTATAGATATTGAGGAAAAACACCCATTCCAAATGGGAGAAATTGGCTGAAATGAGGAGCTACAGGCCCATGCAAGATCAAAATCCAATAGGGCAGTCATTAAACCTTAAAGTTCCAAAATAATCTCATTTGACTCCACGTCTCACTTCCAGGTCAGGCTGATGGAAGAGGTGGACTCTAATGGTTTCTGACAGTTCTGCCACCATGGCTTTGCAAAGTACAGCCCCATTCCCAGCTGCTTTCATGGACTGGTGTTGAGTGTCTTCAGCTTTTCCAGGCTCAGAGTGGAAGATGTGAGTTGATCTCCCATTCTGGGTTCTGGAGGACAGTGGCCCTCTTCTCTCAGCTCCACTAGGCAGAGGCCCAGTGAGGACTCTGTATGGTGGCTTCAACCCCACATTTCTCTTCAGCACTACCCTAACAGAGGTTTTATATGATGGCTACATCACCCCCCAACCAGCAAACTTCTGCCTGGACATGAAGACATTTCCATCCATTTTTCTGAAATCTAGGTGGAGGTTCCCAAATCTCTATTCTTAACTTCTGTGCAAACATGACAGGGAAGCTGCCAAGGTTTGGGATTTGCACCATCTGAAGCAGTGGCCTGAGCTGTGCCTTGGCCCCCTTTAGCTACAGCTGGAGCTGAAGTAGCTGGGACTCAAGGCACCATTTCCCAAAACTGCACAGAGCAGGAAAGCCCTGGACCAGGCACATGAAACCATTATTTTCCTTTTGGGGCTCTTGGCCTGTGATTGGAGGTACTGTCGTGAAGACCTCTGACATGTTCTGAAGACATTTTTCCCCACTTTCTTGGTGATTGGCACTTGGCTTCTTGTTACTTATGCAAATTTTTGCAGCATGCTTGAGTTTTTACCCAGAAAATTGGTTTTTCTTTTCTATGGCATCGTCAGCTGAAAATGTTCCATACTTTTATGCTCTTGTTTGTCCTGAACGCTTTGCTGGTTAGAAATTTCTTCTGCCAGATACTCTAAACCACCTCTCTCAAGTTCAAAGTTCCACAGATCTCTAGGGCAGAGACAAAATGCTCCCAGTCTTCATGCTAAAGCATAGCAGAAGTCACCTTTGCTCCAGTTCCCCAAAAGTTCCTAATCTCCATCTGGGACCCCCTCATCCTGGATTTTATTGTCCATATTACTATCAGCATTTTGTTCAAGGTCATTCAACAAGTCTCTAGGAAATTACAAACTTTTCAATATCTTCCTGTCTTCTTCTGAGCCTTGCCAACTGTTCCAACCTCTATCTCTTACCTAGTTCCAATGTTGCTTCCATATTTTCAGGTATCTTTATAGCAGTGCCTTACTCTTGGTGGTACCAAAAGAGTGCATTTTTTTCTTCTCATACTGCTATGAAGAAATACTCAAGACTGGGTAACTTACAAAGAAAAGAGGTTTAACTGACTCACAGTTCTACATGGAAGGCATAGAAACAGAGATTCAAAATAACCTTATATGTAAATAAATAAAACTCCTCAATTAAAAATATACTGTTCACATAGATTTTTTTTAAGTCCCAACTCTCTGCTGTTTACAAAAGAGTGACATCATCTGAAAATCTACACAAGGACTAAAAGTGAATGGGGGAAAAAAAGATATGCTACAAAAATAGAAACCAATAATGAGCACTTACATCAGACAAAACAAATTTCAAGTCAAATGCTATAAAGAGAGACCAAAATGGACATTATATAACAAAAAAATGATCAATGGAGCAAGAATAGATAACAATTGTAAATATATATATATATGTACCCACACCTGAGAACTCAAATATATAAGGCAAATATGTTACATAGTAAGGGACAGATTCTAACTTTATACAATTATACTTGGATAATTTAACACATTACTCAGCATTGGATAGATTATCTAGCCAATAATTAACAGATAAGCATTGGATTTAAACTGCACTATATTCCAAATGGACCTGACATTTACAGAACATTGAGCCAAACAACTTCAGAGCACATATTCTTTTCTTCAGCACATGCAATATTCTTCAGGATTGACCATATGTTAATACAGTACATGTGTCAAAATTTTTATATAAAATGATGCCAACTGCTTATCTGATTAAAGATGAAATGAAACTAAACATCAGTAATTGGAGGAAATTCTCTTTTTTTTATTTTTTGAGATGAACTCTTGCTCTATTGCCCAGGCTGGAGTGCAGTGGCACAAACTCAGCTCACTGCAACTTCTGCCTTCCAAGTTCAAATGATTTTCGTGCCTCAGCCTCCCAAGTAGCTGAAATTACAGGTGCTTGCCACCATGCCCAGCTGATTTTTGTGCTCTTAGTAGCAACAGGGTTTCACCATGTTGGCCAGGCTGGTCTTGACCTCCGGACCTAAAGTCAGCCACCAGCTTTGGCCTCCAAAAGTGCTGGGATTACAGGCATGAGCCACTGCCCAGCCTAGAGAAAATTTCAAAACTATATAAACACAAAAATTAAACAAAACACTCTTACATGGCCAATGGGTGAAAGAAGACATTAAGAAGAAAATATAAAAATGTATGAAACAAATACAATAGAAGCGAAACATACCAAATCTTATGGCACTTATCCAAACCAGTATTATGAGGCAAATTTATAGCAATAAATGCCCACATCAAAGAAGCAGAAATATTTTAAATAACCAACATAACAATGCATCTCAGAGAACTTTAAGAACAAGAAAAGGCTAAACTCAAAATTATTTTAAAAAACAACAAAGAACAGATTAGACATAAACAGAATTAAGACTAAAAATACCAGAAAATATTAAAATAACAAAAAAAGATAAGCAAAGTTGAAAGCCATTAGTAGCTGGCTAACAAAAAATAATATATATGTATATATATATATATATATATATATATATAGAGAGAGAGAGAGAGAGAGAGAGAGAGAGCCATGACCCAAATAAATAAAATAGAAGCAGAAGATGCCTCAACTGATATACCAGAACTAAAATAAATTATGAAGCACTATAATAAACATGTCTATGTGAAAAATTTGAAAACCTAGAGGAATTAGATAAATTCATGGACACATACTACCTAACAAGATTAAAAAAGAAGGAGTAGAAAGCCTGAACAAACCCATAAAAAGCAATCAGATGGACTCCGGTAAAAGATCTATATCCTGTTGAACATAAATTTAAAAATCTAAAAATACTAGCACACCAAATCAAACAGCATTTCAAATAATAATAATCATAATACACCATGACCAAGTGGGATTCAACCCAGGGATTCAATTACCCTTCAACATACACAAGTCAAAAAACATGATATATCACATCTATAGAATGAAGGATAAAAACTATATTTCTATATTAATAGATGCAGAAGATGAAAATTCAACATCTCTTCATGGAAAACAACTCTCAATTGTGTACAGAAATAAAGTACAACACAATAAAGGCCACATGACAAGTCCACAGCTAACATCATACTTAATAGAAAGTAATTCTTTTCTTTTGAAAACTGGAAAAGACAAGGATGAGAACTCTTAGCACTTATTCAACACAGTACTGAAAGTACGCAAGGAACAAGGACATCCTCCCATGGGAATGCAAGAAAACAAAACAGACATGGACACCCATGGAGAGAACTCATTAGACCTGGTGAAGAATAGACAAAAATCTTTTCCAAAGCCTCCAGTGTTCCCAGCTAAATATGAATTGTGGTGATAGACTGAAAATAAGGAGGGGAAGGGACACATGACTCAAGAGAGGAAAAACCCTAGGAGAGCAGAAAGCAGATCTACACAGAACCATCACAGGACAGATGCCAGAGTGGGGCTGAAACAGGAGCTCATTCTATTGGGTACCTAGTGGAGACCCTTTGACATTTCTTGTGAGGTATTCTAGTGGTGATGAATTTCTTCAGTTTTTCTTTGCCTGGGAAAGTATTTCTCTATCTTCCATTTCATAAGAAGTGTTTTATCAATTTTATGTTCTTGGGTGGCTGTATTTTTTCCCCCAGAAATTTAAATACAGTTATGCTCTGCATAACAAAGTTTCTGCCACTAACAGATGACACAAACAATGGTGGTTCCACAATAATATGCTTCCCTATTTATCTATACCTTTTTTATGTTTAGATACACAAATACTACTGTGTTACCATGGCCTACAGTATTTACCATAGTTGTTTCGGGACCACTGGGGTGTTGCTTTTTCTGGCCAGAACCCTCTGTGGCCAGCGGCGACTTTGCCCAAGTTCGTGTCCTACATCTGGAAAGAATGAAGTATGCAGCCATGTGGTGGGTGAGCAAGGCAAAGACTAGCTTCATGAAGCATTCGAGCATCTCAGAGGAGACCCCCAGTGAGTAGCTCCTCTCTGTAGGCAGGTTGACTGGTTGAGTGTTCAGCTCTAAGCAGAGAAGGTAGCTCCTCCCTGCAGCTGGTCGTCCTGTTGTCTTCCCAGTTCTCAGGAGAAATGGTAGCTCCTCTCTGCAGCTGGTCATCCTGTCGTCTTCCCAGTTCTCAGGAGAAATGGTAGCTCCTCTCTGCAGCTGGTCATCCTGTCGTCTTCCCAGCTCTCAGGAGAGAGGGTAGCTCCTCCCTGCAGCTGGTCTTCCTGTCGTCTCTCCATCTTCTGTCCTGCTCTGGCTGAGCCCAGGGGTTTTTATGGACCTCCGAGGGAAGGAAGTGCATGCCCATTGGTCCATGGGTGGTCATGGGTGGGCCGTAGACAGCACCACAAGTCCCCACTGTGGTCTGAGTATCTGGGAGCCCGGGCCCAGCCTTCAGGCCCTTCCTGGGGACCCTCCCCCTCTGCGCAGGAATCTTCCTGCCTCCTTTTGCAGTTCATGGTCCCTGGGGCTCCGCCCAGACTTTGCTCCAAGATCAGAGCAGGCGCCAAAAGCAGGAAGAAGCCAAGAAGTGGGAGCAGGCACTTCGGAGCATGCAAGAGCAGAGGGCTTTTCCTGGGGACCCCAAGAGTGCAGGGATGCCTGAGGCTGCAGCCCGCGGTTTGCGGGGCAGGGCTTCTGCCGGCTTCATGGAGCGAGAGGCCCGTGTCTTCAGCCGCGGTTTGGGTGGCTGCAGCCACGCCCGGGGAGGCAGGGCTCCTTCCTGTTCCTTGACCTCCAAGAGCACAGAGTCCGAGCCCACTGCCCTGATTAGAGCAGCTGGAGCCGCCTGAGGGATCAGGTGCTGCCTGCTCCTGGCTCCCACCGGCTCCGTGGAGCATCAGCCCTCGCTGCCCCTCCTTGCGCTGCCCTTCGCAGCCTGATCCTCTCTGGGCCCTGACCGGTGTCCAGGGAAGGGGCGACATCTCCACAAGCTCCCCGCATTGCCCTGGTGCTCAGGGAGGTCCGGGCAGAGCTGATCACGACCCCGGCCGGTAGTCGGGAATGGCGGCCTCCGTGGTCACCCTGACATGCGGCCGAACCCTGGAGACGCGGCCTGAGCAGCCTGCACAGAACCTCCCAAGGCCCAGGAACCCCGCATCCTTGGCAGGGTGGGTACAGCGGCTGCTCCACTGCCCGGGTTTTCAAGGCGGTGCCACTTCCACTTCCCTCCCTGGAACCCCGAAGTTTGACATGGGGGCTCCTTTCTGCCTTGCTCTTCAGCTCCCCTTCCCCCGGAGTAGAGCCCCCCGTTTCCCCGGGTGATCCCTTCCACAGCTGCAGTGTTCTTCATCGGTGTCATCACCTTCCAGATCTGCTGCCCTGCTCTGCAGACTAAGGCTGTGATTCCATAAGAGAGGGGAGCTGCTTCCCAGTAGAACCTTGGTGGGGAGCTCTGTTCCCATCTCAATTCCTGAGGGGTTAAACCAGTGCATTTAGGATACTGATTTTGGTGGTTTGCCCCTGTTGAGTGATTTCTTAGTTCTGTAGTGGGTGTAAGAGACTTGGCTCTGGAAGCATTTCAGGTGTGGGCTCTGATACACCCCAGACAGACACTTTGGGAAGGGAAGATTTTTGTGACTATTCTCGTTATAAGGGAAAGACATTCAAAAGAATAGAAAAACTCTTCAGTATGTGGTTCCTGAGAATTTCTCACTAAAAACATGCTTATCACACTCGACTCAAAACAGTTCAATGTATATCAGTGTATTTTATCTTGTACTAGCCTATATTGCATTTGGTGAACTCTGCCTCAGTTCAGCTCACACCCTAAATTTGATTCTCCCTACAAGAACTTGTCTCTCTCTAGATTTCAGGTTTGTTGATTGTCTTAAAATTTCAATGATCTGAAGTATTAAAGACAATTTGCAAAAGTCCATTTTCTCTGATTAATTGTTATTGTTGATTTTATTCTTGTTGTAAAAAAAGAAATTCTCATCTATATACATATCAAATCTGAATAACAAAATTTTTATTAACACCAAAAATAATAAAAGAATCCAAATGTTTTTCAGCTGCCTAATAGAAAAACAAATTATGGTAAATTTGTTTACTGGAATGCTACCCATCATTCGTAATAAAGGAATTACTGATATACACAATAAGAAGATTACATTATCAAGTATTTAAATAGAGTAAAATAAGCCAAACAGGTAAGAGTATATACGATTCTATTTTTAAAAATTCTGGAAAATGAAAACTGATCTAAAGTAATATAAAGAAGATTAGTAGTTGCCTGGGAATGTGTTGGCAGAAGGGAAGGAGAAAGGATAACGAAATAGAAATAGGAAGTAGAAGGACAGAAAAGAAACTGAGGGAATTTCACTTGTCCACCTTCTTTATAATGGTAATAGTTATGTCATGATTGTCAATTTTACACTTTAAATATGTAAAGTTTATAATCCGTCAATCAAATCTTATAAAATTTATTATCAGGAAACAAGTTGAAAATTAGACAATGTAGGAGTGACAGAAAGATAGATACAAGTACGTTAAATGTCAGAAATACCTGAAAGTTATCTACCTGAACCCTAGTTCCCTCCATAGTTTAAGGTAAACAGGAGAGTGCAGCAAAATCACCCATATTCTGATTAGGCAGTGACTTCTGCAAAGCACACTAGGCATGGCCAGCTCTGTCCTGGAGTTGGCTAAGGGAGGAGTCAGGGCCAGTGGTGAGAAGTGCAGGCCCAGACACCAGCACTCACCCATCCCAGACATGAGCTCTTAGATACACAGAGAGCCCATCCATGTGTGGGTTTACTTTTACATCTGTAAATAGATAACATTGACTCCTACAGAACATAATTTACACACATAGGTAAATCTGAAATAAGGTGATCAGTGCGAAGGTTTTATCACAGCACAGTTTCACAATAAGCACAATTACTCAAATCCCATTGTTGTCACCCATCTTCCTCAGGACACTTTCATCTGCCCTGGGTCCTGCTCTCTCTTCAGGTGTCTCACCGCAGAGCTTGCTATATAGTAGGAGATATGCAAATAGGGCCCTCACTCTGCTGAAGAAAACCAGCCCAGCCCTGACCCTGCACCTCTGGGAGAAGAGCCCCAGCCCTGGGATTCCCAGGTGTTTCTACTTGCTGATCAGGACTGCACACACAGAACTCACCATGGAGTTTGGGCTGAGCTGGGTTTTCCTTGTTGCTATTTTAAAAGGTGACTGATGGAAAACTAGAGACATGGAGTGTGAATGGACATGAGTGAGATAAGCACTCTGGCAGTTTCTGACCAGGGTGTCTCCGTGTTTGCAGGTGTCCAGTGTGAGGTGCAGCTGGTGGAGTCTGGGGGAGGCTTAGTACAGCCTGGAGGGTCCCTGAGACTCTCCTGTGCAGCCTCTGGATTCACCTTCAGTAGCTACTGGATGCACTGGGTCCGCCAAGCTCCAGGGAAGGGGCTGGTGTGGGTCTCACGTATTAATAGTGATGGGAGTAGCACAAGCTACGCAGACTCCTTGAAGGGCCAATTCACCATCTCCAGAGACAATGCTAAGAACACGCTGTATCTGCAAATGAACAGTCTGAGAGCTGAGGACATGGCTGTGTATTACTGTACTAGAGACACAGTGAGGGGAGGTCAATGTGAGCCCAGACAAAAACCTCGCTGCAGGGGCATCTGAGACCACGAGGGGGTGTCCTGGGCCCTATGAACTGGGCTGCTCTCCGTGGCAGGGGCTGGTGGTGCTAAAGGCTGATTTTCTCTCAGCATCTGGGGCTGATTCATCAAGTTTCCTCAGAGAACCTTTCAGATTTACAATTCTGTACTTACGTTTAATGTCTCTGAATGTGACACTTTCCTTCCCTGGTGTGTCTTTGTTTTTGTGACAGGAGGACACATTCTCACCTCCACAGAAGCCCGAGTGTCACTTTGGGGACAGAAGTGTCCCTGCCCCGGTCACCAGAATCAGAGTCCTGAGGAAGCCCAGGGGAACCTGGGAAGTGTTTTTCAGTCAGACTCAGTGCAGGCGTCTCCGTGGGAATCTCTGATTGGAACAGGCTTTGGGATTCAGATTGGGACGAAGAGAGAGGCTCGCCCAGGGCCTGGGTCCTTAGAATCCTGACAGTTTTCACAGTAACCCCATCGTCCTTTAAAACTGAACATCTGACTCAGAACTGATCCATTTGGTCCTTTCTCTGCTAATCCATTTTCCTTTTCTCTAGGCTTCAGTCTTACACTTCCCTTTTCTCCTTTATTCTGAAAATGGAGGGTGTGCTTCCTGTGGCCTAAACCACAGGTCTCAGATGCATTACCTGGAACTCAGGTGTTGCTGTGGCTGTGGCTCCTAAGGACCTGGCAGGCTGAGGGATCTTTCTCATTTCCTGGTGCCTGGATGCCCCTGTTGTCTTCTATGCACAGATGCATTTGGGAAATGCAAGTGGACACTCATAGTCGTTTCCTCAAATGGGATACTGATGTAGAGCTGATCTTCTGCTTCTCACCCTGTCACAGAGCCACCACCGTCTCTTGTGGACTTTTGGGAGAGCTGAGGATGGACACTTTATTGGGCTGTGAGCTCTGAACGATGGCAATTGTGAGATCTGGCTAGGCACAGCCAGAGCCAATGGAGCTGGCCATCCGGAAAGACAGGATGGAATTCCTGGGAAGTCCTACAGCTGCTGTCCACCATAGAGTTCCATTGTCTTCTCCTCTGCTAGGATTAAATCAGACCGACGAAGTTCATCTAGGACAATCTTCCTGACCTAGAGAAGTGATGACAGGCTTTAATAATACCTGTATTATACATCAGAGCAACATCTAGATTAGTGTTTGATTGAATAACTGAGACTATGTCCCAGTCAAGGTGACACACAAAATCAATTATTACCATGATTAACATTTTATATTGATTAATATTTTAATACTAATATCAATCAATGCAATATTGATTTAATATTAATATTTTATATTTGACAATAGAATCAGACTTTGTTATAAATAATTTTGCAAAAATATGAGTATTATTACTGGTCTTCTGAGCAGAAATCTCCAGTAGCCGATTAAGTGTGCATGCATTGGTCGAAGGAGGGCATCCACTCTTTTGAGGGAAAATGCATGGAGGGTAAATGAGCCTGGGGAAGCTGATGGCATATGATGGAAGCCTGTCCCTGAGTGAAGGAGAGAGGGAGACAGGATTGGTTGAAACTTTCTTACATTTCTGTGCTGTGCAAAGAAAGTCCAGATTATCATTGAGTCTCCTGCAAGACAAAGTTGCCCCTCAGGAAACCCCCATCACTCCCAGCAATGACTCTGACCCAGATGAGTGCAAGGCTCACTCTATTCCTGAGAATGGAGCACAGGATATGGGATTTAGCATGAGCCACGTCATGGACGTCAGAGAGCAGCAGCTGGGTGCATGATCCAAGTGTACGGTTCTGCCTGTAGGTGGAGGGAGGAAGGTGCATTCCCAGAGCTAACACACTGTGGATTTTTATACGGAATACATGTTTTCACCTGATTTATTGGAAGGCATATGAAAAAATGGGCAGTCCACAAACAATTGTAATTTCCAGATTTACCACAATTGCATTATTTCTTCATTCTGCACGATGTCCTGGAACAGAGTTGCATTTTTCATGAGTATTGTTTCATGGATTGAGAACATGAATTTCACACCTGCATTTTTAGCCATGTGCAGAGACCTTGAGTAGAGCATGTCTGGACCTCATCTACACTATCTCTCATGCCCCAAGGGAAAGAGTGGAGACTTGACTGACAGCAAACTTTGGGGAATTAATGAACGTTAATATTTTCTTATAGACTAATAAACATATTGGGCTAGAAGATCTACTCAATGGGAAAAGTAAGGTTTTAGTTATCCCTGTTGAAAGTTTTTTTTTTCATTTATTTTGCTGCATTTGAAAAGCTGGTGATCTTAACATTGCCTATATTTTTAATAATCTTAAGATTTTTTAGTTTTTATGTTTTGTTAGGGATCAGGCAATGGAAGATGCATATTTATAGATGAAACTTACAATATAAGGTAAATATTGACTTACTAATAGTTATGCGAGAATATTTATTTGATCCCAATTTTATATAGTTGAGTGTGTGAAGTTGCAGGTCAAGATAACTTGGAGTTTCAACACCAAGTTTTATTCATGTGTTCATTCATGGACAGGATGCCTCCAATGTGGAGAAATTTACAATGAATAAGCATGAATAGGACCTGGCCAGTGAGCTTTCAGTCTAGCAAGGAATGTAGAACAGGAACATAGCAACTCTAATCCAATGTAGAGAGAGAGACAATTTTAAATCCAATTGAAAAATAAATAGCTGTGTTAGACTGAGGCCATCAAATAAAGCTTCATGCAATAAGCAGCAATAGGTCTTCAAAGATGACAGTTTAGCAAAAGGCACAAAGATGAAAAGTGCAGAGCATTAAGTAGTGTGTGGTTTAGTGTGCTGGAAATAACAGGTTGGACAAGAGTTGTGACTAGGATAAACAGCAAAAAGGATTTATGAGAGCCTGATGGCCACTAGTGACTGGGTAAGATGTGTACACTTTATGTGCAGGAAAAGGGACAAAGCTTTTGAGCAGCAGAGAAACATGATCAGAGGGATGCATGAGGAAGGTCCTCAAAACCCTAATGAGTAATCTTGGTTAAACCATTTCACTATAACTCAAGTTTTGCATATATATACTATAATAGAAACAACATTTGTGCTCTTCCCATATGTAGAGAGGTCAAAAGAAAATCTGTTGATATAATCTTCCAAGCCAGTCACAAAGACTAAGACAAAACACTTACATAAATAAAATTCATAAGATGAATTTAAAAAGATGAAAGATAGTCAATACATTTTATTTTATAACTTGGAAATTTAAACTCCTGAAAATATACCTTAATTTAAAATACGGAGGAAAGGAACAAAATCAATGTGCAAAAATCACAAGCATTTTTATACACCAATAACAGACGAACAGAGAGCCAAATCATGAGTGAACTCCCACTCACAATTGCTTCAAAGAGAATAAAATACCTAGGAATCCAACTTACAAGGGACGTGAAGGACCTCTTCAAAGAGAACTACAAACCACTGGTCAATGAAATAAAAGAGGACACAAACAAATGGAAGAACATTCCATGCTCATGGGGAGGAAGAATCAATATCGTGAAAATGGCCGTACTGCCCAAGGTAATTTATAGATTCAATGCCAACCCCATCAAGCTACCAATGACTTTCTTCACAGAATTGGAAAAAACTATTTTAAAGTTCATATGGAACAAAAAAGGGCCCGCATTGCCAAGTCACTCCTAAGCCAAAAGAACAAAGCTGGAGGCATCACGCTACCTGACTTCAAGCTATACTACAAGACTACAGTAACCAAAACAGCATGGTACTGGTACCAAAACAGATATAGACCAATGGAACAGAACGGAGCCCTCAGAAATAATGCCGCATATCTACAACCATCTGATCTTTGACAAATCTGACAAATACAAGAAATGGGGAAATGATTCCGTATTTAATAAATGGTGCTGGAAAAACTATTATAATTGATAAAAAATTCTGTAAATTTGCAGAATACAACACCTACATACAAAAATTGGTGGCATTGCTAAATGCAAACAGCAAAAAATCAGTAAAGCATTTTGTTTATAATAGCTAAAAATTATATTTCATATTACCAAATAAGTGAAAGATTTCTAAAAGAAAACCAAAAATAATTGATAATAAAATATAAAGTGAACACACACAAATTGAAAATATATCTGAAATATTCCATGTTCATGGTTCAGAAAAATTAATAGTTATTTTTTCCTTTCTTTTTTTATAATAATTTAAGTTCTAGGGTCCACGTGCACAATGTGTAGGTTTGTTACATATGTATACATGTGCTATGTTGGTGTGCTGCACCCATTAACATTACATTAGGTGTATCTCCTAATGCTATCCCTCCCAGCTCCCACGACCCCATGACAGGCCCCGGTGTGTGTATGATGTTCCCCACCCTTAGTCCAAATGTTCTCATTGTTCAATTCCCACCTATGAGTGAGAACATGCGGTGTTTGGTTTTCTGTCCTTGTGATAGTTTGCTCAGAATGATGGTTTCCATTTTCATCCATGTCCCTACAAAGGACATGAACTCATCCTTTTTAATGGCTGCATAGTATTCCATGGTGTATATGTGCCACATTTTCTTAATCTAGTCTATCACTGATGGACATTTGGG
The DNA here is from genome assembly GCF_028858775.2 of Pan troglodytes. Classification (NCBI taxonomy): domain Eukaryota; kingdom Metazoa; phylum Chordata; class Mammalia; order Primates; family Hominidae; genus Pan; species Pan troglodytes. Next base: position 38,252,616 of record NC_072416.2, on the reverse strand, counting down.
TTGGCTCCAAGTCTTTGCTATTGTCAATAGTGACACAATAAACATAAGTGTGCATGTGTCTTTATAGCAGCATGATTTATAATCCTTTGAGTATATACCAAGTAATGGGATTGCTGGGTCAAATGGTATTTCTAGTTCTAGATCCTTGAGGATCACCAAACTGTCTTCCACAATGGTTGAACTAGTTTACAGTCCCATCAACAGTGTAAAAGTGTTCCTATTTCTCCACATCCTCACCAGCGCCTGTTGTTCCCTGACTTTTTAATGATTGCCGTACCAACTGGTGTGAGATGGTATCTCATTGTGGTTTTGATTTGCATTTCTCTGATGGCCAGTGATGATGAGCATTTTTTCATGTGTCTGTTGGCTGCATAAATGTCTTCTTTTGAGAAGTGTCTGTTCATATCCTTCGCCCAATTTGTGATGGGATTGTTTGTTTTTTTCTTGTAAATGTGTTTGGGTTCATTGTAGATTCTGGGTATTAGCCCTTTGTCAGATGAGTAGATTGCAAAAATTTTCTCCCATTCTCTTGGTTGTCTGTTCACTCTGATGGTAGTTTCTTTTGCTGTGCAGAAGCTCTGTAGTTTAATTAGATCCCATTGGTCAATTTTGGCTTTTGTTGCCATTGCTTTTGGTGTTTTAGACATGAAGTCCTTGCCCATGCCTATGTTCTGAATGGTATTGCCTAGGTTTTCTTCTAGGGTTTTTACGGTTTTAGGTCTAGCATTTAAGTCTTTAATGCATCTTGAATTAAGTTTTGTGTAAGGTGTAAGGAAGGGCTCCAGTTTCAGCTTTCCACAAATGGCTAGCCAGTCTTCCCAGTACCATTTATAAATAGGTAATCCTTTCCCCATTTCTTGTTTTTGTCAGGTTTGTCAAAGATCAGATGTTAGTAGATGTGTGGTATTTTCTGAGGGCTCTGTTCTGTTCCACTGGCCTATACCTCTGTTTTGGTGCCAGTACCATACTGTTTTGGTTACTATAGCCTTGTAGTATAGTTTGAAGTCAGGTAGTGTGATGCCTCCATCTTTGTTCTTTTGGCTTAGGATTGACTTGGCAATGTGGGCCCTTTTTTGGTTCCATATGAACTTTAAAGTAGTTTTTTCCAATTCTGTGAAGAAAGTCATTGGTAGCTTGATGGGGATGGCATTGAATCTGTAAATTACCTTGGGCAGTATGGCCATTTTCACGATATTGATTCTTCCTATTCATGAGCATGGAATGTTCTTCCATTTGTTTGTATCCTCTTTTATTTCTTTGAGCAGTGGTTTGCAGTTATCCTTGAAGAGATCCTCACATCCCTTGTAAGTTGGATTCCTAGGTATTTTATTCTCTTTGAAGCAATTGTGAATGGGAGTTCACTCATGATTTGGCTCTCTGTTTGTCTGTTATTGGTGTATAAAAATGCTTGTGATTTTTGCACATTGATTTTGTATCCTGAGACTTTGCTGAAGTTGCTTATTAGCTTAAGGAGATTTTGGGCTGAGATGATGGGGATTTCTAAATATACAATCATGTCATCTGCAAAGAGGGACAATTTGACTTCCTCTTTTCCTAATTGAATGCACTTTATTTCTTTCTTCTGCCTGATTGCCCTGGCCAGAACATCTGACACTATGTTGAATAGGAGTGGTGAGAGAAGTCATCCCTGTCTTGTGCCAGTTTTCAAAGGGAATGCTTCCAGTTTTTGCCCATTCAGTATGATATTGGCTGTGGGTTTGTCATAAATAGCTTTTATCATTTTGAGATACATACCATCTATACCTAATTTATTGAGAGTTTTTAGCATGAAAGGTTGTTGAATTTTGTCAATGGCCTTTTCTGCATCTGTTGAGATAATCATGTGGTTTTTGTCTTTGGTTCTGTTTATATGCTGGATTACGTTTATTGATTTGTGTATGTTGAATCTGCCTTGCATCCCAGGGATGAAGCCCACTTGATCATGGTGGATAAGCTTTTTGATGTGCTGCTGGATTCGGTTTACCAGTATTTTATTGAGGATTGTTGCATCTATGTTCATCAGAGATATTGGTCTAAAATTCTCTTTTTTTTGTTCTGTCTCTGTCAGGCTTTGGTATCAGGATGATGCTGGCCTCATAAAATGAGTTAGGGAGGATTCCCTCTTTTTCTATGGATTGGAATAGTTTCAAAAGGAATGGTACCAGCTCCTCCTTATACCTCTGGTAGAATTCCACTGTGAATCTGTCTGATCCTGGACTTTTTTTGGTTGGAGTCTATTAATTATTGCCTCAATTTCAGAGCCTGTTATTGGTCTATTCAGGGATTCAACTTCTTCCTGGTTTAGTCTTGGGAGGGTGTATGTGTCCAGGAATTTATCCATTCCTTCTAGATTTTCTAGTTTATTTGCATAGAGGTGTTTATAGTATTCTCTGATGGTAGTTTGTATTTCTGTGGGATTGGTGGTGATATCCCCTTTACCATTTTTTATTGCATCTATTTGATTTTTCTCTCTTTTCTTCTTTATTAGTCTTGCTAGTGGTCTATCAACTTTGTAGATCTTTTCAAAAAACCAGCTCCTGGATTCATTGATTTTTTGAAGGGTTTTTTGTGTCTCTATCTCCTTCAGTTCTGCTCTGATCTTAGTTATTTCTTGCCTTCTGCTAGCTTTTGAATATGTTTGCTCTTGCTTCTCTAGTTCTTTTAATTGTGATGTTAGGGTGTCAATTTTAGGTCTTTCCTGCTTTCTCTTGTGGGCATTTAGTGCTATAAATTTCCCTCTACACACTGCTTAAATGTGTCCCAGAGATTCTGGTATGTTGTGTCTTTGTCCTCATTGGTTTCAAAGAACATCTTTATTTCTGGCTTCATTTCATTATGTACCCAGTAGTCAGTCATTCAGGAGCAGGTTGTTCAGTTTCCATGTCGTTCTTTCCTTCCTTCCTTCCTTCTTTCCTTTCTTCCTTCTTTCCTTCCTTCCTTCCTTCTTTCCTTCCTTCCTTCCCTCCTTCTTTACTTCCTTCCTTCCTTCTTTCCTTCCTTCTTTTTTTCCTTCCTTCCTTCCTTCTTTGACAGAGTTTCCCTCTTGTCACCCAGGCTGGAGTGCAGAGGCACAATCTCAGCTCACTGCAACCTCCACCTCCTGGGTCCAAGCGATTCTCTTGCCTCAGCTTTGCGAGTAGCTGGGAATACAGCCACCTGCCATCATGCCCGGCTAATTTTTGTATTTTTAGTAGAGACAGGGTTTCGTCATGTTGGCTAAGCCCGTCTCGAACTCCTAACCTCAAGCGATCCACCCAGCTCGGCCTCCCAAAGTACTGGGATTACAGGTGTGAGCCACTGCACCCGGCCTTTTTTTTTTCTTTTTTGATAAAAGTCATCTTAACTGAGGTGAGATGGTACCTTCTACCATTCTGTAGGCTGTTTGTGCACCATGTTGATTATTTCTTTTTTCTGTGCAGAAGATCTTTAGTTCAGCTAAATCCCATTTGTCTATTTTTGTTTTCATTGCATTTGCTTTTGCAGTCTTAGTCATATTTTATTTGCCTAGGGCAATGTCCCGAGAATTTTCCTTATATTTTCTTCAAGTATTTTTATAGTTTCAGTTTATACTTATAAATATTGAATCTATATTCAGTTAATTTTTGCCTCTGGTGAGATAGAAGTCTGGTTTTATTCTTCTACGTAAGGCTGTCTAATTCTCCCAGCACCACTTATTGAATAGAAGGTTGTTTCTCCAGTGAATATTTTTGTCAGTGTTGTCAAAGAAAAGTTGGTTGTAGATATTTGGCTTTATTCCTGGGCTCTCTATTCTCTTACATTAATTTTTTTTAGATGGGATTTTTCTGTCATTGTCCAGTCTGCAGAGTAATGGCACGATCTCGGCTCACTGCAACCTCTGCCTCCTGTGTTCAAGTGATTCTCCACATCTTTGGCACTGCCCTAGTAGAGGCTGTCCATGGTGGCTCCACTCCTGCATCAGGCTTCTTCCTGGGCACATAGTTCTCTATATACATCTTCTGATATCTAGATAGAAGCTGCCCAGCCTCCTTCACGATATCTAGATAGAAGCTGCCCAGCCTCCTTCACTCTTCCATTCTGTATATCTGCCATAATCCAGTTGTCCCAACACCATTTACTGAATACAGAGATTTTTCCTCATTGCTTGTTTTTGTCAGCCTTATCAAATATAAGATGGTTGTATATGTGCAGCTTTATTTCTTTATTTCTGTTTTCTATTTTGTCCCATTTTTCCTGCATGTCTTCTCATGTACCAGTACCAAGCTGTTTTTGTTACTGTGACTTTATGGTGTAGTTTAAAGTCGGGTATCATGATGCCTCTGGCATTGCTCTTTCTGCTTAGGATTGCTTTGGCTATTCAGGCTGTTTTTGGTTCCATATAAATTTAGAATATATAAAATTTTTCTAATTCTGTGAAGAATGATGGTGATAGTTTTATGTAAATTGTATTGAATCTGTAAATTGCTTTGGACAGTATGACAATTTTTACAATACTGATTCTTCCAACCATGAGCATGGAATGTTTTCCCATTTATTTGTGTCATTTGTGATTTCTTTCTGCTGTGTTTTGTAGTTCTCCTTGTAGAGATCTTTCACCTTGTTTGTTACCTGTATTTCCAGGCATTTCATATTTTGTGTGTGTGAATATTGTAAGTGGGATAGGATTGTGTTCTTGATTTCAGTCTCAGCTTGGACGTAGTTGGGGTATAGAAATGCTAGATTTTTGTACATTGATTTTGTATCCCAACACTTTACCAAAGTTGTTTATCTATTCTAGAATTATTTTGGCAGGGTCTTTAGAATTTTGTAGGTATAGAATTATATCATCAGTTTGGAGAGATACATTGACTTCTTCTTTTCCTATTTGGATTCTGTATTAGTCCATTCGCACACTATAAAGAAACACCTGAGACTGTGTAATTTATAAAGATTTTTAATTGTTTCATGGTTCTTCAGGCTGTACAGGAAGCATGGCTGGGGAGGCCTCAGGATCCTGACAATCAGTACAGAAAGGGAAGCATCATGTCCTACATGGCTGGAGCAGGAGGAAGAGAGACAAGGGAGGTGCCACATACTTTGAAACCAGATCTCCTAAGGGCTCTATCATGGGATCAGCACAAGAGAGAGAGAGACTCATCCCCATGATCTAATCGCCTTTCACCAGGCCCCACCCTCAACACTGGGAATTACAATTTGACATTTAATTTGAGTGGGGACACAAATTCAAACCATATCAGCTGCCTTTTATTTTGATATTGCTCGGTTGCTCTGACTAGGATTTCTAGTACTATGTTCAATAGCAGTGGTGAGAGGGCATCTTGGTCTTCTTTCACTTCTAAAGGGTTTTGAGCTTTTGCTCACTCAGTATAATGTTGACTGTGGGTTGCTCATAGATGGCTCTTATTATTTCGAGGTATATTTTTTTGATGCCTAGTCTGTTAAGGGTTTTTATTATGAGTGGATGTTGGATCCTATCAAAAGCTTTCTCAGCATCTATTGAGATAATCATACAGTTTTTGCTATTATTCTGCTTACATGGTGAATCACAGTTACTGAATTGTCAATGTTGAATGAACCTCGCCTTCCAGGGGTAAAGCCTACTTGATCATGATGTATTACATTTTAAAGTGCTTCTGGATTCTATTTGCTAGTATTTTGTTGAGAACTTTTAGGTCCATATTCACCAGGAATATTCATCTGATGTTTTCTTTTTTAATTATGCATCTTCCTGATTTTGTATCCCAAGAACACACAGTGAAGGATGGACAGTCTCCTCAATATATGATGTAAAAACTGGACATCCATATGCAAAAGAAATAAAATTAGACCCTCTCTAACACCATATTCAAAAATAAATGAAAAATGAACATAACCTGAAGCCACAAACTCATAGACCACATGGAAAAAAACTTCCTGTCATTGATTCAGAAATGATTTCTTCGAATTTAATAGAAAAAAGCACAGGAAAAAAACTATGTGCAATTATATATCTGACATAAGTTCTATCCAAAAGTATAAATAACTCATGCAACTCAATAGCAAATAACAAATGATCTGATAAAAAGGGCAAAAACTGGATAGGTTTTTCTTCAGAAAACACACACATGGAAAACCGAGCCTAAAAGGGTTCTCAACATTACTAATTATCAGAGGAATTCAAATCAAAATCATGATGAGATATCACCTCCCACCACTTAAAATGGCTGTTATCAGCAAGACATATAACACATATTGGCAAGAATGTGCTGAAAAGGGAATCCTTTTAGGGTGTGGTAGGATTGGTTACTCAATAAATTGAAAAATAAAGCTATCATATCATCTGGTGATGCCACTTCTTGTTATTTATTCAAAGAAGTAAAATTACTATGTTAAACACATGCTGATTGTAAGATTATTTATAATAGTGTAGATTTGTAAAAGATTTAATGACCATAGATTGATGAATGTATAAAGAAAATGTGTATACATAAAACTGAATTTTATTCAGCTTTGAAAAGAAGGAAATTCTGACATTTGCAACAACATGGATGGGCCTGGAGGACATGATGCTAAGTGGAATAAGCCAGATGCAGAAAGACAAATGCTGCATGATCTCATTTACATGTGGGATCTAAAATACCTAAGCTCTTGAAAGCAGAGAGTAAAATAATGGGTCCCAGGATGCGGGAGGGGAGGGAAATTGGGTGATGTTTAAAGTGTACAGAATTTCAGGTGTGCAGGTTGAATGAGTTCTGGAGATCTAATGTACAGCAATGTTCCTGTATTTAATACTGTGTTATAAAAGTGATTTTTGCTGAAAGGGTAGATCTTAGATATTCTCATCTTACACACACACACACTATATTTTAAAAAAATGTATGTGAGATGATAGATACACAAATTACCTTGATCATGATGAGCATTTTACCATGTGTATCTGATATGGTTTGCAACTTGTCCTGGCCTGAATCTCGTGTTGTATTATAATCCTCAATCCTGAAGCTGGGACCCAGTGGGAGAGGCTTGGGTCATGGGGTGGGTCTTTCATGAATGGTTTAGCACCGACTCTTGGTGCTGTTCTCATAATATTGTGTGAGTTATCATAAGATCTGTTTGTCTAACTGTGTAGACCTCCCTCTCTTCCTGTGGCCCCTGCTCTGGCCATGTGACGTGTCTACTACTATTGTCTTCTGCTATGGTTCTAACTTTCCTGAGTATCACCAGAAGGAGAAGCCACTACACTTCCTGTACAGTCTGCAGAAAAATGAGCCAATTAAGCATCTATTTTTTTTTTCAAATTACTCAGTCTCAGGCATTTCTTTATAGCAGTGTGAGACTGGACTAACACAATATCAAAACATGAAGTGGTGCACCTTAAAGATATACATTTAAAAATATTTCAGTTGTACCTCAGTAAAACTGAAAAAATTAAAGTTACTTTTATAATAAATAAATACCATGCTCATGGATAGGAAGAATCAATATTGTTAAAATGGCCATACTGCCCAAAGCAATTTATACAGTCAATGCTATTCCCATCAAGCTACCATTGACTTTCTTCACAGAGCTAGAAAAAACTACCTTAAACTCCATGTGAAACTAAAAACAGCCCGTATAGCCAAGACAGTCCTAAGCAAAAAGAACAAAGCTGAAGGCATTATGCTACCTGACTTCAAATTATACTATAAGGCTACAGTAACAAAAACAGCATGGTACTGGTACCAAAACAGTTATATAGACCAATGGAACAGAACAGAGGCCTCAGAAATAACACCACACATCTACAACCATCTGATCTTCAACAAACCTGACAAAAACAAGCGATGGGGAAATGATCCCTATTTAATAAATGGTGCTGGGAAAACTGGGTAGCCATATGGAGAAAACTGAAACTGGATCCTTTGCTTACACCTTATACAAAAATTAACTCTAGATGCATTAAAGACTTAAATGTAAAACCTAAAACCACAAAAACCCTAGAAGAAAACATAGGCAGTATCATTCAGGACATAGGCATGGGCAAAGGCTTCATGACTAAAACACCAAAAGCAATTACAACAAAAGCCAAAATTGACAAGCAGGATCTAATTAAACTAAAGAGCTTCTGCTCAGCAGAAGAAACTATCATCAGAATGAACAGGCAACCTACAGAATGGGAGAAAATTTTTGCAATCTATCCATCTGACAAAGTTCTAATATCCAGAATCTACAAGGAACTTGAATAAATTTACAAGAAAAAAAACCAAACAACCCCATCAAAAAGTGGGTGAAGGACATGAACAGACACTTCTCAGAAAAAGACATTTATGCAGCTAACAAACATATGAAAAAAAAAGCTCATTATCACTGGTCATTAGGGAAATGCAAATCAAAATCACAATGAGACACCATCTCATGCCAGTTAGAATGTTGATCATTAAAAAGTCTGGAAACAACAGATGCTGGTGAGAATGTGGAGAAATAGGAACACTTTTACACTGTTGGGGGGAGTGTAAATCAGTTCAACCATTGTGGAAGACAATGTGGAAATTCCTCAAGGATCTAGAATGAGAAATACCATTTGACCCAGCAGTCCTATTACTGGGTATATACCCAAAGGGTTATAAATCATTCTACTATAAAGACACATGCACATGTATGTTTATTGCAGCACTATTTACAATAGCAAAGATGTGGAACCAACTCAAATGTCCATCAATGATAGACTGGATGAAAAAATGTGGCATATGTACACCATGAACTACTATGCAGCCATAAAAAAGAATGATTTCAGGTCCTTTGCAGGGACATGGATGAAGCTGGAAGCCATCATCCTCAGCAAACTAACACAGGAACAGAAAACCAAACACCACATGTTCTCATTCATAAGTGGGAGTTGAACAACGAGAACACATGGACACAAGGAGGGGAACATGACACACTGGGATATGTCGGGGAGAAAAAGCATTAGGAAAGGGGAGGGAGAGCATTAGGACAAATACCTAATGCACGAGGTGCATCAAACCTAGATGACAGATTGATAGGTGCAGCAAACCACCATGGCACATGTATACTTATGTAAGAAACCTACATGTTCAGCACATGTATCCCAGAACTTAAAGTAAAATTTAAAATAGAAATAAATAGTAATCAAAAATAAAAAAAGAAATACATGCTTCATATTTTCTTAACAAAAATGAAACAATATAGGAAAACCTACACTAATATATTTGAAACAGCTTTGCCTATAATATTCATAAAATGGAAACAAATTTAAAGTACATCAACAGGAAAATAAATCAAAATATTCTCATTTATTTACTTAATGGACTGACTCAGATATAAAATCTTTCTCCTTCCTCTCTCTCTCTCCATACGTATATGAAAACTTTCAGGTTTCATATCAGAGTCAGTCTACGAATTGAATAAATGACAATATGTTGATCTAATTTTATACATTAAATAGTATGAATTAATCTCAAAAATATCAAAGCCCCTTTCGAAAAAAAGGTCTATAATGTTTGATTCCATTTATATAAAGTTCAAAACAGAAAAAAAAATGGATCTGTAGTGTCAGAAATCAAAACATTTCCCCTTGCAGGAGTTGACCACAAGAACAGGGAAAACCCACGATGTGGGGATGGAGTTGCTCTTCAGCTACCTTAGGTATTGAGAACAAGGGTATTCACATTTGCCAGAAACTCTCTAGTGATACATTTCAGATCTACGCATATTTTATTATATGTAAATTTTATCTCATAAAAACAAAAAATAAAAAACTGTAGAATAGTTTAAAATTCAGTAAATAATAAAATTAATATTAAAACCCTATCCAAAATATGAACATTATTATATGAATTAACAAAATGCATTCAAGTATATGTACTAAAATTAAATCCCAGAAATCAAAAAGACAAAGGTAACATCTTAAACTTAATAATTAATATGCATGCATTTCATAGAGAAGCAAAAAGTCAAGACATGAGGAACATATATTCCTTTTTTCCAATCAAATGTAATTAAATTATTTATACAATATTTTAACCTGTGTCATTAGTATAAATTACTAATATTTTGTGTGATATTACAACTGATAACTTTTAAAGAAAAAAAAGATGCTTGAGAGCACGTGAACTAAATTGAATGTATTCTCAAAGTTGGTCCAACTATTACACTTCAAAGTTCTAATAATACCCTGGTTTGAGTGGGACTTTGAAAAAATTAATTTTAAGAGATAAATTTAAAAAATAAACTCATAATCTGTAATAAAGAGAAATCAGCATTCCATATCAGAGAAAAATGAAAATTTGCAATACATGTAAAGTCCTGAGAAGAAACCTTGAAGCACGGAAAGGGTCTCATGTATAGTAGGTTGTAATACGTCTATTGTTAAAATTATCACCTTTATGTTGTTTTGAAAAATTAAAGCTAAGCATAATGAAATTAATGTTTTTGTGCTCATCTGGTATAACAGCATGTTGAGAAAATGGAAGAGCCCTGTAACCCTGAGGAGGTGGCTTAATCCAAGGAGAGACATCAGATTTAAAAATATATAATTAAAATTTCATTGAAAATTGAGAAATTTGGTTGTATATATTTATGGGGCACAAAGCTATGTTATGGTTTGTGAATGCAATATGGAATAATTGAATCGAGTTAATTCACATATATATTACCTCAAATCGTCAAATCGTTATCTTTTTTGTGACAAGAACATTTGTAATTTTTTCTTGACTATTTTAAAATGACGAATACACTATGTTAAAGCTTAGAAATAGACATCCATTTATGTAAACTATAGAGAATTGTTGAAATCAATTATAGATTACTCTAATTTATATTTAGCTCATCATTAAGTTTAATTCTTTAGAAAATATTTTAGAATTATTTTGTTATAATGTTAAATATAAATGACTACACATGTATGTATAGGCTTGTGTATTTACACATATGTCTGCAGATGTAAATTAATGTCCCCATAGGTATGTAGTTGCTGGTATGGACAGACATTAATAAAACTAGGCCGGGCGTGGTGGCTCATGCCTGTAATCCCAGCACTTTGGGAGGCCGAGGTGTGCAGATCACGAAGTCAGGAAATCGAGACCACACTGGCCAACATGGTGAAACCCCGTCGATACTAAAAATACAAAAGTTAGCCAGGCATGATGGCGCGCACCTGTAATCCCAGCTTCTCGGGAGGCTGAGGCAGGAGAATTGCTTGAACCTGGGAGGTGGAAGACGTTGTAGTGAGCTGAGATCGTGCCACTGCACTCTCCAGCCTGGCGACAGAGCAAGACTCCGTCTCAAAAAATATTTATAATATGAGCATGATTATATTGCCAAATATAAAATAAAATATCATAATGGCAACAATCAATTTTACCTGTCACCTTGACTAGACCGTAGTCTCATCTATTCAATCACACACTAGCCTAGGTGTTGCTCCCATGGCATAATACAGGTGTTAGTGGAGCCTGCCATTATTTTTTCCTAAGTCACGAAGAGTGTTCTAGATAATCTAGTTGGGACTGATTCAAAGACAGCATAACAGAAGACGATGGGGCTCCGTGGGGGACGGCAGATGCAGATCTTCCCAGGAATTCCAGCCTGTCTTTCCCGAAGGCCAGTAGTATTGACCTTAAACTGCCTAGCCAGATTCTACAATTATTGTTACCCAGAGCTCACAGCACAATGGAGTGCCCATCCCCAGCTCTTCTCAAAGTCACAGGTGAGAGTCCAAACTCAGATAGTGTGAGAAGCACAAGATCAGCTCTACATCAATATCCCATTGGAGAAAACTAGTATTATTCCCTTCATGGCTAATGTCCACTACATTTTCCAAATGCCTCCATGCACAGAAGACAACAGGAGTGTCCAGACAATGGTGAGTGAGAAAGTCCCCTCAGCCTACCCAGGTCCTGCAGACCCAAGCCCTGGAATTTTGACTACAGAAAACACATCGTCTGTTTTCAGGGAAGAGAAGAAGATAGGGAACTGTGAGAATCAAGTCTACAGAGATGGAAAATGGATCAGCAGAAAGAGGGTCAGCTGAATCAGTCTGAGTCAGATGGGCACAGTTTTACAAGTTGAGAGGGGATAGCTGTGAAAACCATCAGGTTTTAAGGACCCTGACCCTGGGTGAGCCTCTCTCTTGGCTCCCATCAGAGCTCAAGGCCTGTTCTAATCAGAGATTCCCATGGAGGTCTCTGCTCTGAGTCTAATTAGAAAACACTCTCCAGGTTTCCCTGAGATTCCTCAGGACTCTCATCCTGACCATGAAAGGATTATTTCTGCCCCCAAAGTGACACCCTGGCTTCTGTGGAGGTGAGGGTGTTTCCTCTTGTTACAAAAACAAAGGAACAACAACAACAACAAAAAAAACGTTTTCCATTTAGAGACATCAAATGTTAGTATAGAATTGTAAATCTGGAGAAGTTCCCTGGGGAAATTTGACGATGAGGCTGCCCCAGGCCATGACAGAAAGCCAGCCCTCAGCAGCACCTGCACCTGCCCTGGAGACAGCCCCGTGCACAGTGTCCTGGCGCCCCCTGGTGGTCTCTGGGACCCCTTCAGGGAGGTTTGTGCCTGGGCTCTCACTGACTTCCCCTCACTGTGTGTTTCACACAGTAATACACAGCCGTGTCCTCGGCTCTCAGGCTGTTCATTTGCAGATACAGTGAGTTCTTGGCGTTGTCCCTGGAGATGGTGAATCGGCCCTTCACAGAGTCTGCGTAGTTTGTGTAACCACTATCACCACTAATGTATGAAACCCACTCCAGTCCCTTCCCTGGAGCCTGGAGGACCCAGCTCATGTAGTGGTTACTGAAGGTGAATCCAGAGGCTGGACAGGACAGTCTCAGGGACCCCCCAGGCTGTACCAAGCCTCCCCCAGACTCCACCAGCTGCACCTCACACTGGGCACCTGCAAACACAGAGACAACCTGGTCAGAAACTGCCACATATATTCACTGCTTATCTCACTCACGTCCTCTCAGTGTCTCTAGTTCGCCATAAATCACCTTTTATAATAGCAACAAGGAAAACCCAGTTCAGCCCAAGCTCCATGGTGAGTCCTCTGTGTTCAGTGCTGATCACCAGATGGAAATTCCTGGGAATTCTGGGGCTGGGGCTCTTCTCCCAGAGCTGCAGGGTCAGGGCTGGGCTGGTTTTTATCAGCAGACGGAGGGCCCTATTTGCATGTCTCCTACTATATAGCAAGCTCTGTGGTGGGACAGCTGAGGAGAGGGCAGTGCCCAGAGCAGATGAGAGCATCCCAGAAAACACTGGAGGTAATCCTATCTCTCAGGAAAATATAACTTCAGATTATGTGATTGTGCCTTGATGATCAATTAGCAGTCATCATCTTATTTAATGTTTACACATTTGCAGAATATATTCAGTGCAAGTGTCAATGTTACATTTGTAGAGAAGATGAATTACATACATAACAGAGCAGTTGTGCAATGTGTCCAATATCACACATCTGGCCAGAGTTAGCCCTATTACCTGTGTCTGTGCCTCTAAACACTGGAGGAGACTGCTCCCCTGAGACAGCTCCAGGGCGATGTGGGACATGCCTAGTGAGGTTTTCAGGATGTCCCACCTGTCATAACAACTTTATGTGACTTTGCTTTTTCTAGTGCTTACCTGAAATATGCAATCAGTGTTCACATGTGTGTATTTTCAGGAGTCCGTGATTATTCAAGTGTCAATATTCATCTCTTTCTTCCTCTTCCTCAGCCAATATACTCATTTTTTGTTACTGCTTTATTCAAAAATTCAATCCATAGTGAATTCAAATTTATAGTGTACAATTTGGAAAATGTTGGTATATGTGTGCAGCCTTTGAATCAGCACTTCAATCATGCTATTAGCAATTAAATTAACCTCTAATTTTTTCTCTCACTTCTCTGTAATTTTATTTCACCATCTTGTTACTCTCACCACACTTTTCTCAGAAAAATTCAGATCATCTCCATGTTAATTTAGAATAGTTGCATTTTCTACAATTTATACAAATGAAATCACAGGAGATTTACTGTGAATTCTTTAGCTTCCTACACTCAGCACAATTATTTGATAATGTCCTCACATTCTTATGTGACTGAGGCATGCCTTGATTTCAATTGTTCATTGTATTTCAGTATATGAATATTTCTCAAATTGTTTAACAATGCACCAAATAGTGGATATTTGATATTTTGTCTTCGTTTCTGAATTTTATTTAGAAAGCAAATACTAAGCATGGGAATGTAAAAAAAAATGAGAAAATGATCTTCTTCTGACCTCATTAATAAGAAACTTGAACAACTACGAAAAATGAACGCTTCAACATATCTGAGTTGATGTCACAGAGAAAAAAACCCTGAAATCTGAGAAATAGGGGCCTGCAGAGAGAACTAGGGTCCATTTATTAGAGTACCTGGAGCAGGTGCCACTCGTTGTATAGTATTGAAGATAGGAAAAAGCTAACCTGGAAATGTTTCATGAGTTGTTGAGGATGTGTGTGCTAAGCGTGTGAGAGTGTGAAACTGCTGGCACTTGCAGGCTTTTCCTACAGAATTGAGGAAATCCCCAGACAAGTCACCCACCTGCTGTCCTGTGGTGTTGACTGGGGAGGAAGAATAGCAGCTGTGTTCAATGCTGAATCCCCCTTCACGATATGTGGGAGACATTTATTAAATCTTGTGTCCTTCAGGCACTGGTAGAATCAACTAGAACACAAGGAAACAGAGGACACCAAGGAAACTCTACCCAGAATCACCTCCCATCTCTTCCCTGAGGAATGAAGTCCTGAGTCTGTGGGGTAAGGACAGTGGGTCAGAAGCTGAGGACACTGACGAAAAACCACTGTGGCTGGGAAGAGACACTCTGACTTGGAGAAGGGAAGGAACAGGAACACTTGGAAGACCATGCTTCAGAGCCACTCTCACCACCCATACCTAAGAAGGAGGCTCGGTCAGAAGGTTGGAGAACATCCCCCTGTGTCCAAGCCCCTTCACCCCACAAACAATCACCAAGTAAAAGTGTCAGCAGGATGCACCTGCCACAGATGAAAGAGACAGGCTCTCTCTGGGGAGAGAAATGGGAAGAGCCAAACCGGGACACAAAAGTGGGTATCACTGGAGGAACCTGAATTTTTGTGAACAGGAGAAGCTGACTTCAACTCTGATAGCCGTGGCAACCATACACTTGAAATCCAACCCTGACTAGATTCATAGAAATGTGGTTAATAAAGGCCCAGCAGAATGTAATGTGTGATCGTCTCCATGAATAAAATAATAAACACAAGAAAATAAATTACAAGTGAAATGCAAACTGGAATTCTACATGCATTACATTTTCATTAAAAGTGAAAGGCAAATAAAATTCTGTCATTAAAAAAAGATCTTGAGACAATTTATTGTCAGCACATTCATGCTTCAGTGCACATTTTAACAAACTTTCTCTGCTAGTAGCCATGTGATATACATTCAAAACATAAATCTATACGAAGAAATTAGGACTGTACAAAATGAGAAAATCAAGATGAAGTGCAGTTTTTATCTTTGTAATTGCTATATTATATAACTGTAAAAGGAATAAAAAATTACATATTATATTTTATAGCATATGTAAGTGCAAACTGGGAATAAACAAGAAAGAGTGGTGAGAAGGAGGAATTCAAAGCACACAGTTACACTGTCTCTGTTCTTCATATCAAGGCCATCACAGTATCTGCATTAGAATCTAATTATATACAATTCTTATAGAATCTAATTATATACACTTCTTATACAATCTAATTATATACAATTCTTATTGTAAACCTTATGGTAAACAATATAATATTTATAAAAGTGAATTAGATTATATGTTAATAGAGAAATAAACGTCATTGTGAAGTGCTAATTTAAACAAGATAACAGAAAAATAATATTAGTTTAAAAATAGAACTTACTATAGTTGATTTAAAAAAACAAGCCCCAACTAGAAGCTATGTATTAGAAAATTACAGTACATATTCACAAATGTAAAAACTAAAGATGAGAAAACATGGATTATGAAAATGTTAACCAAAATAAATCTATAGTAGCTGTATAATGTTAAGAAAAAATAGACATCAAAAAAGACTTTTAGGACTTAACAGGGATATTACATAGGATAAAGTTACCAGTTTTTTAAAAGATGCCAAAAATACTTAACAAGTATAGAATAGATGAAGAATGCACCATTCTTTGTGATTTACAAAACAAACATGATAAAAGAAGTAAAGATGTCAGTGAGACCGTGCACGTAAGGGTGCATGTAAAAACTTCCTCTTGAATTTCTCCCTGTTGCCACCCACACCAACCCCAGGCCTGGAGTCTGCTGGCCCAAGCTGATGCTGCAATCTGTGAAGGTGAATCCAGAGTCTTTGCAGGAGGGGCTCAGTGAACCGCTGGGCTGTACAATTATTCCCCCTCAGACTCCACCAGTGAACTTCACATAGGACTTCTGCAAACACAGAGAGAATGGACTGAGAACAGCCGCATGTGAAGCAGCCCCAGCTGGACCTGATTCACAAGGGCCACTAATACTGAGGGTGATGAGAAGGGAAGCCCAGATCAGTGCAGATCCCACGGTGTGGACACTGAGGAAGGGCACACACATGGGATGGCTCCTCACCAGGGCCTGAAGGAACAGGGGATGAGCTGCCTTTCATGAGGAGGGGAGGGGACACATTTCCATGTCTTTCTTTTTGTGGTCATGGGTGCACCGCTCGGAATTGCTCATCTGTCCTCTGTGTCTCCATTTCAGGGAGGGCACGGTCAAAGGATTCCTGGGTCTGGAGGCACAGGGTTAATCTGCCAATTACTCTTTCTTATTCTCCAGTGTGGACACTATTCAGGTATCTTCATAGTAGAAAACATTATCATCAATACATCCAGTAAGAACATAAAAATACATTTCCAGAGAAAACAGACATCTCTCTGTAATCAGTACACTTAGAGCTGGAAACCACTGTTCCCGACCATGTGGCAAAGTTGAGTTACAATGAAAATAATGCAGATCTACACCTTGTTAGGGAGGGGGTTTATAATTATCATTATCTTGAGATCACTTTTCGCAACATATTTCAACATCAGATATATGGACTTGTGTCAGGAAACAGTCAATGTGGACATATGTGTACTTATCTGAGTGAAGAGTTCACATGGGGACATGTTTGCTTGTCTGAGACAAGAGTAAACGTGAGGAAATGTCGGTTTTCTGAGGAAAGAGTAAATGTAAGGACATATGTGGTAGTCTGAGGAAAGAGTCCATGTGGGGACATGTGTGTTTGTCTGATGGAAGAATCCACATGAGTAAAGGTGTGTTTGTCTGACAGAAGAGCCCACATGTTGACAGGTGTGTGTACCCATTTGAGGGTAAATGAGCATTCAGGGACAGGGTATGCCTGAACTCAGCTGACGTTTGGGAAAAATCTTTCTCAATCTAGGAAAGAAAAGGAATCCTCTGGGTTACTTGCTTGTCAGGAAGAGAAAACCTGGGTCAATTAGAAAATTGATTTTTTTCAAAAAAATATCTTTAGTAAATGGAAACATCTTATATGTAAATGAGGAAAATTACTTCCTTCTTTGTTGCATGCATCTCATAATATCCCCACACTCCCAAATATGTTATTAGATAATTTTGTACAGTCTGCATTTTATCCAGGGGTTAATGAATTCCTAAATATATTTTTAATTGTGTATATTTAGGTTTATATTGTCCATCACAAAATTATGAGCTGGGACAAATTAATTGTGTCTTGTCTCAACCATTGCATATCACTAAAATAGTCTTAACTCTTCTTAAACAAGGCCTGTTTTACTTATTTCACACCCACTCTCTAAATTCCTGGAATATCCTCTCTGTTTACCTGAGTATAGTTTTGACTTTTACAGAATTTCAAATAAATGAAACTATACAGTGCAATTGAAATGACTTCACTGAAGAAAGTGGAAAATGAGGTTCCTGAAGTAAGCAACTTTGAAAATGAGGTGGTTCTCTAAGTTTAAATTGTAAAGAAATCACACATAAGTACTCTATCTAGTAGATAAACATGTTTCCTACAAGGGTACAGCTTTACATTTCTGAAACCGCTATGCATGTGTCCTGAAATCGTGCAACTAAGTAATCAAATGGCATATGGTTGGATGGGATTCCTCACTTTGTAGTGGATGGTTATGGACAGTCAAGAAAGGAAGGTTAGAAAGGTCCATGTGGCAGCATAGTTGGGTGGAGAGACCAGTGTGTGCTCATTTTTAATGTAATCAATTTACAGAAGATTAGATACATAGTTTCAATGGGTCCATAAACATGATTCATATAAACATGCTCATTTACTAGAACAGAAGGTTGAGAGGTCCCAGAAGTACTTATACCACATTAACAACACACATACCCATTATCACAATATTTTATTTTAGCACTATTCTTTAAAATCAGAAACAAGCAATCTTTATATAAATGGCTAATTCTATGTATGAAAAAGGTGATGAAGAAACAAGCTTAGAATCTATTTTAATATCAGGAAACAGGGAAGTGTTCAAAAACAAAAGGATCAGCTTTGCTGTAAGGATGCAGGATCCAAACTAAATGAGCTCCCAGCACCTAATAAAGCTGTGGAGATTTGAACAAGAAAATGAATAATGTAGCATGGATCTTCTTCAGAGTATGAAACAGACATCCATAAACCAATATGGATGTTAATAGATGATTAAACAAAGAAACGATGGGAAGAAGAACACGTCTTCTTGTAGAAGTATTCCAAATATCTCAGGCAGATATTCCTCCAATCAATAGGTGAAGGCTAAACATTCATGAGTTGATTGTGTCCTGAGATTAGAGACATGGAATAAATAATCACTGTTAGTGTATTTTATAATGAGACTTCAGATATAATGCCAAATACATGATCTATGAATGAATAATTTTTTATGTTTTTTGTCTAAATTTGTGCACACACACACACACACACACACACATATATTTTTTGAAATACCCACTGATAAGAGAGAAAAAGGCAACCGCAGACTGGGAAAAAATACTTCCAAGTCATATATTTGTTAAATCAATTCTTTCAATTTGTTAAATGACTTTTATAATCAATATGCAAGTAAACTTACAACTAATGCAAAGAAAACAATGGAGATAAAAATGAACCAAATATCAGGAAAGGCATCTCAGCAAAAATTATATAAAAATTGTTTAATATAAATTTGTTTATTAGGGACATGTGCATTTAAATAAATATTAGATGCCATTACTCACCTATCAGCATGGCTAAAACTCACACAATACTCATGATGATAAATGGTAACATGAATGTGGAAAAACAAGAAATGTCATGCATTGATGGTGGGAATTCAAAACGTTACATGCACAAAATGAGATTTTTGGGCATTTTTTAAATAGAGATAAAAGTAGAGTTGAAATGTGAACTTGTGCTTGTGTTCCGAAGTATTTACAACGTTGATTCAGAAATTGATGTTTACAAAGATTGATTCAGAGGAAGTTCTGTATCAGATTTGTTAATGTGATTCATTCTACAATCCCTGAAATTTGCTTGCAGAATAAATGTTGTATGAAAAATATCTCAAATAACTAAAATCCTGTCCACTCAAGCCGTTGTCCAGGGGCCCATCGCACCCAGTGCAAGTAGCAGTAGGTGAAGGTGTATCCAGAAGCCTTGCAGGAGACCTTCACTGAGGCCCCAGGCTTCTTCACCTCAGCCCCAGACTGCACCAGCTGCACCAGGAAGTGGGCACCTGTGGGGAGGACACAGGATGGATGAAAACCCCCTTGACTGGACTCAATCCCCTCCTCATTACTGGGACCTGGGAACCCCTTACCTGTGGCTGCTGCCACCAAGAAGAGGATCTTGCAGGTCCAGCCCATGGTGAGATGTGCTCTCAGGGGATTCTCTCAGGTGATTCTCTCAGGGCACAGAACATATTTATCTCAGTGGATATCAGTATATTTGCATATTCATAAAACAAAGCCTTTCTTAACTCAAAGCCCAATCCGTGATAAGAAAGGGAAGATAAATGACACATCAGCCTTACAAGAGTGAGATGAAGATGGTCGAAGTCCTAATCCTGCTTGAGGAAATGCATGTCCTGCTCCATTTATAAACATCTGTGGACAGACATCCTTTCACTGAAGAATAAGCCCGTATAGAACAGGCTCCTCACTGTAAGCCTATATTTGATTAGCATAGAGACCACCTGGATCATTTTTGGAACCATCACTCTCCATCACACTGAGAAGGTGCCTTGGTCTTTTCCTGGACCCATCAGGCACCAGCACAGCTCATTGGTGACTCTGAGAAAGTGATGCTTATGTCCCACATGAGTGTCCAGGAGGGACCTCTGAGATCTACTGGGTGCTCCTGAGACACTGTCTCCAGCACCTGACTCATGTCCTGATCCCCCAGGATCTTCAATTCTATTGAACACTGTTGGTTTACAGATTTGCCCTGTGATGCATAATTAGAGCTGATTTTCTCATCTCACAGACAATGGGAATCAGAAGAAGATAAAGCAGGAGTTTGGAGTCCATTATGAACTCTCTACTCTCAAAGTAATTGTCAAGGAATTTGTGTTTAGAACAATTTTGGGTTATTTTTGAACTCCATTTATTAGTATTTTGTCAAGTATTTACATACTTTCAGTTCATATCCACAGACCCTCACCTTTCCATATTGATTTCTGACTCACTTGGTCTGTGCACCTGCCACACTCTCAGATCCACTACTGCCCTGTCACTCACACAATGTAAGCAACATTACTTAACACTGACATCTGAATTTCTTATTCATAGGAATGAAGTTTCTTCAACTAATCTGTACCCATAGAATTAGTAAAAACATGCCCATCCTTCATATTCTCACTACTAAGATATTATAGTTCTAGAAACACACCTCAAAAAATAGTTCTCAGTGCCTTAAGTTATATGAATGGTTTTGATGTGATAGAATATTTAAAGCACGTCAGTGACTTTTTGAACAGTTATTTTAGATTGTTTTTTCCTGACAAAGGAAAACCCAGGCCCTGAGAGGAAACTTCCTCCCCAGCTGTGCACCTGCTCCAGGGCTGGAACCTGTGCTTGGTGGCTCCCAAGTGCCCCCTTTCACCCAGGCTCTTGCCTTACAATGAGGTTTCTGTCGGGGCTCACAGATATTTTCCTTCAGAGTCTCTAGCCCAGCATGAAGTGGCTGTGTCCTGGTTTAGAATTCTCTGCCAGTGACACCATATGCTGCCGACACCATGTCTTTTAACAATTGATTAGCCTCACTAAACCTACTGAGGGATACCCACAGAAAAGATTCTATGACTCAGAAGGGAGTCCCTTTTCTGAAGCTTTACATTTCCTGAATCAGTGGACACATAATGAATACAAAAACTTGTAGGATTTGGGGAATGCCTAGTTTCTTCATTGGGCTCCTGCAGTTGAATGTTGCATCTGAGAATATCTGCAGGTACAGATACATTCAGAATAAAGACACCTTTGTATATGCTATTCCAATAACACATATTCTCCTTTCTTACTATTTTCTAGCCTATAAAAGCGCCTCCTACACAGACACTAGGCCTAGGTTTATGGCTTTTTCCTCTTAGCGATCTAAGGCAAACAGAATACAAGTGGAGACTTGGGAAGTGCATGAATATTTTTTCTCAGCTAGGAACCCTGAAAATGCCCCATGATAAAAGAATCTGAGGTCAATGGATTTGCCAAGACCTTGTCTTCAAAAAATTTATGTCAGAGGCTTCAGATTTTCCTACTGTCCTTGTCTTTTTCTCTGCCATTGTCTTTCAGTTTCCCTATGTTCTCCTCCTCAGATAGAGTCTGTGCACTGCCACACTTTCATCTTTAACCCAGATTATACTGGTGAGAAAACAAAGTGTGCATCCTGGAAGTATTATATGTTCTTACAATTGATTCTTAATAATTCAATCATCCTTTTTTTCTCTGGGCTGTGACCTATATGCAGAGTCTCCAGAAATGAAACTGATGCTTTCCCTTTTCTGGCTATAATATTATAGGATTATTTCAGTATCGGCTAATTTTATCCACTTTCATGATAAAGGAAGGCTGCTGGGAGGGTCTGCAATGGAGATGGACTACCTTACCCAATACAGATAAGGTTCTAGATATGTCTTTCCCCTGGATGGTCTATCTGGAGAAATGTACGTGTGTATTTCTCAGAGATTAGGTCTTTGGATGATTTATCCAGGAAAGGATCTATGTCGATTTTCACTCGAAGAACCTGGAGGTTCCTGGAGCAAATAAGCACAAGAGTGTGAGGTGTGGGGCCTCTAAGATCTCTCACCCTCACACTAGTTCAGACATGCCCTTTATGTTTACATAGTTCAGATTTACATATAACATACCACACAGCCGGGCCCATCTAAATTGCCACATGCTCATTTAAACTCATTGGAGCAGCAGCTGAGTGTAATCATCACATTGAACTCAGAGAAACCTGGGTCCAATACACTGTTTATTGTAGCTCAGAGAAGCATCACTGAGTCCCTTGAGTGGATGTTTCTTCCCTGAAAGAGCTTCACTACCAAGTATACTAAAGAGTTGCTATGGAGCCACTGTGGGGTTGGATTTCTTCCTGTCAGCCTGTCATGCAGGGTGTTTTGAGTGATGCAGAGCTTTATACTTAGATGCTAATCATTCCCAGTATTGTTGAAATGGCTGGCCACCCCCAGTCCTGTTTCTCCCCTCCACTCACCTGAATGTCTCCAAAAACCCCATGAACCTAAGGATTCTCTTTTCCATGGATGACTCTGAGGATTCTCAATCTGGTCAGTGCCACAGTCAGAGGCAGCTAATGGAGGATTCTCAGTCCGCTAATATGTTGAGCCCATAATATAGGATACATATCAAAGAGTGGCCAATTCATGTCAGTGCCAATCCACATTTAATTCAAGGGGCATGATTTTCAGTGCATTGAAGTTTAAAAGCTTCGTAATTCTTAATAGAGGCACAAACTGAATGGTTTGCTGAAGAAGTGAGTTCATGGTTAGAAGAAAGCTGACTGCACCCAGGCAGAGTCTCTTTAAGTAAAACACCTGAAATGTGATGTCCTGAAACCTTGTGAAAATTCATTTCCTTGAGTAAAAAAACAGGAAAGCTATTCTCAAATCACTGGGAGAAAACTTATCAGAAATTTTATGAACACACCAGTCGAATTCCAGTAAGTCAATCCTTGGGTTTATGTTTCACAACTCAAGAAGCAATAAAGAAATCTACATAATTGGAAGGCTGCTCCAACAGAGAGAATTTTGAACTATTTAATTAATAGACCAGTATTCATTCAAAGACACTCTCCTGTGGAATCTGCAACTTAAACAGATCTCTGCAACCTGGAAAAATTTTCTCTTATTTTTCTCTAGACATCCATAAATGCAAAAACACATTTTGTGTGTATGTGCATGAGTGATCTATAGAAATACTTTGCATATTAATGAAAGTTTGGAAAAATGATAACTTCATCACTTATTGTGAACTCACACTTCACTGGTTTCCAAAATTCTCCACCTGTGTCATGGGGCAATGGGTGCCTCTGAGAATATGCTGATTTTCAGACTGAACATATTCTCCACTCCTCACTTGACTTCATGGTTTCTCACTCACACTGATGTCTCTGTGAATGAAAACCCAACACTGATATCCAGCAGATTTTCCTCTTACGAGATTCATATTCTCTCTATCTCTTTCTTTCTCTGCATGTCTCTAACTCCCTATTTTTCTGTGCCATTACTATTTATTACTGAATCATCCTGAATCCTGCCAACAGACTCCATCTCACATTCTGCAAATATTATGCCTTAAAGATAATTAGGGGCAAACTCATCCTTGCCCAAGGTGGGAAAACTTTCTGGACTTCCACTAGGTTTATTAGAGCCTCATATGAGAACCATGATCAAACACTATGTGTTTTTGGATTATACCTCAAATCTAAAACTGTTCTTCATAGTGGCTATGACATTCTACATTCCCATCATTACCATTGTGCAAAACAGTGTGGTGGCTTCTAAATAAATTAAAACAGACATACCATATGACCAGCGATCCAGCTTATGGAAATATACCCATATGGGATGAAATTACCACCTTGTGAAGATACCTGCTCTCCTGTGATTATTGTAGCATTATTCACAACAGCCAAGATATGGAAACTAAGTGTCTGTCGATGGACAAATGGATAAAGACAATGTGGTATGTGTACACAATATAACATGATTCTGCCGTATAAAATAAAGAGATGCTGCCATTTTCCACAAGATGAATGGATTCCCACCACCCCTAGCAATGCATTTTATCCATTTCAGCCCCTCCCTGGGAGCCGGCAGATCCAGGCCCAGTAGTAAGGACTGGTTGTGATGGAGTGGCCAGAAACAGTGCAGGTGATGCAGAGGGGCAGTGCAGGCTCTTCAGGTCCAGGGCTGACTCCTGCAGCTGCTCCTTGGACAGGGCATGTGAGTACATGGGGAATCAGTCCCTGTCAGTCACATGTACCTACACTCACCCCATAGACCCACATCTGAGACACTCACCCTGGGGGAGCTGTCACCAGGCACAGGAGAAGACAGACATAATGCCACCTTCTTCATGAACACAACTCTGCATTCCCCAGATACCTTAGCCCTGCCTGAGGGGAGAGCTGTTAGCTTCCACAGTCCAAAAGCATTTTATACCCTGGAGCCTAAAGGATAGTTTGGATGTGGCAAAGCCTTGTACTTATATGAGAGAAGGACATAGGTCTGACTCCCTGTGGGTTTGAATATGTTTTATTGTTGTCTGTCTGTTTTCAGGTTGACATGAAGCACTTCCTTGCCAAAAACTACAGTCATGACATTTAATAAAATTTGCTTTATTCCTATTTTCCCACCTGTGACATTTGACCTTCTGTATCAAGTGAGCAATGTGCATACCTTACAGGAGAAATTACAAAATAATTCTCTAAGTCATCAGTATCACACGAATGCTACCCTGTCCTTACTGCCAAATATCTTCTGGAAAAATTTAAGTAAAAATAAATGACAAGTTGCATTCTTAAATTGAAAGTAGCATAACATTCAGAAACTCATGAAATCCCTTTGCCAAAGGTACTCCCACTATAACTTAACAGCCCATGGTCTGCTTCCTCAAGGGCAAAGACAATATCACCCTATGACTTGATTCATCAAAAGCCCATGTATTTTCCATTTTACCTTCAGCATTATACTCTGATTTATCACATGCCAATACAGCGAAGTATTTTAGGGGATCGATGTGCTATGCAGAAATATTCAACAGGATGTTAAAAATATCCTAAATAGCTTCTTTACTGCCATCAACTTGTAAATTATTTATTTTCCAAGAGACATCGGAGAAAAACAGTCACAAACATTGTAAAAGGGGCTAATTACAATTAACAACAAATGCAGCAGTGACTCCAGGATGTCAATCCATAGGTTTATGAGTGAAAATGAGGTGGGTTACATAAATTGTTTTGAGAGGATTTTCCTTGCTTATAGAGTCAATACCAAGGTTGGCATCAATATAGGGTTAAACAGTGATTTGCTGGGAAGATGTCCTTGTAGAAGTGATTTTTATAAGGTCATGGTGGCTTCTATCAAAGGTTGTGGTTAAGCAGAATCCATTCATGGTCGTTCTTGTTATCAGGAGTATGTGCATGGGAAACCTCCTTCATTGTCATTCCTAGTTCCATTTGTCAAGGTTTTAACACAAGTGGATCTATTTTGATTCTGACAACTTTCACACCCTCTTTCTAACACTGCTGGTGAGGAAGGTGACTCACTCTGTTGGTACTTTGCACAGCACAGGATAAATTTCACATCCACATCCCATTTTGACCACACAAGCTCATCCTCTTCACTACTGTTGGCCACTTGCATTCCCAGGTGAGTCTCCACATGACACACTGGAGAGTGCTGAGCACTGGGAGAGAGGAAAGTCCTATCAGCCTCTCCCATGTGGCTGCAGGAGCCACAGCCTGAGCCCCACCTCAGCTGCAGGGAATGGGCTTGAGACCTCGAGCTTTGGCAGCAAGAACCACATCCCCATTTTACAGGAAGCACGAACAGCACAAGGAAGAGCAAGAACAACAACAACAAATAAAAAGAAATAGAGTGGGCTAAGAGCAAAAGGGGCCCCAGATCAGTGCTGATACTAAGTTGCATACTTTAGTGTCAGGAGAAGGGTCAGGCATGAAAACTGTGAGGTTCTACATGACACTGACCCTGGCCCAGACTGTATTGGCTGTGATCACAATTCCTAAAGACCGTCCTAGTCAGGGAATCTCACTGAGGTTTCTGTCCTGAGTCTGACTGGAGAAGACTCACCAGGTATCCCTGAATTTCCTCAGTACTCTGATCCTGGTGACAATGGTTGAGGGCTTTTCATCTCTGTAAGCATCAATCTGTGTTTTGTGCATAGGAGAATAGGTTTTCACATTAAAATAATCATTTTACAAATATGTAGAGATGACATTGGTAAGCACAGAATTCTGAACTTAGGGAGATTCCCTAGAGAAACTCTAAAAAGATGAAGTCCCACATCCTGACAGGAAACCAGCCTCCATCTGCAACTTGCCTCTGGGGATGACTCTGATCAGTGGGTCCTGTGCGCCCCCCACAGCTGATTTCCCCCAAGCATTCTGCAGAGAGGTTTGTGTCTGGGCTCACACTGACTTCCCCTCACTGTGTCTCTTGCACAGTAATACACAGCCATGTCCTCGGCTCTCAGGCTGTTCATTTGAAGATACAAGGAGTTCTTGGCATTGTCTCTGGAGATGGTGAATCGGCCCTTCACGGAGTCTGCATAGTATGTGCCACCACCAGTACCAATAGCTGATACCCACTCCAGACCTTTTCCTGGAGCCTGGCGAACCCAGTGCATAGCATAGCTACTGAAGGTGAATCCAGAGCCTGCACAGGAGAGTCTCAGGGACCCCCCAGGCTGTACCAAGCCTCCCCCAGACTGCACTAGCTGAACCTCACACTGGACACCTGCAAACAGAGAGACACAAAGGTCAGAAATTGCCACACATCACATACCCACTGTTTCTCTCATTCATGCCCATTCACACTCAATATCTCTAATTCTCCATGAATCACCTTTTAATATAGCAACAAGGAAAACCCAGCTCAGCACAAACTCCATGGTGATTCCTGTGTGTTCAGTCCTGATCACTGAATGGAGACACCTGGGAATCCCAAGGCTGGGGCTCCACTCCCAGAGCTGCAGGGTCAGGGCTGGGCTGGTTTTCATCAGGAGAGGGAGGGCTCTATTTGCATGTCACCTACTATATAGCAAGCTATGGGGTGGGACTCCTGAGGAGAGGGCAGGGCCCAGAGTAGATGAGAGCGTCCTGGGGGATTTTGATGACAATGATTGTGTTTGGGAAAATGCTGTCTTAATGTGAAATTGTTGTGCGATAAACATTTAACAACTATCATATTTTTAATTATTTTTACCTATGTGTATAAATGATGTTATTTAGCAGTCAGGGGTTTCTTCATTTACAGATGTAAAAGTGAACCCATACATGGAGGGGCTATGTATGTGTCTAAGGGCTTATATCTGGCATGAGTGAGTGAGTCCTAGTACCTGGGCCTATGCTCCTCACAGCTGGCCTCAATTGCTCTCTTAACCAACTATTGGACAGAGCTAAATGGGCCTAGTGTGGTTTGCAGAATCCACTTCCTGCCACGAGAACCTGTGTGATTTTGCTGCATTTACCTAAAAATACGGAAACATCTAGGCATCAGGCAGATAAATTTTTGGTGTATCTGATATTTAATGTATTCATTTGTTCCTTCTTATCATCCCTTTTTGGTCTAAAATTTCACTTGTTTACTTGTAATAAATTTTATGAGTTTTAACTGACAGATGATAAAATTCACATATTTAACCTGCACAATAGTAAACTTTGATAAAGAAAATCTCTATTTTCAAGAAGGTGACAAGTCAACTCACCTCAGAATTCCTCTTGCTCTTTTACAGACATAGTTTTGTTTTTCTCCTCTTTTCTTCTACCATTTCTTTATAAAAGTACTGATGTTTTCATATTTCTTTAGACTAGTTTTTATTCTCTAGAATTTATAAGAATGAAATAATATAGTATGTACTCTTATCTATTTGGCTTATTTTTCTCAGTAGAAATACTGAGAATTAAACCTTTTATGTTGTATTGTTTATTTT
Source organism: Pan troglodytes (assembly GCF_028858775.2). Lineage (NCBI taxonomy): Eukaryota > Metazoa > Chordata > Mammalia > Primates > Hominidae > Pan > Pan troglodytes. The sequence goes on along the minus strand of NC_072416.2, from coordinate 38,224,449 downwards.
TTAATAAATAATAGGTAGCATTTCAGCAAACAAATGTAGCATAATTTGTTTTTCTAAGTTGCTAATTGGCATCCAAACTTTTCATTACTTTGGGTCTTACTAATAAATCTGCTACTCAATTTGGTAATGTACATAGATGATAAATTATATATAAAATATATTATTTTTGCAACAATAACACATAAACAAGAGAATGTGCTATTTGGCAAATTTTCTTTAGCATGTCAAATAATTGAAGTTATGAAACAAAAAACAAACCTGTAAACCAAAGAGTATCTGAGACTAATCTCAATAGATTTAGGAAGTTCATTTTCCAAGATTAAGGACATGCCTGTGACACCGCCTCAGGGAGTGCTGATGATGTGTGCCCAAGCTTGTGGGCACAGCTTCGTTTTATACAATTTAGGGAGGCATGAGACATTAATCAATATATGTATATAAGATGTACATTGATTTAGTTCAGAAAGGCAGGACAACTTGAAGTGGGGAGAGGGCTTCTAGATCATAGGTAGGTTTGAGAGAAATGGTTGCATTATTTGAGTTTCTGATTAGCCTTTAACTGAATGCACAATTTACAGGAATAGTCACGTAGGCCTTAATCTGGCTTAGTGAAACAATAGAGCAAAGGCAGCAATCAGATATGCATTTGACTTACATGAGCAGAGAAATGACTCTGTCTGTCTTTGGCCCACAAGGATTTTACTTGTGGTCAAATTTTGAAGGAGGTCTGTAGCTTTTAAAAACCTTAGTAGCTATCATTTTAGTGAAAGAATGGAAGTGGATTTGCCCCAAACAGTTTTCAGCTTGACTTCCCTTTGGCTTAGTGATTTGGTGGTCCCAAAGGTTTATTTTCCTTTCAGGAATGTGGAAATCTTGAAAGAAATGAGTTCTTGTAGAGAGAAATGAAGCCATAGTGTTAGCTAAACTGAGGCCGAGGCTGCCACATGAAATATAGCCTATTACAAGACAAAGCTACAAATGTGTTGGATTACTTAAATTCCAGTGTGGTAAACGTGTTGTCGTGTAAAATTCTCAGGAACCACATACTGAAGGGCACTGATAAAGTGAATTAAATATGGCCTGAGAAGGACTCCGTACTTCTGTGTTTGAGTCCTTCCGGACAAACTGTAACCTACCTGAATAGGTGGACAAGATTGAAAAGCCAACTTCAGAGCATGAGCCTGTAACAATAGCGGAGTCTTGGCCAATTCCAGCAGCCATACCTCAACCACTCATACACTCTTGAGTGTGCACATTTTGTTTAAATAAGACAAAAGCAACCTGTAACCAATCCAGCTGTTTCTGTACCTCACTTCTGATTTCTGTACATCATTTTTCTAATCTATAAACCTTCTTCCACCACGTGACTGCACTGAAGTCTCTTTGAATCTGCTGCGATTCTGGGGGCTGCCCAATTCATGAATCATCCATTGCTCAATTAATCTCATTAACCTTAATTTGGCTGAAGGTTTTCTATTATCCGCATTCCTATACAATAGAATCCCTTTGTTCTAGAATGAGGACACTCAGAAAAATTTTCCTTTCCCAAAGTGTCTGTCTGAGACAGAAGGAGAGCCCATACTACTGAAATGCGTTCAGACCCACCTCCCTCATCAGCACTACAGAATAAAGGGATTACCTACCATACAGGGGCAAGCCACTGAAACCATGATTCCAGAGGCACTGGTGGAGCCCCAGAGGAAATGGGATAAAAACCAAGGTTCTCACCAAAGTTCCATCGAAATGTACCTCCTCTCTGTCATGGAATCAAATCCTTAATCTCCAGGGCATCGCAGAAGATCTAGAAGACGATGATAATAGTGGAGACTATTGGAGGTGTGGGAGGGAACACCTGGGAAAAACAGGAGAAAATATATGTATTTAACTCAGTAGACTTCAAGCTATTTACATGTTAATTAACTGGAATATTTCATAGCTAAATACCTGATCTAGCATGAGAAATAATACAGATGACACATGGAGAATGCAACAGTGGGAAGCTGAGGTTCAAGTTCTGATGTTTGTTTACTGATATTTGTCCGCTGGCATGTCCAGAACTTCATGAGTACAGAACGCCTCTAATAGTGAAACGAACACTCACAGAACATGCATTTTTGTTTGAAATAAGTGTAATTCAGATGCTGGTAAAATTTTCTCCTCAGACTCCTTTGCACCAGCTCCAGGGCTGACGTCTGTGTTGAGTGGGTTCTGGGTCTGCCCTGCAGCTCTGCCCTCACCCTGCTGGGGAGGATGCTGTTTGGGCTCACAGAGCATATTCTCCCAGTGTTGCTCTCCCAGAATGAAAGGGCTGTCCCCTGGTTCACAATCCTCTTTCAGCAGCATCTGATGCTTTTGAAATTGTCTCTTGAAACAGTGATTTGTCGTTACTATACCCAGTAAACTGCAGGGAGAGCCCAAGCACAGATTCATGAAACCACCAGAGAGTCACTTCCCTGGGACTGTCAGATGCAATGACACAGTCAAGATCCATGGTGAGTCCAGAAACTTTCAGATAATTCACAGGAGCCTCTTATTTCTCTTACAATTCTCTATTCAAAGGTCATGTCAAAAAGTATCTTCACAGAGAGAACTACATGGCTTAAAGCCCACAGAAATGAAAACATGCATGTACACACACATATACACCAACCACCCCCCCCCCCCACACACACACACGCAGAGTGGTATGGCTGATTTTTACAGTAATTGGCTCCTAATTTGGGATCTTTCCTAGTGTAAACCAAAGGTTTCTGAGACAGATCTCAATCAAATTAAAATTAATTTTCCCAAAGTTAGGACAGCCTGGAAGAAAAATAAAAGTAACCACAGAAACTGTGTGTGGTTAGTGCCATTCCTTAAAGACGATTTTTAGGGCTTTCAATATACACAGAGGAAAAGCTGGGTAGAGGGGAAATTTGGATGGTAAGAAAATTTACATGTGTAATGAAAAAGAAGCACATAGGGAAATATAAAATTATGTAGTTCTCCTGCAGTAAGTCAGCACTTTCCCATGCTGTTCTCATGATAGTGAATAAGTCCCATTAGATCTGATAGTTTTATCAAGGGGAGTTCCCCTGCACAAACTCTCTCTTGTCTGCTACCATGTAAGATGTCCCTTGCTTTCCTGACATGATTGTGAAGCATCCTCAGCCATGTGGAACTATAAGTCCATTAAACCTCATTCCTTTAAAAATTACCCAGGCTTGGTTATGTTTTTATTAGTAGCAGGAGAACAGACTAATACATTTATTTTGCCAAAGTTAAGAACCCACCCAGGACAAGCCTCAGGAAGTCCTGAGACATGTGCCCAAGGTGATAGAAGTACAGCTTGCTTTTATACATTTTAGAGAGACATGAGACATCAATCAATATATGTAAAATGTACATTTTTTTTCCTTCAAGACAGGACAAATTGAAAGGGGGTTTTGTAGTTTAGAAGTAGATAAGACACAGTAGGTTGCATTATTTTAAGTCCTTTATCAGCCTACCACTGAATCCACAATTTAGTCAGACTTAGTGAATCTTCATTTTTTCATAAATGATACTGAAGAGGAAGCAATCAGATATGTATCTGTCTCATGTGGGCCTCAGAGGAATGACTTTGAATAGAATGGGAGGCAGGTTTGCCCAAAGCCCTTTCCAGTAAAGCACCCTTGTTGTCTGGAATATCACTGAAGGTTCTTTGTCGTGGCTATGAAAATCAAGGACACAGACACACAAAAGGTGAGGTTGGAGCAGAAATTTAATATGTAAAAGGAAAAAAAAAGCTCTCTGTCACAGAAAGTGGTCCCAAATGGGTTGCTGTGCTGCAGTAAAATGTAAGGATTTTTATAAATGTGCTACTGGGGAGAGGGTATCTTATCAACATAGGGTGCAAAAACAGGACCAGGTGTGCCATCTGCATAGAGCTAAGTCTCTGGCAGCCCCATCTCATGCTTTTATTATGCAGGTGGGGACTTAGCTTGGTCTGCTCCACGTTCCTTATCTCCTTCCACCATGAATGTGCTGAAAAAGGAGGGAGGACTTTCCATGCCAGGTCCCAGGTACCTCCTTGCAGCTGGGGGCATCCCAAACCCCGTACAAGCTAACAGCTTTCCTATCTCAGTGTGAACCCAGAAAAGGAAAGGAATGTGCTCATTAAGGCCCAGTGTTTTTATTGGGACCCATCCTATGTATGTGAACTTTGGTGATTACAAACAGAAATACCCTCTCTGCCAGAGTTGTTTATCTATATTTTACAGCCCGATCTTTCAGGCTGCTCTTTGTTAGAAGTGATCTCTTTGAACTGTGTCTGATTAGAAAAGAAGTTATTTTTGAGCTGATTCTTGTTAGAAGAAAAGTTTTTGCCAGAGACTCTTTCATCCTAACTATCTACCTAAATAATTTCTTTCTATCTCCTATTGTACCAGCTGGACTCTTCTCTTTAGCTTAGTGATTTTGGGGTCTCAAGATTTATTTTCTCTTCACAATAGGCAGGTACAAAAGGAGACTTCATATGTAATTAAGTTGCTTGTATTAGTCCATGTTCAGGTTGCTATAAGGACATACATGAGGCTGGGTAATTTATAAAGAAAAATAGGTTTAATTAACTCACAGTTCTTCATGGCTGGGGAGGCCACAAAAAACTTACAATCATAATGCAAGCGGTAGCAAACACATGCTATTTCACATGACTGCAGGAGAGAGAAGTGTTAAGTGAAGAGGGAAGCCCCTCATAAAATTATCAAATCTTGTGATAACTCACTCACTAACAGGAGAAAAGCAGGAAGAAAACAGCCCATATGATTCAATTATTTCCACCTCGTTCCACCCTTGCAATGTGTGAATTATTACAATAAAAGGTGAGATTTTGGTAGGGACACAGAGCCAAACCATATCATTGATTTTATTTTCTTTTAGAATTTACATTGTCTAGCTGTAAGAAAGCACAGCTTAAATTCTGCTGGTTTCAAGTTAGGAAAAATATTTAAAAAGGGAAATAATTGAAAATGTTATTTTGGAGACTTGTGCAAAGATACGTTTTAAAATTCAGTCCAAATTGTAGAAAATAATATAAATTGAAAAGCAAGTGGACAAGGTTAAAATCTATTAACAGATGCACTATAGTTTATTTTGAAATAATATTTCTCTCTATAATTCCCCAATTTTATTCGAGACAAAATCATAGTAGGACCAATTTATTTGTAAAATCAGTTTTAGGCTTATGAGACTTGGCCTGGTTTTTTTATATAAGAGGCAGCAAAATAATCATTTAACATATTAGCTCTCCTTTTTTGTTTTCTATTTTTTGTTTGTACATAGGCAATTTTATTCATAAATTGACTTTGCTAGAAATTTTTTGTAATGAGTCAAAGGGTAGAATCTTTAAAATCTTCAAGCCCAGTCAATATTTTATCTGTGCCACCAGATAGCTATGTGAATTGGGTTACTTTCTCTTTTTTCAAGTTTCCAAGAAAACTTGGGAGTCCTGGGTCTGTCAGAAATTAAATTGTTTACTTACTACAGTTCAGGGCCCTGTAAAAAAAAAAAAAAAAAAGGTACATGCCAGTTTTCCCAAGGGGCTTTATCAGCTCTCCAGGTTAGATTCATTTTATAAAGTAAATATGAAAATATATAATTCAAGTTAAAGACTTAGTAAAATGACCATTGTCTCCAATTGTTCCCTGTTATGGAAGAAAGCAGATTTTTATTGAACCTATGCAAATAACTATTTTGATATAAGAATACTCACAGTTTCCAAATTTTGGAGAAATTATGTATATAAGAAGATATTATGTTTTTATTTTTTTCTTAATAAAGTATACCATACTCAATTGTTAACAACTGTGAATAACTTAAAAGACAAACTTTTCCTGATTCTGAAAAAACAGAACATAAGTAATTAGCAAATGCTTTAAAGAATAAGACATAAAAATAATTTCAGTCTTCTGTCAATTCAGTTCATGCAATTAAGTCCTGTCCTGCTTAATATTAGGTTAACAATCATCATAAATCAATCAGGTATCAATGAGAGTCTTGGAAGTTTTAATCTCTATACCAATGGCACAATTTATAAAATTGTCACAATCGTATATTTAAGAGTACTCCTCAAAATTCTATAGATTATTTTAAGCCACTTGATAAAGAATCAAAGTAAAACACCAACTGTGGATGACTGAAGTTTTAGAATAGCCATGGTTAAAGACAGAATTGAGGGGAAAATTTGGTTATTTCTGCAATAAACAGAAATTTTACATAATAATCATAAACACTACCGATAAAATATACTAAGACATATCAAATCACTTGGATCTCATACAATTTTGGAAAATATGCTCTTTAATTTATATAAATATGGTCCAATTATATAGTCCACATTTATTTAAATATAGTCCAAAGTTAAACACTTTTGCAAATTTGACGTTGCTTCCTGCATATTTTAATTATACCAAATAAGCTGAATATGTTTAATTTTGGCTTTGGGGACCTAATATCAGAAAAGAATAATGAGGTCAAATGACTGAATTTAGAATTTTATTTTGTGAAGTTTGTCAAATATCAAAAGTTTACAATGTTTGATATTACAATATAGGATTACAGATTGTTGTAATGTAAGTTATTGATTTAGTCCAGTGAGAACTCGGTGATTTTGAAAGAAAGCAAAAACTTTTATTTTTCAAAGAGAAGAATTAATTTTCTAAACAATAACCCCTTATAAGAACAGCATGAGAGAAGTTAAAACTGTCTCTCACTTCTGAAAAATAAATCTATTACATTATAATTACTTTTACCATAAAATTTAATTTCAAATGATCTCTTATAAACTTTTATAAGTTTTTCAAATTAAAAAGTGGATTAATTCTTCAAGAAATCCTTGTCAATTAATGTTTACTGTATAAAGAAACTTTCAAGTAATTTCATCTTTCAAAATTAGCTTTTACACTCTTACAAACCACTTCTTCTGTAACAGTCCCTGGGCCTGGAGTGGTTGAGTAGATTCAATTTCTGGCCTTGTGTCTTAAGTGTGTGATTAATTTTTATTGTCATTTTCTTCCACATCTCTAGATGGGGCTTCAATTGCTGTCAGAGTTTAAAATTTAGCAAGACTCGGTGTCTTTTTTATTTTTATTGTATTTATTTGTTTTTCCTGAGACAGAGTCTCACCCAGACTGGAGTGCAGTGGTGCAATCTCGGCTTACTGTAACCTCTGCCTCCCAGGTTCAAGCAATTCTCCCTGCCTCAGGCTCCCAAGCAGTTGGGATTACATGCGTCCGCCACCACGCCCAGCTAATTTTTGTATTTTTTATTAAAATGGGATTGTGCCGTTTTGGCCAGGCTCATCTCTAACTCCTGCCCTGAGGAGATCCACCCTCCAAAGCCTCCCAAAGTGTTGTGTATCCTTTTTAGACCCAGAAATCAAAGATCAGTAATGTAGCAGCACAAGGCCTTTAAAAGTTACGCAGTTACATTAACGTAATAACATTAATTTATATTTTCTCAAAATCTCAGTATTCCTAAGTAGTTGAAAAACTTAAAAACAGCTACAGAGGAAGTATTTCAAGAAAATATAAAATTTGTTTTATGCCATTTACCAAATGGGAAAAAAACACCTTCAGCAGTGTGACTGTGTTTCCCTGTGGGGAAATCCATGTAGATAACCTGCAAGTCAACTCTAATGAAACAAAGTATTTGATTAATTAGACATAGGAAGAATGTGTCTTGGATTACAAGTGAAGATTTTGGTTTCATAGACAAATATAGACATTTTAAAAAACCCGAGTGCAGAATACTATATTGAAATAAAACATTTTATTAAGAACTTTAATATAAAAGATTTTTCGCATCAGGCAATCATAGCAGTCAGAAGCTAACAACGTTAGAAGTTAACTCTGTTAGAGGCTAACTGCTGTAAGAAAAAAATTGTTAGAGGAGCTCATGAAAAATTTGAGATCCTCTCAAGCCTTCTCAAAAGAGAATAAAACTGTCAAGACGCAGTAAGAGTTAAATTTTGGGTTAAAAAATTAAAATATCTCATAATTTTATTGAGTAAATCAATACTTTAAGACAATTTTTCATTCTAACCAATCTTTAGTATATTTATATATTTTTATATGAAAGCCAGATCTCTACAAATCTATAAGGACTATTATAAATACTTCCCTTTTAATTATAGTCAACTTCATAATATGAAGTTATTTTAATAAATTAACTTTTTACAAACCTTAGTTTGACTTACAAAAAACGCTTATGGCATACTTGAACATATATTTTTATTCTAAGCATCACTCTTTCTTAAATAAAGTCATTTTTATTTTAGGACAAAAAGTTGCAATACAAGATTCTTTCTCATATAAAATTATTTTAATTTTTTTATTTTAACCTTTCATACCAAAAGTACTCCTCTATGTCTAAAAATTTCTTTTTTTTTTTTTGAGACAGAATCTTGCTCTGTCACCCAGGCTGGAGTGCAGTGGCATCTCTCTTATTTACTGGTTATGTTTAGGATGTTTTATAAGTAACCTCTGAATTAAATAAAATCTTTTTGTAAGAACAAATTTTTTACAAAAATATTTTCTTATAGTATACATTTTTTAAAACGATTAGCAATGACCTAAACATTTAGTCAATACCTATTATTTAATTAAACTTTAGATATTTAAATTGTAGAACAAGTTTATTTAAAAGGTTTATTTTGTTACATTAACTTAATGTATTTTTTAAATAGCTTACCTAGATCATTTATGAAAACTATAATACTCATCCTTTAAAGTTTTTTCCCTGTTATCCATATTATAACTCATGAATTTCAGGTGTTTACCTAAGTAAAATTCTTATTAAATAAATGATTGTATTTCCAATAACTATTTACCTGTTTTTTATTAAAATAATATTAAACATCTTATTTGTCAAATTACAAAGATCATTCTGGTTTTAACTAGGTTAATAATTTTATAGTCTTCACAGAAATGTTTCACACCATATAACATCCAGCTGCAATTTTAAATATAAAATCACTTGATCAATTGATATAAACCATAAGGTATTCTGATAATTGTTAAAATATTTCTAATTTTATTTTACCAATAATTTTGAAGCCAGCTTATTTATTACATATTTATTTAAGTTACAGGTACTTCAGATGCATTAGGGCTCATTGACTTAATTTAAAATAGTTATTTATCTTAAAGTCAATTTTGTACCTTGTAGCCATAACACATCACAAAAAAAAATATATATATATGTACATAATACATACAAGCACACATTCACACTAATACAAAGATACTAGAGCTTTTACTTTAAAACTCTAGCTATGGAATATCAATACAAACTCAACAGATGTTCAACAATAAACGGTTAGATGTAAACAGTGGTTGTCATCTTAAAACCAGTAGAAAGGCCCTGTAAACTGGAAAACAAAATATTTTTAAGCCAAAAACATATCCTCATCTTTCTTTATAAACTTCACCATAAATTGATTATACTCTCTTACTATTCTAATTTTTAGTAACCCTAATTCACAGTGAGAAGCCTAGGATTACTTAATTTAACATGACATGAGTTTAAGATTTTAAATTACTGAAGACAATTATGAGTCTAAATTTACCAAATTAATATATGTAAAGCAAGGTAAAATGTAAAGGTGACTCTAAAAAAATAGATGTACATTTTCTTTACAAAGCATTTCACTAAACAGACTTAACTTGATTGGAGGTCTTTGAAACACAGCTTGATTACATTACTGCCCTTAGAGTGGGACCATTTAAGAAAAAGGGCCAAGAAAACATGCAGTTTTTAATTCATAAAGTACAATTGCTTATGCAAATGTGCAAAGAAATGAGTAGCCTTCTATAGTGATGACCATTTCCTGTAAACTGCCCTCAGCCACACCTAACATAGCTTTCAAAGCCACCCCTAAAATTACCGCTTTCGTTCACTATTGCACACACCATGAATGAATCCTCTCAAAGTACAACGTAATTCTGGTAGCATCCAAAGCCAAAAACATGACACAATACAAGAAAGCAGAGCTTTATACTTGCTCTGCTTTATACCGAAGAATCTGCCAATGATTGAAACCACAAAGGAAGCAGAAAAACTCCCAACATGTTAGTGGCAAGAAACAAGAGCAACCCTCCTCCCTGCTCCCACTCAGGGACCTGATTTGGAGCTGCCTCCTAAGGGAGCAGTGGTGTCCTCAGTGCCCCTTGGTGTCCTCACTGCTCCCTGGTTTCCTGAGCACCCCCTGGTGTCCTGAGTACCCCCTGGTGGTTGTGAGCAACCCCTGGTTTACTAAGCACATCGTTGTGTCCTGTGAGCCCCTTGTTGTCCTCAACGCACCCTGGTGTTCTGATCGCCCCCTGTAGGTTCTGAGCTATCCTTTGCGTCCTGTGCGCCCCTGGAGGTCCTGAACACCCCCGGTGTCCTGAGCACGGCCTGGTGATTCTGAGATGCCCCTGGTGTCCTGAGCGCCCCCCTGGGGTTCTGAGCACCCCTGGTGGTTCTGAGCACACCCTAGTGGTTCTGAACCACCTGGTGTCCCGATCATCCCCGGTGGTTCTGAGTGCCTCCTCATGTCCTGAGTGCTCTCTAGTGGTTCTGAGTCCCCTGGTTTCCTGAGTACCCCCTGGTGGTTCTGAGCACCCCCTGGTGTCCTGAGCGCCCCCTGGTGTCCTCAAAACCCCCTAGTGGTTCTGAGCCCCCTGGGGTCCTAAGATCCCCCTAGTGGATCTGAGCATCCCCTGGGGTCCTGAGGGCCCCCTGGTGGTTCTGAGCACACCCTAGTGGTTCTGAGACTCCTGGTGTCCTGAGCACCTCCTGGTGGTTCTGAGATCCCCCTGGTGTCTTGATTGCCCTTTGGTGTTTCTGAGCTCCCCCTAGTGTCCTGAGGGCTCCCTGGTGTCTCCAGTGTCCCCTGGTGGTTCTGAGTGACCCCCACCAAGTGTCCTGAGTGCCCCCTGGTGGTTCTGAGCACCCCTGCTATCCTGAGCTACCCCTCACCACTGTGTCTGGAGTGCCCCCTGGTGGTTCTGAGTGACCCCCTCCAACCCCCCCCCCAGTGTCCTGAGCGCCCCCTGGTGGTTCTGAGCACCCCTGCTATCCTGAGCTACCCCTCACCACTGTGTCTGGAGTGCCCCCTGGTGGTTCTGAGTGACCCCCTCCAACCCCCCCTCAGTGTCCTGAGCGCCCCCTGGTGGTTCTGAGCACCCCTGCTATCCTGAGCTACCCCTCACCACTGTGTCTGGAGTGCCCCCTGGTGGTTCTGAGTGACCCCCTCCAACACCCCCCAGTGTCCTGAGCGCCCCCTGGTGGTTCTGAGCACCCCTGCTATCCTGAGCTACCCCTCACCACCGTGTCTGGAGTGCCCCCTGGTGGTTCTGAGTGACCCCCACCCCAGTGTCCTGAGTGCCCCCTGGTGGTTCTGAGCACCCGCTCTTTTCCTGAGGCTCCGCACCCCCAGGTGGTTCTGAACATCCCTTCTTGTCATCAGTGCCCCATGGTGGTTCTGAGCACCCTCTGGTGGTTTTGAGTGCCCCCTTGTGTTCTGAGTGCCCCCTGGTGGTTTTGAGTAACCCATGGTGTCCTGAGCACCCCCTGGTGTCCTGAGCATCCCCTGATGGTTCTTAGCGCCCCCTGATGTCCTGAGCACCCCCTGGTGGTTCTGAGAAGCATCTACCACGCAGTCCCCTCCTGTCTCCCTGCAGGGAGGTTGGTGTCTGAGCTCACTCAGATGTCCCCTCACTGTGTCCCTCAAAGTAATACACGGACTTTTCCTGAGCTCTCAGGTTAATCATCTTAAAAGAGAATCTCCTGAGCTGAGTGTATTTGAGGATTGTTAATCATCTTTTTACTCAAGGAGAGTCCCACTGAGAACTTCCATTTGAATTATTGTTATTACCCACACCCACCCCTGTCATGAAGCCTGCTGGATCAAGCTTATGCTGTTTTCAGTGAAAGTGAATCCAGAGGCTTTGCAGAAAAGGCAGAATTCCTGGTCTGTAGTATTTCTCTGTCTGACTCTGTTAGTTAACTTCACAGGGGACTTCTGCAAACACAGAGGCAACAGACTGAGAACAGCCCCACCTTTGAGCAGCCACAGCAGGGCCTGATCCACGGGGAACCTGGATATTGAGAGTGATGACAAGAGAAGCCCAGATCAGCACAGACCCCATGGTGTGGACACCGAGGAAGGGCACAGATGTGGGGTGGCTCCTCACCAGGATCTACAGGAACAGGGGATGAGCTACTTTTCATTTGCAGAGGAGGGGCTTCATTTCCATGTCTTTCTCCCTGGGGACATGAGTGCACTGCTCAGCAGGCCTCTTCCCATCTCTGTCTCTGGATTCCAGGGAGGGCAGGGTCAAAGGATTCCTGGGACTGGGTGTTCAGGGTTGATCTGCCCATTACTCTTTTTTTCTCATATGTGGACCCCTATAGGGTATCTTTATAGTATCAATATTTATCAACAAATAAGTACAGTAAACAAATAAAAATAAACCTTGCCCAGAGGAAATGGACTCCTGCCTGTAGGCTGTGCAATTAGAGCTGTAAAGGACTGTCTTCTACAATAAAGGAAAGTCTTCAGTTAGAATTTTAAAAATGACAATTTCTACAAACTATCAGAGCTGGAGTCCATAATTACCACTATCCTAAGCTCATCTTGCCACCTAACTGTTCATTGTCAGCTATATGTGCTTGTCTGAGGAAAAAGTCAATGTGGGGACATGTGTGCTTATCTGAGGGAAGAGTTCACATGAAGACAGGGGTGCTTGTCTGAGGGAAGAGTCAACCTGAGGATGCATTTTCTGAGGGAAAGGTCCACGTGGGGACAGGTGTGGGCATTGTCTGATGGTAAATGCCCATTCAGAGACGGTGTGTGCCTGGACTGAGCTGAAGTTTGAGGGAAATCTTTCTCAGTCAAAGGAAGATGCGAATCATCTGGATTAATTGCTTGTCAGCAGGGAAACTTGGTTGCACATGAACCTGATAAAAGAAAGGTCTCTTGTGAATGGAAACATCTTATGTGCAAATGGGGAAAGTTACTTCATTCTTTGTTGCCTGCATCTCATGCAATTCCCTGCCCACACGGTGTAAATGTATTTGATATTTTATTTTTGTACACTCTGCATTTTATCCTGGGGTTCATGATGTGCTACATAATTTTGTAAGTTGTATATATTTAGATTCATAGTTTCCATCATAGAATTGTGAGAATTAACAAATTGTGTCATGCGTTCACTACTGCAGATCATAAAAAAGTTTCACTGTTTGCAAACAGTACCTGTTTCTCCTAATGCATACCCTCTCTCTAAATTTCTAGAAAATCCTCATATATTTATGACATCTACAGTTTTGTCTTTTACAGAATGTCAAATAAAATGTATACAACATATTTCAAATAACCTCACGGAAGAAGGTGGCACATAAAGTTTCTCACCTATATAACTTAGAAGTCAGGGTGTTCTGTAAATCTAAAGTATAAAGAAACTGCACTTAAACACTTTTTTCTAGTCAATAAACATACTTCCAACAGGGTTACAAGTTAACAATTCTAATACCATGATGCATATATTCTAAAATTGTACAACAAATTGAATGAATGGCAAATGATGGGAGGGGTTCCTCACTTTGCAGTAGGTGGTTATGGACAGGCAAGGAAGGAAAGCTTGAAACATTCATGTATCATCATAGTAGATTGTAGATACCAGTGTTCTAAAGTTTGATGCAATAAACATACAGAAGATTGGATACATAAATAGATTAGATGGGTCCATTAACATGGGTTAATATACACATACACATTTTCTAGGCCTGTTAGAGATTCTAGAAACACTGACAGTATATTAACAACACACACACCCAACATCATAATTTTGTGTTTTAATATAATTCTTTAATATCAAGGACCAGCAATCCTTGGAGAAATAACTGATTCTATGTGTAGAAAAGAAAACAGAGATAATGAGCTTAGTATTTCTTGTAACACCAGGAAATAGGGAAGTGATCAAAAACAAAAGGATGGGGCATGCTGTAAAAATACAGAATCCAAACTAAATGAGCTCACAGAACCTAAAAAAAAGCTGTGGTGATTTGAGCGATAAAATAAATAATGTAGCACTGGATCTTCTCCATAGTAAAAAATAAACATTCATGAGCCAACACTGATATTAACAGATTATTGAATAAAGAAAATTAGAAAAAAGTCACCTTCCATTCAGAAGAATTCTAAACATCTTAATAATCTTCTCATTAAATAGGAGAAATTCAAATAATTATGCTGTGATTGTGGCCTGAGATTAGAGACAAGAGAAAAATCCTGTTAGTGGAATTCATAATTAGTTTTTAGATATCATGCCGAAAGTATGAGCTATGAAATAATTATTTTATGTAAGTTTACACACATACACACACACACTATATATATGTGCACACACACATATGTATATAAATATTTTTCTGCCACAGACACTGATATGGGAGTAAAACGACAACTACAATTTGGAGAATACACTTGTAAAACACATATTTGTTAATCAATTTTTTGTTAACTTCGTGAGTGACTTATATAATGGGTATATAAGGAAACTTACAACTGATCAAAAAGAATCAATGCAATAAAAAATAATCCACATACCATACGAGACACTTCATCACAATTATATGAAATAATTAAATACAAAATTTTAATTAGAAATATGTGCGTTTAAACAACAATGAGATATCAATACTAATCTATTAGAATAGTTAAAATACGCAATACTCATAGTGCCAAATGGCAATGAGGATGCGGAAGAACAAGATCTATCATGCATTGCTGGCATGAACACAAAATTATAATTGCACAAAATGGAAAACATTAAAACATTTTGATATTTGATATAATGGAGATAAGTGTAGAGTTAAAATGTGATCTAGCAGCTGTGCTCCAAAACATTTACAACACCTGTTCCAAAACTTGTGCTCACACTAATATTTTCAGAGGAATTCTTTTATTGGTTTTATTAATTTGATTTGTTTTCCACTCCCTGAATTTTGCTGACAGAATAAAAGTTGTATGGAAAATTTCCCACATAATTAGAGTCCATACACATTTCTATTTTCCTTTTTTCAGCAATGACTTAAACTCGCTTTCTAAAAAAAGTCTTTAAAGCAAATAAAATCCCTGTCATCTCTCAAGCCCAGCACTGCTGCCACCTCCCTCAGGATTTCTAACTGTCTCAGGATGTGGGTTTTCACATTGTGTGTCTCGCACAGTAGTACACATCTATGTCCTCAGATCTCTGACTGCTCTGCTCCATGTAGGCTGTGCTCGTGGACATGTCCCTGGTCATGGTGACTCTGCCCTGAAACTTCTGTGCATAGCCTGTCTTACCATTGCCAGAGTAGATCCCTCCCATCCATTCAAACCCTTATCCAGGGGCCTGTCGCACACAGTGAATATCGTAGCTGGTGAAGGTGTATCCAGAGCTTTGCGGGACACCTTCACTGAGGCCCCAAGCTTCCTCCTTCAGTCCCAGACTGCACCAGCTGCACCTGGAATTGGGCACCTGTGGAGAGAATACAGGAGTGGATGAAATTCTTTTTGACTGAAAAGAGTCCTCTCATCCTTCGGAGTAGGTGGTCCTTTACCTGTAGCTGCTGCCACCAAAAAAATGATCCTTCAGGGCCAGTCCATGGTGAGGAGCTGTGTTCTCAGCAACTTCTCTAGAGGAGGGATGTGGTTGTTGGGTGATGCTCTCAGGGCACAGGAATAACCATATTTAATCTCAGTGGATCTCATGATATTTGCATATTCATGATTCAGAGAATTTCATAACTCAAGACCTGATTCAGGACAAGAAAGAGAGGATAAATGGCACATCAGCCATACAAAAGTGAGATGGTGATGGTCCAAGTCCTAATCCCACTTGAGGAAATGCATGCCCTGCTCCATTTCCAAACACTTTGTGGACAGAGGTCCTTTCACTGAAGAACCAGCACCCACAGGACGCATTCCTCACAGTGAACCCATATTTGATTAGCATGGAGACAATCTGGATCATTTCTTGGACCATCACTATGACACTGAGCAGATGCCTTTGCCTCATTCTGGTCTCATCAGCCACCCGCACAGACCACTGGTGACTCTGAGAAAGAGACTGCTGTATGTCCCATGTGAGTGTCCAGCAGGGCCTATGGACAAGCTATCTGCTGGGTGCTCCTGAGACAATGTCTTCAGCATCTGCCTGAGATCCTAAGATCTTTAACAGAAGACTTTTAGTTTACTGATTTGGCCTGTGATGTGTGATTGGCGCTGATTTTCTCATAAGACTGACAATAGCAATGAAGGGTTGGCATAGCAATTAGGAGTTCTTCATGAACTCCCAGCTCTCAAAATAATTTCCAGGGAATCTGTGTTTTGAATAAGCTTGGGTTTTATTTCTCACTCTATTGAAAATAATTTTGTGATGTATTTACATCAGGAAACAAGACGCTCTAACAAGAAAGCTGTTTTTAGGTGAGGTGCAAAGTAGTGGAGAGATGGAGGTGTCCTTGAATTCTCAGAATTGCTGGAACTTGAATACCAAGTTCACCTCTGAAAGGCAGTAGTCTATCTGTGAGGATATCAATCAGCTCTGCCTTCAGGAATCTTTGGATGTGGAAAAGATCAAGAGTGTGATTTATTTTTATCCATCGTGGTTAGAGGGAAACTTCCGGTCCCAGGAAGTGGGTGATTTTAACAGAAGCACCTGAGACCTTTCCTTCTGAGTCGTTTTGAATCCTGAGATCTATTGGAGATCTTAGGAGAAAGCAATGGGGCAGATCTCCATTCTCCTTAATGTGTGATCCTGAGGATGTGGCCTGACCTCTGTACACTTCCATGTTAAAAGATGTAGATTGGGGATTGCAGTGACAATTTTATATGCAAACTCTATAATAGGTCAGCACTGGAGAATAGTCTCATCACCAAGATTACTGCAATTACCTTTCCTGGGAACCAGAGAGAACCTCCGTGACCCCTCTCATCTGAGCACACAAGGAACTCTGCTTCTGCCCTGACAGATCACACCTGTGACATGGGGCAGGACAACGACAATCAAGTCTAGTGTCCTCATTCATATATTGACCAATCTAGCTCGATCCTTCTATCTCTGAAAGGCCCTCTCCTCCACTGAATTGCATGAACATACCTTTGGGTGTGGGGCATTACAGCTTTGTTATTTGATATTAGTTTAGTGAATTACATAATAAATAATCTGCCTCCATGGACGCTGGCAACAGGAGAATCATCAGAAGCTGGGTGAGCCATATAATCAGGACAAAACTGTGCTCTCTTCTTCGGACCTGGAAAGAGTGGGCTGACCTTGTGTGGGGCAACAGAGGGGAGGAGACAGACCAAACATCCAGAACCAGGTGAGCACCTCACTTACCAGGTAGTCTCTGGGCCTTTTGTTTGAACACATGCAGAAGGACCTGTGCTCACCTTCAGGGAAATGGTGAACTTGGAGAAAAGATCACAGTGACCAATAATTTTTTACTTATCGAGAAAAAAGTGTCATAGGTCTCTATGCATCAGTATGCATGTGTACAGGTTGCTACACAAAAAATAGGAAATTATATTAGCTGGAAAGAAAACCAAAGAGCTTCTGAATGTGTAGATGTTGTTATTCTCAAATATGCTAGCTCCCGTTTTAGGATGCTGCTCCCTAGGGGCCAGGACACTGGGGCCGACAGAACATGCTGCTGAGGCTCAGTTCTGGACAAGAGCTACTGAGAACCAGAGACTCACTTCTTCCACACAGCCTCACTGATGGATGAAGGCTCTGCCCTGGGTGCAACAGCACTGAAGACGTTGGCCCCCTGGTTCCCAACCCTGCTTCTATGGAAGAAGGTCTACCCCAGCAGGAGCTGCATGCTGATAAAGTGGAAAGTTTCTCCCCAACCCTGCACTGAGCACTCAGCTCCTACATTAAAGAAGAAAAACACTCCTAATCTCCACCTGCAGAATCTTATCTTGGAGCTCTGTCTCAGGAGCGGGGGTGAGGCTGAAGTTTGGTCATAAAATAGAGTCCCGAATCTGGTCTTGAAGGACCTGACTTCATTTACAGCAGAGTGTGGAGAATTAGAAAGCCCAAGAGTTGCTTCAAAAATGGTGGATGCTGTGGTAAAATGCACTTGGACGGAGATGGGTGAATGCATGGGAGATCCAGGCTAAACTGCAGGGTTGCTGGCCTGCAGGAGAGAACCAAGAAGAAAGAGAGCTGGGAAGAGTTCTCCTGGGATCAGTACAAATGTCAGACACTGTTTGTTCAAAGGCGCCCATGTTTGTTTGGTTCCATCTGTAGAGCAACTTAGACCTCAGTGCATTGTTGAAAATATAAACTTCCAACTGCAACTAGTGGAGCTCAACATCTGCTCCTGGTCAGGGAAGAGACAGAGAGAGCCCAGCCCAAACCAATGACATGCGAGGGTGACAGTGAAATCCACAACTGTGTCTCTGGGGATCTTTCAGGCAGGCCTTCTGTCACTCAGAAGAAAGTCTGGAGTTCACCTGTAATGCTTTATGTCAAATTTTCAAAGACATTCATGTTGTTTTTAGTTTCTAACATACACACCACACACACACACACACACACACACACACACAATGTTAAACATCTGAATACATGTGTGTGAACATATGATTTTAATGCTTTGTAGGATATACTTAGGAGTGAGAGTTCTAGGTCATGGATTAAGGACATGTTTAATTTTATAGGAAACTGTAAATGATTTTCCCAGAAACTGTTTCATTTTGCATTCCCACTAGCAATATATTAGTCTCTAGGGTGCCTGACTTCTTCACCGATGCTGATATTGTCAGTATTTCTTCTTTATTTTTTGTCTTTCTAGAAAGTCTATGGTAGTGTCTCCTTTTGGTCTTGATTTGCAGTTCTCTAGTGGAAAATCACATTCATATGCTGGTGTGTCATCTGTACATCTTCGAGGTTTGCCGGTTCATATTATAATTACATTGGTAGATATATGACTTGAAAATATTTTCTCCTTTGCAGCTTGTCCTTAATTTTCTTGATAGTCACTTGAGTAGAAAATGTTTTAAAATTTGAAGTTCAACTAATATTATTTTCATTTATTGGTCACAATTTTAATTTTCAGTATTGTTGATCAACTGTTAATCATATTTTAATTATATTTGTTTTTATTTTATATGTATGAATTTGTGGGGAGTGACTGCAATTTTGTTACATATATATATTGCATAGTAGTCTTGGCTTTAATGTATCCATGATCCAAATAATGTACATTGTACCCATTAAGTAATTTCTCACCATTCTCCCACCTTCTGCTCTCCCATCTTTCTGAGTCTCCAATGTCCATCATTCCTTTCTCTATGTCCCTGTGCACATATGAGTTAGCTCTCATTTATAAGTGAGAACATGTGGTGTGTGATGTTCTGTTTCTCAATTATTATACTTAAAATAATGATGAATTCAATCCATGTAGCTGCAAAAGATATGATTGCATTCCTTAATATGGCTGGATAGTATTTAAATGTATATATATGTAACATTTTCTTTATAAAATTATCTGTTGTTAGGCATAGGTTAATTCCTAAGTTTGATGACTGGGCTATTGTGAATAGTTCTGCAAGAAAACAAAAGTCTGCTTATCATTCTGATATAATGATTTATTTTTCCTTTAGGTAGTTGTTTGTGGTTATCAAATCAAAGTAGTTCTACTTTTACTTCTTTGAAAAATCTCCATACTGTTTTCCATAGAGGCTGTGCTAATCTACATCCTCACAACAAGTGTCCGAGCGTTCCTTTTGCCTTCAATCCTCACCAATACCTGTTATTTTTGGCTCTTTAACAGTAGCCATTCTGACTGGTTTAAGAAATATCATTGCAGTTTTAATTTGCATCTCCCTGATAATTAGTGCTGTTTAGCATTGTTTACTTATTTATCATCCAGCATTTTCCTGTGTATATCAATACATCAACTGGTGTACCTTAAATACATACAATTTTATTTGTCAACTTTAGCTTCATAAAGCTGAAAATGTAACTCAGTCTTATAATAAAAAAATGCATACTTATATTTCTACATATTTTATCAATATGTGAGAATATAAACAGAAAAACTTGTATGAAAATAGTTATAACAGTTTGTTTATAATATTTATGTTGGAAAGAAATTTAAATTTCATCAACAGGAAAACAAATATACATATTGTCATTACTTCACATAATAAACTGATTACTTAATAAACTGTCATTTACTGATGTTATGGATTGATTCAGATATGAAATATTCATATGTGTATTAGTACGTACATATGTATATATATGATGACAAAACCTTGAGACATGAAATTACATAAATAAACCTAAAAAATAGCAAAAATAAGTTCAAAACAGAAAAAATTAACCTATAGTGACAAAAATTAGAACATTTTTCTATTTGCATTTTTCTGATGGTTAGTGATGATGAGAATCTTTTAAAATATTGCTGGCCACCTGTAAGTCTTCTTTTCAGAAGTGTCTGTTCTTGTTATTTGCCCATTTATTACTGGGTTATTTGTCTTTTGATTCTTGATTTGTTTAAGTTTCCTATACATTCTTGATATGGTTTGATTGTGTCCCCACACAAATCTTATTATGAATTGTTGCTCCCATAATTACCATGTGTTGTGGGAGAGGCCCCGTGGGAGATAATTGAATCATGGTGGGGGGGTCTTTCCCATGCTATTCTCATGATAGTGAATTAGTCTCATGAGATCTGGTGATTTGATAAAGGGGAGTTTCCCTGCATGAGTTCTCCTCTCTTGCTGATGATTTTATAAAGGGGAGTTTCCCTGCATGTCCTCTCTTCTCTTGTATGCCACCATGTGATATGTGCCTTTCACATTCTGCCATGATTTCGAGGCTTCCCCAGCAACATGGAAGTGTGAGTCTATTAAACCTCTTTCTCTTGTAAATGCCCAGTCTCAGGTATGTCTTTATCAGCAGCATGAAAAGCAACTAATACAGTAAATTGGTATCAGTTGAGTGAAGTGCTACTGATAAGATACTCAAAAACATAAAAGCGAATTTGGAACTGGAAAACACGCTGAGGATGAAACAGTTTGGAGGGCTCAGAAGAAGACAGAAAAAAATGTGTGAAAGTTTGAAACTCTCTAGAGATTTGTTGAATGGCTTTGGCCAAAATGCTGATAATGATGTGAACAATAAAATCCAGGCTGAGGTGGCCTCAGATGGAGACGAGGAACTTGTTGGGAACTGGAGCAAAGTTGACTCTAGTTAGGCTTTAGCAAAGATACTGGTGGCATTTTGCCTCTGCCTTAGAGATTTGTGGAACTTTGAGCTTGAGAGAGATGATACCAGGTATCTGGCAGTAAAAAATTCTAAGCAACAAAGTATTCAAGGTGTGACTTGGGTGCTGTTAAACACACTCAGTTTTAAAAAGGAGGTAGAACATAAAAGTTCAGAAAATTTGCAGCCCGACAATGCAATAGAAAATAAAATCCCATTTTCTTAGGATAAATTCAAACCAGCTGTGTAAATTTACATAAGTAATGAGGACCCAAATGTTGGTCACCAAGACAATGCAGAAAATGTTTCAGGGCATGTCAGAGACTTTTGTGGAAGGTTCTCCCATCGTAAGCCAGAGACCTAGGAGGAAAAAATGGTTTCATGGGCTAGGCTCAGGGTCCCTCTGCTGTGTGCAGTCTAAGGACCCGGTTCCTTGCATCGGAGCTGCTCCAGCCATGATTAAAAGGGGCCAAGGTACATACAACTCAGGCTGTGGCTTCAAGGGGTGAAAGCCCCAAGCCTTAGCATCTTCCATTTGGTGTTGAGCCTGCAGGTGCACAGAAGTCAAGAATTGAGGTTTAATAACCTCTGCCCAGATTTCGGAGGATGTATGCAAATGCCTGGATGTCCAGACAGAAGGTGGCTGCAGGGAGGGGCGCACATGGGAACCTCTGTTAGGGGCAGCGAGGAAAGAAAATGTGGGGTGTGTGCTTTCACACAGAGTCCCCACTGGTGCATTGCCTAGTGAAGCTATGATTAGAAGGCCACAGTTATTCAGACCCCAGAATAGTAGATCCACCAACAGCTTGCACCATGCACCTAGAAAAGCCATGGACACTCAGAGCAAGCCAGTGAAAGCAGCTGGGTGAAAGACTGTACCCTGCAAAGCCAGAGGCATATAGCTGCCCAAGACCATGGGAACCCAACACTTACATCAGCATGACCTGGATGTGAGACATGGAGTCAAAATAGAACTTTTTTGAGCTTTAAGATTTGACTGTCCCACTGGATTTTGGACTTGTACAGGGCCTTTAGCCCCTTTGTTTTGGCCAATTTCTGCCATTTGGAATTGCTCTATTTACCCAATACCTGTACTCCCATTGTGTCTAGGAAGTAACTAACTTACTTTTGATTTTACAGGCTCGTAGGCAGAAGGGACTTGCCTTGTCTCAGATGAGGCCTTGGAATGTGGACATTTCAGTTAATGTTGAAATAAGTTAAGAATTTGGGACTGTTGGGAAGGCATGATCCATTTTGAAATGTGTGTACATGAGATTTAGGAGGAGCCAGGGGCAGAATGATATGATTTGACTGTGTCCCCACCCAATTCTCATCTTAATTGGAGCTTCAGTAATTTCCTAATGTTGTGGAATAAACCCCCTGTGAGATAATTAAATCGTGGGGGTGGGTCTTTCCCATGCTATTCTCTTGAGAGTGAATGTCTCATAATATCTGATAGTTTTACAAAGGGGGATTTTCCTGCACAAGTTCTCTTTTCTTGTCTGCTGCCATATGGGACGTGCCTTTCACATTCCACCATGACTGTGAGGCCTCTCTAGCCTTGTGGAACTGTGGATCAAACCTCTTCTTCTTCTTCTTTTTTGATAAATTGCCTAATATCGGGTATGTCTTTATTAGCAGCATGAAAACCAACTAATACAATTCTGGATATTAGGGCATTGTTGGATGCAACATTTGTGAATAACTTCCCACAATCTGTAGGTTGTCTGCTTACTATGCTGATAGTTTTGTTTGTTTGCTTGGTTGGTTGGTTAGCTGGTTGGTTTGCTGCATAGTAACTCTTTAGCAAATTAGTCTCTCCTTATCTATTTTTGTTTTTGTTGCAATTGCTTTTGGATACTTAGCCAAAAAGTATTTGTCAAAGCTGGTGTCGAGAAGAGTATTTTCATGTTGTCTTCAAGGATTTTTATAGTTTGATGTCTTACATTTAAATCTTTTATCAATTTTGAGTTAATTTTTATATATGTTGAAAGCAGACATCCAGTTTGAATCTTTGTCATATGGCTAGCTAGTTGTCCCAGTACCATTTATGGAACAGGGAATTCCTTTCTCATTTCTTGTTTTTTTGTCAGCCTTATCAAATATCATATGGTTGTAGGTGTGCAGCCTCACACCACTCAAATTTTTATCACTAAAAAGTCAAAAACCAATGGATACTGATGGGGCTGTGATGAAAAGAAAACACTTACACACTGTTAATGGGAATATAAATTAGTCCACCCACTATGGACTAATTCCAACCTAAAATGGAGATATTATATGAACCAGCTATCCTTCTACATGGTATACACTACAAGGTAAACAAATAATTCTACCAAAGAGACACATGTGTGTGTATGTTTATTGCTGTGTTATTCACAGTGGCAAAGACAAAGATCAGCCCAGATGCACATCAATGGTAAAGTGGATATATAAAATGTGGTATATGTAAAATGTATAATACTACACAGCCATAAAAAAGAATGAAATCATGTCCTTTGCAGCAAAACAAATGGAGCTGGAGTTCTTAATCCTAAACAAATTAATTCAGGAAAAGAAAACTGAACACCACATATTCTCCTAAGTGGGACCTCAACATTGAGCACACATGGATAAATATGGGAGCAACAGACACTGTGGACTGCTAGACAGTGGAGGGAGAGGGTGATGAAATCTGTATTCCAAACCTCAGCATCACCCAATAATCCCATGTAACAAATCCACACATGAACCCTCTGTTTCTAAATTATAAAGTTGAAATAAAAAAAAAATCCTTATGTGAGAACTAACTGGAAGCACTGAAGAGGACACTTTGTGGGGAGATGGACCTGTTCCTCACCCTCACTTAGCTGCTGTAGACAAGTATGTGCACATTTGCCTGAAACCCTCTAACTGTACCTGGAAAATCTGTGCATTTTGTATATGCTAATTTTATCTCACAAAAATGGAAAATAGACAATTGTAGAAAAATATTTTATATTAAAATTAAAATCTTAAAATAAATATGAAAATTCAAATACAAAATGAGAATGTGATTGTTACAATAATTATTAATGTGCATTCGGTTATATCTACTAGAATAAAATCACAGAAATAAGAAAGATAAATGTAACATCTGAAAATTAAAAAATTAATGAACACACTGAAGACACCTGGGACCCACAGGTGGGGTGACTTGACCTTCAGTCATCCTCTTGGTGATTTGAGGGTTTTCCCAGGAAACGATGAGACATAGTTTCTCAATGGGGCTCTGGTGACCCTGGTGAGATGTCTGAAGGTCCCCGAGGCCTGACCATCCAGCCAGCGCCCCTGGCCTGTGGATGCCCTGCCTGCCCTGCAGAGGCCGTTGGCAGTGCCACCTGGCTTTTGGCCGGGTCCTGGGGAGGCAGAGAGAGGCCAATTTTGGTTCTCACTCCTGGCCCCC
Organism: Pan troglodytes; assembly: GCF_028858775.2. Classification (NCBI taxonomy): domain Eukaryota; kingdom Metazoa; phylum Chordata; class Mammalia; order Primates; family Hominidae; genus Pan; species Pan troglodytes. The sequence continues at coordinate 38,199,753 of NC_072416.2, read as the reverse complement.
CAGAGGTCACAGTGAGGAGCCAGTAGGGAGAGGATAGGAGAAGAGGAGGAGGAGGAGCGGTGTCCCCGGCAGCAGGATTCCCACTTGGAGCACAAAGTGAAGCAAGCACAGGGGAGGGGGAATAGAATCAGTCCCCCACAGCAAGCACAGAAAGGAGGAGCTGCGCAGAAGGCAGAGCCCCCCAGCCCCTGGGGTCTGGCTGGGGAAGGTCCGCACTTGGGGAAAGCTGGGAGCTGTTGAAGGTTTGGGGGGAGGGGAAATGGGTTGTGTTTCTTCATTTCTTTTTTTGTTTTTGACTTTGTTGGTTCATCCTTATTTTCTAGCTTTGGATCATTTTTGTACCAAGGCGAGCAAGCCTTTTTGAAAAATAACAAAAGAGGAAAAAAAAATCCCTCCTGGAAAAAAAAAAAAAACCCTGGAAAATAGAAAAAAAAAAAAGGACCTCATAAATGATGCAATTACTTTTAATTGCAGGCAACTCTTTACATTTAAGTGAAGTGTCTTAACATTTTATACGGTTTTAAAAATATATTTACATATTATATATATAATATACGTAATATAAATATATATAAATATTTTAAAAAGAAAAAAGAAAACCATGGCACTCTTCCTGGCCACTGTTTTGGCAGGGGAGAGGGGCTGGGGGGGCGGGCAGGTCGGCCTGGCTTCTGTGGTCCCAGTGAAATGGTCTGGTTTTATTTGGCTGTACAGAGATCCCCTGACTTAGGAGGGGAGGGGGGAGTGGTGCCCCCTCCTCCCTCCACTCCATTACTCTCTGCTTGCTACTTCGCTTGCCCCCAGCTCCCACCCTCAGCCCTGTGACTGGAATGTGTGCCCCACCGTCATTGTCCTGAGTTGAATGTCCCTTTGTGGGGGAGGTGGGGGGGCAGTGTCCATCCACGAAGGGGCAGAAGGAGGGAGCCACGGGCCCTGCCCCACCTGCTCGGGGGAAGCCCAGTGGGATTTGCATCTTTCTTTCCCTTTGGTTCCTGCACATTTATGGGCTGGGAGGCATCTGTGTGGAATTGCGTGCAGCCTGTGTGTGTGCTGGCTCAAGCCCATGTACTGTGTGTGCAGGCGCATGGCGCCTGCACCCACAGGCATGGCCGAGCACATGTGTGGGGGAAGGCGTGGGCACATAGGTGCATGTAACCTGTTTGCGCATTGGCACGTTCCTACCTGCATGTTAGCGTGAGAGGAGCTTTGTGTGTGAGAACATGTGTAATTGTGTGCAGACATGCCGAGCGCCAGAGACTTGTGTGTGGGCCACGTACATGTGGACAGAGATGCATACATGGAGGTGCATGTAATCTGTGTCTCTGAGTGTGTGTGTGCACGTATGTGTGCTGGTGCAGACCCAGGTGTGTGGGTGTGCCTCTGTGTGCGTGTGTTCCATCATCCCTGCACCACTGGCTCCAGATCCCTTCCTGAGCCCCCGTCCCCACTGGCCCTCTAAGAGCCTGCAACACATCAGTGCCCCCAGCTGCATGCGCCTTGCTGCTCTGTCCATCAGTGTGTGCTTGACCAAGAGAAAACTAAGATGTCTCGGGGGACCCCTGTACCTGGTCCTCTCAGCCCCCGCCCACAGTGCTGTGTTACTCGCATGGGGGATTTCCTGCCCCTTCCACAATATGCTGTTTCCCCCAGGAGCCTCAGGCCTGAGGCTGGGAGTGGGGTCCCCAGGGGGCCCCCTGGGGTGAGCCCCAGCTCCACACCCTGCCCCATCCACCCTGTAGGGCCCATGTTGGTGTAGCGGTGATGGCTTCTGTGGATATTCTGTGACCTCTGTTGGTGTAACTTGACAATGTCTAAATGGAAAAGGGTTGCTGTGTTTTCTCTGTCTCTTTTTTAATGTCCTTTTTTCTTCTCCCCACCTCCCTGCTCTCTTTCCTTTTCAGTTTTTCTAGCCAAGTGTTTGGGGCTTTAATAAAACTTGTTTCTTTTTCCTCTCCTGGATCTCCTTCCTATAGGCTGATGTCTCATTATTTCTCTGCTTCACTCTGGAGGATCTGGAAGGTGCTGGGATGGGTGGTGTGGCAGGTGGGGAATCCCTGGCAGCCACTGGCCTTCAGCTGGCAGAGCATGAAGGGGAGGACAGAACAGGGCCCCTGGGATTAGCCAGGTGGGCTGGTGTAACACCAGTAATCCCAGCTACTCGGGTGGCTGAGGCATGAGAATCGCTTGAACCCAGGAGGTGGAGGTTGCAGTGAGCCGAGATTGCACCACTGAGCTCCAGCCTGGGTGACAGAGCGAGACCCTGTCTCAAAAAACAAAAACAAAACAAAACAAAAAAACAGTTCTCGGCTTGGCATTCCAGGAGGTGTCCTGCCTAACCCTCACAACCATCGGTGAGGTAGCTACCGGCACTACCTACTCAGGCAAGTGACAAAGCTCAGAGATGTTGGGCATCTTACCCAGAGTCATACAATTGGTAGGTTGTAGACAAACCAGTAAGTTTGAATCCAGCTCTGCCTGACACCAAAGCCCATGGTTACCCTAAAACCAAGCAGGGCTGATGACCTCCAGCAGTCCCCTGAATTGGGTCTCAGCCTCCTGCCCTTTGAGTGAGATGACCCTTGGTGGGGGTCCACCAATATTTTCTTTCTTTTCTTTTTTTTCTTTTTTTTAGACGGGGTCTCCCTCTGTCACCCAGGCTGGAGTGCATGATTACAGCTCACTATAGCCTCAACTTCCCTGGGCTCAGGTAATCGTCCCATCTCAGCCTCCCAAGTAGCTGGAACTACAGGTGCCTGCCACCACACCTGGCTACATTTTTTGTATTTTTTGTAGAGACGAGGTTTCGCCATGTTGCCCAGGCTGGTCTCGAACTCCTGAGCTCAAGCGATCTGCCCACCTCGGCCTTCCAAAGTGCTGGGATTACAGGCGTGAACCACCAAGCCTGGCCACACCCATCTTTTCTAGATGCAGCAGCTTTCAAACCCGTAAAGTGGTAACAATACAAAATGCATTTGACACCTCTGTGCTTTAGGTATGTACAGACATGTGCACAAACAGCCACAGCAAAGCAGCACCTGCTACACAGAGCACCATGGTGTATGCCACGGGTCCTGATTGGGTTTTACAGGCTTTCCCGGAATTCTGAAGGCTGTGCCACTGTTCCAGCATGTTCTAAGAGTTCCCGAGGCTGCTTTCCAGCTGTTCTGCATGACTGAGGGCTGGCATGTTACCGAATCTCTTCTCCCACCTCAGCCTCACTTCACTTCCATCCCTGAAGGTAGTGACCATGTCCTGGAGCCACAATCTTCCAGTCATCACAGGGGCCCCAGTTGCAGTTTCTTCTCCTAAAGACCTCTTTGGAGACAGAGGGCAGCAACCTGCCTACTGTCTGCAGGGAATGCCCCTCCATGAGTCACCCACCCACCAAAGCCCAGCAACCCTTGAGACTCACAGAAAGCCAGTCCCCAGCCTGCCGGTAGCTCATCCCTATGTCCTTTTTAGAATGTCAGCAGATCTTGCCTTCTCTCTGCCATCCTATTCCCCAAAAACTGGGAGAGGAGCCAAAAAAAAACCCTCTCCCAGAATCACTGCACTCATGACAGTTCAAGATCAAGTAACAAACAGAACCATCCGCTGCACACCTGGAAGGAGGCCAGCACTCATTCAGCCGCCAGATGCCTATCCAGGATGCACTCCCTGTGAGGCACTGCTCATCCACTCCTTGGGGCTGGGGCTCTGTCTGGCAGGGGAGCTGCCAGGACAGCCAGCAGACAGAACACAGACACCCGAGCTCAACCAAGGCAGGTGCTGGGAGCACACAGGAAGGAGGCCAGTGACAGGTGTGGCGGGGAGTAGCAGGGTTGGTCACATTTGAGAGGAGACCTTGTGGGTGGGTGAGGAGTGGGCTTTGGGGGTGCTGGTGGCTGAGGGTTCCAGGCACAAGGCCCTGGGTGGGACGTAACCAGTGGGTTCTGGAAAATGAAGGAAATCCAAGAAGAGTGAGGAGGGGAAAGTGCAGTGTGGTGGGCAGAAGACACCTCATGTGAGGCCTTATGGGCTGTGGTAAGGAAGGTGCCATGGAAAACAAAAGGAGGGTTTAAAGTAAGAAAGTGTCATGAACTGACATGTTGTTTCAGAAGTTGTCTCAGAGTGGGCTGGGCGTGGTGGCTCACGCCTGTAATCCCAGCACTTAGGGAGGCCGAGGTGGGCAGATCCATTCCATTCCATCCCATTACATTCCGGTTGATTCCATTCCATTCCATTCCATTCCATTTCATTCCATTCCATTCCATTCCGGTTGATTGCATTCCATTCCATTCCGTTCCATTCTTGTTGATTACATTCCACTCCGTTCCATTCCATTCTATTCATTTCCATTCGGGTTGATTCCATTCCACTCCATTCCTATCAATTCCATTCCATTCCATTCCATTCCATTCCATTCCATTCCATTCCGGTTGATTGCATTCCATTCCATTCCATTCCATTCTTGTTGATTACATTCCACTCCGTTCCATTCCATTCTATTCATTTCCATTCGGGTTGATTCCATTCCATTCCATTCCATTCTATTCCATTCCATTCCATTCCGGTTGATTCCATTTCATTCCATTCCTTTAGGGTTGATTCCATTAAATTCCATTCCATTCCATTCCATTCCATTCCATTCCTTTGCATTCCTTTCCATTCGGGTTGATTCCATTCCATTCCATTCCATTCCATTCCATTCTGGTTGATTCCATTGCATTCCATTCCTTTCCGTTCCATTCCACTCCATTCCATTCCATTCTGGTTGATTCCCTTCCATTCCATTCCATTCCATTCCAATCCATTCGGGTTGATTCCATTCCATTCGATTCCATTCCATTCCATTCGATTCCATTCCATTCCATTCCATTCCATTCCATTCTGGTTGATTCCTTTCCATTCCATGCCATTCCATTCCATTACATTTGGTTTGATTCCATTCCGTTCCATTCCATTCCATTCCATTCGGGTTGATTCCATTCCATTCCATTCTATTCCATTCCATTCGGGTTGATACTACTCCATTCCATTCCATTTCATTCCTTCCCATTCCCTTCCATTCGGATTGATCCTTTCCATTCCATTCCATTCCATTCCATTCCATTCCATTCGCGTTGATTCCATTCCACTGCATTCTATTCCATTCCGTTCCATTCCATTCAGTTCGAGTTGACTCCGTTCCATTCCATTCCATTTCATTCCGTTCCATTCCCTTCCATTCGCGTTGATTCCATTCCATTCCATTCCATTCCATTCCATTCCATTCCATTCCATTCCATTCCGTTCCATTCGAGTTGATTCCATTCCATTCCATTCCATTCAATGCCATTCCATTCCATTCCATTCAATTCGGGTTGATTCCATTCCATTGCATTCCATTCCATTCCATTCTATTCCATTCGGGGTGATTCCATTCCATTCCATTCCATTCCATTCCATTCAATTAGGTTTGATGCCATTCGGTTCCATTCCATTCCATTCCATTCCATTCCATTCCATTCGGGTTGATTCCATTCCATTCCATTCCATTCCCTTCGATTCTATTCTTTTGGGTTGATTCCATTCCATTCCATGCCATTCCATTCCATTCCATTCCATTCCTTTCCATTCCATTCCATTCAGGTTGATTCCATTCCATTCCATTCCATTCCATTCCATTCTATTCCATTCATGTTGATTCCTTACCATTCCATACCATTAAATTCCATTCCATTACATTAGGGTTGATTCCATTCCATTCCATTCCATTCCATTCCACTCCATTCCGGTTGATTGCATTCCATTCCATTCCATTCCATTCGCGTTGATTACATTCCACTCCGTTCCATTCCATTCTATTCCTTTCCATTCGGGTTGATTCCATTCCACTCCATTCCATTCCATTCCATTCCATTCCATTCCGGTTGATTCCATTCCACTCCATTCCATTCCATTCCATTCCATTCCATTCCATTCCATTCCACTCCATTCCTTTCGTCTTGATTCCGTTCCATTCCATTCCATTCCATTCCGTTCCATTCCATTCCATTCCATTCCATTCCTTTCAGGTTGATTCCATTCCATTCCATTCCATTCCATTCCATTCCATTTGATTCTGTTCCATTCCATTCCATTCTATTCCATTCCATTCCATTCCGGTTGATACTATTCCATTCCATTCCATTCCATTCCTTCCCTTTCCATTCCATTCGGGTTGATTCCATTTCATTCCATTCCATTCCATTCCATTCCATTCCATTCCATTCAATTCGCGTTGATTCCATTCCACTCCATTCTATTCAATTCCGTTCCATTCCATTCAGTTCAGGTTGATACCATTCCATTCCATTCCATTCCCTTCTATTCCATTCCATTCCATTTGGTTTGTTTCCATTCCATTCCTTTCCATTCCATTCCATTAGGGTTGATTCCATTCCGTTCCATTCTATTCCATTCCATTCCATTCGGGTTGATTCTATTCCATTCCATTCCATTCCATTCCATTCCATTCCTTCCCATTCCATTCCATTCGGGTTGATTCTGTTCCATTCCATTCCATTCCATTCCATTCCATTCCATTCCATTCCATTCCATTCCTTTCGCGTTGATTCCATCCCATTGCATTCCATTCCATTCCATTCCATTCCATTCCGTTCCATTCCGCTCCATTCGGTTTGATTTGATTCCATTCCATTCCATTCCATTCTCTTCGTTTTCATTCCATTCCATTCCATTCAATTCCGTTCCATTCCATTCCATTCTGATTGATTCCATTCCATTGCATTCCATTGCATTCCATTGCATTCCATTCCATTACATTCCATTCCCTTCCATTCGGGTTCACTCCATTCCATTCCATTCCACTCCATTCCATTCCATTCCGTTCCATTTTTTTCCATTCCATTCCATTCCATTTGCGTTGGTTCCATTCCGTTCCATTGCATTCCATTCCTTTAGGGTTGATTCCATTAAATTCCATTCCATTCCATTCCATTCGATTCCATTCCTTTGCATTCCATTCCATTCGGGTTGATTCCATTCCATCCCACCCCATCCCATTCCATTCCATTCCATTCCATTCCATTCCATTCCATTCCGGTTGATTCCATTGCATTCCATTCCTTTCCGTTCCATTCCACCCCATTCCATTCCGTTCGGGTTGATTCCATTCCATTCCATTCCATTCTATTCCATTCCATTCCATTCCGGTTGATTCCATTTCATTCCATTCCTTTAGGGTTTATTCCATTAAATTCCATTCCATTCCATTCCATTCCATTCCATTCCTTTGCATTCCTTTCCATTCGGGTTGATTCCATCCCATTCCATCCCATTCCATTCCATTCCATTCCATTCCATTGTGGTTGATTCCATTGCATTCCATTCCTTTCCGTTCCGTTCCACTCCATTCCATTCCATTCTGGTTGATTCCATTCCATTCCATTCCATTCCATTCCATTCCATTCCATTCCAATCCATTCGGGTTGATTCCATTCCATTCGATTCCATTCCATTTAATTCCATTCCATTCCATTCTGGTTGATTCCTTTCCATTCCATGCCATTCCATTCCATTACATTTGGTTTGATTCCATTCCGTTCCATTCCATTCGGGTTGATTCCATTCCATTCCATTCTATTCCATTCCATTCGGGTTGATACTATTCCATTCCATTCTATTTCATTCCTTCCCATTCCATTCCATTCGGGTTGATCCATTCCATTCCATTCCATACCATTCCATTCCATTCCATTCCATTCCATTCGCGTTGATTCCATTCCACTGCATTCTATTCCATTCCGTTCCATTCCATTCAGTTCGGGTTGACTCCATTCCATTCCATTCCATTTCATTCCGTTCCATTCCCTTCCATTCCATTCGCGTTGATTCCATTCCATTGCATTCCATTCCATTCCGTTCCATTCGAGTTGATTCCATTCCATTCCATTCCATTCAATGCCATTCCATACCATTCCATTCAATTCGGGTTGATTCCATTCCATTGCATTCCATTCCATTCCATTCTATTCCATTCGGGGTGATTCCATTCCATTCCATTCCATTCCATTCCATTCCATTCCATTCAATTAGGTTTGATTCCATTCGGTTCCATTCCATTCCTTTCCATTCCATTCCATTCCATTCCATTCGGGTTGATTCCATTCCATTCCATTCCATTCCCTTCCATTCTATTCTTTTGGGTTGATTCCATTCCATTCCATGCCATTCCATTCCATTCCATTCCATTCCTTTCCATTCCATTCCATTCAGGTTGATTCCATTCCATTCCATTCCATTCCATTCTATTCCATTCAGGTTGATTCCTTACCATTCCATACCATTAAATTCCATTCCATTCCATTAGGGTTGATTCCATTCCATTCCATTCCATTCCATTCCATTCCATCCCATTCCTTTCGGGTTGGTTCCATTCCGTTCCATTGCATTCCATTCCATTCCATTCGGTTTGATTCCATTCCATTCCATTCCATTCCATTCCATTCCATTCCATTCCATTCCATTCCATTTCTTTCCATTCCATTCCATTCGGGTTGATTCCATTTCATTCCATTCCATTCCATTCCATTCCATTCCATTCCATTCCATTCCATTTCCTTCCATTCGGGTTGATTCCACTCAATTCCATTCCATTCCATTCCTTTCCTTTCGGGTTGGTTATATTCCATTCCATTCCATTCCTTTCCATGCCATTCCATTCCATTCGCGTTGATTCCATTCCACTCCATTCTATTCCATTCCGTTCCATTCCATTCAGTTCGTGTTGATTCCACTCCATTCCATTCCATTCCCTTCTATTCCATTACATTCCGTTCGGTTTGTCTCCATTCCATTCCTTTCCATTCCATTCCATTAGGGTTGATTCCCTTCCGTTTCATTGTATTCCGTTCCATTGCATTCGGGTTGATTCTATTCCATTCCATTCCATTCCATTCCTTCCCATTCCATTCCATTCGGGTTGATTCTGTTCCATTCCATTCCATTCCATTCCATTCCATTCCATTCCATTCCATTTGCTTTGATTCCATTCCATTGCATTGCATTCCATTCCATTCCATTCCATTCCATTCCATTCCATTTCATTCCATTCGCGTTGATTCCATTCCATTGCATTGCATTCCATTCCATTCCATTCAATTCCATTCCGTTCCATTCCGTTCCATTCGGTTTGATTTGATTCCATTCCATTCCATTCCATTCCATTGTCTTCGTTTTGATTCCATTCCATTCCATTCAATTCCGTTCCATTCCATTCCATTCTGATTGCTTCCATTCCATTGCATTCCGTTGCATTCCATTGTATTCCATTCCATTCCATTCCATTTCCTTCCATTCGGGTTCACTCCATTCCATTCCATTCCACTCCATTCCATTCCATTCCGTTCCATTTTTTTCCATTCCATTCCATTCCATTTGCGTTGGTTCCATTCCGTTCCATTGCATTCCATTCCATTCCATTGAGGTTGATTCCATTCCTTTCCATTCCATTCCATTCCCTTCCGTTCCATTCCATTCCATTCCATTCGGGTTGATTCCATTCCATCCCATCCCATCCCATCCCATTCCATTCCATTCCATTCCATTCCATTCCATTCCATTCCATTCGGGTTGATTCCATTCCATCCCATCCCATCCCATTCCATTCCATTCCATCCCATTCCATTCCATTCCATTCCATTCCATTCCATTCCATTCGGGTTGATTCCATTCCATTCCATTCTATTCCATTCCATTCCATTCGGGTTGATACTTTTCCATTCCATTCAAATCCATTCCTTCGCATTCCATTCCATTCGGGTTGATTCCATTCCATTCCGTTCCATTCCATTCCATTCCATTCCATTCCATTTCTGTCCTTTTGGGGTGATTCCATTCCGTTCCATTCTATTCCATTCCATGCCATTCGGGTTGATTCCATTCCATTCCATTCCATTCCATTCCATTCCATTCCATTCGTGTTGATTCCATTCCATTCCATTCCATTCCGTTCCATTCCATTCCATTGCATTCCATTCCATTCCATTCGGGTTTATTCCATTCCATTCCATTCCATACCATTCCATTCCATTCTGGTTGATTCCATTCCATTCCATTCGATTCCATTCCATTGGAATCCATTCCATTCGAGTTAACTACGTTCCATTCCATTTCATTCCATTCTATTCCATTCCATTGCATTCCATTTCATTCCATTCCGGTAGATTCCTTTCCATTCCATTCGAATCCATTCCATTCCATTCTGGTTGATTGCATTCCATTCCATTCCATTCCTTTCCACTCCATTCCATTCCATTCCATTTGGGTTAATTCCATTCCATTCCATTCCATTCCATTCCATTTGCTTTGATTCCATTCCATTCCATTCCATTCCATTCGGTTGCTTCCATTCCATTCCAGAACGTTCCATTCCATTCCATTCCGGTTGATTCCATTCCATTCCATTCCATTCCATTCCATTCCATTCCATTTCATTCCATTCTATTCCATTCCATTCCTTTTGATTCCATTCCATTCCATTCCATTACTTTCTATTCCATTCCATTCGGTTTGATTCCATTCCATTCCATTCCATTCCATTCCTTTTCATTCCATCCTATTCCATTCCATTGTATTCCATTCGGGTTAATTCCATGCAATTCCATTCCATTCCATTTCATTCCATTCTGGTTGATTCCATTCCATTCCATTCTATTCCATTCCATTCCATTCCATTCCCGTTGATTCCATTCCATCGCATTCCATTCCATTCCATCCCATTCCATTCCATTCCATTCGGGTTGATTCCATTCCATTCCATTCCATTCCATTCCATTCCATTCCATTCCATTCCATTCCATTTGGATTGATTCCATTCCATTCCATTCCACTCCATTCCATTTCTTTCGGGTTGATTCATTCCATTCCATTCCATTCCATTCTATTCCATTCCATTCGGGTTGATTCCATTCCATTCCATTCCATTCCATTCCATTCCATTCCATTTGGGTTGATTCCATTCCATTCCATTGCATTCCACTCCTTTCCATTTCATTCGGGTTGATTCCATTCCATTCCATTCCATTCCATTCCATTCTATTCCATTCCATTCGTGTTGATTCCATTCCATTCCATTCCATTCCGTTCCATTTCATTCCATTGCATTCCATTCCATTCCATTCGGGTTTATTCCATTCCATTCCATCCCATACCATTCCATTCCATTCTGGTTGATTCCATTCCATTCCATTCGATTCCATTCCATTGGAATCCATTCCATTCTAGTTGACTCCGTTCCATTCCTTTTCATTCCATTCTATTCCATTCCATTGCATTCCATTTCATTCCATTCGTGTAGATTCCTTTCTATTCCATTCCAATCCATTCCATTCCATTCTGGTTGATTGCATTCCATTCCATTCCATTCCTTTCCATTCCATTACATTCCATTCCATTTGGGTTAATTCCATTCCATTCCATTCCATTCCATTTGGGTTGATTCCATTCCATTCCATTCCATTCCATTCGGTTGCTTCCATTCCATTCCAGAACATTCCATTCCATTCCATTCCGGTTGATTCCCTTCCATTCCATTCCATTCCATTCCATTTCAATCCATTCTATTCCATTCCATTCCTTTTGATTCCATTCCACTCCATTCCATTACTTTCTATTCCATTCCATTCGGTTTGATTCCATTCCATTCCATTCCATTCCATTCCATTCCATTTCATTGCATGTTATTCCATTCCATTCTATTCCATTCGGGTTAATTCCATTCAATGCCGTTCAATTCCATTCCATTCCATTCCATTCTGGTTGATTCCATTCCATTCCATTCTATTCCATTGCATTCCATTCTTTTCTCGTTGATTCCATTCCATCCCATTCCATTGCATTCCATTCCATTCCATTCCATTCCATTCCATTCAATTCCATTCCATTTGGGTTGATTGCATTCTATTCCATTGCATTCCACTCCATTTCATTGCATTCTGGTTGATTCCATTCCATTCCATTCCATTTCATTCCGTTCCATTCCATTCCATTGCATTCCATTCCATTCCATTTCATTCCTTTCGGGTTGATTCCTTTCCTTTCCATTCCATTCCATACCATGCGGGTTGATTCCATTCCGTTCCATTCCATTCCATTGCATTCCATTCAACTCCATTCCATTCCATTGCATTCCATTCTATTCCACTTCATTCCATTCGGGTTGATTCCATTCCATTCCATTCCATTGCATTCCATTCCATTCCATTCAGATTGATTCCATTCCATTCCATTTCATTAAATTCTATTCCATTCCATTCCATTCCGGTTGATTCCATTCCATTCCATTCCAGTCCATTCCATTCCATTCCATTCCATTCCATTCTATTCCATTCCATTCCTTTTGATTCCATTCCATTCCATTCCATTCTATTTCATTCTATTCCATTCTATTTGCGTTGATTCCATTCCATTCCATTCCATTCCATATCATTCCTTTCCTGTTGATTCCATTGCACTCCATTCCATTCCATTCCATTCCATTCCATTCCATTCCATTCCATTTGGGTTGATTCCATTCCATTCCATTCCATTCCATTCCATTCCATTCCATTACAATGCATTCGGGTTCATTCCATTTCATTTAATTCCATTCCATTCCATTCCATGGCATTCCATTCCATTCCATTCCATAGCATCCCGTTCCATTCCATTTCATTCCATTCGGGTTGATTCCTTTCCATTCCATTCCATTCCTTTCGGGTTGATTCCATTCCATTCCATTCCGTTCCATTCCATTCCATTTCATGCCATTCAATTGGGGTTGATTCCATTCCATTCCCTTCCATTCCATTCCCTGCCATTCCATTCCATTCCATTCAATTCGGGTTGACTCCATTTCATTCCATTTCATTCCATTCTATTCCATTCCATTCCATTCCATTCCATTTGGGTTAATTCCATTCCATTCCATTCCATTTGGGTTGATTCCATTCCATTCCATTCCATTCCATTCTGTTGCTTCCATTCCATTCCAGAACATTCCATTCCATTCCATTCCAATCCTTTCAATTCCGGTTGATTTCATTCCATTCCATTCCAGAACATTCCACTCCATTCCATTCCATTCCTTTCCATTCCGGTTGATTCCACTCCATTAAATTCCAATCCATTCCATTCCATTCCATTCGGGTTGATTCCATTCCATTCCATTCCATACCATTCCATTCCATACGGGTTGATTCCATTCCATTACATTCCATCTCATTCGGGTTGATTCCATTCCATTCCATTCCACTCCATTCCATTCCATTCCATTTGGGTTAATTCCATTCCATTCCATTCCATACCATTTGGGTTGATTCCATTCCATTCCATTCCATTCCATTTCATTCCATACTATTCCATTCCATTCCTTTTGATTCCATTCCATTCCATTCCTTTGATTCCATTCCATTCCATTCCATTACTTTCTATTCCATTCCGTTCGGTTTGATTCCATTGCATTGCATTCCATTCCATTCCATTCCATTTCATTCCATCCTATTCCATTCCATTCTTTTACATTCCGGTTAATTCCATTCAATTCCATTGCATTCCATTCCATTCCATTCTGGTTGATTCCATTCCATTCCATTCTATTCCATTCCATTCCATTCTATCCACGTTGATTCCATTCCATCCCATTCCATTCCATTCCATCCCATTCCATTCCATTCCATTCGGGTTGATTCCATTCCGTTCCATTCCATTCCATTCCATTCCAGTTGATTCCATTCCATTCCATTCCATTCCATTCCATTCCACTCCATTCCATTGCATTCGGGTTGATTCCATTCCATTCCATTCCATTTCATTGCATTCCATTCCATTCCATTCCATGGCATTCCATTCCATTCCATTTCATTCCTTTTGGGTTCATTCCTTTCCATTCCATTCCATTCCATTCCATGTGGGTTGATTCCATTCCGTTCCATTCCATTCCATTGCATTCCATTCCACTCCATTCCATTCCATTGCATTCCATTCTATTCCATTTCATTCCATTCGGAATGATTCCATTCCATTCCATTCCATTCCATTCCATTCCATTTCATTCCATTCCATTCCATTCCATTCCATTTCATTCCATTCCATTGATGTTGATTCCATTCCATTCCATTCCATTGCATTCCATTCCATTCCATTCGGATTGACTCCATTCCATTCCATTTCATTACATTCTATTCCATTCCATTCCATTCCATTCCGGTTGATTCCATTCCATTCCATTCCAGTCCATTCCATTCCATTCCATTCCACTCCATTCCATTCTATTCCATTCCATTACTTTTGATTCCATTCCATTCCATTCCAATCCATTCCATTCTATTCCATTCCATTCCATTCTATTCGCGTTGATTCCATTCCATTCCATTCCATTCCATTCCTTTCCTGTTGATTCCATGGCACTCCATTCCATTCCATTCCATTCCATTCCATTCCATTCCATTTGGGTTCATTCCATTCCATTCCATTCCATTCCATTACAATGCATTCGGGTTTATTCCATTCCATTTAATTCCATTCCATTCCATTCCATGGCATTCCATTCCATTCCATTCCATAGCATCCCGTTCCATTCCATTTCATTCCATTCGGGTTGATTCCTTTCCATTCCATTCCATTCCATTCGGGTTGATTCCATTCCATTCCATTCCATTCCATTTCATGCCATTCCATTGGGGTTGATTCCATTCCATTCCCTTCCATTCCATTCCATTCCATTCCATTCCATTCGGGTTGACTCCATTTCATTCGATTTCATTCCATTCTATTCCATTCCATTGCATTCCATTTCATTCCATTCGGGTAGATTCCTTTCTATTCCATTCCAATCCGTTCCACTCCATTTCGCTTGATTCCATTCCATTCCATTCCATTCCATTCCATTCCATTTGGGTTAATTCCATTCCATTCCATTCCATTTGGGTTGATTCCATTCCATTCCATTCCATTCCATTCGGTTGCTTCCATTCCATTCCAGAACATTCCATTCCATTCCAATCCTTTCCATTCCGGTTGATTCCATTCCATTCCATTCCTGAACATTCCATTCCATTCCTTTCCATTCCGGTTGATTACATTCCATTCCATTCCAATCCATTCCATTCCATTCCATTCGGGTTGATTCCATTCCATTCCATTCCATACCATTCCATTCCATACGGGTTGATTCCATTCCATTCCATTCCATTCCATTCCATTCGGGTTGATTCCATTCCATTCCATTCCACTCTGGTTGATTCAATTCCATTCCTTTCCATTCCTTTCCATTCCATTCCATTCCATTGTATTCCGTTACATTCCATTCAATTTCATTCCATTCTGGTTGATTCCATTCCATTCCATTGCATTCCATTCCATTCCATTCCATTCCGTTCAGGATGAATCCATTCCATTCCATTCCATTCCATTCCATTCCATTCCATTCGCGTTGATTCCATTCCATTCCATTCCATTCCATTGCATTCCATTCCATTCCATTCCATTCCATTCCATTCCATTCCATTCCATTCTGGTTGATTCCATTCCATTTCATTCCATTCCATTCCATTCCGTTCCATTCCATTCCATTCCATTCCATTCGGGTTGATTCCATTCCATTCCCTTCCATTCCATTCCATTCCATTCCATTCGTGTTGATTCCATTCCATTCCATTCCATTCCGTTGCATTCCATTCCATTGCATTCCATTCCATTCCATTCGGGTTTATTCCATTCCACTCCATCCCATACCATTCCATTCCATTCTGGTTGATTCCATTCCATGCCATTCGATCCCATTCCATTGGAATCCATTCCATTCTAGGTGACTTCGTTCCATTCCTTTTTATTCCATTCTATTCCATTCCATTGCATTCCATTTCATTCCATTCGGGTAGATTCCTTTCTATTCCATTCCAATCCATTCTATTCCATTCTGGTTGACTGCATTCCATTCCATTCCATTCCATTCCATCCCATTCCATTCCATTCCATCCCATTCCATTCCATTCCATTCGGGTTGATTCCATTCCATTCCATTCCATTCCATTCCATTCCATTCCATTCCATTTGGGTTGATTCCAATCCATACCATCACATTCCACTCCATTCCATTGCATTCGGGTTGATTCCATTCCGTTCCATTCCATTCCACTCCATTCCATTGCATTGGGGTTGATTCAATTCCATTCCATTCCATTGCATTTCATTCCATTCCATTCTATGGCATTCCATTCCATTCCATACCATTCCATTCCATTCCATTCCATTTGGGTTAATTCCATTCCATTCCATTCCATTCCATTCCATTTGGGTTGATTCCATTCCATTCCATTCCATTCCATTCGGTTGCTTCCATTCCATTCCAGAACATTCCATTCCATTCCATTCCATTCCTTTCCATTCCGGTTGATTCCATTCCATTCCATTCCAGAACATTCCATTCCATTCCATTCCATTCCTTTCCATTCCGGTTGATTCCATTCCATTCCATTCCAATCCATTCCATTCCATTCCATTCGGTTGACTCCATTCCATTCCATTCCATACCATTCCATTCCATACGGGTTGATTCCATTCCATTCCATTCGGGTTGATTCCATTCCATTCCATTCCACTCCATTCCATTCCATTCCATTCCGATTGATTCCATTCCATTCCATTCCATTCCACTCTGGTTGACTCAATTCCATTCCTTTCCATTCCTTTCCATTCCATTCCATTCCACTGCATTCCATTACATTCCATTCTTTTTCATTCCATTCTGGTTGATTCCATTCCATTCCATTGCATTCCATTCCATTCCATTCCATTCCGTTCAGGATGAATCCATTCCATTCCATTCCATTCCATTCCATTCCATTCCATTCCATTCGCGTTGATTCCATTCCATTCCATTCCATTCCATTCCATTGCATTCCATTCCATTCCATTCCATTCGGTTTGATTCCATTCCATTTCATTCCACTCCATTCCATTCCATTCCATTCCATTGCTTTCCATTACATTCCATTCGGGTTGATTCCATTCCATTCCATTAAATTCCATTCCATTCCATTCCATTGCATTGCATTCCATTCCATTCCATTCCATTCGGGTTGATTCCATTCCATTCCATTCCATTCCATTCCATTCCATTCCATTCTATTCCATTCCATGCCATTCGGGTTGATTCCATTGCATTCCATTCCATTCCATTCCATTACATTCTATTCCATTCCATTACTGTTAATTCCATTCCATTCCATTCCATTCCGTTCCATTCCATTCCATTGCATTCCATTCCATTCCATTCGGGTTTATTCCATTCCATTCCATTCCATACCATTCCATTCCATTCTGGTTGATTCCATTCCATTCCATTCGATTCCATTCCATTGGAATCCATTCCATTCGAGTTGACTCCGTTCCATTCCATTTCATTCCATTCCATTCCATTCCACTCCAATCTATTCGGGTTTATTCCATTCCATTCCATTCCATTCCATTCCATTCCATTCCGGTTGATTCCATTCCATTCCATTCCATTCCATTCCACTCCATTCCATTGCATTCGGGTTGATTCCATTCCATTCCATTCCATTTCATTGCATTCCATTCCATTCCATTCCATGGCATTCCATTCCATTCCATTCCATTGCATTCCATTCCATTCCATTTCATTCCTTTCGGGTTCATTCCTTTCCATTCCATTCCATTCCACTCCATGCGGGTTGATTCCATTCCGTTCCATTCCATTCCATTGCATTCCATTCCACTCCATTCCATTCCATTGCATTCCATTCTATTCCATTTCATTCCATTCGGGTTGATTCCATTCCATTCCATTCCATTCCATTCCATTCCATTCCATTTCATTCCATTCCATTGATGTTGATTCCATTCCATTCCATTCCATTGCATTCCATTCCATTCCATTCGGATTGACTCCATTCCATTCCATTTCATTACATTCTATTCCATTCCATTCCATTCCATTCCATTGCATTCCATTCCATTCCGTTTGATTCCATTCCATTCCATTCCAGTCCATTCCATTCCATTCTATTCCATTCTATTCGCGTTGATTCCATTCCATTCCATTCCATTCCTTTCCTGTTGATTCCATTGCACTCCATTCCATTCCATTATATTCCATTCCATTTGGGTTGCTTCCATTGCATTCCATTCCATTCCATTCCATTACAATGCATTTGGGTTCATTCCATTCCATTTCATTCCATCCCATTCCATTCCATGGCATTCCATTCCATTCCATTCCATTCCATAGCATCCCGTTCCATTATATTTCATTCCATTCGGGTTGATTCCTTTCCATTCCATTCCATTCCATTCGGGTTGATTCCATTCCATTCCATTCCATTCCATTCCATTTCGTGACATTCCATTGGGGTTGATTCCATTCCATTCACTTCCATTCCATTCCATTCCATTCCATTCCATTCGGGTCGACCCCATTTCACTCCATTTCATTCCATTCTATTCCATTCCATTGCATTCCATTTCATTCCATTCGGGTAGATTCCTTTCTATTCCATTCCAATCCGTTCCACTGCATTCAGCTTGATTCCATTCCATTCCATTCCATTCCATTCCATGCGGGTTGATTCCATTCCGTTCCATTCCATTCCATTGCATTCCATTCCACTCCATTCCATTCCATTGCATTCCATTCTATTCCATTTCATTCCACTCGGGTTGATTCCATTCCATTCCATTCCATTCCATTCCATTCCATTCCATTCCATTTCATTCCATTCCATTGATGTTGATTCCATTCCATTCCATTCCATTGCATTCCATTCCATTCCATTCGGATTGACTCCATTCCATTCCATTTCATTACATTCTATTCCATTCCATTCCATTCCATTCCATTGCATTCCATTCCATTCCGTTTGATTCCATTCCATTCCATTCCAGTCCATTCCATTCCATTCTATTCCATTCTATTCGCGTTGATTCCATTCCATTCCATTCCATTCCTTTCCTGTTGATTCCATTGCACTCCATTCCATTCCATTATATTCCATTCCATTTGGGTTGCTTCCATTCCATTCCATTCCATTCCATTCCATTACAATGCATTTGGGTTCATTCCATTCCATTTCATTCCATCCCATTCCATTCCATGGCATTCCATTCCATTCCATTCCATTCCATAGCATCCCGTTCCATTATATTTCATTCCATTCGGGTTGATTCCTTTCCATTCCATTCCATTCCATTCGGGTTGATTCCATTCCATTCCATTCCATTCCATTCCATTTCGTGACATTCCATTGGGGTTGATTCCATTCCATTCACTTCCATTCCATTCCATTCCATTCCATTCCATTCGGGTCGACCCCATTTCACTCCATTTCATTCCATTCTATTCCATTCCATTGCATTCCATGGCATTCCATTCCATTCCTTTCCATAGCATCCCGTTCCATTCCATTTCATTCCATTCGGGTTGATTCCTTTCCATTCCATTGCATTCCATTCGGGTTGATTCCATTCCATTCCATTCCATTCCATTCCATTTCATGCCATTCCATTGGGTTTGATTCCATTCCATTCCCTTCCATTCCATTCCATTCCATTCGGGACGACTCCATTTCATGCCATTTCATTCCATTCTATTCCATTCCATTGCATTCCATTTCATTCCATTCGGGTAGATTCCTTTCTATTTCATTCCACTCCGTTCCACTGCATTCCGCTTGATTCCATTCCATTCCATTCCATTCCATATGGGTTAATTCCATTCCATTCCATTCCATTC
The DNA here is from genome assembly GCF_028858775.2 of Pan troglodytes. Classification (NCBI taxonomy): domain Eukaryota; kingdom Metazoa; phylum Chordata; class Mammalia; order Primates; family Hominidae; genus Pan; species Pan troglodytes. Next base: position 38,180,000 of record NC_072416.2, on the reverse strand, counting down.
CATTCGGTTGCTTCCATTCCATTCCAGAACATTCCATTCCATTGCATTCCAATGCTTTCCATTCCGGTTGATTCCATTCTATTCCATTCCAGAACATTCCATTCCATTCCATTCCATTCCCTTCCATTCCGGTTGATTCCATTCCATTCCATTCCAATCCATTCCATTCCATTCCATTCGGGTTGATTCCATTCCATTCCATATCATACCATTCCATTCCATACGGGTTGATTCCATTCCATTCCATTCCTTTCCATTCCATTCGGGTTGATTCCATTCAATTCCATTGCACTCCATTCCATTCCATTCCATACCGATTGATTCCATTCCATTGCATTCCATTCCATTCCATTGCATTCCATTCCATTCCACTCTGGTTGATTCAATTCCATTCTTTTCCATTCCTTTCCATTCAATTCCATTCCACTGCATTCCATTACATTCCATTCAATTTCATTCCATTCTGGTTGATTCCATTCCCTTCCATTGCATTCCATTCCATTCCATTCCATTCCGTTCAGGGTGAATCCATTCCATTCCATTCCATTCGCGTTGATTCCATTCCATTCCATTCCATTCCATTCCATTCCATTGCATTCCATTCCATTCCATTCCAGTCCACTCCATTCCTTTCCATTCCATTTGGGTTAATTGCATTCCATTCCATTCCATTCCATTCTATTGGGTTGATTCCATTCCATTCCATTCCATTCCATTCCACTCCATTCCTTTCAATTCCATTTGGGTTAATTGCATTCCATTCCATTCCATTCCATTCTTTTGGGTTGATTCCATTCCATTCCATTCCATTCCATTCCATTCAGTTGCTTCCATTCCATTCCAGAACATTCCATTCCATTCCATTCCGGTTGATTCCATTCCATTCCATTCCATTCCATTCCATTCCATTCCATTTCGTTCCATTCTATTCCATTCCATTACTTTTGATTCCATTCCCTTCAATTCCATTCCATTCCATTCCATTCCATTCTGGTTGATTCCATTCCATTCCATTCTATTCCATTCCATTCCATTCTATTCGCGTTGATTCCATTCCATCCAATTCCATTCCATTCCATCCCATTCCATTCCATTCGGGTTGATTCCATTCCATTCCATTCCACTCCATCCCATTCCATTCCATTCCATTCCATTCGGCTTGATTCCATTCCATTCCATTCCATTCCATTCCATTCCATTCCATTTCATTCCATTGCTTTCCATTCCATTCCATTCGGGTTGATTCCATTCCATTCCATTCAATTCCATTCCATTGCATTTCATTCCATTCCATTCCATTCCTTTCGGGTTGATTCCATTCCATTGCATTCCATTCCATTCCATTGCATTCCATTCCATTCTATTCCATTCCATGCCATTCGGGTTGATTCCATTCCATTCCATTCCATTCCATTCTATTCCATTCCATGCCATTCGGGTTGATTCCATTCCATTCCATTCCATTCCATTCCATTCCATTCCATTCCATTACTGTTGATTCCATTTCATTCCATTCCATTCCGTTCCATTCCACTCCATTGCATTGCATTCCATTCCATCCGGGTTTATTCCATTCCATTCCATTCCATACCATTCCATTCCATTCTGGTTGATTCCATTCCATTCCATTCGATTCCATTCCATTGGAGTCCATTCCATTCGAGTTGACTCCGTTCCATTCCATTTCATTCCATTACATTCCATTCCGTTCCATTCTATTCCATTCCATTGCATTCCATTTCATTCCATTCGGGTAGATTCCTTTCTATTGCATTCCAATCCATTCCATTCCATTCTGGTTGATTGCATTCCATTCCATTCCATTCCTTTCCACTCCATTCCAATCCATTCCATTTAGGTTAATTCCATTCCATTCCATTCCATTGCATTCCATTCCATTTGGGTTGATTCCATTCCATTCCATTCCATTCCATTCGGTTGCTTCCATTCCATTCCAGAACATTCCATTCCATTCCATTCCGGTTGATTCCATTCCATTCCATTCCATTCCATTCCATTCCATTCCATTCCATTTCATTCCATTCTATTCCATTCCATTCCTTTTGATTCCTTTCCATTCCATTCCATTCCATTACTTTCTATTCCATTCCATTCGGTTTGATTCCGTTCCATTCCATTCCATTCCATTCCATTTCATTCCATCCTATTCCATTCCATTCTATTCCATTCGGGTTAATTCCATTCAATTCCAGTCCATTCCATTCCATTCCATTCTGGTTGATTCCATTCCATCCCATTCCATTCCATTCCATCCCATTCCATTCCATTCCATTCCATTCGGGTTGATTCCATTCCATTCCATTCCATTCCATTCCATTCCATTCCATTCCATTCCATTCCATTTGGATTGATTCCATTCCATTCCATTCCACTCCATTCCATTTCATTCGGGTTGATTCCATTTCATTCCATTCCATTCCATTCCATTCTATTCCATTCCATTCGTGTTGATTCCATTCCATTCCATTCCATTCCGTTCCATTCCATTCCATTGCATTCCATTTTATTCCATTCGGGTTTATTCCATTCCATTCCATCCCATACCATTCCATTCCATTCTGGTTGATTCCATTCCATTCCATTCGATTCCATTCCATTGGAATCCATTCCATTCTAGTTGACTCCGTTCCATTCCTTTTCATTCCATTCTATTCCATTCCATTGCATTCCATTTCATTCCATTCGTGTAGATTCCTTTCTATTCCATTCCAATCCATTCCATTCCATTCTGGTTGATTGCATTCCATTCCACTCCATTCCATTCTATTCCATTCCATTCCATTCCATTCCCTTCCATTTGGGTTAATTCCATTCCATTCCATTCCATTCCATTCCATTCCATTCCATTTGGGTTGATTCAATTCCATTCCATTCCATTCCATTCGGTTGCTTCCATTCCATTCCAGAACATTCCATTCCATTCCATTACATACCATTCCATTCCATACGGGTTGATTCCATTCCATTCCATTCCATTCCATTCCATACGGGTTGATTCCATTCCATTCCATTCCATTCCATTCCATTCCATTCCGTTCCATTTGAGTTGATTCCATTCCATTCCATTCCATTCCACTCCATTCCATTGCATTCTGGTTGATTCCATTCCATTCCATTCCATTTCATTGCATTCCATTCCATTCCATTCCATGGCATTCCATTCCATTCCATTCCATTGCATTCCATTTCATTGCATTCCATTCCATTCCATTCCATGGCATTCCATTCCATTCCATTCCATTGCATTCCATTCCATTCCATTTCATTCCTTTCGGGTTGATTCCTTTTCATTCCATTCCATTCCATGCGGGTTGATTCCATTCCCTTCCATTCCATTCCATTGCATTCCATTCCACTCCATTCCATTCCATTTCATTCCATTCTATTCCATTTCATTCCATTCGGGTTGATTCCATTCCATTCCATTCCATTCCATTCCATTCCATTCCATTCCATTCCATTTCATTCCATTCCATTGATGTTGATTCCATTCCATTCCATTCCAATGCATTCCATTGCATTCCATTCGGATTGACTCCATTCCATTCCATTTCATTACTTTCTATTCCATTCCATTCCATTCCATTCCATTGCATTCCATTCCATTCCGGTTGATTCCATTCCATTCCAGTCCAGTCCATTCCATTCCATTCTATTCCATTCCATTCCTTTTGATTCCATTCCATTCCATTCTATTTCATTCCATTCCATTCCATTCGCGTTGATTCCATTCCATTCCATTCCATTCCATTGCTTTCCTGTTGATTCCATTGCACTCCATTCCATTCCATTCCATTCCATTTGGGTTGATTCCATTCCTTTCCATTCCATTCCATTCCATTCCATTCCATTCCATTCCATTACAATGCATACGTGTTCGTTCCATTCCATTTAATTCCATTCCATTCCATTCCATGGCATTCCATTCCATTCCTTTCCATAGCATCCCGTTCCATTCCATTTCATTCCATTCGGGTTGATTCCTTTCCATTCCATTGCATTCCATTCGGGTTGATTCCATTCCATTCCATTCCATTCCATTCCATTTCATGCCATTCCATTGGGTTTGATTCCATTCCATTCCCTTCCATTCCATTCCATTCCATTCGGGATGACTCCATTTCATGCCATTTCATTCCATTCTATTCCATTCCATTGCATTCCATTTCATTCCATTCGGGTAGATTCCTTTCTATTTCATTCCAATCCGTTCCACTGCATTCCGCTTGATTCCATTCCATTCCATTCCATTCCATTTGGGTTAATTCCATTCCATTCCATTCCATTCCATTCGGTTGCTTCCATTCCATTCCAGAACATTCCATTCCATTGCATTCCAATCCTTTCCATTCCGGTTGATTCCATTCCATTCCATTCCAGAACATTCCATTCCATTCCATTCCATTCCCTTCCATTCCGGTTGATTCCATTCCATTCCATTCCAATCCATTCCATTCCATTCCATTCGGGTTGATTCCATTCCATTCCATATCATACCATTCCATTCCATACGGGTTGATTCCATTCCATTCCATTCCATTCCATTCGGGTTGATTCCATTCCATTCCATTGCACTCCATTCCATTCCATTCCATACCGATTGATTCCATTCCATTGCATTCCATTCCATTCCATTCCATTCCATTCCATTCCATTCCAGTCTGGTTGATTCAATTCCATTCTTTTCCATTCCTTTCCATTCAATTCCATTCCACTGCATTCCATTACATTCCATTCAATTTCATTCCATTCTGGTTGATTCCATTCCCTTCCATTGCATTCCATTCCATTCCATTCCATTCCTTTCAGGGTGAATCCATTCCATTCCATTCCATTCGCGTTGATTCCATTCCATTCCATTCCATTCCATTCCATTGCATTCCATTCCATTCCATTCCATTCCACTCCATTCCTTTCCATTCCATTTGGGTTAATTGCATTCCATTCCATTCCATTCCATTCTATTGGGTTGATTCCATTCCATTCCATTCCATTCCATTCCACTCGATTCCTTTCCATTCCATTTGGGTTAATTGCATTCCATTCCATTCCATTCCATTCTTTTGGGTTGATTCCATTCCATTCCATTCCATTCCATTCCATTCAGTTGCTTCCATTCCATTCCAGAACATTCCATTCCATTCCATTCTGGTTGATTCCATTCCATTCCATTCCATTCCATTCCATTCCATTCCATTTCGTTCCATTCTATTCCATTCCATTCCTTTTGATTCCATTCCCTTCAATTCCATTCCATTCCATTCCATTCCATTCTGGTTGATTCCATTCCATTCCATTCTATTCCATTCCATTCCATTCTATTCGCGTTGATTCCATTCCATCCAATTCCATTCCATTCCATCCCATTCCATTCCATTCCATTCGGGTTGATTCCATTCCATTCCATTCCACTCCATCCCATTCCATTCCATTCCATTCCATTCGGCTTGATTCCATTCCATTCCATTCCATTCCATTCCATTCCATTTCATTCCATGGCTTTCCATTCCATTCCATTCGGGTTGATTCCATTCCATTCCATTCAATTCCATTCCATTGCATTCCATTCCATTCCATTCCATTCCTTTCGGGTTGATTCCATTCCATTGCATTCCATTCCATTCCATTGCATTCCATTCCATTCTATTCCATTCCATGCCATTCGGGTTGATTCCATTCCATTCCATTCCATTCCATTCTATTCCATTCCATGCCATTCGGGTTGATTCCATTCCATTCCATTCCATTCCATTCCATTCCATTCCATTACTGTTGATTCCATTTCATTCCATTCCCTTCCATTCCATTCCATTCCATTGCATTCCATTCCATTCCATTCGGGTTTATTCCATTCCATTCCATTCCATACCATTCCATTCCATTCTGGTTGATTCCATTCCATTCCATTCGATTCCATTCCATTGGAATCCATTCCATTGGAGTTGACTCCGTTCCATTCCATTTCATTCCACTACATTCCATTCCGTTCCATTCTATTCCATTCCATTGCATTCCATTTCATTCCATTCGGGTAGATTCCTTTCTATTGCATTCCAATCCATTCCATTCCATTCTGGTTGATTGCATTCCATTCCATTCCATTCCTTTCCACTCCATTCCAATCCATTCCATTTAGGTTAATTCCATTCCATTCCATTCCATTCCATTGCATTCCATTCCATTTGGGTTGATTCCATTCCATTCCATTCCATTCCATTCGGTTGCTTCCATTCCATTCCAGAACATTCCATTCCATTCAATTCCGGTTGATTCCATTCCATTCCATTCCATTCCATTTCATTCCATTCTATTCCATTCCATTCCTTTTGATTCCATTCCATTCCATTCCATTCCATTACTTTCTATTCCATTCCATTCGGTTTGATTCCATTCCATTCCATTCCATTCCATTCCATTTCATTCCATCCTATTCCATTCCATTCTATTCCATTCGGGTTAATTCCATTCAATTCCAGTCCATTCCATTACATTCCATTCTGGTTGATTCCATTCCACTCCATTCTATTCCATTCCATTCCATTCTATTCGCGTTGATTCCATTCCATCCCATTCCATTCCATTCCATCCCATTCCATTCCATTCCATTCCATTCGGGTTGATTCCATTCCATTCCATTCCATTCCATTCCATTCCATTCCATTCCATTTGGGTTGATTCCATTCCATTCCATTCCACTCCATTCCATTTCATTCGGGTTGATTCCATTTCATTCCATTCCATTCCATTCCATTCCATTCTATTCCATTCCATTCGTGTTGATTCCATTCCATTCCATTCCATTCCGTTCCATTCCATTCCATTGCATTCCATTTTATTCCATTCGGGTTTATTCCATTCCATTCCATCCCATACCATTCCATTCCATTCTGGTTGATTCCATTCCATTCCATTCGATTCCATTCCATTGGAATCCATTCCATTCTAGTTGACTCCGTTCCATTCCGTTTCATTCCATTCTATTCCATTCCATTGCATTCCATTTCATTCCATTCGTGTATATTCCTTTCTATTCCATTCCAATCCATTCCATTCCATTCTGGTTGATTGCATTCCATTCCACTCCATTCCATTCCATTCCATTCCATTCCATTCCCTTCCATTTGGGTTAATTCCATTCCATTCCATTCCATTCCATTCCATTTGGGTTGATTCAATTCCATTCCATTCCATTCCATTCGGTTGCTTCCATTCCATTCCAGAACATTCCATTCCATTCCATTCCATACCATTCCATTCCATACGGGTTGATTCCATTCCATTCCATTCCATTCCATTCCATACGGGTTGATTCCATTCCATTCCATTCCATTCCATTCCATTCCGTTCCATTTGAGTTGATTCCATTCCATTCCATTCCATTCCACTCCATTCCATTGCATTCTGGTTGATTCCATTCCATTCCATTCCATTTCATTGCATTCCATTCCATTCCATTCCATGGCATTCCATTCCATTCCATTCCATTGCATTCCATTCCATTCCATTTCATTCCTTTCGGGTTGATTCCTTTTCATTCCATTCCATTCCATGCGGGTTGATTCCATTCCCTTCCATTCCATTCCATTGCATTCCATTCCATTCCATTCCATTCCATTCCATTTCATTCCATTCTATTCCATTTCATTCCATTCGGGTTGATTCCATTCCATTCCATTCCATTCCATTCCATTCCATTCCATTCCATTCCATTTCATTCCATTCCATTGATGTTGATTCCATTCCATTCCATTCCAATGCATTCCATTGCATTCCATTCGGATTGACTCCATTCCATTCCATTTCATTACATTCTATTCCATTCCATTCCATTCCATTCCATTGCATTCCATTCCATTCCGGTTGATTCCATTCCATTCCAGTCCAGTCCATTCCATTCCATTCTATTCCATTCCATTCCTTTTGATTCCATTCCATTCCATTCTATTTCATTCCATTCCATTCCATTCGCGTTGATTCCATTCCATTTGCATTCCATTCCATTGCTTTCCTGTTGATTCCATTGCACTCCATTCCATTCCATTCCATTCCATTCCATTCCATTCCATTTGGGTTGATTCCATTCCATTCCATTCCATTCCATTCCATTCCATTCCATTCCATTACAATGCATACGTGTTCGTTCCATTCCATTTAATTCCATTCCATTCCATTCCATGGCATTCCATTCCATTCCTTTCCATAGCATCCCGTTCCATTCCATTTCATTCCATTCGGGTTGATTGCTTTCCATTCCATTGCATTCCATTCGGGTTGATTCCATTCCATTCCATTTCATGCCATTCCATTGGGGTTGATTCCATTCCATTCCCTTCCATTCCATTCCATTCCATTCGGGATGACTCCATTTCATGCCATTTCATTCCATTCTATTCCATTCCATTGCATTCCATTTCTTTCCATTCGGGTTGATTCCTTTCCATTCCATTCCATTCCTTTCGGGTTGATTCGATTACATTCCATTCCATTCAGGTTGATTGGATTCCATTCCATTCCATTCCATTCCATTCCATTTTATTCCATTTGGGTTGATTCCTTTCCATTTCATTCCATTCCATTCGGGTTGATTCCATTCCATTCCATTCCATTCCATTCCATTCCATTCCATTCAATTTCATTGCATTCCATTCGGGTTGATTCCATTCCATTCCATTCCATTCCATTCCATTCTATTCCCTTCGCGTTTATTCCGTTCTATTCCATTCCATTCCATTCCATTCCATTCGGGTTGATTCTGTTTCATTCCATTCCATTCCATTCGGGTTGATTCCATTCCATTCCATTCCATTCCAATCAATTCTGGTTGATTCCATTCTATTCCATTCCATTCCATTCCATTTGGGTTGATTCCTTTCCATTCCATTACATTCCATTCCATTTGGGTTGATACCATTGCATTCCATTCCATTCTATTCCATTCCATTCCGTTCGGGATGCTTCCATTCCATTCCATTCCATTCCATTCCATTCCATTCCATTCCATTCTACTCCGGTTAATTCCATTCCATTCCAATCCATTCGTTTTGATTCCATTCCATTCCATTGCATTGCATTCCATTCCATTCCATTGCATTGCATTGCGTTGCATTCCATTCCATTACATTCCATTGAATTCCATTCCATTCCATTGCATTCCATTCCATTCCAGTTCATTCCATTCGGTTTGATTCTATTCCATTCCATTCCATTCCATTCCGTTTCATTCCATTCCATTCTGATTGATTCCATTCCATTCCATTCCCTTCGGGTTTATTCCATTCCATTCCATTCCATTCCATTGCATTCCATTCCATTCCAGTTCATTCCACTACATTCGGGTTGATTCCCTTCCATTCAATTCCATTCCCTTCGGGTTGATTCCATTCCATTCCATTCCATTCCATTCCATTCGGTTGATTCCACTCCATTCCATTTCATTCCATTCTCGTTGATTCCATTCCATTCCATTCCATTCCATTCCATTCCTTTCCATTCCATTGCATTCCATACCATTCCATTCCATTGCATTCCATTCCATTCCATTCCATTCCATTGCATTCCATTCCATTCCATTCCATTGCATTCCACTCCATTTCATTCCACTCATGTTGATTCCATTCCATTCCGTTCCATTCCATTCCATTCCATTCTATTGCATTCCATTTCATTCCATTCGTGTATATTCCATTCTATTCCATTCCAATCCATTCCCTTACTTTCCGGGTGATTACACTCCATTCCACTCCATTCCATTGCATTCCATTCCATTCCATTCCATTCCATTGCATTCCACTCCATTCCATTCCATTCCATTCCATTCGGGTTGATTCCATTCCATGCCATTCCATTTCATTCCATTCGGGTTGATTCCATTCCATTCCATTCCATTCCCTTCAGGTTGATTCCATTCTATTCCATTCCATTCCATTCCATTCCATTCGGGTTGATTCTATTCCATTCCATTCCATTCAGGTTGATTCCATTCCATTCCATTCCATTCCATTCCATTCCATTACATTGCAATCCATTCCATTCCTTTCCATTCCATTGCATTCCATTCCACTCCATTTCACTCCATTCAGGTTGATTCCATTCCATTCCATTCCATTCCATTGCATTCCATTCCATTCCATTTAATTCGGGTTGATTCCATTCCATTCCATTACATTCCATTACATTCGGGTTGATTCCATTCCATTCCATTCCATTCCATTCTGGTGGATTCCATTCCTTTCCATTCCATTCCATTCCATTCCTTTCCATTCCATTCCATTCTATTCCATTCCATTACATTCTATTCCATTTTATTCCATTTGGGTTGATTCCATTCCATTCCATTCCATTCCATTCCATTACATTACATTACATTCAGGTTGATTCCATTCCATTCCTTTCCATTCCATTCCATTGCATTCCATTTCATTCCATTCCATTCCATTCCTTTGCATTCCATTGCATTCTATTTCATTCCATTCGGGTTGATTTCTTTCCATTCCATTCCATTCCTTTCGGGTTGATTCGATTACATTCCATTCCATTCAGGTTGATTGGATTCCATTCCATTCCATTCCATTCCAATTTATTCCATTTGGGTTGATTCCATTCCATTCCATTCCATTCCATTCGGGTTGATTCCATTCCATTCCATTGCATTCCATTCCATTCCATTCCATTGCATTCCATTCCATACCATTCCATTCGGGTTGATTCCATTCCTTTCCATTCCATTCTATTCCATTCCATTGGCTTCCATTCCATTCCGTTGCATTCCATTCCACTCCATTCCATTGCATTCCATTCCATTCCATTTCATTCCATTCGGGTTGATTCCATTCCATTCCATTCCATTCGGGTTGATTCCATTCCATTCCATTCCATTCAATTCCATTGCATTCCATTCCATTCCATTCCGTTGCATTCCATTCCATTCCATTCCATTGCATTCCATTCAATTCCATTTCATTCCATTCGGGTTGATTCCATCCTATTCCATTCCATTCCATTCGCGTGGATTTCATTCCATTCCATTCCATTCCATTCCATTCCTTTGTATTCCATTCCATGCCAATCCATTGCATTACATTCCATTCCATTGCATTCCAGTAGGGATGATTCCATTCCTTTACATTGCACTGCATTCCATTTCATTCCATTCCGTTCAGGTTGATTCCATTCCTTTCCATTCCATTCCATTCGGGTTGATTCTATTCCATTCCATTCCATTCCAATCCATTAGTGTTGATTCCATTCCATTCCATTCCATTCCATTCCATTCCATTCCATTCCATTCCATTCCATTCCATTCCATTTGGGTTGATTCCATTCCATTCCATTCCACTCCATTCGGGTTGATTCCATTCCATTCCATTCCATTCCATTCCATTCCATTCCATTCAATTTCATTCCATACGGGTTGATTCCATTGCATTCCATTCCATTCCATTCCATTCCCTGCGGGTTGATTCCATTCCATTCCTTTCCATTCCATTCCATTCCATTCCGTTGTTTCCATTCCATTCCAGAACATTCCATTCCATTCCATTCCATTTCATTTCATTCCGGTTGATTCCATTCCATTCCATTCCATTCTATTCCATTCCTTTCCTTTTGACTCCATTCCATTCCATTCCATTCCCTTCCATTCGTTCTGATTCCATTCCATTCCATTCCAATGCAATCCATTCCATTCCATTCCCTTCCATTCGGTCTGATTCCATTTCATTCCATTGCAATGCATTCTATTCCATTCCATTTCATTCCATTCTGGTTGATTCCATTCCATTCCATTCCATTCCATTCGGGTTGATTCCATTCCATTCCATTCCATTCCATTCAATTGCATTCCATTCCATTCCGTTCCATTGCATTCCATTCCATTCCATTGCATACCATTCGTGTGGATTCCACTGCATTCCATTCCATTCCATTCCATTCCATTCCATTTCATTCCATTCCGTTCGGGTTGAGTCCATTCGATTCCATTCCACTCCATTCCATTCCATTCGGGTTGATTATATTCCATTCCATTCCATTCCATTCGTGTTGATTGCATTCCATTCGATTCCATTCCATTCCATTCCATTGCATTCCATTCCATTCCTTTCCATAGCATCCCGTTCCATTCCATTTCATTCCATTCGGGTTGATTGCTTTCCATTCCATTGCATTCCATTCGGGTTGATTCCATTCCATTCCATTTGATTCCATTCCATTCCATTCCATTCCATTCCATTCGGGTTGATTCCATTCCATTCCATTCTATCGCATTCCATTTCATTCCATTCGTGTAGATTCCATTCTTTTCCATTCCAATCCATTCCATTCCATTCCGGTTGATTCCACTCCATTCCATTCCATTCCATTCCATTGCATTCCATTCCATTCCATTCCATTGCATTCCATTCCATTCCATTGCATTCCATTCATGTTGATTCCATTCCATTCCATTCCCTTCGTGTTGAATCCATTCCATTCCATTCCATTCCGGTTGATTCCATTCCATTCCATGCAATTGCATTGCATTCCATTCCATTTCATTCCCTTTGGATTGATTCCATTCCATTCCATTCCATTCCATTCGTTTTGATTCCATTCCATTCCATTCTATTGCGTTCTGTTCAATTCCATTCGGTTTGATTCCATATCATTTCATTCCATTTCATTCCATTCTATTCCATTTCATACTATTAGGGTTGATTCCATTATTTTCCATTCCATTCCATTCCATTCTGGTTGACTCCACTCCATTCCCTTCCATTCCATTCCATTCCATTCCATTCGGTTTGCTTCTATTCCATTCCAGAACATTCCATTCCATTCCATTCCATTCGGGTTGTCTCGATTCCATTCCATTCCATTCCATTCCACTCCATTGCATTCCATTTCATTCTATTCGGGTAGATTCCGTTCTATTCCATTCCAAACCATTCCATTCCATTCCGGTTGTTTCCATTCCTTTCCATTCCATTGCACTCCATTCCATTCGGGTTGATTCCATTCGATTCCATTCCATTCCATTCCATTCCATCCAATGCCACTCCATTCCATTCCATTCGGGTTGATTCTATTCCATTCCATTCCATTCCATTCGGGTTGATTCCATTCCATTCCATTCCATTCCATTCCATTCCATTCCATTCCATTCCATTCAATTCCATTGCATTCCATTCCGTTACTTTCCATTCCATTGCATTGCATTCCACTCCATTTCTCTCCATTCAGGTTGATTCCATTCCATTCCATTTCATTCCTTTCCATTCCATTCCATTCCATTCGGGTTGATTCCATTCCATTCCATTCCACTCCATTCCATTCCATCGCATTCCATTCTGGTTGATTCCATTCCATTCCATTCCATTCCATTCCATTCCATTTTGTTTGATTCCATTCCATTCCATTGCATTCCAAACCATTTGGTTTTATTCCATTTCATTCCAGTCCATTCCATTTCATTCCATTCCATTCGGGTTGCTTCCATTCCATTCCAGAACATTCCATTCCATTCCATTCCACTCCGGTTGATTCCATTCCATTCCATTCCATTCCATTCCACTCCGGTTGATTCCATTCCATTCCATTCCATTCCATTCGTTTTGATTCCATTCCATTCGGTTCCATTGCATTTCATTCCATTCTGTTTGATTCCATTCCATTGCATTCCATTCCATTACAATTCATTCCATTCTTGTTGATTCCATTCCATTCCATTCCATTCCATCCAATCCCATTCCGTTCCATTCCATTCGGGTTGATTTGATTCCATTCAATTGCATTCTATTCCAATACATTTTGGTTGATTCCATTCCATTCCATTCCATTCCATTCCATTCCATTGCATTCCATTCCATTCCATTCCATTTCATTCCATCCGGGTTGATTCCGTTCCATTCTGTTCCATTCCATTCCATTCCATACCATTCCCTTCGGGTTGATTCCATTCCATTTCTTTCCAGTCCATTGCATTTCATTCCATTCCATTCAATTCGGGTTGATTCCATTCCATTTCATTCCATTCCATTCCATTGCATTCCATTTGGGTTGATTCCATTCCATTTGATTCCTCTCCATTCCATTCCATTGCATTCCATTCGGGTTGATTCCATTCCATTCCATTCCATTCCATTCCATTCCATTGCATTCCATTCCATTCCATTTCATTCCCTTTGGGTTGATTCCATTCCATTCCATTCCATTCCCTTCGGGTTGATTCCATTCCATTCCATTCCATTCCATTCCATTCGGGTTGATTCCATTCCATTTCATCCCATTCCATTCCTTTCCATTCCATTCCATCTCATCCCATCCCATTCCATTCCATTCCATTCCATTCCATTCCATTCCATTCGGGTTGATTCCATTCCATTTCATTTCATTCCATTCACGTTGATACCATTCCTTTCCACGCCATTCCATTCCATTCCATTCCATTCCATTAGGGTTGATGCCATTCCATTCCATACCTTTCCATTCCATATGGGTTGATTCCATTCCATTCCATTCCATTCCATTCGGGTTAATTCCATTCCATTCCATTCCATTCCATTTGATTCCATTCCATTCCATTCCATTCGGGTTGTTTCCATTGCAGTAAAGAACATTCCATTCCATTCCTTTCCAATCCGGTTGATTCCATTCCATTCTATTCCATTCCATTCGTATTGATTCCATTCCTTTCCATTCCATTCCATTCCATTCCATTCGGTTTGATTCCAGTCCATTCCATTCCATTGCATTCCATTCCATTCCATTTCATTACATTCAGTTTGATTCCAATCCATTCCATTCCATTCTGCTTGATTCCATTCCATTCCGTTCCCTTCCTTTCCATTCCATTCCATTCCATTCAGGTTGCTTCTATTCCATTCCAGAACATTCCACTCCATTCCATTCCATTCCATTCCAGTTGATTCCATTCCATTCCATTCCCTTCCATTCCATTCCATTCCATTCTGGTTGCTTCTATTCCATTCCAGAACATTCCACTCCATTTCATTCCATTCCATTCCGGTTGATTCCATTCCATTCCATTCAATTCCTTTCGTTTTGATTCCATTCCACTCAATTCTATTCCAGTCTATACAATTCGATTCGGTTTGATTCCATTCCATTTCATTCCATTGCATTCCATTCTATTCCGTTTCATTCAATTCGGTTTGATTCCATTCTTTTCCATTCCATTCCATTCCATTCTGGTTGATTCCATTCCATTCCCTTCTATTCCATTCCATTCCATTCGGTTTGCTTCTATTCCATTCCAGAACATTCCATTCCATTCCATTCCATTCGGGTTGTCTCGATTGCATTCCATTCCCTTCCATTCCATTCCATTCCACTCTGGTTGCTTCTATTCCATTCCAGAACATTCCACTCCATACCATTCCATTCCATTCCGGTTGATTCCATTCCATTCCATTCCATTCCTTTCGTTTTGATTCCATTCCACTCAATTCTATTCCAGTCTATTCAATTCCATTCGGTTTGATTCCATTCCATTTCATTCCATTGCATTCCATTCTATTCCATTTCATTCAATTCGGTTTGATTCCATTCTTTTCCATTCCATTCCATTCCATTCTGGTTGATTCCATTCCTTTCCATTCCATTCCATTCCATTCCATTCGGGTTGCTTCCATTCCATTCCACAGCATTCCATTCCATTCCATACCACTCCGGTTGATTCCATTCCATTCCATTCCATTCCATTCCACTCCGGTTGATTCCATTCCATTCCGTTCCATTCCATTCGTTTTGATTCCATTCCATTCGATTCCATTCCATTCCATTCCATTCCATTCCATTCCATTCCATTCGGTTTGATTCCACTCCATTGCATTCCATTCCATTCCAATTCATTCCATTCGGGTTGATTCCATTCCATTCCATTCCATTTCATTCCATTCTGGTTGATTCCATTCCATTGCATTCCATTCCATTCGGGTTGATTCCATTCCATTCCATTCTATTCCATTCCATTCCATTCTATTCGCATTGATTCCATTCCATTCAATTCCATTCCATTCCATTCCATTCAATTTCATTCCATTCGGGTTGATTCCATTCCATTCCATTCCATTCCATTCCATTCCCTTCGGGTTGATTCCATTCCATTCCTTTCCATTCCATTCCATTCCATTCCATTCAATTCCGTTGCTTCCATTCCATTCCAGAACATTCCATTCCATTCCATGCAATTCCATTTCATTCCAGTTGATTCCATTGCATTCCATTCCATTCTATTCCCTTCCATTCCTTTTGATTCCATTCCATTCCATTCCATTCCCTTCCCTTCCATTCGGCCTGATTCCATTCCATTCCATTCCAATGCAATCCACTCCATTCCATTCCCTTCCATTCCTTCTGATTCTGTTCCATTCCATTCCAATGCGTTCCATTCCATTCCATTTCATTCCATTCGGATGATTCTGTTCCATTCCATTCCATTCAATTCCATTCCATTCCATTCCATTCTGGTTGATTCCAGTCCATTCCATTCCATTCCATTCCAATCCATTCCATTCCGGTTGATTCGGTTCCATTCCATTCTATTCCATTCCATTCCTTTCTATTCGCGTTGATTGCATTGCATCCCATTCCATTCCATTCCATCCCATCCCATTCCATTCCTTTCGGGTTGGTTCAATTCCATTGCTTTCGATTCCATTCCATTCCATTCGTGTTGATTCCATTCCATTCCATTCCATTGCATTCCATTCCATTCCGTTTCATTATATTCATGTTGATTCCATTCCATTCCATTCCATTCGTGTTTATTCCATTCCATTCCATTCCATTGCATTCCATTCCATTCCGTTTCATTATATTCATGTTGATTCCATTCCATTCCATTCCATTCCATTCGGGTTGATTCCATTCCATTCCATTCCATTCCATTGCATTCGATTCCATTTCATTCGTTTCGGGTTGATTCCAATCCATTCCATTCCATTCCATTCCATTCCATCCTTTTCGGGTTGATTCCATTCCATTCCATTCCATTCCATTCCATTCCGGTTGATTCCATTCCATTCCATTCCATTCCATTCCACGCCATTCCATTTTATTCGCGTTGATTCCATTCCATTCCATTCCGTTCCATTCCATTCCATCCAATGCCATTCCATTCCATTCCATTCCATTCGGGTTGATTCGATTCGATTCCATTCCATTCCATTCCATTCCAATCCATTCGGGTTGATTCCATTCCATTCCATTCCATTCAATTCTATTGCATTCCATTCCATTCCATTCCATTTCATTCCATCCGGGTTGATTCCGTTCCATTCCATTCCATTCCATTCCATTCCATTCCCTTCGGGTTGATTCCATTCCATTTCTTTCCAGTCCTTTCCATTCCATTCCATTCCATTCAATTCGGGTTGATTCCATTCCATTCCATCCCATTGCATTCCATTCCATTCCATTCCATTCCATTCCATTCGGGTTGTTTCCATTCCATTTCATTCCATTCCATTCCATTGCATTCCATTCTGGTTGATTCCATTCCATTTGATTCCACTCCATTCCATTCCATTCCATTCCATTCGGGATGATTCCATTCCATTCCATTCCATTCTATTCCATTCCATTCGGTTTGATTCCATTCCATTCCATTCCATTCCATTCCATTTCATTCCATCCTATTCCATTCCATTCTATTCCATTCGGGTTAATTCCATTCAATTCCATTCCATTCCATTCCATTCCATTCTGGTTGATTCCATTCCATTCCATTCTATTCCTTTCCATTCCATTCTATTCGCGTTGATTCCATTTCATCCCATTCCATTCCATTCCATCCCATTCCATTCCATTCCATTCGGGTTGATTCCATTCCATTCCATTCCATTCCATTCCATTCCATTGGGGTTGATTCCAATCTATTCCATTCCATTCCACTCCATTTCATTGCATTCGTGTTGATTCCATTCCATTCCATTTCATTCCATTCCATTCCATTCCATTCCATGGCATTCCTTTCCATTCCATTAAATTGCATTCCATTCCAATCCATTTCATTCCTTTCGGGTTGATTCCTTTGCTTTCCATTCCATTCCATTCCATTCCATTCCATGCGGGTTGATTCCATTCCGTTCCATTCCATTCCATTGCATTCCATTCCACTACATTCCATTCCATTCCATTCCATTCCATTCCGGTTGATTCCATTCCAATCCATTCCAGTCCATTCCATTCCATTCCATTCCATTCTATTCCATTCCATTCCTTTTGATTACATTCCATTCCATTCCATTCTATTTCATTCCATTCCATTCTATTCGCGTTGATTCCATTCCATTCCATTCCATGCCATTCCATTCCTTTCCTGTTGATTCCATTGCACTCCATTCCATTCCATTCCATTCCATTCCATTCCATTCCATTTGTGTTGATTCCATTCCATGGCGTTCCATTCCATTCCATTCCATAGCATCCCGTTCCATTCCATTTCTTTCCATTCGGGTTGATTCCTTTCCATTCCATTGAATTCCATTCGGGTTGATTCCATTCCATTCCATTCCATTCCATTCCATTCCATTCCATTTCATGCCATTCCATTGGGGTTGATTCCATTCCATTCCCTTCCATTCCATTCCATTCCATTCCATTCGGGTTGACTACATTTCATTCCATTTCATTCCATTCGATTCCATTCCATTGCATTCCATTTCATTCCATTCGGGAGATTCCTTTCTATTCCATTCCAATCCGCTCCACTCCATTCCGCTTGATTCCATTCCATTCCATTTGGGTTAATTCCATTCAATTCCATTCCATTCCATTTGGTTGCTTCCATTCCATTCCAGAACATTCCATTCCATTCCATTCCAATCCTTTCCATTGCGGTTGATTCCATTCCATTCCATTCCAGAACATTCCATTCAATTCCATTCCATTCCTTTCCATTCCGGTTGATTCCATTCCATTCCAGTCCAATCCAGTCCATTGTATTCCATTCGGGTTGATTCCATTCCATTCCATTCCATACCATTCCATTCCATACGGGTTGATTCCATTCCATTCCATTCCATTGGGGTTGATTCCATTCCATTCCATTCCACTCCATTCCATTCCATTCCATACCGATTGATTCCATTACATTCCATTCCATTCCACTCTGCTTGATTCAATTCCATTCCTTTCCATTCCTTTCCATTCAATTCCATTCCACTGCATTCCATTACATTCCATTCAATTTCATTCCATTCTGGTTGATTCCATTCCATTCCATTGCATTCCATTCCATTCCATTCCATTACGTTCAGGATGAATCCATTCCATTCCATTCCATTCCATTCCATTCCATTCGCGTTGATTCCATTCCATTCCATTGCATTCCATTCCATTCCATTGCATTCCATTCCATTCCGTTCCATTCCACTCGGGTTGATTCCATTCCATTTCATTCCATTCCATTCCGTTCCATTCTATTCCGTTCCATGCCATTCGGGTTGATTCCATTCCATTCCATTCCATTCCATTCCATTCGTGTTGATTCCATTCCATTCCATTCCATTCCGTTCCATTCCATTCCATTGCATTCCATTCCATTCCATTCGGGTTTATTCCATTCCATTCCATTCCATACCATTCCATTCCATTCTGGTTGATTCCATTCCATTCCATTCCATTCCATTCCATTGGAATCCATTCCATTCGAGTTGACTACGTTCCATTTCATTTCATTCCATTCTATTCCATTCCATTGCATTCCATTTCATTCCATTCGGGTAGATTCCTTTCTATTCCATTCCAATCCATTCCATTCCATTCTGGTTGATTGCATTCCATTCCATTCCATTCCTTTCCACTCCATTCCATTCCATTCCATTTGGGTTAATTCCATTCCATTCCATTCCATTCCATTCCATTCCATTCCATTTGGGTTGATTCCATTCCATTCCATTCCATTCCATTCCATTCGGTTGCTTCCATTCCATTCCAGAACGTTCCATTCCATTCCATTCCGGTTGATTCCATTCCATTCCATTCCATTCCATTCCATTTCATTCCATTCTATTCCATTCCATTCCTTTTGATTCCATTCCATTCCATTCCATTACTTTCTATTCCATTCCATTCGGTTTGATTCCATTCCATTCCATTCCATTCCATTCCATTCCATTTCATTCCATTCTATTCCATTCCATCCTATTCCATTCCATTCTATTCCATTCGGGTTAATTCCATGCAATTCCATTCCATTCCATTCCATTCCATTCTGGTTGATTCCATTCCATTCCATTCTATTCCATTCCATTCCATTCTATTCCCGTTGATTCCATTCCATCCCATTCCATTCCATTCCATCCCATTCCATTCCATTCCATTCGGGTTGATTCCATTCCATTCCATTCCATTCCATTCCATTCCATTCCATTCCATTCCATTCCATTTGGATTGATTCCATTCCATTCCATTCCACTCCATTCCATTTCATTCGGGTTGATTCATTCCATTCCATTCCATTCCATTCCATTCCATTCCATTCCATTCTATTCCATTCCATTCGGGTTGATTCCTTTCCATTCCATTCCATTCCATTCCATTCCATTTGGGTTGATTCCATTCCCTTCCATTCCATTCCACTCCTTTCCATTTCATTCGGGTTGATTCCATTCCATTCCATTCCATTCCATTCCATTCCATTCTA
Source organism: Pan troglodytes (assembly GCF_028858775.2). NCBI lineage: Eukaryota > Metazoa > Chordata > Mammalia > Primates > Hominidae > Pan > Pan troglodytes. The sequence continues at coordinate 38,159,332 of NC_072416.2, read as the reverse complement.
TTCCATTCCTTTCGTGTTGATTCCATTCCATTCCATTCCATTCCGTTCCATTTCATTCCATTGCATTACATTCCATTCCATTCGGGTTTATTCCATTCCATTCCATCCCATACCATTCCATTCCTTTCTGGTTGATTCCATTCCATTCCATTCGATTCCATTCCATTGGAATCCATTCCATTCTAGTTGACTCCGTTCCATTCCTTTTCATTCCATTCTATTCCATTCCATTGCATTCCATTTCATTCCATTCGTGTAGATTCCTTTCTATTCCATTCCAATCCATTCCATTCCATTCTGGTTGATTGCATTCCATTCCATTCCATTCCTTTCCATTCCATTACATTCCATTCCATTTGGGTTAATTCCATTCCATTCCATTCCATTCCATTTGGGTTGATTCCATTCCATTCCATTCCATTCCATTCGGTTGCTTCCATTCCATTCCAGAACTTTCCATTCCATTCCATTCCGGTTGATTCCATTCCATTCCATTCCATTCCATTTCAATCCATTCTATTCCATTCCATTCCTTTTGATTCCATTCCATTCCATTCCATTACTTTCTATTCCATTCCATTCGGTTTGATTCCATTCCATTCCATTCCATTCCATTTCATTGCATGTTATTCCATTCCATTCTATTCCATTCGGGTTAATTCCATTCAATGCCATTCAATTCCATTCCATTCCATTCCATTCTGGTTGATTCCATTCCATTCCATTCTATTCCATTCCATTCCATTCTATTGTCGTTGATTCCATTCCATCCCATTCCATTGCATTCCATTCCATTCCATTCCATTCCATTCCATTCAATTCCAATCCATTTGGGTTGATTCCATTCTATTCCATTGCATTCCACTCCATTTCATTGCATTCTGGTTGATTCCATTCCATTCCATTCCATTTCATTCCGTTCCATTCCATTCCATTGCATTCCATTCCATTCCATTTCATTCCTTTCGGGTCGATTCCTTTCCTTTCCATTCCATTCCATTCCATGCGGGTTGATTCCATTCCGTTCCATTCCATTCCATTGCATTCCATTCCACTCCATTCCATTCCATTGCATTCCATTCTATTCCACTTCATTCCATTCGGGTTGATTCCATTCCATTCCATTCCATTCCATTCCATTCCATTCCATTTCATTCCATTCAATTGATGTTGATTCCATTCCATTCCATTCCATTGCATTCCATTCCATTCCATTCAGATTGACTCCATTCCATTCCATTTCATTAAATTCTATTCCATTCCATTCCATTCCATTCCATTCCATTCCGGTTGATTCCATTCCATTCCATTCCAGTCCATTCCATTCCATTCCATTCCATTCCATTCTATTCCATTCCATTCCTTTTGATTCCATTCCATTCCATTCCATTCTATTTCATTCCATTCCATTCTATTTGCGTTGATTCCATTCCATTCCATTCCATTCCATATCATTCCTTTCCTGTTGATTCCATTGCACTCCATTCCATTCCATTCCATTCCATTCCATTCCATTCCATTCCATTTGGGTTGATTCCATTCCATTCCATTCCATTCCATTCCATTACAATGCATTCGGGTTCATTCCATTCCATTTAATTCCATTCCATTCCATTCCATGGCATTCCATTCCATTCCATTCCATAGCATCCCGTTCCATTCCATTTCATTCCATTCGGGTTGATTCCTTTCCATTCCATTCCATTCATTTCGGGTTGATTCCATTCCATTCCATTCCGTTCCATTCCATTCCATTTCATGCCATTCAATTGCGGTTGATTCCATTCCATTCCCTTCCATTCCATTCCATTCCATTCAATTCGGGTTGACTCCATTTCATTCCATTTCATTCCATTCTATTCCATTCCATTCCATTCCATTCCATTTGGGTTAATTCCATTCCATTCCATTCCATTTGGGTTGATTCCATTCCATTCCATTCCATTCCATTCTGTTGCTTCCATTCCATTCCAGAACATTCCATTCCATTCCATTCCAATCCTTTCCATTCCGGTTGATTTCATTCCATTCCATTCCATTTGGGTTGATTCCATTCCATTCCATTCCATTCCATTCCATTCGGTTGCTTCCATTCCATTCCAGAACGTTCCATTCCATTCCATTCCGGTTGATTCCATTCCATTCCATTCCATTCCATTCCATTTCATTCCATTCTATTCCATTCCATTCCTTTTGATTCCATTCCATTCCATTCCATTACTTTCTATTCCATTCCATTCGGTTTGATTCCATTCCATTCCATTCCATTCCATTCCATTTCATTCCATCCTATTCCATTCCATTCTATTCCATTCGGGTTAATTCCATGCAATTCCATTCCATTCCATTCCATTCCATTCTGGTTGATTCCATTCCATTCCATTCTATTCCATTCCATTCCATTCTATTCCCGTTGATTCCATTCCATCCCATTCCATTCCATTCCATCCCATTCCATTCCATTCCATTCGGGTTGATTCCATTCCATTCCATTCCATTCCATTCCATTCCATTCCATTCCATTCCATTCCATTCCATTCCATTTGGATTGATTCCATTCCATTCCATTCCACTCCATTCCATTTCATTCGGGTTGATTCATTCCATTCCATTCCATTCCATTCCATTCCATTCCATTCTATTCCATTCCATTCGGGTTGATTCCTTTCCATTCCATTCCATTCCATTCCATTCCATTCCATTCCATTCCATTTGGGTTGATTCCATTCCCTTCCATTCCATTCCACTCCTTTCCATTTCATTCGGGTTGATTCCATTCCATTCCATTCCATTCCATTCCATTCCATTCTATTCCATTCCTTTCGTGTTGATTCCATTCCATTCCATTCCATTCCGTTCCATTTCATTCCATTGCATTACATTCCATTCCATTCGGGTTTATTCCATTCCATTCCATCCCATACCATTCCATTCCTTTCTGGTTGATTCCATTCCATTCCATTCGATTCCATTCCATTGGAATCCATTCCATTCTAGTTGACTCCGTTCCATTCCTTTTCATTCCATTCTATTCCATTCCATTGCATTCCATTTCATTCCATTCGTGTAGATTCCTTTCTATTCCATTCCAATCCATTCCATTCCATTCTGGTTGATTGCATTCCATTCCATTCCATTCCTTTCCATTCCATTACATTCCATTCCATTTGGGTTAATTCCATTCCATTCCATTCCATTCCATTTGGGTTGATTCCATTCCATTCCATTCCATTCCATTCGGTTGCTTCCATTCCATTCCAGAACTTTCCATTCCATTCCATTCCGGTTGATTCCATTCCATTCCATTCCATTCCATTTCAATCCATTCTATTCCATTCCATTCCTTTTGATTCCATTCCATTCCATTCCATTACTTTCTATTCCATTCCATTCGGTTTGATTCCATTCCATTCCATTCCATTCCATTTCATTGCATGTTATTCCATTCCATTCTATTCCATTCGGGTTAATTCCATTCAATGCCATTCAATTACATTCCATTCCATTCCATTCCATTCTGGTTGATTCCATTCCATTCCATTCTATTCCATTCCATTCCATTCTATTGTCGTTGATTCCATTCCATCCCATTCCATTGCATTCCATTCCATTCCATTCCATTCCATTCCATTCAATTCCAATCCATTTGGGTTGATTCCATTCTATTCCATTGCATTCCACTCCATTTCATTGCATTCTGGTTGATTCCATTCCACTCCATTCCATTTCATTCCGTTCCATTCCATTCCATTGCATTCCATTCCATTCCATTTCATTCCTTTCGGGTCGATTCCTTTCCTTTCCATTCCATTCCATTCCATGCGGGTTGATTCCATTCCGTTCCATTCCATTCCATTGCATTCCATTCCACTCCATTCCATTCCATTGCATTCCATTCTATTCCACTTCATTCCATTCGGGTTGATTCCATTCCATTCCATTCCATTCCATTCCATTCCATTCCATTCCATTCCATTTCATTCCATTCAATTGATGTTGATTCCATTCCATTCCATTCCATTGCATTCCATTCCATTCCATTCAGATTGACTCCATTCCATTCCATTTCATTAAATTCTATTCCATTCCATTCCATTCCATTCCATTCCATTCCATTCCGGTTGATTCCATTCCATTCCATTCCAGTCCATTCCATTCCATTCCATTCCATTCCATTCTATTCCATTCCATTCCTTTTGATTCCATTCCATTCCATTCCATTCTATTTCATTCCATTCCATTCTATTTGCGTTGATTCCATTCCATTCCATTCCATTCCATTCCATTCCATATCATTCCTTTCCTGTTGATTCCATTGCACTCCATTCCATTCCATTCCATTCCATTCCATTCCATTCCATTCCATTTGGGTTGATTCCATTCCATTCCATTCCATTCCATTCCATTACAATGCATTCGGGTTCATTCCATTCCATTTAATTCCATTCCATTCCATTCCATGGCATTCCATTCCATTCCATTCCATAGCATCCCGTTCCATTCCATTTCATTCCATTCGGGTTGATTCCTTTCCATTCCATTCCATTCCTTTCGGGTTGATTCCATTCCATTCCATTCCGTTCCATTCCATTCCATTTCATGCCATTCAATTGCGGTTGATTCCATTCCATTCCCTTCCATTCCATTCCATTCCATTCAATTCGGGTTGACTCCATTTCATTCCATTTCATTCCATTCTATTCCATTCCATTCCATTCCATTCCATTTGGGTTAATTCCATTCCATTCCATTCCATTTGGGTTGATTCCATTCCATTCCATTCCATTCCATTCTGTTGCTTCCATTCCATTCCAGAACATTCCATTCCATTCCATTCCAATCCTTTCCATTCCGGTTGATTTCATTCCATTCCATTCCATAACATTCCATTCCATTCCATTCCATTCCTTTCCATTCCGGTTGATTCCACTCCATTCCATTCCAATCCATTCCATTCCATTCCATTCAGGTTGATTCCATTCCATTCCATTCCATACCATTCCATTCCATACGGGTTGATTCCATTCCATTACATTCCATCTCATTCCGGTTGATTCCATTCCATTCCATTCCCCTCCATTCCATTCCATTCCATTTGGGTTAATTCCATTCCATTCCATTTGGGTTTATTCCATTCCATTCCATTCCATTCCATTTCATTCCATACTATTCCATTCCATTCCTTTTGATTCCATTCCATTCCATTCCTTTGATTCCATTCCATTCCATTCCATTACTTTCTATTCCACTCCGTTCGGTTTGATTCCATTGCATTGCATTCCATTCCATTCCATTACATTTCATTCGATCCTATTCCATTCCATTCTTTTACATTCCGGTTAATTCCATTCAATTCCATTGCATTCCATTCCATTCCATTCTGGTTGATTCCATTCCATTCCATTCTATTCCATTCCATTCCATTCTATTCGCGTTGATTCCATTCCATCCCATTCCATTCCATTCCATCCCATTCCATTCCATTCCATTCGGGTTGATTCCATTCCATTCCATTCCATTCCATTCCATTCCATTCCAGTTGATTCCATTCCATTCCATTCCATTCCATTCCACTCCATTCCATTGCATTCGGGTTGATTCCATTCCATTCCATTCCATTTCATTGCATTCCATTCCATTCCATTCCATGGCATTCCATTCCATTCCATTTCATTCCTTTGGGTTCATTCCTTTCCATTCCATTCCATTCCATTCCATGCGGGTTGATTCCATTCCGTTCCATTCCATTCCATTGCATTCCATTCCACTGCATTCCATTCCATTGCATTCCATTCTATTCCATTTCATTCCATTCGGAATGATTCCATTCCATTCCATTCCATTCCATTCCATTTCATTCCATTCCATTGATGTTGATTCCATTCCATTCCATTCCATTGCATTCCATTCCATTCCATTCAGATTGACTCCATTCCATTCCATTTCATTACATTCTATTCCATTCCATTCCATTCCATTCCGGTTGATTCCATTCCATTCCATTCCAGTCCATTCCATTCCATTCCATTCCACTCCATTCCATTCTATTCCATTCCATTACTTTTGATTCCATTCCATTCCATTCCATTCCATTCCATTCTATTCCATTCCATTCCATTCTATTCGCGTTGATTCCATTCCATTCCATTCCATTCCATTCCTTTCCTGTTGATTCCATGGCACTCCATTCCATTCCATTCCATTCCATTTGGGTTCATTCCATTCCATTCCATTCCATTCCATTACAATGCATTCGGGTTTATTCCATTCCATTTAATTCCATTCCATTCCATTCCATGGCATTCCATTCCATTCCATTCCATAGCATCCCGTTCCATTCCATTTCATTCCATTCGGGTTGATTCCTTTCCATTCCATTCCATTCCATTCGGGTTGATTCCATTCCATTCCATTCCATTCCATTTCATGCCATTCCATTGGGGTTGATTCCATTCCATTCCCTTCCATTCCATTCCATTCCATTCCATTCCATTCCATTCCATTCGGGTTGACTCCATTTCATTCCATTTCATTCCATTCTATTCCATTCCATTGCATTCCTTTTCATTCCATTCGGGTAGATTCCTTTCTATTCCATTCCAATCCGTTCCACTCCATTTCGCTTGATTCCATTCCATTCCATTCCATTCCATTCCATTTGGGTTAATTCCATTCCATTCCATTCCATTTGGGTTGATTCCATTCCATTCCATTCCATTCCATTCGGTTGCTTCCATTCCATTCCAGAACATTCCATTCCATTCCAATCCTTTCCATTCCGGTTGATTCCATTCCATTCCATTCCTGAACATTCCCTTCCATTCCTTTCCATTCCGGTTGATTACATTCCATTCCATTCCAATCCATTCCATTCCATTGCATTCGGGTTGATTCCATTCCATTCCATTCCATACCATTCCATTCCATACGGGTTGATTCCATTCCATTCCATTCCATTCCATTCGGGTTGATTCCATTCCATTCCATTCCACTCCATTCCACTCCATTCCATTCCGATTGATTCCATTCCATTCCATTCCATTCCATTCCACTCTGGTTGATTCAATTCCATTCCTTTCCATTCCTTTCCATTCCATTCCATTCCATTGTATTCCGTTACATTCCATTCAATTTCATTCCATTCTGGTTGATTCCATTCCATTCCATTGCATTCCATTCCATTCCATTCCATTCCGTTCAGGATGAATCCATTCCATTCCATTCCATTCCATTCCATTCCATTCGCGTTGATTCCTTTCCATTCCATTCCATTCCATTCCATTCCATTGCATTCCATTCCATTCCATTCCATTCCATTCCATTCTGGTTGATTCCATTCCATTCCATTCCATTCCATTCCATTCCGTTCCATTCCATTCCATTCCATTCCATTCGGGTTGATTCCATTCCATTCCCTTCAATTCCATTCCATTCCATTCCATTCGTGTTGATTCCATTCCATTCCATTCCATTCCGTTGCATTCCATTCCATTGCATTCCATTCCATTCCATTCGGGTTTATTCCATTCCATACCATTCCATTCCATTCTGGTTGATTCCATTCCATGCCATTCGATCCCATTCCATTGGAATCCATTCCATTCTAGGTGACTTCGTTCCATTCCTTTTTATTCCATTCTATTCCATTCCATTGCATTCCATTGCATTCCATTCGGGTAGATTGCTTTCTATTCCATTCCAATCCATTCTATTCCATTCTGGTTGACTGCATTCCATTCCATTCCATTCCATTCCATCCCATTCCATTCCATTCCATCCCATTCCATTCCATTCCATTCCGGTTGATTCCATTCCATTCCATTCCATTCCATTTGGGTTGATTCCAATCCATACCATTCCATTCCACTCCATTCCATTGCATTCGGGTTGATTCCATTCCTTTCCATTCCATTCCACTCCATTCCATTGCATTCCGGTTGATTCACTTCCATTCCATTCCATTCCATTTCATTCCATTCCATTCTATGGCATTCCATTCCATTCCATTCCATTCCATTCCATTTGGGTTAATTCCATTCCATTCCATTCCATTCCATTCCATTTGGGTTGATTCCATTCCATTCCATTCGGTTGCTTCCATTCCATTCCAGAACATTCCATTCCATTCCATTCCTTTCCATTCCGGTTGATTCCATTCCATTCCATTCCAGAACATTCTATTCCATTCCATTCCATTCCTTTCCATTCCGGTTGATTCCATTCCATTCCATTCCAATCCATTCCATTCCATTCCATTCGGTTGATTCCATTCCATTCCATTCCATACCATTCCATTCCATACGGGTTGATTCCATTCCATTCCATTCGTGTTGATTCCATTCCATTCCATTCCACTCCATTCCATTCCATTCCATTCCGATTGATTCCATTCCCTTCCATTCCATTCCACTCTGGTTGACTCAATTCCATTCCTTTCCATTCCTTTCCATTCCATTCCATTCCACTGCATTCCATTACATTCCATTCTTTTTAATTCCATTCTGGTTGATTCCATTCCATTCCATTGCATTCCATTCCATTCCATTCCATTCCGTTCAGGATGAATCCATTCCATTCCATTCCATTCCATTCCATTCCATTCGCGTTGTTTCCATTCCATTCCATTCCATTCCATTCCATTCCATTGCATTCCATTCCATTCCATTCGGTTTGATTCCATTCCATTTCATTCCACTCCATTCCATTCCATTCCATTCCATTGCTTTCCATTACATTCCATTTGGGTTGATTCCATTCCATTCCATTAAATTCCATTCCATTCCATTCCATTGCATTCCATTCCATTCCATTCCATTCCATTCCATTCCATTCGGGTTGATTCCATTCCATTCCATTCCATTCCATTCCATTCCATTCCATTCTATTCCATTCCATGCCATTCGGGTTGATTCCATTGCATTCCATTCCATTCCATTCCATTCCGTTCCATTCCATTCCATTGCATTCCATTCCATTCCATTCGGGTTTATTCCATTCCATTCCATTCCATACCATTGCATTCCATTCTGGTTGATTCCATTCCATTCCATTCGATTCCATTCCATTGGAATCCATTCCATTCGAGTTGACTCCGTTCCATTCCATTTCATTCCATTCCATTCCATTGCACTCCATTCCATTCGGGTTGATTCCATTCCATTCCATTCCATTCCATTCCATTCCATTCCATTCCGGTTGATTCCATTCCATTCCATTCCACTCCATTCCATTGCATTCGGGTTGATTCCATTCCATTCCCTTCCATTTCATTGCATTCCATTCCATTCCATTCCATGGCATTCCATTCCATTCCATTCCATTGCATTCCATTCCATTCCATTTCATTCCTTTCGGGTTCATTCCTTTCCATTCCATTCCATTCCATTCCATGCGGGTTGATTCCATTCCGTTCCATTCCATTCCATTGCATTCCATTCCACTCCATTCCATTCCATTGCATTGCATTCTATTCCATTTCATTCCAATCGGGTTGATTCCATTCCATTCCATTCCATTCCATTCCATTCCATTCCATTCCATTACATTCCATTCCATTTCATTCCATTCCATTGATGTTGATTCCATTCCATTCCATTCCATTGCATTCCATTCCATTCCATTCGGATTGACTCCATTCCATTCCATTTCATTACATTCTATTCCATTCCATTCCATTCCATTCCATTGCATTCCATTCCATTCCGTTTGATTCCATTCCATTCCATTCCATTCCTTTCCTGTTGATTCCATTGCACTCCATTCCATTCCATTATATTCCATTCCATTTGGGTTGCTTCCATTCCATTCCATTCCATTCCATTCCATTCCATTACAATGCATTTGGGTTCATTCCATTCCATTTCATTCCATCCCATTCCATTCCATGGCATTCCATTCCATTCCATTCCATAGCATCCCGTTCCATTATATTTCATTCCATTCGGGTTGATTCCTTTCCATTCCATTCCATTCCATTCCATTCGGGTTGATTCCATTCCATTCCATTCCATTCCATTCCATTTCGTGCCATTCCATTGGGGTTGATTCCATTCCATTCCATTCCATTCCATTCCATTCCATTCCATTCCATTCGGGTCGACCCCATTTCACTCCATTTCATTCCATTCTATTCCATTCCATTGCATTCCATTTCATTCCATTCGGGTAGATTCCTTTCTATTCCATTCCAATCCGTTCCACTGCATTCAGCTTGATTCCATTCCATTCCATTCCATTCCATGCGGGTTGATTCCATTCCGTTCCATTCCATTCCATTGCATTCCATTCCACTCCATTCCATTCCATTGCATTCGATCCTATTCCATTTCATTCCATTCGGGTTGATTAAATTCCATTCCATTCCATTCCATTCCATTCCATTTCATTCCATTCCATTGATGTTGATTCCATTCCATTCCATTCCATTGCATTCCATTCCATTCCATTTGGATTGACTCCATTCTATTCCATTTCACTACATTCTATACCATTCCATTCCATTCCATTCCATTCCGCTTAATTCCATTCTATTCCACTCCAGTCCATTCCATTCCATTCCATTCCATTCTATTCCATTCCATTCCTTTTGATTCCATTCCATTCCATTCTATTTCATTCCATTCCATTCCATTCGCGTTGATTCCATTCCATTCCATTCCATTCCTTTCCTGTTGATTCCATTGCACTCCATTCCATTCCATTGCATTCCATTCCATTCCATTTGGGTTGATTCCATTCCATTCCATTCCATTCCATTCCATTCCATTACAATGCATACGTGTTCGTTCCATTCCATTTAATTCCATTCCATTCCATTCCATGGCATTCCATTCCATTCCTTTCCATAGCATCCCGTTCCATTCCATTTCATTCCATTCGGGTTGATTCCTTTCCATTCCATTGCATTCCATTCGGGTTGATTCCATTCCATTCCATTCCATTCCATTCCATTTCATGCCATTCCATTGGGTTTGATTCCATTCCATTCCCTTCCATTCCATTCCATTCCATTCGGGATGACTCCATTTCATGCCATTTCATTCCATTCTATTCCATTCCATTGCATTCCATTTCATTCCATTCGGGTAGATTCCTTTCTTTTTCATTCCAATCCGTTCCACTGCATTCCGCTTGATTCTATTCCATTCCATTCCATTCCATTTGGGTTAATTCCATTCCATTCCATTCCATTCCATTCGGTTGCTTCCATTCCATTCCAGAACATTCCATTCCATTGCATTCCAATCCTTTCCATTCCGGTTGATTCCATTCCATTCCATTCCAGAACATTCCATTCCATTCCATTCCATTCCCTTCCATTCCGGTTGATTCCATTCCATTCCATTCCAATCCATTCCATTCCATTCCATTCGGGTTGATTCCATTCCATTCCATATCATACCATTCCATTCCATACGGGTTGATTCCATTCCATTCCATTCCATTCCATTCGGGTTGATTCCATTCCATTCCATTGCACTCCATTCCATTCCATTCCATACCGATTGATTCCATTCCATTGCATTCCATTCCATTCCATTCCATTCCATTCCACTCTGGTTGATTCAATTCCATTCTTTTCCATTCCATTCCATTCAATTCCATTCCACTGCATTCCATTACATTCCATTCAATTTCATTCCATTCTGGTTGATTCCATTCCCTTCCATTGCATTCCATTCCATTCCATTCCATTCCTTTCAGGGTGAATCCATTCCATTCCATTCCATTCGCGTTGATTCCATTCCATTCCATTCCATTCCATTGCATTCCATTCCATTCCATTCCATTCCACTCCATTCCTTTCCATTCCATTTGGGTTAATTGCATTCCATTCCATTCCATTCCATTCTATTGGGTTTATTCCATTCCATTCCATTCCATTCCATTCCACTCCATTCCTTTCCATTCCATTTGGGTTAATTGCATTCCATTCCATTCCATTCCATTCTTTTGAGTTGATTCCATTCCATTCCATTCCATTCCATTCAGTTGCTTCCATTCCATTCCAGAACATTCCATTCCATTCCATTCCGGTTGATTCCATTCCATTCCATTCCATTCCATTCCATTCCATTTCGTTCCATTCTATTCCATTCCATTCCTTTTGATTCCATTCCCTTCAATTCGATTCCATTCCATTCCATTCCATTCTGGTTGATTCCATTCCATTCCATTCTATTCCATTGCATTCCATTCTATTCGCGTTGATTCCATTCCATCCAATTCCATTCCATTCCATCCCATTCCATTCCATTCGGGTTGATTCCATTCCATTCCATTCCACTCCATCCCATTCCATTCCATTCCATTCCATTCGGCTTGATTCCATTCCATTCCATTCCATTCCATTCCATTTCATTCCATGGCTTTCCATTCCATTCCATTCGGGTTGATTCCATTCCATTCCATTCAATTCCATTCCATTGCATTCCATTCCATTCCATTCCATTCCTTTCGGGTTGATTCCATTCCATTGCATTCCATTCCATTCCATTGCATTCCATTCCATTCTATTCCATTCCATGCCATTCGGGTTGATTCCATTCCATTCCATTCCATTCCATTCCATTCTATTCCATTCCATGCCATTCGGGTTGATTCCATTCCATTCCATTCCATTCCATTCCATTCCATTCCATTCCATTCCATTACTGTTGATTCCATTTCATTCCATTCCATTCCATTCCATTCCATTCCATTGCATTCCATTCCATTCCATTCGGGTTTATTCCATTCCATTCCATTCCATACCATTCCATTCCATTCTGGTTGATTCCATTCCATTCCATTCGATTCCATTCCATTGGAATCCATTCCATTCGAGTTGACTCCGTTCCATTCCATTTCATTCCATTACATTCCATTCCGTTCCATTCTATTCCATTCCATTGCATTCCATTTCATTCCATTCGGGTAGATTCCTTTCTATTGCATTCCAATCCATTCCATTCCATTCTGGTTGATTGCATTCCATTCCATTCCATTCCTTTCCACTCCATTCCAATCCATTCCATTTAGGTTAATTCCATTCCATTCCATTCCATTGCATTCCATTCCATTTGGGTTGATTCCATTCCATTCCATTCCATTCCATTCGGTGGCTTCCATTCCATTCCATTCCATTCCATTCCATTCCATTCCGGTTGATTCCATTCCATTCCATTCCATTCCATTCCATTTCATTCCATTCTGTTCCATTCCATTCCTTTTGATTCCATTCCATTCCATTCCATTCCATTACTTTCTATTCCATTCCATTCGGTTTGATTCCATTCCATTCCATTCCATTTCATTCCATCCTATTCCATTCCATTCTATTCCATTCGGGTTAATTCCATTCAATTCCAGTCCATTCCATTCCATTCCATTCTCGTTGATTCCATTCCATTCCATTATATTCCATTCCATTCCATTCTATTCGCGTTGATTCCATTCAATCCCATTCCATTCCATTCCATCCCATTCCATTCCATTCGGGTTGATTCCATTCCATTCCATTCCATTCCATTCCATTCCATTTGGGTTGATTCCATTCCATTCCATTCCACTCCATTCCATTTCATTCGGGTTGATTCCATTTCATTCCATTCCATTCCATTCCATTCTATTCCATTCCATTCGTGTTGATTCCATTCCATTCCATTCCATTCCGTTCCATTCCATTCCATTGTATTCCATTTTATTCCATTCGGGTTTATTCCATTCCATTCCATCCCATACCATTCCATTCCATTCTGGTTGATTCCATTCCATTCCATTCGATTCCATTCCATTGGAATCCATTCCATTCTAGTTGACTCCGTTCCATTCCTTTTCATTCCATTCTATTCCATTCCATTGCATTCCATTTCATTCCATTCGTGTAGATTCCTTTCTATTCCATTCCAATCCATTCCATTCCATTCTGGTTGATTGCATTCCATTCCACTCCATTCCATTCCATTCCATTCCATTCCATTCCCTTCCATTTGGGTTAATTCCATTCCATTCCATTCCATTCCATTCCATTCCATTCCATTTGGGTTGATTCAATTCCATTCCATTCCATTCCATTCGGTTGCTTCCATTCCTTTCCAGAACATTCCATTCCATTCCATTCCATACCATTCCATTCCATACGGGTTGATTCCATTCCATTCCATTCCATTCCATTCCATACGGGTTGATTCCATTCCATTCCATTCCATTCCATACAGGTTGATTCCATTCCATTCCATTCCATTCCATTCCATTCCGTTCCATTTGAGTTGATTCCATTCCATTCCATTCCATTCCATTCCACTCCATTCCATTGCATTCTGGTTGATTCCATTCCATTCCATTCCATTTCATAGCATTCCATTCCATTCCATTCCATGGCATTCCATTCCATTCCATTCCATTTCATTCCATTCTATTCCATTTCATTCCATTCGGGTTGATTCCATTCCATTCCATTCCATTCCATTCCATTACATTACGTTACATTTCATTCCATTCCATTGATGTTGATTCCATTCCATTCCATTCCATTGCATTCCATTGCATTCCATTCGGATTGACTCCATTCCATTCCATTTCATTACATTCTATTCCATTCCATTCCATTCCATTCCATTGCATTCCATTCCATTCCGGTTGATTCCATTCCATTCCAGTCCAGTCCATTCCATTCCAGTCTATTCCATTCCATTCCTTTTGATTCCATTCCATTCCATTCTATTTCATTCCATTCCATTCCATTCGCGTTGATTCCATTCCATTGCATTCCATTCCATTGCTTTCCTGTTGATTCCATTGCACTCCATTCCATTCCATTCCATTCCATTCCATACCATTTGGGTTGATTCCATTCCATTCCATTCCATTCCATCACAATGCATACGTGTTCGTTCCATTCCATTTAATTCCATTCCATTCCATTCCATGGCATTCCATTCCTTTCCTTTCCATAGCATCCCGTTCCATTCCATTTCATTCCATTCGGGTTGATTGCTTTCCATTCCATTGCATTCCATTCGGGTTGATTCCATTCCATTCCATTCCATTCCATTTCATGCCATTCCATTTGGGTTGATTCCATTCCATTCCCTTCCATTCCATTCCATTCCATTCGGGATGACTCCATTTCATGCCATTTCATTCCATTCTATTCCATTCCATTGCATTCCATTTCATTCCATTCGGGTAGATTCCTTTCTATTTCATTCCAATCCGTTCCACTGCATTCTGCTTGATTCCATTCCATTCCATTTGGGTTAATTCCATTCCATTCCATTCCATTCGGTTGCTTCCATTCCATTCCAGAACATTCCATTCCAATGCATTCCAATCCTTTCCATTCCGGTTGATTCCATTCCATTCCATTCCAGAACATTCCATTCCATTCCATTCCATTCCCTTCCATTCCGGTTGATTCCATTCCATTCCATTCCAATCCATTCCATTCCATTCCATTCGGGTTGATTCCATTCCATTCCATATCATACCATTCCATTCCATACGGGTTGATTCCATTCCATTCCATTCCATTCCATTCGGGTTGATTCCATTCCATTCCATTCCACTCCATTCCATTCCATTCCATACCGATTGATTCCATTCCATTGCATTCCATTCCATTCCATTCCCTTCCATTCCATTCCACTCTGGTTGATTCAATTCCATTCTTTTCCATTCCTTTCCATTCAATTCCATTCCACTGCATTCCATTACATTCCATTCAATTTCATTCCATTCTGGTTGATTCCATTCCCTTCCATTGCATTCCATTCCATTCCATTCCATTCCTTTCAGGGTGAATCCATTCCATTCCATTCCATTCGCGTTGATTCCATTCCATTCCATTCCATTCCATTCCACTCCATTCCATTCCATTCCATTCCATTCCACTCCATTCCTTTCCATTCCATTTGGGTTAATTGCATTCCATTCCATTCCATTCCATTCTTTTGGGTTGATTCCATTCCATTCCATTCCATTCCATTCCATTCCATTCCTTTCCATTCCATTTGGGTTAATTGCATTCCATTCCATTCCATTCCATTCTTTCGGGTTGATTCCATTCCATTCCATTCCATTCAGTTGCTTCCATTCCATTCCAGAACATTCCATTCCATTCCATTTGGTTTGATTCCATTCCATTCCATTCCATTCCATTCCATTTGGTTTGATTCCATTGCCTTCCATTCCATTCCATTCCATTCCATTCCTTTCCATTCCATTCCATTCGGGTTGCTTCCATTCCATTCCACAACATTCCATTCCATTCAATTCCACTCCGGTTGATTCCATTCCATTCCATTCCACTCCGGTTGATTCCATTCCATTCGTTTCCATTCCATTCGTTTTGATTCCATACCATTCGATTCCATTCCATTCCATTCCATTTCATTCGGTTTGATTCCATTCCATTGCATTCCAATCCATTCCATTTCATTACATTCAGGTTAATTCCATTCCATTCCATTCCATCCATTCCATTCTGGTTGATCCCATTCCATTAAATTCCATTCCATTCGGGTTAATTCCATACCATTCCATTCTATTCCATTCCATTCCATTCTATTCGCGTTCATTCCATTCCATTCCATTCCATTGAATCCCATTCCATTCCATTCCATTCGGCTTGATTCGTTTCCATTCCATTCCATTGCATTCCAATCCATTAGGTTTGATTCCATTCTATTCCATTCCATTCCATTACAATCCATTCCATTCCATTTGGGTTGATTCCATTCCATTCCATTCCATTCCATTTCATTCCATGCCATTCAACTTCATTCCATTCGGGTTGATTCCAGTCCATTCCATTCCCTTCGGGTTGATTCCATTCCATTCCTTTCCATTCCATTGCATTCCATTCCATTCAATTCCATTCCATTCGGTTGCTTCCAATCCATTCCAGAACATTCCATTCCATTCCTTTCCATTGCATTCCATTTCATTCCGGTTGACTCCATTCCATTCCATTCCATTCTATTCCATTCCATTCTTTTTATTCCATTCCATTCCATTCCATTTCCTTCCATTCGGTCTGATTCCATTCCATTCCATTCCAATGCAGTCCATTCCATTCCATTCCCTTCCATTCGGTCTGATTCAATTCCATTCCATTCCAATCCATTCCATTCCATTCCATTCCATTCCATTCGGGATGATTCCTTTCCATTCCATTCCATTCAATTCCATTCCCTTCCATTCCATTCTGCTTGATGCCATTCCATTCCATTCGATTCCATTCCGGTTGATTCAGTTCCATTCCATTCTTTTCCATTCCATTCTTTTCCATTCCAGTCCTTTCTATTCGCGTTGATTGCATTCCATCCCATTTCATTCCATTCCATCCCATTCCATTCCGTTCCATTCCTGTTGATTCCATTCCATTCCATTCGATTCCATTGCATTCCATTCGTTTTGATTCCATTCCATTTCATTCCATTCCATTGCATTCCATTTCATTCCATGTCATTCCTTTCTGGTTGATTCCATTACATACCATTCCATTGCATTCCATTCCATTCCATTCGGGTTGATTGCATTCCATTCCATTCCATTCCATTCCATTCGAGTTGATTCCATTCCATTCCATTCCATTCCATTCCATTGGATTCCATTCCATTCCATTGCATTCCATTCGGGTTGATTCCATTCCATTCCATCCCTTTCCATTCCCTTCGGGTTGATTCTATTCCATTCCATTCCATTCCATTCCACTCCATTCCATTCGGGTTGATTCCATTCCATTTCATCCCATTCCATTCCATTCCATTCTGGTTGATTCCATTCCATTCCGTTCCATTCCATTCCATTCCATTCCATTCCATTCCATTCCAATCGGGTTGCTTATATTCCATTCCAGAACATTCCATTCCATTCCATTCCATTCCATTCCATTCCATTCCGGTTTATTCCATTCCATTCCTTCCCATTCCATTCCAGTTGATTCCATTCCATTCCATTCCATTGCATTCCATTACATTCCATTCGGGTTGATTCCATTCGATTCCATTCCATTCCATTCGGGTTGATTCCGTTCCATTCCATTCCATTCCATTCCATTGAATTCCATTCCATTCCATTCCATTTGATTCCATTCCATTCCATTGCATTCCATTCCGGTTGATTCCATTCCATTCCATCCCATTTCATTCCCTTCAGGTTGATTCCATTCCATTCCATTCCATTCCATTCCATTCGGGTTGATTCCATTCCATTTCATCCCATTCCATTCCATTCCATTCTGGTTGATTCCATTCCATTCTGTTCCATTCCATTCCATTCCATTCGGGTTGCTTATATTCGATTCCAGAACATTCCATTCCATTCCATTCCATTCCATTCCATTCCATTGCGGTTTATTCCATTCCATTCCATCCCATTCCATTCCGGTTGATTCCATTCCATTCCATTCCATTCCATTCCATTCCATTCCATTTCATTCCTGTTGATTCCATTCCATTCCATTCCATTCCTTTCTAATCCTTTCCATTCCTTTTGATTCCATTCCGTTCCAGTCCAGTCCATTCCATTCCATTCCATGCGGTTTGATTCGATTTCATTCCATTCCAATGCATTCCATTCTATTCCATTTCATTCCATTCGGGTTGATTCCATTCCATTCCATTCCATTCCATTCCCTTCAATTCCATTCTGGTTGATTTCATTCCATTTCATGCCATTTCATTCCATTCGGGTTGATTCCATTCCATTCCGTTCTATTCCATTCCATTCCATTCTATGCGAGTTGATTCCATTGCATCCCATTCCATTCCATTCCATCCCATTCCATTCCATTCTATTCGGGTTGATTCCATTCCATTCCATTCCATTCCATTCCATTCCATTCCATTCCATTCCATTTGGGTTGATTCCATTCCATTCCATTCCATTCCATTGCATTCGGGTGGATTCCATTAAATTCCATTCCATTGCATTCCATTCCATTCTATTCCATTCCATTCGTGTTGATTCCATTCCATTCCATTCCATTGCATTCCATTCCATTCCGTTTGATTCCATTCATGTTGATTCCATTCCATTCCATTCCATTCCATTCCATTCCATTCCCTTCCATTCGTGTTGATTCCTTTCCATGCCATTCCATTCCATTCCATTCTGGTTGATTCCTTTCCATTCCATTCCATTGCATTCCAGTGCATTCCATTCCATCCGATTTCATTCACTTCGGGTTGACTCCATTCCATTCCATTCCATTCCATTCCATTCCATTCCCTTCGGGTTGATTCCATTCCATTCTATTCCATTCCAATCCATTCGGGTTGATTCCATTCCATTTCATCCCATTGAATTCCATTCCATTCCATTCCATTCCATCCCATCCCATTCCATTCCATTCCTTTCCATTCCATTCCATTCCATTCGGGTTGCTTATATTCCATTCCAGAACATTCCATTCCATTCCATTCCGGTTGATTCCATTCCATTCCATTGCATTCCATTCGTTTTGATTCCATTCCATTTCATTCCATTCCATTCCATTCCATTCCATTCCATTGCATTCGGGGTGATTCCATTCAATTCCATTCCATTGCATTGCATTCCATTCCATGTCATTCCATTCTGGTTGATTCAATTCCATTCCATTCCATTCCATTCCACTCTGTTTGATTCCATTCCATTCCATTCCATTCCATTCGCGGTGATTCCATTCCATTCCATGCTACTCCATTCCATTCCATTCTATTAGCGTTGATGCCATTCCATTCCTTTCCATTCCATTCCATTGCATCCCATTCCATTCCATTCAATCCCATTCCATTCCATTCCATTCGGGTTGATTCGATTCGATTCCATTCCATTGCATTCCATTCCATTTCATTCCATTCGGGTAGATTCCGTTCTATTCCATTCCAATCCTTTCCATTCCATTCCAGTTCATTCCATTCCATTCCATTCCGTACCATTTGGGTTGATTCAATTCCATTCCATTCCATTCGTTTTGATTCATTCCATTCAATTCCATTCCATTCCATTCCATTCCATTCTGTTTGATTCCATTCCATTCCATTCCATTGCATTCCATTCCATTCCATTTCATTCCATTCGGTTTGATTCCATTCCATTCCATTCTATTCTGTTTGAATCTATTCCATTCCGTTCCCTTCCATTTCATTCCATTCCATTCTATTCGGGTTGCCTCTATTCCATTCCATTCCATTCCATTCCATTCCGGTTGATTCCCTTCCATTCCATTCCATTCGTTTTGATTCCATTCCATTCCATTCCATTCCATGGCATTCCATTTCATTCCATGTCACTCCATTCTGGTTGATTCCATTACATTCCATTCCATTGCATTGCATTCCATTCCTTCCAATTCCATTCCATTCCATTTCATTCCATTCCCTTCGATTGGGGTTGTTTCCATTCCATTCCATTTGATTCCATCCCATTCCATTCCATTGCGGTTGATTCCACTCCTTTCAATTCCATTCCATTCCATTCCATTGCATGCCACATCATTCCATTCCATTCCATTGCATTCCATTCCATTCCATTTCATTCCATTCGGATTGATTTCATTTCATTCCATTCCATTCCATTTCATTCCATTCCATTCTGGTTGATTCCATTAATTACCATTCCATTCCATTCCCTTCGGGTTAAATCCATTCCATTCCATTCCAATCAATTCCATTGCATTCCATTCCATTCCATTGCATTCCATTCCACTCCATTTCACTCCATTCAGGTTGATTTCATTGCATTCCGTTCCACTGCATTCCATTCCATTCCATTCCATTCGGGTTGATTTCATTCCATTCCATTCCACTCCTTTCTATTCCATTCCATTCCATTCCGGTTGATTCCATTCCATTCCACTCCATTCCATTCCATTCCATTTCATTCCTGTTGATTCCATTCCATTCCATTCCATTCCTTTCTAATCCTTTCCATTCCTTTTGATTCCATTCCGTTCCAGTCCAGTCCATTCCATTCCATTCCATGCGGTTTGATTCGATTTCATTCCATTCCAATGCATTCCATTCTATTCCATTTCATTCCATTCGGGTTGATTCCATTCCATTCCATTCCATTCCATTCCCTTCAATTCCATTCTGGTTGCTTTCATTCCATTTCATGCCATTTCATTCCATTCGGGTTGATTCCATTCCATTCCATTCTATTCCATTGATTCCATTCTATGCACGTTGATTCCATTGCATCCCATTCCATTCCATTCCATCCCATTCCATTCCATTCTATTCGGGTTGATTCCATTCCATTCCATTCCATTCCATTCTATTCCATTTGGGTTGATTCCATTCCATTCCATTCCATTCCATTGCATTCGGGTGGATTCCATTAAATTCCATTCCATTGCATTCCATTCCATTCTATTCCATTCCATTCGTGTTGATTCCATTCCATTCCATTCCATTGCATTCCATTCCATTCCGTTTGATTCCATTCATGTTGATTCCATTCCATTCCATTCCATTCCATTCCATTCCCTTCCATTCGTGTTGATTCCTTTCCATGCCATTCCATTCCATTCCATTCTGGTTGATTCCTTTCCATTCCATTCCATTGCATTCCATTGCATTCCATTCCATCCGATTTCATTCCCTTCGGGTTGACTCCATTCCATTCCATTCCATTCCATTCCATTCCATTCCCTTCGGGTTGATTCCATTCCATTCTATTCCATTCCAATCCATACGGGTTGATTCCATTCCATTTCATCCCATTGAATTCCATTCCATTCCATTCCATTCCATCCCATCCCATTACATTCCATTCCTTTCCATTCCATTCCATTCCATTCGGGTTGCTTATATTCCATTCCAGAACATTCCATTCCATTCCATTCCATTCCGGTTGATTCCATTCCATTCCATTGCATTCCATTCGTTTTGATTCCATTCCATTCCATTCCATTCCATTGCATTCGGGGTGATTCCATTCAATTCCATTCCATTGCATTGCATTCCATTCCATGTCATTCCATTCTGGTTGATTCAATTCCATTCCATTCCATTCCATTCCACTCTGTTTGATTCCATTCCATTCCATTCCATTCCATTCGCGGTGATTCCATTCCATTCCATGCTACTCCATTCCATTCCATTCTATTAGCGTTGATGCCATTCCATTCCTTTCCATTCCATTCCATTGCATCCCATTCCATTCCATTCAATCCCATTCCATTCCATTCCATTCGGGTTGATTCAATTCGATTCCATTCCATTGCATTCCATTCCATTGCATTCCATTTCATTCCATTCGGGTAGATTCCGTTCTATTCCATTCCAATCCTTTCCATTCCATTCCAGTTCATTCCATTCCATTCCATTCCGTACCATTTGGGTTGATTCAATTCCATTCCATTCCATTCGTTTTGATTCATTCCATTCAATTCCATTCCATTCCATTCTGTTTGATTCCATTCCATTCCATTCCATTGCATTCCATTCCATTCCATTTCATTCCATTCGGTTTGATTCCATTCCATTCCATTCTATTCTGTTTGAATCTATTCCATTCCGTTCCCTTCCATTCCATTCCATTCCATTCTATTCGGGTTGCCTCTATTCCATTCCATTCCATTCCATTCCATTCCATTCCATTCCATTCCGGTTGATTCCCTTCCATTCCATTCCATTCGTTTTGATTCCATTCCATTCCATTCCATTCCATGGCATTCCATTTCATTCCATGTCACTCCATTCTGGTTGATTCCATTACATTCCATTCCATTGCATTCCATTCCATTCCTTCTGATTCCATTCCATTCCATTTCATTCCATTCCCTTCGATTGGGGTTGTTTCCATTCCATTCCATTTGATTCCATCCCATTCCATTCCATTGCGGTTGATTCCACTCCTTTCAATTCCATTCCATTCCATTCCATTGCATGCCACATCATTCCATTCCATTCCATTGCATTCCATTCCATTCCATTTCATTCCATTCGGATTGATTTCATTTCATTCCATTCCATTCCATTTCATTCCATTCCATTCTGGTTGATTCCATTAATTTCCATTCCATTCCATTCCATTCCATTCCCTTCGGGTTAAATCCATTCCATTCCATTCCAATCCATTCCATTGCATTCCATTCCATTCCATTGCATTCCATTCCACTCCATTTCACTCCATTCAGGTTGATTTCATTGTATTCCGTTCCACTGCATTCCATTCCATTCCATTCCATTCGGGTTGATTTCATTCCATTCCATTCCACTCCTTTCTATTCCATTCCATTCCATTCCGGTTGATTCCATTCCGTTCCATTCCACTCCATTCCATTCCATTCCATTGGGGTTGATTCCATTCCATTCCATTACATTCCATTCCATTTGGGTTGATTCCATTCCATTCCATTCCATTCCGTTCCATTCGGGTTTCTTCTATTCCATTCCAGAACATTCCATTCCATTCCATTCCTTCCATTCCATTTCATTCCAATCCATTCGGTTGCTTCCATTCCATTCGAGAACCCTCCATTCCATTCAATTCCATTTCATTCCTGTTGATTCCATTCCATTCCATTCCATTCCATTCTAATCCATTCCATTCCATTGATTCCATTCCATTCCATTCCAGTCCATTCCATTCCATTCCATTCGGTTTGATTCCATTTCATTCCATTCCAATGCATTCCATTCTATTCCGCTTCATTCCATTCGGGTTGATACCATTCCATTCCATTCCATTCAATTACATTCTGGTTGATTTCATTCCATTCCACGCCATTCCATTCCATTCGGTTTGATTCCATTCCATTCCATTCTATTCCATTCCATTCCATTCTATTGGCGTTGAATCCATTGCATCCCATTCCATTGCATTCCATCCCATTCCATTCCATTCTATTCGGGTTGATTCCGTTCCATTCCTTTCCATTCCATTCCATTCCATTCCATTTGGATTGATTCCATTCCATTCCATTCCATTCCATTCCATTGCATTCGGGGTGATTCCTTTCAATTCCATTCCATTGCATTCCATTCCATACCATGTCATTCCATTCTGGTTGATTCCATTCCATTCCATTCCATTCCATTCCATTCTGTTTGATTCCATTCCATTCCATTCCATTGCATTCCATTCCATTCCATTTCATTCCATTCGGTTTGATTCCATTCCATTCCATTCTATTCTGTTTGAATCTATTCCATTCCGTTCCCTTCCATTCCATTCCATTCCATTCTATTCGGGTTGCCTCTATTCCATTCCATTCCATTCCATTCCATTCCATTCCATTCCATTCCGGTTGATTCCCTTCCATTCCATTCCATTCGTTTTGATTCCATTCCATTCCATTCCATTGCATGGCATTCCATTTCATTCCATGTCACTCCATTCTGGTTGATTCCATTACATTCCATTCCATTGCATTCCATTCCATTCCTTCCGATTCCATTCCATTCCATTTCATTCCATTCCCTTCGATTGGGGTTGTTTCCATTCCATTCCATTTGATTCCATCCCATTCCATTCCATTGCGGTTGATTCCACTCCTTTCAATTCCATTCCATTCCATTCCATTACATGCCACATCATTCCATTCCATTCCATTGCATTCCATTCCATTCCATTTCATTCCATTCGGATTGATTTCATTCCATTCCATTCCATTCCATTTCATTCCATTCCATTCTGGTTGATTCCATTAATTTCCATTCCATTCCATTCCATTCCATTCCCTTCGGGTTAAATCCATTCCATTCCATTCCAATCAATTCCATTGCATTCCATTCCATTCCATTGCATTCCACTCCACTCCATTTCACTCCATTCAGGTTGATTTCATTGCATTCCGTTCCACTGCATTCCATTCCATTCCATTCGGGTTGATTTCATTCCATTCCATTCCACTCCTTTCTATTCCATTAATTCCATTCCGGTTGATTCCATTCCATTCCATTCCACTCCATTCCATTCCATTCCATTGGGGTTGATTCCATTCCATTCCATTACATTCCATTCCATTTGGGTTGATTCCATTCCATTCCATTCCATTCCGTTCCATTCGGGTTTCTTCTATTCCATTCCAGAACATTCCATTCCATTCCATTCCTTCCATTCCATTTCATTCCAATCCATTCGGTTGCTTCCATTCCATTCGAGAACACTCCATTCCATTAAATTCCATTTCATTCCTGTTGATTCCATTCCATTCCATTCCATTCCATTCCATTCTAATCCATTCCATTCCTTTTGATTCCATTCCATTCCGTTCCAGTCCATTCCATTCCATTCCATTCGGTTTGATTCCATTTCATTCCATTCCAATGCATTCCATTCTATTCCGCTTCATTCCATTCGGGTTGATACCATTCCATTCCATTCCATTCAATTACATTCTGGTTGATTTCATTCCATTCCACGCCATTCCATTCCATTCGGTTTGATTCCATTCCATTCCATTCTATTCCATTCCATTCCATTCTATTGGCGTTGATTCCATTGCATCCCATTCCATTGCATTCCATCCCATTCCATTCCATTCTATTTGGGATGATTCCGTTCCATTCCATTCCATTCCATTCCATTCCATTTGGATTGATTCCATTCCATTCCATTCCATTCCATTCCATTGCATTCGGGGTGATTCCTTTCAATTCCATTCCATTGCATTCCATTCCATACCATGTCATTCCATTCTGGTTGATTCAATTCCATTCCATTCCATTCCATTCCATTCCTTTCTGGTTGATTTCATTCCATTCCATTCCATTCCATTCCATTAGGGGTGATTCCATTCCATTCCATTCTATTCCATTCCATTCTATTCTATTCGAATTGATTCCATTCCATTCCATTCCATTCCATTCCATTGCATCCCATTCCATTCCATTTAATCCCATTCCATTCCATTCCATTCGGGTTGACTCGATTCCATTCCATACCATTCCATTCCATTCCACTGCATTCCATTTCATTCCATTCGGGTAGATAACGTTCTATTCCCTTCCAATCCATTCCATTCCATTGCAGTTGATTCCATTCCATTCCATTCCATTCCATACCATTTGGGTTGATTCAATTCCATTCCATTCCTTTCTGTTTGATTCCATTCCATTCCATTGCATTCCATTCCATTCCATTCAAGTCTGGTTAATTCTATTCCATTCCGTTCTCTTCCATTCCATTCCATTCCCTTCTATTCGGGTTGCCTCTATTCCATTCCATTCCATTCCATTCCGTTCCATTCCATTCCATTCCATTCGGTTTGATTCCTTTCCATTCAATTCCATTGCATTCCATTCCATTCCATTTCATTCCATTCGGTTTGATTCCATTCCATTCCATTCTATTCCATTCCATTCCATTTCATTCCATTTCATTCCATGTCATTCCATTCTGGTTGATTCCATTACGTTCCATTCCATTGCATTGCATTCCCTTCCATTCCATTCCATTCCATTGCATTCCATTCCATTCCATTCGGGTTGATTCCATTCCCTTCCATTCCATTCCATTCGAGTTGATTCCATTCCATTCCATTCCATTGAATTCCATTCCATTCCATTCCATTGAATTCCATTCCATTCCATTCCATCGGATTCCATTCCATTGCATTGCATTCCGTTCGCGTTGATTCCCTTCCATTGCATCCCTTTCCATTCCCTTCAGGTTGATTCCATTCCATTCCATTCCCTTCCATTCCATTCCATCCATTCCATTCGGGTTGATTCCATTCTATTTCATCCCATTCCATTCCATTCCATTCTGGTTGATTCCATTCCATTCCGTTCCATTCCATTCCATTCCATTCCATTCCATTCCATTCAGGTTCTTTATATTCCATTCCAGAACATTCCATTCCATTTCATTCCATTCCATTCCATTCCATTCCATTCCATTCCATTTCATTCCATTCCATTCCATTCCTGTTTATTCCATTCCATTCCATCCCATTCCATTCCGGTTGTTTCCATTCCATTCCATTCCATTCCATTCCATATCATTCCTGTTGATTCCATTCCATTCCATTCCATTCCATTCTAATCCATTCCATTCCTTTTGATTCCATTGCATTCCAGTCCAGTCCATTCCATTCCATTCCATTCGGTTTGATTGCATTTCATTCCATTCCAGTGCATTCCATTCTATTCCATTTCATTCCATTCGGGTTGTTTCCATTCCATTCCATTCCATTCCATTCCATTCCATTCCATTCCATTCCATTCTGGTTGATTTCATTCCATTCCATGCCATTCCATTCCATTCGGGTTGATTCCATTCCATTCCATTCTATTCCATTCCATTCCATTCTATGCGGGTTGATTCCATTGCATCCCATTCCATTCCATTCCATCCCATTCCATTCCATTCCATTTGGGTTGATTCCATTCCAATCTATTCCATTCCTTTCGTGTTGGTTCCATTCCATTCCATTCCATTGCATTCCATTCCATTCCGTTTCATACCATTCATGTTGATTCCATTCCATTCCATTCCATTCCATTCCATTCCCTTCCATTCGAGTTGATTCCGTTCCATGCCATTCCATTCCATTCCATTCTGGTTGATTCCATTCCATTCAATTCCATTGCATTCCATTCCATTCCATTTCATTCCCTTCGGGGTGACTCCATTCCATTCCATTCCATTCCATTCCATTCCATTCCCTTTGGGTTGATTCCATTCCAATCTATTCCATTCCAATCCATTCGGGTTGATTCCATTCCATTTCATCCCATTGCATTCCATTCCATTCCATTCCATTCCATCCCATTCCATTCCATTCCATTCCATTCCATTCCATTCCATTCGGGTTGCTTATATTCCATTCCAGAATATTCCATTCCATTCCATTCCATTCCATTCCATTCCGGTTGATTCCATTCCATTCCATTGCATTCCATTCGTTTTGATTCCATTCCATTCCATTCCATTCCATTCCATTCCATTCCATTGCATTCGTGGTGATTCCATTCAATTCCATTCCATTGCATTCCATTCCATTCCATGTTATTCCATTCTGGTTGATTGAATTCCATTCCATTCCATTCCATTCCATTCTGTTTGTTTCCATTCCATTCCATTCCATTCCATTCGGGGTGATTCCATTCCATTCCATGCTATTCCATTCCATTCCATTCTATTCGCGTTGATTCCATTCCATTCCATTCCATTCCATTGCATCCCATTCCATTGCATTCACTCCCATTCCATTCCATTCCATTCCATTCGGGTTGATTCAATTCCATTCCCTTCCATTCCATTCCATTCCATTGCATTTCATTTCATTCCATTCGGGTAGATTCCGTTCTATTCCATTCCAATCCATTCCATTCCATTCCAGTTGATTCCATTCCATTCCATTCCATTCCGTACCATTTGGGTTGATTCCATTCCATTCCTTTCGTTTTGATTCCATTCCATTCCATTCCATTCCATTCCATTCCATTCGGTTTGATTCCATTCCGTTCCATTGCATTGCATTCCATTCCATTCCATTTCATTCCATTCGGTTTGATTCCATTACATTCCATTCTATTCTGGTTGATTCTATTCCATTCCGTTCCCTTCCATTCCATTCCATTCCATTCTATTCGGGATGCCTCTATTCCATTCCATTCCATTCCATTCCATTCCATTCCATTCCATTCCACTCCATTCCATTCCGGTTGATTCCCTTCCATTCCATTCCATTCGTTTTGATTCCATTCCATTCCATTCCATTCCATTGCATTCCATTTCATTCCATGTCATTCCATTCTGATTGATTCCATTCCATTCCATTCCATTCCATTGCATTGAATTCCATTCCATTCCATTCCATTGGATTCCATTCCATTCAATTGCATTCCATTCGGGTTGATTCCATTCCATTCCATCCCATTCCATTCCCTTCGTGTTGATTCTATTCCATTCCATTCCATTCTATTCCACTCCATTCCATTCGGGTTGATTCCATTCCATTTCATCCCATTCCATTCCATTCCATTCTGGTTGATTCCATTCCATTCCGTTCCATTCCATTCCATTCCATTCCATTCCATTCCGGTATATTCCATTCCATTCCATCCCATTCCATTCCGGTTGATTCCATTCCATTCCATTCCATTCCATTCCATTTCATTCCTGTTGATTCCATTCCATTCCATTCCATTCCATTCTAATACATTCCATGCTTTTGATTCCATTCCATTCCAGTCCATTCCATTCCATTCCATTCCATTCGGTTTGATTCCACTTCATTCCATTCCAATGCATTCCATTCTATTCCATTTCATTCCATTCGGGTTGATTCCATTCCATTCCATTCCATTCCATTCCATTCCATTCCATTCCATTGTGGTTGGTTTCATTCCATTCCAAGCCATTCCTTTCCATTCGGGTTGATTCCATTCCATTCCATTCTATTCCATTCCATTCCATTCTATGCGCGTTGATTCCATTGCATCCCATTCCATTCCATTCCATCCCATTCCATTCCATTCTATTCGGGTTGATTCCATTCCATTCCATTCCATTCCATTCCATTCCATTTGTGTTGATTCCATTCCATTCCATTCCATTCCACTGCATTCAGGTTGATTCCATTAAATTCCATTCTATTGCATTCCATTCCATTCTATTCCATTCCATTCGTGTTGATTCCATTCCATTCCATTCCATTGCATTCCATTCCATTCCGTTTCATTCCATTCATGTTGATTCCATTCCATTCCATTCCATTCCATTCCATTCCATTCCCTTCCATTTGTGTTGATTCCATTCCATGCCATTCCATTCCATTCCATTCCATTCTTGTTGATTTCATTCCATTCAATTCCTTTGCATTCCATTGCATTCCATTCCATTCCATTTCATTCCCTTCGGGTTGACTCCATTCCATTCCATTCCATTCCATTCCATTCCCTTAGGGTTTATTCCATTCCATTCTATTCCATTCAAATCCATTCGGGTTGATTGCATTCCATTTCATCCCATTGCATTCCATTCCATTCCATTGCATTCCATCGCATTCCATTCCATTCCATTCCATTCCATTCCATTCGGGTTGCTTATATTCCATTCCAGAACATTCCATTCCATTCCATTTCATTGCATTCCATTGCATTATGGTTGATTCCATTCCATTCCATTGCATTGCGTTCGTTTTTATTCCATTCCATTCCATTCCATTCCATTCCATTCCATTGCATTCGGGGTGATTCCCTTCAATTCCTTTACATTGCATTCCATTCCATTCCATGTCATTCCATTCTGGTTGATTCCATTCCATTCCATTCCATTCCATTCCATTCTGTTTGATTCCATTCCATTCCATTCCATTCCTTTCGTGGTGATTCCATACCATTCCATGGTATTCCATTCCATTCCCTTCTATTCGCGTTGATTCCATTCCATTCCATTGCATCCGATTCCATTCCATTCCATTCTGTTTGATTCCATTCCATTCCATTCCATTCCATTCCATTCCTTTCGTGGTGATTCCATACCATTCCATGGTTTTCCATTCCATTCCATTCTATTCGCGTTGATTCCATTCCATTCCATTCCATTGCATCCCATTCCATTCCATTCAATCCCATTCCATTTCATTCCATTCGGGTTGATTCGATTCCATTCCATTCAATTCCATTCCATTCAATTGCATTCCAGTTGATTCCATTCCTCTCCATTCCATTCCATTCCCTACCATTTGGGTTGATTCCATTCCATTCCATTCCATTCCATTCGGTTTGATTCCATTCCATTCCATTCCATTGTATTCCATTCCATTCCATTTCATTCAATTCGGTTTGATTCCATTCCATTCCATTCTATTCTGGTTGATTCTATTGCATTCCTTTCCCTTCCCTTCCATTCCATTCCATTCTATTCGCGTTGCCTCTATTCCATTCCATTCCCTTCCTTTCCATTCCATTCCATTCCATTCGGGTTGCTTATATTCCATTCCAGAACATTCCATTCCATTCCATTCCTGTTGATTGTATTCCATTCCATCCCATTCCTTTCCGGTTGATTCCATTCAATTCCATTCCATTCCCTTCCTTTCCATTCCATTCCATTTGGTCTGATTCCATTCCATTCCATTACATTCCATTCCATTTGGTTTGATTCCATTCCATTCCATTCCTTTCCATTCCATTCAATTCAATTCCATTCCATTCGGGTTGCTTCCATTCCATTCCACAACATTCCATTCCATTCCATTCCACTCCGGTTGATTTCATTCCATTCCATTCCACTCCGGTTGATTCCATTCCATTCCGTTCCATTCCATTCGTTTTGATTCCCTTCCATTCCATTCCACTCCATTCCATTCCAATCCATTCGGTTTGATTCCTTTCCATTGCATTCCATTCCACTCCAATTCATTCCATTCGTGTTGATTCCATTCCATTCCATTCCATTTCATTCCATGCTGGTTGATTCCATTCCATTAAATTCCATTCCATTTGGGTTGATTCCATTCCATTCCATTCTATTCCATTCCATTCTATTCGCGTTGATTCCATTCCATTCCATTCCATTCAATCCCATTCCATTCCATTCCATTCGGGTTGATTCGATTCCATTCCATTCCATTGCATTCCAAACCATTATGGTTGATTCCATTCTATTCCATTCCATTCCCTTCCATTCCATTCCATTCCATTTGGGTTGGTATTCCATTCCATTCCGTTCCATTCCATTCGGGTTGAGTCCATTCCATTCCATTCCATTCGATTTCATTCCATTCGGGTTGATTCCATTCCATTCCATTCCATTCCATTCCATTCCCTTCGGGTTGATTCCATTCCATTCCTTTCCAGTCAATTCCATTCCATTCCATTCCATTCCATTCGGTTGCTTCCATTCCATTCCAGAACATTCCGTTCCATTCCATTCCATTCCATTGCATTCCATTTCATTCCGGTTGATTCCATTCCATTCCATTCCGTTCTATTCCATTCCATTCCTTTTTATTCCATTCCATTCCATTCCATTCCACTTCCTTCCATTCGGTCTGACTCCATTCCATTCCATTCCAATGCAATCCATTCCAATCCATTCCCTTCCGTTCGGTCTGATTCTATTCCATCCCATTCCAATACATTCCATTCCATTCCACTTCATTCCATTCGGGATGATTCCGTACCATTCCATTCCATTCCATTCCATTCCATTCCATTCTGGTTGATTCCATTCCATTCCATTCCATTCCATTCCGGTTGATTCCTTTCCATTCCATTCTATTCCATTCAATTCCTTTCTATTCGCGTTGATTGCATTCCATCACATTCCATTCCATTCCATCCCATTCCATTCCATTCGTGTTGACTCCGTTCTATTCCATTCGATTTCATTTCATTCCATTCGTGTTGATTCCATTCCATCCCATTCCATTCCATTCCATCCCATTCCATTCCATTCCATTCGTGTTGATTCCATTCCATTCCATTCGATTCCATTCCATTCCATTCGTGTTGATTCCATTCCATTCCATTCCATTGCATTCCATTCCATTCCGTTTCATTATATTCATGTTGATTCCATTCCATTCCATTCCATTCCATTCCATTCCATTCCATTCCCTTCGGGTTGATTCCATTCCATTCCATTCCATTCTATTCATGTTGATTCCATTCCATTCCATTCCATTCCATTCCATTCGTGTTGATTCCATTCCATTCCATTCTATTGCATTCCATTACATTACATTCCGTTTCATTATATTCATGTTGATTCCATTCCATTCCATTCCATTCCCTTCGGGTTGAATCCATTCCATTCCATTCCATTCGGGATGATTCCATTCCATTTCATCCCATTCCATTCCATTCCTTTCGGGTTGATTCCATTCCATTCCATTCCATTCCATTCCATTCTATTCCATTCCATTCCATTCATGTTGATAACATTCCGTTCCACGCCATTCCATTCCATTCCATTCCATTTGGATTGATACCAT
Source organism: Pan troglodytes (assembly GCF_028858775.2). Lineage (NCBI taxonomy): Eukaryota > Metazoa > Chordata > Mammalia > Primates > Hominidae > Pan > Pan troglodytes. Next base: position 38,126,460 of record NC_072416.2, on the reverse strand, counting down.
TCCATTCCATTCCATTCCATTCCTTTCCATTCGGGTTAATTCCATTCCATTCCATTCCATACCATTCCATTAAATTCCATTCCATTCCATCCTATTCGGGTTGCTTCCATTACAATCACGAACATTCCATTCCATTCCTTTCCATTCCGGTTCATTCCATTCCATTCCATTCCATTCGTTTTGATTCCATTCCATGCCATTCGATACCATTCCATTCCATTCCAGTAGCTTTGATTCCATTCCATTCCATTCCATTGCATTCCATTCCATTCGACTTCATTCGATTCGGTTTGGTACCATTCCATTCCATTCCATTCTGGTTGATTCCATTCCATTCCATTCCCTTCCATTCCATTCCATTCCATTCCATTCGGGTTGCTTCTATTCCATTCCAGAACATTCCACTCCATTCCATTCCATTCTATTCCATTCCATTCCATTCTGGTTGCTTCTATTCCATTCCAGAACATTCCACTCCATTCCATTCCATTCTATTCCATTCCATTCCCTTCGGGTTGATTCCATTCCATTCCATTCCATTCGGGTTGCTTATATTCCGTTCCAGAACATTCCATTCCATTCCATTCCATTCCATTGCATTCCATTCGTTTTGATTCCATTCCATTCCATTCCATTCCATTCCATTCCTTTGCATTCGGGGTGATTCCATTCAATTCCATTCCATTGCATTCCATTCCATTCCATGTCATTCCATTCTGTTTGATTCCATTCCACTCCATTCCATTCCATTCCATTCCATTCTTGTTGATTCCATTCCATTCCAATCCATTTCATTCGGGGTGATTCCATTGCATTCCATTATATTCCATTCCATTCTATTCGCGTTGATTCCATTCCATTTCATTCCATTCCATTCCATTGCATCCAATTCCATTCCATTCAATCCCATTCCATTCCATTCCATTTGGGTTGATTCGATTCCCTTCCATTCCATTCCATTCCATTCTATTGCATTCCATTTCATTCCATTCGGGCAGATTCCGTTCTATTCCATTCCAATCCATTCCATTCCATTCCAGTTGATTCCATTCCATTCCATTTCATTCCACTCAGTACCATTTGGGTTGATTCCATTCCATTCCATTCCATTCATTTTGATTCCATTCCATTCCATTCCATTCCATTCGGTTTGATTCCATTCCATTCCATTCCATTGCATTCCATTCCATTCCATTTCATTCCATTCGGTTTGATTCCATTCCCTTCCATTCTATTCTGGTTGATTCTATTCCATTCCGTTCCCTTCCATTCCATTCCATTCCATTCTATTCTGGTTGCCTCTATTCCATTCCATTGCATTCCATTCCATTCCATTCCTGTTGATTCCCTTCCATTCCATTCCATTCGTTTTGATTCCATTCCATTCCATTCCAATCGATTGCATTCCATGTCATTCCATGTCATTCCATTCTGGTTGATTCCGTTACATTCCATTCCATTGCATTCCATTCCATTCCATTCCATTCCATTCCATTCCATTGCATTCCATTCCATTCCATTTCATTCCATTCGGGTTGATTCCATTCCATTACATTCGTGTTGATTCCATTCCATTCCATTCCATTGAATTCCATTCCATTCCATTCCATTCCATTGGATTCTATTCCATTCCATTGCATTCCATTCGGGTTGATTCCATTCTATTCCATCCCATTCCATTCCCTTCGTGTTGATTCCATTCCATTCCTTTGCATTCCATTCCATTCCATGCGGTTTGATTCCATTCCATTTCATCCCATTCCATTCCATTCCATTCTGGTTGATTCCATTGCACTCCGTTCCATTCCATTCCATTCCATTCCATTCCATTCCATTCGGGTTGCCTATATTCCATTCCAGAACATTCCATTCCATTCCATTCCACTCCATTCCGGTTGATTCCATTCCATTCCATCCCATTCCATTCCGGATGATTCCATTCCATTCCGTTCCTTTCCATTCCATTCCATTCCATTTGGTCGGATTCCATTCCATTCCATTCCATTCCATTCCATTTGGTTTGGTTCCATTGCATTCCATTCCATTCCATTCCACTCCATTCCATTCCATTCGGGTTGCTTCCATTCCATTGCACAACATTCCATTCCATTCCATTCCACTCCGGTTGATTCCATTCCATTCCATTCCACTCCAGTTGATTCCATTCCATTCCGTTCCATTCCATTCGTTTTGATTCCATTCCATTCGATTCCATTCCATTCCATTCCAATCCATTCGGTTTGATTCCATTCCATTGCATTCCATTCCATTCCAATTCATTCCATTTGGGTTGATTCCATTCAATTCCATTCCATTTCATTCCATGCTGTTTGCTTCCATTCCATTAAATTCCATTCCATTCGGGTTGATTCCATTCCATTCCATTCTATTCCATTCCATTCTATTCGCGTTGATTCCATTCCATTCCATTCCATTTCATTCCATTCAATCCCATTCCATTCCATTCCATTCGGGTTGATTCGAATCCATTCCATTCCATTGCGTTCCAATTCATTAGGGTTGATTCCATTCTAATCCATTCCATTCCATTCCATTCCATTCCATTTGGGTTGATTCCATTCCATTCCGTTCCATTCCATTCGGGTTGATTGCATTCCATTCCATTCCATTCCATTCAATTTCATTCCATTCGGGTTGATGCCATTCCATTCTATTCCATTCCATTCCATTCCATTCCATTCCCTTCGCGTTGATTCCATTCCGTTCCTTTCCAGTCCATTCCATTCCATTCCATTCCATTCGGTTGCTTCCATTCCATTCCAGAACATTCCGTTCCGTTCCATTCCATTCCACTGCATTCCATTTCATTCCGGTTGATTCCATTCCATTCCATTCCTTTCTATTCCATTCCATTACTTTTTAATCCATTCCATTCCTTTCTATTCCATTCCATTCCTTTTTATTCCATTCCATTCCATTTCCTTCCATTCGGTCGGATTCCACTCCATTCCTTCTCAATGCAATCCATTCCAATCCATTCCCTTCCATTCGGTCTGATTCAATTCCATTCCATTCCAATGCATTCCATTCCATTCCATTTCATTCCATTTGGGATGATTCCATTCCATTCCATTCCATTCAATTCCATTCCATTCCATTCCATTCTGGTTGATTCCATTCCATTCCATTCCATTCCGGTTGATTCCGTTCCATTCCATTCTATTCGATTCCATTCTTTTCTATTCGCGCTGATTGCATTCCATCCCATTCCATTCCATTCCATCCCATTCCATTCCATTCGTGTTGATTCCATTCCATTCCACTCGATTCCATTCCATTCCATTCGTGTTGATTCCATTCTATTGCATTCCATTCCATTCCGTTTCATGATATTCATGTTGATTCCATTCATGTTGATTCCATGTTGAATGGAATCCCAATTCATTCAATTCCATTCCATTCCAATCCATTTGGGTTGATTCCATTCCATTCCATTCCATTCCATTCCATTCCATTCCGGTTGATTCCCTTCCATTCCATTCCATTCGTTTTGATTCCATTCCATTCCATTGCATTCCATTTCATTCCATGTCATTCCATTCTGGTTGATTCCATTACATTCCATTCCATTGCTTTCCATTCCATTCCTTTCCATTCCATTGCATTCCATTCCATTCCATTCGGGTTGATTCCTTTCCATTCCAGAACATTCCATTCCATTCCATTGCATTCCATTCCGGTTTATTCCATTCCATTCCATCCCACTCCATTCCGGTTGATTCCATTCCATTCCATTCCATTCCATTTCATTCCTGTTGATTCCATTCCATTCCATTCTGATCCATTCCATTCCTTTTGATTCCATTCCATTCCAGTCAAGTCCATTCCATTCCATTCCATTCGGTTTGATTCCATTTCATTCCATTCCAATGCATTCCATTCTATTCCATTTCATTCCATTCGGGTTGATTCCATTCCATTCCATTCCATTCCATTCTGGTTGATTTCATTCCATTCCATGCCATTCCATTCCATTCGGGTTGATTCCATTCCATTCCATTCTATTCCATTCCATTCCATTCTATGCGCGTTGATTCCATTGCATCCCATTCCATTCCATTCCATCCCATTCCATTCCATTCTATTCGGGTTGATTCCCTTCCATTCCATTCCATTCCATTTGCGTTGATTCCATTCCATTCCATTCCATTCCAATGCACTCGGGTTGATTCTATTAAATTCCATTCCATTGCATTCCATTCCATTCTATTCCATTCCATTCTTGTTGATTCCATTCCATTCCATTCCATTGCATGCCATTCCATGCCGTTTCATTACATTCATGGTGATTCCATTCCATTCCATTCCATTCCATTCCATTCCCTTCCATTCGTGTTGATTCCATTCCATGCCATTCCATTCCATTACATTACATTCAATTCCATTCCATTCTTGTTGATTCCATTCCATTCAATTCGATTGCATTCCATTGCACTCCATTCCATTCCATTTCATTCCCTTCGGGTTGACTCCATTCCATTCCATTCCATTCCATTCCATTCCATTCCCTTCGGGTTTGTTCCATTCCATTCTATTCCATTCCAATCCATTCGGGTTGATTCCATGCCATTTCATCCCATTGCATTCCATTAAATTCCATTGCATTCCATCCCATTCCATTCCATTCCATCCCATTCCATTCCATTCCATTCCATTCCATTCCATTCCATTCCATTCGGGTTGCTTATATTCCATTCCACAACATTCCATTCCGTTCCATTCCATTCCATTCCATTCCGGTTGATTCCATTCCATTCCATTGCATTGCTTTCCTTTTGATTCCATTCCATTCCATTCCATTGCATTCGGGGTGATTCCATTCAATTCCTTTACATTACATTCCATTCCATTCCATGTCATACCATTCTGGTTGATTCCATTCCATTCCATTCCATTCCATTCCATTCCATTCCATTCTGTTTGATTCCATTCCATTCCATTCCATTCGGGGTGATTCCATTCCATTCCATGGTATTCCATTCCATTCCATTCTATTCGCGTTAATTCCATTCCATTCCATTCCATTCCATTCCAATGCATCCCATTCCATTCCATTCAATCCCATTCCATTCCATTCCATTCGGGTTGATTCGATTCCATTCCATTCCATTCCATTGCATTCCATTTCATTCCATTCGGGTAGATTCCGTTCTATTCCATTCCAATCCATCCCATTCCATTCCAGTTGATTCCATTACATTCCATTCCATTCCATTCCGTACCATTTGGGTTGATTCCATTCCATTCCATTCCATTCCATTCGTTTTGATTGCATTCCATTCCATTCCATTCCATTCGGTTTGATTCCATTCCATTCCATTCCATTGCATTCCATTCCATTCCATTTCATTCCATTCGGTTTGATTCCATTCCATTCCATTCTATTCTGGTTGATTCTATTGCATTCCGTTCCATTCCTTTCCATTCCATTCCATTCCATTCCATTCTATTCCATTCCATTACTGTTGATTCCATTCCATTCCGTTCCATTCCATTTCATTGCTTTCCATTCCATTCCATTCGGGTTTATTCCATTCCATTCCATTCCATACCATTCCATTCCATTCTGGTTGATTCCATTCCATTCCATTCGATTCCATTCCATTGGAATCCATTCCATTCGAGTTGACTCCGTTCCATTCCATTTCATTCCATTACATTCCATTCCGTTCCATTCTATTCCATTCCGTTGCATTCCATTTCATTCCATTCGGGTAGATTCCTTTCTATTCCATTCCAATCCATTCCATTCCATTCTGGTTGATTGCATTCCATTCCACTCCATTCCTTTCCACTCCATTCCAATCCATTCCATTTGGGTTAATTCCATTCCATTCCATTGCATTCCATTCCATTTCGGTTGATTGCATTCCATTCCTTTCCATTCCATTCCATTCGGTTGCTTCGATTCCATTCCAGAACATTCCATTCCATTCCATTCCCGTTGATTGCATTCCATTCCATTCCATTCCATTTCATTCCATTCTATTCCATTCCGTTCCTTTTGATTCCATTCCATTCCATTCCATTACTTTCTATTCCATTCCATTCTGTTTGATTCCATTCCATTCCATTCCATTCCATTCCATTCCATTCCATTCCATTTCATTCCATCCTATTCCATTCCATTCTACTCCATTCGTGTTAATTCCATTCAATTCCATTCCATTCCATTCCATTCCATTTGGGTTGATTCCATTCCATTCCATTCCATTCTATTCGCGTTGATTCCATTCCATCCCATTCCATTCCATTCCATCCCATTCCATTCCATTCCATTCGTGTTGATTCCGTTCCATTCCATTCCATTCCATGCCATTCCATTCCATTCCATTTGGGTTGATTCCATTCCATTCCATTCCACTCCATTCCATTTCATTCGGGTTGATTCCATTTCATTCCATTCCATTCCATTCCATTCCATTCTATTCCATTCCATTCGTGTTGATTTCATTCCATTCCATTCCATACCGTTCCATTCCATTGCATTGCATTCCATTTTATTCCATTCGGGTTTATTCCATTCCATTCCATCCCATACCATTCCATTCCATTCTGGTTGATTCCATTCCATTCCATTCCATTCCATTGGAATCCATTCCATTCTAGTTGACTCCGTTCCATTCCTTTTCTTTCCATTCTATTCCATTCCATTGCATTCCATTTCATTCCATTCGTGTAGATTCCTTTCTATTCCCTTCCAATCCATTCCATTCCATTCTGGTTGATTGCATTCCATTCCATTCCATTCCATTCCATTCCATTCCATTCCATTCCATTCCATTTGGGTTAATTCCGTTCCATTCCATTCCATTCCATTCCATTCCATATGAGTTGATTCCATTCTATTCCATTCCATTCGGTTGCTTCCATTCCATTCCAGAACATTCCATTCCATTCCATTCCGGTTGATTCCATTCCATTCCATTCCATTCCATTCCATTTCATTCCATTCTATTCCATTCCATTGCTTTTGATTCCATTCCATTCCATTCCATTACTTTCTATTCCATTCCGTTCGGTTTGATTCCATTCCATTCCATTCCATTCCATTTCATTCCATCCTATTCCATTCCATTCTATTCCATTCGGGTTAATTCCATTCAATTCCATTCCATTCCATTCCATTCCATTCTGGTTGATTCCATTCCATTCCATTCCATTCCTTTCTATTCCATTCCATTCCATTCCATTTGAGTTGATTCCATTCCATTCCATTCCATTCCACTACATTCCATTGCATTCTGGTTGATTCCATTCCATTCCATTCCATTCCTTTCCATTACAATGCATTTGGGTTCATTCCATTCCACTTAATTCCATTCCATTCCATTCCATGGCATTCCATTCCATTCCATTCCATAGCATCCCGTTCCATTCCATTTCATTACATTCGGGTTGATTCCTTTCCATTCCATTCCATTCCATTCGGGTTCATTCCATTCCATTCCATTCCATTCCATTTCATGCCATTCCATTGGGGTTGATTCCATTCCATTCCCTTCCATTCCATTCCATTCCAATCCTTTCGGGTCGACTCCATTTCACTCCATCTCATTCCCTTCTATTCCATTGCTTTGCATTTAATTTCATTCCATTCGGGTAGATTCCTTTCTATTCCATTCCAACCCTTCCACTCCTTTCCGCTTGATTCCATTCCATTCCATTCCATTCCATTCCATTCCATTTGGGTAAATTCCATTCCATTCCATTCCATTTGGGTTGATTCCATTCCATTCCATTTCATTACATTCTATTCCATTCCATTCCATTCCATTCCATTCCATTCCGGTTGATTCCATTCCATTCCATTCCATTCCATTCCATTCCTTTCTATTCCATTCCATTCCTTTCGATTCCATTCCATTCCATTCTATTTCATTCCATTCCATTCTATTCGCGTTGATTCCATTCCATTCCATTCCATTCCATTCCATTCCTTTCCTGTTGATTCCATTGCACTCCATTCCATTCCTTTCTATTCCATTCCATTGCATTCCATTTGGGTTGGTTCCATTCCATTCCATTCCATTCCATTCCATTCCATTGCAATGCATTCTGGTTCGTTCCATTCCATTTAATTCCATTCCATTCCATTCCATGGCATTCCATTCCATTGCATTCCATAGCATCCCGTTCCATTCCATTTCATTCCATTCGGGTTGATTCCTTTCCATTCCATTGCATTCCATTCGGGTTGATTCCATTCCATTCCATTCCATTCCATTCCATTCCATTTCATGCCATTCCATTGGGGTTGATTCCATTCCATTCCCTTCCATTCCATTCCATTCCATTTCTTTCGGGATGACTCCATTTCATGCCATTTCATTCCATTCTATTACCTTCCATTGCATTCCATTTCATTCCATTCGGGTAGATTCCTTTCTATTTCATTCCAATCCGTTCCACTGCATTCCGCTTGATTCCATTCCATTCCATTCCATTCCATTTGGGTTAATTCCATTCCATTCCATTCCATTCCATTCGGTTGCTTCCATTCCATTCCAGAACATTCCATTCCATTGCATTCCAATCCTTTCCATTCCGGTTGATTCCATTCCATTCCATTCCAGAACATTCCATTCCATTCCATTCCTTTCCATTCCGGTTGATTCCATTCCATTCCATTCCAATCCATTCCATTCCATTCCATTCGGGTTGATTCCATTCCATTCCATTCCATACCATTCCATTCCATTCGGGTTGATTCCATTCCATTCCATTCCATTCCATTCGGGTTGATTCCATTCCATTGCATTCCACTCCATTCCATTCCATTCCATACCGATTGATTCCATTCCATTCCATTCCATTCCATTCCATTCCATCCCATTCCACTCTGGTTGATTCAATTCCATTCCTTTCCATTCCTTTCCATTCCATTCCATTCCACTGCATTCCATTACATTCCATTCAATTTCATTCCATTCTGGTGGATTCCATTCCCTTCCATTCCTTTCAGGATGAATCCATTCCATTCCATTCCATTCCATTCGCGTTGATTCCATTCCATTCCATTCCATTCCATTCCATTCCATTCCATTCCATTCCATTCCATTCCATTCCATTCGGGTTGATTCCATTCCATTTCATTCCATTCCATTCCATTCTATTCCTTTCCATTCTATTCCATTCCAAGCCATTTGGGTTGATTCCATTCCATTCCATTTCATTCTATTCCATTCCATTCCATTCTATTCCATTCCACTCCTGTTGATTCCATTCCATTCCATTCCATTCCGTTCCATTCCATTTCATTGCATTCCATTCCATTCCATTCGGGTTTATTTCATTCCATTCCATTCCATACCATTCCATTCCATTCCATTCCATTCGGATTGATTCCATTCCATTCCATTCCATTCCATTCCATTCCTTTCCATTTCATTCCATTGCTTTCCATTCCATTCCATTCGGGTTGATTCCATTCCATTCCATTCAATTCCATTCTATTCCATTCCATTGCATTCCATGCCTTTCCATTCCATTCCTTTCGGGTTGATTCCATTCCATTTCATTCCATTCCATTCCATTCCATTCCATTCTGTTCCATTCCATGCCATTCGGGTTGATTCCATTCCATTCCATTCCATTCCATTCTATTCCATTCCATGCCATTCGGGTTGATTCCATTCCATTCCATTCCATTCCATTCCATTCCATTCCATTCCATTCTATTCCACTCCATTACTGTTGATTCCATTCCATTCCATTCCATTCCGTTCCATTCCATTCCATTGCTTTCCATTCCATTCCATTCGGGTTTATTCCATTCCATTCCATTCCATACCATTCCATTCCATTCTGGTTGATTCCATTCCATTCCATTCGATTCCATTCCATTGGAATCCATTCCATTCGAGTTGACTCCGTTCCATTCCATTTCATTCCATTACATTCCATTCCGTTCCATTCTATTCCATTCCATTGCATTCCATTTCATTCCATTCGGGTAGATTCCTTTCTATTCCATTCCAATCCATTCCATTTCATTCTGGTTGATTGCATTGCATTCCATTCCATTCCTTTCCACTCCATTCCAATCCATTCCATTTGGGTTAATTCCATTCCATTCCATTGCATTCCATTCCATTTGGGTTGATTGCATTCCATTCCATTCCATTCCATTCCATTCGGTTGCTTCCTTTCCATTCCATTCCATTCCCGTTGATTCCATTCCATTCCATTCCATTCCATTCCATTTCATTCCATTCTATTCCATTCCGTTCCTTTTGATTCCATTCCATTCCATTCCATTACTTTCTATTCCATTCCATTCAGTTTGATTCCATTCCATTCCATTCCATTCCATTCCATTCCATTCCATTCCATTTCTTTCCATCCTATTCCATTCCATTCTACTCCATTAGTGTTAATTCCATTCAATTCCATTCCATTCCATTCCATTCCATTTGGGTTGATTCCATTCCATTCCATTCTATTCCATTCCATTCCATTCTATTCGCGTTGATTCCATTCCATCCCATTCCATTCCATTCCATCCCATTCCATTCCATTCCATTCGGGTTGATTCCATTCCATTCCATTCCATTCCATGCCATTCCATTCCATTCCATTTGGGTTGATTCCATTCCATTCCATTCCACTCCATTCCATTTCATTCGGGTTGATTCCATTTCATTCCATTCCATTCCATTCCATTCCATGCTATTCCATTCCATTCGTGTTGATTTCATTCCATTCCATTCCATACCGTTCCATTCCATTGCATTGCATTCCATTTTATTCCATTCGGGTTTATTCCATTCCATTCCATCCCATACCATTCCATTCCATTCTGGTTGATTCCATTCCATTCCATTCGATTCCATTCCTTTGGAATCCATTCCATTCTAGTTGACTCCGTTCCATTCATTTTCTTTCCATTGTATTCCATTCCATTGCATTCCATTTCATTCCATTCGTGTAGATTCCTTTCTATTCCACTCCAATCCATTCCATTGCATTCTGGTTGATTGCATTCCATTCCATTCCATTCCATTCCATTCCATTTGGGTTAATTCCATTCCATTCCATTCCATTCCATTCCATTCCATTCCATATGAGTTGATTCCATTCCATTCCATTCCATTCGGTTGCTTCCATTCCATTCCAGAACATTCCATTCCATTCCATTCCGGTTGATTCCATTCCATTCCATTCCATTCCATTTCACTCCATTCTATTCCATTCCATTGCTTTTGATTCTATTCCATTCCATTCCATTACATTCTATTCCATTCCGTTCAGTTTGATTCCATTCCATTCCATTCCATTCCATTCCATTCCATTCCATTCCATTCCATTTCATTCCATCCTATTCCATTCCATTCTATTCCATTCGGGTTAATTCCATTCAATTCCATTCCATTCCATTCCATTCCATTCTGGTTGATTCCATTCCATTCCATTCCATTCCTTTCTATTCCATTCCATTCCATTCCATTTGAGTTGATTCCATTCCATTCCATTCCATTCCACTCCATTCCATTGCATTCTGGTTGATTCCATTCCATTCCATTCCATTCCATTCCATTACAATGCATTTGGGTTCATTCCATTCCACTTAATTCCATTCCATTCCATTCCATGGCATTCCATGCCATTCCATTCCATAGCATCCCGTTCCATTCCATTTCATTACATTCGGGTTGATTCTTTTCCATTCCATTCCATTCCATTCGGGTTCATTCCATTCCATTCCATTCCATTTCATGCCATTCCATTGGGGTTGATTCCATTCCATTCCCTTCCATTCCATTCCATTCCAATCCTTTCGCGTCGACTCCATTTCACTCCATCTCATTCCCTTCTATTCCATTCCATTGCATTCAATTTCATTCCATTCGGGTAGATTCCTTTCTATTCCATTCCAACCCTTCCACTCCTTTCTGCTTGATTCCATTCCATTCCATTCCATTTGGGTAAATTCCATTCCATTCCATTCCATTTGGGTTGATTCCATTCCATACCATTCCATTCCATTCGGTTGCTTCCATTCCATTCCAGAACATTCCATTCCATTCCATTCCAAGCCTTTCCATTCCGGTTGATTCCATTCCATTCCATTGCAGAACATTCCTTTCCATTACATTCCATTCCTTTCCATTCCGGTTGATTCCATTCCATTCCATTCCAATCCATTCCATTCCATTCAGGTTGATTCCATTCCATTCCATTCCATACCATTCCATTCCATATGGTTTGATTCCGTTCCATTCCATTCCATTCCATTCGGGTTGATTCCATTCCATTCCATTCCACTCCATTCCATTCCATTCCATTCCAATTGATTCCATTCCATTCCATTCCATTCCATTCCATTCCACTCTGGTTGATTCAATTCCATTCCTTTCCATTCCTTTCCATTCCATTCCATTCCACTGTACTCCATTACATTCCATTCAATTTCATTCCATTCTGGTTGATTCCATTCCATTCCATTGCATTCCATTCCATTCCATTCCATTCCGTTCAGGATGAATCCATTCCATTCCATTCCATTCCATTCCATTCCATTCCATTCCATTCGCGTTGATTCCATTCCATTCCATTCCATTCCATTCCATTGCATTCCATTCCATTCCATTCCATTCTGGTTGATTCCATTCCATTTCATTCCATTCCATTCCATTCCATTCCATTCCATTCCATTCGGGTTGATTCCATTCCATTCCATTCCATTCCATTCCATTACATTACATTCTATTCCATTCCATTCGTGTTGATTCCATTCCATTCCATTCCATTCCGTTGCATTCCATTCCATTGCATTCCATTCCATTCCATTCGGGTTTATTCCATTCCATTCCATTCCATACCATTCCATTCCATTCTGGTTGATTCTATTCCATTCCATTCGATCCCATTCCATTGGAATCCATTCCATTCTAGTTGACTCCGTTCCATTCCTTTTCATTCCATTCTATTCCATTCCATTGCATTCCATTTCATTCAATTCGGGTAGATTACTTTCTATTCCATTCCAATCCATTCCATTCCATTCTGGTTGATTGCATTCCATTCCATTCCATTCCTTTCCATTCCATTCCATTCCATTCCATTCCATTTGGGTTGATTCCATTCCATTCCATTCCATTCCATTCGGTTGCTTCCATTCCATTCCAGAACATTCCATTCCATTCCATTCAGGTTGATTCCATTCCATTCCATTCCATTCCATTCCATTCCATTCCATTCCATTTCATTCTATTCTATTCCATTCCATTATTCTTGATTCCATTCCATTCCATTCCATTCCATTTCATTCCATCCTATTCCATTCCATTCTATTCCATTCGGGTAAATTCCATTCAATTCCATTCCATTCCATTCCATTCCTTTCTGGTTGATTCCATTCCATTCCATTCCATTCCATTCCATTCCATTCCATTTGAGTTGATTCCATTCCATTCCATTCCATTCCATTCCACTCCATTCCATTGCATTCTGGTTGATTCCATTCCATTCCATTCCATTCCTTTACTGTTGATTCCATTGCACTCCATTCCATTCCATTCCATGGCATTCCATTCCATTCCATTCCATTGCATTCCATTCCGTTCCATATCATTCCTTTCGGGTTGATTCCTTTCCATTCCATTCCATTCCATTCCATGCGGGTTGATTCGATTCCGTTCCATTCCATTCCATTGCATTCCATTCCACTCCTTTCCAGTCCATTCCATTCCATTCTATTCCATTCCATTCCTTTTGATTCCATTCTATTGCATTCCATTCTATTCCATTTCATTCCATTCGGGTTGATTCCATTCCATTCCATTCCATTCCATTTCATTCCATTCCATTGATGTTGATTCCATTCCATTCCATTCCGTTGCATTCCTTTCCATTCCATTTGGATTGACTCCATTCCATTCCATTTCATTACATTCTATTCCATTCCATTCCATTCCATTCCGGTTGATTCCATTCCATTCCATTCCAGTCCATTCCATTCCATTCCATTCCATTCTATTCCTTTCCATTCCTTTCGATTCCATTCCATTCCATTCTATTTCATTCCATTCCATTCTATTCGCGTTGATTCCATTCCATTCCATTCCATTGCATTCCATTCCATTCCTTTCCTGTTGATTCCATTGCACTCCATTCCATTCCATTCTATTCCATTCCATTGCATTCCATTTGGGTTGATTCCATTCCATTCCATTCCATTCCATTCCATTCCATTCCATTGCAATGCATTCGGGTTCGTTCCATTCCATTTAATTCCATTCCATTCCATTCCATGGCATTCCATTCCATTCCATTCCATAGCATCCCGTTCCATTCCATTTCATTCCATTCGGGTTGATTCCTTTCCATTCCATTGCATTCCATTAGGGTTGATTCCATTCCATTCCATTCCATTCCATTCCATTTCATGCCATTCCATTGGGGTTGATTCCATTCCATTCCCTTCCATTCCATTCCGTTCCATTTCATTCGGGATGACTCCATTTCATGCCATTTCATTCCATTCTATTACATTCCATTGCATTCCATATCATTCCATTCGGGTAGATTCCTTTCTATTTCATTCCAATCCGTTCCACTGCATTCCGCTTGATTCCATTCCATTCCATTCCATTCCATTTGGGTTAATTCCATTCCATTCCATTCCATTCCATTCGGTTGCTTCCATTCCATTCCAGAACATTCCATTCCATTGCATTCCAATCCTTTCCATTCCGGTTGATTCCATTCCATTCCATTCCAGAACATTCCATTCCATTCCATTCCATTCCTTTCCATTCCGGTTGATTCCATTCCATTCCATTCCAATCCATTCCATTCCATTCCATTCCATTCGGGTTGATTCCATTCCATTCCATTCCATACCATTCCATTCCATACGGGTTGATTCCATTCCATTCCATTCCATTCCATTCGGGTTGATTCCATTCCATTGCATTCCACTCCATTCCATTCCATTCCATACCGATTGATTCCATTCCATTCCATTCCATTCCATTCCATCCCATTCCACTCTGGTTGATTCAATTCCATTCCTTTCCATTCCTTTCCATTCCATTCCATTCCACTGCATTCCATAATTTCCATTCAATTTCATTCCATTCTGGTGGATTCCATTCCATTCCATTCCTTTCAGGATGAATCCATTCCATTCCATTCCATTCGCGTTGATTCCATTCCATTCCATTCCATTCCATTCCATTCGGGTTGATTCCATTCCATTTCATTCCATTCCTTTCCATTCCATTCTATTCCTTTCCATTCTATTCCATTCCAAGCCATTCGGGTTGATTCCATTCCATTCCATTCCATTCCATTCCATTCCATTCCATTCCATTCCATTCCATTCTATTCCATTCCACTCCTGTTGATTCCATTCCATTCCATTCCATTCCGTTCCATTCCATTTCATTGCATTCCATTCCATTCCATTCGGGTTTATTTCATTCCATTCCATTCCATACCATTTCATTCCATTCCATTCCATTCGGATTGATTCCATTCCATTCCATTCCATTCCATTCCATTTCATTCCATTGCTTTCCATTCCATTTCATTCGGGTTGATTCCATTCCATTCCATTCAATTCCATTCTATTCCATTCCATTGCATTCCATTCCCTTCCATTCCATTCCTTTCGGGTTGATTCCATTCCATTTCATTTCATTCCATTCCATTCCATTCCATTCCATTCCATTCCATTCTATTCCATTCCATGCCATTCGGGTTGATTCCATTCCATTCCATTCTATTCCATTCCATGCCATTCGGGTTGATTCCATTCCATTCCATTCCATTCCATTCCATTCCATTCCATTCTATTCCATTCCATTACTGTTGATTCCATTCCATTCCATTCCATTCCGTTCCATTCCATTCCATTGCTTTCCATTCCATTCCATTCGGGTTTATTCCATTCCATTCCATTCCATACCATTCCATTCCATTCTGGTTGATTCCATTCCATTCCATTCGATTCCATTCCATTGGAATCCATTCCATTCGAGTTGACTCCGTTCCATTCCATTTCATTCCATTACATTCCATTCCGTTCCATTCTATTCCATTCCATTGCATTCCATTTCATTCCATTCGGGTAGGTTCCTTTCTATTCCATTCCAATCCATTCCATTCCATTCTGGTTGATTGCATTCCATTCCATTCCATTCCTTTCCACTCCATTCCAATCCATTCCATTTGGGTTAATTTCATTCCATTCCATTGCATTCCATTCCATTTGGGTTGATTGCATTCCATTCCATTCCATTCCATTCCATTCGGTTGCTTCGATTCCATTCCAGAACATTCCATTCCATTCCATTCCCGTTGATTCCATTCCATTCCATTCCATTCCATTTCATTCCATTCTATTCCATTCCGTTCCTTTTGATTCCATTCCATTCCATTCCATTATTTTCTATTCCATTCTATTCGGTTTGATTCCATTCCATTCCATTCCATTCCATTACATTACATTACATTCCATTTCATTCCATCCTATTCCATTCCATTCTACTCCATTCCTGTTAATTCCATTCATTTCCATTCCATTCCATTCCATTCCATTTGGGTTGATTCCATTCCATTCCATTCTATTCCATTCCATTCCATTCTATTCGCGTTGATTCCATTCCATCCCATTCCATTCCATTCCATCCCATTCCATTCCATTCCATTCGGGTTGATTCCATTCCATTCCATTCCATTCCATGCCATTCCATTCCATTCCATTTGGGTTGATTCCATTCCATTCCATTCCACGCCATTCCATTTCATTCGGGTTGATTCCATTTCATTCCATTCCATTCCATTCCATGCTATTCCATTCCATTCGTGTTGATTTCGTTCCATTCCATTCCATACCGTTCCATTCCATTGCATTGCATTCCATTTTATTCCATTCGGGTTTATTCCATTCCATTCCATCCCATACCATTCCATTCCATTCTGGTTGATTCCTTTCCATTCCATTCCATTCCATTCCATTTGAATCCATTCCATTCTAGTTGACTCCGTTCCATTCCTTTTCTTTCCATTCTATTCCATTCCATTGCATTCCATTTCATTCCATTCGTGTAGATTCCTTTCTATTCCATTCCATTCCATTCCATTCCATTTGGGTTAATTCCATTCCATTCCATTCCATTCCATATGAGTTGATTCCATTCCATTCCATTCCATTCGGTTGCTTCCATTCCATTCCAGAACATTCCATTCCATTCCATTCCGGTTGATTCCATTCCATTCCATTCCATTCCATTTCATTCCATTCTATTCCATTCCATTGCTTTTAATTCCATTCCATTCCATTCCATTACTTTCTATTCCATTCCGTTCAGTTTGATTCCATTCCATTCCATTCCATTCCATTCCATTCCATTCCATTTCATTCCATCGTATTCCATTCCATTCTATTCCATTCGGGTTAATTCCATTCAATTCCATTCCATTCCATTCCATTCCATTCTGGTTGATTCCATTCCATTCCATTCCATTCCTTTCTATTCCATTTCATTCCATTCCATTTGAGTTGATTCCATTCCATTCCATTCCATTCCACTCCATTCCATTGCATTCTGGTTGATTCCATTCCATTCCATTCCATTCCTTTCCATTACAATGCATTTGGGTTCATTCCATTCCACTTAATTCCATTCCATTCCATTCCATGGCATTCCATTCCATTCCATTCCATAGCATCCCGTTCCATTCCATTTCATTACATTCGGGTTGATTCCTTTCCATTCCATTCCATTCCATTCGGGTTCATTCCATTCCATTCCATTCCATTCCCTTCCATTTCATGCCATTCCATTGGGGTTGATTCCATTCCATTCCCTTCCATTCCATTCCATTCCAATCCTTTCGGGTCGACTCCATTTCACTCCATCTCATTCCCTTCTATTCCATTCCATTGCATTCAATTTCATTCCATTCGGGTAGATTCCTTTCTATTCCACTCCAACCCTTCCACTCTTTCCGCTTGATTCCATTCCATTCCATTCCATTCCATTCCATTCCATTCGGGTAAATTCCATTCCATTCCATTCCATTTGGGTTGATTCCATTCCATTCCATTCCATTCCATTCGGTTGCTTCCATTCCATTCCAGAACATTCCATTCCATTCCATTCCAATCCTTTCCATTCCGGTTGATTCCATTCCATTCCATTCCAGAACATTCCTTTCAATTACATTCCATTCCTTTCCATTCCGGTTGATTCCATTCCATTCCATTCCAATCCATTCCATTCCATTCCATTCGGGTTGATTCCATTCCATTCCATTCCATACCATTCCATTCCATATGGGTTGATTCCAATCCATTCCATTCCATTCCAATCGGGTTGATTCCATTCCATTCCATTCCACTCCATTCCATTCCATTCCGATTGATTCCATTCCATTCCATTCCATTCCATTCCATTCCATTCCACTCTGGTTGATTCAATTCCATTCCTTTCCATTCCTTTCCATTCCATTCCATTCCACTGTACTCCATTACATTCCATTCAATTTCATTCCATTCTGGTTGATTCCATTCCATTCCATTGCATTCCATTCCATTCCATTCCATTCCGTTCAGGATGAATCCATTCCATTCCATTGCATTCCATTCCATTCCATTCCATTCCATTCGCGTTGATTCCATTCCATTCCATTCCATTGCATTCCATTCCATTCCATTCTGGTTGATTCCATTCCATTTCATTCCATTCCATTCCGTTCCATTCCATTCCATTCCATTCCATTCGGGTTGATTCCATTCCATTACATTCCGTTCCATTCCATTACATTCTATTCCATTCCATTCGTGTTGATTCCATTCCTTTCCATTCCATTCCGTTGCATTCCATTCCATTGCATTCCATTCCATTCAATTCGGGTTTATTCCATTCCATTCCATTCCATACCATTCCATTCCATTCCATTCCGTTCCATTCCATTACATTCTATTCCATTCCATTCGTGTTGATTCCATTCCATTCTATTCCATTCCGTTGCATTCCATTCCATTGCATTCCATTCCATTCCATTCGGGTTTATTCCATTCCATTCCATTCCATACCATTCCATTCCATTCTGGTTGATTCCATTCCATTCCATTCGATCCCATTCCATTGGAATCCATTCCATTCTAGTTGACTCCGTTCCATTCCTTTTCATTCCATTCTATTCCATTCCATTGCATTCCATTTCATTCAATTCGGGTAGATTCCTTTCTATTCCATTCCAATCCATTCCATTCCATTCTGTTTGATTGCATTCCATTCCATTCCATTCTTTCCATTCCATTCCATTCCATTCCATTCCATTCCATTCCATTTGGGTTGATTCCATTCCATTCCATTCCATTCCATTCCATTCCATTCGGTTGCTTCCATTCCATTCCAGAACATTCCATTCCATTCCATTCCGGTTGATTCCATTCCATTCCATTCCATTCCATTCCATTCCATTCCATTTCATTCTATTCTATTCCATTCCATTCTTCTTGATTCCATTCCATTCCATTCCATTCCATTTCATTCCATCCTATTCCATTCCATTCTATTCCATTCAGGTTAATTCCATTCAATTCCATTCCATTCCATTCCATTCCTTTCTGGTTGATTCCATTCCATTCCATTCCATTCCATTCCATTCCATTCCATTTGAGTTGATTCCATTCCATTCCATTCCATTCCACTCCATTCCATTGCATTCTGGTTGATTCCATTCCATTCCATTCCATTCCTTTCCTGTTGATTCCATTGCACTCCATTCCATTCCATTCCATGGCATTCCATTCAATTCCATTCCATTGCATTCCATTCCATTCCATATCATTCCTTTCGGGTTGATTCCTTTCCATTCCATTCCATTCCATTCCATGCGGGTTGATTCGATTCCGTTCCATTCCATTCCATTGCATTCCATTCCACTCCTTTCCATTCCATTGCATTCCATTCTATTCCATTTCATTCCATTCGGGTTGATTCCATTCCATTCCATTCCATTCCATTCCATTCCATTCCATTCCGGTTGATTCCATTCCATTCCATTCCAGTCCATTCCATTCCATTCTATTCCAATCCATTCCTTTTGATTCCATTCCATTCTATCCCATTCCATTCCATTCTGTTCGCGTTGATTGCATTCCATTCCATTCCATTCCTTTCCTGTTGATTCCATTGCACTCCATTCCATTCCATTCCATTCCATTCCATTCCATTCCATTTGGGTTGATTCCATTCCATTCCATTCCATTCCATTACAATGCATTTGGGTTCATTACATTCCATTTAATTCCATTCCATTCCATTCCATGGCATTCCATTCCATTCCATTCCATAGCATCCCGTTCCATTCCATTTTTTTCCATTCGGGTTGATTCCTTTCCATTCCATTCCATTCCATTCGGATTGATTCCATTCCATTCCATTCCATTTCATGCCATTCCATTGGGGTCGATTCCATTCCATTCCCTTCCATTCCATTCCATTCCATTCCATTCGGGTCGACTCCATTTCACTCCATTTCATTCCATTCTATTCCATTCCATTGCATTCCATTTCATTCCATTCGGGTAGATTCCTTTCTATTCCATTCCAATCCGTTCCACTGCATTCCGCTTGATTCCATTCCATTCCATTCCATTCCATTCCATTCCATGCGGGTTGATTCCATTCCGCTCCATTCCATTCCATTGCATTCCATTCCACTCCATTCCATTCCATTGCATTCCATTCCACTCCATTCCATTCTTTTGCATTCCATTCTATTCCATTTCATTCCATTCGGGTTGATTCCATTCCATTCCATTCCATTCCATTCCATTCCATTTCATTCCATTCCATTGATGTTGATTCCATTCCATTCCATTCCGTTGCATTCCTTTCCATTCCATTTGGATTGACTCCATTCCATTCCATTTCATTACATTCTATTCCATTCCATTCCATTCCATTCCATTCCATTCCATTCCGGTTGATTCCATTACATTCCATTCCAGTCCATTCCATTCCATTCCATTCTATTCCATTCCATTCCTTTCGATTCCATTCCATTCCATTCTATTTCATTCCATTCCATTCTATTCGCGTTGATTCCATTCCATTCCATTCCATTCCATTCTTTTCCTGTTGATTCCATTGCACTCCATTCCATTCCATTCTATTCCATTCCATTGCATTCCATTTGGGTTGATTCCATTCCATTCCATTCCATTCCATTCCATTCCATTGCAATGCATTCGGGTTCGTTCCATTCCATTTAATTCCATTCCATTCCATTCCATGGCATTCCATTCCATTCCATTCCATAGCATCCCGTTCCATTCCATTTCATTCCATTCGGGTTGATTCCTTTCCATTCCATTGCATTCCATTCGGGTTGATTCCATTCCATTCCATTCCATTCCATTCCATTTCATGCCATTCCATTGGGGTTGATTCCATTCCATTCCCTTCCATTCCATTCCATTCCATTTCATTCGGTATGACTCCATTTCATGCCATTTCATTCCATTCTATTACATTCCATTGCATTCCATTTCATTCCATTCGGGTAGATTCCTTTCTATTTCATTCCAATCCGTTCCACTGCATTCCGCTTGATTCCATTCCATTCCATTCCATTCCATTTGGGTTAATTCCATTCCATTCCATTCCATTCCATTCGGTTGCTTCCATTCCATTCCAGAACATTCCATTCCATTGCATTCCAATCCTTTCCATTCCGGTTGATTCCATTCCATTCCATTCCAGAACATTCCATTCCATTCCATTCCATTCCTTTCCATTCCGGTTGATTCCATTCCATTCCATTCCAATCCATTCCATTCCATTCCATTCGGGTTGATTCCATTCCATTCCATTCCATACCATTCCATTCCATAC
This sequence comes from Pan troglodytes, assembly GCF_028858775.2. Classification (NCBI taxonomy): domain Eukaryota; kingdom Metazoa; phylum Chordata; class Mammalia; order Primates; family Hominidae; genus Pan; species Pan troglodytes. The sequence goes on along the minus strand of NC_072416.2, from coordinate 38,104,576 downwards.
GGGTTGATTCCATTCCATTCCATTCCATTCCATTCGGGTTGATTCCATTCCATTGCATTCCACTCCAATCCATTCCATTCCATACCGATTGATTCCATTCCATTCCATTCCATTCCATTCCATCCCATTCCACTCTGGTTGATTCAATTCCATTCCTTTCCATTTCTTTCCATTCCATTCCATTCCACTGCATTCCATTACATTCCATTCAATTTCATTCCATTCTGGTGGATTCCATTCCATTCCATTCCTTTCAGGATGAGTCCATTCCATTCCATTCCATTCGCGTTGATTCCATTCCATTCCATTCCATTCCATTCCATTCCATTCGGGTTGATTCCATTCCATTTCATTCCATTCCATTCCATTCCATTCTATTCCTTTCCATTCTATTCCATTCCAAGCCATTCGGGTTGATTCCATTCCATTCCATTCCATTCCATTCCATTCCATTCCATTCCATTCCATTCTATTCCATTCCACTCCTGTTGATTCCATTCCATTCCATTCCATTCCGTTCCATTCCATTTCATTGCATTCCATTCCATTCCATTCGGGTTTATTTCATTCCATTCCATTCCATACCATTCCATTCCATTCCATTTCATTCGGATTGATTCCATTCCATTCCATTCCATTCCATTCCATTTCATTCCATTGCTTTCCATTCCATTCCATTCGGGTTGATTCCATTCCATTCCATTCAATTCCATTCTATTCCATTCCATTGCATTCCATTCCTTTCCATTCCATTCCTTTCGGGTTGATTCCATTCCATTTCATTCCATTTCATTCCATTCCATTCCATTCCATTCTATTCCATTCCATGCCATTCGGGTTGATTCCATTCCATTCCATTCCATTCCATTCTATTCCATTCCATGCCATTCGGGTTGATTCCATTCCATTCCATTCCATTCCATTCCATTCCATTCCATTCCATTCTATTCCATTCCATTACTGTTGATTCCATTCCATTCCATTCCATTCCGTTCCATTCCATTCCATTGCTTTCCATTCCATTCCATTCGGGTTTATTCCATTCCATTCCATTCCATACCATTCCATTCCATTCTGGTTGATTCCATTCCATTCCTTTCGATTCCATTGCATTGGAATCCATTCCAATCGAGTTGACTCCGTTCCATTCCATTTCATTCCATTACATTCCATTCCGTTCCATTCTATTCCATTCCATTGCATTCCATTTCATTCCATTCGGGTACATTCCTTTCTATTCCATTCCAATCCATTCCATTCCATTCTGATTGATTGCATTCCTTTCCATTCCATTCCTTTCCACTCCATTCCAATCCATTCCATTTGGGTTAATTCCATTCCATTCCATTGCATTCCATTCCATTTGGGTTGATTGCATTCCATTCCATTCCATTCCATTCCATTCGGTTGCTTCCATTCCATTCCAGAACATTCCATTCCATTCCATTCCCGTTGATTCCATTCCATTCCATTCCATTTCATTCCATTCTATTCCATTCCGTTCCTTTTGATTCCATTCCATTCCATTCCATTACTTTCTATTCCATTCCATTCGGTTTGATTCCATTCCATTCCATTCCATTCCATTCCATTTCATTCCATCCTATTCCATTCCATTGTACTCCATTCATGTTAATTCCATTCAATTCCATTCCATTCCATTCCATTCCATTTGGGTTGATTCCATTCCATTGCATTCTATTCCATTCCATTCCATTCTATTCGCGTTGATTCCATTCCATCCCATTCCATTCCATTCCATCCCATTCCATTCCATTCCATTCGGGTTGATTCCATTCCATTCCATTCCATTCCATGCCATTCCATTCCATTCCATTTGGGTTGATTCCATTCCATTCCATTCCACTCCATTCCATTTCATTCGGGTTGATTCCATTTCATTCCATTCCATTCCATTCCATTCCATTCTATTCCATTCCATTCGTGTTGATTTCATTCCATTCCATTCCATACCGTTCCATTCCATTGCATTGCATTCCATTTTATTCCATTCGGGTTTATTCCATTCCATTCCATCCCATACCATTCCATTCCATTCTGGTTGATTCCATTCCATTCCATTCCATTCCATTCCATTCCATTGGAATCCATTCCATTCTAGTTGACTCCGTTCCATTCCTTTTCTTTCCATTCTATTCCATTCCATTGCATTCCATTTCATTCCATTCGTGTAGATTCCTTTCTATTCCATTCCAATCCATTCCATTCCATTCTGGTTGATTGCATTCCATTCCATTCCATTCCATTCCATTCCATTCCATTCCATTTGGGTTAATTCCATTCCATTCCATTCCATTCCATTCCATTCCTTTCCATATGAGTTGATTCCATTCCATTCCATTCCATTCGGTTGCTTCCATTCCATTCCAGAACATTCCATTCCATTCCATTCCGGTTGATTCCATTCCATTCCATTCCATTCCATTTCATTCCATTCTATTCCATTCCATTGCTTTTGATTCCATTCCATTCCATTCCATTACTTTCTATTCCATTCCGTTCACTTTGATTCCATTCCATTCCATTCCATTCCATTCCATTCCATTTCATTCCATCCTATTCCATTCCATTCTATTCCATTCTGGTTAATTCCATTCAATTCCATTCCATTCCATTCTGGTTGATTCCATTCCATTCCATTCCATTCCTTTCTATTCCATTCCATTCCATTCCATTTGAGTTGATTCCATTCCATTCCATTCCATTCCACTCCATTCCATTGCATTCTGGTTGATTCCATTCCATTCCATTCCATTCCTTTCCATTACAATGCATTTGGGTTCATTCCATTCCACTTAATTCCATTCCATTCCATTCCATGGCATTCCATTCCATTCCATTCCATAGCATCCCGTTCCATTCCATTTCATTACATTCAGGTTGATTCCTTTCTATTCCATTCCATTCCATTCGGGTTCATTCCATTCCATTCCATTCCATTCCATTCCATTTCATGCCATTCCATTGGGGTTGATTCCATTCCATTCCCTTCCATTCCATTCCATTCCAATCCTTTCGGGTCGACTCCATTTCACTCCATCTCATTGCCTTCTATTCCATTCCATTGCATTCAATTTCATTCCATTCGGGTAGATTCCTTTCTATTCCATTCCAACCCTTCCACTCCTTTCCGCTTGATTCCATTCCATTCCATTCCATTCCATTTGGGTAAATTCCATTCTATTCCATTCCATTTGGGTTGATTCCATTCCATTCCATTCGGTTGATTCGATTCCATTCCACAACATTCCATTCCATTCCATTCCAATCCTTTCCATTCCGGTTGATTCCATTCCATTCCATTCCAGAACATTCCTTTCCATTACATTCCATACCTTTCCATTCCGGTTGATTCCATTCCATTCCATTCCAATCTATTCCATTCGGGTTGATTCCATTCCATTCCATTCCATACCATTCCATTCCATATGGGTTGATTCCATTCCATTCCATTCCATTCCATTCGGGTTGATTCCATTCCATTCCATTCCACTCCATTCCATTCCATTCCATTCCGATTGATTCCATTCCATTCCATTCCATTCCATTCCATTCCACTCTGGTTGATTCAATTCCATTCCTTTCCATTCCTTTCCATTCCATTCCATTCCACTGTACTCCATTACATTCCATTCAATTTCATTCCATTCTGGTTGATTCCATTCCATTCCATTGCATTCCATTCCATTCCATTCCATTCCGTTCAGGATGAATCCATTCCATTCCATTCCATTCCATTCCATTCGCGTTGATTCCATTCCATTCCATTCCATTCCATTCCATTGCATTCCATTCCATTCCATTCTGGTTGATTCCATTCCATTTCATTCCATTCCATTCCATTCCATTCCATTCCATTCCATTCCATTCGGGTTGATTCCATTCCATTCCATTCCATTCCATTCCATTCCATTACATTCTATTCCATTCCATTCGTGTTGATTCCATTCCATTCCCTTCCATTCCGTTGCATTCCTTTCCATTGCATTCCATTCCATTCCATTCGGGTTTATTCCATTCCATTCCATTCCATACCATTCCATTCCATTCTGGTTGATTCCATTCCATTCCATTCGATCCCATTCCATTGGAATCCATTCCATTCTAGTTGACTCCGTTCCATTCCTTTTCATTCCATCCTATTCCATTCCATTGCATTCCATTTCTTTCAATTCGGGTAGATTCCTTTCTATTCCATTCCAATCCATTCCATTCCATTCTTGTTGATTGCATTCCATTCCATTCCATTCCATTCCATTCCATTCCATTTGGGTTGATTCCATTCCATTCCATTCCATTCCATTCGGTTGCTTCCATTCCATTCCATTCCATTCCATTCCATTCCATTCCATTCAATTTCATTCTATTCTATTCCATTCCATTCTTCTTCATTCCATTCCATTCCATTCCATTCCATTTCATTCCATCCTATTCCATTCCATTCTATTCCATTCGGGTTAATTCCTTTCAATTCCATTCCATTCCATTCCATTCCTTTCTGGTTGATTGCATTCCATTCCATTCCATTCCATTCCATTCCATTCCATTCCATTCCATTTGAGTTGATTCCATTCCATTCCATTCCATTCCATTCCACTCCATTCCATTGCATTCTGGTTGATTCCATTCCATTCCATTCCATTCCATTCCTTTCCTGTTGATTCCATTGCACTCCATTCCATTCCATTCCATGGCATTCCATTCCATTCCATTCCATTGCATTCCATTCCATTCCATATCATTCCTTTCGGGTTGATTCCTTTCCATTCCATTCCATTCCATTCCATGCGGGTTGATTCGATTCAGTTCCATTCCATTCCATTGCATTCCATTCCACTCCTTTCCATTCCATTGCATTCCATTCTATTCCATTTCATTCCATTCGGGTTGATTCCATTCCATTCCATTCCATTCCATTCCATTCCGGTTGATTCCATTCCATTCCATTCCAGTCCATTCCATTCCATTCTATTCCATTCCATTCCTTTTGATTCCATTCCATTCCATTCCATTCTATTCCATTCCATTCCATTCTGTTCGCGTTGATTCCATTCCATTCCATTCCATTCCTTTCCTGTTGATTCCATTGCACTGCATTCCATTCCATTCCATTCCATTCCATTCCATTCCATTTGGGTTGATTCCATTCCATTCCATTCCATTCCATTCCATTACAATGCATTTGGGTTCATTCCATTCCATTTAATTCCATTCCATTCCATTCCATGGCATTCCATTCCATTCCATTCCATAGCATCCCGTTCCATTCCATTTTTTTCCATTCGGGTTGATTCCTTTCCATTCCATTCCATTCCATTCGGGTTGATTCCATTCCATTCCATTCCATTTCATGCCATTCCATTGGGGTTGATTCCATTCCATTCCCTTCCATTCCATTCCATTCCATTCCATTCGGGTCGACTCCATTTCACTCAATTTCATTCCATTCTATTCCATTCCATTGCATTCCATTTCATTCCATTCGGGTAGATTCCTTTCTATTCCATTCCAATCCGTTCCACTGCATTCCACTTGATTCCATTCCATTCCATTCCATTCCATGCGGGTTGATTCCATTCCGTTCCATTCCATTCCATTGCATTCCATTCCACTCCATTCCATTCCATTGCATTCCATTCCACTCCATTCCGTTCTATTGCATTCCATTCTATTCCATTTCATTCCATTCGGGTTGATTCCATTCCATTCCATTCCATTCCATTCCATTTCATTCCATTCCATTGATGTTGATTCCATTCCATTCCATTCCGTTGCATTCCTTTCCATTCCATTTGGATTGACTCCATTCCATTCCATTTCATTACATTCTATGCCATTCCATTCCATTCCATTCCATTCCATTCCGGTTGATTCCATTCAATTCCATTCCAGTCCATTCCATTCCATTCCATTCCTTTCTATTCCATTCCATTCCTTTCGATTCCATTCCATTCCAATCTATTTCATTCCATTCCATTCTATTCGCGTTGATTCCATTCCATTCCATTCCATTCCATTCCATTCCATTCCTTTCCTGTTGATTCCATTGCACTCCATTCCATTCCTTTCTATTCCATTCCATTGCATTCCATTTGGGTTGATTCCATTCCATTCCATTCCATTCCATTCCATTCCATTCCATTCCATTCGGGTTGATTCCATTCCATTTCATTCCATTCCATTCCATTCCATTCTATTCCTTTCCTTTCTATTCCATTCCAAGCCATTCGGGTTGATTCCATTCCATTCCATTCCATTCCATTCCATTCCATTCTATTCCATTCCACTCCTGTTGATTCCATTCCATTCCATTCCATTCCGTTCCATTCCATTTCATTGCATTCCATCCCATTCCATTCGGGTTTATTTCATTCCATTCCTTTCCATACCATTCCATTCCATTCCATTCGGATTGATTCCATTCCATTCCATTCCATTCCATTCCATTCCATTTCATTCCATTGCTTTCCATTCCATTCCATTCGGGTTGATTCCATTCCATTCCATTCAATTCCATTCTATTCCATTCCATTGCATTCCATTCCTTTCCATTCCATTCCTTTCGGGTTGATTCCATTCGATTTCATTCCATTCCATTCCATTCCATTCCATTCCATTCCATTCTATTCCATTCCATGCCATTCGGGTTGATTCCATTCCATTCCATTCCATTCCATTCTATTCCATTCCATGCCATTCGGGTTGATTCCATTCCATTCCATTCCATTCCATTCCATTCTATTCCATTCCATTACTGTTGATTCCATTCCATTCCATTCCATTCCGTTCCATTCCATTCCATTGCTTTCCATTCCATTCCATTCGGGTTTATTCCATTCCATTCCATTCCATACCATTCCATTCCATTCTGGTTGATTCCATTCCATTCCATTTGATTCCATTCCATTGGAATCCATTCCATTCGAGTTGACTCCGTTCCATTCCATTTCATTCCATTACATTCCATTCCGTTCCATTCTATTCCAATCCATTGCATTCCATTTCATTCCATTCGGGTAGATTCCTTTCTATTCCATTCCAATCCATTCCATTTCATTCTGGTTGATTGCATTCCATTCCATTCCATTCCTTTCCACTCCATTCCAATCCATTCCATTTGGGTTAATTCCATTCCATTCCATTGCATTCCATTCCATTTGGGTTGATTGCATTCCATTCCATTCCATTCCATTCCATTCGGTTGCTTCCATACCATTCCAGAACATTCCATTCCATTCCATTCCCGTTGATTCCATTCCATTCCATTCCATTCCATTCCATTTCATTCCATTCTATTCCATTCCGTTCCTTTTGATTCCATTCCATTCCATTCCATTACTTTCTATTCCATTCCATTCGGTTTGATTCCATTCCATTCCATTCCATTCCATTACATTCCATTCCATTTCATTCCATCCTATTCCATTCCATTCTACTCCATTAGTGTTAATTCCATTCAATTCCATTCCATTCCATTCCATTCCATTTGGGTTGATTCCATTCCATCCCATTCCATTCCATTCCATCCCATTCCATTCCTTTCCATTCGGGTTGGTTCCATTCCATTCCATTTCATTCCATGCCATTCCATTCCATTCCATTTGGGTTGATTCCATTCCATTCCATTCCACTCCATTCCATTTCATTCGGGTTGATTCCATTTCATTCCATTCCATTCCATTCGATTCCATTCTATTCCATTCCATTCGTGTTGATTTCATTCCATTCCATTCCATACCGTTCCATTCCATTGCATTGCATTCCATTTTATTCCATTCGGGTTTATTCCATTCCATTCCATCCCATACCATTCCATTCCATTCTGGTTGATTCCATTCCATTCCATTCCATTCCATTCCATTGGAATCCATTCCATTCTAGTTGACTCCGTTCCATTCATTTTCTTTCCATTGTATTCCATTCCATTGCATTCCATTTCATTCCATTCGTGTAGATTCCTTTCCATTCCATTCCAATCCATTCCATTCCATTCTGGTTGATTGCATTCCATTCCATTCCATTCCATTCCATTCCATTCCATTTGGGTTAATTCCATTCCATTCCATTCCATTCCATTCCACTCTTTTGGGTTGATTCCATTCCATTCCATTCCATTCCATTCCATTCCACTCCATTCCATTGCATACTGGTTGATTCCATTCCATTCCATTCCATTCCATTACAATGCATTTGGGTTCATTCCATTCCACTTAATTCCATTCCATTCCATTCCATGGCATTCCATTCCATTCCATTCCATAGCATCCCGTTCCATTCCATTTCATTACATTCGGGTTGATTCTTTTCCATTCCATTCCATTCCATTCGGGTTCATTCCATTCCATTCCATTCCATTCCATTTCATGCCATTCCATTGGGGTTGATTCCATTCCATTCCCTTCCATTCCATTCCATTCCAATCCTTTCGCGTCGACTCCATTTCACTCCATCTCATTCCCTTCTATTCCATTCCTTTGCATTCAATTTCATTCCGTTCGGGTAGATTCCTTTCTATTCCATTCCAACCCTTCCACTCCTTTCTGCTTGATTCCATTCAATTCCATTCCATTTGGGTAAATTCCATTCCATTCCATTCCATTTGGGTTGATTCCATTCCATTCCATTCCATTCCATTCGGTTGCTTCCATTCCATTCCAGAACATTCCATTCCATTCCATTCCAATCCTTTCCATTCCGGTTGATTCCATTCCATTCCATTGCAGAACATTCCTTTCCATTACATTCCATTCCTTTCCATTCCGGTTGATTCCATTCCATTCCATTCCAATCCATTCCATTCCATTCCATTCGGGTTGATTCCATTCCATTCCATTCCATACCATTCCATTCCATATGGGTTGATTCCATTCCATTCCATTCCATTCCATTCGGGTTGATTCCATTCCATTCCATTCCACTCCATTCCATTCCATTCCATTCCGATTGATTCCATTCCATTCCATTCCAATCCATTCCATTCCACTCTGGTTGATTCAATTCCATTCCTTTCCATTCCTTTCCATTCCATTCCATTCCACTGTACTCCATTACATTCCATTCAATTTCATTCCATTCTGGTTGATTCCAATCCATTCCATTGCATTCCATTCCATTCCATTCCATTCCGTTCAGGATGAATCCATTCCATTCCATTCCATTCCATTCCATTCCATTCCATTCGCGTTGATTCCATTCCATTCCATTCCATTCCATTCCATTGCATTCCATTCCATTCCATTCCATTCTGGTTGATTCCATTCCATTTCATTCCATTCCATTCCATTCCATTCGGGTTGATTCCATTCCATTCCATTCCATTCCATTCCATTACATTACATTCTATTCCATTCCATTCGTGTTGATTCCATTCAATTCCATTCCATTCCGTTGCATTCCACTCCATTGCATTCCATTCCATTCCATTCGGGTTTATTCCGTTCCATTCCATTCCATACCATTCCATTCCATTCTGGTTGATTCCATTCCATTCCATTCGATCCCATTCCATTGGAATCCATTCCATTCTAGTTGACTCCGTTCCATTCCTTTTCATTCCATTCTATTCCATTCCATTGCATTCCATTTCATTCAATTCGGGTAGATTACTTTCTATTCCATTCCAATCCATTCCATTCCATTCTGGTTGATTGCGTTCCATTCCATTCCATTCCATTCCATTCCATTCCATTCCATTCCATTTGGGTTGATTCCATTCCATTCCATTCCATTCCATTCGGTTGCTTCCATTGCATTCCAGAACATTCCATTACATTCCATTCAGGTTGATTCCATTCCATTCCATTCCATTCCATTCCATTCCATTTCATTCTATTCTATTCCATTCCATTATTCTTGATTCCATTCCATTCCATTCCATTCCATTTCATTCCATCCTATTCCATTCCATTCTATTCCATTCGGGTAAATTCCATTCAATTCCATTCCATTCCATTCCATTCCTTTCTGGTTGATTCCATTCCATTCCATTCCATTCCATTCCATTCCATTTGAGTTGATTCCATTCCATTCCATTCCATTCCATTCCATTCCACTCCATTCCATTGCATTCTGGTTGATTCCATTCCATTCCATTCCATTCCTTTCCTGTTGATTCCATTGCACTCCATTCCATTCCATTCCATGGCATTCCATTCCATTCCATTCCATTGCATTCCATTCCGTTCCATATCATTCCTTTCGGGTTGATTCCTTTCCATTCCATTCCATTCCATGGCATTCCATTCCATTCCATTCCATTGCATTCCATTCCGTTCCATATCATTCCTTTCGGGTTGATTCCTTTCCATTCCATTCCATTCCATTCCATGCGGGTTGATTCGATTCCGTTCCATTCCATTCCATTGCATTCCATTCCACTCCTTTCCATTCCATTGCATTCCATTCTATTCCATTTCATTCCATTCGGGTTGATTCCATTCCATTCCATTCCATTCCATTCCATTCCATTCCATTCCGGTTGATTCCATTCCATTCCATTCCACTCCATTCCATTCCATTCTATTCCATTCCATTCCTTTTGATTCCATTCCATTCCATTCCATTCTATTCCATTCCATGCCATTCGGGTTGATTCCATTCCATTCCATTCCATTCCATTCTATTCCATTCCATGCCATTCGGGTTGATTCCATTCCATTCCATTCCATTCCATTCCATTCCATTCCATTCCATTCCATTCCATTCTATTCCATTCCATTACTGTTGATTCCATTCCATTCCATTCCATTCCGTTCCATTCCATTCCATTGCATTCCATTCCATTCCATTCGGGTTTATTCCATTCCATTCCATTCCATACCATTCCATTCCATTCTGGTTGATTCCATTCCATTCCATTCGATTCCATTCCATTGGAATCCATTCCATTCGAGTTGACTCCGTTCCATTCCATTTCATTCCATTACATTCCATTCCGTTCCATTCTATTCCATTCCATTGCATTCCATTTCATTCCATTCGGGTAGATTCCTTTCTATTCCATTCCAATCCATTCCATTCCATTCTGGTTGATTGCATTCCATTCCATTCCATTCCTTTCCACTCCATTCCAATCCATTCCATTTGGGTTAATTCCATTCCATTCCATTGCATTCCATTCCATTTGGGTTGATTGCATTCCATTCCATTCCATTCCATTCGGTTGCTTCCATTCCATTCCAGAACATTCCATTCCATTCCATTCCAATCCTTTCCATTCCGGTTGATTCCATTCCATTCCATTCCAGAACATTCCTTTCCATTACATTCCATTCCTTTCCATTCCGGTTGATTCCATTCCATTCCATTCCAATCCATTCCATTCCATTCCATTCGGGTTGATTCCATTCCATTCCATTCCATACTATTCCATTCCATATGGGTTAATTCCATTCCATTCCATTCCATTCCATTCCGATTGATTCCATTCCATTCCATTCCATTCCATTCCATTCCACTCTGGTTGATTCAATTCCATTCCTTTCCATTCCTTTCCATTCCATTCCATTCCATTGTACTCCATTACATTCCATTCAATTTCATTCCATTCTGGTTGATTCCATTCCATTCCATTGCTTTCCATTGCATTCCATTCCATTCCGTTCAGGATGAATCCATTCCATTCCATTCCATTCCATTCCATTCCATTCCATTCGCGTTGATTCCATTCCATTCCATTCCATTCCATTCCATTGCATTCCATTCCATTCCATTCCATTCTGGTTGATTCCATCCCATTTCATTCCATTCCATTCCATTCCATTCCATTCCATTCCATTCGTGTTGATTCCATTCCATTCCATTCCATTACATTCTATTCCATTCCATTCGGGTTTATTCCATTCCATTCCATTCCATACCATTCCATTCCATTCTGGTTGATTCCATTCCATTCCATTCGATCCCATTCCATTGGAATCCATTCCATTCTACTTGACTCCGTTCCATTCCTTTTCATTCCATTCTATTCCATTCCATTGCATTCCATTTCATTCAATTCGGGTAGATTCCTTTCTATTCCATTCCAATCCATTCCATTCCATTCTGGTTGATTGCATTCCATTCCATTCCATTCCTTTCCATTCCATTCCATTCCATTCCATTTGGGTTGATTCCATTCCATTCCATTCCATTCGGTTGCTTACATTCCATTCCAGAACATTGCATTCCATTCCATTCCGGTTGATTCCATTCCATTCCATTCCATTCCATTCCATTTCATTCTATTCTATTCCATTCCATTCTTCTTGATTCCATTCCATTCCATTCCATTCCATTTCATTCCATCCTATTCCATTCCATTCTATTCCATTCGGGTTAATTCCATTCAATTCCATTCCATTCCATTCCATTCCTTTCTGGTTGATTCCATTCCATTCCATTCCATTCCATTCCATTCCATTCCATTTGAGTTGATTCCATTCCATTCCATTTGAGTTGATTCCATTCCATTCCATTCCATTCCATTCCATTCCATTCCACTCCATTCCATTGCATTCTGGTTGATTCCATTCCATTCCATTCCATTCCATTCCTTTCCTGTTGATTACATTGCACTCCATTCCATTCCATTCCATGGCATTCCATTCCATTCCATTCCATTGCATTCCATTCCATTCCATATCATTCCTTTCGGGTTGATTCTTTTCCATTCCATTCCATTCCATTCCATGCGGGTTGATTCGATTCCGTTCCATTCCATTCCATTGCATTCCATTCCACTCCTTTCCATTCCATTGCATTCCATTCTATTCCATTTCATTCCATTCGGGTTGATTCCATTCCATTCCATTCCATTCCATTCCATTCAATTCCATTCCGGTTGATTCCATTCCATTCCATTCCAGTCCATTCCATTCCATTCTATTCCAATCCATTCCTTTTGATTCCATTCCATTCCTTTTGATTCCATTCCATTCCATTCCATTCTATGCCATTCCATTCCATTCTGTTCGCGTTGATTCCATTCCATTCCATTCCATTCCTTTCTTGTTGATTCCATTGCAATCCATTCCATTCCATTCCATTCCATTCCATTCCATTCCATTTGGGTTGATTCCATTCCATTCCATTCCATTCCATTCCATTCCATTACAATGCATTTGGGTTCATTCCATTCCATTTAATTCCATTCCATTCCATTCCATGGCATTCCATTCCATTCCATTCCATAGCATCCCGTTCCATTCCATTTTTTTCCATTCGGGTTGATTCCTTTCCATTCCATTCCATTCCATTCGGGTTGATTCCATTCCATTCCATTCCATTTCATGCCATTCCATTGGGGTTGATTCCATTCCATTCCCTTCCATTCCATTCCATTCCATTCCATTACATTCGGGTCGACTCCATTTCACTCCATTTCATTCCATTCTACTCCATTCCATTGCATTCCATTTCATTCCATTCGGGTAGATTCCTTTCTATTCCATTCCAATCCGTTCCACTGCATTCCGCTTGATTCCATTCCATTCCATTCCATGCGGGTTGATTCCATTCCGTTCCATTCCATTCCATTGCATTCCATTCCACTCCATTCCATTCCATTGCATTCCATTCCACTCCATTCCATTCTATTGCATTCCATTCTATTCCATTTCATTACATTCGGGTTGATTCCATTCCATTCCATTCCATTCCATTTCATTCCATTCCATTGATGTTGATTCCATTCCATTCCATTCCGTTGCATTCCTTTCCATTCCATTTGGATTGACTCCATTCCATTCCATTTCATTACATTCTATTCCATTCCATTCCATTCCATTCCATTCCATTCCATTCCATTCCGGTTGATTCCATTCCATTCCATTCCAGTCCATTCCATTCCATTCCATTCCATTCTATTCCATTCCATTCCTTTCGATTCCATTCCATTCCATTCTATTTCATTCCATTCCATTCTATTCGCGTTGATTCCATTCCATTCCATTCCATTCCATTCCATTCCATTCCATTGCAATGCATTCGGGTTCGTTCCATTCCATTTAATTCCATTCCATTCCATTCCATGGCATTCCATTCCATTCCATTCCATAGCATCCCGTTCCATTCCATTTCATTCCATTCGGGTTGATTCCTTTCCATTCCATTGCATTCCATTCGGGTTGATTCCATTCCATTTCATTCCATTCCATTCCATTTCATGCCATTCCATTGGGGTTGATTCCATTCCATTCCCTTCCATTCCATTCCATTCCATTTCATTCGCGTTGATTCCATTCCATTCCATTCCATTCCACTGCATTCCTTTCCATTCCATTCCATTCCATTCGGGTTGATTCCATTCCATTTCACTCCATTCCATTCCATTCCATTCTATTCCTTTCCATTATATTCCATTCCAAGCCATTCGGGTTGATTCCATTCCATTCGATTCCATTCCATTCCATTCCATTCCATTCCATTCTATTCCATTCCACTCCTGTTGATTCCATTCCATTCCATTCCATTCCGTTCCATTCCATTTCATTGCATTCCATTCCATTCCATTCGGGTTTATTTCATTCCATTCCATTCCATACCATTCCATTCCATTCTGGTTGAATCCATTCCATTCCATTCGATCCCATTCCATGGGAATCCATTCAATTCTAGTTGACTCCGTTCCATTCCTTTTCATTCCATTCTATTCCATTCCATTGCATTCCATTTCATTCCATTCGGGTAGATTCCTTTCTATTCCATTCCAATCCATTCCATTCCATTCTGGTTGATTGCATTCCATTCCATTCCATTCCTTTCCACTCCATTCCATTCCATTCCATTTGGGTTAATTCGATTCCATTCCATTCCATTCCATTCCATTCCATTCTTTTGGGTTGATTCCATTCCATTCCATTCCATTCCATTCGGTTGCTTCCATTCCATACCAGAACATTCCATTCCATTCCATTCCGGTTGATTCCATTCCATTCCATTCCATTCCATTTCATTCCATTCTATTCCATTCCATTCCTTTTGATTCCAATCCATTCCATTCCATTTGGGTTGATTCCATTCCATTCCATTCCACTCCATTCCATTTCTTTCGGGTTGATTCCATTTCATTCCATTCCATTCCATTCCATTCCATTCTATTCCATTCCATTCGTGTTGATTCCATTCCATTCCGTTCCATTCCGTTCCATTCCATTCCATTGCATTCCATTCCATTCCATCTCATAACATTCCATTCCATTCTGGTTGATTCCATTCCATTCCATTCCATTCCATTCCATTGGAATCCATTCCATTCTAGTTGACTCTTTTCCATTCCTATTCATTCCATTCTATTCCATTCCATTGCATTCCATTTCATTCCATTCGTGTAGATTCCTTTCTATTTCATTCCAATCCATTCCATTCCATTCTGGTTGATTGCATTCCATTCCATTCCATTCCATTCGATTCCATTCCATTC
This sequence comes from Pan troglodytes, assembly GCF_028858775.2. Taxonomy (NCBI): domain Eukaryota; kingdom Metazoa; phylum Chordata; class Mammalia; order Primates; family Hominidae; genus Pan; species Pan troglodytes. The sequence continues at coordinate 38,089,155 of NC_072416.2, read as the reverse complement.
CATTTGGGTTGATTCCATCCATTCCATTCCATTCCATTCGGTTGCTTCCATTCCATTCCAGAACATTCCACTCCATTCCATTCCGGTTGATTCCATTCCATTCCATTCCATTACTTTCTATTCCATTCCGTTCGGTATGATTCCATTCCATTCCATTCCATTCCATTTCATTCCATCCTATTCCATTCCATTCTATTCCATTCGGGTTAATTCCATTCAATTCCATTCCATTCCACTCCATTCCATTCTGGTTGTTTCCATTCCATTCCATTCCATTCCATTTGAGTTGATTCCATTCCATTCCATTCCATTCCACTCCATTCCATTGCATTCTGGTTGATTCCTTTCGATTCCATTCCATTTCATTGCATTCCATTCCTTTCCATTCCATGGCATTCCATTCCATTCCATTCCATTGCATTCCATTCCATTCCATTTCATTCCTTTCGGGTTGATTCCTTTCCATTCCATTCCATTCCATTCCATGCGGGTTGATTCCATTCCGTTCCATTCCATTCCATTGCATTCCATTCCACTCCATTCCATTCCATTGCATTCCATTCTATTCCGTTCGGATGTACTCCATTCCACTCCATTTCATTACATTCTATTCCATTCCATTCCGTTCCATTCCGGTTGATTCCATTCCATTCCATTCTATTCCATTCCATTCCTTTTGATTCCATTCCATTCCATTCCATTCCATTCTATTCTGTTCCATTCCATTCTATTCGCGTTGATTCCATTCCATTCCATTCCATTCCATTCCTTTCCTGTTGATTCCATTGCACTCCATTCCATTCCATTCCATTCCATTCCATTCCATTCCTTTTGGGTTGATTCCATTCCATTCCATTCCATTTCATTGCAATGCATTTGGATTCATTCCATTCCATTTAATTCCATTCCATTCCATTCCATGGCATTCCATTCCATAGCATCCCGTTCCATTCCATTTCATTACATTCGGGTTGATTCCTTTCCATTCCATTCCATTCCATTCGGGTTGATTCCATTCCATTCCATTCCATTCCATTCCATTCCATTCCATTCCATTTCGTGCCATTCCATTGGGGTTGATTCCATTCCATTCCCTTCCATTCCATTCCATTCCATTTCCTTCCATTCGTGTCGACTCCGTTTCACTCCATCTCATTCCATTCTATTCCATTCCATTGCATTCCATTTCATTCCATTCGGGTAGATTCCTTTCTATTCCATTCCAATCCATTCCACTCCATTCCGCTTGATTCCATTCCATTCCATTCCATTCCATTCCATTCCATTTGGGTTAATTCCATTGCATTCCATTCCATTTGGGTTGATTCCATTCCATTCCATTCCATTCCATTCGGTTGCTTCCATTCCATTCCAGAACATTCCATTCCATTCCATTCCAATCCTTTCCATTCCGGTTGATTCCATTCCATTTAATTCCATTCCATTCCATTCCTTTCCATTCCGGTTGATTCCATTCAATTCCATTCCAATCCATTCCATTCCATTCCATTCGGGTTGATTCCATTCCATTCCATTCCATACTAATCCATTCCACACGAGTTGATTCCATTCCATTCCATTCCATTCCATTCCATTCGGGTTGATTCCATTCCATTCGATTCCACTCCATTCCATTCCGATTGATTCCATTCCATTCCATTCCATTGCATTCCATTCCACTCTGGTTGATTCAATTCCATTCCTTTCCATTCCTTTCCATTCCATTCCATTCCACTGCATTCCATTACATTCCATTCAATTTCATTCCATTCTGGTTGATTCCATTCCATTCCATTGCATTCCATTCCATTCCATTCCATTCCGTTCAGGGTGAATCCATTCCATTCCATTCCATTCCATTCCATTCGCGTTGATTCCATTCCATTCCATTCCATTCCATTCCATTCCATTGCATTCCATTCCATTCCATTCCATTCCATTCGGGTTGATTCCATTCCATTTCATTCCATTCCATTCCATTCCATTCCATTCCATTCCATTCTATTCCATTCCATTCCATTCGGGTTGATTCCATTCCATTCCATTCCATTCCATTCCATTACATTCTATTCCATTCCATTCCTGTTGATTCCATTCCATTCCATTCAATTCCATTCCCTTCCATTTCATTGCATTCCATTCCATTCCATTCGGGTTTATTCCATTCCATTCCATTCCATACAATTCCATTCCATTCTGGTTGATTCCATTCCATTCCATTCGATCCCATTCCTTTGGAATCCATTCCATTCTAGTTGACTCCGTTCCATTCCTTTTCATTCCATTCTATTCCATTCCATTGCATTCCATTTCATTCCATTCCGGTAGATTCCTTTCTATTCCATTCCAATCCATTCCATTCCATTCTGGTTGATGGCATTCCATTCCATTCCATTCCTTTCCATTCCATTCCATTCCATTCCATTCAGTTGCTTCCATTCCATTCCAGAACATTCCATTCCGGTTGATTCCATTCCATTCCATTCCATTCCATTTCATTCCATTCTATTCCATTCCATTCCTTTTGATTCCATTCCATTCCATTCCATTACTTTCTATTCCATTCCATTCGGTTTGATTCCATTCCATTCCATTCCATTCCATTCCATTTCATTCCATCCTATTCCATACCATTCTATTCCATTCCGGTTAATTCCATTCAATTCCATTCCATTCCATTCTGGTTGATTCCATTCCATTCCATTCTATTCCATTCCATTCCATTCTATTCGCTTTGATTCCATTCCATCCCATTCCATTCCATTCCATTCCATTCCATTCCATTCCATTCCATTCCATTCCATTCGGGTTGATTCCATTGCATTCCATTCCATTCCATTCCATTCCATTCCATCTGGGTTGATTCCATTCTATTCCATTCCATTCCACTCCATTCCATTGCATTCGTGTTGATTCCATTCCATTCCATTCCATTTCATTCCATTCCATTCCATGGCATTCCATTCCATTCCATTAAATTGCATTCCATTCCATTCCATTTCATTCCTTTCGGGTTGATTCCTTTCCATTCCATTCCATTCCATTCCATGCGGGTTGATTCCATTCCATTCCATTCCATTCCATTGCATTGCATTCCACTACATTCCATTCCATTGCATTCCATTCTATTCCATTTCATTCCATTCGGGTTGATTCCTTTCCATTCCATTCCATTCCATTCCAATCCATTCAATTCGGTTTGATTCCAGGGCATTGCATTTCATTCCATTCCATTGCGTTCCATTCCATTCCATTCCATTTCATTCCATTTTGGTTTATTCCATTCCATTCTGGTTGATTCCATTCCATTCCATTGCATTCCATTCCATTCCATTCCATTCCGTTAAGGATGAATCCATTCCATTCCATTCCATTCCATTCCATTCCATTCGCGTTGATGCCATTCCATTCCATTCCATTCCATTCCATTCCATTGCATTCCATTCCATTCCATTCCATTCCATTCGGGTTGATTCCATTCCATTTCATTCCATTCCATTCCATTCCATTCCATTCCATTCCATTCTATTCCATTCCATTCCATTCGGGTTGATTCCATTCCATTCCATTCCATTCCATTCCATTCCATTCTATTCCATTCCATTCGTGTTGATTCCATTCCATTCCATTCCATTCCGTTCCATTCCATTCCATTGCATTCCATTCCATTCCATTCGGGTTTATTCCATTCCATCCGATTCCATACCATTCCATTCCATTCTGATTGATTCCATTCCATTCCATTCGATTCCATTCCATTGGAATCCATTCCATTCGAGTTGACTCCGTTCCATTCCATTTCATTCCATTCTATTCCATTCCATTGCATTCCATTTCATTCCATTCGGGTAGATTCCTTTCTATTCCATTCCAATCCATTCCATTCCATTCTGGTGGATTGTATTCCATTCCATTCCATTCCTTTCCAATCCATTCCATTCCATTCCATTTGGGTTAATTCCATTCCATTCTTTTCCATTCCACTCCATTCCATTCCATTCCATTTGGGTTGATTCCATGCCATTCCATTCCATTCCATTCGGTTCCTTCCATTCCATTGCAGAACATTCCATTCCATTCCATTCTGGTTGATTCCATTCCATTCCGTTCCATTCCATTTCATTCCATTCTATTCCATTCCATTCCTTTTGATTCCATTCCATTCCATTCAATTACTTTCTATTCCATTCCATTCGGTTTGATTCCATTCCATTCCATTCCATTCCATTCCATTCCATTTCATTGCATCCTATTCCATTCCATTCTATTCCATTCGGGTTAATTCCATTCAATTCCATTCCATTCCATTCTGGTTAATTCCATTCCATTCCATTCTATTCCATTCCATTCCAATCTATTCGCGTTGATTCCAGTCCATCCCATTCCATTCCATTCCATTCCATTCCACTCCATTCCATTCGGGTTGATTCCATTCCATTCCATTCCATTCCTTTCCATTCCATTCTATTCCATTCCATTCGTGTTGATTCCATTCCATTCCATTCCACACCATTCCATTTCATTCGGGTTGATTCCATTCCATTCCATTCCATTCCATTCCATTCCATTCTATTCCATTCCATTCGGGTTGATTCCATTCCATTCCATTCCATTCCATTTGGGTTGATTCCATTCCATTCCATTCCATTCCACTCCTTTCCATTTCATTCGGGTTGATTCCATTCCATTCCATTCCATTCCATTCCATTGTATTCCATTCCATTCATGTTGATTCCATTCCATTCCATTCCATTCCGTTCCATTCCATTCCATTGCATTCCATTCCATTCCATTCGGGTTTATTCCATTCCATTCCATCCCATACCATTCCATTCCATTTCATTCCATCCTATTCCATTCCATTCTATTCCATTCGGGTTAATTCCATTCAATTCCATTCCATTCCATTCCATTCCATTCCATTCTGGTTGATTCCATTCTATTCCATTCTATTCCATTCCATTCCATTCTATTCGCGTTGATTCCATTCCATCCCATTCCTTTCCATTCCATCCCATTGCATTCCATTCCATTCGGGTTGATTCCATTCCATTCCATTCCATTCCATTCCATTCCATTCCAGTTGATTCCATTCCATTCCATTCCATTCCATTCCACTCCATTCCATTGCATTCGGGTTGATTCCATTCCATTCCATTCCATTTCATTGCATTCCATTCCATTCCATTCCATGGCATTCCATTCCATTCCATTTCATTCCTTTTGGGTTTATTCCTTTCCATTCCATTCCATTCCATGTGGGTTGATTCCATTCCGTTCCATTCCATTCCATTGCATTCCATTCCACTCCATTCCATTCCATTGCATTCCATTCTATTCCATTTCATTCCATTCGGAATGATTCCATTCCATTCCATTCCATTCCATTCCATTCCATTTCATTCCATTCCATTGATGTTGATTCCATTCCATTCCATTCCATTGCATTCCATTCCATTCCATTCGGATTGACTCCATTCCATTCCATTTGATTACATTCTATTCCATTCCATTCCATTCCATTCCGGTTGATTCCATTCCATTCCATTCCATTCCAGTCCATTCCATTCCATTCCATTCCACTCCATTCCATTCTATTCCATTCCATTACTTTTGATTCCATTCCATTCCATTCCATTCCATTCCATTCTATTCCATTCCATTCCATTCTATTCGCGTTGATTCCATTCCATTCCATTCCATTCCATTCCTTTCCTGTTGATTCCATGGCACTCCATTCCATTCCATTCCATTCCATTCCATTCCACTTGGGTTCATTCCATTCCATTCCATTCCATTCCATTCCATTACAATGCATTCGGGTTTATTCCATTCCATTTAATTCCATTCCATTCCATTCCATGGCATTCCATTCCATTCCATTCCATTCCATAGCATCCCGTTCCATTCCATTTCATTCCATTCGGGTTGATTCCTTTCCATTCCATTCCATTCCATTCGGGTTGATTCCATTCCATTCCATTCCATTCCATTTCATGCCATTCCATTGGGGTTGATTCCATTCCATTCCCTTCCATTCCATTCCATTCCATTCCATTCCATTCCATTCGGGTCGACCCCATTTCACTCCATTTCATTCCATTCTATTCCATTCCATTGCATTCCATTTCATTCCATTCGCGTAGATTCCTTTCTATTCCATTCCAATCCGTTCCACTGCATTCAGCTTGATTCCATTCCATTCCATTCCATGCGGGTTGATTCCATTCCGTTCCATTCCATTCCATTGCATTCCATTCCACTCCATTCCATTCCATTGCATTCGATCCTATTCCATTTCATTCCATTCGGGTTGATTAAATTCCATTCCATTCCATTCCATTCCATTTCATTCCATTCCATTGATGTTGATTCCATTCCATTCCATTCCATTGCATTCCATTCCATTCCATTTGGATTGACTCCATTCTATTCCATTTCACTACATTCTATACCATTCCATTCCATTCCATTCCATTCCATTCCGCATAATTCCATTCCATTCCACTCCAGTCCATTCCATTCCATTCCATTCCATTCTATTCCATTCCATTCCTTTTGATTCCATTCCATTCCATTCTATTTCATTCCATTCCATTCCATTCGCGTTGATTCCATTCCATTCCATTCCATTCCATTCCATTCCATTCCATTCCATTTGGGTTGATTCCATTCCATTCCATTCCATTCCATTCCATTCCATTACAATGCATACGTGTTCGTTCCATTCCATTTAATTCCATTCCATTCCATTCCATGGCATTCCATTCCATTCCTTTCCATAGCATCCCGTTCCATTCCATTTCATTCCATTCGGGTTGATTCCTTTCCATTCCATTGCATTCCATTCGGGTTGATTCCATTCCATTCCATTCCATTCCATTCCATTTCATGCCATTCCATTGGGTTTGATTCCATTCCATTCCCTTCCATTCCATTCCATTGCATTCGGGATGACTCCATTTCATGCCATTTCATTCCATTCTATTCCATTCCATTGCATTCCATTTCATTCCATTCGGGTAGATTCCTTTCTATTTCATTCCACTCCGTTCCACTGCATTCCGCTTGATTCCATTCCATTCCATTCCATTCCATTCCATTCGGGATGACTCCATTTCATGCCATTTCATTCCATTCTATTCCATTCCATTGCATTCCATTTCATTCCATTCGGGTAGATTCCTTTCTATTTCATTCCACTCCGTTCCACTGCATTCCGCTTGATTCCATTCCATTCCATTCCATTCCATTTGGGTTAATTCCATTCCATTCCATTCCATTCCATTCGGTTGCTTCCATTCCATTCCAGAACATTCCATTCCATTGCATTCCAATCCTTTCCATTCCGGTTGATTCCATTCCATTCCATTCCAGAACATTCCATTCCATTCCATTCCATTCCCTTCCATTCCGGTTGATTCCATTCCATTCCATTCCAATCCATTCCATTCCATTCCATTCGGGTTGATTCCATTCCATTCCATATCATACCATTCCATTCCATACGGGTTGATTCCATTCCATTCCATTCCATTCTATTCGGGTTGATTCCATTCCATTCCATTGCACTCCATTCCATTCCATTCCATACCGATTGATACCATTCCATTGCATTCCATTCCATTCCATTCCATTCCATTCCATTCCATTCCACTCTGGTTGATTCAATTCCATTCTTTTCCATTCCTTTCCATTCAATTCCATTCCACTGCATTCCATTACATTCCATTCAATTTCATTCCATTCTGGTTGATTCCATTCCCTTCCATTGCATTCCATTCCATTCCATTCCATTCCGTTCAGGGTGAATCCATTCCATTCCATTCCATTCGCGTTGATTCCATTCCATTCCATTCCATTCCATTCCATTGCATTCCATTCCATTCGATTCCATTCCACTCCATTCTTTTCCATTCCATTTGGGTTAATTGCATTGCATTCCATTCCATTCCATTCTTTTGGGTTGTTTCCATTCCATTCCATTCCATTCCATTCCACTCCATTCCTTTCCATTCCATTTGGGTTAATTGCATGCCATTCCATTCCATTCCATTCTTTTGGGTTGATTCCATTCCATTCCATTCCGTTCCATTCAGTTGCTTCCGTTCCATTCCAGAACATTCCATTCCATTCCATTCCGGTTGATTCCATTCCATTCCATTCCATTCCATTCCATTCCATTTCGTTCCATTCTATTCCATTCCATTACTTTTGATTCCATTCCCTTCAATTCCATTCCATTCCATTCCATTCCATTCTGGTTGATTCCTTTCCATTCCATTCTATTCCATTCCATTCCATTCTATTCGCGTTGATTCCATTCCATCCAATTCCATTCTATTCCATCCCATTCCATTCCATTCCATTCGGGTTGATTCCATTCCATTCCATTCCACTCCATCCCATTCCATTCCATTCCATTCCTTTCGGGTTGATTTCATTCCATTGCATTCCATTCCATTCCATTGCATTCCATTCCATTCTATTCCATTCCATGCCATTCGTGTTGATTCCATTCCATTCCATTCCATTCCATTCTATTCCATTCCATGCCATTCGGGTTGATTCCATTCCATTCCATTCCATTCCATTCCATTCAATTCCATTCCATTCCATTACTGTTGATTCCATTTCATTCCATTCCATTCCGTTCCATTCCATTCCATTGCATTCCATTCCATTCCATTCGGGTTTATTCCATTCCATTCCATTCCATACCATTCCATTCCATTCTGGTTGATTCCATTCCATTCCATTCGATTCCATTCCATTGGAATCCATTCCATTCGAGTTGACTCCGTTCCATTCCATTTCATTCCATTACATTCCATTCCGTTCCATTCTATTCCATTCCATTGCATTCCATTTCATTCCATTCGGGTGGATTCCTTTCTATTGCATTCCAATCCATTCCATTCCATTCTGGTTGATTGCATTCCATTCCATTCCATTCCTTTCCACTCCATTCCAATCCATTCCATTTAGGTTAATTCCATTCCATTCCATTCCATTGCATTCCATTCCATTTGGGTTGATTCCATTCCATTCCATTCCATTCCATTCGGTTGCTTCCATTCCATTCCAGAACATTCCATTCCATTCCATTCCGGTTGATTCCATTCCATTCCATTCCATTCCATTACATTCCATTTCATTCCGTTCTATTCCATTCCATTCCTTTTGATTCCATTCCATTCCATTCCATTCCATTACTTTCTATTCCATTCCATTCGGTTTCATTCCATTCCATTCCATTCCATTCCATTCCATTTCATTCCATCCTATTCCATTCCATTCTATTCCATTCGGGTTAATTCCATTCAATTCCACTCCATTCCATTCCATTCCATTCAGGTTGATTCCATTCCATTCCATTCTATTCCATTCCATTCCATTCTATTCGCGTTGATTCCATTCCATCCCATTCCATTCCATTCCATCCCATTCCATTCCATTCCATTCCATTCGGGTTGATTCCATTCCATTCCATTCCATTCCATTCCATTCCATTCCATTCCATTTGGGTTGATTCCATTCCATTCCATTCCACTCCATTCCATTTCATTCGGGTTGATTCCATTTCATTCCATTCCATTCCATTCCATTCTATTCCATTCCATTCGTGTTGATTCCATTCCATTCCATTCCATTCCGTTCCATTCCATTCCATTGCATTCCATTTTATTCCATTCGGGTTTATTCCATTCGATTCCATCCCATACCATTCCATTCCATTCTGGTTGATTCCATTCCATTCCATTCGATTCCATTCCATTGGAATCCATTCCATTCTAGTTGACTCCGTTCCATTGCTTTTCATTCCATTCTATTCCATTCCATTGCATTCCATTTCATTCCAATCGTGTAGATTCCTTTCTATTCCATTCCAATCCATTCCATTCCATTCTGGTTGATTGCATTCCATTCCACTCCATTCCATTCCATTCCATTCCATTCCATTCCCTTCCATTTGGGTTAATTCCATTCCATTCCATTCCATTCCATTCCATTCCATTTGGGTTGATTCAATTCCATTCCATTCCATTCCATTCGGTTGCTTCCATTCCATTCCAGAACATTCCATTCCATTCCATTCCATTCCATACCATTCCATTCCATACGGGTTGATTCCATTCCATTCCATTCCATTCCATTCCATACTGGTTGATTGCATTCCATTCCATTCCATTCCATTCCATTCCGTTCCATTTGAGTTGATTCCATTCCATTCCATTCCATTCCACTCCATTCCATTGCATTCTGGTTGATTCCATTCCATTCCATTCCATTTCATTGCATTCCATTCCATTCCATTCCATGGCATTCCATTCCATTCCATTCCATTACATTCCATTCCATTCCATTCCATTTCATTCCTTTCGGGTTGATTCCTTTTCATTCCATTCCATTCCATGCGGGTTGATTCCATTCCCTTCCATTCCATTCCATTCCATTCCATTCCATTCCATTCCATTTGGGTTAATTCCATTGCATTCCATTCCATTTGGGTTGATTCCATTCCATTCCATTCCATTCCATTCGGTTGCTTCCATTCCATTCCAGAACATTCCATTCCATTCCATTCCAATCCTTTCCATTCCGGTTGATTCCATTCCATTTAATTCCATTCCATTCCATTCCTTTCCATTCCGGTTGATTCCATTCAATTCCATTCCAATCCATTCCATTCCATTCCATTCGGGTTGATTCCATTCCATTCCATTCCATACTAATCCATTCCACACGAGTTGATTCCATTCCATTCCATTCCATTCCATTCCATTCGGGTTGATTCCATTCCATTCGATTCCACTCCATTCCATTCCGATTGATTCCATTCCATTCCATTCCATTGCATTCCATTCCACTCTGGTTGATTCAATTCCATTCCTTTCCATTCCTTTCCATTCCATTCCATTCCACTGCATTCCATTACATTCCATTCAATTTCATTCCATTCTGGTTGATTCCATTCCATTCCATTGCATTCCATTCCATTCCATTCCATTCCGTTCAGGGTGAATCCATTCCATTCCATTCCATTCCATTCCATTCGCGTTGATTCCATTCCATTCCATTCCATTCCATTCCATTCCATTGCATTCCATTCCATTCCATTCCATTCCATTCGGGTTGATTCCATTCCATTTCATTCCATTCCATTCCATTCCATTCCATTCCATTCCATTCTATTCCATTCCATTCCATTCGGGTTGATTCCATTCCATTCCATTCCATTCCATTCCATTACATTCTATTCCATTCCATTCCTGTTGATTCCATTCCATTCCATTCAATTCCATTCCCTTCCATTTCATTGCATTCCATTCCATTCCATTCGGGTTTATTCCATTCCATTCCATTCCATACAATTCCATTCCATTCTGGTTGATTCCATTCCATTCCATTCGATCCCATTCCTTTGGAATCCATTCCATTCTAGTTGACTCCGTTCCATTCCTTTTCATTCCATTCTATTCCATTCCATTGCATTCCATTTCATTCCATTCCGGTAGATTCCTTTCTATTCCATTCCAATCCATTCCATTCCATTCTGGTTGATGGCATTCCATTCCATTCCATTCCTTTCCATTCCATTCCATTCCATTCCATTCAGTTGCTTCCATTCCATTCCAGAACATTCCATTCCGGTTGATTCCATTCCATTCCATTCCATTCCATTTCATTCCATTCTATTCCATTCCATTCCTTTTGATTCCATTCCATTCCATTCCATTACTTTCTATTCCATTCCATTCGGTTTGATTCCATTCCATTCCATTCCATTCCATTCCATTTCATTCCATCCTATTCCATACCATTCTATTCCATTCCGGTTAATTCCATTCAATTCCATTCCATTCCATTCTGGTTGATTCCATTCCATTCCATTCTATTCCATTCCATTCCATTCTATTCGCTTTGATTCCATTCCATCCCATTCCATTCCATTCCATTCCATTCCATTCCATTCCATTCCATTCCATTCCATTCGGGTTGATTCCATTGCATTCCATTCCATTCCATTCCATTCCATTCCATCTGGGTTGATTCCATTCTATTCCATTCCATTCCACTCCATTCCATTGCATTCGTGTTGATTCCATTCCATTCCATTCCATTTCATTCCATTCCATTCCATGGCATTCCATTCCATTCCATTAAATTGCATTCCATTCCATTCCATTTCATTCCTTTCGGGTTGATTCCTTTCCATTCCATTCCATTCCATTCCATGCGGGTTGATTCCATTCCATTCCATTCCATTCCATTGCATTGCATTCCACTACATTCCATTCCATTGCATTCCATTCTATTCCATTTCATTCCATTCGGGTTGATTCCTTTCCATTCCATTCCATTCCATTCCAATCCATTCAATTCGGTTTGATTCCAGGGCATTGCATTTCATTCCATTCCATTGCGTTCCATTCCATTCCATTCCATTTCATTCCATTTTGGTTTATTCCATTCCATTCTGGTTGATTCCATTCCATTCCATTGCATTCCATTCCATTCCATTCCATTCCGTTAAGGATGAATCCATTCCATTCCATTCCATTCCATTCCATTCCATTCGCGTTGATGCCATTCCATTCCATTCCATTCCATTCCATTCCATTGCATTCCATTCCATTCCATTCCATTCCATTCGGGTTGATTCCATTCCATTTCATTCCATTCCATTCCATTCCATTCCATTCCATTCCATTCTATTCCATTCCATTCCATTCGGGTTGATTCCATTCCATTCCATTCCATTCCATTCCATTCCATTCTATTCCATTCCATTCGTGTTGATTCCATTCCATTCCATTCCATTCCGTTCCATTCCATTCCATTGCATTCCATTCCATTCCATTCGGGTTTATTCCATTCCATCCGATTCCATACCATTCCATTCCATTCTGATTGATTCCATTCCATTCCATTCGATTCCATTCCATTGGAATCCATTCCATTCGAGTTGACTCCGTTCCATTCCATTTCATTCCATTCTATTCCATTCCATTGCATTCCATTTCATTCCATTCGGGTAGATTCCTTTCTATTCCATTCCAATCCATTCCATTCCATTCTGGTGGATTGTATTCCATTCCATTCCATTCCTTTCCAATCCATTCCATTCCATTCCATTTGGGTTAATTCCATTCCATTCTTTTCCATTCCACTCCATTCCATTCCATTCCATTTGGGTTGATTCCATGCCATTCCATTCCATTCCATTCGGTTCCTTCCATTCCATTGCAGAACATTCCATTCCATTCCATTCTGGTTGATTCCATTCCATTCCGTTCCATTCCATTTCATTCCATTCTATTCCATTCCATTCCTTTTGATTCCATTCCATTCCATTCAATTACTTTCTATTCCATTCCATTCGGTTTGATTCCATTCCATTCCATTCCATTCCATTCCATTCCATTTCATTGCATCCTATTCCATTCCATTCTATTCCATTCGGGTTAATTCCATTCAATTCCATTCCATTCCATTCTGGTTAATTCCATTCCATTCCATTCTATTCCATTCCATTCCAATCTATTCGCGTTGATTCCAGTCCATCCCATTCCATTCCATTCCATTCCATTCCACTCCATTCCATTCGGGTTGATTCCATTCCATTCCATTCCATTCCTTTCCATTCCATTCTATTCCATTCCATTCGTGTTGATTCCATTCCATTCCATTCCACACCATTCCATTTCATTCGGGTTGATTCCATTCCATTCCATTCCATTCCATTCCATTCCATTCTATTCCATTCCATTCGGGTTGATTCCATTCCATTCCATTCCATTCCATTTGGGTTGATTCCATTCCATTCCATTCCATTCCACTCCTTTCCATTTCATTCGGGTTGATTCCATTCCATTCCATTCCATTCCATTCCATTGTATTCCATTCCATTCATGTTGATTCCATTCCATTCCATTCCATTCCGTTCCATTCCATTCCATTGCATTCCATTCCATTCCATTCGGGTTTATTCCATTCCATTCCATCCCATACCATTCCATTCCATTTCATTCCATCCTATTCCATTCCATTCTATTCCATTCGGGTTAATTCCATTCAATTCCATTCCATTCCATTCCATTCCATTCCATTCTGGTTGATTCCATTCTATTCCATTCTATTCCATTCCATTCCATTCTATTCGCGTTGATTCCATTCCATCCCATTCCTTTCCATTCCATCCCATTGCATTCCATTCCATTCGGGTTGATTCCATTCCATTCCATTCCATTCCATTCCATTCCATTCCAGTTGATTCCATTCCATTCCATTCCATTCCATTCCACTCCATTCCATTGCATTCGGGTTGATTCCATTCCATTCCATTCCATTTCATTGCATTCCATTCCATTCCATTCCATGGCATTCCATTCCATTCCATTTCATTCCTTTTGGGTTTATTCCTTTCCATTCCATTCCATTCCATGTGGGTTGATTCCATTCCGTTCCATTCCATTCCATTGCATTCCATTCCACTCCATTCCATTCCATTGCATTCCATTCTATTCCATTTCATTCCATTCGGAATGATTCCATTCCATTCCATTCCATTCCATTCCATTCCATTTCATTCCATTCCATTGATGTTGATTCCATTCCATTCCATTCCATTGCATTCCATTCCATTCCATTCGGATTGACTCCATTCCATTCCATTTGATTACATTCTATTCCATTCCATTCCATTCCATTCCGGTTGATTCCATTCCATTCCATTCCATTCCAGTCCATTCCATTCCATTCCATTCCACTCCATTCCATTCTATTCCATTCCATTACTTTTGATTCCATTCCATTCCATTCCATTCCATTCCATTCTATTCCATTCCATTCCATTCTATTCGCGTTGATTCCATTCCATTCCATTCCATTCCATTCCTTTCCTGTTGATTCCATGGCACTCCATTCCATTCCATTCCATTCCATTCCATTCCACTTGGGTTCATTCCATTCCATTCCATTCCATTCCATTACAATGCATTCGGGTTTATTCCATTCCATTTAATTCCATTCCATTCCATTCCATGGCATTCCATTCCATTCCATTCCATTCCATAGCATCCCGTTCCATTCCATTTCATTCCATTCGGGTTGATTCCTTTCCATTCCATTCCATTCCATTCGGGTTGATTCCATTCCATTCCATTCCATTCCATTTCATGCCATTCCATTGGGGTTGATTCCATTCCATTCCCTTCCATTCCATTCCATTCCATTCCATTCCATTCCATTCGGGTCGACCCCATTTCACTCCATTTCATTCCATTCTATTCCATTCCATTGCATTCCATTTCATTCCATTCGCGTAGATTCCTTTCTATTCCATTCCAATCCGTTCCACTGCATTCAGCTTGATTCCATTCCATTCCATTCCATGCGGGTTGATTCCATTCCGTTCCATTCCATTCCATTGCATTCCATTCCACTCCATTCCATTCCATTGCATTCGATCCTATTCCATTTCATTCCATTCGGGTTGATTAAATTCCATTCCATTCCATTCCATTCCATTTCATTCCATTCCATTGATGTTGATTCCATTCCATTCCATTCCATTGCATTCCATTCCATTCCATTTGGATTGACTCCATTCTATTCCATTTCACTACATTCTATACCATTCCATTCCATTCCATTCCATTCCATTCCGCATAATTCCATTCCATTCCACTCCAGTCCATTCCATTCCATTCCATTCCATTCTATTCCATTCCATTCCTTTTGATTCCATTCCATTCCATTCTATTTCATTCCATTCCATTCCATTCGCGTTGATTCCATTCCATTCCATTCCATTCCATTCCATTCCATTCCATTCCATTTGGGTTGATTCCATTCCATTCCATTCCATTCCATTCCATTCCATTACAATGCATACGTGTTCGTTCCATTCCATTTAATTCCATTCCATTCCATTCCATGGCATTCCATTCCATTCCTTTCCATAGCATCCCGTTCCATTCCATTTCATTCCATTCGGGTTGATTCCTTTCCATTCCATTGCATTCCATTCGGGTTGATTCCATTCCATTCCATTCCATTCCATTCCATTTCATGCCATTCCATTGGGTTTGATTCCATTCCATTCCCTTCCATTCCATTCCATTGCATTCGGGATGACTCCATTTCATGCCATTTCATTCCATTCTATTCCATTCCATTGCATTCCATTTCATTCCATTCGGGTAGATTCCTTTCTATTTCATTCCACTCCGTTCCACTGCATTCCGCTTGATTCCATTCCATTCCATTCCATTCCATTCCATTCGGGATGACTCCATTTCATGCCATTTCATTCCATTCTATTCCATTCCATTGCATTCCATTTCATTCCATTCGGGTAGATTCCTTTCTATTTCATTCCACTCCGTTCCACTGCATTCCGCTTGATTCCATTCCATTCCATTCCATTCCATTTGGGTTAATTCCATTCCATTCCATTCCATTCCATTCGGTTGCTTCCATTCCATTCCAGAACATTCCATTCCATTGCATTCCAATCCTTTCCATTCCGGTTGATTCCATTCCATTCCATTCCAGAACATTCCATTCCATTCCATTCCATTCCCTTCCATTCCGGTTGATTCCATTCCATTCCATTCCAATCCATTCCATTCCATTCCATTCGGGTTGATTCCATTCCATTCCATATCATACCATTCCATTCCATACGGGTTGATTCCATTCCATTCCATTCCATTCTATTCGGGTTGATTCCATTCCATTCCATTGCACTCCATTCCATTCCATTCCATACCGATTGATACCATTCCATTGCATTCCATTCCATTCCATTCCATTCCATTCCATTCCATTCCACTCTGGTTGATTCAATTCCATTCTTTTCCATTCCTTTCCATTCAATTCCATTCCACTGCATTCCATTACATTCCATTCAATTTCATTCCATTCTGGTTGATTCCATTCCCTTCCATTGCATTCCATTCCATTCCATTCCATTCCGTTCAGGGTGAATCCATTCCATTCCATTCCATTCGCGTTGATTCCATTCCATTCCATTCCATTCCATTCCATTGCATTCCATTCCATTCGATTCCATTCCACTCCATTCTTTTCCATTCCATTTGGGTTAATTGCATTGCATTCCATTCCATTCCATTCTTTTGGGTTGTTTCCATTCCATTCCATTCCATTCCATTCCACTCCATTCCTTTCCATTCCATTTGGGTTAATTGCATGCCATTCCATTCCATTCCATTCTTTTGGGTTGATTCCATTCCATTCCATTCCGTTCCATTCAGTTGCTTCCGTTCCATTCCAGAACATTCCATTCCATTCCATTCCGGTTGATTCCATTCCATTCCATTCCATTCCATTCCATTCCATTTCGTTCCATTCTATTCCATTCCATTACTTTTGATTCCATTCCCTTCAATTCCATTCCATTCCATTCCATTCCATTCTGGTTGATTCCTTTCCATTCCATTCTATTCCATTCCATTCCATTCTATTCGCGTTGATTCCATTCCATCCAATTCCATTCTATTCCATCCCATTCCATTCCATTCCATTCGGGTTGATTCCATTCCATTCCATTCCACTCCATCCCATTCCATTCCATTCCATTCCTTTCGGGTTGATTTCATTCCATTGCATTCCATTCCATTCCATTGCATTCCATTCCATTCTATTCCATTCCATGCCATTCGTGTTGATTCCATTCCATTCCATTCCATTCCATTCTATTCCATTCCATGCCATTCGGGTTGATTCCATTCCATTCCATTCCATTCCATTCCATTCAATTCCATTCCATTCCATTACTGTTGATTCCATTTCATTCCATTCCATTCCGTTCCATTCCATTCCATTGCATTCCATTCCATTCCATTCGGGTTTATTCCATTCCATTCCATTCCATACCATTCCATTCCATTCTGGTTGATTCCATTCCATTCCATTCGATTCCATTCCATTGGAATCCATTCCATTCGAGTTGACTCCGTTCCATTCCATTTCATTCCATTACATTCCATTCCGTTCCATTCTATTCCATTCCATTGCATTCCATTTCATTCCATTCGGGTGGATTCCTTTCTATTGCATTCCAATCCATTCCATTCCATTCTGGTTGATTGCATTCCATTCCATTCCATTCCTTTCCACTCCATTCCAATCCATTCCATTTAGGTTAATTCCATTCCATTCCATTCCATTGCATTCCATTCCATTTGGGTTGATTCCATTCCATTCCATTCCATTCCATTCGGTTGCTTCCATTCCATTCCAGAACATTCCATTCCATTCCATTCCGGTTGATTCCATTCCATTCCATTCCATTCCATTACATTCCATTTCATTCCGTTCTATTCCATTCCATTCCTTTTGATTCCATTCCATTCCATTCCATTCCATTACTTTCTATTCCATTCCATTCGGTTTCATTCCATTCCATTCCATTCCATTCCATTCCATTTCATTCCATCCTATTCCATTCCATTCTATTCCATTCGGGTTAATTCCATTCAATTCCACTCCATTCCATTCCATTCCATTCAGGTTGATTCCATTCCATTCCATTCTATTCCATTCCATTCCATTCTATTCGCGTTGATTCCATTCCATCCCATTCCATTCCATTCCATCCCATTCCATTCCATTCCATTCCATTCGGGTTGATTCCATTCCATTCCATTCCATTCCATTCCATTCCATTCCATTCCATTTGGGTTGATTCCATTCCATTCCATTCCACTCCATTCCATTTCATTCGGGTTGATTCCATTTCATTCCATTCCATTCCATTCCATTCTATTCCATTCCATTCGTGTTGATTCCATTCCATTCCATTCCATTCCGTTCCATTCCATTCCATTGCATTCCATTTTATTCCATTCGGGTTTATTCCATTCGATTCCATCCCATACCATTCCATTCCATTCTGGTTGATTCCATTCCATTCCATTCGATTCCATTCCATTGGAATCCATTCCATTCTAGTTGACTCCGTTCCATTGCTTTTCATTCCATTCTATTCCATTCCATTGCATTCCATTTCATTCCAATCGTGTAGATTCCTTTCTATTCCATTCCAATCCATTCCATTCCATTCTGGTTGATTGCATTCCATTCCACTCCATTCCATTCCATTCCATTCCATTCCATTCCCTTCCATTTGGGTTAATTCCATTCCATTCCATTCCATTCCATTCCATTCCATTTGGGTTGATTCAATTCCATTCCATTCCATTCCATTCGGTTGCTTCCATTCCATTCCAGAACATTCCATTCCATTCCATTCCATTCCATACCATTCCATTCCATACGGGTTGATTCCATTCCATTCCATTCCATTCCATTCCATACTGGTTGATTGCATTCCATTCCATTCCATTCCATTCCATTCCGTTCCATTTGAGTTGATTCCATTCCATTCCATTCCATTCCACTCCATTCCATTGCATTCTGGTTGATTCCATTCCATTCCATTCCATTTCATTGCATTCCATTCCATTCCATTCCATGGCATTCCATTCCATTCCATTCCATTGCATTCCATTCCATTCCATTCCATTTCATTCCTTTCGGGTTGATTCCTTTTCATTCCATTCCATTCCATGCGGGTTGATTCCATTCCCTTCCATTCCATTCCATTGCATTCCATTCCACTCCATTCCATTCCATTTCATTCCATTCTATTCCATTTCATTCCATTCGGGTTGATTCCATTCCATTCCATTCCATTCCATTCCATTACATTACATTGCATTCCATTTCATTCCATTCCATTGATGTTGATTCCATTCCATTCCATTCCATTGCATTCCATTGCATTCCATTCGGATTGACTCCATTCCATTCCATTTCATTACATTCTATTCCATTCCATTCCATTCCATTCCATTGCATTCCATTCCATTCCGGTTGATTCCATTCCAGTCCAGTCCAGTCCATTCCATTCCATTCTATTCCATTCCATTCCTTTTGATTCCATTCCATTCCATTCTATTTCATTCCATTCCATTCCATTCGCGTTGATTCCATTCCATTCCATTCCATTCCATTCCATTGCTTTCCTGTTGATTCCATTGCACTCCATTCCATTCCATTCCATTCCATTCCATTCCATTTGGGTTGATTCCATTCCATTCCATTCCATTCCATTCCATTCCATTCCATTACAATGCATACGTGTTCGTTCCATTCCATTTAATTCCATTCCATTCCATTCCATGGCATTCCATTCCATTCCTTTCCATAGCATCCCGTTCCATTCCATTTCATTCCATTCGGGTTGATTGCTTTCCATTCCATTGCATTCCATTCGAGTTGATTCCATTCCATTCCATTCCATTCCATTTCATGCCATTCCATTGGGGTTGATTCCATTCCATTCCCTTCCATTCCATTCCATTCCATTCGGGATGACTCCATTTCATGCCATTTCATTCCATTCTATTCCATTCCATTGCATTCCATTTCATTCCATTCGGGTAGATTCCTTTCTATTTCATTCCAATCCGTTCCACTGCATTCCGCTTGATTCCATTCCATTCCATTTGGGTTAATTCCATTCCATTCCATTCCATTCGGTTGCTTCCATTCCATTCCAGAACATTCCATTCCATTGCATTCCAATCCTTTCCATTCCGGTTGATTCCATTCCATTCCATTCCAGAACATTCCATTCCATTCCATTCCATTCCCTTCCATTCCGGTTGATTCCATTCCATTCCATTCCAATCCATTCCATTCCATTCCATTCGGGTTGATTCCATTCCATTCCATTCCACTCCATTCCATTCCATTCCATACCGATTGATTCCATTCCATTCCATTCCATTCCATTCCATTCCACTCTGGTTGATTCAATTCCATTCTTTTCCATTCTTTTCCATTCAATTCCATTCCAGGGCATTCCATTACATTCCATTCAATTTCATTCCATTCTGGTTGATTCCATTCCATTCCATTGCATTCCATTCCATTCCATTCCATTCCTTTCAGGGTGAATCCATTCCATTCCATTCCATTCGCGTTGATTCCATTCCATTCCATTCCATTCCATTGCATTCCATTCCATTCCATTCCATTCCACTCCATTCCTTTCCATTCCATTTGAGTTAATTGCATTCCATTCCATTCCATTCTTTTGGGTTGATTCCATTCCATTCCATTCCATTCCATTCAGTTGCTTCTATTCCATTCCAGAACATTCCATTCCATTCCGGTTGATTCCATTCCATTACAATCCATTCCATTCCATTCCATTCCATTCCATTCCATTCCATTCCATTCCATTCCATTTCGTTCCATTCTATTCCATTCCATTCCTTTTGATTCCATTCCATTCAATTCCATTCTATTGCATTCGGGTTGATTGGATTCCAGTCCATTCCATTCCATTCCATTCCATTCTATTCCATTTTATTCCATTTGTGTTGATTCCATTCCATTCCATTCCATTCCATTCCATTACATTACATTACATTCAGGTTGATTCCATTCCATTCCTTTCCATTCCCTTCCATTGCATTCCATTTCATTCCATTCCATTCCATTCCATTCCATTGCATTCCATTGCATTCTATTTCATTCCATTCGGGTTGATTCCTTTCCATTCCATTCCATTCCTTTCGGGTTGATTCGATTACATTCCATTCCATTCAGGTTGATTGGATTCCATTCCATTCCATTCCATTCCATTCCATTTTATTCCATTTGGGTTGATTCCATTCCATTTCATTCCATTCCATTCGGGTTGATTCCATTCCATTCCATTCCATTCCATTCCATTCCATTTCATTGCATTCCATTCGGGTTGATTCCATTCCATTCCATTCCATTCCATACCATTCTATACCCTTCGCGTTTATTCCATTCTATTCCATTCCATTCCATTCCATTCCATTCGGGTTGATTCTGTTTCATTCCATTCCATTCCATTCGGGTTGATTCCATTCCATTCCATTCCATTCCAATCAATTCGGGTTGATTCCATTCTATTCCATTCCATTCCATTCCATTTGGGTTGATTCCTTTCCATTCCATTACATTCCATTCCATTTGGGTTGATACCATTGCATGCCATTCCATTCTATTCCATTCCATTCCGTTCGGGATGCTTCCATTCCATTCCATTCCATTACATTCCATTGCATTCTACTCCGGTTAATTCCATTCCATTCCAATCCATTCGTTTTGATTCCATTCCATTCCATTGCATTGCATTCCATTCCATTGCATTGCATTGCGTTGCATTCCATTCCATTACATTCCATTGAATTCCATTCCATTCCATTGCATTCCATTCCATTCCATTTCATTCCATTCGGTTTGATTCTATTCCATTCCATTCCATTCCTTTCCGTTTCATTCCATTCCATTCGGATTGATTCCATTCCATTCCATTCCATTCCATTCCCTTCGGGTTTATTCCATTCCATTCCATTCCATTCCATTGCATTCCATTCCATTCCAGTTCATTCCACTACATTCGGCTTGATTCCCTTCCATTCAATTCCATTCCCTTCGGGTTGATTCCATTCCATTCCATTCCATTCCATTCCATTCCATTCGGTTGATTCCATTCCATTCCATTTCATTCCATTCTCGGTGATTCCATTCCATTCCATTCCATTCCATTCCATTCCTTTCCATTCCATTGCATTCCATACCATTCCATTCCATTGCATTCCATTCCATTCCATTCCATTCCATTGCATTCCATTCCATTCCATTCCATTGCATTCCATTCCATTTCATTCCACTCCTGTTGATTCCATTCCATTCCGTTCCATTCCATTCCATTCCATTCTATTGCATTCCATTTCATTCCATTCGTGTATATTCCATTCTATTCCATTCCAATCCATTCCCTTACTTTCCGCGTGATTGCACTCCATTCCATTCCATTCCATTGCATTCCATTCCATTGCATTCCATTCCATTCCATTCCATTCCATTGCATTCCACTCCATTCCATTCCATTCCATTCCATTCCATTCGGGTTGATTCCATTCCATGCCATTCCATTTCATTCCATTCGGGTTGATTCCATTCCATTCCATTCCATTCCCTTCAGGTTGATTCCATTCTATTCCATTCCATTCCATTCCATTCCATTCGGGTTGATTCTATTCCATTCCATTCCATTCAGGTTGATTCCATTCCATTCCATTCCATTCCATTCCATTCCATTCCATTACATTACATTGCAATCCATTCCATTCCTTTCCATTCCATTGCATTCCATTCCACTCCATTTCACTCCATTCAGGTTGATTCCATTCCATTCCATTCCATTGCATTCCATTCCATTCCATTTACTTCGGGTTGATTCCATTCCATTCCATTACATTCCATTACATTCGGGTTGATTCCATTCCATTCCATTCCATTCCATTCCATTCCATTCTGGTGGATTCCATTCCTTTCCATTCCGTTCCATTCCATTCCTTTCCATTCCATTCCATTCGTGTTGATTCCATTCCATTCCATTCTATTCCATTCCATTATATTCTATTCGCGTTGATTCCATTCCATTCCATTCCATTCCGTTCCATTCCATTCCATTGCATTCCATTCCATTCCATTCGGGTTTATTCCATTCCATTCGATTCCATACCATTCCATTCCATTCTGATTGATTCCATTCCATTCCATTCGGGTTTATTCCATTCCATTCGATTCCATACCATTCCATTCCATTCTGATTGATTCCATTCCATTCCATTCGATTCCATTCCATTGGAATCCATTCCATTCGAGTTGACTCCGTTCCATTCCATTTCATTCCATTCTATTCCATTCCATTGCATTCCATTTCATTCCATTCGGGTAGATTCCTTTCTATTCCATTCCAATCCATTCCATTCCATTCTGGTGGATTGTATTCCATTCCATTCCATTCATTTCCAATCCATTCCATTCCATTCCATTTGGGTTAATTCCATTCCATTCCATTCCATTCCATTCCATTCCATTCCATTCCATTTGGGTTGATTCCACTCCATTCCATTCCATTCCATTCGGTTGCTTCCATTCCATTCCAGAACATTCCATTCCATTCCATTCTGGTTGATTCCATTCCATTCCGTTCCATTCCATTTCATTCCATTCTATTCCATTCCATTCCTTTTGATTCCATTCCATTCCATTCAATTACTTTCTATTCCATTCCATTCGGTTTGATTCCATTCCATTCCATTCCATTCCATTCCATTCCATTCCATTTCATTGCATCCTATTCCATTCCATTCTATTCCATTCGGGTTAATTCCATTCAATTCCATTCCATTCCATTCTGGTTAATTCCATTCCATTCCATTCTATTCCATTCCATTCCAATCTATTCGCGTTGATTCCATTCAATCCCATTCCATTCCATTCCATCCCATTCCACTCCATTCCATTCGGGTTGATTCCATTCCATTCCATTCCATTCCATTCCATTCTATTCCATTCCATTCGGGTTGATTCCATTCCATTCCATTCCATTCCATTTGGGTTGATTCCATTCCATTCCATTGCATTCCACTCCTTTCCATTTCATTCGGGTTGATTCCATTCCATTCCATTCCATTCCATTCCATTCCGTTCCATTCCATTCCATTGCATTCCATTCCATTCCATTCGGGTTTATTCCTTTCCATTCCATCCCATACCATTCCATTCCATTTCATTCCATCCTATTCCATTCCATTCTATTCCATTCGGGTTAATTCCATTCAATTCCATTCCATTCCATTCCATTCCATTCTGGTTGATTCCATTCTATTCCATTCTATTCCATTCCATTCCATTCTATTCGCGTTGATTCCATTCCATCCCATTCCTTTCCATTCCATCCCATTCCATTCCAATCCATTCGGTTTGATTCCATTCCATTCCATTCCATTCCAATCCATTCCATTCCATTTGGGTTGATTCCATTCCATTCCATTCCATTCCACTCCATTAAATTGCATTTGGGTTGATTCCATTCCATTCCATTCCATTCCACTCCCTTAAATTGCATTTGGGTTGATTCCATTCCATTCCATTCCATTCCATTTCATTCCCTTCCATTCCAAGGCATTCCATTCCATTCCATTCCTTTCCATTCCGGTTGATTCCATTCCATTCCATTACATTCCATCCCATACCATTCCATTCCATTCTGGTTGATTCCATTCCATTCCATTCGATTCCATTCCATTGGAATCCATTCCATTCTAGTTTACTCCGTTCCATTCCTTTTCATTCCATTCTATTACATTCCATTGCATTCCATTTCATTCCATTCGTGTAGATTCCTTTCTATTCCATTCCAATCCATGCCGTTCCATTCTGGTTGATTGCATTCCATTCCATTCCATTCCTTTCCATTCCATTCCATTCCATTTCATTTGGGTTGATTCCATTCCATTCCATTCCATTCGGATGCTTCCATTCCATTCCAGAACATTCCATTCCATTCCATTCCATTCCATTTCATTCCATTCTATTCCATTCCATTCCTTTTGATTCCATTCCATTCCAATCCATTACTTTCTATTGCATTCCGTTCGGTTTGATTCCATTCCATTCCATTCCATTCCATTCCATTCCATTCCATTTCATTCCATCCTATTCCATTCCATTCTATTCCATTCGGGTTAATTCCATTCAATTCCATTCCATTCCATTCCATTCCATTCTGGTTGATTCCATTCCATGCCATTCCATTCCATTCCATTCGATTCCATTCCATTTGAGTTGATTCCATTCCATTCCATTCCATTCCACTCCATTCCATTGAATTCTGGTTGATTCCATTCGTTTCCATTCCATTTGATTGCCTTCCATTCCATTCCATTCCATCGCATTCCATTCCATTGCATTCCATTCCATTCCATTTCATTCCTTTCAGGTTGATTCCTTTCCATTCCATTCCATTCCATTCCATGCGGGTTGATTCCATTCCGTTCCATTCCATTCCATTGCATTCCATTCCACTCCATTCCATTCCATTGCATTCCATTATATTCCATTTCATTCCATTCGGGTTGATTGCATTCCATTCCATTCCATTCCATTCCATTCCATTCCATTCCATTTCATTCCTTTCCATTGATATTGATTCCATTCCATTCCATTCCATTGCATTCCATTCCATTCCATTCGGATTGACTCCATTCCATTCCATTTCATTACATTCTATTCCATTCCATTCCATTCCGTTCCATTCCATTCCATTCCGGTTGATTCCATTCCATTCCAGTCCAGTCCATTCCATTCCATTCTATTCCATTCCATTCCTTTTGATTCCATTCCATTCCATTCCATTCTATTCCGTTCCATTCCATTCTATTCGCTTTGATTCCATTCCATTCCATTCCATTCCATTCCTTTCCATTCCATTCCTTTCTTGTTGATTCCATTGCACTCATTCCATTCCATTCCATTCAATTCCATTTGGGTTGATTCCATTCCATTCCATTCCATTCCATTCCATTTCATTACAATGCATTTGGGTTCATTCCATTCCATTTAATTCCATTCCATTCCATTCCATGGCATTCCATTCCATTCCATTCCATAGCATCCCGTTCCATTCCATTTCATTACATTCGGTTTGATTCCTTTGCCTTCCATTCCATTCCATTCGGGTTGATTCCATTCCATTCCATTCCATTCCATTCCATTTCATGCCATTACATTGGGGTTGATTCCATTTCATTCCCTTCCATTCCTTTCCATTCCATTCCATTCGGATCGACTCCATTTCACTCCATCTCATTCCATTCTATTCCATTCTATTGCATTCCATTTCATTTCATTCGGGTAGATTCCATTCTATTCCATTCCAATCCGTTCCACTCCTTTCCGCTTGATTCCATTCCATTCCATTTCATTTGGGTTGATTCCATTCCATTCCATTCCATTCCATTTCGGTTGATTCCATTCCATTCCATTCCATTCCATTCGGTTGCTTCCATTCCATTCCAGAACATCCCATTCCATTCCACTCCAATCCTTTCCATTTCGGTTGATTCCATTCCATTCCATTCCAGAACATTCCTTTCCTTTCCATTCCATTCCTTTCCATTCCGGTTGATTCCATTCCATTCCGGTTGATTCCATTCCATTCCATTCCAGTCCATTCCATTCCATTAGGGTTGATTCCATTCCATTCCATTCCATACCATTCCATTCCACACGGGTTGATTCCATTCCATTCCATTCCATTTCATTCGGGTTGATTCCATTCCATTCCATTCCACTCCATTCCATTCCATTCCATTCCGATTGATTCCATTCCATTCCATTCCATTCCACTCTGGTTGATTCAATTCCATTCCTTTCCATTCCTTTCCATTCCATTCCATTCCACTGCATTCCATAACATTCCATTCAATTTCATTCCATTCTGGTTGATTCCATTCCATTCCATTCCATTCCATTCCATTCCGTTCAGGATGAATCCATTCCTTTCCATTGCATTCCATTCCATTCCATTCCATTCCATTCCATTCGCGTTGATTCCATTCCATTCCATTCCATTCCATTCCATTCCATTGCATTCCATTCCATTCCATTCCATTCCATTCCATTCGGGTTGATTCCATTCCATTCCATTCCATTCCATTCCATTCCATTCCATTCCATTCCATTCTATTCCATTCCATTCCATTCGGGTTGATTCCATTCCATTCCATTCCATTCCATTCCATTCCATTCTATTCCATTCCATTCTTGTTGATTCCATTCCATTCCATTCCATTCCGTTCCAATCCATTCCATTGCATTCCATTCCATTCCATTCGGGTTTATTCCATTCCATTCCATTCCATACCATTCCATTCCATTCTGGTTGATTCCATTCTATTCCATTCGATCCCATTCCATTGGAATCCATTCCATTCTAGTTGACTCTGTTCCATTCCTTTTCATTCCATTCTATTCCATTCCATTGCATTCCATTTCATTCCATTTGGGTAGATTCCTTTCTATTCCATTCCAATCAATTCCATTCCATTCTTGTTGATTGCATTCCATTACATTACATTCCTTTCCATTCCATTCCATTCCATTCCATTTGGGTTGATTCCATTCCATTCCATTCGGTTGCTTCCATTCCATTCCAGAACATTACATTTCACTCCATTCCGATTGATTCCATTCCATTCCATTCCATTCCATTTCATTCCATTCTATTCCATTCCATTCCTTTTGATTCCATTCCATTCCATTCCATTACTTTCTATTCCATTCCATTCGGTTTGATTCCATTCCATTCCATTCCATTCCATTCCATTTCATTCCATCCTATTCCATTCCATTCTATTCCATTCGGGTTAATTCCATTCAATTCCATTCCATTCCATTCCATTCCATTCTGGTTGATTCCATTCCATTCCATTCTATTCCATTCCATTCCATTCTATTCGCGTTGATTCCATTTCATCCCATTCCATTCCATTCCATCCCATTCCATTCCATTCCATTCGGGTTGATTCCATTCCATTCCATTCCATTCCATTCCATTCCATTGGGGTTGATTCCAATCTATTCCATTCCATTCCATGGCATTCCTTTCCATTCCATTAAATTGCGTTCCATTCCATTCCATTTCATTCCTTTCGGTTTGATTCCTTTCCATTCCATTCCATTCCATTCCATTCCATGTGGGTTGATTCCATTCCGTTCCATTCCATTCCATTGCATTCCATTCCACTACATTCCATTCCGTTGCATTCCATTCTATTCCATTTCATTCCATTCGGGTTGATTCCATTCCATTCCATTCCATTACATTACATTACATTTCATTTCATTCCATTCCATTCCATTCCATTTAATTCCATTCCATTGATGTTGATTCCATTCCATTCCATTCCATTGCATTCCATTCCATTCCGTTCGGATTGACTCCATTCCATTCCATTTCATTACATTCTATTCCATTCCATTCCATTCCATTCCATTCCATTCCGGTTGATTCCATTCCAATCCATTCCAGTCCATTCCATTCCATTCCATTCCATTCTATTCCATTCCATTCCTTTTGATTACATTCCATTCCATTCCATTCTATTTCATTCCATTCCATTCTATTCGCGTTGATTCCATTCCATTCCATTCCATGCCATTCCATTCCTTTCCTGTTGATTCCATTGCACTCCATTCCATTCCATTCCATTCCATTCCATTTGTGTTGATTCCATTCCATGGCATTCCATTCCATTCCATTCCATAGCATCCCGTTCCATTCCATTTCTTTCCATTCGGGTTGATTCCTTTCCATTCCATTGAATTCCATTCGGGTTGATTCCATTCCATTCCATTCCATTCCATTCCATTTCATGCCATTCCATTGGGGTTGATTCCATTCCATTCCATTCCATTCGGGTTGACTACATTTCATTC
Organism: Pan troglodytes; assembly: GCF_028858775.2. NCBI lineage: Eukaryota > Metazoa > Chordata > Mammalia > Primates > Hominidae > Pan > Pan troglodytes. The sequence continues at coordinate 38,059,779 of NC_072416.2, read as the reverse complement.
CATTTCATTCCATTCGATTCCATTCCATTGCATTCCATTTCATTCCATTCGGGAGATTCCTTTCTATTCCATTCCAATCCGTTCCACTCCATTCCGCTTGATTCCATTCCATTCCATTTGGGTTAATTCCATTCAATTCCATTCCATTCCATTTGGTTGCTTCCATTCCATTCCAGAACATTCCATTCCATTCCATTCCAATCCTTTCCATTGCGGTTGATTCCATTCCATTCCATTCCAGAACATTCCATTCAATTCCATTCCATTCCTTTCCATTCCGGTTGATTCCATTCCATTCCAGTCCAATCCAGTCCATTCTATTCCATTCGGGTTGATTCCATTCCATTCCATTCCATACCATTCCATTCCATACGGGTTGATTCCATTCCATTCCATTCCATTGGGGTTGATTCCATTCCATTCCATTCCACTCCATTCCATTCCATTCCATACCGATTGATTCCATTCCATTCCATTCCATTCCACTCTGCTTGATTCAATTCCATTCCTTTCCATTCCTTTCCATTCAATTCCATTCCACTGCATTCCATTACATTCCATTCAATTTCATTCCATTCTGGTTGATTCCATTCCATACCATTGCATTCCATTCCATTCCATTCCATTACGTTCAGGATGAATCCATTCCATTCCATGCCATTCCATTCCATTCCATTCGCGTTGATTCCATTCCATTCCATTGCATTCCATTCCATTCCATTCCCTTGCATTCCATTCCATTCCGTTCCATTCCACTCGGGTTGATTCCATTCCATTTCATTCCATTCCATTCCGTACCATTCTATTCCATACCTTGCCATTCGGGTTGATTCCATTCCATTCCATTCCATTCGTGTTGATTCCATTCCATTCCATTCCATTCCGTTCCATTCCATTCCATTGCATTCCATTCCATTCCATTCCATTCGGGTTTATTCCATTCCATTCCATTCCATACCATTCCATTCCATTCTGGTTGATTCCATTCCATTCCATTCGATTCCATTCCATTGGAATCCATTCCATTCGAGTTGACTACGTTCCATTCCATTTCATTCCATACTATTCCATTCCATTGCATTCCATTTCATTCCATTCGGGTAGATTCCTTTCTATTCCATTCCAATCCATTCCATTCCATTCTGGTTGATTGCATTCCATTCCATTCCATTCCTTTCCACTCCATTCCATTCCATTCCATTTGGGTTAATTCCATTCCATTCCATTCCTTTCCATTCCATTCCATTCCTTTTGGGTTGATACCATTCCATTCCATTCCATTCCATTCGGTTGCTTCCATTCCATTCCAGAACGTTCCATTCCATTCCATTCCGGTTGATTCCATTCCATTCCATTCCATTCCATTCCATTTCATTCCATTCTATTCCATTCCATTCCTTTTGATTCCATTCCATTCCATTCCATTACTTTCTATTCCATTCCATTCGGTTTGATTCCATTCCATTCCATTCCATTCCATTCCATTTCATTCCATCCTATTCCATTCCATTCTATTCCATTCGGGTTAATTCCATGCAATTCCATTCCATTCCATTCCATTCCATTCTGGTTGATTCCATTCCATTCCATTCTATTCCATTCCATTCCATTCTATTCCCGTTGATTCCATTCCATCCCATTCCATTCCATTCCATCCCATTCCATTCCATTCCATTCGGGTTGATTCCATTCCATTCCATTCCATTCCATTCCATTCCATTCCATTTGGATTGATTCCATTCCATTCCATTCCACTCCATTGCATTTCATTCGGGTTGATTCATTCCATTCCATTCCATTCCATTCCATTCCATTCTATTCCATTCCATTCGGGTTGATTCCATTCCATTCCATTCCATTCCATTCCATTCCATTCTATTTGGGTTGATTCCATTCCATTCCATTCCATTCCACTCCTTTCCATTTCATTCGGGTTGATTCCATTCCATTCCATTCCATTCCATTCCATTCCATTCCATTCCATTCCATTTGGGTTGATTCCATTCCATTCCATTCCATTCCACTCCTTTCCATTTCATTCGGGTTGATTCCATTCCATTCCATTCCATTCCATTCTATTCCATTCCATTCGTGTTGATTCCATTCCATTCCATTCCATTCCGTTCCATTTCATTCCATTGCATTACATTCCATTCCATTCGGGTTTATTCCATTCCATTCCATCCCATACCATTCCATTCCATTCTGGTTGATTCCATTCCATTCCATTCGATTCCATTCCATTGGAATCCATTCCATTCGAGTTGACTCCGTTCCATTCCTTTTCATTCCATTCTATTCCATTCCATTGCATTCCATTTCATTCTATTCGTGTAGATTCCTTTCTATTCCATTCCAATCTATTCCATTCCATTCTGGTTGATTGCATTCCATTCCATTCCATTCCTTTCCATTCCATTACATTCCATTCCATTTGGGTTAATTCCATTCCATTCCATTCCATTCCATTCCATTCCATTTGGGTTGATTCCATTCCATTCCATTCCATTCCATTCCATTCCATTCGGTTGCTTCCATTCCATTCCAGAACTTTCCATTCCATTCCATTCCGGTTGATTCCATTCCATTCCATTCCATTCCATTTCAATCCATTCTATTCCATTCCATTCCTTTTGATTCCCTTCCATTCCATTCCATTACTTTCTATTCCATTCCATTCGGTTTGATTCCATTCCATTCCATTCCATTCCATTTCATTGCATGTTATTCCATTCCATTCTATTCCATTCGGGTTAATTCCATTCAATGCCATTCAATTCCATTCCATTCCATTCCATTCTGGTTGATTCCATTCCATTCCATTCTATTCCATTCCATTCCATTCTATTGTCGTTGATTCCATTCCATCCCATTCCATTGCATTCCATTCCATTCCATTCCATTCCATTCCATTCAATTCCATTCCATTTGGGTTGATTCCATTCTATTCCATTGCATTCCACTCCATTTCATTGCATTCTGGTTGATTCCATTCCATTCCATTCCATTTCATTCCGTTCCATTCCATTCCATTGAATTCCATTCCATTCCATTTCATTCCTTTCGGGTTGATTCCTTTCCTTTCCATTCCATTCGATTCCATGCGGGTTGATTCCATTCCGTTCCATTCGATTCCATTGCATTCCATTCCACTCCATTCCATTCCATTGCATTCCATTGTATTCCACTTCATTCCATTCGGGTTGATTCCATTCCATTCCATTCCATTCGATTCCATTCCATTTTATTCCATTCAATTGATGTTGATTCCATTCCATTCCATTCCATTGCATTCCATTCCATTCCATTCAGATTGACTCCATTCCATTGCATTTCATTAAATTCTATTCCATTCCATTCCATTCCATTCCATTCCGGTTGATTCCATTCCATTCCATTCCAGTCCATTCCATTCCATTCCATTCCATTCCATTCTATTCCATTCCATTCCTTTTGATTCCATTCCATTCCATTCCATTCTATTTCATTCCATTCCATTCTATTTGCGTTGATTCCATTCCATTCCATTCCATTCCATTCCATATCATTCCTTTCCTGTTGATTCCATTGCACTCCATTCCATTCCATTCCATTCCATTCCATTCCATTCCATTCGGGTTGATTCCATTCCATTCCATTCCATTCCATTCCATTACATTACAATGCATTCGGGTTCATTCCATTCCATTTAATTCCATTCCATTCCATTCCATGGCATTCCATTCCATTCCATTCCATAGCATCCCGTTCCATTCCATTTCATTCCATTCGGGTTGATTCCTTTCCATTCCATTCCAGTCCTTTCAGGTTGATTCCATTCCATTCCATTCCGTTCCATTCCATTCCATTTCATGCCATTCAATTGGGGTTGATTCCATTCCATTCCCTTCCATTCCATTCCATTCCATTCAATTCGGGTTGACTCCATTTCATTCCATTTCATTCCATTCTATTCCATTCCATTCCATTCCATTCCATTTGGGTTAATTCCATTCCATTCCATTCCATTTGGGTTGATTCCATTCCATTCCATTCCATTCCATTCTGTTGCTTCCATTCCATTCCAGAACATTCCATTCCATTCCATTCCAATCCTTTCCATTCCGGTGGATTTCATTCCATTCCATTCCAGAACATTCCATTCCATTCCATTCCATTCCTTTCCATTCCGGGTGATTCCACTCCATTCCATTCCAATCCATTCCATTCCATTCCATTCGGGTTGATTCCATTCCATTCCATTCCATACCATTCCATTCCATACGGGTTGATTCCATTCCATTACATTCCATCTCATTCGGGTTGATTCCATTCCATTCCATTCCACTCCATTCTATTCCATTCCATTTGGGTTAATTCCATTCCATTCCATTCCATTCCATTTGGGTTGATTCCATTCCATTCCATTCCATTCCATTTCATTCCATACTATTCCATTCCATTCCTTTTGATTCCATTCCATTCCATTCCTTTGATTGCATTCCATTCCATTCCATTACTTTCTATTCCATTCCGTTCGGTTTGATTCCATTGCATTGCATTCCATTCCATTCCATTCCATTTCATTCCATCCTATTCCATTCCATTCTTTTACATTCCGGTTAATTCCATTCAATTCCATTGCATTCCATTCCATTCCATTCTGGTTGATTCCATTCCATTCCATTCTATTCCATTCCATTCCATTCTATTCGCGTTGATTCCATTTCATCCCATTCCATTCCATCCCATCCCATTCCATTCCATTCCATTCGGGTTGATTCCATTTCATTCCATTCCATCCCATCCCATTCCATTCCATTCCATTCGGGTTGATTCCATTTCATTCCATTCCATTCCATTCCATTCCATTCCAGTTGATTCCATTCCATTCCATTCCATTCCATTCCACTCCATTCCATTGCATTCGGGTTGATTCCATTCCATTCCATTCCATTTCATTGCATTCCATTCCATTCCATTCCATGGCATTCCATTCCATTCCATTTCATTCCTTTTGGGTTCATTCCTTTCCATTCCATTCCATTCCATGTGGGTTGATTCCATTCCGTTCCATTCCATTCCATTGCATTCCATTCCACTCCATTCCATTCCATTGCATTCCATTCTATTCCATTTCATTCCATTCGGAATGATTCCATTCCATTCGGAATGATTCCATTCCATTCCATTCCATTCCATTCCATTCCATTTCATTCCATTCCATTGATGTTGATACCATTCCATTCCATTCCATTGCATTCCATTCCATTCCATTCGGATTGACTCCATTCCATTCCATTTGATTACATTCTATTCCATTCCATTCCATTCCATTCCGGTTGATTCCATTCCATTCCATTCCAGGCCATTCCATTCCATTCCACTCCATTCCATTCTATTCCATTCCATTACTTTTGATTCCATTCCATTCCATTCCATTCCATTCCATTCTATTCCATTCCATTCCATTCTATTCGCGTTGATTCCATTCCATTCCATTCCATTCCATTCCTTTCCTGTTGATTCCATGGCACTCCATTCCATTCCATTCCATTCCATTCCATTCCATTTGGGTGCATTCCATTCCATTCCATTCCATTCCATTACAATGCATTCGGGTTTATTCCATTCCATTTAATTCCGTTCCATTCCATTCCATGGCATTCCATTCCATTCCATTCCATAGCATCCTGTTCCATTCCATTTCATTCCATTTCATGCCATTCCATTGAGGTTGATTCCATTCCATTCCTTTCCATTCCATTCCATTCCATTCCATTCCATTCGGGTTGACTCCATTTCATTCCATTTCATTCCATTCTATTCCATTCCATTGCATTCCATTTCATTCCATTCGGGTAGATTCCTTTCTATTCCATTCCAATCCGTTCCACTCCATTTCGCTTGATTCCATTCCATTCCATTCCATTCCATTCCATTCCATTCCATTTGGGTTAATTCCATTCCATTCCATTCCATTTGGGTTGATTCCATTCCATTCCATTCCATTCGGTTGCTTCCATTCCATTCGAGAACATTCCATTCCATTCCAATCCTTTCCATTCCGGTTGATTCCATTCCATTCCATTCCTGAACATTCCATTCCATTCCTTTCCATTCCGGTTGATTACATTCCATTCCATTCCAATCCATTCCATTCCATTCCATACGGGTTGATTCCATTCCATTCCATTCCATTCCATTCCATTCCATTCGGGTTGATTCCATTCCATTCCATTCCACTCCATTCCACTCCATTCCATTCCGATTTATTCCATTCCATTCCATTCTATTCCATTCCACTCTGGTTGATTCAATTCCATTCCTTTCCATTCCTTTCCATTCCATTCCACTCCATTGTATTCCGTTACATTCCATTCAATTTCATTCCATTCTGGTTGATTCCATTCCATTCCATTGCATTCCATTCCATTCCATTCCACTCCGTTCAGGATGAATCCATTCCATTCCATTCCATTCCATTCCATTCGCGTTGATTCCATTCCATTCCATTCCATTCCATTGCATTCCATTCCATTCCATTCCATACCGATTGATTCCATTCCATTGCATTCCATTCCATTCCATTCCATTCCATTCCATTCCATTCCATTCCACTCTGGTTGATTCAATTCCATTCTTTTCCATTCCTTTCTATTCAATTCCATTCCACTGCATTCCATTACATTCCATTCAATTTCATTCCATTCTGGTTGATTCCATTCCCTTCCATTGCATTCCATTCCATTCCATTCCATTCCGTTCAGGGTGAATCCATTCCATTCCATTCCATTCGCGTTGATTCCATTCCATTCCATTCCATTCCATTGCATTGCATTCCATTCCATTCCATTCCATTCCACTCCATTCCTTTCCATTCCATTTGGGTTAATTGCATTCCATTCCATTCCATTCCATTCTTTCGGGTTGATTCCATTCCATTCCATTCCATTCCATTCCACTCCATTCCTTTCCATTCCATTTGGGTTAATTGCATTCCATTCCATTCCATTCCATTCTTTTGGGTTGATTCCATTCCATTCCAGAACATTCCATTCCATTCCGTTCCGGTTGATTCCATTCCATTCCATTCCATTCCATTCCATTCCATTCCATTTCGTTCCATTCTATTCCAATCCATTACTTTTGATTCCATTCCCTTCAATTCCATTCCATTCCATTCCATTCCATTCTGGTTGATTCCTTTCCATTCCATTCTATTCCATTCCATTCCATTCTATTCGCGTTGATTCCATTCCATCCAATTCCATTCCATTCCATCCCATTCCATTCCATTCCATTCGGGTTGATTCCATTCCATTCCATTCCACTCCATCCCATTCCATTCCATTCCATTCCATTCGGCTTGATTCCATTGCATTCCATTCCATTCCATTCCATTTCATTCCATTGCTTTCCATTCCATTCCATTCGGGTTGACTCCTTTCCATTCCATTCAATTCCATTCCATTGCATTCCATTCCATTCCATTCCATTCCTTTCGGGTTGATTCCATTCCATTGCATTCCATTCCATTCCATTGCATTCCATTCCATTCTATTCCATTCCATGCCATTCGGGTTGATGCCATTCCATTCCATTCCATTCCATTCTATTCCATTCCATGCCATTCGGGTTGATTCCATTCCATTCCATTCCATTCCATTCCATTCCATTCCATTCCATTCCATTACTGTTGATTCCATTTCATTCCATTCCATTCCGTTCCATTCCATTCCATTGCATTCCATTCCATTCCATTCGGGTTTATTCCATTCCATTCCATTCCGTACCATTCCATTCCATTCTGGTTGATTCCATTCCATTCCATTCGATTCCATTCCATTGGAATCCATTCCATTCGAGTTGACTCCGTTCCATTCCATTTCATTCCATTACATTCCATTCCGTTCCATTCTATTCCATTCCATTGCATTCCATTTCATTCCATTCGGGTAGATTCCTTTCTATTGCATTCCAATCCATTCCATTCCATTCTTGTTGATTGCATTCCATTCCATTCCATTCCTTTCCACTCCATTCCAATCCATTCCATTTAGGTTAATTCCATTCCATTCCATTCCATTGCATTCCATTCCATTTGGGTTGATTCCATTCCATTCCATTCCATTCCATTCGGTTGCTTCCATTCCATTCCAGAACATTCCATTCCATTCCATTCCGGTTGATTCCATTCCATTCCATTCCATTCCATTCCATTTCATTCCATTCTATTCCATTCCATTCCTTTTGATTCCATTCCATTCCATTCCATTCCATTACTTTCTATTCCATTCCATTCGGTTTGATTCCATTCCATTCCATTCCATTCCATTCCATTTCATTCCATCCTATTCCATTCCATTCCATTCCATTCAGGTTGATTCCATTCCATTCCATTCTATTCCATTCCATTCCATTCTATTCGCGTTGATTCCATTCCATCCCATTCCATTCCATTCCATCCCATTCCATTCCATTCCATTCCATTCGGGTTGATTCCATTCCATTCCATTCCATTCCATTCCATTCCATTCCATTTGGGTTGATTCCATTCCATTCCATTCCACTCCATTCCATTTCATTCGAGTTGATTCCATTTCATTCCATTCCATTCCATTCCATTCTATTCCATTCCATTCGTGTTGATTCCATTCCATTCCATTCCATTCCGTTCCATTCCATTCCATTGCATTCCATTTTATTCCATTCGGGTTTATTCCATTCGATTCCATCCCATACCATTCCATTCCATTCTGGTTGATTCCATTCCATTCCATTCGATTCCATTCCATTGGAATCCATTCCATTCTAGTTGACTCCGTTCCATTCCTTTTCATTCCATTCTATTACATTCCATTGCATTCCATTTCATTCCATTCGTGTAGATTCCTTTCTATTCCATTCCAATCCATTCCATTCCATTCTGGTTGATTGCATTCCATTCCACTCAATTCCATTCCATTCCATTCCATTCCATTCCCTTCCATTTGGGTTAATTCCATTCCATTCCATTCCATTCCATTCCATTCCATTCCATTCCATTTGGGTTGATTCAATTCCATTCCATTCGGTTGCTTCCATTCCATTCCAGAACATTCCATTCCATTCCATTCCATACCATTCCATTCCATACTGGTTGATTCCATTCCATTCCATTCCATTCCATTCCATACGGGTTGATTGCATTCCATTCCATTCCATTCCGTTCCATTTGAGTTGATTCCATTCCATTCCATTCCATTCCACTCCATTCCATTGCATTCTGGTTGATTCCATTCCATTCCATTCCATTTCATTGCATTCCATTCCATTCCATTCCATGGCATTCCATTCCATTCCATTCCATTGCATTCCATTCCATTCCATTTCATTCCTTTCTGGTTGATTCCTTTTCATTCCATTCCATTCCATGCGGGTTGATTCCATTCCCTTCCATTCCATTCCATTGCATTCCATTCCAATCCATTCCATTCCATTTCATTCCATTCTATTCCATTTCATTCCATTCGGGTTGATTCCATTCCATTCCATTCCATTCCATTCTGGTTGATTCCTTTCCATTCCATTCTATTCCATTCCATTCCATTCTATTCGCGTTGATTCCATTCCATCCAATTCCATTCCATTCCATCCCATTCCATTCCATTCCATTCGGGTTGATTCCATTCCATTCCATTCCACTCCATCCCATTCCATTCCATTCCATTCCGTTCGGCTTGATTCCATTCCATTCCATTCCATTCCATTCCATTTCATTCCATTGCTTTCCATTCCATTCCATTCGGGTTGATTCCTTTCCATTCCATTCAATTCCATTCCATTGCATTCCATTCCATTCCATTCCATTCCTTTCGGGTTGATTCCATTCCATTGCATTCCATTCCATTCCATTGCATTCCATTCCATTCTATTCCATTCCATGCCATTCGGGTTGATTCCATTCCATTCCATTCCATTCTATTCCATTCCATGCCATTCGGGTTGATTCCATTCCATTCCATTCCATTCCATTCCATTCCATTCCATTCCATTCCATTACTGTTGATTCCATTTCATTCCATTCCATTCCGTTCCATTCCATTCCATTGCATTCCATTCCATTCCATTCGGGTTTATTCCATTCCATTCCATTCCATACCATTCCATTCCATTCTGGTTGATTCCATTCCATTCCATTCGATTCCATTCCATTGGAATCCATTCCATTCGAGTTGACTCCTTTCCATTCCATTTCATTCCATTACATTCCATTCCGTTCCATTCTATTCCATTCCATTGCATTCCATTTCATTCCATTCGGGTAGATTCCTTTCTATTGCATTCCAATCCATTCCATTCCATTCTGGTTGATTGCATTCCATTCCATTCCATTCCTTTCCACTCCATTCCAATCCATTCCATTTAGGTTAATTCCATTCCATTCCATTCCATTGCATTCCATTCCATTTGGGTTGATTCCATTCCATTCCATTCCATTCCATTCGGTTGCTTCCATTCCATTCCAGAACATTCCATTCCATTCCATTCCGGTTGATTCCATTCCATTCCATTCCATTCCATTCCATTCCATTTCATTCCATTCTATTCCATTCCATTCCTTTTGATTCCATTCCATTCCATTCCATTGCATTACTTTCTATTCCATTCCATTCGGTTTGATTCCATTCCATTCCATTCCATTCCATTCCATTTCATTCCATCCTATTCCATTCCATTCTATTCCATTCGGGTTAATTCCATTCAATTCCAGTCCATTCCATTCAGGTTGATTCCATTCCATTCCATTCTATTCCATTCCATTCCATTCTATTCGCGTTGATTCCATTCCATCCCATTCCATTCCATTCCATCCCATTCCATTCCATTCCATTCCATTCGGGTTGATTCCATTCCATTCCATTCCATTCCATTCCATTCCATTCCATTCCATTTGGGTTGATTCCATTCCATTCCATTCCACTCCATTCCATTTCATTCGAGTTGATTCCATTTCATTCCATTCCATTCCATTCCATTCTATTCCATTCCATTCGTGTTGATTCCATTCCATTCCATTCCATTCCGTTCCATTCCATTCCATTGCATTCCATTTTATTCCATTCGGGTTTATTCCATTCGATTCCATCCCATACCATTCCATTCCATTCTGGTTGATTCCATTCCATTCCATTCGATTCCATTCCATTGGAATCCATTCCATTCTAGTTGACTCCGTTCCATTCCTTTTCATTCCATTCTATTCCATTCCATTGCATTCCATTTCATTCCATTCGTGTAGATTCCTTTCTATTCCATTCCAATCCATTCCATTCCATTCTGGTTGATTGCATTCCATTCCACTCAATTCCATTCCATTCCATTCCATTCCATTCCCTTCCATTTGGGTTAATTCCATTCCATTCCATTCCATTCCATTCCATTCCATTCCATTCCATTTGGGTTGATTCAATTCCATTCCATTCCATTCCATTCGGTTGCTTCCATTCCATTCCAGAACATTCCATTCCATTCCATTCAATACCATTCCATTCCATACGGGTTGATTCCATTCCATTCCATTCCATTCCATTCCATTCCATACGGGTTGATTGCATTCCATTCCATTCCATTCCGTTCCATTTGAGTTGATTCCATTCCATTCCATTCCATTCCACTCCATTCCATTGCATTCTGGTTGATTCCATTCCATTCCATTCCATTTCATTGCATTCCATTCCATTCCATTCCATGGCATTCCATTCCATTCCATTCCATTGCATTCCATTCCATTCCATTTCATTCCTTTCGGGTTGATTCCTTTTCATTCCATTCCATTCCATGCGGGTTGATTCCATTCCCTTCCATTCCATTCCATTGCATTCCATTCCACTCCATTCCATTCCATTTCATTCCATTCTATTCCATTTCATTCCATTCGGGTTGATTCCATTCCATTCCATTCCATTCCATTCCATTCCATTCCATTCCATTCCATTTCATTCCATTCCATTGATGTTGATTCCATTCCATTCCATTCCATTGCATTCCATTGCATTCCATTCGGATTGACTCCATTCCATTCCATTTCATTACATTCTATTCCATTCCATTCCATTCCATTGCATTCCATTCCATTCCGGTTGATTCCATTCCATTCCAGTCCAGTCCATTCCATTCCATTCTATTCCATTCCATTCCTTTTGATTCCATTCCATTCCATTCTATTTCATTCCATTCCATTCCATTCGCGTTGATTCCATTCCATTCCATTCCATTCCATTGCTTTCCTGTTGATTCCATTGCACTCCATTCCATTCCATTCCATTCCATTCCATTCCATTTGGGTTGATTCCATTCCATTCCATTCCATTCCATTCCATTCCATTCCATTACAATGCATACGTGTTCGTTCCATTCCATTTAATTCCATTCCATTCCATTCCATGGCATTCCATTCCATTCCTTTCCATAGCATCCCGTTCCATTCCATTTCATTCCATTCGGGTTGATTGCTTTCCATTCCATTGCATTCCATTCGTGTTGATTCCATTCCATTCCATTCCATTCCATTCCATTTCATGCCATTCCATTGGGGTTGATTCCATTCCATTCCCTTCCATTCCATTCCATTCCATTCGGGATGACTCCATTTCATGCCATTTCATTCCATTCTATTCCATTCCATTGCATTCCATTTCATTCCATTCGGGTAGATTCCTTTCTATTTCATTCCAATCCGTTCCACTGCATTCCGCTTGATTCCATTCCATTCCATTTGGGTTAATTCCATTCCATTCCATTCCATTCGGTTGCTTCCATTCCATTCCAGAACATTCCATTCCATTGCATTCCAATCCTTTCCATTCCGGTTGATTCCATTCCATTCCATTCCAGAACATTCCATTCCATTCCATTCCATTCCCTTCCATTCCGGTTGATTCCATTCCATTCCATGCCAATCCATTCCATTCCATTCCATTCGGGTTGATTCCATTCCATTCCATATCATACCATTCCATTCCATACGGGTTGATTCCATTCCATTCCATTCCACTCCATTCCATTCCATTCCATACCGATTGATTCCATTCCATTCCATTCCATTCCATTCCATTCCACTCTGGTTGATTCAATTCCATTCTTTTCCATTCTTTTCCATTCAATTCCATTCCACTGCATTCCATTACATTCCATTCAATTTCATTCCATTCTGGTTGATTCCATTCCATTCCATTGCATTCCATTCCATTCCATTCCATTCCTTTCAGGGTGAATCCATTCCATTCCATTCCATTCGCGTTGATTCCATTCCATTCCATTCCATTCCATTCCATTGCATTCCATTCCATTCCATTCCATTCCACTCCATTCCTTTCCATTCCATTTGGGTTAATTGCATTCCATTCCATTCCATTCCATTCTTTTGGGTTGATTCCATTCCATTCCATTCAGTTGCTTCTATTCCATTCCAGAACATTCCATTCCATTCCATTCCGGTTGATTCCATTCCATTCCATTCCATTCCATTCCATTCCATTCCTTTCCATTCCATTGCATTCCATACCATTCCATTCCATTGCATTCCATTCCATTCCATTCCATTCCATTGCATTCCATTCCATTCCATTCCATTCCATTGCATTCCATTCCATTCCATTCCATTGCATTCCACTCCATTGCATTCCACTCATGTTGATTCCATTCCATTCCCTTCCATTCCATTCCATTCCATTCTATTGCATTCCATTTCATTCCATTCGTGTATATTCCATTCTATTCCATTCCAATCCATTCCCTTACTTTCCGGGTGATTACACTCCATTCCATTCCATTCCATTGCATTCCATTCCATTGCATTCCTTTCCATTCCATTCCATTGCATTCCACTCCATTCCATTCCGTTCCATTCCATTCCATTCGGGTTGATTCCATTCCATGCCATTCCATTTCATTCCATTCGGGTTGATTCCATTCCATTCCATTCCATTCCCCTCAGGTTGATTCCATTCTATTCCATTCCATTCCATTCCATTCCATTCCGGTTGATTCTATTCCATTCCATTCCATTCAGGTTGATTCCATTTCATTCCATTCCATTCCATTCCATTACATTACATTGCAATCCATTCCATTCCTTTCCATTCCATTGCATTCCATTCCACTCCATTTCACTCCATTCAGGTTGATTCCATTCCATTCCATTCCATTGCATTCCATTCCATTCCATTTAATTCGGGTTGATTCCATTCCATTCCATTACATTCCATTACATTCGGGTTGATTCCATTCCATTCCATTCCATTCCATTCCATTCTGGTGGATTCCATTCCTTTCCCTTCCATTCCATTCCATTCCTTTCCATTCCATTCCATTCGTGTTGATTCCATTCCATTCCATTCTATTCCATTCCATTACATTCTATTCGCGTTGATTCCATTCATTCCATTCCATTCAATCCCATTCCATTCCATTTCATTCGGGTTTATTCGATTCGATTCCATTCCATTCCATTCCATTCCATTCTTGTTGATTCTTTCCATTCCATTCAATTAAATTCCTTTCTATTCCATTCCATTCGGGTTGATTCCATTCCATTCCATTGCATTCCATTCCATTCCATTCCATTGCATTCCATTCCATTCCATTTCATTCCACTCATGTTGATTCCATTCCATTCCGTTCCATTCCATTCCATTCCATTCTATTGCATTCCATTTCATTCCATTCGTGTATATTCCATTCTATTCCATTCCAATCCATTCCCTTACTTTCCGGGTGATTGCACTCCATTGCATTCCATTCCATTCCATTCCATTCCATTCCTTTGCATTGCATTCCATTCCATTCCATTGCATTCCACTCCATTCCATTCCATTCCATTCCATTCCATTCCATTCCATTCGGGTTGATTCCATTCCATGCCATTCCATTTCATTCCATTCGGGTTGATTCCATTCCATTCCATTCCATTCTATTCCCTTCAGGTTGATTCCATTCCATGCCATTCCATTCCATTCCATTCCCTTCGGGTTGATTCTATTCCATTCCATTCCATTCCATTCAGGTTGATTCCATTCCATTCCATTCCATTCCATTACATTACATTGCAATCCATTGCATTCCTTTCCATTCCATTGCATGCCATTCCACTCGATTTCACTCCATTCAGGTTGATTCCATTCCATTCCATTCCATTGCATTCCATTCCATTCCATTCCATTCGGGTTGATTCCATTCCATTCCATTCCATTCCATTCCATTCCATTCCATTCTGTTGGATTCCATTCCTTTCCATTCCATTCCATTCCATTCCTTTCCATTCCATTCCATTCGCGTTGATTCCATTCCATTCCATTCCATTCCATTCCATTGCATTCCATTCCATTCCATTCCATTCCACTCCATTCCTTTCCATTCCATTTGGGTTAATTGCATTCCATTCCATTCCATTCCATTCTTTTGGGTTGATTCCATTCCATTCCATTCCATTCCATTCAGTTGCTTCTATTCCATTCCAGAACATTCCATTCCATTCCATTCCGGTTGATTCCATTCCATTCCATTCCATTCCATTCCATTCCATTTCGTTCCATTCTATTCCATTCCATTCCTTTTGATTCCATTCCATTCAATTCCATTCTATTGCATTCGGGTTGATTGGATTCCAGTCCATTCCATTCCATTCCATTCCATTCTATTCCATTTTATTCCATTTGTGTTGATTCCATTCCATTCCATTCCATTCCATACCATTACATTACATTACATTCAGGTTGATTCCATTCCATTCCATTCCATTCCATTCCATTCCATTTCGTTCCATTCTATTCCATTCCATTCCTTTTGATTCCAATCCATTCAATTCCATTCTATTGCATTCGGGTTGATTGGATTCCAGTCCATTCCATTCCATTCCATTCCATTCTATTCCATTTTATTCCATTTGTGTTGATTCCATTCCATTCCATTCCATTCCATTCCATTCCATTACATTACATTCAGGTTGATTCCATTCCATTCCTTTCCATTCCCTTCCATTGCATTCCATTTCATTCCATTCCATTCCATTCCATTGCATTCCATTGCATTCTATTTCATTCCATTCGGGTTGATTCCTTTCCATTCCATTCCATTCCTTTCGGGTTGATTCGATTACATTCCATTCCATTCAGGTTGATTGGATTCCATTCCATTCCATTCCATTCCATTCCATTTTATTCCATTTGGGTTGATTCCATTCCATTTCATTCCATTCCATTCGGGTTGATTCCATTCCATTCCATTCCATTCCATTCCATTCCATTCCATTTCATTGCATTCCATTCGGGTTGATTCCATTCCATTCCATTCCATTCCATTCCATTCTATTCCCTTCGCGTTTATTCCATTCTATTCCATTCCATTCCATTCCATTCCATTCGGGTTGATTCTGTTTCTTTCCATTCCATTCCATTCGGGTTGATTCCATTCCATTCCATTCCATTCCAATCAATTCGGGTTGATTCCATTCTATTCCATTCCATTCCATTCCATTTGGGTTGATTCCTTTCCATTCCATTACATTCCATTCCATTTGGGTTGATACCATTGCATTCCATTCCATTCTATTCCATTCCATTCCGTTCGGGATGCTTCCATTCCATTCCATTCCATTCCATTCCATTCCATTGCATTCTACTCCGGTTAATTCCATTCCATTCCAATCCATTCGTTTTGATTCCATTCCATTCCATTGCATTGCATTCCATTCCATTGCATTGCATTGCGTTGCATTCCATTCCATTACATTCCATTGAATTCCATTCCATTCCATTGCATTCCATTCCATTCCATTTCATTCCATTCGGTTTGATTCTATTCCATTCCATTCCATTCCATTCCATTCCATTCCCTTCGGGTTTATCCATTCCATTCCATTCCATTCCATTGCATTCCATTCCATTCCAGTTCATTCCACTACATTCGGCTTGATTCCCTTCCATTCAATTCCATTCCCTTCGGGTTGATTCCATTCCATTCCATTCCATTCCATTCCATTCGGTTGATTCCATTCCATTCCATTTCATTCCATTCTCGTTGATTCCATTCCATTCCATTCCATTCCATTCCATTCCTTTCCATTCCATTGCATTCCATACCATTCCATTCCATTGCATTCCATTCCATTCCATTCCATTCCATTGCATTCCATTCCATTCCATTCCATTGCATTCCATACCATTTCATTCCACTCATGTTGATTCCATTCCATTCCCTTCCATTCCGTTCCATTCCATTCTATTGCATTCCATTTCATTCCATTCGTGTATATTCCATTCTATTCCATTCCAATCCATTCCCTTACTTTCCGGGTGATTACACTCCATTGCATTCCATTCCATTGCATTCCATTCCATTGCATTACATTCCATTCCATTCCATTGCATTCCACTCCATTCCATTCCATTCCATTCCATTCCATTCGGTTGATTCCATTCCATTCCATTTCATTCCATTCTCGTTGATTCCATTCCATTCCATTCCATTCCATTCCATTCCTTTCCATTCCATTGCATTCCATACCATTCCATTCCATTGCATTCCATTCCATTCCATTCCATTGCATTACATTCCATTCCATTCCATTGCATTCCACTCCATTCCATTCCATTCCATTCCATTCCATTCGGGTTGATTTCATTCCATGCCATTCCATTTCATTCCATTCGGGTTGATTCCATTCCATTCCATTCCATTCCCTTCAGGTTGATTCCATTCTATTCCATTCCATTCCATTCCATTGCATTCGGGTTGATTCTATTCCATTCCATTCCATTCAGGTTGATTCCATTCCATTCCATTCCATTCCATTCCATTACATTACATTGCAATCCATTCCATTCCTTTCCATTCCATTGCATTCCATTCCACTCCATTTCACTCCATTCAGGTTGATTCCATTCCATTCCATTCCATTGCATTCCATTCCATTCCATTTAATTCGGGTTGATTCCATTCCATTCCATTACATTCCATTACATTCGGGTTGATTCCATTCCATTCCATTCCATTCCATTCCATTCTGGTGGATTCCATTCCTTTCCCTTCCATTCCATTCCATTCCTTTCCATTCCATTCCATTCGTGTTGATTCCATTCCATTCCATTCTATTCCATTCCATTATAATCTATTCGCGTTGATTCCATTCCATTCCATTCCATTCAATCCCATTCCATTCCATTTCATTCGGGTTTATTCGATTCGATTCCATTCCATTCCATTCCATTCCATTCTGGTTGATTCTTTCCATTCCATTCAATTAAATTCCATTCTATTCCATTCCATTCGGGTTGATTCCATTCCATTCCATTGCATTCCATTGCATTCCATTCCATTCCATTCCTTTCCAATCCATTCGGTTTGATTCCATTTCATTGCATGCCATTCCATTCCAATTCATTCGATTCGGGTTGATTCCAGTCCATTCCATTCCATTCGGGTTATTTCCATTCCATTCCATTTCATTCCATTCGGGTTGATTCCATTCCATTCCACTCCATTCCATTCCATTCCATTGCATTCCATTCCATTCCATTCCATTGCATTCCACTCCGTTCCATTCCATTCCATTCCAATCCATTCCATTCCATTCGGGTTGATTCCATTCCATTCCATTCCATTCCCTTCAGGTTTATTCCATTCCATTCCATTCCATTCCATTCGGGTTGATTCTATTCCATTCCATTCCATTCCATTCGGGTTGATTCTATTCCATTCCATTCCATTCCATTCAGGTTGATTCCATTCCATTCCATTCCATTCCATTACATTGCATTGCAATCCATTCCATTCCTTTCCATTCCATTGCATTCCATTCCACTCCATTTTACTCCATTCAGATTGATTCCATTCCATTCCATTCCATTGCCTTCCATTCCTTTCCATTCCATTCGGGTTGATTCCATTCCATTCCATTCCATTCCATTCCATTCCATTACATTACATTCAGGTTGATTCCATTCCATTCCTTTCCATTCCATTCCATTGCGTTCCATTTCATTCCATTCCATTCCATTCCATTGCATTCCATTTATTCTATTTCATTCCATTCGGGTTGATTTCTTTCCATTCCATTCCATTCCTTTCGGGTTGATTCGATTACATTCCATTCCATTCAGGTTGATTGGATTCCATTCCATTCCATTTTACTCCATTTGGGTTGATTCCATTCCATTCGATTCCATTCCATTCGGGTTGATTCCATTCCATTCCATTGCATTCCATTCCATTCCATTCCCTTGCATTCCATTCCATACCATTCCATTCGGGTTGATTCCATTCCTTTCCATTCCATTCTATTCCATTCCATTGGCTTCCATTCCATTCCGTTGCATTCCATTCCACTCCATTCCATTGCATTCCATTCCATTCCATTTCATTCCATTCAGGTTGATTCCATTCCATTACATTGCATTCGGGTCGATTCCATTCCATTCCATTCCATTCAATTCCATTGGATTCCATTCCATTCCTTTCCGTTGCATTCCATTCCATTCCATTCCATTGCCTTCCATTCAATTCCATTTCATTCCATTCGGGTTGATTCCATCCTATTCCATTCCATTCCATTCGCGTGGATTCCATTCCATTCCATTCCATTCCATTCCATTCCATTCCATTCCATTGTATTCCATTCCATTCCAATCCATTGCATTCCATTCCATTCCATTCCATTGCATTTCGTTCCATTCCATTGCATTCCATTCCATTCCATTCCATTGCATTCCATTCCATTCCATTTCTTTCCACACATGTTGATTCCATTCCATTCCGTTCCATTCCATTCCGTTCCATTCTATTGCATTCCATTTCATTCCATTCGTGTATATTCCACTCTATTCCATACCAGTCCATTCCCTTACTTTCCGGGGGATTCCACTCCATTCCATTCCATTCCATTGCATTCCATTCTATTCCATTCCATTGCATTCCACTCCATTCCATTCCATTCCATTCCATTCCATTCCATTCGGGTTGATTCCATTCCATTACATTCCATTCCATTCCGTTTCATTCCATTCGGGTTGATTCCATTCCATTCCATTCCATTCCCTTCAGGTTTATTCCATTCCATTCCATTCCATTCCATTCCATTCCATTCGGGTTGATTCTTTCCATTCCATTCCATTCCATTCGGGTTGATTCTATTCCATTCCATTCCATTCCATTCAGATTGATTCCATTCCATTCCATTACATAACATTGCAATCCATTCCATTCCTTTCCATTCCATTGCATTCCATTCCACTCCATTTCACTCCATTCAGATTGATTCCATTCCGTTCGATTCCATTGCCTTCCATTCCATTCCATTCCGTTCGGGTTGATTCCATTCCATTCCATTCCATTCCATTCCATTCCATTGCACTCCATTCCATTCCATTCCATTTCATTCCATTGCATTCCATTTCATTCCTTTCGCGTTGATTCCATTCCATTCCATTCCATTCCATTCGGGTTGATTCCATTACATTCCGTTCCATTCGGGTTGATTGGATTCCAGTCCATTCCATTGCATTCCATTCCATTCTATTCCATTTTATTCCATTTGGGTTGATTCCATTCCATTCCATTCCATTCCATTCCGTTACATTACATTACATTCAGGTTGATTCCATTCCATTCCTTTCCATTCCATTCCATTGCATTCCATTTCATTCCGTTCCATTCCATTCCATTGCATTCCATTGCATTCTATTTCATTCCATTCGGGTTGATTCCTTTCCATTCCATTCCATTCCTTTCGGGTTGATTCGATTACATTCCATTCCATTCAGGTTGATTGGATTCCATTCCATTCCTTCCCATTCCATTTTATTCCATTTGGGTTGATTCCATTCCATTCCATTCCATTCCATTCGGGTTGATTCCATTCCATTCCATTCCATTCCCTTCCATTCAATTCCATTCTATTGCATTCCATTTCATTCCATTCGTGTATATTCCATTCTATTCCATTCCAATCCATTCCCTTACTTTCCGGGTGATTACACTCCATTCAATTCCATTCCATTGCATTCCATTCCATTGCATTCCATTCCATTCCATTCCATTGCATTCCACTCCATTCCATTCCATTCCATTCCATTCCATTCGGGTTGATTCCATTCCATGCCATTCCATTTCATTCCATTCGGGTTGATTCCATTCCATTCCATTCCATTCCATTCCATTCCATTCCCTTCAGGTTGATTCCATTCTATTCCATTCCATTCCATTCCATTCCATTCCATTCGGGTTGATTCTATTCCATTCCATTCCATTCAGTTTGATTCCATTCCATTCCATTCCATTCCATTACATTACATTACATTGCAATCCATTCCATTCCTTTCCATTCCATTGCATTCCATTCCACTCCATTTCACTCCATTCAGGTTGATTCCATTCCATTCCATTCCATTGCATTCCATTCCATTCCATTCCATTCGGGTTGATTCCATTCCATTCCATTCCATTCCATTCGGGTTGATTCCATTCCATTCCATTCCATTCCATTCTGGTGGATTCCATTCCTTTCCATTCAATTCCATTCCATTCCATTCCATTCCATTCCATTCCATTCGGGTTGATTCCATTCCATGCCATTCCATTTCATTCCATTCGGGTTGATTCCATTCCATTCCATTCCATTCCATTCCATTCCATTCCCTTCAGGTTGATTCCATTCTATTCCATTCCATTCCATTCCATTCCATTCCATTCGGGTTGATTCTATTCCATTCCATTCCATTCAGTTTGATTCCATTCCATTCCATTCCATTCCATTCCATTACATTACATTACATTGCAATCCATTCCATTCCTTTCCATTCCATTGCATTCCATTCCACTCCATTTCACTCCATTCAGGTTGATTCCATTCCATTCCATTCCATTCAATCCCATTCCATTCCATTTCATTCGGGTTTATTCGATTCGATTACATTCCATTCCATTCCATTCCATTCTGGTTGATTCTTTCCATTCCATTCCATTCCATTCAGTTAAATTCCATTCTATTCCATTCCATTCGGGTTGATTCCCTTCCATTCCATTGCATTCCATTCCATTCCATTCCATTGCATTCCATTCCATTCCATTTCATTCCACTCATGTTGATTCCATTCCATTCCGTTCCATTCCATTCCATTCCATTCTATTGCATTCCATATCATTCCATTCGTGTATATTCCATTCTATGCCATTCCAATCCATTCCCTTACTTTCCGGGTGAATGCACTCCATTCCTTTCCATTCCATTCCATTCCATTCCATTGCATTCCATTCCATTCCATTCCATTGCATTCCACTCCATTCCATTCCATTCCATTCCATTCCATTGCATTCCATTCCATTCCATTCCATTGCATTCCACTCCATTCCATTCCATTCCATTCCTTTCCATTCCATTCGGGTTGATTCCATTCCATGCCATTCCATTTCATTCCATTCGGGTTGATTCCATTCCATTCCATTCCATTCTATTCCCTTCAGGTTGATTCCATTCCATTCCATTCCATACCATTCCATTCCATATGGGTTGATTCCATTCCATTCCATTCCATTCCATTCGGGTTGATTCCATTCCATTCCATTCCACTCCATTCCATTCCATTCCATTCCGATTGATTCCATTCCATTCCATTCCATTCCATTCCATTCCACTCTGGTTGATTCAATTCCATTCCTTTCCATTCCTTTCCATTCCATTCCATTCCACTGTACTCCATTACATTCCATTCAATTTCATTCCATTCTGGTTGATTCCATTCCATTCCATTGCATTCCATTCCATTCCATTCCATTCCGTTCAGGATGAATCCATTCCATTCCATTCCATTCCATTCAATTCCATTCCATTCGCGTTGATTCCATTCCATTCCATTCCATTCCATTCCATTCCATTGCATTCCATTCCATTCCACTCCATTCTGGTTGATTCCATTCCATTTCATTCCATTCCATTCCATTCCATTCCATTCCATTCGGGTTGATTCCATTCCATTCCATTCCATTCCATTCCATTCCATTCCATTACATTCTATTCCATTCCATTCGTGTTGATTCCATTCCATTCCATTCCATTCCGTTGCATTCCATTCCATTGCATTCCATTCCATTCCATTCCGGTTTATTCCATTCCATGCCATTCCATACCATTCCATTCCATTCTGGTTGATTCCATTCCATTCCATTCGATCCCATTCCATTGGAATCCATTCCATTCTAGTTGACTCCGTTCCATTCCTTTTCATTCCATTCTATTCCATTCCATTGCATTCCATTTCATTCAATTCGGGTAGATTACTTTCTATTCCATTCCAATCCATTCCATTCCATTCTGGTTGATTGCATTCCATTCCATTCCATTCCTTTCCATTCCATTCCATTCCACTCCATTCCTTTCCATTCCATTTGGGTTGATCCATTCCATTCCATTCCATTCCATTCGGTTGCTTCCATTCCATTCCAGAACATTCCATTCCATTCCATTCAGGTTGATTCCATTCCATTCCATTCCATTCCATTCCATTCCATTCCATTTCATTCTATTCTATTCCATTCCATTATTCTTGATTCCATTCCATTCCATTCCATTCCATCTCATTCCATCCTATTCCATTCCATTCTATTCCATTCGGGTAAATTCCATTCAATTCCATTCCATTCCATTCCATTCCTTTCTGGTTGATTCCATTCCATTCCATTCCATTCCATTCCATTCCATTTGAGTTGATTCTATTCCATTCCATTCCATTCCATTCCACTCCATTCCATTGCATTCTGGTTGATTCCATTCCATTCCATTCCATTCCTTTCCTGTTGATTCCATTGCACTCCGTTCCATTCCATTCCATGGCATTCCATTCCATTCCATTCCATTGCATTCCATTCCGTTCCATATCATTCCTTTCGGGTTGATTCCTTTCCATTCCATTCCATTCCATTCCATGCGGGTTGATTCGATTCCGTTCCATTCCATTCCATTGCATTCCATTCCACTCCTTTCCAGTCCATTCCATTCCATTCTATTCCATTCCATTCCTTTTGATTCCATTCTATTGCATTCCATTCTATTCCATTTCATTCCATTCGGGTTGATTCCATTCCATTCCATTCCATTCCATTTCATTCCATTCCATTGATGTTGATTCCATTCCATTCCATTCCGTTGCATTCCTTTCCATTCCATTTGGAGTGACTCCATTCCATTCCATTTCATTACACTCTATTCCATTCCATTCCATTCCATTCCATTCCATTCCGGTTGATTCCATTCCATTCCATTCCAGTCCATTCCATTCCATTCCATTCCATTCTATTCCATTCCATTCCTTTCGATACCATTCCATTCCATTCTATTTCATTCCATTCCATTCTATTCGCGTTGATTCCATTCCATTCCATTCCATTGCATTCCATTCCATTCCTTTCCTGTTGATTCCATTGCACTCCATTCCATTCCATTCTATTCCATTCCATTGCATTCCATTTGTGTTGATTCCATTCCATTCCATTCCATTCCATTCCATTCCATTCCATTGCAATGCATTCGGGTTCGTTCCATTCCATTTAATTCCATTCCATTCCATTCCATGGCATTCCATTCCATTCCATTCCATAGCATCCCGTTCCATTCCATTTCATTCCATTCGGGTTGATTCCTTTCCATTCCATTGCATTCCATTAGGGTTGATTCCATTCCATTCAATTCCATTCCATTCCATTTCATGCCATTCCATTGGGGTTGATTCCATTCCATTCCCTTCCATTGCATTCCATTCCATTTCATTCGGGATGACTCCATTTCATGCCATTTCATTCCATTCTATTACATTCCATTGCATTCCATTTCATTCCATTCTGGTAGATTCCTTTCTATTTCATTCCAATCCGTTCCACTGCATTCCGCTTGATTCCATTCCATTCCATTCCATTCCATTTGGGTTAATTCCATTCCATTCCATTCCATTCCATTCGGTTGCTTCCATTCCATTCCAGAACATTCCATTCCATTGCATTCCAATCCTTTCCATTCCGGTTGATTCCATTCCATTCAATTCCAGAACATTCCATTCCATTCCATTCCATTCCTTTCCATTCCGGTTGATTCCATTCCATTCCATTCCAATCCATTCCATTCCATTCCATTCCATTCGGGTTGATTCCATTCCAT
This sequence comes from Pan troglodytes, assembly GCF_028858775.2. NCBI lineage: Eukaryota > Metazoa > Chordata > Mammalia > Primates > Hominidae > Pan > Pan troglodytes. The sequence goes on along the minus strand of NC_072416.2, from coordinate 38,034,617 downwards.
TCCATTCCATACCATTCCATTCCATACGGGTTGATTCCATTTCATTCCATTCCATTCCATTCGGGTTGATTCCATTCCATTGCATTCCACTCCATTCCATTCCATTCCATACCGATTGATTCCATTCCATTCCATTCCATTCCATTCCATCCCATTCCACTCTGGTTGATTCAATTCCATTACTTTCCATTCCTTTCCATTCCATTCCATTCCACTGCATTCCATTACATTCCATTCAATTTCATTCCATTCTGGTGGATTCCATTCCATTCCATTCCTTTCAGGATGAATCCATTCCATTCCATTCCATTCGCGTTGATTCCATTCCATTCCATTCCATTCCATTCCATTCCATTCCATTCCATTCGGGTTGATTCCATTCCATTTCATTCCATTCCATTCCATTCCATTCTATTCCTTTCCATTCTATTCCATTCCAAGCCATTCGGGTTGATTCCATTCCATTCCATTCCATTCCATTCCATTCCATTCTATTCCATTCCACTCCTGTTGATTCCATTCCATTCCATTCCATTCCGTTCCATTCCATTTCATTGCATTCCATTCCATTCCATTCGGGTTTATTTCATTCCATTCCATTCCATACCATTCCATTCCATTCCATTCCATTCGGATTGATTCCATTCCATTCCATTCCATTCCATTCCATTCCATTTCATTCCATTGCTTTCCATTCCATTCCATTCGGGTTGATTCCATTCCTTTCCATTCAATTCCATTCTATTCCATTCCATTGCATTCCATTCCATTCCTTTCGGGTTGATTCCATTCCATTTCATTCCATTCCATTCCATTCCATTCCATTCCATTCCATTCCATGCCATTCGGGTTGATTCCATTCCATTCCATTCCATTCCATTCTATTCCATTCCATGCCATTCGGGTTGATTCCATTCCATTCCATTCCATTCCATTCCATTCCATTCCATTCTATTCCATTCCATTACTGTTGATTCCATTCCATTCCATTCCATTCCGTTCCATTCCATTCCATTGCTTTCCATTCCATTCCATTCGGGTTTATTCCATTCCATTCCATTCCATACCATTCCATTCCATTCTGGTTGATTCCATTCCATTCCATTCGATTCCATTCCATTGGAATCCATTCCATTCGAGTTGACTCCGTTCCATTCCATTTCATTCCATTACATTCCATTCCGTTCCATTCTATTCCATTCCATTGCATTCCATTTCATTCCATTCGGGTAGATTCCTTTCTATTCCATTCCAATCCATTCCATTCCATTCTGGTTGATTGCATTCCATTCCATTCCATTCCTTTCCACTCCATTCCAATCCATTCCATTTGGGTTAATTTCATTCCATTCCATTGCATTCCATTCCATTTGGGTTGATTGCATTCCATTCCATTCCATTCCTTTCCATTCGGTTGCTTCGATTCCATTCCAGAACATTCCATTCCATTCCATTCCCGTTGATTCCATTCCATTCCATTCCATTCCATTTCATTCCATTCTATTCCATTCCGTTCCTTTTGATTCCATTCCATTCCATTCCATTATTTTCTATTCCATTCCATTCGGTTTGATTCCATTCCATTCCATTCCATTCCATTACATTCCATTCCATTCCATTTCATTCCATCCTATTCCATTCCATTCTACTCCATTAGTGTTAATTCCATTCAATTCCATTCCATTCCATTCCATTCCATTTGGGTTGATTCCATTCCATTCCATTCTATTCCATTCCATTCCATTCTATTCGCGTTGATTCCATTCCATCCCATTCCATTCCATCCCATCCCATTCCATTCCATTTCATTCGGGTTGATTCCATTCCATTCCATTCCATTCCATGCCATTCCATTCCATTCCATTTGGGTTGATTCCATTCCATTCCATTCCACTCCATTCCATTTCATTCGGGTTGATTCCATTTCATTCCATTCCATTCCATTCCATTCCATTCTATTCCATTCCATTCGTGTTGATTTCATTCCATTCCATTCCATACCGTTCCATTCCATTGCATTGCATTCCATTTTATTCCATTCGGGTTTATTCCATTCCATTCCATCCCATACCATTCCATTCCATTCCGGTTGATTCCATTCCATTCCATTCCATTCCATTGGAATCCATTCCATTCTAGTTGACTCCGTTCCGTTCCTTTTCTTTCCATTCTATTCCATTCCATTGCATTCCATTTCATTCCATTCGTGTAGATTCCTTTCTATTCCATTCCAATCCATTCCATTCCATTCTGGTTGATTGCATTCCATTCCATTCCATTCCATTCCATATGAGTTGATTCCATTCCATTCCATTCCATTCGGTTGCTTCCATTCCATTCCAGAACATTCCATTCCATTCCATTCCGGTTGATTCCATTCCATTCCATTCCTTTCCATTCCATTTCATTCCATTCTATTCCATTCCATTGCTTTTGATTCCATTCCATTCCATTCCATTGCTTTCTATTCCATTCCGTTCAGTTTGATTCCATTCCATTCCATTCCATTCCATTCCATTCCATTCCATTTCATTCCATCCTATTCCATTCCATTCTATTCCATTCGGATTAATTCCATTCAATTCCATTCCATTCCATTCCATTCCATTCTGGTTGATTCCATTCCATTCCATTCCATTCCTTTCTATTCCATTTCATTCCATTCCATTTGAGTTGATTCCATTCCATTCCATTCCATTCCACTCCATTCCATTGCATTCTGGTTGATTCCATTCCATTCCATTCCATTCCTTTCCATTACAATGCATTTGGGTTCATTCCATTCCACTTAATTCCATTCCATTCCATTCCATGGCATTCAATTCCATTCCATTCCATAGCATCCCGTTCCATTCCATTTCATTACATTCGGGTTGATTCCTTTCCATTCCATTCCATTCCATTCCATTCGGGTTCATTCCATTCCATTCCATTCCATTCCATTCCATTTCATGCCATTCCATTGGGGTTGATTCCATTCCATTCCCTTCCATTCCATTCCATTCCAATCCTTTCGGGTCGACTCCATTTCACTCCATCTCATTCCCTTCTATTCCATTCCATTGCATTCAATTTCATTCCATTCGGGTAGATTCCTTTCTATTCCATTCCAACCCTTCCACTCTTTCCGCTTGATTCCATTCCATTCCATTCCATTCCATTCGGGTAAATTCCATTCCATTCCATTCCATTTGGGTTGATTCCATTCCATTCCATTCCATTCCATTCGGTTGCTTCCATTCCATTCCAGAACATTCCATTCCATTCCATTCCAATCCTTTCCATTCCGGTTGATTCCATTCCATTCCATTCCAGAACATTCCTTTCCATTACATTCCATTCCTTTCCATTCCGGTTGATTCCATTCCATTCCATTCCAATCCATTCCATTCCATTCCATTCGGGTTGATTCCATTCCATTCCATTCCATACCATTCCATTCCATATGGGTTGATTCCATTCCATTCCATTCCATTCCAATCGGGTTGATTCCATTCCATTCCATTCCACTCCATTCCATTCCATTCCGATTGATTCCATTCCATTCCATTCCATTCCATTCCATTCCATTCCACTCTGGTTGATTCAATTCCATTCCTTTCCATTCCTTTCCATTCCATTCCATTCCACTGTACTCCGTTACATTCCATTCAATTTCATTCCATTCTGGTTGATTCCATTCCATTCCATTGCATTCCATTCCATTCCATTCCATTCCGTTCAGGATGAATCCATTCCATTCCATTGCATTCCATTCCATTCCATTCCATTCCATTCCATTCGCGTTGATTCCATTCCATTCCATTCCATTGCATTCCATTCCATTCCATTCTGGTTGATTCCATTCCATTTCATTCCATTCCATTCCGTTCCATTCCATTCCATTCCATTCCATTCGGGTTGATTCCATTCCATTCCATTCCATTCCATTCCATTACATTCTATTCCATTCCATTCGTGTTGATTCCATTCCATTCCATTCCATTCCGTTGCATTCCATTCCATTGCATTCCATTCCATTCCATTCGGGTTTATTCCTTTCCATTCCATTCCATACCATTCCATTACATTCTGGTTGATTCCATTCCATTCCATTCGATCCCATTCCATTGGAATCCATTCCATTCTAGGTGACTCCGTTCCATTCCTTTTCATTCCATTCTATTCCATTCCATTGCATTCCAATTCATTCAATTCGGGTAGATTCCTTTCTATTCCATTCGAATCCATTCCATTCCATTCTGGTTGATTGCATTCCATTCCATTCCATTCCATTCCATTCCATTCCATTCCATTTGGGTTGATTCCATTCCAGAACATTCCATTCCATTCCATTCCGGTTGATTCCATTCCATTCCATTCCATTCCATTCCATTCCATTCCATTTCATTCTATTCTATTCCATTCCATTCTTCTTGATTCCATTCCATTCCATTCCATTCCATTTCATTCCATCCTATTCCATTCCATTCTATTCCATTCGGGTTAATTCCATTCAATTCCATTCCATTCCATTCCATTCCTTTCTGGTTGATTGCATTCCATTCCATTCCCTTCCATTCCATTCCATTCCATTCCATTTGAGTTGATTCCATTCCACTCCATTCCATTCCATTCCACTCCATTCCATTGCATTCTGGTTGATTCCATTCCATTCCATTCCATTCCTTTCCTGTTGATTCCATTGCACTCCATTCCATTCCATTCCATGGCATTCCATTCCATTCCATTCCATTGCATTCCATTCCATTCCATATCATTCCTTTCGGGTTGATTCCTTTCCATTCCATTCCATTCCATTCCATGCGGGTTGATTCGATTCCGTTCCATTCCATTCCATTGCATTCCATTCCACTCCTTTCCATTCCATTGCATTCCATTCTATTCCATTTCATTCCATTCGGGTTGATTCCATTCCATTCCATTCCATTCCATTCCGGTTGATTCCATTCCATTCCATTCCAGTCCATTCCATTCCATTCTATACCAATCCATTCCTTTTGATTCCATTCCATTCCATTCCATTCCATTCTATCCCATTCCATTCCATTCTGTTCGCGTTGATTGCATTCCATTCCATTCCATTCCTTTCCTGTTGATTCCATTGCACTCCATTGCATTCCATTCCATTCCATTCCATTTGGGTTGATTCCATTCCATTCCATTCCATTCCATTACAATGCATTTGGGTTCATTACATTCCATTTAATTCCATTCCATTCCATTCCATGGCATTCCATTCCATTCCATTCCATAGCATCCCGTTCCATTCCGTTTTTTTCCATTCGGGTTGATTCCTTTCCATTCCATTCCATTCCATTCGGGTTGATTCCATTCCATTCCATTCCATTTCATGCCATTCCATTGGGGTTGATTCCATTCCATTCCCTTCCATTCCATTCCATTCCATTCCATTCGGGTCGACTCCATTTCACTCCATTTCATTCCATTCTATTCCATTCCATTGCATTCCATTTCATTCCATTCGGGTAGATTCCTTTCTATTCCATTCCAATCCGTTCCACTGCATTCCGCTTGATTCCATTCCATTCCATTCCATTCCATTCCATTCCATTCCATGCGGGTTGATTCCATTCCGTTCCATTCCATTCCATTGCATTCCATTCCACTCCATTCCATTCCATTGCATTCCATTCCACTCCATTCCATTCTATTGCATTCCATTCTATTCCATTTCATTCCATTCGGGTTGATTCCATTCCATTCCATTCCATTCCATTTCATTCCATTCCATTGATGTTGATTCCATTCCATTCCATTCCGTTGCCTTCCTTTCCATTCCATTTGGATTGACTCCATTCCATTCCATTTCATTACATTCTATTCCATTCCATTCCATTCCATTCCATTCCATTCCATTCCATTCCGGTTGATTCCATTCCATTCCATTCCAGTCCATTCCATTCCATTCCATTCCATTCTAGTCCATTCCATTCCTTTCGATTCCATTCCATTCCATTCTATTTCATTCCATTCCATTCTTTTCGCGTTGATTCCATTCCATTCCATTCCATTCCATTCCATTCCATTCCATTCCATTCCTTTCCTGTTGATTCCATTGCACTCCATTCCATTCCATTCTATTCCATTCCATTGCATTCCATTTGGGTTGATTCCATTCCATTCCATTCCATTCCATTCCATTCCATTGCAATGCATTCGGGTTCGTTCCATTCCATTTAATTCCATTCCATTCCATTCCATGGCATTCCATTCCATTGCATTCCATAGCATCCCGTTCCATTCCATTTCATTCCATTCGGGTTGATTCCTTTCCATTCCATTGCATTCCATTCGGGTTGATTCCATTCCATTCCATTCCATTCTATTCCATTTCATGCCATTCCATTGGGGTTGATTCCATTCCATTCCCTTCCGTTCCATTCCATTCCATTTCATTCGGGATGACTCCATTTCATGCCATTTCATTCCATTCTATTACATTCAATTGCATTCCATTTCATTCCATTCGGGTAGATTCCTTTCTATTTCATTCCAATCCGTTCCACTGCATTCCGCTTGATTCCATTCCATTCCATTCTATTCCATTTGGGTTAATTCCATTCCATTCCATTCCATTCCATTCGGTTGCTTGCATTCCATTCCAGAACATTCCATTCCATTGCATTCCAATCCTTTCCATTCCGGTTGATTCCATTCCATTCCATTCCAATCCATTCCATTCCATTCCATTCGGGTTGATTCCATTCCATTCCATTCCATACCATTCCATTCCATACGGGTTGATTCCATTCCATTCCATTCCATTCCATTCGGGTTGATTCCATTCCATTGCATTCCACTCCATTCCATTCCATTCCATACCGATTGATTCCATTCCATTCCATTCCATTCCATTCCATCCCATTCCACTCTGGTTGATTCAATTCCATTCCTTTCCATTCCTTTCCATTCCATTCCATTCCACTGCATTCCATTACATTCCATTCAATTTCATTCCATTCTGGTGGATTCCATTCCATTCCATTCCTTTCAGGATGAATCCATTCCATTCCATTCGCGTTGATTCCATTCCATTCCATTCCATTCCATTCCATTCCATTCCATTCCATTCCATTCCATTCGGGTTGATTCCATTCCATTTCATTCCATTCCATTCCATTCCATTCTATTCCTTTCCATTCTATTCCATTCCAAGCCATTCGGGTTTTTTCCATTCCATTCCATTCCATTCCATTCCATTCCATTCCATTCTATTCCAATCCACTTCTGTTGATTCCATTCCATTCCATTCCATTCCGTTCCATTCCATTTCATTGCATTCCATTCCATTCCATTCGGGTTTATTTCATTCCATTCCATTCCATACCATTCCATTCCATTCCATTCCATTCGGATTGATTCCATTCCATTCCATTCCATTCCATTTCATTCCATTGCTTTCCATTCCATTCCATTCGGGTTGATTCCATTCCATTCCATTCAATTCCATTCTATTCCATTCCATTGCATTCCATTCCTTTCCATTCTATTCCTTTCGGGTTGATTCCACTCCATTTCATTCCATTCCATTCCATTCCATTCCATTCCATTCCATTCCATTCCATTCTATTCCATTCCATGCCACTCGGGTTGATTCCATTCCATTCCATTCCATTCCATTCTATTCCATTCCATGCCATTCGGGTTGATTCCATTCCGTTCCATTCCATTCCATTGCTTTCCATTCCATTCCATTCGGGTTTATTCCATTGCATTCCATTCCATACCATTCCATTCCATTCTGGTTGATTCCATTCCATTCCATTCGATTCCATTCCATTGGAATCCATTCCATTCGAGTTGACTCCGTTCCATTCCATTTCATTCCATTACATTCCATTCCGTTCCATTCTATTCCATTCCATTGCATTCCATTTCATTCCATTCGGGTAGATTCCTTTCTATTCCATTCCAATCCATTCCATTCCATTCTGGTTGATTGCATTCCATTCCATTCCATTCCTTTCCACTCCATTCCAATCCATTCCATTTGGGTTAATTCCATTCCATTCCATTGCATTCCATTCCATTTGGGTTGATTGCATTCCATTCCATTCCATTCCATTCCATTCGGTTGCTTCCATTCCATTCCAGAACATTCCATTCCATTCCATTCCCGTTGATTCCATTCCATTCCATTCCATTCCATTCCATTTCATTCCATTCTATTCCATTCCGTTCCTTTTGATTCCATTCCATTCCATTCCATTACTTTCTATTCCATTCCATTCGGTTTGATTCCATTCCATTCCATTCCATTCCATTCCATTCCATTCCATTTCATTCCATCCTATTCCATTCCATTCTACTCCATTCATGTTAATTCCATTCAATTCCATTACATTCCATTCCATTCCATTCCATTTGGGTTGATTCCATTCCATTCCATTCTATTCCATTCCATTCCATTCTATTCGCGTTGATTCCATTCCATCCCATTCCATTCCATTCCATCCCATTCCATTCCATTCCATTCGGGTTGATTCCATTCCATTCCATTCCATTCCATGCCATTCCATTCCATTCCATTTGGGTTGATTCCATTCCATTCCATTCCACTCCATTCCATTTCATTCGGGTTGATTCCATTTCATTCCATTCCATTCCATTCCAATTCATTCTATTCCATTCCATTCGTGTTGATTTCATTCCATTCCATTCCATACCGTTCCATTCCATTGCATTGCATTCCATTTTATTCCATTCGGGTTTATTCCATTCCATTCCATCCCATACCATTCCATTCCATTCTGGTTGATTCCATTCCATTCCATTCCATTCCATTCCATTGGAATCCATTCCATTCTAGTTGACTCCGTTCCATTCCTTTTCTTTCCATTCTATTCCATTCCATTGCATTCCATTTCATTCCATTCGTGTAGATTCCTTTCTATTCCATTCCAATCCATTCCATTCCATTCTGGTTGATTGCATTCCATTCCATTCCATTCCATTCCATTCCATTCCATTCCATTCCATTTGGGTTAATTCCATTCCATTCCATTCCATTCCATTCCATTCCATATGAGTTGATTCCATTCCATTCCATTCCATTCGGTTGCTTCCATTCCATTCCAGAGCATTCCATTCCATTCCATTCCGGTTGATTCCATTCCATTCCATTCCATTCCATTTCATTCCATTGTATTCCATTCCATTGCTTTTGATTCCATTCCATTCCATTCCATTACTTTCTATTCCATTCCGTTCAGTTTGATTCCATTCCATTCCATTCCATTCCATTCCATTCCATTCCATTCCATTTCATTCCATCCTATTCCATTCCATTCTATTCCATTCTGGTTAATTCCATTCCATTCCATTCCATTCCATTCCATTCCATTCTGGTTGATTCCATTCCATTCCATTCCATTCCTTTCTATTCCATTCCATTCCATTCCATTTGAGTTGATTCCATTCCATTCCATTCCATTCCACTCCATTCCATTGCATTCTGGTTGATTCCATTCCATTCCATTCCATTCCATTCCTTTCCATTACAATGCATTTGGGTTCATTCCATTCCACTTAATTCCATTCCATTCCATTCCATGGCATTCCATTCCATTCCATTCCATAGCATCCCGTTCCATTCCATTTCATTACATTCAGGTTGATACCTTTCCATTCCATTCCATTCCATTCGGGTTCATTCCATTCCATTCCATTCCATTCCATTCCATTTCATGCCATTCCATTGGGGTTGATTCCATTCCATTCCCTTCCATTCCATTCCATTCCAATCCTTTCGGGTCGACTCCATTTCACTCCATCTCATTCCCTTCTATTCCATTCCATTGCATTCAATTTCATTCCATTCGGGTAGATTCCTTTCTATTCCATTCCAACCCTTCCACTCCTTTCCGCTTGATTCCATTCCATTCCATTCCATTCCATTCCATTCCATTCCATTCCATTTGGGTAAATTCCATTCCATTCCATTCCATTTGGGTTGATTCCATTCCATTCCATTCCATTCCATTCCATTCGGTTGCTTCGATTCCATTCCACAACATTCCATTCCATTCCATTCCAATCCTTTCCATTCCGGTTGATTCCATTCCATGCCATTGCAGAACATTCCTTTCCATTACATTCCATACCTTTCCATTCCGGTTGATTCCATTCCATTCCATTCCAATCCATTCCATTCCATTCCATTCGGGTTGATTCCATTCCATTCCATTCCATACCATTCTATTCCATATGGGTTGATTCCATTCCATTCCATTCCATTCCATTCGGGTTGATTCCATTCCATTCCATTCCACTCCATTCCATTCCATTCCATTCCGATTGATTCCATTCCATTCCATTCCATTCCATTCCATTCCACTCTGGTTGATTCAATTCCATTCCTTTCCATTCCTTTCCATTCCATTCCATTCCACTGTACTCCATTACATTCCATTCAATTTCATTCCATTCTGGTTGATTCCATTCCATTGCATTGCATTCCATTCCATTCCATTCCATTCCGTTCAGGATGAATCCATTCCATTCCATTCCATTCCATTCCATTCCATTCGCGTTGATTCCATTCCATTCCATTCCATTCCATTCCATTGCATTCCATTCCATTCCATTCCATTCCATTCTGGTTGATTCCATTCCATTTCATTCCATTCCATTCCATTCCATTCCATTCCATTCCATTCGGGTTGATTCCATTCCATTCCATTCCATTCCATTCCATTACATTCTATTCCATTCCATTCGTGTTGATTCCATTCCATTCCATTCAATTCCGTTGCATTCCATTCCATTGCATTCCATTCCATTCCATTCGGGTTGATTCCATTCCATTCCATTCGATCCCATTCCATTGGAATCCATTCCATTCTAGTTGACTCCGTTCCATTCCTTTTCATTCCATTCTATTCCACTCCATTGCATTCCATTTCTTTCAATTCGGGTAGATTCCTTTCTATTCCATTCCAATCCATTCCATTCCATTCTTGTTGATTGCATTCCATTCCATTCCATTCCTTTCCATTCCATTCCATTCCATTCCATTCCATTTGTGTTGATTCCATTCCATTCCATTCCATTCCATTCGGTTGCTTCCATTCCATTCCAGAACGTTCCATTCCATTCCATTCCGGTTGATTCCATTCCATTCCATTCCATTCCATTCCATTCCATTCCATTCCATTCTATTCCATTCCATTCTTCTTGATTCCATACCATTCCATTCCATTCCATTTCATTCCATCCTATTCCATTCCATTCTATTCCATTCGGGTTAATTCCATTCAATTCCATTCCATTCCATTCCATTCCTTTCTGGTTGATTCCATTCCATTCCATTCCATTCCATTCCATTCCATTCCATTCCATTTGAGTTGATTCCATTCCATTCCATTCCATTCCATTCCACTCCATTCCATTGCATTCTGGTTGATTCCATTCCATTCCATTCCATTCCTTTCCTGTTGATTCCATTGCACTCCATTCCATTCCATTCCATGGCATTCCATTCCATTCCATTCCATTGCATTCCATTCCATTCCATATCATTCCTTTCGGGTTGACTCCTTTCCATTCCATTCCATTCCATTCCATGCGGGTTGATTCGATTCAGTTCCATTCCATTCCATTGCATTCCATTCCACTCCTTTCCATTCCATTGCATTCCATTCTATTCCATTTCATTCCATTCGGGTTGATTCCATTCCATTCCATTCCATTCCATTCCATTCCATTCCGGTTGATTCCATTCCAGTCCATTCCATTCCATTCTATTCCATTCCATTCCTTTTGATTCCATTCCATTCCATTCCATTCTATTCCATTCCATTCCATTCTGTTCGCGTTGATTCCATTCCATTCCATTCCATTCCTTTCCTGTTGATTCCATTGCACTCCATTCCATTCCATTCCATTCCATTCCATTTGGGTTGATTCCATTCCATTCCATTCCATTCCATTCCATTACAATGCATTTGGGTTCATTCCATTCCATTTAATTCCATTCCATTCCATTCCATGGCATTCCATTCCATTCCATTCCATAGCATCCCGTTCCATTCCATTTTTTTCCATTCGGGTTGATTCCTTTCCATTCCATTCCATTCCATTCGGGTTGATTCCATTCCATTCCATTCCATTTCATGCCATTCCATTGGGGTTGATTCCATTCCATTCCCTTCCATTCCATTCCATTCCATTCCATTCGGGTCGACTCCATTTCACTCAATTTCATTCCATTCTATTCCATTCCATTGCATTCCATTTCATTCCATTCGGGTAGATTCCTTTCTATTCCATTCCAATCCGTTCCACTGCATTCCACTTGATTCCATTCCATTCCATTCCATGCGGGTTGATTCCATTCCGTTCCATTCCATTCCATTGCATTCCATTCCACTCCATTCCATTCCATTCCATTCCATTCCTTTCCATTACAATGCATTTGGGTTCATTCCATTCCACTTAATTCCATTCCATTCCATTCCATGGCATTCCATTCCATTCCATTCCATAGCATCCCGTTCCATTCCATTTCATTACATTCAGGTTGATACCTTTCCATTCCATTCCATTCCATTCGGGTTCATTCCATTCCATTCCATTCCATTCCATTCCATTTCATGCCATTCCATTGGGGTTGATTCCATTCCATTCCCTTCCATTCCATTCCATTCCAATCCTTTCGGGTCGACTCCATTTCACTCCATCTCATTCCCTTCTATTCCATTCCATTGCATTCAATTTCATTCCATTCGGGTAGATTCCTTTCTATTCCATTCCAACCCTTCCACTCCTTTCCGCTTGATTCCATTCCATTCCATTCCATTCCATTCCATTCCATTCCATTCCATTTGGGTAAATTCCATTCCATTCCATTCCATTTGGGTTGATTCCATTCCATTCCATTCCATTCCATTCCATTCGGTTGCTTCGATTCCATTCCACAACATTCCATTCCATTCCATTCCAATCCTTTCCATTCCGGTTGATTCCATTCCATGCCATTGCAGAACATTCCTTTCCATTACATTCCATACCTTTCCATTCCGGTTGATTCCATTCCATTCCATTCCAATCCATTCCATTCCATTCCATTCGGGTTGATTCCATTCCATTCCATTCCATACCATTCTATTCCATATGGGTTGATTCCATTCCATTCCATTCCATTCCATTCGGGTTGATTCCATTCCATTCCATTCCACTCCATTCCATTCCATTCCATTCCGATTGATTCCATTCCATTCCATTCCATTCCATTCCATTCCACTCTGGTTGATTCAATTCCATTCCTTTCCATTCCTTTCCATTCCATTCCATTCCACTGTACTCCATTACATTCCATTCAATTTCATTCCATTCTGGTTGATTCCATTCCATTGCATTGCATTCCATTCCATTCCATTCCATTCCGTTCAGGATGAATCCATTCCATTCCATTCCATTCCATTCCATTCCATTCGCGTTGATTCCATTCCATTCCATTCCATTCCATTCCATTGCATTCCATTCCATTCCATTCCATTCCATTCTGGTTGATTCCATTCCATTTCATTCCATTCCATTCCATTCCATTCCATTCCATTCCATTCCATTCCATTCGGGTTGATTCCATTCCATTCCATTCCATTCCATTCCATTACATTCTATTCCATTCCATTCGTGTTGATTCCATTCCATTCCATTCAATTCCGTTGCATTCCATTCCATTGCATTCCATTCCATTCCATTCGGGTTGATTCCATTCCATTCCATTCGATCCCATTCCATTGGAATCCATTCCATTCTAGTTGACTCCGTTCCATTCCTTTTCATTCCATTCTATTCCACTCCATTGCATTCCATTTCTTTCAATTCGGGTAGATTCCTTTCTATTCCATTCCAATCCATTCCATTCCATTCTTGTTGATTGCATTCCATTCCATTCCATTCCTTTCCATTCCATTCCATTCCATTCCATTCCATTTGTGTTGATTCCATTCCATTCCATTCCATTCCATTCGGTTGCTTCCATTCCATTCCAGAACGTTCCATTCCATTCCATTCCGGTTGATTCCATTCCATTCCATTCCATTCCATTCCATTCCATTCCATTCCATTCTATTCCATTCCATTCTTCTTGATTCCATACCATTCCATTCCATTCCATTTCATTCCATCCTATTCCATTCCATTCTATTCCATTCGGGTTAATTCCATTCAATTCCATTCCATTCCATTCCATTCCTTTCTGGTTGATTCCATTCCATTCCATTCCATTCCATTCCATTCCATTCCATTCCATTTGAGTTGATTCCATTCCATTCCATTCCATTCCATTCCACTCCATTCCATTGCATTCTGGTTGATTCCATTCCATTCCATTCCATTCCTTTCCTGTTGATTCCATTGCACTCCATTCCATTCCATTCCATGGCATTCCATTCCATTCCATTCCATTGCATTCCATTCCATTCCATATCATTCCTTTCGGGTTGACTCCTTTCCATTCCATTCCATTCCATTCCATGCGGGTTGATTCGATTCAGTTCCATTCCATTCCATTGCATTCCATTCCACTCCTTTCCATTCCATTGCATTCCATTCTATTCCATTTCATTCCATTCGGGTTGATTCCATTCCATTCCATTCCATTCCATTCCATTCCATTCCGGTTGATTCCATTCCAGTCCATTCCATTCCATTCTATTCCATTCCATTCCTTTTGATTCCATTCCATTCCATTCCATTCTATTCCATTCCATTCCATTCTGTTCGCGTTGATTCCATTCCATTCCATTCCATTCCTTTCCTGTTGATTCCATTGCACTCCATTCCATTCCATTCCATTCCATTCCATTTGGGTTGATTCCATTCCATTCCATTCCATTCCATTCCATTACAATGCATTTGGGTTCATTCCATTCCATTTAATTCCATTCCATTCCATTCCATGGCATTCCATTCCATTCCATTCCATAGCATCCCGTTCCATTCCATTTTTTTCCATTCGGGTTGATTCCTTTCCATTCCATTCCATTCCATTCGGGTTGATTCCATTCCATTCCATTCCATTTCATGCCATTCCATTGGGGTTGATTCCATTCCATTCCCTTCCATTCCATTCCATTCCATTCCATTCGGGTCGACTCCATTTCACTCAATTTCATTCCATTCTATTCCATTCCATTGCATTCCATTTCATTCCATTCGGGTAGATTCCTTTCTATTCCATTCCAATCCGTTCCACTGCATTCCACTTGATTCCATTCCATTCCATTCCATGCGGGTTGATTCCATTCCGTTCCATTCCATTCCATTGCATTCCATTCCACTCCATTCCATTCCATTGCATTCCATTCCACTCCATTCCGTTCTATTGCATTCCATTCTATTCCATTTCATTCCATTCGGGTTGATTCCATTCCATTCCATTCCATTCCATTCCATTCCATTCCATTTCATTCCATTCCATTGATGTTGATTCCATTCCATTCCATTCCGTTGCATTCCTTTGCTTTCCATTTGGATTGACTCCATTCCATTCCATTTCATTACATTCTATTCCATTCCATTCCGGTTGATTCCATTCCATTCCATTCCGGTCCATTCCATTCCATTCCATTCCTTTCTATTCCATTCCATTCCTTTCAATTCCATTCCATTCCATTCTATTTCATTCCATTCCATTCTATTCGCGTTGATTCCATTCCATTCCATTCCATTCATTTCCTGTTGATTCCATTGCACTCCATTCCATTCCATTGTATTCCATTCCATTGCATTCCATTTGGGTTGATTCCATTCCATTCCATTCCATTCCATTGCAATGCATTCGGGTTCGTTCCATTCCATTTAATTCCATTCCATTCCATTCCATGGCATTCCATTCCATTGCATTCCATAGCATCCCGTTCCATTCCATTTCATTCCATTCGGGTTGATTCCTTTCCATTCCATTGCATTCCATTCGGGTTGATTCCATTCCATTCCATTCCATTCCATTCCATTCCATTTCATGCCATTCCATTGGGGTTGATTCCATTCCATTCCCTTCCATTCCATTCCATTCCATTTCATTCGGGATGACTCCATTTCATGCCATTTCATTCCATTCTATTACATTCCATTGCATTCCATTTCATTCCATTCGGGTAGATTCCTTTCTATTTCATTCCAATCCGTTCCACTGCATTCCGCTTGATTCCATTCCATTCCATTCCATTCCATTTGGGTTAATTCCATTCCATTCCATTCCATTCCATTCCATTCTATTCCATTCCATTACTGTTGATTCCATTCCATTCCATTCCATTCCGTTCCATTCCATTCCATTGCTTTCCATTCCATTCCATTCGGGTTTATTCCATTCCATTCCATTCCATACCATTCCATTCCATTCTGGTTGATTCCATTCCATTCCATTCGATTCCATTCCATTGGAATCCATTCCATTCGAGTTGACTCCGTTCCATTCCATTTCATTCCATTACATTCCATTCCGTTCCATTCTATTCCATTCCATTGCATTCCATTTCATTCCATTCGGGTAGATTCCTTTCTATTCCATTCCAATCCATTCCATTCCATTCTGGTTGATTGCATTCCATTCCATTCCATTCCTTTCCACTCCATTCCAATCCATTCCATTTGGGTTAATTTCATTCCATTCCATTGCATTCCATTCCATTTGGGTTGATTGCATTCCATTCCATTCCTTTCCATTCGGTTGCTTCGATTCCATTCCAGAACATTCCATTCCATTCCATTCCCGTTGATTCCATTCCATTCCATTCCATTCCATTTCATTCCATTCTATTCCATTCCGTTCCTTTTGATTCCATTCCATTCCATTCCATTATTTTCTATTCCATTCCATTCGGTTTGATTCCATTCCATTCCATTCCATTCCATTACATTCCATTCCATTCCATTTCATTCCATCCTATTCCATTCCATTCTACTCCATTAGTGTTAATTCCATTCAATTCCATTCCATTCCATTCCATTCCATTTGGGTTGATTCCATTCCATTCCATTCTATTCCATTCCATTCCGTTCTATTCGCGTTGATTCCATTCCATCCCATTCCATTCCATCCCATCCCATTCCATTCCATTCCATTCGGGTTGATTCCATTCCAAACCATTCCATTCCATGCCATTCCATTCCATTCCATTTGGGTTGATTCCATTCCATTCCATTCCACTCCATTCCATTTCATTCGGGTTGATTCCATTCCATTCCATTCCATTCCATTCCATTCCATTCTATTCCATTCCATTCGTGTTGATTTCATTCCATTCCATTCCATACCGTTCCATTCCATTGCATTGCATTCCATTTTATTCCATTCGGGTTTATTCCATTCCATTCCATCCCATACCATTCCATTCCATTCTGGTTGATTCCATTCCATTCCATTCCATTCCATTCCATTGGAATCCATTCCATTCTAGTTGACTCCGTTCCGTTCCTTTTCTTTCCATTCTATTCCATTCCATTGCATTCCATTTCATTCCATTCGTGTAGATTCCTTTCTATTCCATTCCAATCCATTCCATTCCATTCTGGTTGATTGCATTCCATTCCATTCCATTCCATTCCATTCCATTTGGGTTAATTCCATTCCATTCCATTCCATTCCATTCCATTCCATTCCATATGAGTTGATTCCATTCCATTCCATTCCATTCGGTTGCTTCCATTCCATTCCAGAACATTCCATTCCATTCCATTCCGGTTGATTCCATTCCATTCCATTCCATTCCATTTCATTCCATTCTATTCCATTCCATTGCTTTTGATTCCATTCCATTCCATTCCATTGCTTTCTATTCCATTCCGTTCAGTTTGATTCCATTCCATTCCATTCCATTCCATTCCATTCCATTCCATTCCATTTCATTCCATCCTATTCCATTCCATTCTACTCCATTCGGATTAATTCCATTCAATTCCATTCCATTCCATTCCATTCCATTCTGGTTGATTCCATTCCATTCCATTCCATTCCTTTCTATTCCATTTCATTCCATTCCATTTGAGTTGATTCCATTCCATTCCATTCCATTCCACTCCATTCCATTGCATTCTGGTTGATTCCATTCCATTCCATTCCATTCCTTTCCATTACAATGCATTTGGGTTCATTCCATTCCACTTAATTCCATTCCATTCCATTCCATGGCATTCCATTCCATTCCATTCCATAGCATCCCGTTCCATTCCATTTCATTACATTCGGGTTGATTCCTTTCCATTCCATTCCATTCCATTCGGGTTCATTCCATTCCATTCCATTCCATTCCATTCCATTTCATGCCATTCCATTGGGGTTGATTCCATTCCATTCCCTTCCATTCCATTCGATTCCAATCCTTTCGGGTCGACTCCATTTCACTCCATCTCATTCCCTTCTATTCCATTCCATTGCATTCAATTTCATTCCATTCGGGTAGATTCCTTTCTATTCCATTCCAACCCTTCCACTCTTTCCGCTTGATTCCATTCCATTCCATTCCATTCCATTCCATTCCATTCCATTCCATTCGGGTAAATTCCATTCCATTCCATTCCATTTGGGTTGATTCCATTCCATTCCATTCCATTCCATTCGGTTGCTTCCATTCCATTCCAGAACATTCCATTCCATTCCATTCCAATCCTTTCCATTCCGGTTGATTCCATTCCATTCCATTCCAGAACATTCCTTTCCATTACATTCCATTCCTTTCCATTCCGGTTGATTCCATTCCATTCCATTCCAATCCATTCCATTCCATTCCATTCGGGTTGATTCCATTCCATTCCATTCCATACCATTCCATTCCATATGGGTTGATTCCATTCCATTCCATTCCATTCCAATCGGGTTGATTCCATTCCATTCCATTCCACTCCATTCCATTCCATTCCGATTGATTCCATTCCATTCCATTCCATTCCATTCCATTCCACTCTGGTTGATTCAATTCCATTCCTTTCCATTCCTTTCCATTCCATTCCATTCCACTGTACTCCGTTACATTCCATTCAATTTCATTCCATTCTGGTTGATTCCATTCCATTCCATTGCATTCCATTCCATTCCATTCCATTCCGTTCAGGATGAATCCATTCCATTCCATTGCATTCCATTCCATTCCATTCCATTCCATTCCATTCGCGTTGATTCCATTCCATTCCATTCCATTGCATTCCATTCCATTCCATTCCATTCCATTCTGGTTGATTCCATTCCATTTCATTCCATTCCATTCCGTTCCATTCCATTCCATTCCATTCCATTCGGGTTGATTCCATTCCATTCCATTCCATTCCATTCCATTACATTCTATTCCATTCCATTCGTGTTGATTCCATTCCATTCCATTCCATTCCGTTGCATTCCATTCCATTGCATTCCATTCCATTCCATTCGGGTTTATTCCTTTCCATTCCATTCCATACCATTCCATTACATTCTGGTTGATTCCATTCCATTCCATTCGATCCCATTCCATTGGAATCCATTCCATTCTAGGTGACTCCGTTCCATTCCTTTTCATTCCATTCTATTCCATTCCATTGCATTCCAATTCATTCAATTCGGGTAGATTCCTTTCTATTCCATTCCAATCCATTCCATTCCATTCTGGTTGATTGCATTCCATTCCATTCCATTCCTTTCCATTCCATTCCATTCCATTCCATTCCATTCCATTTGGGTTGATTCCATTCCAGAACATTCCATTCCATTCCATTCCGGTTGATTCCATTCCATTCCATTCCATTCCATTCCATTCCATTCCATTCCATTTCATTCTATTCTATTCCATTCCATTCTTCTTGATTCCATTCCATTCCATTCCATTCCATTTCATTCCATCCTATTCCATTCCATTCTATTCCATTCGGGTTAATTCCATTCAATTCCATTCCATTCCATTCCATTCCTTTCTGGTTGATTGCATTCCATTCCATTCCCTTCCATTCCATTCCATTCCATTCCATTTGAGTTGATTCCATTCCATTCCATTCCATTCCATTCCACTCCATTCCATTGCATTCTGGTTGATTCCATTCCATTCCATTCCATTCCTTTCCTGTTGATTCCATTGCACTCCATTCCATTCCATTCCATGGCATTCCATTCCATTCCATTCCATTGCATTCCATTCCATTCCATATCATTCCTTTCGGGTTGATTCCTTTCCATTCCATTCCATTCCATTCCATGCGGGTTGATTCGATTCCGTTCCATTCCATTCCATTGCATTCCATTCCACTCCTTTCCATTCCATTGAATTCCATTCTATTCCATTTCATTCCATTCGGGTTGATTCCATTCCATTCCATTCCATTCCATTCCATTCCATTCCGGTTGATTCCATTCCATTCCATTCCAGTCCATTCCATTCCATTCTATTCCAATCCATTCCTTTTGATTCCATTCCATTCCATTCCATTCTATCCCATTCCATTCCATTCTGTTCGCGTTGATTGCATTCCATTCCATTCCATTCCTTTCCTGTTGATTCCATTGCACTCCATTCCATTCCATTCCATTCCATTCCATTCCATTTGGGTTGATTCCATTCCATTCCATTCCATTCCATTACAATTCATTTGGGTTCATTACATTCCATTTAATTCCATTCCATTCCATTCCATGGCATTCCATTCCATTCCATTCCATAGCATCCCGTTCCATTCCATTTTTTTCCATTCGGGTTGATTCCTTTCCATTCCATTCCATTCCATTCGGGTTGATTCCATTCCATTCCATTCCATTTCATGCCATTCCATTGGGGTTGATTCCATTCCATTCCCTTCCATTCCATTCCATTCCATTCCATTCGGGTCGACTCCATTTCACTCCATTTCATTCCATTCTATTCCATTCCATTGCATTCCATTTCATTCCATTCGGGTAGATTCCTTTCTATTCCATTCCAATCCGTTCCACTGCATTCCGCTTGATTCCATTCCATTCCATTCCATTCCATTCCATTCCATTCCATGCGGGTTGATTCCATTCCGTTCCATTCCATTCCATTGCATTCCATTCCACTCCATTCCATTCCATTGCATTCCATTCCACTCCATTCCATTCTATTGCATTCCATTCTATTCCATTTCATTCCATTCGGGTTGATTCCATTCCATTCCATTCCATTCCATTTCATTCCATTCCATTGATGTTGATTCCATTCCATTCCATTCCGTTGCCTTCCTTTCCATTCCATTTGGATTGACTCCATTCCATTTCATTTCATTACATTCTATTCCATTCCATTCCATTCCATTCCATTCCATTCCATTCCATTCCGGTTGATTCCATTCCATTCCATTCCAGTCCATTCCATTCCATTCCATTCCATTCTAGTCCATTCCATTCCTTTCGATTCCATTCCATTCCATTCTATTTCATTCCATTCCATTCTTTTCGCGTTGATTCCATTCCATTCCATTCCATTCCATTCCATTCCTTTCCTGTTGATTCCATTGCACTCCATTCCATTCCATTCTATTCCATTCCATTGCATTCCATTTGGGTTGATTCCATTCCATTCCATTCCATTCCATTCCATTCCATTGCAATGCATTCGGGTTCGTTCCATTCCATTTAATTCCATTCCATTCCATTCCATGGCATTCCATTCCATTGCATTCCATAGCATCCCGTTCCATTCCATTTCATTCCATTCGGGTTGATTCCTTTCCATTCCATTGCATTCCATTCGGGTTGATTCCATTCCATTCCATTCCATTTCATGCCATTCCATTGGGGTTGATTCCATTCCATTCCCTTCCATTCCATTCCATTCCATTTCATTCGGGATGACTCCATTTCATGCCATTTCATTCCATTCTATTACATTCAATTGCATTCCATTTCATTCCATTCAGGTAGATTCCTTTCTATTTCATTCCAATCCGTTCCACTGCATTCCGCTTGATTCCATTCCATTCCATTCTATTCCATTTGGGTTAATTCCATTCCATTCCATTCCATTCCATTCGGTTGCTTCCATTCCATTCCAGAACATTCCATTCCATTGCATTCCAATCCTTTCCATTCCGGTTGATTCCATTCCATTCCATTCCAATCCATTCCATTCCATTCCATTTGGGTTGATTCCATTCCATTCCATTCCATACCATTCCATTCCATACGGGTTGATTCCATTCCATTCCATTCCATTCCATTCGGGTTGATTCCATTCCATTGCATTCCACTCCATTCCATTCCATTCCATACCGATTGATTCCATTCCATTCCATTCCATCCCATTCCACTCTGGTTGATTCAATTCCATTCCTTTCCATTCCTTTCCATTCCATTCCATTCCACTGCATTCCATTACATTCCATTCAATTTCATTCCATTCTGGTGGATTCCATTCCATTCCATTCCTTTCAGGATGAATCCATTCCATTCCATTCCATTCGCGTTGATTCCATTCCATTCCATTCCATTCCATTCCATTCCATTCCATTCGGGTTGATTCCATTCCATTTCATTCCATTCCATTCCATTCCATTCTATTCCTTTCCATTCTATTCCATTCCAAGCCATTCGGGTTTTTTCCATTCCATTCCATTCCATTCCATTCCATTCTATTCCAATCCACTTCTGTTGATTCCATTCCATTCCATTCCATTCCGTTCCATTCCATTTCATTGCATTCCATTCCATTCCATTCGGGTTTATTTCATTCCATTCCATTCCATACCATTCCATTCCATTCCATTCCATTCGGATTGATTCCATTCCATTCCATTCCATTCCATTTCATTCCATTGCTTTCCATTCCATTCCATTCGGGTTGATTCCATTCCATTCCATTCAATTCCATTCTATTCCATTCCATTGCATTCCATTCCTTTCCATTCTATTCCTTTCGGGTTGATTCCATTCCATTTCATTCCATTCCATTCCATTCCATTCCATTCCATTCCATTCTATTCCATTCCATGCCACTCGGGTTGATTCCATTCCATTCCATTCCATTCCATTCTATTCCATTCCATGCCATTCGGGTTGATTCCATTCCATTCCATTCCATTCCATTCCATTCTATTCCATTCCATTACTGTTGATTCCATTCCATTCCATTCCATTCCGTTCCATTCCATTCCATTGCTTTCCATTCCATTCCATTCGGGTTTATTCCATTGCATTCCATTCCATACCATTCCATTCCATTCTGGTTGATTCCATTCCATTCCATTCGATTCCATTCCATTGGAATCCATTCCATTCGAGTTGACTCCGTTCCATTCCATTTCATTCCATTACATTCCATTCCGTTCCATTCTATTCCATTTCATTGCATTCCATTTCATTCCATTCGGGTAGATTCCTTTCTATTCCATTCCAATCCATTCCATTCCATTCTTGTTGATTGCATTCCATTCCATTCCATTCCTTTCCATTCCATTCCATTCCATTCCATTCCATTTGTGTTGATTCCATTCCATTCCATTCCATTCCATTCGGTTGCTTCCATTCCATTCCAGAACGTTCCATTCCATTCCATTCCGGTTGATTCCATTCCATTCCATTCCATTCCATTCCATTCCATTCCATTCCATTCTATTCCATTCCATTCTTCTTGATTCCATACCATTCCATTCCATTCCATTTCATTCCATCCTATTCCATTCCATTCTATTCCATTCGGGTTAATTCCATTCAATTCCATTCCATTCCATTCCATTCCTTTCTGGTTGATTCCATTCCATTCCATTCCATTCCATTCCATTCCATTCCATTCCATTTGAGTTGATTCCATTCCATTCCATTCCATTCCATTCCACTCCATTCCATTGCATTCTGGTTGATTCCATTCCATTCCATTCCATTCCTTTCCTGTTGATTCCATTGCACTCCATTCCATTCCATTCCATGGCATTCCATTCCATTCCATTCCATTGCATTCCATTCCATTCCATATCATTCCTTTCGGGTTGACTCCTTTCCATTCCATTCCATTCCATTCCATGCGGGTTGATTCGATTCAGTTCCATTCCATTCCATTGCATTCCATTCCACTCCTTTCCATTCCATTGCATTCCATTCTATTCCATTTCATTCCATTCGGGTTGATTCCATTCCATTCCATTCCATTCCATTCCATTCCATTCCGGTTGATTCCATTCCAGTCCATTCCATTCCATTCTATTCCATTCCATTCCTTTTGATTCCATTCCATTCCATTCCATTCTATTCCATTCCATTCCATTCTGTTCGCGTTGATTCCATTCCATTCCATTCCATTCCTTTCCTGTTGATTCCATTGCACTCCATTCCATTCCATTCCATTCCATTCCATTTGGGTTGATTCCATTCCATTCCATTCCATTCCATTCCATTACAATGCATTTGGGTTCATTCCATTCCATTTAATTCCATTCCATTCCATTCCATGGCATTCCATTCCATTCCATTCCATAGCATCCCGTTCCATTCCATTTTTTTCCATTCGGGTTGATTCCTTTCCATTCCATTCCATTCCATTCGGGTTGATTCCATTCCATTCCATTCCATTTCATGCCATTCCATTGGGGTTGATTCCATTCCATTCCCTTCCATTCCATTCCATTCCATTCCATTCGGGTCGACTCCATTTCACTCAATTTCATTCCATTCTATTCCATTCCATTGCATTCCATTTCATTCCATTCGGGTAGATTCCTTTCTATTCCATTCCAATCCGTTCCACTGCATTCCACTTGATTCCATTCCATTCCATTCCATGCGGGTTGATTCCATTCCGTTCCATTCCATTCCATTGCATTCCATTCCACTCCATTCCATTCCATTGCATTCCATTCCACTCCATTCCGTTCTATTGCATTCCATTCTATTCCATTTCATTCCATTCGGGTTGATTCCATTCCATTCCATTCCATTCCATTCCATTCCATTCCATTTCATTCCATTCCATTGATGTTGATTCCATTCCATTCCATTCCGTTGCATTCCTTTGCTTTCCATTTGGATTGACTCCATTCCATTCCATTTCATTACATTCTATTCCATTCCATTCCGGTTGATTCCATTCCATTCCATTCCGGTCCATTCCATTCCATTCCATTCCTTTCTATTCCATTCCATTCCTTTCAATTCCATTCCATTCCATTCTATTTCATTCCATTCCATTCTATTCGCGTTGATTCCATTCCATTCCATTCCATTCATTTCCTGTTGATTCCATTGCACTCCATTCCATTCCATTGTATTCCATTCCATTGCATTCCATTTGGGTTGATTCCATTCCATTCCATTCCATTCCATTGCAATGCATTCGGGTTCGTTCCATTCCATTTAATTCCATTCCATTCCATTCCATGGCATTCCATTCCATTGCATTCCATAGCATCCCGTTCCATTCCATTTCATTCCATTCGGGTTGATTCCTTTCCATTCCATTGCATTCCATTCGGGTTGATTCCATTCCATTCCATTCCATTCCATTCCATTCCATTTCATGCCATTCCATTGGGGTTGATTCCATTCCATTCCCTTCCATTCCATTCCATTCCATTTCATTCGGGATGACTCCATTTCATGCCATTTCATTCCATTCTATTACATTCCATTGCATTCCATTTCATTCCATTCGGGTAGATTCCTTTCTATTTCATTCCAATCCGTTCCACTGCATTCCGCTTGATTCCATTCCATTCCATTCCATTCCATTTGGGTTAATTCCATTCCATTCCATTCCATTCCATTCCATTCTATTCCATTCCATTACTGTTGATTCCATTCCATTCCATTCCATTCCGTTCCATTCCATTCCATTGCTTTCCATTCCATTCCATTCGGGTTTATTCCATTCCATTCCATTCCATACCATTCCATTCCATTCTGGTTGATTCCATTCCATTCCATTCGATTCCATTCCATTGGAATCCATTCCATTCGAGTTGACTCCGTTCCATTCCATTTCATTCCATTACATTCCATTCCGTTCCATTCTATTCCATTCCATTGCATTCCATTTCATTCCATTCGGGTAGATTCCTTTCTATTCCATTCCAATCCATTCCATTCCATTCTGGTTGATTGCATTCCATTCCATTCCATTCCTTTCCACTCCATTCCAATCCATTCCATTTGGGTTAATTTCATTCCATTCCATTGCATTCCATTCCATTTGGGTTGATTGCATTCCATTCCATTCCTTTCCATTCGGTTGCTTCGATTCCATTCCAGAACATTCCATTCCATTCCATTCCCGTTGATTCCATTCCATTCCATTCCATTCCATTTCATTCCATTCTATTCCATTCCGTTCCTTTTGATTCCATTCCATTCCATTCCATTATTTTCTATTCCATTCCATTCGGTTTGATTCCATTCCATTCCATTCCATTCCATTACATTCCATTCCATTCCATTTCATTCCATCCTATTCCATTCCATTCTACTCCATTAGTGTTAATTCCATTCAATTCCATTCCATTCCATTCCATTCCATTTGGGTTGATTCCATTCCATTCCATTCTATTCCATTCCATTCCGTTCTATTCGCGTTGATTCCATTCCATCCCATTCCATTCCATCCCATCCCATTCCATTCCATTCCATTCGGGTTGATTCCATTCCAAACCATTCCATTCCATGCCATTCCATTCCATTCCATTTGGGTTGATTCCATTCCATTCCATTCCACTCCATTCCATTTCATTCGGGTTGATTCCATTCCATTCCATTCCATTCCATTCCATTCCATTCTATTCCATTCCATTCGTGTTGATTTCATTCCATTCCATTCCATACCGTTCCATTCCATTGCATTGCATTCCATTTTATTCCATTCGGGTTTATTCCATTCCATTCCATCCCATACCATTCCATTCCATTCTGGTTGATTCCATTCCATTCCATTCCATTCCATTCCATTGGAATCCATTCCATTCTAGTTGACTCCGTTCCGTTCCTTTTCTTTCCATTCTATTCCATTCCATTGCATTCCATTTCATTCCATTCGTGTAGATTCCTTTCTATTCCATTCCAATCCATTCCATTCCATTCTGGTTGATTGCATTCCATTCCATTCCATTCCATTCCATTCCATTTGGGTTAATTCCATTCCATTCCATTCCATTCCATTCCATTCCATATGAGTTGATTCCATTCCATTCCATTCCATTCGGTTGCTTCCATTCCATTCCAGAACATTCCATTCCATTCCATTCCGGTTGATTCCATTCCATTCCATTCCATTCCATTTCATTCCATTCTATTCCATTCCATTGCTTTTGATTCCATTCCATTCCATTCCATTGCTTTCTATTCCATTCCGTTCAGTTTGATTCCATTCCATTCCATTCCATTCCATTCCATTCCATTCCATTCCATTTCATTCCATCCTATTCCATTCCATTCTACTCCATTCGGATTAATTCCATTCAATTCCATTCCATTCCATTCCATTCCATTCTGGTTGATTCCATTCCATTCCATTCCATTCCTTTCTATTCCATTTCATTCCATTCCATTTGAGTTGATTCCATTCCATTCCATTCCATTCCACTCCATTCCATTGCATTCTGGTTGATTCCATTCCATTCCATTCCATTCCTTTCCATTACAATGCATTTGGGTTCATTCCATTCCACTTAATTCCATTCCATTCCATTCCATGGCATTCCATTCCATTCCATTCCATAGCATCCCGTTCCATTCCATTTCATTACATTCGGGTTGATTCCTTTCCATTCCATTCCATTCCATTCGGGTTCATTCCATTCCATTCCATTCCATTCCATTCCATTTCATGCCATTCCATTGGGGTTGATTCCATTCCATTCCCTTCCATTCCATTCGATTCCAATCCTTTCGGGTCGACTCCATTTCACTCCATCTCATTCCCTTCTATTCCATTCCATTGCATTCAATTTCATTCCATTCGGGTAGATTCCTTTCTATTCCATTCCAACCCTTCCACTCTTTCCGCTTGATTCCATTCCATTCCATTCCATTCCATTCCATTCCATTCCATTCGGGTAAATTCCATTCCATTCCATTCCATTTGGGTTGATTCCATTCCATTCCATTCCATTCCATTCGGTTGCTTCCATTCCATTCCAGAACATTCCATTCCATTCCATTCCAATCCTTTCCATTCCGGTTGATTCCATTCCATTCCATTCCAGAACATTCCTTTCCATTACATTCCATTCCTTTCCATTCCGGTTGATTCCATTCCATTCCATTCCAATCCATTCCATTCCATTCCATTCGGGTTGATTCCATTCCATTCCATTCCATACCATTCCATTCCATATGGGTTGATTCCATTCCATTCCATTCCATTCCAATCGGGTTGATTCCATTCCATTCCATTCCACTCCATTCCATTCCATTCCGATTGATTCCATTCCATTCCATTCCATTCCATTCCATTCCACTCTGGTTGATTCAATTCCATTCCTTTCCATTCCTTTCCATTCCATTCCATTCCACTGTACTCCGTTACATTCCATTCAATTTCATTCCATTCTGGTTGATTCCATTCCATTCCATTGCATTCCATTCCATTCCATTCCATTCCGTTCAGGATGAATCCATTCCATTCCATTGCATTCCATTCCATTCCATTCCATTCCATTCCATTCGCGTTGATTCCATTCCATTCCATTCCATTGCATTCCATTCCATTCCATTCCATTCCATTCTGGTTGATTCCATTCCATTTCATTCCATTCCATTCCGTTCCATTCCATTCCATTCCATTCCATTCGGGTTGATTCCATTCCATTCCATTCCATTCCATTCCATTACATTCTATTCCATTCCATTCGTGTTGATTCCATTCCATTCCATTCCATTCCGTTGCATTCCATTCCATTGCATTCCATTCCATTCCATTCGGGTTTATTCCTTTCCATTCCATTCCATACCATTCCATTACATTCTGGTTGATTCCATTCCATTCCATTCGATCCCATTCCATTGGAATCCATTCCATTCTAGGTGACTCCGTTCCATTCCTTTTCATTCCATTCTATTCCATTCCATTGCATTCCAATTCATTCAATTCGGGTAGATTCCTTTCTATTCCATTCCAATCCATTCCATTCCATTCTGGTTGATTGCATTCCATTCCATTCCATTCCTTTCCATTCCATTCCATTCCATTCCATTCCATTCCATTTGGGTTGATTCCATTCCAGAACATTCCATTCCATTCCATTCCGGTTGATTCCATTCCATTCCATTCCATTCCATTCCATTCCATTCCATTCCATTTCATTCTATTCTATTCCATTCCATTCTTCTTGATTCCATTCCATTCCATTCCATTCCATTTCATTCCATCCTATTCCATTCCATTCTATTCCATTCGGGTTAATTCCATTCAATTCCATTCCATTCCATTCCATTCCTTTCTGGTTGATTGCATTCCATTCCATTCCCTTCCATTCCATTCCATTCCATTCCATTTGAGTTGATTCCATTCCATTCCATTCCATTCCATTCCACTCCATTCCATTGCATTCTGGTTGATTCCATTCCATTCCATTCCATTCCTTTCCTGTTGATTCCATTGCACTCCATTCCATTCCATTCCATGGCATTCCATTCCATTCCATTCCATTGCATTCCATTCCATTCCATATCATTCCTTTCGGGTTGATTCCTTTCCATTCCATTCCATTCCATTCCATGCGGGTTGATTCGATTCCGTTCCATTCCATTCCATTGCATTCCATTCCACTCCTTTCCATTCCATTGAATTCCATTCTATTCCATTTCATTCCATTCGGGTTGATTCCATTCCATTCCATTCCATTCCATTCCATTCCATTCCGGTTGATTCCATTCCATTCCATTCCAGTCCATTCCATTCCATTCTATTCCAATCCATTCCTTTTGATTCCATTCCATTCCATTCCATTCTATCCCATTCCATTCCATTCTGTTCGCGTTGATTGCATTCCATTCCATTCCATTCCTTTCCTGTTGATTCCATTGCACTCCATTCCATTCCATTCCATTCCATTCCATTCCATTTGGGTTGATTCCATTCCATTCCATTCCATTCCATTACAATTCATTTGGGTTCATTACATTCCATTTAATTCCATTCCATTCCATTCCATGGCATTCCATTCCATTCCATTCCATAGCATCCCGTTCCATTCCATTTTTTTCCATTCGGGTTGATTCCTTTCCATTCCATTCCATTCCATTCGGGTTGATTCCATTCCATTCCATTCCATTTCATGCCATTCCATTGGGGTTGATTCCATTCCATTCCCTTCCATTCCATTCCATTCCATTCCATTCGGGTCGACTCCATTTCACTCCATTTCATTCCATTCTATTCCATTCCATTGCATTCCATTTCATTCCATTCGGGTAGATTCCTTTCTATTCCATTCCAATCCGTTCCACTGCATTCCGCTTGATTCCATTCCATTCCATTCCATTCCATTCCATTCCATTCCATGCGGGTTGATTCCATTCCGTTCCATTCCATTCCATTGCATTCCATTCCACTCCATTCCATTCCATTGCATTCCATTCCACTCCATTCCATTCTATTGCATTCCATTCTATTCCATTTCATTCCATTCGGGTTGATTCCATTCCATTCCATTCCATTCCATTTCATTCCATTCCATTGATGTTGATTCCATTCCATTCCATTCCGTTGCCTTCCTTTCCATTCCATTTGGATTGACTCCATTCCATTTCATTTCATTACATTCTATTCCATTCCATTCCATTCCATTCCATTCCATTCCATTCCATTCCGGTTGATTCCATTCCATTCCATTCCAGTCCATTCCATTCCATTCCATTCCATTCTAGTCCATTCCATTCCTTTCGATTCCATTCCATTCCATTCTATTTCATTCCATTCCATTCTTTTCGCGTTGATTCCATTCCATTCCATTCCATTCCATTCCATTCCTTTCCTGTTGATTCCATTGCACTCCATTCCATTCCATTCTATTCCATTCCATTGCATTCCATTTGGGTTGATTCCATTCCATTCCATTCCATTCCATTCCATTCCATTGCAATGCATTCGGGTTCGTTCCATTCCATTTAATTCCATTCCATTCCATTCCATGGCATTCCATTCCATTGCATTCCATAGCATCCCGTTCCATTCCATTTCATTCCATTCGGGTTGATTCCTTTCCATTCCATTGCATTCCATTCGGGTTGATTCCATTCCATTCCATTCCATTTCATGCCATTCCATTGGGGTTGATTCCATTCCATTCCCTTCCATTCCATTCCATTCCATTTCATTCGGGATGACTCCATTTCATGCCATTTCATTCCATTCTATTACATTCAATTGCATTCCATTTCATTCCATTCAGGTAGATTCCTTTCTATTTCATTCCAATCCGTTCCACTGCATTCCGCTTGATTCCATTCCATTCCATTCTATTCCATTTGGGTTAATTCCATTCCATTCCATTCCATTCCATTCGGTTGCTTCCATTCCATTCCAGAACATTCCATTCCATTGCATTCCAATCCTTTCCATTCCGGTTGATTCCATTCCATTCCATTCCAATCCATTCCATTCCATTCCATTTGGGTTGATTCCATTCCATTCCATTCCATACCATTCCATTCCATACGGGTTGATTCCATTCCATTCCATTCCATTCCATTCGGGTTGATTCCATTCCATTGCATTCCACTCCATTCCATTCCATTCCATACCGATTGATTCCATTCCATTCCATTCCATCCCATTCCACTCTGGTTGATTCAATTCCATTCCTTTCCATTCCTTTCCATTCCATTCCATTCCACTGCATTCCATTACATTCCATTCAATTTCATTCCATTCTGGTGGATTCCATTCCATTCCATTCCTTTCAGGATGAATCCATTCCATTCCATTCCATTCGCGTTGATTCCATTCCATTCCATTCCATTCCATTCCATTCCATTCCATTCGGGTTGATTCCATTCCATTTCATTCCATTCCATTCCATTCCATTCTATTCCTTTCCATTCTATTCCATTCCAAGCCATTCGGGTTTTTTCCATTCCATTCCATTCCATTCCATTCCATTCTATTCCAATCCACTTCTGTTGATTCCATTCCATTCCATTCCATTCCGTTCCATTCCATTTCATTGCATTCCATTCCATTCCATTCGGGTTTATTTCATTCCATTCCATTCCATACCATTCCATTCCATTCCATTCCATTCGGATTGATTCCATTCCATTCCATTCCATTCCATTTCATTCCATTGCTTTCCATTCCATTCCATTCGGGTTGATTCCATTCCATTCCATTCAATTCCATTCTATTCCATTCCATTGCATTCCATTCCTTTCCATTCTATTCCTTTCGGGTTGATTCCATTCCATTTCATTCCATTCCATTCCATTCCATTCCATTCCATTCCATTCTATTCCATTCCATGCCACTCGGGTTGATTCCATTCCATTCCATTCCATTCCATTCTATTCCATTCCATGCCATTCGGGTTGATTCCATTCCATTCCATTCCATTCCATTCCATTCTATTCCATTCCATTACTGTTGATTCCATTCCATTCCATTCCATTCCGTTCCATTCCATTCCATTGCTTTCCATTCCATTCCATTCGGGTTTATTCCATTGCATTCCATTCCATACCATTCCATTCCATTCTGGTTGATTCCATTCCATTCCATTCGATTCCATTCCATTGGAATCCATTCCATTCGAGTTGACTCCGTTCCATTCCATTTCATTCCATTACATTCCATTCCGTTCCATTCTATTCCATTTCATTGCATTCCATTTCATTCCATTCGGGTAGATTCCTTTCTATTCCATTCCAATCCATTCCATTCCATTCTGGTTGATTGCATTCCATTCCATTCCATTCCTTTCCACTCCATTCCAATCCATTCCATTTGGGTTAATTCCATTCCATTCCATTGCATTCCATTCCATTTGGGTTGATTGCATTCCATTCCATTCCATTCCATTCCATTCGGTTGCTTCCATTCCATTCCAGAACATTCCATTCCATTCCATTCCCGTTGATTCCATTCCATTCCATTCCATTCCATTCCATTTCATTCCATTCTATTCCATTCCGCTCCTTTTGATTCCATTCCATTCCATTCCATTACTTTCTATTCCATTCCATTCGTTTTGATTCCATTCCATTCCATTCCATTCCATTCCATTCCATTCCATTCCATCCTATTCCATTCCATTCTACTCCATTCATGTTAATTCCATTCAATTCCATTGCATTCCATTCCATTCCATTCCATTTGGGTTGATTCCATTCCATTCCATTCTATTCCATTCCATTCCATTCTATTCGCGTTGATTCCATTCCATCCCATTCCATTCCATTCCATCCCATTCCATTCCATTCCATTCGGGTTGATTCCATTCCATTCCATTCCATTCCATGCCATTCCATTCCATTCCATTTGGGTTGATTCCATTCCATTCCATTCCACTCCATTCCATTTCATTCGGGTTGATTCCATTTCATTCCATTCCATTCCATTCTAATTCATTCTATTCCATTCCATTCGTGTTGATTTCATTCCATTCCATTCCATACCGTTCCATTCCATTGCATTGCATTCCATTTTATTCCATTCGGGTTTATTCCATTCCATTCCATCCCATACCATTCCATTCCATTCTGGTTGATTCCATTCCATTCCATTCCATTCCATTCCATTGGAATCCATTCCATTCTAGTTGACTCCGTTCCATTCCTTTTCTTTCCATTCTATTGCATTCCATTGCATTCCATTTCATTCCATTCGTGTAGATTCCTTTCTATTCCATTCCAATCCATTCCATTCCATTCTGGTTGATTGCATTCCATTCCATTCCATTCCATTCCATTCCATATGAGTTGATTCCATTCCATTCCATTCCATTCGGTTGCTTCCATTCCATTCCAGAGCATTCCATTCCATTCCATTCCGGTTGATTCCATTCCATTCCATTCCATTCCATTTCATTCCATTGTATTCCATTCCATTGCTTTTGATTCCATTCCATTCCATTCCATTACTTTCTATTCCATTCCGTTCAGTTTGATTCCATTCCATTCCATTCCATTCCATTCCATTCCATTTCATTCCATCCTATTCCATTCCATTCTATTCCATTCTGGTTAATTCCATTCAATTCCATTCCATTCCATTCCATTCCATTCTGGTTGATTCCATTCCATTCCATTCCATTCCTTTCTATTCCATTCCATTCCATTCCATTTGAGTTGATTCCATTCCATTCCATTCCATTCCACTCCATTCCATTGCATTCTGGTTGATTCCATTCCATTCCATTCCATTCCATTCCTTTCCATTACAATGCATTTGGGTTCATTCCATTCCACTTAATTCCATTCCATTCCATTCCATGGCATTCCATTCCATTCCATTCCATAGCATCCCGTTCCATTCCATTTCATTACATTCAGGTTGATACCTTTCCATTCCATTCCATTCCATTCGGGTTCATTCCATTCCATTCCATTCCATTCCATTCCATTTCATGCCATTCCATTGGGGTTGATTCCATTCCATTCCCTTCCATTCCATTCCATTCCAACCCTTTCGGGTCGACTCCATTTCACTCCATCTCATTCCCTTCTATTCCATTCCATTGCATTCAATTTCATTCCATTCGGGTAGATTCCTTTCTATTCCATTCCAACCCTTCCACTCCTTTCCGCTTGATTCCATTCCATTCCATTCCATTCCATTCCATTCCATTTGGGTAAATTCCATTCCATTCCATTCCATTTGGGTTGATTCCATTCCATTCCATTCCATTCCATTCGGTTGCTTCGATTCCATTCCACAACATTCCATTCCATTCCATTCCAATCCTTTCCATTCCGGTTGATTCCATTCCATGCCATTGCAGAACATTCCTTTCCATTACATTCCATACCTTTCCATTCCGGTTGATTCCATTCCATTCCATTCCAATCCATTCCATTCCATTCCATTCGGGTTGATTCCATTCCATTCCATTCCATACCATTCTATTCCATATGTGTTGATTCCATTCCATTCCATTCCATTCCATTCGGGTTGATTCCATTCCATTCCATTCCACTCCATTCCATTCCATTCCATTCCGATTGATTCCATTCCATTCCATTCCATTCCATTCCATTCCACTCTGGTTGATTCAATTCCATTCCTTTCCATTCCTTTCCATTCCATTCCATTCCACTGTACTCCATTGCATTCCATTCAATTTCATTCCATTCTGGTTGATTCCATTCCATTCCATTGCATTCCATTCCATTCCATTCCATTCCGTTCAGGATGAATCCATTCCATTCCATTCCATTCCATTCCATTCCATTCCATTCGCGTTGATTCCATTCCATTCCATTCCATTCCATTCCATTGCATTCCATTCCATTCCATTCCATTCCATTCTGGTTGATTCCATTCCATTTCATTCCATTCCATTCCATTCCATTCCATTCCATTCCATTCGGGTTGATTCCATTCCATTCCATTCCATTACATTACATTACATTCTATTCCATTCCATTCGTGTTGAATCCATTCCATTCCATTCAATTCCGTTGCATTCCATTCCATTGCATTCCATTCCATTCCATTCGGGTTGATTCCATTCCATTCCATTCGATCCCATTCCATTGGAATCCATTCCATTCTAGTTGACTCCGTTCCATTCCTTTTCATTCCATTCTATTCCACTCCATTGCATTCCATTTCTTTCAATTCGGGTAGATTCCTTTCTATTCCATTCCAATCCATTCCATTCCATTCTTGTTGATTGCATTCCATTCCATTCCATTCCTTTCCATTCCATTCCATTCCATTCCATTCCATTCCATTTGGGTTGATTCCATTCCATTCCATTCGGTTGCTTCCATTCCATTCCAGAACGTTCCATTCCATTCCATTCCGGTTGATTCCATTCCATTCCATTCCATTCCATTCCATTCCATTCCATTCTATTCTATTCCATTCCATTCTTCTTGATTCCATTCCATTCCATTCCATTCCATTTCATTCCATCCTATTCCATTCCATTCTATTCCATTTGGGTTAATTCCATTCAATTCCATTCCATTCCTTTCTGGTTGATTCCATTCCATTCCATTCCATTCCATTCCATTCCATTCCATTTGAGTTGATTCCATTCCATTCCATTCCATTCCATTCCATTCCACTCCATTCCATTGCATTCTGGTTGATTCCATTCCATTCCATTCCATTCCTTTCCTGTTGATTCCATTGCACTCCATTCCATTCCATTCCATGGCATTCCATTCCATTCCATTCCATTGCATTCCATTCCATTCCATATCATTCCTTTCGGGTTGATTCCTTTCCATTCCATTCCATTCCATTCCATGCGGGTTGATTCGATTCAGTTCCATTCCATTCCATTGCATTCCATTCCACTCCTTTCCATTCCATTGCATTCCATTCTATTCCATTTCATTCCATTCGGGTTGATTCCATTCCATTCCATTCCATTCCATTCCATTCCGGTTGATTCCATTCCAGTCCATTCCATTCCATTCTATTCCATTCCATTCCTTTTGATTCCATTCCATTCCATTCCATTCTATTCCATTCCATTCCATTCTGTTCGCGTTGATTCCATTCCATTCCATTCCATTCCTTTCCTGTTGATTCCATTGCACTCCATTCCATTCCATTCCATTCCATTCCATTTGGGTTGATTCCATTCCATTCCATTCCATTCCATTCCATTCCATTACAATGCATTTGGGTTCATTCCATTCCATTTAATTCCATTCCATTCCATTCCATGGCATTCCATTCCATTCCATTCCATAGCATCCCGTTCCATTCCATTTTTTTCCATTCGGGTTGATTCCTTTCCATTCCATTCCATTCCATTCGGGTTGATTCCATTCCATTCCATTCCATTTCATGCCATTCCATTGGGGTTGATTACATTCCATTCCCTTCCATTCCATTCCATTCCATTCCATTCGGGTCGACTCCATTTCACTCAATTTCATTCCATTCTATTCCATTCCATTGCATTCCATTTCATTCCATTCGGGTAGATTCCTTTCTATTCCATTCCAATCCGTTCCACTGCATTCCACTTGATTCCATTCCATTCCATTCCATTCCATTCCATGCGGGTTGATTCCATTCCGTTCCATTCCATTCCATTGCATTCCATTCCACTCCATTCCATTCCATTGCATTCCATTCCACTCCATTCCGTTCTATTGCATTCCATTCTATTCCATTTCATTCCATTCGGGTTGATTCCATTCCATTCCATTCCATTCCATTCCATTCCATTTCATTCCATTCCATTGATGTTGATTCCATTCCATTCCATTCCGTTGCATTCCTTTCCATTCCATTTGGATTGACTCCATTCCATTCCATTTCATTACATTCTATTCCATTCCATTCCGGTTGATTCCATTCCATTCCATTCCAGTCCATTCCATTCCATTCCATTCCTTTCTATTCCATTCCATTCCTTTTGATTCCATTCCATTCCATTCTATTTCATTCCATTCCATTCTATTCGCGTTGATTCCATTCCATTCCATTCCATTCATTTCCTGTTGATTCCATTGCACTCCATTCCATTCCATTCTATTCCATTCCATTGCATTCCATTTGGGTTGATTCCATTCCATTCCATTCCATTCCATTCCATTCCATTCCATTGCAATGCATTCGGGTTCGTTCCATTCCATTTAATTCCATTCCATTCCATTCCATGGCATTCCATTCCATTGCATTCCATAGCATCCCGTTCCATTCCATTCCATTCCATTCGGGTTGATTCCATTCCATTCCATTCCATTCCATTCCATTCCATTTCATGCCATTCCATTGGGGTTGATTCCATTCCATTCCCTTCCATTCCATTCCATTCCATTTCATTCGGGATGACTCCATTTCATGCCATTTCATTCCATTCTATTACATTCCATTGCATTCCATTTCATTCCATTCGAGTAGATTCCTTTCTATTTCATTCCAATCCGTTCCACTGCATTCCGCTTGATTCCATTCCATTCCATTCCATTCCATTTGGGTTAATTCCATTCCATTCCATTCCATTCCATTCGGTTGCTTCCATTCCATTCCAGAACATTCCATTCCATTGTATTCCAATCCTTTCCATTCTGGTTGATTGCATTCCATTCCATTCCAGAACATTCCATTCCATTCCATTCCATTCCTTTCCATTCCGGTTGATTCCATTCCATTCCATTCCAATCCATTCCATTCCATTCCATTCGGGTTGATTCCATTCCATTCCATTCCATACCATTCCATTCCATACGGGTTGATTCCATTCCATTCCATTCCATTCCATTCCGGTTGATTCCATTCCATTGCATTCCACTCCATTCCATTCCATTCCATACCGATTGATTCCATTCCATTCCATTCCATTCCATTCCATCCCATTCCACTCTTGTTGATTCAATTCCATTCCTTACCATTCCTTTCCATTCCATTCCATTCCACTGCATTCCATTACATGCCATTCAATTTCATTCCATTCTGGTGGATTCCATTCCATTCCATTCCTTTCAGGAT
This sequence comes from Pan troglodytes, assembly GCF_028858775.2. Taxonomy (NCBI): domain Eukaryota; kingdom Metazoa; phylum Chordata; class Mammalia; order Primates; family Hominidae; genus Pan; species Pan troglodytes. The sequence goes on along the minus strand of NC_072416.2, from coordinate 37,996,068 downwards.
GAATCCATTCCATTCCATTCCATTCCATTCGCGTTGATTCCATTCCATTCCATTCCATTCCATTCCATTCCACTCCATTCCATTCGGGTTGATTCCATTCCATTTCATTCCATTCCATTCCATTCCATTCTATTCCTTTCCATTCTATTCCATTCCAAGCCATTCGGGTTGATTCCATTCCATTCCATTCCATTCCATTCCATTCCATTCCATTCTATTCCATTCCACTCCTGTTGATTCCATTCCATTCCATTCCATTCCGTTCCATTCCATTTCATTGCATTCCATTCCATTCCATTCGGGTTTATTTCATTCCATTCCATTCCATACCATTCCCTTCCATTCCATTCCATTCGGATTGATTCCATTCCATTCCATTCCATTCCATTCCATTCCATTTCATTCCATTGCTTTCCATTCCATTCCATTCGGGTTGATTCCATTCCATTCCATTCAATTCCATTCTATTCCATTCCATTGCATTCCATTCCTTTCCATTCCATTCCTTTCGGGTTGATTCCATTCCATTTCATTCCATTCCATTCCATTCCATTCCATTCCATTCCATTCCATTCTATTCCATTCCATGCCATTCGGGTTGATTCCATTCCATTCCATTCCATTCCATTCTATTCCATTCCATGCCATTCGGGTTGATTCCATTCCATTCCATTCCATTCCATTCCATTCCATTCCATTCCATTCTATTCCATTCCATTACTGTTGATTCCATTCCATTCCATTCCATTCCGTTCCATTCCACTCCATTGCTTTCCATTCCATTCCATTCGGGTTTATTCCATTCCATTCCATTCCATACCATTCCATTCCATTCTGGTTGATTCCATTCCATTCCATTCGATTCCATTCCATTGGAATCCATTCCATTCGAGTTGACTCCGTTCCATTCCATTTCATTCCATTACATTCCATTCCGTTCCATTCTATTCCATTCCATTGCATTCCATTTCATTCCATTCGGGTAGATTCCTTTCTATTCCATTCCAATCCATTCCATTTCATTCTGGTTGATTGCATTCCATTCCATTCCATTCCTTTCCACTCCATTCCAATCCATTCCATTTGGGTTAATTCCATTCCATTCCATTGCATTCCATTCCATTTGGGTTGATTGCATTCCATTCCATTCCATTCCATTCGGTTGCTTCCATTCCATTCCAGAACATTCCATTCCATTCCATTCCCGTTGATTCCATTCCATTCCATTCCATTCCATTCCATTTCATTCCATTCTATTCCATTCCGTTCCTTTTGATTCCATTCCATTCCTTTCCATTACTTTCTATTCCATTCCATTCGGTTTGATTCCATTCCATTCCATTCCATTCCATTCCATTTCATTCCATCCTATTCCATTCCATTCTACTCCATTAGTGTTAATTCCATTCAATTCCATTCCATTCCATTCCATTCCATTTGGGTTGATTCCATTCCATTCCATTCTATTCCATTCCATTCCATTCTATTCGCGTTGATTCCATTCCATCCCATACCATTCCATTCCATCCCATTCCATTCCATTCCATTCGGGTTGATTCCATTCCATTCCATTCCATTCCATGCCATTCCATTCCATTCCATTTGGGTTGATTCCATTCCATTCCATTCCACTCCATTCCATTTCATTCGGGTTGATTCCATTTCATTCCATTCCATTCTATTCCATTCCATTCGTGTTGATTTCATTCCATTCCATTCCATACCGTTCCATTCCATTGCATTGCATTCCATTTTATTCCATTCGGGTTTATTCCATTCCATTCCATCCCATAGCATTCCATTCCATTCTGGTTGATTCCATTCCATTCCATTCGATTCCATTCCATTAGAATCCGTTCCATTCTAGTTGACTCCGTTCCATTCATTTTCTTTCCATTGTATTCCATTCCATTGCATTCCATTTCATTCCATTCGTGTAGATTCCTTTCTATTCCATTCCAATCCATTCCATTCCATTCTGGTTGATTGCATTCCATTCCATTCCATTCCATTCCATTCCATTCCATTTGGGTTAATTCCATTCCATTCCATTCCATTCCATTCCATATGAGTTGATTCCATTCCATTCCATTCCATTCGGTTGCTTCCATTCCATTCCAGAACATTCCATTCCATTCCATTCCGGTTGATTCCATTCCATTCCATTCCATTCCATTACACTCCATTCTATTCCATTCCATTGCTTTTGATTCTATTCCATTCCATTCCATTACTTTCTATTCCATTCCGTTCAGTTTGATTCCATTCCATTCCATTCCATTCCATTCCATTCCATTCCATTCCATTTCATTCCATCCTATTCCATTCCATTCTATTCCATTCGGGTTAATTCCATTCAATTCCATTCCCTTCCATTCCATTCCATTCTGGTTGATTCCATTCCATTCCATTCCATTCCTTTCTATTCCGTTCCATTCCATTCCATTTGAGTTGATTCCATTCCATTCCATTCCATTCCACTCCATTCCATTGCATTCTGGTTGATTCCATTCCATTCCATTCCATTCCATTACAATGCATTTGGGTTCATTCCATTCCACTTAATTCCATTCCATTCCATTCCATGGCATTCCATTCCATTCCATTCCATAGCATCCCGTTCCATTCCATTTCATTACATTCGGGTTGATTCTTTTCCATTCCATTCCATTCCATTCGGGTTCATTCCATTCCATTCCATTCCATTCCATTCCATTTCATGCCATTCCATTGGGGTTGATTCTATTCCATTCCCTTCCATTCCATTCCATTCCAATCCTTTCGCGTCGACTCCATTTCACTCCATCTCATTCCCTTCTATTCCATTCCTTTGCATTCAATTTCATTCCGTTCGGGTAGATTCCTTTCTATTCCATTCCAACCCTTCCACTCCTTTCTGCTTGATTCCATTCCATTCCATTCCATTTGGGTAAATTCCATTCCATTCCATTCCATTTGGGTTGATTCCATTCCATTCCATTCCATTCCATTCGGTTGCTTCCATTCCATTCCAGAACATTCCATTCCATTCCATTCCAATCCTTTCCATTCCGGTTGATTCCATTCCATTCCATTGCAGAACATTCCTTTCCATTACATTCCATTCCTTTCCATTCCGGTTGATTCCATTCCATTCCATTCCAATCCATTCCATTCCATTCCATTCGGGTTGATTCCATTCCATTCCATTCCACTCCATTCCATTCCATTCCATTCCGATTGATTCCATTCCATTCCATTCCATTCCACTGTGGTTGATTCAATTCCATTCCTTTCCATTCCATTCCATTCCACTGTACTCCATTACATTCCATTCAATTTCATTCCATTCTGGTTGATTCCATTCCATTCCATTGCATTCCATTCCATTCCATTCCATTCCGTTCAGGATGAATCCATTCCATTCCATTCCATTCCATTCCATTCGCGTTGATTCCATTCCGTTCCATTCCATTCCATTCCATTGCATTCCATTCCATTCCATTCCATTCTGGTTGATTCCATTCCATTTCATTCCATTCCATTCCATTCCGTTCCATTCCATTCCATTCCATTCGGGTTGATTCCATTCCATTCCATTCCATTCCATTACATTCCATTACATTCTATTCCATTCCATTCGTGTTGATTCCATTCCATTCCATTCCATTCCGTTGCATTCCATTCCATTGCATTCCATTCCATTCCATTCGGGTTTATTCCATTCCATTCCATTCCATACCATTCCATTCCATTCTGGTTGATTCCATTCCATTCCATTCGATCCCATTCCATTGGAATCCATTCCATTCTAGTTGACTCCGTTCCATTCCTTTTCATTCCATTCTATTCCATTCCATTGCATTCCATTTCATTCAATTCGGGTAGATTACTTTCTATTCCATTCCAATCCATTCCATTCCATTCTGGTTGATTGCATTCCATTCCATTCCATTCCATTCCATTCCATTCCATTCCATTCCATTTGGGTTGATTCCATTCCATTCCATTCCATTCCATTCGGTTGCTTCCATTCCATTCCAGAACAATCCATTCCATTCCATTCAGGTTGATTCCATTCCATTCCATTCCATTCCATTCCATTCCATTCCATTCCATTTCATTCTATTCTATTCCATTCCATTATTCTTGATTCCATTCCATTCCATTCCATTTCATTCCATCCTATTCCATTCCATTCTATTCCATTCGGGTTAATTCCATTCAATTCCATTCCATTCCATTCCATTCCTTTCTGGTTGATTCCATTCCATTCCATTCCATTCCATTCCATTCCATTCCGTTCCATTCCATTTCAGTTGATTCCATTCCATTCCATTCCATTCCACTCCATTCCATTGCATTCTGGTTGATTCCATTCCATTCCATTCCATTCCTTTCCTGTTGATTCCATTGCACTCCATTCCATTCCATTCCATGGCATTCCATTCCATTCCATTCCATTGCACTCCATTCCATTCCATATCATTCCTTTCGGGTTGATTCTTTTCCATTCCATTCCATTCCATTCCATGCGGGTTGATTCGATTCCGTTCCATTCCATTCCATTGCATTCCATTCCACTCCTTTCCATTCCATTGCATTCCATTCTATTCCATTTCATTCCATTCGTGTTGATTCCATTCCATTCCATTCCATTCCATTCCATTCCATTCCGGTTGATTCCATTCCATTCCATTCCAGTCCATTCCATTCCATTCTATTCCATTCCATTCCTTTTGATTCCATTAAATTCCATTCCATTCTATTCCATTCCATTCCATTCTGTTCGCGTTGATTCCATTCCATTCCATTCCATTCCTTTCCTGTTGATTCCATTGCACTCCATTCCATTCCATTCCATTCCATTCCATTCCATTCCATTTGGGTTGATTCCATTCCATTCCATTCCATTCTATTCCATTCCATTACAATGCATTTGGGTTCATTCCATTCCATTTAATTCCATTCCATTCCATTCCATGGCATTCCATTCCATTCCATTCCATAGCATCCCGTTCCATTCCATTTTTTTCCATTCGGGTTGATTCCTTTCCATTCCATTCCATTCCATTCGGGTTGATTCCATTCCATTCCATTCCATTTCATGCCATTCCATTGGGGTTGATTCCATTCCATTCCCTTCCATTCCATTCCATTCCAATCCATTCGGGTTGACTACATTTCATTCCATTTCATTCCATTCGATTCCATTCCATTGCATTCCATTTCATTCCATTCGGGAAATTCCTTTCTATTCCATTCCAGTCCGTTCCACTTCATTCCGCTTGATTCCAATCCACTCCATTTGGGTTAATTCCATTCAATTCCATTCCATTCCATTTGGTTGCTTCCATTCCATTCCAGAACATTCCATTCCATTCCATTCCAATCCTTTCCATTGCGGTTGATTCCATTCCATTCCATTCCAGAACATTCCATTCAATTCCATTCCATTCCTTTCCATTCCGGTTGATTCCATTCCATTCCAGTCCAATCCAGTCCATTCTATTCCATTCGGGTTGATTCCATTCCATTCCATTCCATACCATTCCATTCCATACGGGTTGATTCCATTCCATTACATTCCATTGGGGTTGATTCCATTCCATTCCATTCCACTCCATTCCATTCCATTCCATACCGATTGATTCCATTCCATTCCATTCCATTCCACTCTGGTTGATTCAATTCCATTCCTTTCCATTCCTTTCCATTCAATTCCATTCCACTGCATTCCATTACATTCCATTCAATTTCATTCCATTCTGGTTGATTCCATTCCATTCCATAGCATTCCATTCCATTCCATTCCATTACGTTCAGGATGAATCCATTCCATTCCATTCCATTCCATTCCATTCCATTCGCGTTGATTCCATTCCATTCCATTCCATTCCATTCCATTCGCGTTGATTCCATTCCATTCCATTGTATTCCATTCCATTCCATTGCATTCCATTCCATTCCGTTCCATTCCACTCGGGTTGATTCCATTCCATTTCATTCCATTCCATTCCGTTCCATTCTATTCCATTGCATGCCATTCGGGTTAATTCCATTCCATTCCATGCCATTCCATTCCATTCCATTCGTGTTGATTCCATTCCATTCCATTCCATTCCGTTCCATTCCATTCCATTGCATTCCATTCCATTCCATTCGAGTTTATTCCATTCTATTCCATTCCATACCATTCCATTCCATTCTGGTTGATTCCATTCCATTCCATTCGATTCCATTCCATTGGAATCCATTCCATTCGAGTTGACTACGTTCCATTCCATTTCATTCCATTCTATTCCATTCCATTGCATTACATTTCATTCCATTCGGGTAGATTCCTTTCTATTCCATTCGAATCCATTCCATTCCATTGTGGTTGATTGCATTCCATTCCATTCCATTCCTTTCCACTCCATTCCATTCCATTCCATTTGGGTTAATTCCATTCCATTCCATTCCATTCCATTCCATTTGGTTTGATTCCATTCCATTCCATTCCATTCGGTTGCTTCCATTCCATTCCAGAACGTTCCATTCCATTCCATTCCGGTTGATTCCATTCCATTCCATTCCATTTCATTCCATTCTATTCCATTCCATTCCTTTTGATTCCATTCCATTCCATTCCATTACTTTCTATTCCATTCCATTCGGTTTGATTCCATTCCATTCCATTCCATTCCATTCCATTTCATTCCATCCTATTCCATTCCATTCTATTCCATTCGGGTTAATTCCATGCAATTCCATTCCATTCCATTCCATTCCATTCTGGTTGATTCCATTCCATTCCATTCTATTCCATTCCATTCCATTCTATTCCCGTTGATTCCATTCCATCGCATTCCATTCCATTCCATCCCATTCCATTCCATTCCATTCGGGTTGATTCCATTCCATTCCATTCCATTCCATTCCATTCCATTCCATTCCATTTGGATTGATTCCATTCCATTCCATTCCACTCCATTCCATTTCATTCGCGTTGATTCATTCCATTCCATTCCATTCCATTCCATTCCATTCTATTCCATTCCATTCGGGTTGATTCCATTCCATTCCATTCCATTCCATTCCATTCCATTCCATTCCATTCCATTTGGGTTGATTCCATTCCATTTCATTCCATTCTATTCCATTCCATTCGTGTTGATTCCATTCCATTCCATTCCATTCCGTTCCATTTCATTCCATTGCATTACATTCCATTCCATTCGGTTTGATTCCATTCCATTCCATTCCATTCCATTTCATTGCATGTTATTCCATTCCATTCTATTCCATTCGGGTTAATTCCATTCAATGCCGTTCAATTCCATTCCATTCCATTCCATTCTGGTTGATTCCATTCCATTCCATTCTATTCCATTCCATTCCATTCTATTCTCGTTGATTCCATTCCATCCCATTCCATTGCATTCCATTCCATTCCATTCCATTCCATTCCATTCCATTCAATTCCATTCCATTTGGGTTGATTCCATTCTATTCCATTGCATTCCACTCCATTTCATTGCATTCTGGTTGATTCCATTCCATTCCATTCCATTTCATTCCGTTCCATTCCATTCCATTGCATTCCATTCCATTCCATTTCATTCCTTTCGGGTTGATTCCTTTCCTTTCCATTCCATTCCATTCCATGCGGGTTGATTCCATTCCGTTCCATTCCATTCCATTGCATTCCATTCCACTCCATTCCATTCCATTGCATTCCATTCTATTCCACTTCATTCCATTCGGGTTGATTCCATTCCATTCCATTCCATTGCATTCCATTCCATTCCATTCAGATTGACTCCATTCCATTCCATTTCATTAAATTCTATTCCATTCCATTCCATTCCATTCCATTCCATTCCATTCCGGTTGATTCCATTCCATTCCATTCCAGTCCACTCCATTCCATTCCATTCCATTCTATTCCATTCCATTCCTTTTGATTCCATTCCATTCCATTCCATTCTATTTCATTCCATTCCATTCTATTTGCGTTGATTCCATTCCATTCCATTCCATTCCATTCCATATCATTCCTTTCCTGTTGATTCCATTGCACTCCATTCCATTCCATTCCATTCCATTCCATTCCATTTGGGTTGATTCCATTCCATTCCATTCCATTCCATTCCATTACATTACAATACATTCGGGTTCATTCCATTCCATTTAATTCCATTCCATTCCATTCCATGGCATTCCATTCCATTCCATTCCATAGCATCCCGTTCCATTCCATTTCATTCCATTCGGGTTGATTCCTTTCCATTCCATTCCATTCCTTTCGGGTTGATTCCATTCCATTCCATTCCGTTCCATTCCATTCCATTTCATGCCATTCAATTGGGGTTGATTCCATTCCATTCCCTTCCATTCCATTCCATTCCATTCCATTCGGGTTGACTCCATTTCATTCCATTTCATTCCATTCTATTCCATTCCATTCCATTCCATTCCATTTGGGTTAATTCCATTCCATTCCATTCCATTTGGGTTGATTCCATTCCATTCCATTCCATTCCATTCTGTTGCTTCCATTCCATTCCAGAACATTCCATTCCATTCCATTCCAATCCTTTCCATTCCGGTTGATTTCATCCCATTCCATTCCAGAACATTCCATTCCATTCCATTCCATTCCTTTCCATTCCGGTTGATTCCACTCCATTCCATTCCAATCCATTCCATTCCATTCCATTCGGGTTGATTCCATTCCATTCCATTCCATACCATTCCATTCCATACGGGTTGATTCCATTCCATTACATTCCATCTCATTCGGGTTGATTCCATTCCATTCCATTCCACTCCATTCCATTCCATTCCATTTGGGTTAATTCCATTCCATTCCATTCCATTCCATTTGGGTTGATTCCATTCCATTCCATTCCATTCCATTTCATTCCATACTATTCCATTCCATTCCTTTTGATTCCATTCCATTCCATTCCTTTGATTCCATTCCATTCCATTCCATTACTTTCTATTCCATTCCGTTCGGTTTGATTCCATTGCATTGCATTCCATTCCATTCCATTCCATTTCATTCCATCCTATTCCATTCCATTCTTTTACATTCCGGTTAATTCCATTCAATTCCATTGCATTCCATTCCATTCCATTCTGGTTGATTCCATTCCATTCCATTCTATTCCATTCCATTCCATTCTATTCGCGTTGATTCCATTCCATGCCATTCCATTCCATTCCATCCCATTCCATTCCATTCCATTCGGGTTGATTCCATTCCATTCCATTCCATTCCATTCCATTCCATTCCATTCCAGTTGATTCCATTCCATTCCATTCCATTCCATTCCACTCCATTCCATTGCATTCGGGTTGATTCCATTCCATTCCATTCCATTTCATTGCATTCCATTCCATTCCATTCCATGGCATTCCATTCCATTCCATTTCATTCCTTTTGGGTTCATTCCTTTCCATTCCATTCCATTCCATTCCATGTGGGTTGATTCCATTCCGTTCCATTCCATTCCATTGCATTCCATTCCACTCCATTCCATTCCATTGCATTCCATTCTATTCCATTTCATTCCATTCGGAATGATTCCATTCCATTCCATTCCATTCCATTCCATTTCATTCCATTCCATTGATGTTGATTCCATTCCATTCCATGCCATTGCATTCCATTCCATTCCATTCGGATTGACTCCATTCCATTCCATTTGATTACATTCTATTCCATTCCATTCCGGTTGATTCCATTCCATTCCATTCCAGTCCATTCCATTCCATTCCATTCCACTCCATTCCATTCTATTCCATTCCATTACTTTTGATTCCATTCCATTCCATTCCATTCCATTCCATTCTATTCCATTTCATTCCATTCTATTCGCGTTGATTCCATTCCATTCCATTCCATTCCATTCCTTTCCTGTTGATTCCATGGCACTCCATTCCATTCCATTCCATTCCATTCCATTTGGGTTCATTCCATTGAATTCCATTCCATTCCATTACAATGCATTCGGGTTTATTCCATTCCATTTAATTCCATTCCATTCCATTCCATGGCATTCCATTCCATTCCATTCCATAGCATCCCGTTCCATTCCATTTCATTCCATTCGGGTTGATTCCTTTCCATTCCATTCCATTCCATTCGGGTTGATTCCATTCCATTCCATTCCATTCCATTTCATGCCATTCCATTGGGGTTGATTCCATTCCATTCCCTTCCATTCCATTCCATTCCATTCCATTCCATTCGGGTTGACTCCATTTCATTCCATTTCATTCCATTCTATTCCATTCCATTCCATTCCATTCGGGTTGATTCCATTCCATTCCATTCCATTCCATTCCATTACATTACAATACATTTGGGTTCATTCCATTCCATTTAATTCCATTCCATTCCATTCCATGGCATTCCATTCCATTCCATTCCATAGCATCCCGTTCCATTCCATTTCATTCCATTCGGGTTGATTCCTTTCCATTCCATTCCATTCCATTCGGGTTGATTCCATTCCATTCCATTCCATTCCATTTCATGCCATTCCATTGGGGTTGATTCCATTCCATTCCCTTCCATTCCATTCCATTCCATTCCATTCCATTCGGGTTGACTCCATTTCATTCCATTTCATTCCATTCTATTCCATTCCATTCCATTCCATTCGGGTTGATTCCATTCCATTCCATTCCATTCCATTCCATTACATTACAATACATTTGGGTTCATTCCATTCCATTTAATTCCATTCCATTCCATTCCATGGCATTCCATTCCATTCCATTCCATAGCATCCCGTTCCATTCCATTTCATTCCATTCGGGTTGATTCCTTTCCATTCCATTCCATTCCTTTCGGGTTGATTCCATTCCATTCCATTCCGTTCCATTCCATTCCATTTCATGCCATTCAATTGGGGTTGATTCCATTCCATTCCCTTCCATTCCATTCCATTCCATTCCATTCGGGTTGACTCCATTTCATTCCATTTCATTCCATTCTATTCCATTCCATTCCATTCCATTCCATTTGGGTTAATTCCATTCCATTCCATTCCATTTGGGTTGATTCCATTCCATTCCATTCCATTCCATTCTGTTGCTTCCATTCCATTCCAGAACATTCCATTCCATTCCATTCCAATCCTTTCCATTCCGGTTGATTTCATCCCATTCCATTCCAGAACATTCCATTCCATTCCATTCCATTCCTTTCCATTCCGGTTGATTCCACTCCATTCCATTCCAATCCATTCCATTCCATTCCATTCGGGTTGATTCCATTCCATTCCATTCCATACCATTCCATTCCATACGGGTTGATTCCATTCCATTACATTCCATCTCATTCGGGTTGATTCCATTCCATTCCATTCCACTCCATTCCATTCCATTCCATTTGGGTTAATTCCATTCCATTCCATTCCATTCCATTTGGGTTGATTCCATTCCATTCCATTCCATTCCATTTCATTCCATACTATTCCATTCCATTCCTTTTGATTCCATTCCATTCCATTCCTTTGATTCCATTCCATTCCATTCCATTACTTTCTATTCCATTCCGTTCGGTTTGATTCCATTGCATTGCATTCCATTCCATTCCATTCCATTTCATTCCATCCTATTCCATTCCATTCTTTTACATTCCGGTTAATTCCATTCAATTCCATTGCATTCCATTCCATTCCATTCTGGTTGATTCCATTCCATTCCATTCTATTCCATTCCATTCCATTCTATTCGCGTTGATTCCATTCCATGCCATTCCATTCCATTCCATCCCATTCCATTCCATTCCATTCGGGTTGATTCCATTCCATTCCATTCCATTCCATTCCATTCCATTCCATTCCATTCCAGTTGATTCCATTCCATTCCATTCCATTCCATTCCACTCCATTCCATTGCATTCGGGTTGATTCCATTCCATTCCATTCCATTTCATTGCATTCCATTCCATTCCATTCCATGGCATTCCATTCCATTCCATTTCATTCCTTTTGGGTTCATTCCTTTCCATTCCATTCCATTCCATTCCATGTGGGTTGATTCCATTCCGTTCCATTCCATTCCATTGCATTCCATTCCACTCCATTCCATTCCATTGCATTCCATTCTATTCCATTTCATTCCATTCGGAATGATTCCATTCCATTCCATTCCATTCCATTCCATTTCATTCCATTCCATTGATGTTGATTCCATTCCATTCCATGCCATTGCATTCCATTCCATTCCATTCGGATTGACTCCATTCCATTCCATTTGATTACATTCTATTCCATTCCATTCCGGTTGATTCCATTCCATTCCATTCCAGTCCATTCCATTCCATTCCATTCCACTCCATTCCATTCTATTCCATTCCATTACTTTTGATTCCATTCCATTCCATTCCATTCCATTCCATTCTATTCCATTTCATTCCATTCTATTCGCGTTGATTCCATTCCATTCCATTCCATTCCATTCCTTTCCTGTTGATTCCATGGCACTCCATTCCATTCCATTCCATTCCATTCCATTTGGGTTCATTCCATTGAATTCCATTCCATTCCATTACAATGCATTCGGGTTTATTCCATTCCATTTAATTCCATTCCATTCCATTCCATGGCATTCCATTCCATTCCATTCCATAGCATCCCGTTCCATTCCATTTCATTCCATTCGGGTTGATTCCTTTCCATTCCATTCCATTCCATTCGGGTTGATTCCATTCCATTCCATTCCATTCCATTTCATGCCATTCCATTGGGGTTGATTCCATTCCATTCCCTTCCATTCCATTCCATTCCATTCCATTCCATTCGGGTTGACTCCATTTCATTCCATTTCATTCCATTCTATTCCATTCCATTCCATTCCATTCGGGTTGATTCCATTCCATTCCATTCCATTCCATTCCATTACATTACAATACATTTGGGTTCATTCCATTCCATTTAATTCCATTCCATTCCATTCCATGGCATTCCATTCCATTCCATTCCATAGCATCCCGTTCCATTCCATTTCATTCCATTCGGGTTGATTCCTTTCCATTCCATTCCATTCCATTCGGGTTGATTCCATTCCATTCCATTCCATTCCATTTCATGCCATTCCATTGGGGTTGATTCCATTCCATTCCCTTCCATTCCATTCCATTCCATTCCATTCCATTCGGGTTGACTCCATTTCATTCCATTTCATTCCATTCTATTCCATTCCATTCCATTCCATTCGGGTTGATTCCATTCCATTCCATTCCATTCCATTCCATTACATTACAATACATTTGGGTTCATTCCATTCCATTTAATTCCATTCCATTCCATTCCATGGCATTCCATTCCATTCCATTCCATAGCATCCCGTTCCATTCCATTTCATTCCATTCGGGTTGATTCCTTTCCATTCCATTCCATTCCTTTCGGGTTGATTCCATTCCATTCCATTCCGTTCCATTCCATTCCATTTCATGCCATTCAATTGGGGTTGATTCCATTCCATTCCCTTCCATTCCATTCCATTCCATTCAATTCGGGTTGACTCCATTTCATTCCATTTCATTCCATTCTATTCCATTCCATTCCATTCCATTCCATTTGGGTTAATTCCATTCCATTCCATTCCATTTGGGTTGATTCCATTCCATTCCATTCCATTCCATTCTGTTGCTTCCATTCCATTCCAGAACATTCCATTCCATTCCATTCCAATCCTTTCCATTCCGGTTGATTTCATTCCATTCCATTCCAGAACATTCCATTCCATTCCATTCCATTCCTTTCCATTCCGGTTGATTCCACTCCATTCCATTCCAATCCATTCCATTCCATTCCATTCGGGTTGATTCCATTCCATTCCATTCCATACCATTCCATTCCATACGGGTTGATTCCATTCCATTACATTCCATCTCATTCGGGTTGATTCCATTCCATTCCATTCCACTCCATTCCATTCCATTCCATTTGGGTTAATTCCATTCCATTCCATTCCATTCCATTTGGGTTGATTCCATTCCATTCCATTCCATTCCATTTCATTCCATACTATTCCATTCCATTCCTTTTGATTCCATTCCATTCCATTCCTTTGATTCCATTCCATTCCATTCCATTACTTTCTATTCCATTCCGTTCGGTTTGATTCCATTGCATTGCATTCCATTCCATTCCATTCCATTTCATTCCATCCTATTCCATTCCATTCTTTTACATTCCGGTTAATTCCATTCAATTCCATTGCATTCCATTCCATTCCATTCTGGTTGATTCCATTCCATTCCATTCTATTCCATTCCATTCCATTCTATTCGCGTTGATTCCATTCCATGCCATTCCATTCCATTCCATCCCATTCCATTCCATTCCATTCGGGTTGATTCCATTCCATTCCATTCCATTCCATTCCATTCCATTCCAGTTGATTCCATTCCATTCCATTCCATTCCATTCCACTCCATTCCATTGCATTCGGGTTGATTCCATTCCATTCCATTCCATTTCATTGCATTCCATTCCATTCCATTCCATGGCATTCCATTCCATTCCATTTCATTCCTTTTGGGTTCATTCCTTTCCATTCCATTCCATTCCATTCCATGTGGGTTGATTCCATTCCGTTCCATTCCATTCCATTGCATTCCATTCCACTCCATTCCATTCCATTGCATTCCATTCTATTCCATTTCATTCCATTCGGAATGATTCCATTCCATTCCATTCCATTCCATTCCATTTCATTCCATTCCATTGATGTTGATTCCATTCCATTCCATGCCATTGCATTCCATTCCATTCCATTCGGATTGACTCCATTCCATTCCATTTGATTACATTCTATTCCATTCCATTCCGGTTGATTCCATTCCATTCCATTCCAGTCCATTCCATTCCATTCCATTCCACTCCATTCCATTCTATTCCATTCCATTACTTTTGATTCCATTCCATTCCATTCCATTCCATTCCATTCTATTCCATTCCATTCCATTCTATTCGCGTTGATTCCATTCCATTCCATTCCATTCCATTCCTTTCCTGTTGATTCCATGGCACTCCATTCCATTCCATTCCATTCCATTCCATTTGGGTTCATTCCATTGAATTCCATTCCATTCCATTACAATGCATTCGGGTTTATTCCATTCCATTTAATTCCATTCCATTCCATTCCATGGCATTCCATTCCATTCCATTCCATAGCATCCCGTTCCATTCCATTTCATTCCATTCGGGTTGATTCCTTTCCATTCCATTCCATTCCATTCGGGTTGATTCCATTCCATTCCATTCCATTCCATTTCATGCCATTCCATTGGGGTTGATTCCATTCCATTCCCTTCCATTCCATTCCATTCCATTCGGGTTGACTCCATTTCATTCCATTCTATTCCATTCCATTGCATTCCATTTCATTCCATTCGGGTAGATTCCTTTCTATTCCATTCCAATCCGTTCCACTAAATTTCGCTTGATTCCATTCCATTCCATTCCATTCCATTCCATTCCATTCCATTCCATTTGGGTTAATTCCATTCCATTCCATTCCATTTGGGTTGATTCCATTCCATTCCATTCCATTCCATTCGGTTGATTCCATTCCATTCCAGAACATTCCATTCCATTCCAATCCTTTCCATTCCGGTTGATTCCATTCCATTCCATTCCTGAACATTCCATTCCATTCCTTTCCATTCCGGTTGATTACATTCCATTCCATTCCAATCCATTCCATTCCATTCCATTCGGGTTGATTCCATTCCATTCCATTCCATACCATTCCATTCCATACGGGTTGATTCCATTCCATTCCATTCCATTCCATTCCGGTTGATTCCATTCCATTCCATTCCACTCCATTCCACTCCATTGCATTCTGATTGTTTCCATTCCATTCCATTCCATTCCATTCCACTCTGTTTGATTCAATTCCATTCCTTTCCATTCCTTTCCATTCCATTCCATTCCATTGTATTCCGTTACATTCCATTCAATTTCATTCCATTCTGGTTAATTCCATTCCATTCCATTGCATTCCATTCCATTCCATTCCATTCCGTTCAGGATGAATCCATTCCATTCCATTCCATTCCATTCCATTCCATTCGCGTTGATTCCATTCCATTCCATTCCATTCCATTGCATTCCATTCCATTCCATTCCATTCCATTCCATTCCATTCCATTCCATTCCATTCCATTCGGGTTGATTCCATTCCATTTCATTCCATTCCATTCCATTCCATTCTATTCCTTTCCATTCTATTCCATTCCAAGCCATTCGGGTTGATTCCATTCCATTCCATTCCATTCCATTCCATTCCATTCCATTCCATTCTATTCCATTCCACTCCTGTTGATTCCATTCAATTCCATTCCATTCCGTTCCATTCCATTTCATTGCATTCCATTCCATTCCATTCGGGTTTATTTCATTCCATTCCATTCCATACCATTCCATTCCATTCCATTCCATTCGGATTGATTCCATTCCATTCCATTCCATTCCATTCCATTCCATTTCATTCCATTGCTTTCCATTCCATTCCATTCGGGTTGATTCCATTCCATTCCATTCAATTCCATTCTATTCCATTCCATTGCATTCCATTCCTTTCCATTCCATTCCTTTCGGGTTGATTCCATTCCATTTCATTCCATTCCATTCCATTCCATTCCATTCCATTCCATTCCATTCCATTCCATTCTATTCCATTCCATGCCATTCGGGTTGATTCCATTCCATTCCATTCCATTCCATTCTATTCCATTCCATGCCATTCGGGTTGATTCCATTCCATTCCATTCCATTCCATTCCATTCCATTCCATTCCATTCTATTCCATTCCATTACTGTTGATTCCATTCCATTCCATTCCATTCCGTTCCATTCCACTCCATTGCTTTCCATTCCATTCCATTCGGGTTTATTCCATTCCATTCCATTCCATACCATTCCATTCCATTCTGGTTGATTCCATTCCATTCCATTCGATTCCATTCCATTGGAATCCGTTCCATTCGAGTTGACTCCGTTCCATTCCATTTCATTCCATTACATTCCATTCCGTTCCATTCTATTCCATTCCATTGCATTCCATTTCATTCCATTTGGGTAGATTCCTTTCTATTCCATTCCAATCCATTCCATTTCATTCTGGTTGATTGCATTCCATTCCATTCCATTCCTTTCCACTCCATTCCAATCCATTCCATTTGGGTTAATTCCATTCCATTCCATTGCATTCCATTCCATTTGGGTTGATTGCATTCCATTCCATTCCATTCCATTCGGTTGCTTCCATTCCATTCCAGAACATTCCATTCCATTCCATTCCCGTTGATTCCATTCCATTCCATTCCATTCCATTCCATTTCATTCCATTCTATTCCATTCCGTTCCTTTTGATTCCATTCCATTCCTTTCCATTACTTTCTATTCCATTCCATTCGGTTTGATTCCATTCCATTCCATTCCATTCCATTCCATTCCATTTCATTCCATCCTATTCCATTCCATTCTACTCCATTAGTGTTAATTCCATTCAATTCCATTCCATTCCATTCCATTCCATTTGGGTTGATTCCATTCCATTCCATTCTATTCCATTCCATTCCATTCTATTCGCGTTGATTCCATTCCATCCCATTCCATTCCATTCCATCCCATTCCATTCCATTCCATTCGGGTTGATTCCATTCCATTCCATTCCATTCCATGCCATTCCATTCCATTCCATTTGGGTTGATTCCATTCCATTCCATTCCACTCCATTCCATTTCATTCGGGTTGATTCCATTTCATTCCATTCCATTCCATTCCATTCTATTCCATTCCATTCGTGTTGATTTCATTCCATTCCATTCCATACCGTTCCATTCCATTGCATTGCATTCCATTTTATTCCATTCGGGTTTATTCCATTCCATTCCATCCCATAGCATTCCATTCCATTCTGGTTGATTCCATTCCATTCCATTCGATTCCATTCCATTAGAATCCGTTCCATTCTAGTTGACTCCGTTCCATTCATTTTCTTTCCATTGTATTCCATTCCATTGCATTCCATTTCATTCCATTCGTGTAGATTCCTTTCTATTCCATTCCAATCCATTCCATTCCATTCTGGTTGATTGCATTCCATTCCATTCCATTCCATTCCATTCCATTCCATTTGGGTTAATTCCATTCCATTCCATTCCATTCCATTCCATATGAGTTGATTCCATTCCATTCCATTCGGTTGCTTCCATTCCATTCCAGAACATTCCATTCCATTCCATTCCGGTTGATTCCATTCCATTCCATTCCATTCCATTACACTCCATTCTATTCCATTCCATTGCTTTTGATTCTATTCCATTCCATTCCATTACTTTCTATTCCATTCCGTTCAGTTTGATTCCATTCCATTCCATTCCATTCCATTCCATTCCATTCCATTTCATTCCATCCTATTCCATTCCATTCTATTCCATTCGGGTTAATTCCATTCAATTCCATTCCCTTCCATTCCATTCCATTCTGGTTGATTCCATTCCATTCCATTCCATTCCTTTCTTTTCCGTTCCATTCCATTCCATTTGAGTTGATTCCATTCCATTCCATTCCATTCCACTCCATTCCATTGCATTCTGGTTGATTCCATTCCATTCCATTCCATTCCATTACAATGCATTTGGGTTCATTCCATTCCACTTAATTCCATTCCATTCCATTCCATGGCATTCCATTCCATTCCATTCCATAGCATCCCGTTCCATTCCATTTCATTACATTCGGGTTGATTCTTTTCCATTCCATTCCATTCCATTCGGGTTCATTCCATTCCATTCCATTCCATTCCATTCCATTTCATGCCATTCCATTGGGGTTGATTCTATTCCATTCCCTTCCATTCCATTCCATTCCAATCCTTTCGCGTCGACTCCATTTCACTCCATCTCATTCCCTTCTATTCCATTCCTTTGCATTCAATTTCATTCCGTTCGGGTAGATTCCTTTCTATTCCATTCCAACCCTTCCACTCCTTTCTGCTTGATTCCATTCCATTCCATTCCATTTGGGTAAATTCCATTCCATTCCATTCCATTTGGGTTGATTCCATTCCATTCCATTCCATTCCATTCGGTTGCTTCCATTCCATTCCAGAACATTCCATTCCATTCCATTCCAATCCTTTCCATTCCGGTTGATTCCATTCCATTCCATTGCAGAACATTCCTTTCCATTACATTCCATTCCTTTCCATTCCGGTTGATTCCATTCCATTCCATTCCAATCCATTCCATTCCATTCCATTCGGGTTGATTCCATTCCATTCCATTCCATTACTTTCTATTCCATTCCGTTCGGTTTGATTCCATTGCATTGCATTCCATTCCATTCCATTCCATTTCATTCCATCCTATTCCATTCCATTCTTTTACATTCCGGTTAATTCCATTCAATTCCATTGCATTCCATTCCATTCCATTCTGGTTGATTCCATTCCATTCCATTCTATTCCATTCCATTCCATTCTATTCGCGTTGATTCCATTCCATGCCATTCCATTCCATTCCATCCCATTCCATTCCATTCCATTCGGGTTGATTCCATTCCATTCCATTCCATTCCATTCCATTCCATTCCAGTTGATTCCATTCCATTCCATTCCATTCCATTCCACTCCATTCCATTGCATTCGGGTTGATTCCATTCCATTCCATTCCATTTCATTGCATTCCATTCCATTCCATTCCATGGCATTCCATTCCATTCCATTTCATTCCTTTTGGGTTCATTCCTTTCCATTCCATTCCATTCCATTCCATGTGGGTTGATTCCATTCCGTTCCATTCCATTCCATTGCATTCCATTCCACTCCATTCCATTCCATTGCATTCCATTCTATTCCATTTCATTCCATTCGGAATGATTCCATTCCATTCCATTCCATTCCATTCCATTTCATTCCATTCCATTGATGTTGATTCCATTCCATTCCATGCCATTGCATTCCATTCCATTCCATTCGGATTGACTCCATTCCATTCCATTTGATTACATTCTATTCCATTCCATTCCGGTTGATTCCATTCCATTCCATTCCAGTCCATTCCATTCCATTCCATTCCACTCCATTCCATTCTATTCCATTCCATTACTTTTGATTCCATTCCATTCCATTCCATTCCATTCCATTCTATTCCATTCCATTCCATTCTATTCGCGTTGATTCCATTCCATTCCATTCCATTCCATTCCTTTCCTGTTGATTCCATGGCACTCCATTCCATTCCATTCCATTCCATTCCATTTGGGTTCATTCCATTGAATTCCATTCCATTCCATTACAATGCATTCGGGTTTATTCCATTCCATTTAATTCCATTCCATTCCATTCCATGGCATTCCATTCCATTCCATTCCATAGCATCCCGTTCCATTCCATTTCATTCCATTCGGGTTGATTCCTTTCCATTCCATTCCATTCCATTCGGGTTGATTCCATTCCATTCCATTCCATTCCATTTCATGCCATTCCATTGGGGTTGATTCCATTCCATTCCCTTCCATTCCATTCCATTCCATTCGGGTTGACTCCATTTCATTCCATTCTATTCCATTCCATTGCATTCCATTTCATTCCATTCGGGTAGATTCCTTTCTATTCCATTCCAATCCGTTCCACTAAATTTCGCTTGATTCCATTCCATTCCATTCCATTCCATTCCATTCCATTCCATTCCATTTGGGTTAATTCCATTCCATTCCATTCCATTTGGGTTGATTCCATTCCATTCCATTCCATTCCATTCGGTTGATTCCATTCCATTCCAGAACATTCCATTCCATTCCAATCCTTTCCATTCCGGTTGATTCCATTCCATTCCATTCCTGAACATTCCATTCCATTCCTTTCCATTCCGGTTGATTACATTCCATTCCATTCCAATCCATTCCATTCCATTCCATTCGGGTTGATTCCATTCCATTCCATTCCATACCATTCCATTCCATACGGGTTGATTCCATTCCATTCCATTCCATTCCATTCCGGTTGATTCCATTCCATTCCATTCCACTCCATTCCACTCCATTGCATTCTGATTGTTTCCATTCCATTCCATTCCATTCCATTCCACTCTGTTTGATTCAATTCCATTCCTTTCCATTCCTTTCCATTCCATTCCATTCCATTGTATTCCGTTACATTCCATTCAATTTCATTCCATTCTGGTTAATTCCATTCCATTCCATTGCATTCCATTCCATTCCATTCCATTCCGTTCAGGATGAATCCATTCCATTCCATTCCATTCCATTCCATTCCATTCGCGTTGATTCCATTCCATTCCATTCCATTCCATTGCATTCCATTCCATTCCATTCCATTCCATTCCATTCCATTCCATTCCATTCCATTCCATTCGGGTTGATTCCATTCCATTTCATTCCATTCCATTCCATTCCATTCTATTCCTTTCCATTCTATTCCATTCCAAGCCATTCGGGTTGATTCCATTCCATTCCATTCCATTCCATTCCATTCCATTCCATTCCATTCTATTCCATTCCACTCCTGTTGATTCCATTCAATTCCATTCCATTCCGTTCCATTCCATTTCATTGCATTCCATTCCATTCCATTCGGGTTTATTTCATTCCATTCCATTCCATACCATTCCATTCCATTCCATTCCATTCGGATTGATTCCATTCCATTCCATTCCATTCCATTCCATTCCATTTCATTCCATTGCTTTCCATTCCATTCCATTCGGGTTGATTCCATTCCATTCCATTCAATTCCATTCTATTCCATTCCATTGCATTCCATTCCTTTCCATTCCATTCCTTTCGGGTTGATTCCATTCCATTTCATTCCATTCCATTCCATTCCATTCCATTCCATTCCATTCCATTCCATTCCATTCTATTCCATTCCATGCCATTCGGGTTGATTCCATTCCATTCCATTCCATTCCATTCTATTCCATTCCATGCCATTCGGGTTGATTCCATTCCATTCCATTCCATTCCATTCCATTCCATTCCATTCCATTCTATTCCATTCCATTACTGTTGATTCCATTCCATTCCATTCCATTCCGTTCCATTCCACTCCATTGCTTTCCATTCCATTCCATTCGGGTTTATTCCATTCCATTCCATTCCATACCATTCCATTCCATTCTGGTTGATTCCATTCCATTCCATTCGATTCCATTCCATTGGAATCCGTTCCATTCGAGTTGACTCCGTTCCATTCCATTTCATTCCATTACATTCCATTCCGTTCCATTCTATTCCATTCCATTGCATTCCATTTCATTCCATTTGGGTAGATTCCTTTCTATTCCATTCCAATCCATTCCATTTCATTCTGGTTGATTGCATTCCATTCCATTCCATTCCTTTCCACTCCATTCCAATCCATTCCATTTGGGTTAATTCCATTCCATTCCATTGCATTCCATTCCATTTGGGTTGATTGCATTCCATTCCATTCCATTCCATTCGGTTGCTTCCATTCCATTCCAGAACATTCCATTCCATTCCATTCCCGTTGATTCCATTCCATTCCATTCCATTCCATTCCATTTCATTCCATTCTATTCCATTCCGTTCCTTTTGATTCCATTCCATTCCTTTCCATTACTTTCTATTCCATTCCATTCGGTTTGATTCCATTCCATTCCATTCCATTCCATTCCATTCCATTTCATTCCATCCTATTCCATTCCATTCTACTCCATTAGTGTTAATTCCATTCAATTCCATTCCATTCCATTCCATTCCATTTGGGTTGATTCCATTCCATTCCATTCTATTCCATTCCATTCCATTCTATTCGCGTTGATTCCATTCCATCCCATTCCATTCCATTCCATCCCATTCCATTCCATTCCATTCGGGTTGATTCCATTCCATTCCATTCCATTCCATGCCATTCCATTCCATTCCATTTGGGTTGATTCCATTCCATTCCATTCCACTCCATTCCATTTCATTCGGGTTGATTCCATTTCATTCCATTCCATTCCATTCCATTCTATTCCATTCCATTCGTGTTGATTTCATTCCATTCCATTCCATACCGTTCCATTCCATTGCATTGCATTCCATTTTATTCCATTCGGGTTTATTCCATTCCATTCCATCCCATAGCATTCCATTCCATTCTGGTTGATTCCATTCCATTCCATTCGATTCCATTCCATTAGAATCCGTTCCATTCTAGTTGACTCCGTTCCATTCATTTTCTTTCCATTGTATTCCATTCCATTGCATTCCATTTCATTCCATTCGTGTAGATTCCTTTCTATTCCATTCCAATCCATTCCATTCCATTCTGGTTGATTGCATTCCATTCCATTCCATTCCATTCCATTCCATTCCATTTGGGTTAATTCCATTCCATTCCATTCCATTCCATTCCATATGAGTTGATTCCATTCCATTCCATTCGGTTGCTTCCATTCCATTCCAGAACATTCCATTCCATTCCATTCCGGTTGATTCCATTCCATTCCATTCCATTCCATTACACTCCATTCTATTCCATTCCATTGCTTTTGATTCTATTCCATTCCATTCCATTACTTTCTATTCCATTCCGTTCAGTTTGATTCCATTCCATTCCATTCCATTCCATTCCATTCCATTCCATTTCATTCCATCCTATTCCATTCCATTCTATTCCATTCGGGTTAATTCCATTCAATTCCATTCCCTTCCATTCCATTCCATTCTGGTTGATTCCATTCCATTCCATTCCATTCCTTTCTTTTCCGTTCCATTCCATTCCATTTGAGTTGATTCCATTCCATTCCATTCCATTCCACTCCATTCCATTGCATTCTGGTTGATTCCATTCCATTCCATTCCATTCCATTACAATGCATTTGGGTTCATTCCATTCCACTTAATTCCATTCCATTCCATTCCATGGCATTCCATTCCATTCCATTCCATAGCATCCCGTTCCATTCCATTTCATTACATTCGGGTTGATTCTTTTCCATTCCATTCCATTCCATTCGGGTTCATTCCATTCCATTCCATTCCATTCCATTCCATTTCATGCCATTCCATTGGGGTTGATTCTATTCCATTCCCTTCCATTCCATTCCATTCCAATCCTTTCGCGTCGACTCCATTTCACTCCATCTCATTCCCTTCTATTCCATTCCTTTGCATTCAATTTCATTCCGTTCGGGTAGATTCCTTTCTATTCCATTCCAACCCTTCCACTCCTTTCTGCTTGATTCCATTCCATTCCATTCCATTTGGGTAAATTCCATTCCATTCCATTCCATTTGGGTTGATTCCATTCCATTCCATTCCATTCCATTCGGTTGCTTCCATTCCATTCCAGAACATTCCATTCCATTCCATTCCAATCCTTTCCATTCCGGTTGATTCCATTCCATTCCATTGCAGAACATTCCTTTCCATTACATTCCATTCCTTTCCATTCCGGTTGATTCCATTCCATTCCATTCCAATCCATTCCATTCCATTCCATTCGGGTTGATTCCATTCCATTCCATTCCACTCCATTCCATTCCATTCCATTCCGATGGATTCCATTCCATTCCATTCCATTCCACTGTGGTTGATTCAATTCCATTCCTTTCCATTCCATTCCATTCCACTGTACTCCATTACATTCCATTCAATTTCATTCCATTCTGGTTGATTCCATTCCATTCCATTGCATTCCATTCCATTCCATTCCATTCCGTTCAGGATGAATCCATTCCATTCCATTCCATTCCATTCCATTCGCGTTGATTCCATTCCGTTCCATTCCATTCCATTCCATTGCATTCCATTCCATTCCATTCCATTCTGGTTGATTCCATTCCATTTCATTCCATTCCATTCCATTCCGTTCCATTCCATTCCATTCCATTCGGGTTGATTCCATTCCATTCCATTCCATTCCATTACATTCCATTACATTCTATTCCATTCCATTCGTGTTGATTCCATTCCATTCCATTCCATTCCGTTGCATTCCATTCCATTGCATTCCATTCCATTCCATTCGGGTTTATTCCATTCCATTCCATTCCATACCATTCCATTCCATTCTGGTTGATTCCATTCCATTCCATTCGATCCCATTCCATTGGAATCCATTCCATTCTAGTTGACTCCGTTCCATTCCTTTTCATTCCATTCTATTCCATTCCATTGCATTCCATTTCATTCAATTCGGGTAGATTACTTTCTATTCCATTCCAATCCATTCCATTCCATTCTGGTTGATTGCATTCCATTCCATTCCATTCCATTCCATTCCATTCCATTCCATTCCATTTGGGTTGATTCCATTCCATTCCATTCCATTCCATTCGGTTGCTTCCATTCCATTCCAGAACAATCCATTCCATTCCATTCAGGTTGATTCCATTCCATTCCATTCCATTCCATTCCATTCCATTCCATTTCATTCTATTCTATTCCATTCCATTATTCTTGATTCCATTCCATTCCATTCCATTCCATTTCATTCCATCCTATTCCATTCCATTCTATTCCATTCGGGTTAATTCCATTCAATTCCATTCCATTCCATTCCATTCCTTTCTGGTTGATTCCATTCCATTCCATTCCATTCCATTCCATTCCATTCCATTCCGTTCCATTCCATTTGAGTTGATTCCATTCCATTCCATTCCATTCCACTCCATTCCATTGCATTCTGGTTGATTCCATTCCATTCCATTCCATTCCTTTCCTGTTGATTCCATTGCACTCCATTCCATTCCATTCCATGGCATTCCATTCCATTCCATTCCATTGCACTCCATTCCATTCCATATCATTCCTTTCGGGTTGATTCTTTTCCATTCCATTCCATTCCATTCCATGCGGGTTGATTCGATTCCGTTCCATTCCATTCCATTGCATTCCATTCCACTCCTTTCCATTCCATTGCATTCCATTCTATTCCATTTCATTCCATTCGTGTTGATTCCATTCCATTCCATTCCATTCCATTCCATTCCATTCCGGTTGATTCCATTCCATTCCATTCCAGTCCATTCCATTCCATTCTATTCCATTCCATTCCTTTTGATTCCATTAAATTCCATTCCATTCTATTCCATTCCATTCCATTCTGTTCGCGTTGATTCCATTCCATTCCATTCCATTCCTTTCCTGTTGATTCCATTGCACTCCATTCCATTCCATTCCATTCCATTCCATTCCATTCCATTTGGGTTGATTCCATTCCATTCCATTCCATTCCATTCCATTCCATTACAATGCATTTGGGTTCATTCCATTCCATTTAATTCCATTCCATTCCATTCCATGGCATTCCATTCCATTCCATTCCATAGCATCCCGTTCCATTCCATTTTTTTCCATTCGGGTTGATTCCTTTCCATTCCATTCCATTCCATTCGGGTTGATTCCATTCCATTCCATTCCATTTCATGCCATTCCATTGGGGTTGATTCCATTCCATTCCCTTCCATTCCATTCCATTCCATTCCATTCGGGTTGACTACATTTCATTCCATTTCATTCCATTCGATTCCATTCCATTGCATTCCATTTCATTCCATTCGGGAGATTCCTTTCTATTCCATTCCAGTCCGTTCCACTTCATTCCGCTTGATTCCAATCCATTCCATTTGGGTTAATTCCATTCAATTCCATTCCATTCCATTTGGTTGCTTCCATTCCATTCCAGAACATTCCATTCCATTCCATTCCAATCCTTTCCATTGCGGTTGATTCCATTCCATTCCATTCCAGAACATTCCATTCAATTCCATTCCATTCCTTTCCATTCCGGTTGATTCCATTCCATTCCAGTCCAATCCAGTCCATTCTATTCCATTCGGGTTGATTCCATTCCATTCCATTCCATACCATACCATTCCATACGGGTTGATTCCATTCCATTACATTCCATTGGGGTTGATTCCATTCCATTCCATTCCACTCCATTCCATTCCATTCCATACCGATTGATTCCATTCCATTCCATTCCATTCCACTCTGGTTGATTCAATTCCATTCCTTTCCATTCCTTTCCATTCAATTCCATTCCACTGCATTCCATTACATTCCATTCAATTTCATTCCATTCTGGTTGATTCCATTCCATTCCATAGCATTCCATTCCATTCCATTCCATTACGTTCAGGATGAATCCATTCCATTCCATTCCATTCCATTCCATTCCATTCCATTCGCGTTGATTCCATTCCATTCCATTCCATTCCATTCCATTCGCGTTGATTCCATTCCATTCCATTGCATTCCATTCCATTCCATTGCATTCCATTCCATTCCGTTCCATTCCACTCGGGTTGATTCCATTCCATTTCATTCCATTCCATTCCGTTCCATTCTATTCCATTGCATGCCATTCGGGTTAATTCCATTCCATTCCATGCCATTCCATTCCATTCCATTCGTGTTGATTCCATTCCATTCCATTCCATTCCGTTCCATTCCATTCCATTGCATTCCATTCCATTCCATTCGAGTTTATTCCATTCTATTCCATTCCATACCATTCCATTCCATTCTGGTTGATTCCATTCCATTCCATTCGATTCCATTCCATTGGAATCCATTCCATTCGAGTTGACTACGTTCCATTCCATTTCATTCCATTCTATTCCATTCCATTGCATTACATTTCATTCCATTCGGGTAGATTCCTTTCTATTCCATTCGAATCCATTCCATTCCATTGTGGTTGATTGCATTCCATTCCATTCCATTCCTTTCCACTCCATTCCATTCCATTCCATTTGGGTTAATTCCATTCCATTCCATTCCATTCCATTCCATTTGGTTTGATTCCATTCCATTCCATTCCATTCGGTTGCTTCCATTCCATTCCAGAACGTTCCATTCCATTCCATTCCGGTTGATTCCATTCCATTCCATTCCATTTCATTCCATTCTATTCCATTCCATTCCTTTTGATTCCATTCCATTCCATTCCATTACTTTCTATTCCATTCCATTCGGTTTGATTCCATTCCATTCCATTCCATTCCATTCCATTTCATTCCATCCTATTCCATTCCATTCTATTCCATTCGGGTTAATTCCATGCAATTCCATTCCATTCCATTCCATTCCATTCTGGTTGATTCCATTCCATTCCATTCTATTCCATTCCATTCCATTCTATTCCCGTTGATTCCATTCCATCGCATTCCATTCCATTCCATCCCATTCCATTCCATTCCATTCGGGTTGATTCCATTCCATTCCATTCCATTCCATTCCATTCCATTCCATTCCATTCCATTTGGATTGATTCCATTCCATTCCATTCCACTCCATTCCATTTCATTCGCGTTGATTCATTCCATTCCATTCCATTCCATTCCATTCCATTCTATTCCATTCCATTCGGGTTGATTCCATTCCATTCCATTCCATTCCATTCCATTCCATTCCATTCCATTCCATTTGGGTTGATTCCATTCCATTTCATTCCATTCTATTCCATTCCATTCGTGTTGATTCCATTCCATTCCATTCCATTCCGTTCCATTTCATTCCATTGCATTACATTCCATTCCATTCGGTTTGATTCCATTCCATTCCATTCCATTCCATTCCATTTCATTGCATGTTATTCCATTCCATTCTATTCCATTCGGGTTAATTCCATTCAATGCCGTTCAATTCCATTCCATTCTGGTTGATTCCATTCCATTCCATTCTATTCCATTCCATTCCATTCTATTCTCGTTGATTCCATTCCATCCCATTCCATTGCATTCCATTCCATTCCATTCCATTCCATTCAATTCCATTCCATTTGGGTTGATTCCATTCTATTCCATTGCATTCCACTCCATTTCATTGCATTCTGGTTGATTCCATTCCATTCCATTCCATTTCATTCCGTTCCATTCCATTCCATTGCATTCCATTCCATTCCATTTCATTCCTTTCGGGTTGATTCCTTTCCTTTCCATTCCATTCCATTCCATGCGGGTTGATTCCATTCCGTTCCATTCCATTCCATTGCATTCCATTCCACTCCATTCCATTCCATTGCATTCCATTCTATTCCACTTCATTCCATTCGGGTTGATTCCATTCCATTCCATTCCATTGCATTCCATTCCATTCCATTCAGATTGACTCCATTCCATTCCATTTCATTAAATTCTATTCCATTCCATTCCATTCCATTCCATTCCATTCCATTCCGGTTGATTCCATTCCATTCCATTCCAGTCCATTCCATTCCATTCCATTCCATTCTATTCCATTCCATTCCTTTTGATTCCATTCCATTCCATTCCATTCTATTTCATTCCATTCCATTCTATTTGCGTTGATTCCATTCCATTCCATTCCATTCCATTCCATATCATTCCTTTCCTGTTGATTCCATTGCACTCCATTCCATTCCATTCCATTCCATTCCATTCCATTTGGGTTGATTCCATTCCATTCCATTCCATTACATTACAATACATTCGGGTTCATTCCATTCCATTTAATTCCATTCCATTCCATTCCATGGCATTCCATTCCATTCCATTCCATAGCATCCCGTTCCATTCCATTTCATTCCATTCGGGTTGATTCCTTTCCATTCCATTCCATTCCTTTCGGGTTGATTCCATTCCATTCCATTCCGTTCCATTCCATTCCATTTCATGCCATTCAATTGGGGTTGATTCCATTCCATTCCCTTCCATTCCATTCCATTCCATTCAATTCGGGTTGACTCCATTTCATTCCATTTCATTCCATTCTATTCCATTCCATTCCATTCCATTCCATTTGGGTTAATTCCATTCCATTCCATTCCATTTGGGTTGATTCCATTCCATTCCATTCCATTCCATTCTGTTGCTTCCATTCCATTCCAGAACATTCCATTCCATTCCATTCCAATCCTTTCCATTCTGGTTGATTTCATTCCATTCCATTCCAGAACATTCCATTCCATTCCATTCCATTCCTTTCCATTCCGGTTGATTCCACTCCATTCCATTCCAATCCATTCCATTCCATTCCATTCGGGTTGATTCCATTCCATTCCATTCCATACCATTCCATTCCATACGGGTTGATTCCATTCCATTACATTCCATCTCATTCGTGTTGATTCCATTCCATTCCATTCCACTCCATTCCATTCCATTCCATTTGGGTTAATTCCATTCCATTCCATTCCATTCCATTTGGGTTGATTCCATTCCATTCCATTCCATTCCATTTCATTCCATACTATTCCATTCCATTCCTTTTGATTCCATTCCATTCCATTCCTTTGATTCCATTCCATTCCATTCCATTACTTTCTATTCCATTCCGTTCGGTTTGATTCCATTGCATTGCATTCCATTCCATTCCATTCCATTTCATTCCATCCTATTCCATTCCATTCTTTTACATTCCGGTTAATTCCATTCAATTCCATTGCATTCCATTCCATTCCATTCTGGTTGATTCCATTCCATTCCATTCTATTCCATTCCATTCCATTCTATTCGCGTTGATTCCATTCCATGCCATTCCATTCCATTCCATCCCATTCCATTCCATTCCATTCGGGTTGATTCCATTCCATTCCATTCCATTCCATTCCATTCCAGTTGATTCCATTCCATTCCATTCCATTCCATTCCACTCCATTCCATTGCATTCGGGTTGATTCCATTCCATTTCATTCCATTTCATTGCATTCCATTCCATTCCATTCCATGGCATTCCATTCCATTCCATTTCATTCCTTTTGGGTTCATTCCTTTCCATTCCATTCCATTCCATTCCATGTGGGTTGATTCCATTCCGTTCCATTCCATTCCATTGCATTCCATTCCACTCCATTCCATTCCATTGCATTCCATTCTATTCCATTTCATTCCATTCGGAATGATTCCATTCCATTCCATTCCATTCCATTCCATTCCATTTCATTCCATTCCATTGATGTTGATTCCATTCCATTCCATGCCATTGCATTCCATTCCATTCCATTCGGATTGACTCCATTCCATTCCATTTGATTACATTCTATTCCATTCCATTCCGGTTGATTCCATTCCATTCCATTCCAGTCCATTCCATTCCATTCCATTCCACTCCATTCCATTCTATTCCATTCCATTACTTTTGATTCCATTCCATTCCATTCCATTCCATTCCATTCTATTCCATTTCATTCCATTCTATTCGCGTTGATTCCATTCCATTCCATTCCATTCCATTCCTTTCCTGTTGATTCCATGGCACTCCATTCCATTCCATTCCATTCCATTCCATTTGGGTTCATTCCATTGAATTCCATTCCATTCCATTACAATGCATTCGGGTTTATTCCATTCCATTTAATTCCATTCCATTCCATTCCATGGCATTCCATTCCATTCCATTCCATAGCATCCCGTTCCATTCCATTTCATTCCATTCGGGTTGATTCCTTTCCATTCCATTCCATTCCATTCGGGTTGATTCCATTCCATTCCATTCCATTCCATTTCATGCCATTCCATTGGGGTTGATTCCATTCCATTCCCTTCCATTCCATTCCATTCCATTCCATTCCATTCGGGTTGACTCCATTTCATTCCATTTCATTCCATTCTATTCCATTCCATTGCATTCCATTTCATTCCATTCGGGTAGATTCCTTTCTATTCCATTCCAATCCGTTCCACTAAATTTCGCTTGATTCCATACCATTCCATTCCATTCCATTCCATTCCATTCCATTTGGGTTAATTCCATTCCATTCCATTCCATTTGGGTTGATTCCATTCCATTCCATTCCATTCCATTCGGTTGATTCCATTCCATTCCAGAACATTCCATTCCATTCCAATCCTTTCCATTCCGGTTGATTCCATTCCATTCCATTCCTGAACATTCCATTCCATTCCTTTCCATTCCGGTTGATTACATTCCATTCCATTCCAATCCATTCCATTCCATTCCATTCGGGTTGATTCCATTCCATTCCATTCCATACCATTCCATTCCATACGGGTTGATTCCATTCCATTCCATTCCATTCCATTCCGGTTGATTCCATTCCATTCCATTCCACTCCATTCCACTCCATTCCATTCCGATTGTTTCCATTCCATTCCATTCCATTCCATTCCACTCTGGTTGATTCAATTCCATTCCTTTCCATTCCTTTCCATTCCATTCCATTCCATTGTATTCCGTTACATTCCATTCAATTTCATTCCATTCTGGTTAATTCCATTCCATTCCATTGCATTCCATTCCATTCCATTCCATTCCGTTCAGGATGAATCCATTCCATTCCATTCCATTCCATTCCATTCCATTCGCGTTGATTCCATTCCATTCCATTCCATTCCATTGCATTCCATTCCATTCCATTCCATTCCATTCCATTCCATTCCATTCTGGTTGATTCCATTCCATTTCATTCCATTCCATTCCATTCCGTTCCATTCCATTCCATTCCATTCCATTCGGGTTGATTCCATTCCATTCCCTTCCATTCCATTCCATTCCATTCCATTCGTGTTGATTCCATTCCATTCCATTCCGTTGCATTCCATTCCATTGCATTCCATTCCATTCCATTCGGGTTTATTCCATTCCACTCCATCCCATACCATTCCATTCCAATCTGGTTGATTCCATTCCATGCCATTCGATCCCATTCCATTGGAATCCATTCCATTCTAGGTGACTTCGTTCCATTCCTTTTTATTCCATTCTATTCCATTCCATTGCATTCCATTTCATTCCATTCGGGTAGATTCCTTTCTATTCCATTCCAATACATTCTATTCCATTCTGGTTGACTGCATTCCATTCCATTCCATTCCATTCCATCCCATTCCATTCCATTCCATCCCATTCCATTCCATTCCATTCGGGTTGATTCCATTCCATTCCATTCCATTCCATTCCATTCCATTTGGGTTGATTCCAATCCATACCATCCCATTCCACTCCATTCCATTGCATTCGGGTTGATTTCATTCCGTTCCGTTCCATTCCACTCCATTCCATTGCATTCGGGTTGATTCAATTCCATTCCATTCCATTCCATTTCATTCCATTCCATTCTATGGCATTCCATTCCATTCCATTCCATTCCATTCCATTCCATTTGGGTTAATTCCATTCCATTCCATTCCATTCCATTCCATTTGGGTTGATTCCATTCCATTCCATTCCATTCCATTCGGTTGCTTCCATTCCATTCCAGAACATTCCATTCCATTCCATTCCTTTCCATTCTAGTTGATTCCATTCCATTCCATTCCAGAACATTCCATTCCATTCCATTCCATTCCTTTCCATTCCGGTTGATTCCATTCCATTCCATTCCAATCCATTCCATTCCATTCCATTCGGTTGATTCCATTCCATTCCATTCGTGTTGATTCCATTCCATTCCATTCCACTCCATTCCATTCCATTCCATTCCGATTGATTCCATTCCATTCCATTCCATTCCACTCTGGTTGACTCAATTCCATTCCTTTCCATTCCTTTCCATTCCATTCCATTCCACTGCATTCCATTACATTCCATTCTTTTTCATTCCATTCTGGTTGATTCCATTCCATTCCATTGCATTCCATTCCATTCCATTCCATTCCGTTCAGGATGAATCCATTCCATTCCATTCCATTCCATTCCATTCCATTCCATTCGCGTTGATTCCATTCCATTCCATTCCATTCCACTCCATTGCATTCCATTCCATTCCATTCGGTTTGATTCCATTCCATTTCATTCCACTCCATTCCATTCCATTCCATTCCATTGCTTTCCATTACATTCCATTCGGGTTGATTCCATTCCATTCCATTAAATTCCATTCCATTCCATTCCATTGCATTGCATTCCATTCCATTCCATTCCATTCGGGTTGATTCCATTCCATTCCATTCCATTCCATTCCATTCCATTCTATTCCATTCCATGCCATTCGGGTTGATTCCATTGCATTCCATTCCATTCCATTCCATTACATTCTATTCCATTCCATTACTGTTAATTCCATTCCATTCCATTCCATTCCATTCCATTGCATTCCATTCCATTCCATTCCATTCCATTCCATTGCATTCCATTCCATTCCATTCGGGTTTATTCCATTCCATTCCATTCCATACCATTCCATTCCATTCTGGTTGATTCCATTCCATTCCATTCCATTCCATTCCATTCCATTCCATTGGAATCCATTCCATTCGAGTTGACTCCGTTCCATTCCATTTCATTCCATTCCATTCCATTCCACTCCATTCCATTCGGGTTGATTCCATTCCATTCCATTCCATTCCATTCCATTCCATTCCGGTTGATTCCATTCCATTCCATTCCATTCCATTCCACTCCATTCCATTGCATTCGGGTTGATTCCATTCCATTCCATTCCATTTCATTGCATTCCATTCCATTCCATTCCATGGCATTCCATTCCATTCCATTCCATTGCATTCCATTCCATTCCATTTCATTCCTTTCGGGTTCATTCCTTTCCATTCCATTCCATTCCACTCCATGCGGGTTGATTCCATTCCGTTCCATTCCATTCCATTGCATTCCATTCCACTCCATTCCATTCCATTGCATTCCATTCTATTCCATTTCATTCCATTCGGGTTGATTCCATTCCATTCCATTCCATTCCATTCCATTCCATTACATTCCATTCCATTTCATTCCATTCCATTGATGTTGATTCCATTCCATTCCATTCCATTGCATTCCATTCCATTCCATTCGGATTGACTCCATTCCATTCCATTCCATTGCATTCCATTCCAATCCGTTTGATTCCATTCCATTCCATTCCAGTCCATTCCATTGCATTCTATTCCATTCTATTCGCGTTGATTCCATTCCATTCCATTCCATTCCTTTCCTGTTGATTCCATTGCACTCCATTCCATTCCATTATATTCCATTCCATTTGGGTTGCTTCCATTCCATTCCATTCCATTCCATTCCATTCCATTCCATTCCATTACAATGCATTTGGGTTCATTCCATTCCATTTCATTCCATCCCATTCCATTCCATGGCATTCCATTCCATTCCATTCCATTCCATTCCATAGCATCCCGTTCCATTATATTTCATTCCATTCGGGTTGATTCCTGTCCATTCCATTCCATTACATTCGGGTTGATTCCATTCCATTCCATTCCATTCTATTCCATTTCGTGCCATTCCATTGGGGCTGATTCCATTCCATTCCCTTCCATTCAATTCCATTCCATTCCATTCCATTCGGGTCGACCCCATTTCACTCCATTTCATTCCATTCTATTCCATTCCATTGCATTCCATTTCATTCCATTCGGGTAGATTCCTTTCTATTCCATTCCAATCCGTTCCACTGCATTCAGCTTGATTCCATTCCATTCCATTCCATGCGGGTTGATTCCATTCCGTTCCATTCCATTCCATTGCATTCCATTCCACTCCATTCCATTCCATTGCATTCGATCCTATTCCATTTCATTCCATTCGGGTTGATTAAATTCCATTCCATTCCATTACATTCCATTCCATTCCATTTCATTCCATTCCATTGATGTTGATTCCATTCCATTCCATTCCATTGCATTCCATTCCATTCCATTTGGATTGACTCCATTCTATTCCATTTCACTACATTCTATACCATTCCATTCCATTCCATTCCATTCCGCATAATTCCATTCCATTCCACTCCAGTCCATTCCATTCCATTCCATTCCATTCTATTCCATTCCATTCCTTTTGATTCCATTCCATTCCATTCTATTTCATTCCATTCCATTCCATTCCATTCCATTCCATTCCATTCCATTCCGGTTGATTCCATTCCATTCCATTCCAGTCCATTCCATTCCATTCCATTCTATTCCATTCCATTCCGTTTGATTCCATTCCATTCCATTCTATTTCATTCCATTCCATTCCATTCGCGTTGATTCCATTCCATTCCATTCCATTCCTTTCCTGTTGATTCCATTGCACTCCATTCCATTCCATTCCATTCCATTCCATTTGGGTTGATTCCATTCCATTCCATTCCATTCCATTCCATTCCATTACAATGCATACGTGTTCGTTCCATTCCATTTAATTCCATTCCATTCCATTCCATGGCATTCCATTCCATTCCTTTCCATAGCATCCCGTTCCATTCCATTTCATTCCATTCGGGTTGATTCCTTTCCATTCCATTGCACTCCATTCGGGTTGATTCCATTCCATTCCATTCCATTCCATTCCATTTCATGCCATTCCATTGGGTTTGATTCCATTCCATTCCCTTCCATTCCATTCCATTCCATTCGGGATGACTCCACTTCATGCCATTTCATTCCATTCTATTCCATTCCATTGCATTCCATTTCATTCCATTCGGGTAGATTCCTTTCTATTTCATTCCACTCCGTTCCACTGCATTCCGCTTGATTCCATTGCATTCCATTCCATTCCATTTGGGTTAATTCCATTCCATTCCATTCTATTCCATTCGGTTGCTTCCATTCCATTCCAGAACATTCCATTCCATTGCATTCCAATCCTTTCCATTCCGGTTGATTCCATTCCATTCCATTCCAGAACATTCCATTCCATTCCATTCCCTTCCATTCCGGTTGATTCCATTCCATTCCATTCCAATCCATTCCATTCCATTCCATTCGTGTTGATTCCATTCCATTCCATATCATACCATTCCATTCCATACGGGTTGATTCCATTCCATTCCATTCCATTCCATTCGGGTTGATTCCATTCCATTCCATTGCACTCCATTCCATTCCATTCCATACCGATTGATTCCATTCCATTGCATTCCATTCCATTCCATTCCATTCCATTCCACTCTGGTTGATTCAATTCCATTCTTCTCCATTCCTTTCCATTCAATTCCATTCCACTGCATTCCATTACATTCCATTCAATTTCATTCCATTCTGGTTGATTCCATTCCCTTCCATTGCATTCCATTCCATTCCATTCCATTCCGTTCAGGGTGAATCCATTCCATTCCATTCCATTCGCGTTGATTCCATTCCATTCCATTCCATTCCATTCCATTGCATTCCATTCCATTCCATTCCATTCCACTCCATTCCTTTCCATTCCATTTGGGTTAATTGCATTCCATTCCATTCCATTCCATTCTTTTGGGTTGATTCCATTGCATTCCATTCCATTCCTTTCCACTCCATTCCTTTCCATTCCATTTGGGTTAATTGCATTCCATTCCATTCCATTCCATTCTTTTGGGTTGATTCCATTCCATTCCATTCCATTCAGTTGCTTCCATTCCATTCCAGAACATTCCATTCCATTCCATTCCGGTTGCTTCCATTCCATTCCATTCCATTCCATTCCATTCCATTCCATTTCGTTCCATTCTATTCCATTCCATTACTTTTGATTCCATTCCCTTCAATTCCATTCCATTCCATTCCATTCCATTCTGGTTGATTCCATTCCATTCCATTCTATTCCATTCCATTCCATTCTATTCGCGTTGATTCCATTCCATCCAATTCCATTCCATTCCATCCCATTCCATTCCATTCCATTCGGGTTGATTCCATTCCATTCCATTCCACTCCATCCCATTCCATTCCATTCCATTCGGCTTGATTCCATTCCATTCCATTCCATTCCATTCCATTTCATTCCATTGCTTTCCATTCCATTCCATTCGGGTTGATTCCATTCCATTCCATTCAATTCCATTCCATTGCATTCCATTCCATTCCATTCCATTCCTTTCAGGTTGATTCCATTCCATTGCATTCCATTCCATTCCATTGCATTCCATTCCATTCTATTCCATTCCATGCCATTCGGGTTGATTCCATTCCATTCCATTCCATTCCATTCTATTCCATTCCATGCCATTCGGGTTGATTCCATTCCATTCCATTCCATTCCTTTCCATTCCATTCCATTCCATTCCATTCCATTACTGTTGATTCCATTTCATTCCATTCCATTCCGTTCCATTCCATTCCATTGCATTCCATTCCATTCCATTCGGGTTTATTCCATTCCATTCCATTCCATACCATTCCATTCCATTCTGGTTGATTCCATTCCATTCCATTCCATTCCATTCCATTGGAATCCATTCCATTCGAGTTGACTCCGTTCCATTCCATTTCATTCCATTACATTCCATTCCGTTCCATTCTATTCCATTCCATTGCATTCCATTTCATTCCATTCGGGTAGATTCCTTTCTATTGCATTCCAATCCATTCCATTCCATTCTGGTTGATTGCATTCCATTCCATTCCATTCCTTTCCACTCCATTCCAATCCATTCCATTTAGGTTAATTCCATTCCATTCCATTCCATTGCATCCATTCCATTTGGGTTGATTCCATTCCATTCCATACCATTCCATTCGGTTACTTCCATTCCATTCCAGAACATTCCATTCCATTCCATTCCGGTTGATTCCATTCCATTCCGTTCCATTCCATTCCATTCCATTTCATCCCATTCTATTCCATTCCATTCCTTTTGATTCCATTCCATTCCATTCCATTCCATTACTTTCTATTCCATTCCATTCGGTTTGATTCCATTCCATTCCATTCCATTCCATTCCATTTCATTCCATCCTATTCCATTCCATTCTATTCCATTCGGGTTAATTCCATTCAATTCCAGTCCATTCCATTCCATTCCATTCAGGTTGATTCCATTCCATTCCATTCTATTCCATTCCATTCCATTCTATTCGCGTTGATTCCATTCCATCCCATTCCATTCCATTCCATCCCATTCCATTCCATTCCATTCCATTCGGGTTGATTCCATTCCATTCCATTCCATTCCATTCCATTCCATTCCATTCCATTTGGGTTGATTCCATTCCATTCCATTCGACTCCATTCCATTTCATTCGGGTTGATTCCATTTCATTCCATTCCATTCCATTCCATTCTATTCCATTCCATTCGTGTTGATTCCATTCCATTCCATTCCATTCCGTTCCATTCCATTCCATTGCATTCCATTTTATTCCATTCGGGTTTATTCCATTCGATTCCATCCCATACCGTTCCATTCCATTCTGGTTGATTCCATTCCATTCCATTCGATTCCATTCCATTGGAATCCATTCCATTCTAGTTGACTCCGTTCCATTCCTTTTCATTCCAATCTATTCCATTCCATTGCATTCCATTTCGTTCCATTCGTGTAGATTCCTTTCTATTCCATTCCAATCCATTCCATTCCATTCTGGTTGATTGCATTCCATTCCACTCCATTCCATTCCATTCCATTCCATTCCATTCCCTTCCATTTGGGTTAATTCCATTCCATTCCATTCCATTCCATTCCATTCCATTTGGGTTGATTCAATTCCATTCCATTCCATTCCATTCGGTTGCTTCCATTCCATTCCAGAACATTCCATTCTATTCCATTCCATACCATTCCATTCCATACGGGTTGATTCCATTCCATTCCATTCCATTCCATTCCATACGGGTTGATTGCATTCCATTCCATTCAATTCCATTCCATTCCGTTCCATTTGAGTTAATGCCATTCCATTCCATTCCATTCCACTCCATTCCATTGCATTCTGGTTGATTCCATTCCATTCCATTCCATTTCATTGCATTCCATTCCATTCCATTCCATGGCATTCCATTCCATTCCATTCCATTGCATTCCATTCCATTCCATTTCATTCCTTTCGGGTTGATTCCTTTTCATTCCATTCCATTCCATGCGGGTTGATTCCATTCCCTTCCATTCCATTCCATTGCATTCCATTCCACTCCATTCCATTCCATTTCATTCCATTCTATTCCATTTCATTCCATTCCGGTTGATTCCATTCCATTCCATTCCATTACATTCCATTCCATTCCATTTCATTCCATTCCCTTGATGTTGATTCCATTCCATTCCATTCCATTGCATTCCATTGCATTCCATTCGGATTGACTCCATTCCATTCCATTTCATTACATTCTATTCCATTCCATTCCATTCCATTCCATTGCATTCCATTCCATTCCGGTTGATTCCATTCCATTCCAGTCCAGTCCATTCCATTCCATTCTATTCCATTCCATTCCTTTTGATTCCATTCCATTCCATTCTATTTCATTCCATTCCATTCCATTCGCGTTGATTCCATTCCATTCCATTCCATTCCATTGCTTTCCTGTTGATTCCATTGCACTCCATTCCATTCCATTCCATTCCATTCCATTCCATTTGGGTTGATTCCATTCCATTCCATTCCATTCCATTCCATTCCATTACAATGCATACGAGTTCCTTCCATTCCATTTAATTCCATTCCATTCCATTCCATGGCATTCCATTCCATTCCTTTCCATAGCATCCCGTTCCATTCCATTTCATTCCATTCGGGTTGATTGCTTTCCATTCCATTGCATTCCATTCGGGTTGATTCCATTCCATTCCATTCCATTCCATTTCATGCCATTCCATTGGGGTTGATTCCATTCCATTCCCTTCCATTCCATTCCATTCCATTCGGGATGACTCCATTTCATGCCATTTCATTCCATTCTATTCCATTCCATTGCATTCCATTTCATTCCATTCGGGTAGATTCCTTTCTATTTCATTCCAATCCGTTCCACTGCATTCCGCTTGATTCCATTCCATTCCATTTGGGTTAATTCCATTCCATTCCATTCCATTCGGTTGCTTCCATTCCATTCCAGAACATTCCATTCCATTGCATTCCAATCCTTTCCATTCCGGTTGATTCCATTCCATTCCATTCCAGAACATTCCATTCCATTCCATTCCATTCCCTTCCATTCCGGTTGATTCCATTCCATTCCATTCCAATCCATTCCATTCCATTCCATTCGGGTTGATTCCATTCCATTCCATATCATACCATTCCATTCGATACGGGTTGATTCCATTCCATTCCATTCCATTCCATTCGGGTTGATTCCATTCCATTCCATTCCACTCCATTCCATTCCATTCCATACCGATTGATTCCATTCCATTCCATTCCATTCCATTCCATTCCACTCTGGTTGATTCAATTCCATTCTTTTCCATTCTTTTCCATTCAATTCCATTCCACTGCATTCCATTACATTCCATTCAATTTCATTCCATTCTGGTTGATTCCATTCCATTCCATTGCATTCCATTCCATTCCATTCCATTCCTTTCAGGGTGAATCCATTCCATTCCATTCCATTCGCGTTGATTCCATTCCATTCCATTCCATTCCATTCCATTGCTTTCCATTCCATTCCATTCCATTCCACTCCATTCCTTTCCATTCCATTTGGGTTAATTGCATTCCATTCCATTCCATTCCATTCTTTTGGGTTGATTCCATTCCATTCCATTCCATTCCATTCAGTTGCTTCTATTCCATTCCAGAACATTCCATTCCATTCCATTCCGGTTGATTCCATTCCATTCCATTCCATTCCATTCCATTCCATTCCATTTCGTTCCATTCTATTCCATTCCATTACTTTTGATTCCATTCCATTCAATTCCATTCTATTGCATTCGGGTTGATTGGATTCCAGTCCATTCCATTCCATTCCATTCCATTCTATTCCATTTTATTCCATTTGTGTTGATTCCATTCCATTCCATTCCATTCCATTCCATTCCATTACATTACATTCAGGTTGATTCCATTCCATTCCTTTCCATTCCCTTCCATTGCATTCCATTTCATTCCATTCGCGTTGATTCCATTCCATTCCATTCCATTCCATTCCATTCGGGTTGATTCCATTACATTCCGTTCCATTCGGGTTGATTGGATTCCAGTCCATTCCATTCCATTCCATTCCATTCTATTCCATTTTATTCCATTTGTGTTGATTCCATTCCATTGCATTCCATTCCATTCCATTACATTACATTCAGGTTGATTCCATTCCATTCCTTTCCATTCCCTTCCATTGCATTCCATTTCATTCCATTCCATTCCATTCCATTGCATTCCATTGCATTCTATTTCATTCCATTCGGGTTGATTCCTTTCCATTCCATTCCATTCCTTTCGGGTTGATTCGATTACATTCCATTCCATTCAGGTTGATTGGATTCCATTCCATTCCATTCCATTCCATTCCATTCCATTTTATTCCATTTGGGTTGATTCCATTCCATTTCATTCCATTCCATTCGGGTTGATTCCATTCCATTCCATTCCATTCCATTCCATTCCATTTCATTGCATTCCATTCGGGTTGATTCCATTCCATTCCATTCCATTCCATTCCATTCCATTCTATTCCCTTCGCGTTTATTCCATTCTATTCCATTCCATTCCATTCCATTCCATTCGGGTTGATTCTGTTTCATTCCATTCCATTCCATTCGGGTTGATTCCATTCCATTCCATTCCAATCAATTCGGGTTGATTCCATTCCATTCCATTCCATTCCTTTCCATTCCATTCCATTCCATTCCATTCCATTACTGTTGATTCCATTTCATTCCATTCCATTCCGTTCCATTCCATTCCATTGCATTCCATTCCATTCCATTCGGGTTTATTCCATTCCATTCCATTCCATACCATTCCATTCCATTCTGGTTGATTCCATTCCATTCCATTCCATTCCATTCCATTGGAATCCATTCCATTCGAGTTGACTCCGTTCCATTCCATTTCATTCCATTACATTCCATTCCGTTCCATTCTATTCCATTCCATTGCATTCCATTTCATTCCATTCGGGTAGATTCCTTTCTATTGCATTCCAATCCATTCCATTCCATTCTGGTTGATTGCATTCCATTCCATTCCATTCCTTTCCACTCCATTCCAATCCATTCCATTTAGGTTAATTCCATTCCATTCCATTCCATTGCATCCATTCCATTTGGGTTGATTCCATTCCATTCCATACCATTCCATTCGGTTGCTTCCATTCCATTCCAGAACATTCCATTCCATTCCATTCCGGTTGATTCCATTCCATTCCGTTCCATTCCATTCCATTCCATTTCATCCCATTCTATTCCATTCCATTCCTTTTGATTCCATTCCATTCCATTCCATTCCATTACTTTCTATTCCATTCCATTCGGTTTGATTCCATTCCATTCCATTCCATTCCATTCCATTTCATTCCATCCTATTCCATTCCATTCTATTCCATTCGGGTTAATTCCATTCAATTCCAGTCCATTCCATTCCATTCCATTCAGGTTGATTCCATTCCATTCCATTCTATTCCATTCCATTCCATTCTATTCGCGTTGATTCCATTCCATCCCATTCCATTCCATTCCATCCCATTCCATTCCATTCCATTCCATTCGGGTTGATTCCATTCCATTCCATTCCATTCCATTCCATTCCATTCCATTTGGGTTGATTCCATTCCATTCCATTCGACTCCATTCCATTTCATTCGGGTTGATTCCATTTCATTCCATTCCATTCCATTCCATTCTATTCCATTCCATTCGTGTTGATTCCATTCCATTCCATTCCATTCCGTTCCATTCCATTCCATTGCATTCCATTTTATTCCATTCGGGTTTTTTCCATTCGATTCCATCCCATACCGTTCCATTCCATTCTGGTTGATTCCATTCCATTCCATTCGATTCCATTCCATTGGAATCCATTCCATTCTAGTTGACTCCATTCCATTCCTTTTCATTCCAATCTATTCCATTCCATTGCATTCCATTTCGTTCCATTCGTGTAGATTCCTTTCTATTCCATTCCAATCCATTCCATTCCATTCTGGTTGATTGCATTCCATTCCACTCCATTCCATTCCATTCCATTCCATTCCATTCCCTTCCATTTGGGTTAATTCCATTCCATTCCATTCCATTCCATTCCATTCCATTTGGGTTGATTCAATTCCATTCCATTCCATTCCATTCGGTTGCTTCCATTCCATTCCAGAACATTCCATTCTATTCCATTCCATACCATTCCATTCCATACGGGTTGATTCCATTCCATTCCATTCCATTCCATTCCATACGGGTTGATTGCATTCCATTCCATTCCATTCCATTCCATTCCGTTCCATTTGAGTTAATGCCATTCCATTCCATTCCATTCCACTCCATTCCATTGCATTCTGGTTGATTCCATTCCATTCCATTCCATTTCATTGCATTCCATTCCATTCCATTCCATGGCATTCCATTCCATTCCATTCCATTGCATTCCATTCCATTCCATTTCATTCCTTTCGGGTTGATTCCTTTTCATTCCATTCCATTCCATGCGGGTTGATTCCATTCCCTTCCATTCCATTCCATTGCATTCCATTCCACTCCATTCCATTCCATTTCATTCCATTCTATTCCATTTCATTCCATTCCGGTTGATTCCATTCCATTCCATTCCATTCCATTCCATTACATTCCATTCCATTCCATTTCATTCCATTCCCTTGATGTTGATTCCATTCCATTCCATTCCATTGCATTCCATTGCAT
Organism: Pan troglodytes; assembly: GCF_028858775.2. Taxonomy (NCBI): domain Eukaryota; kingdom Metazoa; phylum Chordata; class Mammalia; order Primates; family Hominidae; genus Pan; species Pan troglodytes. The sequence goes on along the minus strand of NC_072416.2, from coordinate 37,951,653 downwards.
TCCATTCGGATTGACTCCATTCCATTCCATTTCATTACATTCTATTCCATTCCATTCCATTCCATTCCATTGCATTCCATTCCATTCCGGTTGATTCCATTCCATTCCAGTCCAGTCCATTCCATTCCATTCTATTCCATTCGATTCCTTTTGATTCCATTCCATTCCATTCTATTTCATTCCATTCCATTCCATTCGCGTTGATTCCATTCCATTCCATTCCATTCCATTGCTTTCCTGTTGATTCCATTGCACTCCATTCCATTCCATTCCATTCCATTCCATTCCATTTGGGTTGATTCCATTCCATTCCATTCCATTCCATTCCATTCCATTCCATTACAATGCATACGTGTTCCTTCCATTCCATTTAATTCCATTCCATTCCATTCCATGGCATTCCATTCCATTCCTTTCCATAGCATCCCGTTCCATTCCATTTCATTCCATTCGGGTTGATTGCTTTCCATTCCATTGCATTCCATTCGGGTTGATTCCATTCCATTCCATTCCATTCCATTTCATGCCATTCCATTGGGGTTGATTCCATTCCATTCCCTTCCATTCCATTCCATTCCATTCGGGATGACTCCATTTCATGCCATTTCATTCCATTCTATTCCATTCCATTGCATTCCATTTCATTCCATTCGGGTAGATTCCTTTCTATTTCATTCCAATCCGTTCCACTGCATTCCGCTTGATTCCATTCCATTCCATTTGGGTTAATTCCATTCCATTCCATTCCATTCGGTTGCTTCCATTCCATTCCAGAACATTCCATTCCATTGCATTCCAATCCTTTCCATTCCGGTTGATTCCATTCCATTCCATTCCAGAACATTCCATTCCATTCCATTCCATTCCCTTCCATTCCGGTTGATTCCATTCCATTCCATTCCAATCCATTCCATTCCATTCCATTCGGGTTGATTCCATTCCATTCCATATCATACCATTCCATTCGATACGGGTTGATTCCATTCCATTCCATTCCATTCCATTCGGGTTGATTCCATTCCATTCCATTCCACTCCATTCCATTCCATTCCATACCGATTGATTCCATTCCATTCCATTCCATTCCACTCTGGTTGATTCAATTCCATTCTTTTCCATTCTTTTCCATTCAATTCCATTCCACTGCATTCCATTACATTCCATTCAATTTCATTCCATTCTGGTTGATTCCATTCCATTCCATTGCATTCCATTCCATTCCATTCCATTCCTTTCAGGGTGAATCCATTCCATTCCATTCCATTCGCGTTGATTCCATTCCATTCCATTCCATTCCATTCCATTGCATTCCATTCCATTCCATTCCATTCCACTCCATTCCTTTCCATTCCATTTGGGTTAATTGCATTCCATTCCATTCCATTCCATTCTTTTGGGTTGATTCCATTCCATTCCATTCCATTCCATTCAGTTGCTTCTATTCCATTCCAGAACATTCCATTCCATTCCATTCCGGTTGATTCCATTCCATTCCATTCCATTCCATTCCATTCCATTCCATTTCGTTCCATTCTATTCCATTCCATTACTTTTGATTCCATTCCATTCAATTCCATTCTATTGCATTCGGGTTGATTGGATTCCAGTCCATTCCATTCCATTCCATTCCATTCTATTCCATTTTATTCCATTTGTGTTGATTCCATTCCATTCCATTCCATTCCATTCCATTCCATTACATTACATTCAGGTTGATTCCATTCCATTCCTTTCCATTCCCTTCCATTGCATTCCATTTCATTCCATTCGCGTTGATTCCATTCCATTCCATTCCATTCCATTCGGGTTGATTCCATTACATTCCGTTCCATTCGGGTTGATTGGATTCCAGTCCATTCCATTCCATTCCATTCCATTCTATTCCATTTTATTCCATTTGTGTTGATTCCATTCCATTGCATTCCATTCCATTCCATTACATTACATTCAGGTTGATTCCATTCCATTCCTTTCCATTCCCTTCCATTGCATTCCATTTCATTCCATTCCATTCCATTCCATTGCATTCCATTGCATTCTATTTCATTCCATTCGGGTTGATTCCTTTCCATTCCATTCCATTCCTTTCGGGTTGATTCGATTACATTCCATTCCATTCAGGTTGATTGGATTCCATTCCATTCCATTCCATTCCATTCCATTCCATTTTATTCCATTTGGGTTGATTCCATTCCATTTCATTCCATTCCATTCGGGTTGATTCCATTCCATTCCATTCCATTCCATTCCATTCCATTTCATTGCATTCCATTCGGGTTGATTCCATTCCATTCCATTCCATTCCATTCCATTCCATTCTATTCCCTTCGCGTTTATTCCATTCTATTCCATTCCATTCCATTCCATTCCATTCGGGTTGATTCTGTTTCATTCCATTCCATTCCATTCGGGTTGATTCCATTCCATTCCATTCCATTCCAATCAATTCGGGTTGATTCCATTCCATTCCATTCCATTCCTTTCCATTCCATTCCATTCCATTCCATTCCATTACTGTTGATTCCATTTCATTCCATTCCATTCCGTTCCATTCCATTCCATTGCATTCCATTCCATTCCATTCGGGTTTATTCCATTCCATTCCATTCCATACCATTCCATTCCATTCTGGTTGATTCCATTCCATTCCATTCCATTCCATTCAATTCCATTGGAATCCATTCCATTCGAGTTGACTCCGTTCCATTCCATTTCATTCCATTACATTCCATTCCGTTCCATTCTATTCCATTCCATTGCATTCCATTTCATTCCATTCGGGTAGATTCCTTTCTATTGCATTCCAATCCATTCCATTCCATTCTGGTTGATTGCATTCCATTCCATTCCATTCCTTTCCACTCCATTCCAATCCATTCCATTTAGGTTAATTCCATTCCATTCCTTTCCATTGCATCCATTCCATTTGGGTTGATTCCATTCCATTCCATACCATTCCATTCGGTTGCTTCCATTCCATTCCAGAACATTCCATTCCATTCCATTCCGGTTGATTCCATTCCATTCCGTTCCATTCCATTCCATTCCATTTCATCCCATTCTATTCCATTCCATTCCTTTTGATTCCATTCCATTCCATTCCATTCCATTACTTTCTATTCCATTCCATTCGGTTTGATTCCATTCCATTCCATTCCATTCCATTCCATTTCATTCCATCCTATTCCATTCCATTCTATTCCATTCGGGTTAATTCCATTCAATTCCAGTCCATTCCATTCCATTCCATTCAGGTTGATTCCATTCCATTCCATTCTATTCCATTCCATTCCATTCTATTCGCGTTGATTCCATTCCATCCCATTCCATTCCATTCCATCCCATTCCATTCCATTCCATTCCATTCGGGTTGATTCCATTCCATTCCATTCCATTCCATTCCATTCCATTCCATTTGGGTTGATTCCATTCCATTCCATTCGACTCCATTCCATTTCATTCGGGTTGATTCCATTTCATTCCATTCCATTCCATTCCATTCTATTCCATTCCATTCGTGTTGATTCCATTCCATTCCATTCCATTCCGTTCCATTCCATTCCATTGCATTCCATTTTATTCCATTCGGGTTTATTCCATTCGATTCCATCCCATACCGTTCCATTCCATTCTGGTTGATTCCATTCCATTCCATTCGATTCCATTCCATTGGAATCCATTCCATTCTAGTTGACTCCGTTCCATTCCTTTTCATTCCAATCTATTCCATTCCATTGCATTCCATTTCATTCCATTCGTGTAGATTCCTTTCTATTCCATTCCAATCCATTCCATTCCATTCTGGTTGATTGCATTCCATTCCACTCCATTCCATTCCATTCCATTCCATTCCATTCCCTTCCATTTGGGTTAATTCCATTCCATTCCATTCCATTCCATTTGGGTTGATTCAATTCCATTCCATTCCATTCCATTCGGTTGCTTCCATTCCATTCCAGAACATTCCATTCTATTCCATTCCATACCATTCCATTCCATACGGGTTGATTCCATTCCTTTCCATTCCATTCCATTCCATACGGGTTGATTGCATTCCATTCCATTCCATTCCATTCCATTCCGTTCCATTTGAGTTAATTCCATTCCATTCCATTCCATTCCACTCCATTCCATTGCATTCTGGTTGATTCCATTCCATTCCATTCCATTTCATTGCATTCCATTCCATTCCATTCCATGGCATTCCATTCCATTCCATTCCATTGCATTCCATTCCATTCCATTTCATTCCTTTCGGGTTGATTCCTTTTCATTCCATTCCATTCCATGCGGGTTGATTCCATTCCCTTCCATTCCATTCCATTGCATTCCATTCCACTCCATTCCATTCCATTTCATTCCATTCTATTCCATTTCATTCCATTCCGGTTGATTCCATTCCATTCCATTCCATTCCATTCCATTACATTGCATTCCATTCCATTTCATTCCATTCCCTTGATGTTGATTCCATTCCATTCCATTCCATTGCATTCCATTGCATTCCATTCGGATTGACTCCATTCCATTCCATTTCATTACATTCTATTCCATTCCATTCCATTCCATTCCATTGCATTCCATTCCATTCCGGTTGATTCCATTCCATTCCAGTCCAGTCCATTCCATTCCATTCTATTCCATTCCATTCCTTTTGATTCCATTCCATTCCATTCTATTTCATTCCATTCCATTCCATTCGCGTTGATTCCATTCCATTCCATTCCATTCCATTGCTTTCCTGTTGATTCCATTGCACTCCATTCCATTCCATTCCATTCCATTCCATTCCATTTGGGTTGATTCCATTCAATTCCATTCCATTCCATTCCATTCCATTACAATGCATACGTGTTCGTTCCATTCCATTTAATTCCATTCCATTCCATTCCATGGCATTCCATTCCATTCCTTTCCATAGCATCCCGTTCCATTCCATTTCATTCCATTCGGGTTGATTGCTTTCCATTCCATTGCATTCCATTCGGGTTGATTCCATTCCATTCCATTCCATTCCATTTCATGCCATTCCATTGGGGTTGATTCCATTCCATTCCCTTCCATTCCATTCCATTCCATTCGGGATGACTCCATTTCATGCCATTTCATTCCATTCTATTCCATTCCATTGCATTCCATTTCATTCCATTCGGGTAGATTCCTTTCTATTTCATTCCAATCCGTTCCACTGCATTCCGCTTGATTCCATTCCATTCCATTTGGGTTAATTCCATTCCATTCCATTCCATTCGGTTGCTTCCATTCCATTCCAGAACATTCCATTCCATTGCATTCCAATCCTTTCCATTCCGGTTGATTCCATTCCATTCCATTCCAGAACATTCCATTCCATTCCATTCCCTTCCATTCCGGTTGATTCCATTCCATTCCATTCCAATCCATTCCATTCCATTCCATTCGGGTTGATTCCATTCCATTCCATATCATACCATTCCATTCCATACGGGTTGATTCCATTCCATTCCATTCCATTCCATTCGGGTTGATTCCATTCCATTCCATTCCACTCCATTCCATTCCATTCCATACCGATTGATTCCATTCCATTCCATTCCATTCCATTCCATTCCACTCTGGTTGATTCAATTCCATTCTTTTCCATTCTTTTCCATTCAATTCCATTCCACTGCATTCCATTACATTCCATTCAATTTCATTCCATTCTGGTTGATTCCATTCCATTCCATTGCATTCCATTCCATTCCATTCCATTCCTTTCAGGGAGAATCCATTCCATTCCATTCCATTCGCGTTGATTCCATTCCATTCCATTCCATTCCATTCCATTGCATTCCATTCCATTCCATTCCATTCCACTCCATTCCTTTCCATTCCATTTGGGTTAATTGCATTCCATTCCATTCCATTCCATTCTTTTGGGTTGATTCCATTCCATTCCATTCCATTCCATTCAGTTGCTTCTATTCCATTCCAGAACATTCCATTCCATTCCATTCCGGTTGATTCCATTCCATTCCATTCCATTCCATTCCATTCCATTCCATTTCGTTCCATTCTATTCCATTCCATTACTTTTGATTCCATTCCATTCAATTCCATTCTATTGCATTCGGGTTGATTGGATTCCAGTCCATTCCATTCCATTCCATTCCATTCTATTCCATTTTATTCCATTTGTGTTGATTCCATTCCATTCCATTCCATTCCATTCCATTCCATTACATTACATTCAGGTTGATTCCATTCCATTCCTTTCCATTCCCTTCCATTGCATTCCATTTCATTCCATTCGCGTTGATTCCATTCCATTCCATTCCATTCCATTCCATTCGGGTTGATTCCATTACATTCCGTTCCATTCGGGTTGATTGGATTCCAGTCCATTCCATTCCATTCCATTCCATTCTATTCCATTTTATTCCATTTGTGTTGATTCCATTCCATTGCATTCCATTCCATTCCATTACATTACATTCAGGTTGATTCCATTCCATTCCTTTCCATTCCCTTCCATTGCATTCCATTTCATTCCATTCCATTCCATTCCATTGCATTCCATTGCATTCTATTTCATTCCATTCGGGTTGATTCCTTTCCATTCCATTCCATTCCTTTCGGGTTGATTCGATTACATTCCATTCCATTCAGGTTGATTGGATTCCATTCCATTCCATTCCATTCCATTCCATTCCATTTTATTCCATTTGGGTTGATTCCATTCCATTTCATTCCATTCCATTCGGGTTGATTCCATTCCATTCCATTCCATTCCATTCCATTCCATTTCATTGCATTCCATTCGGGTTGATTCCATTCCATTCCATTCCATTCCATTCCATTCCATTCTATTCCCTTCGCGTTTATTCCATTCTATTCCATTCCATTCCATTCCATTCCATTCGGGTTGATTCTGTTTCATTCCATTCCATTCCATTCGGGTTGATTCCATTCCATTCCATTCCAATCAATTCGGGTTGATTCCATTCCATTCCATTCCATTCCTTTCCATTCCATTCCATTCCATTCCATTCCATTACTGTTGATTCCATTTCATTCCATTCCATTCCGTTCCATTCCATTCCATTGCATTCCATTCCATTCCATTCGGGTTTATTCCATTCCATTCCATTCCATACCATTCCATTCCATTCTGGTTGATTCCATTCCATTCCATTCCATTCCATTCCATTGGAATCCATTCCATTCGAGTTGACTCCGTTCCATTCCATTTCATTCCATTACATTCCATTCCGTTCCATTCTATTCCATTCCATTGCATTCCATTTCATTCCATTCGGGTAGATTCCTTTCTATTGCATTCCAATCCATTCCATTCCATTCTGGTTGATTGCATTCCATTCCATTCCATTCCTTTCCACTCCATTCCAATCCATTCCATTTAGGTTAATTCCATTCCATTCCATTCCATTGCATCCATTCCATTTGGGTTGATTCCATTCCATTCCATACCATTCCATTCGGTTGCTTCCATTCCATTCCAGAACATTCCATTCCATTCCATTCCGGTTGATTCCATTCCATTCCGTTCCATTCCATTCCATTCCATTTCATCCCATTCTATTCCATTCCATTCCTTTTGATTCCATTCCATTCCATTCCATTCCATTACTTTCTATTCCATTCCATTCGGTTTGATTCCATTCCATTCCATTCCATTCCATTCCATTTCATTCCATCCTATTCCATTCCATTCTATTCCATTCGGGTTAATTCCATTCAATTCCAGTCCATTCCATTCCATTCCATTCAGGTTGATTCCATTCCATTCCATTCTATTCCATTCCATTCCATTCTATTCGCGTTGATTCCATTCCATCCCATTCCATTCCATTCCATCCCATTCCATTCCATTCCATTCCATTCGGGTTGATTCCATTCCATTCCATTCCATTCCATTCCATTCCATTCCATTTGGGTTGATTCCATTCCATTCCATTCGACTCCATTCCATTTCATTCGGGTTGATTCCATTTCATTCCATTCCATTCCATTCCATTCTATTCCATTCCATTCGTGTTGATTCCATTCCATTCCATTCCATTCCGTTCCATTCCATTCCATTGCATTCCATTTTATTCCATTCGGGTTTTTTCCATTCGATTCCATCCCATACCGTTCCATTCCATTCTGGTTGATTCCATTCCATTCCATTCGATTCCATTCCATTGGAATCCATTCCATTCTAGTTGACTCCATTCCATTCCTTTTCATTCCAATCTATTCCATTCCATTGCATTCCATTTCGTTCCATTCGTGTAGATTCCTTTCTATTCCATTCCAATCCATTCCATTCCATTCTGGTTGATTGCATTCCATTCCACTCCATTCCATTCCATTCCATTCCATTCCATTCCCTTCCATTTGGGTTAATTCCATTCCATTCCATTCCATTCCATTCCATTCCATTTGGGTTGATTCAATTCCATTCCATTCCATTCCATTCGGTTGCTTCCATTCCATTCCAGAACATTCCATTCTATTCCATTCCATACCATTCCATTCCATACGGGTTGATTCCATTCCATTCCATTCCATTCCATTCCATACGGGTTGATTGCATTCCATTCCATTCCATTCCATTCCATTCCGTTCCATTTGAGTTAATGCCATTCCATTCCATTCCATTCCACTCCATTCCATTGCATTCTGGTTGATTCCATTCCATTCCATTCCATTTCATTGCATTCCATTCCATTCCATTCCATGGCATTCCATTCCATTCCATTCCATTGCATTCCATTCCATTCCATTTCATTCCTTTCGGGTTGATTCCTTTTCATTCCATTCCATTCCATGCGGGTTGATTCCATTCCCTTCCATTCCATTCCATTGCATTCCATTCCACTCCATTCCATTCCATTTCATTCCATTCTATTCCATTTCATTCCATTCCGGTTGATTCCATTCCATTCCATTCCATTCCATTCCATTACATTCCATTCCATTCCATTTCATTCCATTCCCTTGATGTTGATTCCATTCCATTCCATTCCATTGCATTCCATTGCATTCCATTCGGATTGACTCCATTCCATTCCATTTCATTACATTCTATTCCATTCCATTCCATTCCATTCCATTGCATTCCATTCCATTCCGGTTGATTCCATTCCATTCCAGTCCAGTCCATTCCATTCCATTCTATTCCATTCGATTCCTTTTGATTCCATTCCATTCCATTCTATTTCATTCCATTCCATTCCATTCGCGTTGATTCCATTCCATTCCATTCCATTCCATTGCTTTCCTGTTGATTCCATTGCACTCCATTCCATTCCATTCCATTCCATTCCATTCCATTTGGGTTGATTCCATTCCATTCCATTCCATTCCATTCCATTCCATTCCATTACAATGCATACGTGTTCCTTCCATTCCATTTAATTCCATTCCATTCCATTCCATGGCATTCCATTCCATTCCTTTCCATAGCATCCCGTTCCATTCCATTTCATTCCATTCGGGTTGATTGCTTTCCATTCCATTGCATTCCATTCGGGTTGATTCCATTCCATTCCATTCCATTCCATTTCATGCCATTCCATTGGGGTTGATTCCATTCCATTCCCTTCCATTCCATTCCATTCCATTCGGGATGACTCCATTTCATGCCATTTCATTCCATTCTATTCCATTCCATTGCATTCCATTTCATTCCATTCGGGTAGATTCCTTTCTATTTCATTCCAATCCGTTCCACTGCATTCCGCTTGATTCCATTCCATTCCATTTGGGTTAATTCCATTCCATTCCATTCCATTCGGTTGCTTCCATTCCATTCCAGAACATTCCATTCCATTGCATTCCAATCCTTTCCATTCCGGTTGATTCCATTCCATTCCATTCCAGAACATTCCATTCCATTCCATTCCATTCCCTTCCATTCCGGTTGATTCCATTCCATTCCATTCCAATCCATTCCATTCCATTCCATTCGGGTTGATTCCATTCCATTCCATATCATACCATTCCATTCGATACGGGTTGATTCCATTCCATTCCATTCCATTCCATTCGGGTTGATTCCATTCCATTCCATTCCACTCCATTCCATTCCATTCCATACCGATTGATTCCATTCCATTCCATTCCATTCCACTCTGGTTGATTCAATTCCATTCTTTTCCATTCTTTTCCATTCAATTCCATTCCACTGCATTCCATTACATTCCATTCAATTTCATTCCATTCTGGTTGATTCCATTCCATTCCATTGCATTCCATTCCATTCCATTCCATTCCTTTCAGGGTGAATCCATTCCATTCCATTCCATTCGCGTTGATTCCATTCCATTCCATTCCATTCCATTCCATTGCATTCCATTCCATTCCATTCCATTCCACTCCATTCCTTTCCATTCCATTTGGGTTAATTGCATTCCATTCCATTCCATTCCATTCTTTTGGGTTGATTCCATTCCATTCCATTCCATTCCATTCAGTTGCTTCTATTCCATTCCAGAACATTCCATTCCATTCCATTCCGGTTGATTCCATTCCATTCCATTCCATTCCATTCCATTCCATTCCATTTCGTTCCATTCTATTCCATTCCATTACTTTTGATTCCATTCCATTCAATTCCATTCTATTGCATTCGGGTTGATTGGATTCCAGTCCATTCCATTCCATTCCATTCCATTCTATTCCATTTTATTCCATTTGTGTTGATTCCATTCCATTCCATTCCATTCCATTCCATTCCATTACATTACATTCAGGTTGATTCCATTCCATTCCTTTCCATTCCCTTCCATTGCATTCCATTTCATTCCATTCGCGTTGATTCCATTCCATTCCATTCCATTCCATTCGGGTTGATTCCATTACATTCCGTTCCATTCGGGTTGATTGGATTCCAGTCCATTCCATTCCATTCCATTCCATTCTATTCCATTTTATTCCATTTGTGTTGATTCCATTCCATTGCATTCCATTCCATTCCATTACATTACATTCAGGTTGATTCCATTCCATTCCTTTCCATTCCCTTCCATTGCATTCCATTTCATTCCATTCCATTCCATTCCATTGCATTCCATTGCATTCTATTTCATTCCATTCGGGTTGATTCCTTTCCATTCCATTCCATTCCTTTCGGGTTGATTCGATTACATTCCATTCCATTCAGGTTGATTGGATTCCATTCCATTCCATTCCATTCCATTCCATTCCATTTTATTCCATTTGGGTTGATTCCATTCCATTTCATTCCATTCCATTCGGGTTGATTCCATTCCATTCCATTCCATTCCATTCCATTCCATTTCATTGCATTCCATTCGGGTTGATTCCATTCCATTCCATTCCATTCCATTCCATTCCATTCTATTCCCTTCGCGTTTATTCCATTCTATTCCATTCCATTCCATTCCATTCCATTCGGGTTGATTCTGTTTCATTCCATTCCATTCCATTCGGGTTGATTCCATTCCATTCCATTCCATTCCAATCAATTCGGGTTGATTCCATTCCATTCCATTCCATTCCTTTCCATTCCATTCCATTCCATTCCATTCCATTACTGTTGATTCCATTTCATTCCATTCCATTCCGTTCCATTCCATTCCATTGCATTCCATTCCATTCCATTCGGGTTTATTCCATTCCATTCCATTCCATACCATTCCATTCCATTCTGGTTGATTCCATTCCATTCCATTCCATTCCATTCAATTCCATTGGAATCCATTCCATTCGAGTTGACTCCGTTCCATTCCATTTCATTCCATTACATTCCATTCCGTTCCATTCTATTCCATTCCATTGCATTCCATTTCATTCCATTCGGGTAGATTCCTTTCTATTGCATTCCAATCCATTCCATTCCATTCTGGTTGATTGCATTCCATTCCATTCCATTCCTTTCCACTCCATTCCAATCCATTCCATTTAGGTTAATTCCATTCCATTCCTTTCCATTGCATCCATTCCATTTGGGTTGATTCCATTCCATTCCATACCATTCCATTCGGTTGCTTCCATTCCATTCCAGAACATTCCATTCCATTCCATTCCGGTTGATTCCATTCCATTCCGTTCCATTCCATTCCATTCCATTTCATCCCATTCTATTCCATTCCATTCCTTTTGATTCCATTCCATTCCATTCCATTCCATTACTTTCTATTCCATTCCATTCGGTTTGATTCCATTCCATTCCATTCCATTCCATTCCATTTCATTCCATCCTATTCCATTCCATTCTATTCCATTCGGGTTAATTCCATTCAATTCCAGTCCATTCCATTCCATTCCATTCAGGTTGATTCCATTCCATTCCATTCTATTCCATTCCATTCCATTCTATTCGCGTTGATTCCATTCCATCCCATTCCATTCCATTCCATCCCATTCCATTCCATTCCATTCCATTCGGGTTGATTCCATTCCATTCCATTCCATTCCATTCCATTCCATTCCATTTGGGTTGATTCCATTCCATTCCATTCGACTCCATTCCATTTCATTCGGGTTGATTCCATTTCATTCCATTCCATTCCATTCCATTCTATTCCATTCCATTCGTGTTGATTCCATTCCATTCCATTCCATTCCGTTCCATTCCATTCCATTGCATTCCATTTTATTCCATTCGGGTTTATTCCATTCGATTCCATCCCATACCGTTCCATTCCATTCTGGTTGATTCCATTCCATTCCATTCGATTCCATTCCATTGGAATCCATTCCATTCTAGTTGACTCCGTTCCATTCCTTTTCATTCCAATCTATTCCATTCCATTGCATTCCATTTCATTCCATTCGTGTAGATTCCTTTCTATTCCATTCCAATCCATTCCATTCCATTCTGGTTGATTGCATTCCATTCCACTCCATTCCATTCCATTCCATTCCATTCCATTCCCTTCCATTTGGGTTAATTCCATTCCATTCCATTCCATTCCATTTGGGTTGATTCAATTCCATTCCATTCCATTCCATTCGGTTGCTTCCATTCCATTCCAGAACATTCCATTCTATTCCATTCCATACCATTCCATTCCATACGGGTTGATTCCATTCCTTTCCATTCCATTCCATTCCATACGGGTTGATTGCATTCCATTCCATTCCATTCCATTCCATTCCGTTCCATTTGAGTTAATTCCATTCCATTCCATTCCATTCCACTCCATTCCATTGCATTCTGGTTGATTCCATTCCATTCCATTCCATTTCATTGCATTCCATTCCATTCCATTCCATGGCATTCCATTCCATTCCATTCCATTGCATTCCATTCCATTCCATTTCATTCCTTTCGGGTTGATTCCTTTTCATTCCATTCCATTCCATGCGGGTTGATTCCATTCCCTTCCATTCCATTCCATTGCATTCCATTCCACTCCATTCCATTCCATTTCATTCCATTCTATTCCATTTCATTCCATTCCGGTTGATTCCATTCCATTCCATTCCATTCCATTCCATTACATTGCATTCCATTCCATTTCATTCCATTCCCTTGATGTTGATTCCATTCCATTCCATTCCATTGCATTCCATTGCATTCCATTCGGATTGACTCCATTCCATTCCATTTCATTACATTCTATTCCATTCCATTCCATTCCATTCCATTGCATTCCATTCCATTCCGGTTGATTCCATTCCATTCCAGTCCAGTCCATTCCATTCCATTCTATTCCATTCCATTCCTTTTGATTCCATTCCATTCCATTCTATTTCATTCCATTCCATTCCATTCGCGTTGATTCCATTCCATTCCATTCCATTCCATTGCTTTCCTGTTGATTCCATTGCACTCCATTCCATTCCATTCCATTCCATTCCATTCCATTTGGGTTGATTCCATTCAATTCCATTCCATTCCATTCCATTCCATTACAATGCATACGTGTTCGTTCCATTCCATTTAATTCCATTCCATTCCATTCCATGGCATTCCATTCCATTCCTTTCCATAGCATCCCGTTCCATTCCATTTCATTCCATTCGGGTTGATTGCTTTCCATTCCATTGCATTCCATTCGGGTTGATTCCATTCCATTCCATTCCATTCCATTTCATGCCATTCCATTGGGGTTGATTCCATTCCATTCCCTTCCATTCCATTCCATTCCATTCGGGATGACTCCATTTCATGCCATTTCATTCCATTCTATTCCATTCCATTGCATTCCATTTCATTCCATTCGGGTAGATTCCTTTCTATTTCATTCCAATCCGTTCCACTGCATTCCGCTTGATTCCATTCCATTCCATTTGGGTTAATTCCATTCCATTCCATTCCATTCGGTTGCTTCCATTCCATTCCAGAACATTCCATTCCATTGCATTCCAATCCTTTCCATTCCGGTTGATTCCATTCCATTCCATTCCAGAACATTCCATTCCATTCCATTCCATTCCCTTCCATTCCGGTTGATTCCATTCCATTCCATTCCAATCCATTCCATTCCATTCCATTCGGGTTGATTCCATTCCATTCCATATCATACCATTCCATTCCATACGGGTTGATTCCATTCCATTCCATTCCATTCCATTCGGGTTGATTCCATTCCATTCCATTCCACTCCATTCCATTCCATTCCATACCGATTGATTCCATTCCATTCCATTCCATTCCATTCCATTCCACTCTGGTTGATTCAATTCCATTCTTTTCCATTCTTTTCCATTCAATTCCATTCCACTGCATTCCATTACATTCCATTCAATTTCATTCCATTCTGGTTGATTCCATTCCATTCCATTGCATTCCATTCCATTCCATTCCATTCCTTTCAGGGAGAATCCATTCCATTCCATTCCATTCGCGTTGATTCCATTCCATTCCATTCCATTCCATTCCATTGCATTCCATTCCATTCCATTCCATTCCACTCCATTCCTTTCCATTCCATTTGGGTTAATTGCATTCCATTCCATTCCATTCCATTCTTTTGGGTTGATTCCATTCCATTCCATTCCATTCCATTCAGTTGCTTCTATTCCATTCCAGAACATTCCATTCCATTCCATTCCGGTTGATTCCATTCCATTCCATTCCATTCCATTCCATTCCATTCCATTTCGTTCCATTCTATTCCATTCCATTACTTTTGATTCCATTCCATTCAATTCCATTCTATTGCATTCGGGTTGATTGGATTCCAGTCCATTCCATTCCATTCTATTCCATTTTATTCCATTTGTGTTGATTCCATTCCATTCCATTCCATTCCATTCCATTCCATTACATTACATTCAGGTTGATTCCATTCCATTCCTTTCCATTCCCTTCCATTGCATTCCATTTCATTCCATTCGCGTTGATTCCATTCCATTCCATTCCATTCCATTCGGGTTGATTCCATTACATTCCGTTCCATTCGGGTTGATTGGATTCCAGTCCATTCCATTCCATTCCATTCCATTCTATTCCATTTTATTCCATTTGTGTTGATTCCATTCCATTGCATTCCATTCCATTCCATTACATTACATTCAGGTTGATTCCATTCCATTCCTTTCCATTCCCTTCCATTGCATTCCATTTCATTCCATTCCATTCCATTCCATTGCATTCCATTGCATTCTATTTCATTCCATTCGGGTTGATTCCTTTCCATTCCATTCCATTCCTTTCGGGTTGATTCGATTACATTCCATTCCATTCAGGTTGATTGGATTCCATTCCATTCCATTCCATTCCATTCCATTCCATTTTATTCCATTTGGGTTGATTCCATTCCATTTCATTCCATTCCATTCGGGTTGATTCCATTCCATTCCATTCCATTCCATTCCATTCCATTTCATTGCATTCCATTCGGGTTGATTCCATTCCATTCCATTCCATTCCATTCCATTCCATTCCATTCTATTCCCTTCGCGTTTATTCCATTCTATTCCATTCCATTCCATTCGGGTTGATTCTGTTTCATTCCATTCCATTCCATTCGGGTTGATTCCATTCCATTCCATTCCATTCCAATCAATTCGGGTTGATTCCATTCTATTCCATTCCATTCCATTCCATTTGGGTTGATTCCTTTCCATTCCATTACATTCCATTCCATTTGGGTTGATACCATTGCATTCCATTCCATTCTATTCCATTCCATTCCGTTCGTGATGCTTCCATTCCATTCCATTCCATTCCATTCCATTCCATTCCATTCCATTGCATTCTACTCCGGTTAATTCCATTCCATTCCAATCCATTCGTTTTGATTCCATTCCATTCCATTGCATTGCATTCCATTCCATTGCATTGCATTGCGTTGCATTCCATTCCATTCCATTCCATTGCATTCCATTCCATTCCATTTCATTCCATTCGCTTTGATTCTATTCCATTCCATTCCATTCCATTCTGTTTCATTCCATTCCATTCGGATTGATTCCATTCCATTCCATTCCATTCCATTCCCTTCGGGTTTATTCCATTCCATTCCATTCCATTGCATTCAATTCCATTCCAGTTCATTCCACTACATTCGGGTTGATTCCCTGCCATTCAATTCCATTCCCTTCGGGTTGATTCCATTCCATTCCATTCTATTCCATTCCATTCGGTTGATTCCATTCCATTCCATTTCATTCCATTCTCGTTGATTCCATTCCATTCCATTCCATTCCATTCCATTCCTTTCCATTCCATTGCATTCCATACCATTCCATTCCATTGCATTCCATTCCATTCCATTCCATTGCATTCCATTCCATTCCATTCCATTGCATTCCATTCCATTTCTTTCCACTCATGTTGATTCCATTCCATTCCGTTCCATTCCATTCCATTCCATTCTATTGCATTCCATTTCATTCCATTCGTGTATATTCCATTCTATTCCATTCCAATCCATTCCCTTACTTTCCGGGTGATTACACTCCATTCCATTCCATTCCATTGCATTCCATTCCATTGCATTCCATTCCATTCCATTCCATTGCATTCCACTCCATTCCATTCCATTCCATTCCATTCCATTCCATTCGGGTTGATTCCATTCCATGCCATTCCATTTCATTCCATTCGGGTTGATTCCATTCCATTCCATTCCATTCCCTTCAGGTTGATTCCATTCTATTCCATTCCATTCCATTCCATTCCATTCGGGTTGATTCTATTCCATTCCATTCCATTCAGGTTGATTCCATTCCATTCCATTCCATTCCATTCCATTACATTACATTGCAATCCATTCCATTCCTTTCCATTCCATTGCATTCCATTCCACTCCATTTCACTCCATTCAGGTTGATTCCATTCCATTCCATTCCATTGCATTCCATTCCATTCCATTTAATTCGGGTTGATTCCATTCCATTCCATTACATTCCATTACATTCGGGTTGATTCCATTCCATTCCATTCCATTCCATTCCATTCCATTCCATTCCATTCTGGTGGATTCCATTCCTTTCCCTTCCATTCCATTCCATTCCTTTCCATTCCATTCCATTCCTTTCCATTCCATTCCATTCGTGTTGATTCCATTCCATTCCATTCTATTCCATTCCATTATATACTATTCGCGTTGATTCCATTCCATTCCATTCCATTCAATCCCATTCCATTCCATTTCATTCGGGTTTATTCGATTCGATTCCATTCAATTCCATTCCATTCCATTCTGGTTGATTCTTTCCATTCCATTCAATTAAATTCCATTCTATTCCATTCCATTCGGGTTGATTCCATTCCATTCCATTGCATTCCATTCCATTCCATTCCATTGCATTCCATTCCATTCCATTTCATTCCACTCATGTTGATTCCATTCCATTCCGTTCCATTCCATTCCATTACATTCTATTACATTCCATTTCATTCCATTCGTGTATATTCCATTCTATTCCATTCCAATCCATTCCCTTACTTTCCGGGTGATTGCACTCCATTGCATTCCATTCCATTCCATTCCATTCCATTCCTTTGCATTGCATTCCATTCCATTCCATTGCATTCCACTCCATTCCATTCCATTCCATTCCATTCCATTCTATTCGGGTTGATTCCATTCCATGCCATTCCATTTCATTCCATTCGGGTTGATTCCATTCCATTCCATTCCATTCTATTCCCTTCAGGTTGATTGCATTCCATTCCATTCCATTCCATTCCATTCCATTCCATTCCATTCCATTCCATTCCATTCGGGTTGATTCTATTCCATTCCATTCCATTCCATTCAGGTTGATTCCATTCCATTCCATTCCATTACATTGCATTACACTGCAATCCATTGCATTCCTTTCCATTCCGTTGCATGCCATTCCACTCCATTTCACTCCATTCAGGTTGATTCCATTCCATTCCATTCCATTGCATTCCATTCCATTCCATTCCATTCGGGTTGATTCCATTCCATTCCATTCCATTCCATTCCATTCCATTCCATTCTGGTGGATTCCATTCCTTTCCATTCCATTCCATTCCATTCCTTTCCATTCCATTCCATTCGTGTTTATTCCATTCCTTTCCATTCTATTCCACTCAATTAAATTCAATTCGTGTTGATTCCATTCCATTCCATTCCATTCCATTCCATTCCATTTGGGTTGATTCCTTTCCATTCTATTACATGCCATTACATTTGGGTTGATACCATTGCATTCCATTCCATTCTATTCCATTCCATTCCGTTCGGGATGATTCCATTCCATTCCAGAACATTCCATTCCATTCCATTCTACTCCGGTTCATTCCATTCCTTTCCAATCCATTCGTTTCGATTCCATTCCATTCCATTCCATTCCATTCCATTGCATTGCATTCCATTCCGTTCCATTCCATTGAATTCCATTCCATTCCATTTCATTCCATTCCATTCCATTCCATTCCATTCCATTCCATTCTACTCCGGGTCATTCCCTTCCTTTCCAATCCATTCGTTTTGATTCCATTCCATTCCATTCCATTCCATTGCATTCCATTCCATTCCATTCCTTTCCAATCCATTCGGTTTGATTCCATTTCATTGCATGCCATTCCATTCCAATTCATTCGATTCGGGTTGATTCCATTCCATTCCATTCCATTCCATTCGGGTTATTTCCATTCCATTCCATTTCATTCCATTCGTGTTGATTCCATTCCATTCCACTCCATTCCATTCCATTCCATTGCATTCCTTTCCATTCCATTCCATTGCATTCCACTCCGTTCCATTCCATTCCATTCCAATCCATTCCATTCCATTCGGGTTTATTCCATTCCATTCCATTCCATTCCATTCCATTCCATTCCATTCCATTCGGGTTGATTCCATTCCATTCCATTCCATTCCATTCGGGTTGATTCTATTCCATTCCATTCCATTCCATTCAGGTTGATTCCATTCCATTCCATTCCATTACATCACATTGCATTGCAATCCATTCCATTCCTTTCCATTCCATTGCATTCCATTCCACTCCATTTCACTCCATTCAGATTGATTCCATTCCATTCCATTACATTGCCTTCCATTCCTTTCCATTCCATTCGGGTTGATTCCATTCCATTCCATTCCATTCCATTCCATTCCATTCCATTGCACTCCATTCCATTCCATTCCATTGCATTCCATTGCATTCCATTTCATTCCATTCGCGTTGATTCCATCCCATTCCGTTCCATTCCATTCGGGTTGATTCCATTACATTCCGTTCCATTCGGGTTGATTGGATTCCAGTCCATTCCATTCCATTCCATTCCATTCTATTCCATTTTATTCCATTTGGGTTGATTCCATTCCATTCCATTCCATTCCATTCCATTACATTCAGGTTGATTCCATTCCACTCCTTTCCATTCCATTCCATTGCATTCCATTTCAGTCCATTCCATTCCATTCCATTGCATTCCATTTATTCTATTTCATTCCATTCGGGTTGATTTCTTTCCATTCCACTCCATTCCTTTCGGGTTGATTCGATTACATTCCATTCCATTCAGGTTGATTGGATTCCATTCCATTCCATTCCATTCCATTTTATTCCATTTGGGTTGATTCCATTCCATTCGATTCCATTCCATTCGGGTTGATTCCATTCCATTCCATTGCATTCCATTCCATTCCATTCCATTGCATTCCATTCCATACCATTCCATTCGGGTCGATTCCATTCCATTCCATTCCATTCAATTCCATTGCATTCCATTCCATTCCATTCCGTTGCATTCCATTCCATTCCATTCCATTGCATTCCATTCAATTCCATTTCATTCCATTCGGGTTGATTCCATCCTATTCCATTCCATTCCATTCGCGTGGATTCCATTCCATTCCATTCCATTCCATTCCATTGTATTCCATTCCATTCCAATCCATTGCATTCCATTCCATTCCATTCCATTGCATTTCGTTCCATTCCATTGCATTCCATTCCATTCCATTCCATTGCATTCCATTCCATTCCATTTCTTTCCACACATGTTGATTCCATTCCATTCCGTTCCATTCCATTCCGTTCCATTCTATTGCATTCCATTTCATTCCATTCGTGTATATTCCACTCTATTCCATACCAGTCCTTTCCCTTACTTTCCGGGTGATTCCACTCCATTCCATTCGATTCCATTGCATTCCATTCCATTCCATTCCATTGCATTCCACTCCATTCCATTCCATTCCATTCCATTCCATTCGGGTTGATTCCATTCCATTCCATTCCATTCCATTCCATTTCATTCCATTCGGGTTGATTCCATTCCATTCCATTCCATTCCCTTCAGGTTTATTCCATTCCATTCCATTCCATTCCTTTCCATTCCATTCCATTCGGGTTGATTCTTTCCATTCCATTCCATTCCATTCGGTTTGATTCTATTCCATTCCATTCCATTCCATTCAGATTGATTCCATTCCATTCCATTCCATTCCATTACATAACATTGCAATCCATTCCATTCCTTTCCATTCCATTGCATTCCATTCCACTCCATTTCACTCCATTCAGATTGATTCCATTCCATTCGATTCCATTGCCTTCCATTCCATTCCATTCCGTTCGGGTTGATTCCATTCCATTCCATTCCATTCCATTCCATTCCATTCCATTCCATTGCACTCCATTCCATTCCATTCCATTGCATTCCATTTCATTCCTTTCGCGTTGATTCCATTACATTCCGTTCCATTCGGGTTGATTGGATTCCAGTCCATTCCATTGCATTCCATTCCATTCTATTCCATTTTATTCCATTTGGGTTGATTCCATTCCATTCCATTCCATTCCATTCCGTTACATTACATTACATTCAGGTTGATTCCATTCCATTCCTTTCCATTCCATTCCATTGCATTCCATTTCATTCCATTCCATTCCATTCCATTGCATTCCATTGCATTCTATTTCATTCCATTCGGGTTGATTCCTTTCCATTCCATTCCATTCCTTTCGGGTTGATTCGATTACATTCCATTCCATTCAGGTTGATTGGATTCCATTCCATTCCTTCCCATTCCATTTTATTCCATTTGGGTTGATTCCATTCCATTCCATTCCATTCCATTCGGGTTGATTCCATTCCATTCCATTCCATTCCATTCAATTCCATTCTATTGCATTCCATTTCATTCCATTCGTGTATATTCCATTCTATTCCATTCCAATCCATTCCCTTATTTTCCGGGTGATTACACTCCATTCAATTCCATTCCATTGCATTCCATTCCATTGCATTCCATTCCATTCCATTCCATTGCATTCCACTCCATTCCATTCCATTCCATTCCATTCGGGTTGATTCCATTCCATGCCATTCCATTTCATTCCATTCGGGTTGATTCCATTCCATTCCATTCCATTCCATTCCATTCCATTCCCTTCAGGTTGATTCCATTCTATTCCATTCCATTCCATTCCATTCCATTCGGGTTGATTCTATTCCATTCCATTCCATTCAGTTTGATTCCATTCCATTCCATTCCATTCCATTCCATTCCATTACATTACATTGCAATCCATTCCATTCCTTTCCATTCCATTGCATTCCATTCCACTCCATTTCACTCCATTCAGGTTGATTCCATCCCATTCCATTCCATTGCATTCCATTCCATTCCATTCCATTCGGGTTGATTCCATTCCATTCCATTCCATTCCATTCGAGTTGATTCCGTTCCATTCCATTCCATTCCATTCTGGTGGATTCCATTCCTTTCCATTCCATTCCATTCCATTCCATTCCTTTCCTTTCCATTCCATTCCATTCGTGTTGATTCCATTCCATTCCATTCTATTCCATTCCATTACATTCTATTCGCGTTGATTCCATTCCATTCCATTCCATTCAATCTCATTCCATTCCATTTCATTCGGGTTTATTCGATTCGATTCCATTCCATTCCATTCCATTCCATTCTGGTTGATTCTTTCCATTCCATTCCATTCCATTCAGTTAAATTCCATTCTATTCCATTCCATTCGGGTTGATTCCATTCCATTCCATTGCATTCCATTCCATTCCATTCCATTGCATTCCATTCCATTCCATTTCATTCCACTCATGTTGATTCCATTCCATTCCGTTCCATTCCATTCCATTCCATTCTATTGCATTCCATATCATTCCATTCGTGTATATTCCATTCTATGCCATTCCAATCCATTCCCTTACTTTCCGGGTGAATGCACTCCATTCCTTTCCATTCCATTCCATTCCATTCCATTCCATTCCATTCCATTGCATTCCATTCCATTCCATTCCATTGCATTCCATTCCATTCCATTGCATTCCACTCCATTCCATTCCATTCCATTCCTTTCCATTCCATTCGGGTTGATTCCATTCCATGCCATTCCATTTCATTCCATTCGGGTTGATTCCATTCCATTCCATTCCATTCTATTCCCTTCAGGTTGATTCCATTCCATTCCATTCCATTCCATTCCATTCGGGTTGATTCTATTCCATTCCATTCCATTCCATTCAGGTTGATTCCATTCCATTCCGTTCCATTACATTACATTACATTGCAATCCATTCCATTCCTTTCCATTCCATTGCATTCCATTCCACTCCATTTCACTACATTCAGGTTGATTCTATTCCATTCCATTCCATTGCATTCCATTCCATTCCATTCCATTCGGGTTGATTCCATTCCATTCCATTCCATTCCATTCCATTCTGGTGCATTCCATTCCTTTCCATTCCATTCCATTCCATTCCTTTCCATTCCATTCCATTCGTGTTTATTCCATTCCATTCCAGTCTATTCCACTCCATTAAATTCAATTCGTGTTGATTCCATTCCATTCCATTCCATTCCATTCCATTCCATTCCATTCCATTCTATTCCATTCCATTCGGGTTGATTCCATTCCATTCCATTCCATTCCATTCCAATCAATTCGGGTTGATTCCATTCTTTTCCATTCCATTCCATTTGGGTTGATTCCTTTCCATTCTATTACATTCCATTACATTTGGGTTGATACCATTGCATTCCATTCCATTCTATTCCATTCCATTCCGTTCGGGATGATTCCATTCCATTCCAGAACATTCCATTCCATTCCATTCCATTCCATCCTACTCCGGTTCATTCCATTCCTTTCCAATCCATTCGTTTCGATTCCATTCCATTCCATTCCATTCCATTGCATTGCATTGCATTCCATTCCATTCCAACCCATTGAATTCCATTCCATTCCATTTCATTCCATTCCATTCCATTCCATTCCATTCCATTCTACTCCGGTTCATTCCCTTCCTTTCCAATCCATTCGTTTTGATTCCATTCCATTCCATTCCATTCCATTGCATTCCATTCCATTCCATTCCTTTCCAATCCATTCGGTTTGATTCCATTTCATTGCATGCCATTCCATTCCAATTCATTCGATTCGGGTTGATTCCATTCCATTCCATTCCATTCCATTCCATTCCATTCCATTCGGGTTGATTCCATTCCATTCCATTTCATTCCATTCGGGTTGATTCCATTCCATTCCACTCCATTCTATTCCATTCCATTTCATTCCATTCCATTGCATTCCGTTCCATTCCATTCCATTCTATTCCACTCCATTAAATTCAATTCGTGTTGATTCCATTCCATTCCATTCCATTCCATTCCATTCTATTCCATTCCATTCGGGTTGATTCCATTCCATTCCATTCCATTCCATTCCAATCAATTCGGGTTGATTCCATTCTTTTCCATTCCATTCCATTCCATTCCATTTGGGTTGATTCGTTTCCATTCTCTTACATTACATTACATTTGGGTTGATACCATTGCATTCCATTCCATTCTATTCCATTCCATTCCGTTCGGGATGATTCCATTCCATTCCAGAACATTCCATTCCATTCCATTCCATTCCATTCTACTCCGGTTCATTCCATTCCTTTCCAATCCATTCGTTTCGATTTCATTCCATTCCATTCCATTCCATTCCATTGCATTGCATTGCATTCCATTCCATTCCATTCCATTGAATTCCATTCCATTCCATTTCATTCCATTCCATTCCATTCCATTCCATTCCATTCCATTCTACTCCGGTTCATTCCCTTCCTTTCCAATCCATTCGTTTTGATTCCATTCCATTCCATTCCATTCCGTTGCATTCCATTCCATTCCATTCCTTTCCAATCCATTCGGTTTGATTCCATTTCATTGCATGCCATTCCATTCCAATTCATTCGATTCGGGTTGATTCCATTCCATTCCATTCCATTCCATTCCATTCGGGTTGATTCCATTCCATTCCATTTCATTCCATTCGGGTTGATTCCATTCCATTCCACTCCATTCTATTCCATTCCATTTCATTCCATTCCATTGCATTCCATTCCATTCCATTCCATTGCATTTCATTCCATTCCATTCCATTCCATTCCATTCCATTCCATTCCATTGCATTCCATTCCATTCCATTCCATTGCATTCCATTCCAGTCCATTTCTTTCCACTCATGTTGATTCTATTCCATTCCGTTCCATTCCATTCCATTCCATTCTATTGCATTCCATTTCATTCCATTTGTGTATATTCCACTCTATTCCATACCAATCCATTCCCTTACTTTCCGGGTGATTCCACTCCATTCCATTCCATTCCATTGCATTCCATTCCATTCCATTCCATTGCATTCCACTCCATTCCATTCCATTCCATTCCATTCCATTCGGGTTGATTCCATTCCATTCCATTCCATTCCATTCCATTTCATTCCATTCGGGTTGATTCCATTCCATTCCATTCCATTACCTTCAGGTTGATTCCATTCCATTCCATTCCATTCCATTCCATTCCATTCCATTCCATTCGGGTTGATTCTATTCCATTCCATTCCATTCCATTCGCGTTGATTCTCTTCCATTCCATTCCATTCCATTCAGGTTGATTCCATTGCATTCCATTCCATTCCATTACATTACACTACAATCCATTCCATTCCTTTCCATTCCATTGCATTCCATTCCACTTCATTTCACTCCATTCAGGTTGATTCCATTCCATTCCATTCCATTGCATTCCATTCCATTCCATTCCATTCGGGTTGATTCCATTCCATTCCATTCCATTCCATTCCATTCCATTCCATTGCACTCCATTCCATTCCATTCCATTGCATTCCATTGCATTCCATTTCATTCCATTCGCGTTGATTCCATTCCATTCCATTCCATTCCATTCGGGTTGATTCCATTACATTCCGTTCCATTCGGGTTGATTGGATTCCAGTCCATTCCATTCCATTCCATTCCATTCTATTCCATTTTATTCCATTTGTGTTGATTCCATTCCATTGCATTCCATTCCATTCCATTACATTACATTCAGGTTGATTCCATTCCATTCCTTTCCATTCCCTTCCATTGCATTCCATTTCATTCCATTCCATTCCATTCCATTGCATTCCATTGCATTCTATTTCATTCCATTCGGGTTGATTCCTTTCCATTCCATTCCATTCCTTTCGGGTTGATTCGATTACATTCCATTCCATTCAGGTTGATTGGATTCCATTCCATTCCATTCCATTCCATTCCATTCCATTTTATTCCATTTGGGTTGATTCCATTCCATTTCATTC
Source organism: Pan troglodytes (assembly GCF_028858775.2). Taxonomy (NCBI): domain Eukaryota; kingdom Metazoa; phylum Chordata; class Mammalia; order Primates; family Hominidae; genus Pan; species Pan troglodytes. The sequence goes on along the minus strand of NC_072416.2, from coordinate 37,925,652 downwards.
CATTCCATTCGGGTTGATTCCATTCCATTCCATTCCATTCCATTCCATTCCATTTCATTGCATTCCATTCGGGTTGATTCCATTCCATTCCATTCCATTCCATTCCATTCCATTCCATTCTATTCCCTTCGCGTTTATTCCATTCTATTCCATTCCATTCCATTCCATTCCATTCGGGTTGATTCTGTTTCATTCCATTCCATTCCATTCGGGTTGATTCCATTCCATTCCATTCCATTCCAATCAATTCGGGTTGATTCCATTCTATTCCATTCCATTCCATTCCATTTGGGTTGATTCCTTTCCATTCCATTACATTCCATTCCATTTGGGTTGATACCATTGCATTCCATTCCATTCTATTCCATTCCATTCCGTTCGTGATGCTTCCATTCCATTCCATTCCATTCCATTCCATTCCATTCCATTCCATTGCATTCTACTCCGGTTAATTCCATTCCATTCCAATCCATTCGTTTTGATTCCATTCCATTCCATTGCATTGCATTCCATTCCATTGCATTGCATTGCGTTGCATTCCATTCCATTCCATTCCATTGCATTCCATTCCATTCCATTTCATTCCATTCGCTTTGATTCTATTCCATTCCATTCCATTCCATTCTGTTTCATTCCATTCCATTCGGATTGATTCCATTCCATTCCATTCCATTCCATTCCCTTCGGGTTTATTCCATTCCATTCCATTCCATTGCATTCAATTCCATTCCAGTTCATTCCACTACATTCGGGTTGATTCCCTGCCATTCAATTCCATTCCCTTCGGGTTGATTCCATTCCATTCCATTCTATTCCATTCCATTCGGTTGATTCCATTCCATTCCATTTCATTCCATTCTCGTTGATTCCATTCCATTCCATTCCATTCCATTCCATTCCTTTCCATTCCATTGCATTCCATACCATTCCATTCCATTGCATTCCATTCCATTCCATTCCATTGCATTCCATTCCATTCCATTCCATTGCATTCCATTCCATTTCTTTCCACTCATGTTGATTCCATTCCATTCCGTTCCATTCCATTCCATTCCATTCTATTGCATTCCATTTCATTCCATTCGTGTATATTCCATTCTATTCCATTCCAATCCATTCCCTTACTTTCCGGGTGATTACACTCCATTCCATTCCATTCCATTGCATTCCATTCCATTGCATTCCATTCCATTCCATTCCATTGCATTCCACTCCATTCCATTCCATTCCATTCCATTCCATTCCATTCGGGTTGATTCCATTCCATGCCATTCCATTTCATTCCATTCGGGTTGATTCCATTCCATTCCATTCCATTCCCTTCAGGTTGATTCCATTCTATTCCATTCCATTCCATTCCATTCCATTCGGGTTGATTCTATTCCATTCCATTCCATTCAGGTTGATTCCATTCCATTCCATTCCATTCCATTCCATTACATTACATTGCAATCCATTCCATTCCTTTCCATTCCATTGCATTCCATTCCACTCCATTTCACTCCATTCAGGTTGATTCCATTCCATTCCATTCCATTGCATTCCATTCCATTCCATTTAATTCGGGTTGATTCCATTCCATTCCATTACATTCCATTACATTCGGGTTGATTCCATTCCATTCCATTCCATTCCATTCCATTCCATTCCATTCCATTCTGGTGGATTCCATTCCTTTCCCTTCCATTCCATTCCATTCCTTTCCATTCCATTCCATTCCTTTCCATTCCATTCCATTCGTGTTGATTCCATTCCATTCCATTCTATTCCATTCCATTATATACTATTCGCGTTGATTCCATTCCATTCCATTCCATTCAATCCCATTCCATTCCATTTCATTCGGGTTTATTCGATTCGATTCCATTCAATTCCATTCCATTCCATTCTGGTTGATTCTTTCCATTCCATTCAATTAAATTCCATTCTATTCCATTCCATTCGGGTTGATTCCATTCCATTCCATTGCATTCCATTCCATTCCATTCCATTGCATTCCATTCCATTCCATTTCATTCCACTCATGTTGATTCCATTCCATTCCGTTCCATTCCATTCCATTACATTCTATTACATTCCATTTCATTCCATTCGTGTATATTCCATTCTATTCCATTCCAATCCATTCCCTTACTTTCCGGGTGATTGCACTCCATTGCATTCCATTCCATTCCATTCCATTCCATTCCTTTGCATTGCATTCCATTCCATTCCATTGCATTCCACTCCATTCCATTCCATTCCATTCCATTCCATTCTATTCGGGTTGATTCCATTCCATGCCATTCCATTTCATTCCATTCGGGTTGATTCCATTCCATTCCATTCCATTCTATTCCCTTCAGGTTGATTGCATTCCATTCCATTCCATTCCATTCCATTCCATTCCATTCCATTCCATTCCATTCGGGTTGATTCTATTCCATTCCATTCCATTCCATTCAGGTTGATTCCATTCCATTCCATTCCATTACATTGCATTACACTGCAATCCATTGCATTCCTTTCCATTCCGTTGCATGCCATTCCACTCCATTTCACTCCATTCAGGTTGATTCCATTCCATTCCATTCCATTGCATTCCATTCCATTCCATTCCATTCGGGTTGATTCCATTCCATTCCATTCCATTCCATTCCATTCCATTCCATTCTGGTGGATTCCATTCCTTTCCATTCCATTCCATTCCATTCCTTTCCATTCCATTCCATTCGTGTTTATTCCATTCCTTTCCATTCTATTCCACTCAATTAAATTCAATTCGTGTTGATTCCATTCCATTCCATTCCATTCCATTCCATTCCATTTGGGTTGATTCCTTTCCATTCTATTACATGCCATTACATTTGGGTTGATACCATTGCATTCCATTCCATTCTATTCCATTCCATTCCGTTCGGGATGATTCCATTCCATTCCAGAACATTCCATTCCATTCCATTCTACTCCGGTTCATTCCATTCCTTTCCAATCCATTCGTTTCGATTCCATTCCATTCCATTCCATTCCATTGCATTGCATTGCATTCCATTCCGTTCCATTCCATTGAATTCCATTCCATTCCATTTCATTCCATTCCATTCCATTCCATTCCATTCCATTCCATTCTACTCCGGGTCATTCCCTTCCTTTCCAATCCATTCGTTTTGATTCCATTCCATTCCATTCCATTCCATTGCATTCCATTCCATTCCATTCCTTTCCAATCCATTCGGTTTGATTCCATTTCATTGCATGCCATTCCATTCCAATTCATTCGATTCGGGTTGATTCCATTCCATTCCATTCCATTCCATTCGGGTTATTTCCATTCCATTCCATTTCATTCCATTCGTGTTGATTCCATTCCATTCCACTCCATTCCATTCCATTCCATTGCATTCCTTTCCATTCCATTCCATTGCATTCCACTCCGTTCCATTCCATTCCATTCCAATCCATTCCATTCCATTCGGGTTGATTCCATTCCATTCCATTCCATTCCATTCCATTCCATTTCATTCCATTCGGGTTGATTCCATTCCATTCCATTCCATTCCCTTCAGGTTTATTCCATTCCATTCCATTCCATTCCATTCCATTCGGGTTGATTCTATTCCATTCCATTCCATTCCATTCGGGTTGATTCTATTCCATTCCATTCCATTCCATTCAGGTTGATTCCATTCCATTCCATTCCATTCCATTACATTGCATTGCAATCCATTCCATTCCTTTCCATTCCATTGCATTCCATTCCACTCCATTTCACTCCATTCAGATTGATTCCATTCCATTCCATTACATTGCCTTCCATTCCTTTCCATTCCATTCGGGTTGATTCCATTCCATTCCATTCCATTCCATTCCATTCCATTGCACTCCATTCCATTCCATTCCATTGCATTCCATTGCATTCCATTTCATTCCATTCGCGTTGATTCCATCCCATTCCGTTCCATTCCATTCGGGTTGATTCCATTACATTCCGTTCCATTCGGGTTGATTGGATTCCAGTCCATTCCATTCCATTCCATTCCATTCTATTCCATTTTATTCCATTTGGGTTGATTCCATTCCATTCCATTCCATTCCATTACATTACATTCAGGTTGATTCCATTCCATTCCTTTCCATTCCATTCCATTGCATTCCATTTCAGTCCATTCCATTCCATTCCATTGCATTCCATTTATTCTATTTCATTCCATTCGGGTTGATTTCTTTCCATTCCACTCCATTCCTTTCGGGTTGATTCGATTACATTCCATTCCATTCAGGTTGATTGGATTCCATTCCATTCCATTCCATTCCATTTTATTCCATTTGGGTTGATTCCATTCCATTCGATTCCATTCCATTCGGGTTGATTCCATTCCATTCCATTGCATTCCATTCCATTCCATTCCATTGCATTCCATTCCATACCATTCCATTCGGGTCGATTCCATTCCATTCCATTCCATTCAATTCCATTGCATTCCATTCCATTCCATTCCGTTGCATTCCATTCCATTCCATTCCATTGCATTCCATTCAATTCCATTTCATTCCATTCGGGTTGATTCCATCCTATTCCATTCCATTCCATTCGCGTGGATTCCATTCCATTCCATTCCATTCCATTCCATTGTATTCCATTCCATTCCAATCCATTGCATTCCATTCCATTCCATTCCATTGCATTTCGTTCCATTCCATTGCATTCCATTCCATTCCATTCCATTGCATTCCATTCCATTCCATTTCTTTCCACACATGTTGATTCCATTCCATTCCGTTCCATTCCATTCCGTTCCGTTCTATTGCATTCCATTTCATTCCATTCGTGTATATTCCACTCTATTCCATACCAGTCCTTTCCCTTACTTTCCGGGTGATTCCACTCCATTCCATTCCATTCCATTGCATTCCATTCCATTCCATTCCATTGCATTCCACTCCATTCCATTCCATTCCATTCCATTCCATTTCATTCCATTCGGGTTGATTCCATTCCATTCCATTCCATTCCCTTCAGGTTTATTCCATTCCATTCCATTCCATTCCATTCCATTCCATTCGGGTTGATTCTTTCCATTCCATTCCATTCCATTCGGTTTGATTCTATTCCATTCCATTCCATTCCATTCAGATTGATTCCATTCCATTCCATTCCATTCCATTACATAACATTGCAATCCATTCCATTCCTTTCCATTCCATTGCATTCCATTCCACTCCATTTCACTCCATTCAGATTGATTCCATTCCATTCGATTCCATTGCCTTCCATTCCATTCCATTCCGTTCGGGTTGATTCCATTCCATTCCATTCCATTCCATTCCATTCCATTCCATTGCACTCCATTCCATTCCATTCCATTGCATTCCATTTCATTCCTTTCGCGTTGATTCCATTCCATTCCATTCCATTCCATTCGGGTTGATTCCATTACATTCCGTTCCATTCGGGTTGATTGGATTCCAGTCCATTCCATTGCATTCCATTCCATTCTATTCCATTTTATTCCATTTGGGTTGATTCCATTCCATTCCATTCCATTCCATTCCGTTACATTACATTACATTCAGGTTGATTCCATTCCATTCCTTTCCATTCCATTCCATTGCATTCCATTTCATTCCATTCCATTCCATTCCATTGCATTCCATTGCATTCTATTTCATTCCATTCGGGTTGATTCCTTTCCATTCCATTCCATTCCTTTCGGGTTGATTCGATTACATTCCATTCCATTCAGGTTGATTGGATTCCATTCCATTCCTTCCCATTCCATTTTATTCCATTTGGGTTGATTCCATTCCATTCCATTCCATTCCATTCGGGTTGATTCCATTCCATTCCATTCCATTCCATTCAATTCCATTCTATTGCATTCCATTTCATTCCATTCGTGTATATTCCATTCTATTCCATTCCAATCCATTCCCTTATTTTCCGGGTGATTACACTCCATTCAATTCCATTCCATTGCATTCCATTCCATTGCATTCCATTCCATTCCATTCCATTGCATTCCACTCCATTCCATTCCATTCCATTCCATTCCATTCGGGTTGATTCCATTCCATGCCATTCCATTTCATTCCATTCAGGTTGATTCCATTCCATTCCATTCCATTCCATTCCATTCCCTTCAGGTTGATTCCATTCTATTCCATTCCATTCCATTCCATTCCATTCGGGTTGATTCTATTCCATTCCATTCCATTCAGTTTGATTCCATTCCATTCCATTCCATTCCATTCCATTCCATTACATTACATTGCAATCCATTCCATTCCTTTCCATTCCATTGCATTCCATTCCACTCCATTTCACTCCATTCAGGTTGATTCCATCCCATTCCATTCCATTGCATTCCATTCCATTCCATTCCATTCGGGTTGATTCCATTCCATTCCATTCCATTCCATTCGGGTTGATTCCGTTCCATTCCATTCCATTCCATTCCATTCCATTCTGGTGGATTCCATTCCTTTCCATTCCATTCCATTCCATTCCTTTCCTTTCCATTCCATTCCATTCGTGTTGATTCCATTCCATTCCATTCTATTCCATTCCATTACATTCTATTCGCGTTGATTCCATTCCATTCCATTCCATTCAATCTCATTCCATTCCATTTCATTCGGGTTTATTCGATTCGATTCCATTCCATTCCATTCCATTCCATTCTGGTTGATTCTTTCCATTCCATTCCATTCCATTCAGTTAAATTCCATTCTATTCCATTCCATTCGGGTTGATTCCATTCCATTCCATTGCATTCCATTCCATTCCATTCCATTGCATTCCATTCCATTCCATTTCATTCCACTCATGTTGATTCCATTCCATTCCGTTCCATTCCATTCCATTCCATTCTATTGCATTCCATATCATTCCATTCGTGTATATTCCATTCTATGCCATTCCAATCCATTCCCTTACTTTCCGGGTGAATGCACTCCATTCCTTTCCGTTCCATTCCATTCCATTCCATTCCATTCCATTCCATTGCATTCCATTCCATTCCATTCCATTGCATTCCACTCCATTCCATTCCATTCCATTCCATTCCATTGCATTCCATTCCATTCCATTGCATTCCACTCCATTCCATTCCATTCCATTCCTTTCCATTCCATTCGGGTTGATTCCATTCCATGCCATTCCATTTCATTCCATTCGGGTTGATTCCATTCCATTCCATTCCATTCTATTCCCTTCAGGTTGATTCCATTCCATTCCATTCTATTCCATTCCATTCGGGTTGATTCTATTACATTCCATTCCATTCCATTCAGGTTGATTCCATTCCCTTCCGTTCCATTACATTACATTACATTGCAATCCATTCCATTCCTTTCCATTCCATTGCATTCCATTCCACTCCATTTCACTACATTCAGGTTGATTCCATTCCATTCCATTCCATTGCATTCCATTCCATTCCATTCCATTCGGGTTGATTCCATTCCATTCCATTCCATTCCATTCCATTCTGGTGCATTCCATTCCTTTCCATTCCATTCCATTCCATTCCTTTCCATTCCATTCCATTCGTGTTTATTCCATTCCATTCCAGTCTATTCCACTCCATTAAATTCAATTCGTGTTGATTCCATTCCATTCCATTCCATTCCATTCCATTCTATTCCATTCCATTCGGGTTGATTCCATTCCATTCCATTCCATTCCATTCCAATCAATTCGGGTTGATTCCATTCTTTTCCATTCCATTCCATTCCATTCCATTTGGGTTGATTCCTTTCCATTCTATTACATTCCATTACATTTGGGTTGATACCATTGCATTCCATTCCATTCTATTCCATTCCATTCCGTTCGGGATGATTCCATTCCATTCCAGAACATTCCATTCCATTCCATTCCATTCCATCCTACTCCGGTTCATTCCATTCTTTCCAATCCATTCGTTTCGATTCCATTCCATTCCATTCCATTCCATTGCATTGCATTGCATTCCATTCCATTCCAACCCATTGAATTCCATTCCATTCCATTTCATTCCATTCCATTCCATTCCATTCCATTCCATTCCATTCTACTCCGGTTCATTCCCTTCCTTTCCAATCCATTCGTTTTGACTCCATTCCATTCCATTCCATTCCATTGCATTCCATTCCATTCCATTCCTTTCCAATCCATTCGGTTTGATTCCATTTCATTGCATGCCATTCCATTCCAATTCATTCGATTCGGGTTGATTCCATTCCATTCCATTCCATTCCATTCCATTCCATTCGGGTTGATTCCATTCCATTCCATTTCATTCCATTCGGGTTGATTCCATTCCATTCCACTCCATTCTATTCCATTCCATTTCATTCCATTCCATTGCATTCCATTCCATTCCCTTCTATTCCACTCCATTAAATTCAATTCGTGTTGATTCCATTCCATTCCATTCCATTCCATTCCATTCTATTCCATTCCATTCGGGTTGATTCCATTCCATTCCATTCCATTCCATTCCAATCAATTCGGGTTGATTCCATTCTTTTCCATTCCATTCCATTCCATTCCATTTGGGTTGATTCGTTTCCATTCTCTTACATTACATTACATTTGGGTTGATACCATTGCATTCCATTCCATTCTATTCCATTCCATTCCGTTCGGGATGATTCCATTCCATTCCAGAACATTCCATTCCATTCCATTCCATTCCATTCTACTCCGGTTCATTCCATTCCTTTCCAATCCATTCGTTTCGATTGCATTCCATTCCATTCCTTTCCATTCCATTGCATTGCATTGCATTCCATTCCATTCCATTCCATTGAATTCCATTCCATTCCATTTCATTCCATTCCATTCCATTCCATTCCATTCCATTCCATTCTACTCCGGTTCATTCCCTTCCTTTCCAATCCATTCGTTTTGATTCCATTCCATTCCATTCCATTCCGTTGCATTCCATTCCATTCCATTCCTTTCCAATCCATTCGGTTTGATTCCATTTCATTGCATGCCATTCCATTCCAATTCATTCGATTCGGGTTGATTCCATTCCATTCCATTCCATTCCATTCCATTCGGGTTGATTCCATTCCATTCCATTTCATTCCATTCGGGTTGATTCCATTCCATTCCACTCCATTCTATTCCATTCCATTTCATTCCATTCCATTGCATTCCATTCCATTCCATTCCATTGCATTTCATTCCATTCCATTCCATTCCATTCCATTCCATTGCATTCCATTCCATTCCATTCCATTGCATTCCATTCCAGTCCATTTCTTTCCACTCATGTTGATTCTATTCCATTCCGTTCCATTCCATTCCATTCCATTCTATTGCATTCCATTTCATTCCATTCGTGTATATTCCACTCTATTCCATACCAATCCATTCCCTTACTTTCCGGGTGATTCCACTCCATTCCATTCCATTCCATTGCATTCCATTCCATTCCATTCCATTGCATTCCACTCCATTCCATTCCATTCCATTCCATTCCATTCGGGTTGATTCCATTCCATTCCATTCCATTCCATTCCATTTCATTCCATTCGGGTTGATTCCATTCCATTCCATTCCATTACCTTCAGGTTGATTCCATTCCATTCCATTCCATTCCATTCCATTCCATTCGGGTTGATTCTATTCCATTCCATTCCATTCCATTCGCGTTGATTCTCTTCCATTCCATTCCATTCCATTCAGGTTGATTCCATTGCATTCCATTCCATTACATTACATTACACTACAATCCATTCCATTCCTTTCCATTCCATTGCATTCCATTCCACTCCATTTCACTCCATTCAGGTTGATTCCATTCCATTCCATTCCATTGCATTCCATTCCATTCCATTCCTTTCGGGTTGATTCCATTCCATTCCATTCCATTCCATTCAATTCCATTCCATTCCATTGAACTCCATTCCATTCCATTCCATTGCATTCCATTGCATTCCATTTCATTCCATTCGCGTTGATTCCATTCCATTCCATTCCATTCCATTCGGGTTGATTCCATTACATTCCGTTCCATTCGGGTTGATTGGATTCCAGTCCATTCCATTCCATTCTATTCCATTTTATTCCATTTGTGTTGATTCCATTCCATTCCATTCCATTCCATTCCATTACATTACATTCAGGTTGATTCCATTCCATTCCTTTCCATTCCCTTCCATTGCATTCCATTTCATTCCATTCCATTCCATTCCATTGCATTCCATTGCATTCTATTTCATTCCATTCGGGTTGATTCCTTTCCATTCCATTCCATTCCTTTCGGGTTGATTCGATTACATTCCATTCCATTCAGGTTGATTGGATTCCATTCCATTCCATTCCATTCCATTCCATTTTATTCCATTTGGGTTGATTCCATTCCATTTCATTCCATTCCATTCGGGTTGATTCCATTCCATTCCATTCCATTCCATTCCATTCCATTTCATTGCATTCCATTCGGGTTGATTCCATTCCATTCCATTCCATTCCATTCCATTCTATTCCCTTCGCGTTTATTCCATTCTATTCCATTCCATTCCATTCCATTCCATTCGGGTTGATTCTGTTTCATTCCATTCCATTCCATTCGGGTTGATTCCATTCCATTCCATTCCATTCCAATCAATTCGGGTTGATTCCATTCTATTCCATTCCATTCCATTCCATTTGGGTTGATTCCTTTCCATTCCATTACATTCCATTCCATTTGGGTTGATACCATTGCATTCCATTCCATTCTATTCCATTCCATTCCGTTCGTGATGCTTCCATTCCATTCCATTCCATTCCATTCCATTCCATTGCATTCTACTCCGGTTAATTCCATTCCATTCCAATCCATTCGTTTTGATTCCATTCCATTCCATTGCATTGCATTCCATTCCATTGCATTGCATTGCGTTGCATTCCATTCCATTACATTCCATTGAATTCCATTCCATTCCATTGCATTCCATTCCATTCCATTTCATTCCATTCGGTTTGATTCTATTCCATTCCATTCCATTCCATTCCGTTTCATTCCATTACATTCGGATTGATTCCATTCCATTCCATTCCATTCCATTCCCTTCGGGTTTATTCCATTCCATTCCATTCCATTCCATTGCATTCCATTCCATTCCAGTTCATTCCACTACATTCGGGTTGATTCCCTTCCATTCAATTCCATTCCCTTCGGGTTGATTCCATTCCATTCCATTCCATTCCATTCCATTCGGTTGATTCCATTCCATTCCATTTCATTCCATTCTCGTTGATTCCATTCCATTCCATTCCATTCCATTCCATTCCTTTCCATTCCATTGCATTCCATACCATTCCATTCCATTGCATTCCATTCCATTCCATTCCATTCCATTGCATTCCATTCCATTCCATTCCATTGCATTCCATTCCATTTCATTCCACTCATGTTGATTCCATTCCATTCCGTTCCATTCCATTCCATTCCATTCTATTGCATTCCATTTCATTCCATTCGTGTATATTCCATTCTATTCCATTCCAATCCATTCCCTTACTTTCCGGGTGATTACACTCCATTCCATTCCATTCCATTGCATTCCATTCCATTGCATTCCATTCCATTCCATTCCATTGCATTCCACTCCATTCCATTCCATTCCATTCCATTCCATTCCATTCGGGTTGATTCCATTCCATGCCATTCCATTTCATTCCATTCGGGTTGATTCCATTCCATTCCATTCCATTCCCTTCAGGTTGATTCCATTCTATTCCATTCCATTCCACTCCATTCCATTCCATTCGGGTTGATTCTATTCCATTCCATTCCATTCAGGTTGATTCCATTCCATTCCATTCCATTCCATTCCATTCCATTACATTGCAATCCATTCCATTCCTTTCCATTCCATTGCATTCCATTCCACTCCATTTCACTCCATTCAGGTTGATTCCATTCCATTCCATTCCATTGCATTCCATTCCATTCCATTTAATTCGGGTTGATTCCATTCCATTCCATTACATTCCATTACATTCGGGTTGATTCCATTCCATTCCATTCCATTCCATTCCATTCCATTCTGGTGGATTCCATTCCTTTCCCTTCCATTCCATTCCATTCCTTTCCATTCCATTCCATTCGCGTTGATTCCATTCCATTCCATTCCATTCAATCCCATTCCATTCCATTTCATTCGGGTTTATTCGATTCGATTCCATTCAATTCCATTCCATTCCATTCTGGTTGATTCTTTCCATTCCATTCAATTAAATTCCATTCTATTCCATTCCATTCGGGTTGATTCCATTCCATTCCATTGCATTCCATTCCATTCCATTCCATTGCATTCCATTCCATTCCATTTCATTCCACTCATGTTGATTCCATTCCATTCCGTTCCATTCCATTCCATTACATTCTATTGCATTCCATTTCATTCCATTCGTGTATATTCCATTCTATTCCATTCCAATCCATTCCCTTACTTTCCGGGTGATTGCACTCCATTGCATTCCATTCCATTCCATTCCATTCCATTCCTTTGCATTGCATTCCATTCCATTCCATTGCATTCCACTCCATTCCATTCCATTCCATTCCATTCCATTCCATTCGGGTTGATTCCATTCCATGCCATTCCATTTCATTCCATTCGGGTTGATTCCATTCCATTCCATTCCATTCTATTCCCTTCAGGTTGATTGCATTCCATTCCATTCCATTCCATTCCATTCCATTCCATTCAGGTTGATTCCATTCCATTCCATTCCATTACATTGCATTACACTGCAATCCATTGCATTCCTTTCCATTCCGTTGCATGCCATTCCACTCCATTTCACTCCATTCAGGTTGATTCCATTCCATTCCATTCCATTGCATTCCATTCCATTCCATTCCATTCGGGTTGATTCCATTCCATTCCATTCCATTCCATTCCATTCCATTCCATTCTGGTGGATTCCATTCCTTTCCATTCCATTCCATTCCATTCCTTTCCATTCCATTCCATTCGTGTTTATTCCATTCCTTTCCATTCTATTCCACTCAATTAAATTCAATTCGTGTTGATTCCATTCCATTCCATTCCATTCCATTCCATTCCATTTGGGTTGATTCCTTTCCATTCTATTACATGCCATTACATTTGGGTTGATACCATTGCATTCCATTCCATTCTATTCCATTCCATTCCGTTCGGGATGATTCCATTCCATTCCAGAACATTCCATTCCATTCCATTCTACTCCGGTTCATTCCATTCCTTTCCAATCCATTCGTTTCGATTCCATTCCATTCCATTCCATTCCATTGCATTGCATTGCATTCCATTCCGTTCCATTCCATTGAATTCCATTCCATTCCATTTCATTCCATTCCATTCCATTCCATTCCATTCCATTCCATTCTACTCCGGGTCATTCCCTTCCTTTCCAATCCATTCGTTTTGATTCCATTCCATTCCATTCCATTCCATTGCATTCCATTCCATTCCATTCCTTTCCAATCCATTCGGTTTGATTCCATTTCATTGCATGCCATTCCATTCCAATTCATTCGATTCGGGTTGATTCCATTCCATTCCATTCCATTCCATTCGGGTTATTTCCATTCCATTCCATTTCATTCCATTCGTGTTGATTCCATTCCATTCCACTCCATTCCATTCCATTCCATTGCATTCCTTTCCATTCCATTCCATTGCATTCCACTCCGTTCCATTCCATTCCATTCCAATCCATTCCATTCCATTCGGGTTGATTCCATTCCATTCCATTCCATTCCATTCCATTCCATTTCATTCCATTCGGGTTGATTCCATTCCATTCCATTCCATTCCCTTCAGGTTTATTCCATTCCATTCCATTCCATTCCATTCCATTCGGGTTGATTCTATTCCATTCCATTCCATTCCATTCGGGTTGATTCTATTCCATTCCATTCCATTCCATTCAGGTTGATTCCATTCCATTCCATTCCATTCCATTACATTGCATTGCAATCCATTCCATTCCTTTCCATTCCATTGCATTCCATTCCACTCCATTTCACTCCATTCAGATTGATTCCATTCCATTCCATTACATTGCCTTCCATTCCTTTCCATTCCATTCGGGTTGATTCCATTCCATTCCATTCCATTCCATTCCATTCCATTGCACTCCATTCCATTCCATTCCATTGCATTCCATTGCATTCCATTTCATTCCATTCGCGTTGATTCCATCCCATTCCGTTCCATTCCATTCGGGTTGATTCCATTACATTCCGTTCCATTCGGGTTGATTGGATTCCAGTCCATTCCATTCCATTCCATTCCATTCTATTCCATTTTATTCCATTTGGGTTGATTCCATTCCATTCCATTCCATTCCATTACATTACATTCAGGTTGATTCCATTCCATTCCTTTCCATTCCATTCCATTGCATTCCATTTCAGTCCATTCCATTCCATTCCATTGCATTCCATTTATTCTATTTCATTCCATTCGGGTTGATTTCTTTCCATTCCACTCCATTCCTTTCGGGTTGATTCGATTACATTCCATTCCATTCAGGTTGATTGGATTCCATTCCATTCCATTCCATTCCATTTTATTCCATTTGGGTTGATTCCATTCCATTCGATTCCATTCCATTCGGGTTGATTCCATTCCATTCCATTGCATTCCATTCCATTCCATTCCATTCGGGTTGATTCCATTCCATTGCATTCCATTCAATTCCATTTCATTCCATTCGGGTTGATTCCATCCTATTCCATTCCATTCCATTCGCGTGGATTCCATTCCATTCCATTCCATTCCATTCCATTGTATTCCATTCCATTCCAATCCATTGCATTCCATTCCATTCCATTCCATTGCATTTCGTTCCATTCCATTGCATTCCATTCCATTCCATTCCATTGCATTCCATTCCATTCCATTTCTTTCCACACATGTTGATTCCATTCCATTCCGTTCCATTCCATTCCGTTCCGTTCTATTGCATTCCATTTCATTCCATTCGTGTATATTCCACTCTATTCCATACCAGTCCTTTCCCTTACTTTCCGGGTGATTCCACTCCATTCCATTCCATTCCATTGCATTCCATTCCATTCCATTCCATTGCATTCCACTCCATTCCATTCCATTCCATTCCATTCCATTTCATTCCATTCGGGTTGATTCCATTCCATTCCATTCCATTCCCTTCAGGTTTATTCCATTCCATTCCATTCCATTCCATTCCATTCCATTCGGGTTGATTCTTTCCATTCCATTCCATTCCATTCGGTTTGATTCTATTCCATTCCATTCCATTCCATTCAGATTGATTCCATTCCATTCCATTCCATTCCATTACATAACATTGCAATCCATTCCATTCCTTTCCATTCCATTGCATTCCATTCCACTCCATTTCACTCCATTCAGATTGATTCCATTCCATTCGATTCCATTGCCTTCCATTCCATTCCATTCCGTTCGGGTTGATTCCATTCCATTCCATTCCATTCCATTCCATTCCATTCCATTGCACTCCATTCCATTCCATTCCATTGCATTCCATTTCATTCCTTTCGTGTTGATTCCATTCCATTCCATTCCATTCCATTCGGGTTGATTCCATTACATTCCGTTCCATTCGGGTTGATTGGATTCCAGTCCATTCCATTGCATTCCATTCCATTCTATTCCATTTTATTCCATTTGGGTTGATTCCATTCCATTCCATTCCATTCCATTCCGTTACATTACATTACATTCAGGTTGATTCCATTCCATTCCTTTCCATTCCATTCCATTGCATTCCATTTCATTCCATTCCATTCCATTCCATTGCATTCCATTGCATTCTATTTCATTCCATTCGGGTTGATTCCTTTCCATTCCATTCCATTCCTTTCGGGTTGATTCGATTACATTCCATTCCATTCAGGTTGATTGGATTCCATTCCATTCCTTCCCATTCCATTTTATTCCATTTGGGTTGATTCCATTCCATTCCATTCCATTCCATTCGGGTTGATTCCATTCCATTCCATTCCATTCCATTCAATTCCATTCTATTGCATTCCATTTCATTCCATTCGTGTATATTCCATTCTATTCCATTCCAATCCATTCCCTTATTTTCCGGGTGATTACACTCCATTCAATTCCATTCCATTGCATTCCATTCCATTGCATTCCATTCCATTCCATTCCATTGCATTCCACTCCATTCCATTCCATTCCATTCCATTCCATTCCATTCGGGTTGATTCCATTCCATGCCATTCCATTTCATTCCATTCAGGTTGATTCCATTCCATTCCATTCCATTCCATTCCATTCCCTTCAGGTTGATTCCATTCTATTCCATTCCATTCCATTCCATTCCATTCCATTCGGGTTGATTCTATTCCATTCCATTCCATTCAGTTTGATTCCATTCCATTCCATTCCATTCCATTCCATTACATTACATTACATTGCAATCCATTCCATTCCTTTCCATTCCATTGCATTCCATTCCACTCCATTTCACTCCATTCAGGTTGATTCCATCCCATTCCATTCCATTGCATTCCATTCCATTCCATTCCATTCGGGTTGATTCCATTCCATTCCATTCCATTCCATTCGGGTTGATTCCGTTCCATTCCATTCCATTCCATTCCATTCCATTCTGGTGGATTCCATTCCTTTCCATTCCATTCCATTCCATTCCTTTCCTTTCCATTCCATTCCATTCGTGTTGATTCCATTCCATTCCATTCTATTCCATTCCATTACATTCTATTCGCGTTGATTCCATTCCATTCCATTCCATTCAATCTCATTCCATTCCATTTCATTCGGGTTTATTCGATTCGATTCCATTCCATTCCATTCCATTCCATTCTGGTTGATTCTTTCCATTCCATTCCATTCCATTCAGTTAAATTCCATTCTATTCCATTCCATTCGGGTTGATTCCATTCCATTCCATTGCATTCCATTCCATTCCATTCCATTGCATTCCATTCCATTCCATTTCATTCCACTCATGTTGATTCCATTCCATTCCGTTCCATTCCATTCCATTCCATTCTATTGCATTCCATATCATTCCATTCGTGTATATTCCATTCTATGCCATTCCAATCCATTCCCTTACTTTCCGGGTGAATGCACTCCATTCCTTTCCGTTCCATTCCATTCCATTCCATTCCATTCCATTCCATTGCATTCCATTCCATTCCATTCCATTGCATTCCACTCCATTCCATTCCATTCCATTCCATTCCATTGCATTCCATTCCATTCCATTGCATTCCACTCCATTCCATTCCATTCCATTCCTTTCCATTCCATTCGGGTTGATTCCATTCCATGCCATTCCATTTCATTCCATTCGGGTTGATTCCATTCCATTCCATTCCATTCTATTCCCTTCAGGTTGATTCCATTCCATTCCATTCTATTCCATTCCATTCGGGTTGATTCTATTCCATTCCATTCCATTCCATTCAGGTTGATTCCATTCCCTTCCGTTCCATTACATTACATTACATTGCAATCCATTCCATTCCTTTCCATTCCATTGCATTCCATTCCACTCCATTTCACTACATTCAGGTTGATTCCATTCCATTCCATTCCATTGCATTCCATTCCATTCCATTCCATTCGGGTTGATTCCATTCCATTCCATTCCATTCCATTCCATTCTGGTACATTCCATTCCTTTCCATTCCATTCCATTCCATTCCTTTCCATTCCATTCCATTCGTGTTTATTCCATTCCATTCCAGTCTATTCCACTCCATTAAATTCAATTCGTGTTGATTCCATTCCATTCCATTCCATTCCATTCCATTCCATTCTATTCCATTCCATTCGGGTTGATTCCATTCCATTCCATTCCATTCCATTCCAATCAATTCGGGTTGATTCCATTCTTTTCCATTCCATTCCATTCCATTCCATTTGGGTTGATTCCTTTCCATTCTATTACATTCCATTACATTTGGGTTGATACCATTGCATTCCATTCCATTCTATTCCATTCCATTCCGTTCGGGATGATTCCATTCCATTCCAGAACATTCCATTCCATTCCATTCCATTCCATCCTACTCCGGTTCATTCCATTCTTTCCAATCCATTCGTTTCGATTCCATTCCATTCCATTCCATTCCATTGCATTGCATTGCATTCCATTCCATTCCAACCCATTGAATTCCATTCCATTCCATTTCATTCCATTCCATTCCATTCCATTCCATTCCATTCCATTCTACTCCGGTTCATTCCCTTCCTTTCCAATCCATTCGTTTTGACTCCATTCCATTCCATTCCATTCCATTGCATTCCATTCCATTCCATTCCTTTCCAATCCATTCGGTTTGATTCCATTTCATTGCATGCCATTCCATTCCAATTCATTCGATTCGGGTTGATTCCATTCCATTCCATTCCATTCCATTCCATTCCATTCGGGTTGATTCCATTCCATTCCATTTCATTCCATTCGGGTTGATTCCATTCCATTCCACTCCATTCTATTCCATTCCATTTCATTCCATTCCATTGCATTCCATTCCATTCCATTCCCTTCTATTCCACTCCATTAAATTCAATTCGTGTTGATTCCATTCCATTCCATTCCATTCCATTCCATTCTATTCCATTCCATTCGGGTTGATTCCATTCCATTCCATTCCATTCCATTCCAATCAATTCGGGTTGATTCCATTCTTTTCCATTCCATTCCATTCCATTCCATTTGGGTTGATTCGTTTCCATTCTCTTACATTACATTACATTTGGGTTGATACCATTGCATTCCATTCCATTCTATTCCATTCCATTCCGTTCGGGATGATTCCATTCCATTCCAGAACATTCCATTCCATTCCATTCCATTCCATTCTACTCCGGTTCATTCCATTCCTTTCCAATCCATTCGTTTCGATTGCATTCCATTCCATTCCATTCCATTCCATTGCATTGCATTGCATTCCATTCCATTCCATTCCATTGAATTCCATTCCATTCCATTTCATTCCATTCCATTCCATTCCATTCCATTCCATTCCATTCTACTCCGGTTCATTCCCTTCCTTTCCAATCCATTCGTTTTGATTCCATTCCATTCCATTCCATTCCGTTGCATTCCATTCCATTCCATTCCTTTCCAATCCATTCGGTTTGATTCCATTTCATTGCATGCCATTCCATTCCAATTCATTCGATTCGGGTTGATTCCATTCCATTCCATTCCATTCCATTCCATTCGGGTTGATTCCATTCCATTCCATTTCATTCCATTCGGGTTGATTCCATTCCATTCCACTCCATTCTATTCCATTCCATTTCATTCCATTCCATTGCATTCCATTCCATTCCATTCCATTGCATTTCATTCCATTCCATTCCATTCCATTCCATTCCGTTCCATTGCATTCCATTCCATTCCATTCCATTGCATTCCATTCCAGTCCATTTCTTTCCACTCATGTTGATTCTATTCCATTCCGTTCCATTCCATTCCATTCCATTCTATTGCATTCCATTTCATTCCATTCGTGTATATTCCACTCTATTCCATACCAATCCATTCCCTTACTTTCCGGGTGATTCCACTCCATTCCATTCCATTCCATTGCATTCCATTCCATTCCATTCCATTGCATTCCACTCCATTCCATTCCATTCCATTCCATTCCATTCGGGTTGATTCCATTCCATTCCATTCCATTCCATTCCATTTCATTCCATTCGGGTTGATTCCATTCCATTCCATTCCATTACCTTCAGGTTGATTCCATTCCATTCCATTCCATTCCATTCCATTCCATTCGGGTTGATTCTATTCCATTCCATTCCATTCCATTCGCGTTGATTCTCTTCCATTCCATTCCATTCCATTCAGGTTGATTCCATTGCATTCCATTCCATTCCATTACATTACACTACAATCCATTCCATTCCTTTCCATTCCATTGCATTCCATTCCACTCCATTTCACTCCATTCAGGTTGATTCCATTCCATTCCATTCCATTGCATTCCATTCCATTCCATTCCTTTCGGGTTGATTCCATTACATTCCATTCCATTCCATTCAATTCCATTCCATTCCATTGCACTCCATTCCATTCCATTCCATTGCATTCCATTGCATTCCATTTCATTCCATTCGCGTTGATTCCATTCCATTCCATTCCATTCCATTCGGGTTGATTCCATTACATTCCGTTCCATTCGGGTTGATTGGATTCCAGTCCATTCCATTCCATTCTATTCCATTTTATTCCATTTGTGTTGATTCCATTCCATTCCATTCCATTCCATTCCATTACATTACATTCAGGTTGATTCCATTCCATTCCTTTCCATTCCCTTCCATTGCATTCCATTTCATTCCATTCCATTCCATTCCATTGCATTCCATTGCATTCTATTTCATTCCATTCGGGTTGATTCCTTTCCATTCCATTCCATTCCTTTCGGGTTGATTCGATTACATTCCATTCCATTCAGGTTGATTGGATTCCATTCCATTCCATTCCATTCCATTCCATTTTATTCCATTTGGGTTGATTCCATTCCATTTCATTCCATTCCATTCGGGTTGATTCCATTCCATTCCATTCCATTCCATTCCATTCCATTTCATTGCATTCCATTCGGGTTGATTCCATTCCATTCCATTCCATTCCATTCCATTCTATTCCCTTCGCGTTTATTCCATTCTATTCCATTCCATTCCATTCCATTCCATTCCGGTTGATTCTGTTTCATTCCATTCCATTCCATTCGGGTTGATTCCATTCCATTCCATTCCATTCCAATCAATTCGGGTTGATTCCATTCTATTCCATTCCATTCCATTCCATTTGGGTTGATTCCTTTCCATTCCATTACATTCCATTCCATTTGGGTTGATACCATTGCATTCCATTCCATTCTATTCCATTCCATTCCGTTCGTGATGCTTCCATTCCATTCCATTCCATTCCATTCCATTCCATTCCATTGCATTCTACTCCGGTTAATTCCATTCCATTCCAATCCATTCGTTTTGATTCCATTCCATTCCATTGCATTGCATTCCATTCCATTGCATTGCATTGCGTTGCATTCCATTCCATTACATTCCATTGAATTCCATTCCATTCCATTGCATTCCATTCCATTCCATTTCATTCCATTCGGTTTGATTCTATTCCATTCCATTCCATTCCATTCTGTTTCATTCCATTCCATTCGGATTGATTCCATTCCATTCCATTCCATTCCATTCCCTTCGGGTTTATTCCATTCCATTCCATTCCATTCCATTGCATTCCATTCCATTCCAGTTCATTCCACTACATTCGGGTTGATTCCCTTCCATTCAATTCCATTCCCTTCGGGTTGATTCCATTCCATTCCATTCCATTCCATTCCATTCGGTTGATTCCATTCCATTCCATTTCATTCCATTCTCGTTGATTCCATTCCATTCCATTCCATTCCATTCCATTCCTTTCCATTCCATTGCATTCCATACCATTCCATTCCATTGCATTCCATTCCATTCCATTCCATTCCATTGCATTCCATTCCATTCCATTCCATTGCATTCCATTCCATTCCATTCCATTGCATTCCACTCCATTTCATTCCACTCATGTTGATTCCATTCCATTCCGTTCCATTCCATTCCATTCCATTCTATTGCATTCCATTTCATTCCATTCGTGTATATTCCATACTATTCCATTCCAATCCATTCCCTTACTTTCCGGGTGATTACACTCCATTCCATTCCATTCCATTGCATTCCATTCCATTGCATTCCATTCCATTCCATTCCATTGCATTCCACTCCATTCCATTCCGTTCCATTCCTTTCCATTCGGGTTGATTCCATTCCATGCCATTCCATTTCATTCCATTCGGGTTGATTCCATTCCATTCCATTCCATTCCCCTCAGGTTGATTCCATTCTATTCCATTCCATTCCATTCCATTCCATTCCGGTTGATTCTATTCCATTCCATTCCATTCAGGTTGATTCCATTCCATTCCATTCCATTCCATTCCATTACATTACATTGCAATCCATTCCATTCCTTTCCATTCCATTGCATTCCATTCCACTCCATTTCACTCCATTCAGGTTGATTCCATTCCATTCCATTCCATTGCATTCCATTCCATTCCATTTAATTCGGGTTGATTCCATTCCATTCCATTACATTCCATTACATTCGGGTTGATTCCATTCCATTCCATTCCATTCCATTCCATTCTGGTGGATTCCATTCCTTTCCCTTCCATTCCATTCCATTCCTTTCCATTCCATTCCATTCGTGTTGATTCCATTCCATTCCATTCTATTCCATTCCATTACATTCTATTCGCGTTGATTCCATTCATTCCATTCCATTCAATCCCATTCCATTCCATTTCATTCGGGTTTATTCGATTCGATTCCATTCCATTCCATTCCATTCCATTCTGGTTGATTCTTTCCATTCCATTCAATTAAATTCCATTCTATTCCATTCCATTCGGGTTGATTCCATTCCATTCCATTGCATTCCATTCCATTCCATTCCATTGCATTCCATTCCATTCCACTTCATTCCACTCATGTTGATTCCATTCCATTCCGTTCCATTCCATTCCATTCCATTCTATTGCATTCCATTTCATTCCATTCGTGTATATTCCATTCTATTCCATTCCAATCCATTCCCTTACTTTCCGGGTGATTGCACTCCATTGCATTCCATTCCATTCCATTCCATTCCATTCCTTTGCATTGCATTCCATTCCATTCCATTGCATTCCACTCCATTCCATTCCATTCCATTCCATTCCATTCCATTCCATTCCATTCGGGTTGATTCCATTCCATGCCATTCCATTTCATTCCATTCGGGTTGATTCCATTCCATTCCATTCCATTCTATTCCCTTCAGGTTGAGTCCATTCCATGCCATTCCTTTCCATTCCATTCCATTCGGGTTGATTCTATTCCATTCCATTCCATTCCATTCAGGTTGATTCCATTCCATTCCATTCCATTCCATTACATTACATTGCAATCCATTGCATTCCTTTCCATTCCATTGCATGCCATTCCACTCCATTTCACTCCATTCAGGTTGATTCCATTCCATTCCATTCCATTGCATTCCATTCCATTCCATTCCATTCGGGTTGATTCCATTCCATTCCATTCCATTCCATTCCATTCCATTCCATTCTGTTGGATTCCATTCCTTTCCATTCCATTCCATTCCATTCCTTTCCATTCCATTCCATTCGCGTTGATTCCATTCCATTCCATTCCATTCCATTCCATTGCATTCCATTCCATTCCATTCCATTCCACTCCATTCCTTTCCATTCCATTTGGGTTAATTGCATTCCATTCCATTCCATTCCATTCTTTTGGGTTGATTCCATTCCATTCCATTCCATTCCATTCAGTTGCTTCTATTCCATTCCAGAACATTTCATTCCATTCCATTCCGGTTGATTCCATTCCATTCCATTCCATTCCATTCCATTCCATTTCGTTCCATTCTATTCCATTCCATTCCTTTTGATTCCATTCCATTCAATTCCATTCTATTGCATTCGGGTTGATTGGATTCCAGTCCATTCCATTCCATTCCATTCCATTCTATTCCATTTTATTCCATTTGTGTTGATTCCATTCCATTCCATTCCATTCCATTCCATTCCATTCCATTACATTACATTACATTACATTCAGGTTGATTCCATTCCATTCCTTTCCATTCCCTTCCATTGCATTCCATTTCATTCCATTCGCGTTGATTCCATTCCATTCCATTCCATTCCATTCGGGTTGATTCCATTACATTCCGTTCCATTCGGGTTGATTGGATTCCAGTCCATTCCATTCCATTCCATTCCATTACATTACATTCAGGTTGATTCCATTCCATTCCTTTCCATTCCCTTCCATTGCATTCCATTTCATTCCATTCCATTCCATTCCATTGCATTCCATTGCATTCTATTTCATTCCATTCGGGTTGATTCCTTTCCATTCCATTCCATTCCTTTCGGGTTGATTCGATTACATTCCATTCCATTCAGGTTGATTGGATTCCATTCCATTCCATTCCATTCCATTCCATTCCATTTTATTCCATTTGGGTTGATTCCATTCCATTTCATTCCATTCCATTCGGGTTGATTCCATTCCATTCCATTCCATTCCATTCCATTCCATTTCATTGCATTCCATTCGGGTTGATTCCATTCCATTCCATTCCATTCTATTCCCTTCGCGTTTATTCCATTCTATTCCATTCCATTCCATTCCATTCCATTCGGGTTGATTCTGTTTCATTCCATTCCATTCCATTCGGGTTGATTCCATTCCATTCCATTCCATTCCAATCAATTCGGGTTGATTCCATTCTATTCCATTCCATTCCATTCCATTTGGGTTGATTCCTTTCCATTCCATTACATTCCATTCCATTTGGGTTGATACCATTGCATTCCATTCCATTCCGTTCGTGATGCTTCCATTCCATTCCATTCCATTCCATTCCATTCCATTGCATTCTACTCCGGTTAATTCCATTCCATTCCAATCCATTCGTTTTGATTCCATTCCATTCCATTGCATTGCATTCCATTCCATTGCATTGCATTGCGTTGCATTCCATTCCATTACATTCCATTGAATTCCATTCCATTCCATTGCATTCCATTCCATTCCATTTCATTCCATTCGGTTTGATTCTATTCCATTCCATTCCATTCCATTCCGTTTCATTCCATTACATTCGGATTGATTCCATTCCATTCCATTCCCTTCGGGTTTATTCCATTCCATTCCATTCCATTCCATTGCATTCCATTCCATTCCAGTTCATTCCACTACATTCGGGTTGATTCCCTTCCATTCAATTCCATTCCCTTCGGGTTGATTCCATTCCATTCCATTCCATTCCATTCCATTCGGTTGATTCCATTCCATTCCATTTCATTCCATTCTCGTTGATTCCATTCCATTCCATTCCATTCCATTCCTTTCCATTCCATTGCATTCCATACCATTCCATTCCATTGCATTCCATTCCATTCCATTCCATTCCATTGCATTCCATTCCATTCCATTCCATTGCATTCCATTCCATTTCATTCCACTCATGTTGATTCCATTCCATTCCGTTCCATTCCATTCCATTCCATTCTATTGCATTCCATTTCATTCCTTTCGTGTATATTCCATTCTATTCCATTCCAATCCATTCCCTTACTTTCCGGGTGATTACACTCCATTCCATTCCATTCCATTGCATTCCATTCCATTGCATTCCATTCCATTCCATTCCATTGCATTCCACTCCATTCCATTCCATTCCATTCCATTCCATTCCGGTTGATTCCATTCCATGCCATTCCATTTCATTCCATTCGGGTTGATTCCATTCCATTCCATTCCATTCCCTTCAGGTTGATTCCATTCTATTCCATTCCATTCCACTCCATTCCATTCCATTCGGGTTGATTCTATTCCATTCCATTCCATTCAGGTTGATTCCATTCCATTCCATTCCATTCCATTCCATTGCATTCCATTCCATTCCATTCCATTCCATTCCATTCCATTGCACTCCATTCCATTCCATTCCATTGCATTCCATTGCATTCCATTTCATTCCATTCGCGTTGATTCCATTCCATTCCATTCGGGTTGATTCCATTACATTCCGTTCCATTCGGGTTGATTGGATTCCAGTCCATTCCATTCCATTCCATTCCATTCTATTCCATTTTATTCCATTTGTGTTGATTCCATTCCATTCCATTCCATTCCATTCCATTCCATTACATTCAGGTTGATTCCATTCCATTCCTTTCCATTCCCTTCCATTGCATTCCATTTCATTCCATTCCATTCCATTCCATTGCATTCCATTGGATTCTATTTCATTCCATTCGGGTTGATTCCTTTCCATTCCATTCCATTCCTTTTGGGTTGATTCGATTACATTCCATTCCATTCAGGTTGATTGGATTCCATTCCATTCCATCCCATTCCATTCCATTTTATTCCATTTGGGTTGATTCCATTCCATTCCATTCCATTCCATTCGTTTTGATTCCATTCCATTCGTTTCCATTGCATGTCATTCCATTCGGTTTGATTCCATTCCATAGCATTCCATTCCATTACAATTCATTCCATTCTTGTTGATTCCATTCCATTCCATTCAATTCCATTCCATTCGTGTAGATTCCATTCTTTTCCATTCCAATCCATTCCATTGCATTCCGATTGATTCCACTCCATTCCATTCCATTGCATTCCAATCCATTCCATTCCATTGCATTCCATTCCATTCCATTCCATTGGTTTTGATTCCATTCCATTCCATTCGTTTCCATTCTATTCCATTCGCTTTGATTCCATTCCATTCCATTCCATTGCATTCCATTCCATTCCATCCCATTCCATTCGGTTTTTTTCCATTCCATTCCATTCCATTCCGGTTGATTCCATTCCATTCCATTCCCTTCCATTCCATTCCATTCCATTCCATTCAGGTTGCTTCTATTCCATTCCAGAACTTTCCACTCCTTTCCATTCCATTCCGGTTGATTCCTTTCCATTCCATTCCCTTCCATTCCATTCCATTCCATTCGGGTTGCTTCTATTCCATTCCAGAACATTCCACTCCCTTCCATTCCATTCCATTCCATTCCGGTTGATTGCATTCCATTCCATTCCATTCCATTCGTTTTGATTCCATTCCACTCCATTCTATTCCATTCCATTCAATTCCATTCGGTTTGATTCCATTCCATTTCATTCCATTGCATTCCATTCTATTCCATTTCATTCAATTCGGTTTGATTCCATTCTTTTCCATTCCATCCCATTCCATTCTGGTTGATTCCATTCCATTCCCTTCCATTCCATTCCATTCCATTCCATTCGGTTTGCTTCTATTCCATTCCAGAACATTCCATTCTATTCCATTCCACTCCATTGCATTCCATTTCATTCCATTCGGGTAGATTCCATTCTATTCCATTCCAAATCATTCAATTCCATTCCGGGTGTTTCCATTCCTTTCCATTCCATTCCAATCCATTCCATTTGGGTTGATTCCATTCCATTCCATTCCATTCCATTCCATTCCATTCTATTCCATTCTATTCGCGTTGATTCCATTCCATTCCATTCCATTCCATTCCATCCAATCCCATTCCATTCCATTCCATTCAGGTTGATTCGATTCCATTCCAATCCATTCCATTCCAATCCATTCCGGTTGATTCCATTCCATTTCATTCGTAGTGATTCCATTCCATTCCATTCTATTTCATTGCATTCCATTTAATTCATGTTGATTCCATTCCATTCCATTCCATACCATTCCATGACATTCGGGTTGATTCCATTCCTTTCCATTTGATTCCATTCCATTCCATT
Organism: Pan troglodytes; assembly: GCF_028858775.2. Taxonomy (NCBI): domain Eukaryota; kingdom Metazoa; phylum Chordata; class Mammalia; order Primates; family Hominidae; genus Pan; species Pan troglodytes. The sequence goes on along the minus strand of NC_072416.2, from coordinate 37,898,271 downwards.
CCATTCCATTTGGTTTGATTCCATTCCATTCCATTCTAATGCATTCCATTTCATTCCATTCGTGTAGATTCCATTCTTTTCCATTCCAATCCATTACATTCCATTCAGGTTGATTCCACTCCATTCCATTCCATTGCATTCCAATCCATTCCATTCCATTGCTTTCCATTCCATTCCATTCCGTTCCATTGGTTTTGAATCCATTCCATTCCATTCGATTCCATTCCATTCCATTCCATTCCATTCGCTTTGATTCCATTCCATTCCATTCCATTGCATTCCATTCCTTTCCATTTCATTCCATTCGGTTTGGTTCCATTCCAGTCCATTCCATTCCATTCCGGTTGATTTCATTCTATTCCATTCCCTTCCATTCCATTCCATTCCATTCGGGTTGCTTCTATTCCATTCCAGAACATTCCACTAAATTCCATTCCATTCCATTCCGGTTGAATCCATTCCATTCCATTCCATTCCATTCGTTTTGATTCCATTCCATTCAATTCCATTCCGTTCTATTCAATTCCATTCGGTTTGATTCCATTCCATTTCATTCCGTTGCATTCCATTCCATTCCATTTCATTGCATTCGGTTTGATTCCATTCTTTTCCATTCCATTCCATTCCATTCTGGTTGATTCCATTCCATTCCATTCCCTTCCAGTACATTCCATTCTGGTTGCGTCTATTCCATTCCAGAACATTCCATTCCATTATATTCCATTCCATTCGTGTTGTCTCGATTCCATTCCATTCCATTCCATTGCATTGAATTTCATTACATTTGGGTTGATTCCGTTCTATTCCATTCCTATCCATTCCATTCCATTCCGGTTGCTTCCATTCCTTTCCATTCCATTCCACTCCATTCCATTTGGGTTGATTCAATTCCATTCCATTCCATTCCATTTGGTTTGATTCCTTCCGTTCCATTCCATTCCATTCCATTGCATTCCATTCGGGTTCATTCCATTCCATCCCATTGCATTCCATTCCATTCCATTCCATTCCATTCGGGTTGATTCCATTCCATTCCATTCCATTCCATTCCATTGCATTCCATTCGGGTTGATTCCATTCCATTCCATTCCATTCCACTCCATTCCATTTGGGTTGATTCCATTCCGTTCCATTCCATTCCATTTCATTCCTTTCGGTTCCTTCGATTCCATTCCAGAACATTCCATTCCATTGCATTCCATTCCATTCCATTCCAGTTGATTTCATTCCGTTCTATTCCATTCCATTCCATTTTATTCAATTCTGGTTGATTCCATTCCATTCCATTCCATTGCATTCCTTTCGGGTTGATTCCATTCCATTCAATTTTATTCCATTCCATTCCATTCTATTCGAGTTGAATTCATTCCATTCCATTCCATTCCATTTGCATTGATTCCATTCCATTCCATTCCATTGCATTCAATTCCATTCCATTCCATTGCATTCCATTCCATTCCATTGCATTCTATTCCACTCCATTCCATTGCATTCCATTCCATTCCATTTCATTCCATTTGGGTTGATTCCATTCCCTTCCATTCCATTCCATTCGGGTTGATTCCATTCCATTCCATTCCATTCAATTCCATTGCATTCCGTTCCATTCCATTCCTTTGCATTCCATTCCATTCCATTTCATTCCATTCCGTTCGGGTTGATTCCATTCCATTCCATTGCATTCGGGGTGATTCCATTCCATTCCATTCCATTGCATTCCATTCCATTCCATCTCATTCCATTCTGGTCAATTCCATTCCATTCCATTCCATTCCATTCCATTTTCCCTGATACCATTCCATTCCATTCCATTCCTTTCCATTCCATTCCATTCCATTCCATTGCATTCCATTCCATTGCATTCCATTCAATTCCATTTCATTCCATTCGGGTTGATTCCATCCTATTCCATTCCATTCCATTCGCGTTGATTCCATCCCATTCCATTCCATTCCATTCCATTCCATTGGATTCCTTTCCATTCCAGTGCATTGCATTCCATTCCATTCCATTGCATTCCATTCGGGTTGATTCCATTCCTTTACATTGCATTCCATTCCATTTAATTCCATTCCGTTCGGGTTGATTCCATTCCTTTCCATTCCATACCATTCCATTCCATTCGGGTTGATTCTATTCCATTCCATTCCATTCCATTCCATTTGAGTTGATTCCATTCCATTCCACTCCATTCCATTCAGGTTGATTCCACTCCATTCCATTCCATTACATTCCATTCCATTTAATTTCATTCCATAAGGGTTGATTCCATTCCATTCCATTCCATTCCATTCCATTCCATTCCATTCCCTGCGGGTTGATTCCATTCCATTCCTATCCATTCCATTCCATTCCATTCCGTTGTTTCCATTCCATTGCAGAACAGTCCATTCCATTCCATTCCATTCCATTCCCTTCGATTCGGTCTGATTCCATTCCATTCCATTCCAATGCATTCCATTCCATTCCATTCCCTTCCATTCGGTCGCATTCCATTTCATTCCATTCCAATGCATTCCATTCCATTCCATTTCATTCCATTCGGATTGATTCCATTCCATTCCATTCCATTCCATTGGGGTTGATTCCATTCCATTCCATTCCATTCCATTGCATTCCATTCCATTCCATTCCATTGCATTCCATTCCATTCCATTCCATTGCATTCCATTCCATTCCATTCCATTGCATACCATTCGTGAGGATTCCTTTGCATTCCATTCCATTCCATTCCATTTCATTCCATTCCGTTCAGGTTGATTCCATTAAATTCCATTCCACTCCATTCCATTCCATTCGGGTTCATTCTATTCCATTCCATTCCATTCCATTCGGGTTGATTCCATTCCATTACTTTCCATTCCATTCCATTCCATTCCATTGCATTCCATTCCGTTCCTTTCCATTCCATTGCATTGCATTCAACTCCATTTCACTCCATTCAGGTTGATTCCATTCCATTCCATTTCATTCCTTTCCATTGCATTCCATTCCATTCGGGTTGATTCCATTCGATTCCATTCCACTCCATTCCATTGAATCCCATTCCATTCTGGTTGATTCCATTCCATTCCATTCCATTCCATTCCATTCCATTTAGTTTGATTCCATTCCATTCCATTACATTCCACTCCATTTGGTTTTATTCCATTTCATTCCATTCCATTCCATTTCATTCCATTCCATTCGGGTTGCTTCCATTCCATTCCAGAACATTCCATTCCAGTCCATTCCACTCCGATTGATTCCATTCCATTCCATTCCATTCCACTCCGGTTGATTCCATTCCATTCCATTCCATTCCATTCGTTTTGATTCCATTCCATTCGTTTCCATTGCATTTCATTCCATTATGTTTGATTCCATTCCATTGCATTCCATTCCATTACAATTCATTCCATTCTTGTTGATTCCATTCCAATCCATTCCATTCCATTCCATCCAATCCCATTCCATTCCATTCCATTCGGGTTGATTCGATTCCATTCCATTGCATTCCATTCCAATACATTCGGGTTGATTCCATTCCATTCCATTGCATTCCATTTCATTGCATTCCATTCCATTCCATTCCATTTCATTCCATCCGGGTTGATTCCGTTCCATTCCATTCCATTCCATTCCATTCCATTCCATTCCATTCCATTCCCTTCGGGTTGATTCCATTCCATTTCTTTCCAGTCCATTCCATTTCATTAAATTCCATTCAATTCGGGTTGATTCCATTCCATTCCATCCCATTGCATTCCAATCCATTCCATTCCATTCCATTCCATTCCATTCGGGTTGATTCCATTCCATTTCATTCCATTCCATTCCATTGCATTCCATTTGGGTTGATTCCATTCCATTTGATTCCACTCCATTCCATTCCACTCCATTCCATTCGGGTTGATTCCATTCCATTCCATTCCATTCTATTCCATTCCATTCGTAGTGATTCCATTCCATTCCATTCTATTTCATTGCTTTCCATTTCGTTCAGGTTGATTTCATTCCATTCCATTCCATACCATTCCATTACATTCGGGTTGATTCCATTCCATTCCATTTGATTCCATTCCATTCCATTCCATTCCATTCGGGTTGATTCCATTCCATTCCATTCTATCGCATTCCATTTCATTCCAATCGTGTAGATTCCATTCTTTTCCATTCCAATCCATTCCATTCCATTCCGGTTGATTCCACTCCATTCCATTCCATTCCATTCCATTGCATTCCATTCCATTCCATTCCATTGCATTCCATTCCATTCCATTGCATTCCATTCATGTTGATACCATTCCATTCCATTCCCTTCGTGTTGAATCCATTCCATTCCATTCCATTCCGGTTGATTCCATTCCATTCCATGCAATTGCATTGCATTCCATTCCATTTCATTCCCTTTGGATTGATTCCATTCCATTCCATTCCATTCCATTCGTTTTGATTCCATTCCATTCCATTCTATTGCATTCTATTCAATTCCATTCGGTTTGATTCCATATCATTTCATTCCATTTCATTCCATTCTATTCCATTTCATACTATTAGGGTTGATTCCATAATTTTCCATTCCATTCCATTCCATTCTGGTTGACTCCACTCCATTCCCTTCCATTCCATTCCATTCCATTCCATTCGGTTTGCTTCTATTCCATTCCAGAACATTCCATTCCATTCCATTCCATTCGGGTTGTCTCGATTCCATTCCATTCCATTCCATTCCACTCCATTGCATTCCATTTCATTCTATTCGGGTAGATTCCGTTCTATTCCATTCCAAACAATTCCATTCCATTCCGGTTGTTTCCATTCCTTTCCATTCCATTGCACTCCATTCCATTCGGGTTGATTCCATTCGATTCCATTCCATTCCATTCCATTCCATCCAATCCCACTCCATTCCATTCCATTCGGGTTGATTCTATTCCATTCCATTCCATTCCATTCGGGTTGATTCCATTCCATTTCATACCATTCCATTCCATTCCATTCCATTCCATTCCATTGCATTCCATTCGGGTTGATTCGATTCCATTCCATTCCATTCCATTCCATTCCTTTCCATTCTGTTCCATTCCATTCGTGGTGATTCCATTCCATTTCATTCCATTCAATTGCATTCCATTTCATTCAGGTTGATTCCATTCCAATCCATTCCATTCCATTCCATTCGGGTCGATTTCATTTCATTCCATTTGATTCCATTCCATTCCATTCCTTTCCATTCAGGTTGATTCCATTCAATTCCATTTCATTCCATTCGTGTAGATTCCATTCTATTCCGTTCCAATCCATTACTTTCCATTCCGGGTGATTCCAGTACATTCCATTCCATTCCATTCCATTCCATTCCATTGCACTGCGTTCCATTCCATTCCATTCCATTCCATTGCATTCCATTCCAATCCAATCCATTCCATTGCCTTCCATTCCATTCCATTTCACTCCACTCAGGTTGATTCCATTCAATTCCGTTTCATTCCATTCCATTCCATTCCATTCGGGTTGATTCCATTCCATTCCATTCCATTAATTTGCATTCCATTCCATTCCATTCCATTCCATTCCATTGCATTCCATTCCATTCCATTCCATTGCATTCCATTCCATTCCATTTTATTCCATTCGGGTTGCTTCCATTTCATTCCAGAACATTCCATTCCATTCCATTCCATTCCATTCCGGTTGATTCCATTCCATTCCGGTCCATTCCATTCCACTCCATTACACTTGGGTTGATTCCATTCCATTCCATTCGTGTTGATTCCATTCCATTCCATTCCATTCCATTGCATTCCATTCCATTTCATTCCATTCGGGTTTATTCCATTCAACTCCATTCCATTCCATTCTGGTGGATTCCATTCCATTCCATTCCATTCCATTAGGTTTGATTCCATTCCATTCCATTCTATTCCATTCCATTCCATTCTATTCGCCTTGATTCCATTCCATTCCATTCCATTCAATCCCATTCCATTCCATTTCATTCGGGTTGAATCGATTCCATTCCATGCCATTCCATTCGGGTTGATTCCATTCCATTCCATTCCATTCCATTCCTCTCCATTACATTCAATTCGTGTTGATTCCATTCCATTTCATTCCATTCCATTCAATTCCATTCCATTCTATTCCATTCCATTCTGGTTGATTCCATTCCATTCCATTCCATTCCATTCCAATCCATTCGGGTTGATTCCATTCTATTCCATTCCATTCCATTCCATTTGGGTTGATTCCTTTCCATTCCATTACATTCCATTCCATTTCGGTTGATACCGTTGCATTCCATTCCATTCCATTCCATTCCGTTCGTGATGCTTCCATTCCATTCCAGAACATTCCATTTCATTCCATTCCACTCCGGTTGAATCCATTCCATTCCATTCCAGTCGTTTTGATTCCATTCCATTCCATTCCATTCCATTGCATTCCATTCCATTCCATTCTATTCCATTGCATTCCATTCCATTCCATTTGATTCCATTCGTGTTGATTCTATTCCATTCCATTCCATTCCATTCCATTTCATTCCATTCCATTCGTGTTGATTCTATTCCATTCCATTCCATTCCATTCCATTTCATTCCATTCCATTCGGGTTGACTCCATTCCATTCCATTCCCCTCGGGTTGATTCCATTCCATTCCATTCCATTGCATTCGGGTTGATTCCACTCCATTCCATTCCATTCCATTCCATTCCATTGCATTCCATTCCATTCCATTCCATTTCAATCCACTCAGGTTGATTCAATTCCATTCCGTTCCATTCCATTCCATTCCATTCCATTCCATTACTTTGCATTCCATTCCATTCCAATCCATTCCATCGCATTCCATTCCATTCCATTTCATTCCATTTGGGTTGCTTCCATTCCATTCCAGAACATTCCATTCCATTCCATTCCATTCCAGTTGATTCCATTCCATTCCATTCCATTCCATTCGTTTTGATTCCATTCCATTCCATTCCATTCCATTCCATTACATTCGGTTTGATTCCAGTCCATTCCATTCGGGTTGATTCCATTCCATTCCATTCCATTCCATTGCATTCCATTCAATTGCATTCCATTCGGGTTGATTCCATTCCATTCCATTCCATTCCATTCCATTCCATTCCATTCCATTCTGGTGGATTCCATTCCATTCCATTCCATTCCATACCATTCGGGTTGATTCCATTCCATTCCATTCTATTCCATTCCATTCCATTGTATTCGCTTTGATTCTATTCCATTCTATTCCATTCCATTCCATTCGGGTTGATTCCATTCCATTCCATTCCATTCCATTCCACTCCATTCCACTCAATTACATTCAAATCCTGTTGATTCCATTCCATTCCATTCCATTCCATTTTATTCCATTTAGGGTGATTCCATTCCATTCCATTCCATTCCATTACTTTCCATTCAGGTTGATTCCATTCCTTTCCATTCCTTTGCATTCCATTCCATTCCATTGCATTCCAAGCATTCCATTTCATTCCATTCGGGTTGATTCCATTCCATTCCATTCCATTCCAATCCATTCGGGTTGATTCGATTCCATTCAATTCTTTCCATTCCATTCCATTCTGTTCCATTCCATTCGGGTTGATTCCATTCCATTTCATTCCATTCCATTGCATTCTATTTCATTCAGGTTGATTCCATTCCATTCCATTCCATTCCATTCGGGTTGATTCGATTCGATTCCATGCCATTCCATTCCATTCCTTTCCATTCTGTTCCATTCCATTCGTGGTGATTCCATTCCAATTCATTCCATTCCATTGCATTCCATTTCATTCAGGTTGATTCCATTCCATTCCATACCATTCCTTTCCATTCGGGTTGATTTCATTCCATTCCATTTGATTCCATTCCATTCCATTCCATTCCATTCCGGTTGATTCCATTCAATTCCATTCCAATCCATTCGTGTAGATTCCATTCTATTCCATTCCAATCCATTACTTTCCATTCCGGGTGATTCCACTACTTTCCTTTCCATTCCATTCCATTCCATTCCATTCCATTCCATTCCACTCCATTCCGTTGCACTGCGTTCCATTCCATTCCATTCCTTTCCGTTGCATTCCATTCCAATCCATTCCATTCCATTGCCTTCCATTCCATTCCATTTCACTCCACTCAGGTTGATTCCATTCCATTCCATTCTTTTTGATTCCATTCCATTCCATTCCATTCCATTCGGGTTGATTCCATTCCATTCCATTCCATTCCATTGCATTCCATTCCATTCCATTCCATTGGATTCCATTCCATTCCATTCCATTCCATTTCATTCCACTCATGTTGATTCCATTCCATTCCCTTCCATTCCATTCCATTCCATTCCATTTGGGTTGATTCCATTCTGTTTCATTCCATTACTTTGCATTCCATTCCATTCCATTCCATTCCATTCCATTCCATTGCATTCCATTCCATTTCATTCCATTCGGGGTGCTTCCATTCCATTCCAGAACATTCCATTCCATTCCATTCCATTCCGGTTGATTCCATTCCATTCGTTTTCATTCCATTCCTGTCCATTCCATTCCATTCCATTACATTTGGGTTGATTCCATTCCATTCCATTCGGGTTGATTCTATTCCATTCCATGCCATTCCATTGCATTCCATTCCATTTCATTCCATTCGGGTTTATTCCATTCAATTCCATTCCATTCCATTCTGCTGGATTCCATTCCATTCCATTCCATTCCATTCGGTTTGATTCCATTTCATTCCATTCTATTCCATTCCATTCATTTCTATTCGCCTTGATTCCATTCCATTCCATTCCATTCAATCCCATTCCATTCCATTTCATTCGGGTTGATTCGATTCCAATCCATTCCATTCAATTCCATTCCATTCGGGTTGATTCCATTCCATTCCATTCCATTCCATTCCACTTCATTACATTCAATTCGTGTTGATTCCATTCCATTTCATTCCATTCCATTCAATTCCATTCCATTCTATTCCATTCCATTCGGGTTGATTCCATTCCATTCCATTACATTCCATTCCAATCCATTCGGGTTGATTCCATTCTATTCCATTCCATTCCATTCCATTTGGGTTGATTCCTTTCCATTCCATTCCATTCCATTCCATTTGGGGTGATACGATTGCATTCCATTCCATTCCATTCCATTCCATTCCGTTTGGGATGCTTCCATTCCATTCCAGAACATTCCATTCCATTCCATTCCACTCCGGTTGATTCCATTCCATTCCATTCCATTCGTTTTGATTCCATTCCATTCCATTCCATTCCATTGCATTCCATTCCATTCCATTGCATTCCATTCCATTCCATTGCATTGCATTCCATTCCATTGCATTCCATTCCATTACATTGCATTCCATTCCATTCCATTGCATTGCATTCCATTCCATTCCATTCCATTGCATTCCATTCCATTCCATTTGATACCATTCGTGTTGCTTCTATTCCATTCCATTCCGTTCCATTCCATTTCATCCCAATCCATTCGGGTTGATTCCATTCCATTCCATTCCATTCCATTCCCTTCGGGTTGATTCCATTCCATTCCGTTCCATTCCATTCCATGCGGGTTGATTCCATTCCATTCCATTCCATTGCACTCGGGTTGATTCCATTGCATTCCATTCCATTGCATTCCATTCCATTCCATTCCATTCCATTGCATTCCATTCCATTCCATTTCATCCCACTCAGGTTGATTCAATTCCATTCCGTTCCATTCCATTCCATTCCATTCCCTTCCATTCCATTCCATTCCATTCGGGTTGATTCCATTCCTTTCCATTCCATTACTTTGCATTCCATTCCATTCCATTCCATTCCATCGCATTCCATTCCATTCCATTTCATTCCACTCGGGTTGCATCCATTCAATTCCAGAACATTCCATTCCATTCCATTCCATTCCAGTTGATTCCATTCCATTCCATTCCATTCCATTGGTTTTGATTCCATTCCAGTTCATTCCATTCCATTCCATTACATTCGGTTTGATTCCAGTCCATTCCATTCGGGTTGATTCCATTCCATTCCATTCCATTCCATTGCATTCCATTCAATTGCATTCCATTCGGGTTGATTCCATTCCATTCCATTCCTTTCCATTCCATTCCATTCCAATCCATTCTGGTGGATTCCATTCCATTCCATTCCATTCCATTGTATTCGCCTTGATTCCACTCCATTCATTCCATTCAATCCCATTCCATTCCATTTCATTCGGGCTTATTCGATTCCATTCCATTCCATTCCATTGCATTCCATTCGGGTTGCATCCATTCCATTCCATTCCATTACATTACATTCCACTCAATTGCATTCAATTCGTGTTGATTCCATTCCATTCCATTCCATTCCATTCCATTCCATTTGGGTTGGTTCCATTGCATTCCATTCCATTCCATTCCATTCTACTCGGATTGATTCCTTTCCATTCCATTCCATTCCATTCCATTCGGGTTGATTCGATTCCATTCCATTCCATTTAATTCCATTCCATTGCATTGCATTTCATGCCATTCGGGGGTGTCCGTTCTATTCCATTCCAATCCATTCCATTCCATTCTAGTTGATTCCATTCCATTCCATTCCATTCCATTCCATTACATTCGGGTTGATTCCATTCCATTCCATTCTATTCCATTCCATTACATTCAATTCGCGTTGATTCCATTCCATTCCATTCCATTCCATTCCATCCCATCCCGTTCCATTCCATTCAATTTGGTTTGATTCCATTTCATTCCATTCCATTCCATTCCATTTTATTCCATTTGGTGTGATTCCATTCCATTCCATTCCATTCCATTACTTTCCATTCAGGTTGATTCCATTCCTTTCCATTCCATTGCATTCCATTCCATTCCATTCCATTGCATTCCATTGCATTCCAATTCATTCCATTCGGGTTGATTCCATTCCATTCCATTCCATTCCATTCCATTCCATTCCATTCGGGTTGATTCGATTCCATTCCATTCCATTCCATTCCATTCTGTTCCATTCCATTCGGGTTGATTCCATTCCATTTCATTCCATTACATTGCATTCCATTTCATTCAGTTTGATTCCATTCCATTCCATTCCATTCCATTCCATTCGGGTTGATTCGATTCCATTCCATTCCATTCCATTCCATTCCTTTCCATTCTGTTCCATTCCATTCGTGGTGATTCCATTCCATTTCATTCCATTCCATTGCATTCCATTTCATTCAGGTTGATTCCATTCCATTCCATACCATTCCATTCCATTCGGGTTGATTTCATTCCATTCCATTTGAATCCATTCCATTCCATTCCATTCCATTCCGGTTGATTCCATTCAATTCCATTCCATTCCATTCGTGTAGATTCCATTCTATTCCATTCCAATCCATTACTTTCCATTCCGGGTGATTCCACTACATACTATTCCATTCCATTCCATTCCATTCCATTCCATTGCACTGCGTTCCATTCCATTCCATTGCATTCCATTCCAATCCGTTCCATTCCATTGCCTTCCATTCCATTGCATTTCACTCCACTCAGGTTGATTCCATTCAATTCCATTCTTTTTGATTCCATTCCATTCCATTACATTCCATTCGGGTAGATTCCATTCCATTCCATTCCATTCCATTGCATTCCATTCCATTCCATTCCATTGGATTCCATTCCATTCCATTCCATTCCATTCCATTGCATTCCATTCTATTCCATTCCATTCCATTTCATTCCACTCATGTTGATTCCATTCCATTCCATTCCATTCGGGTTGATTCCATTCCATTTCATTCCATTACTTTGCTTTCCATTCCATTCCAATCCATTCCATTCCATTGCATTCCATTCCATTCCATTTCATTCCATTCGGAGTGCTTCCATTCCATTCCAGAACATTCCATTCCATTCCATTCCATTCCATTCCATTCCATTCCATTCCGGTTGATTCCATTCCATTCCATTCCATTCCATTCCATTCGTTTTCATTCCATTCCATTCCATTACATTTGGGTTGATTCCATTCCATTCCATTCGGGTTGATTCTATTCCATTCCATTCCATTCCATTCCATTCCATTCCATTCCATTCCATTCTATTCCATTCATGTTGATTCCTTACCATTCCATACCATTAAATTCCATTCCATTACATTAGGGTTGATTCCATTCCATTCCATTCCACTCCATTCCGGTTGATTGCATTCCATTCCATTCCATTCCATTCGCGTTGATTACATTCCACTCCGTTCCATTCCATTCTATTCCTTTCCATTCGGGTTGATTCCATTCCACTCCATTCCATTCCATTCCATTCCATGCAGGTTGATTCCATTCCATTCCATTCCATTGCATTCGGGTTGATTCCATTCCATTCCATTCCATTCCATTTCATTGCATTCCGTTCCATTACATTCCATTCCATTGCATTCCATTCCATTCCATTTCAATCCACTAAGGTTGATTCAATTCCATTCCGTTCCATTCCATTCCATTCCATTCCATTCGGGTTGATTCCATTCCTTTCCATTCCATTACTTTGAATTCCATTCCATTCCATTCCATTCCATCGCATTCCATTCCATTCCATTTCATTCCATTCGGGTTGCTTCCATTCCATTCCAGAACATTCCATTCCATTCCATTCCATTCCAGTTGATTCCATTCCATTCCATTCCATTCCATTCGTTTTGATTCCATTCCTGTCCATTCCATTCCATTCCATTACATTCGGGTTGATTTCAGTCCATTCCATTCGGGTTGATTACATTCCATTCCATTCCATTCCATTGCATTCCATTCAATTGCATTCCATTCGGGTTGATTCCATTCCATTCCATTCCTTTCCATTCCATTCCATTCCATTCCATTCCATTCCTTTCCTTTCCATTCTGGTGGATTCCATTCCATTCCATTCCATTCCATTCCATACCATTCGGGTTGATTCCATTCCATTAAATTCTATTCCCTTCCATTGCATTGTATTCGCGTTGATTCCATTCCATTCCATTCCATTACTTTGCATTCCATTCCATTCCACTCAATTACATTCAATTCGTGTTGATTCCATTGAATTCCATTCCATTCCATTCCATTCCATTCCATTTGGGTTGGTTCCACTGCATTCCATTCCATTCCATTCCATTCGGGATGCTTCCATTCAATTCCAGAACATTCCATTCCATTCCATCCCATTCCATTCCATACCACTCCGGTTGATTCCATTCCATTCCATTCGTTTTGATTCCCTTTAATTCCATTCCATCCCATTCCATTCGATTTAATTCCATTCCATTCCATTCCATTGCATTCCATTCCATTCCATTGCATTCCATTCCATTCCATTTCATTGCATTCGGGTTGATTAAATTCCATTCCATTCCATTCCACTCCATTCTGGTTGATTCCATTCCATTCCATTCCATTCTACTCGGATTGATTCCTTTCCATTCCATTCCAATCCATTCCATTCAATCCCATTCCATTCCATTCCATTCGGGTTGATTCGATTCCATTCCATTCCATTTAATTCCATTCCATTGCATTCCATTTTATGCCATTCGGGGGTGTCCGTTCTATTCCATTCCAATCCATTCCATTCCATTCTGGATGATTCCATTCCATTCCACTCCATTCCATTCCATTCTGGTTGATTCCATTCCATTCCATTCCATTCCATTGCATTACTTACGGGTTGATTCCGTTCCATTCCATTCTATTCCATTCCATTACATTCAATTCGCGTTGATTCCATTCCATTCCATTCCATTCCATCCCATTCCATTCCATTCAATTTGGGTTGATTCCATTTCATTCCATTCCATTCCATTCCATTTTATTCCATTTAGGGTGATTCCATTCCATTCCATTACTTTCCATTCAGGTTGATTCCATTCCTTTCCATTCCATTCGGGTTGATTCGATTCCATTCCATTCCATTCGGGTTGATTCGATTCCATTCCATTCCATTCCATTCCATTCCAATCTGTTCCATTCCATTCGTGTTGATTCCATTCCATTCCATTCCATTCCATTCGGGTTGATTCCATTCCATACCATTCCATTCCATTCGGGTTGATTTCATTCCATTCCGTTTGATTCCATTCCATTCCATTCCATTCCCTTCCGGTTGATTCCATTCAATTCCATTTCATTCCATTCGTGTAGATTCCATTCTATTCCATTCCAATCCATTACTTTCCATTCTGGGTGATTCCACTACATTCCATTCCATTCCATTCCATTCCATTCCATTCCATTGCACTGCATTCCATTCCATTCCATTCCATTCCATTGCATTCCATTGCAATCCATTCCATTCCATTGCCTTCCATTCCATTCCATTTCACTCCACTCAGGTTGATTCCATTCAATTCCATTCTTTTTGATTCCATTACATTCCATTCGTGTTGATTCCATTCCATTCCATTCCATTCCATTCCATTGCATTCCATTCCATTCCATTCCATTGGATTCCATTACATTCCATTACATTCCATTGCATTCCATTCAATTCCATTCCATTGTATTCCATTCCATTCCATTTCATTCCACTCATGTTGATTCCATTCCATTCCGTTCCATTCCATTCCATTCCATTCGGGTTGATTCCATTCCATTCCATTCCATTACTTTGCATTCCTTTCCATTCCATTCCATTGCATTCCAACCCATTCCATTCTATTCCATTGCATTCCATTCCATTCCATTTCATTCCATTCGGGGTGCTTCCATTCCATTCCAGAACCTTCCATTCCATTCCATTCCATTCCGGTTGATTCCATTCCATTCCATTCGTTTTCATTCCATTCCGGTCCATTCCATTCCATTCCATTACATTTGGGTTGATTCCATTCCATTCCATTCGGGTTGATTCCATTCCATTCCATTCCATTCCATTCCATTCCATTGCATTCCATTCCATTTCATTCCATTCGGGTTTATTCCATTCAATTCCATTCCATTCCATTCTGGTGGATTCCATTCCATTCCATTCCATTCCATTCTGTTTGATTCCATTCCATTCCATTCTATTCCATTCCATTCCATTCTATTCGCCTTGATTCCATTCCATTCCATTCCATTCAATCCAATTCCATTCCATTTCATTCGGGTTGATTCGATTCTATTCCATTCCATTCCATTCCATTCCATTCGGGTTGATTCCATTCCATTCCATTCCATTCCATTCCATTCCACACCATTACATTCAATTCGTGTTGATTCCATTCCATTTCATTCCATTCCATTCAATTCCATTCCATTCTATTCCATTCCATTCGGGTTGATTCCATTCCATTCCATTCCATTCCATTCCAATCCATTCGGGTTGATTCCATTCTATTCCAATCCATTCCGTTCCACTTGGGTTGATTCCTTTCCATTCCATTACATTCCATTCCATTTCGGTTGATACCATTGCATTCCATTCCATTCCATTCCATTCCATTCCGTTCGGGATGCTTCCATTCCATTCCAGAACATTCCATTCCATTCCATTCCACTCCGGTTGATTCCATTCCATTCCATTCCATTCGTTTTGATTCCATTCCATTCCATTCCATTGCATTGCCTTCCATTCCATTCCATTGCATTCCATTCCATTCCATTCCATTCCATTCCATTTGATTCCATTCGTGTTGATTCTATTCCATTCCATTCCATTCCATTCCATTCCATTTCATTCCATTCCTTTCGGGTTGATTCCATTCCATTCCATTCCATTCCATTCCCTTCGGGTTGATTCCATTCCATTACATTCCATTCCATTCCATGTGGGTTGATTCCATTCCATTCCATTCCATTGCATTCGGGTTGATTCCATTCCATTCCATTGCATTCCATTCCATTCCATTCCATTCCATTCCATTGCATTCGATTCCATTCCATTTCACTACACTCAGGTTGATTCAATTCCATTCCGTTCCATTCCATTCCATTCCATTCCATTCCATTGGGGTTGATTCCATTCCTTTCCATTCCATTACTTTGCATTCCATTCCATTCCATTCCATTCAATCGCATTCACTTCCATTCCATTTCATTCCATTCAGGTTGCTTCCATTCCATTCCAGAACATTCCATTCCATTCCATTCCATTCCAGTTGATTCCATTCCATTCCATTCCATTCCATTCGTTTTGATTCCATTCCATTCCATTCCATCCCATTCCATTCGGTTTTATTCCATTCCATTCCATTGCATTCCATTCCATTCCATTTCATTCCATTCGGGTTGATTAAATTCCATTCCATTCCATTCCATTCCATTCTGGTTGATTCCATTCCATTCCATTCGATTCCATTCTATTCGGATTGATTCCATTCCATTCCATTCCTTCCATTCCATTCAATCCCATTCCATTCCATTCCATTCGGGTTGATTCGATTCCATTCCATTCCATTTAATTCCATTCCATTGCATTCCATTTCATGCCATTCGGGGGTGTCCGTTCTATCCATTCCAATCCATTCCATTCCCTTCTGGATGATTCCATTCCATTCCACTCCATTCCATTCCATTCTGGTTGATTCCATTCCATTCCATTCTATTACATTCAATTCGCGTTGATTCCATTCCATTCCATTCCATTCCATTCCATTCCATCCCATCCCATTCCATTCCATTCCATCCCATTCCATTCCATTCAATTTGGGTTGATTCCATTTCATTCCATTCCATTCCATTCCATTTTATTCCATTTGGGGTGATTCCATTCCATTCCATTCCATTCCATTACCTTCCATTCAGGTTGATTCCATTCCTTTCCATTCCATTCCATTCCATTCCATTCCATTCCATTCCGGTTGATTCCATTCAATTCCATTCCATTCCATTCGTGTAGATTCCATTCTATTCCATTCCAATCCATTACTCTCCATTCCGTGTGACTCCACTACATTCCATTCCATTCAATTCCATTCCATTCCATTGCACTGCGTTCCATTCCATTCCATTCCATTCCATTGCATTCCATTCCAATCCATTCCATTCCATTGCCTTTCATTCCATTCCATTTCACTACACTCAAGTTGATTCCATTCAATTCCATTCTTTTTGATTCCATTCCATTCAATTCCATTCCATTCCATTCAGGTCGATTCCATTCCATTCCATTGCATTCCATTCCATTGCATTCCATTCAATTCCATTCCACTAGATTCCATTCCATTCCGTTCCATTGCATTGCATTCCATTCTATTCCATTCCATTGCATTCCATTCCATTCCATTTCATTCCACTCATGTTGATTCCATTCCATTCCGTTCCATTCCATTCTGATGGATTCCATTCCATTCCATTCCATTCCATTCGGGTTGATTCGATTCCATTCCATTCCATTCCATTCCATTCCATTTCATTCCATTCCATTCCATTCCATTGCGTACCATTTGGGTTGATTCCATTCCATTCCATTCCATTCGTTTTGATTCCATTCCATTCCATTCCATTCCATTCCATTCCATTCCATTCGGTTTGATTCCATTCCATTCCAATCCATTGCATTCCATTCCATTCCATTTCATTCCATTCGGTTTGATTCCATTCCATTCCATAATATTCTGGTTGATTCTATTCCATTCCGTTCCCGTCCATTCCATTCCATTCCATTCCATTCTATTCGGGTTGCCTCTATTCCATTCCATTCCATTCCATTCAATTCCATTCCATTCCGGTTGATTCCCTTCCGTTCCATTCCATTCGTTTTGATTCCATTCCATTCCATTCCATTGCATTGCATTCCATTTCATTCCATGTCATTCCATTCTGGTTGAGTCCATTACATTCCATTCCATTGCATTCCATTCCATTCCATTCCATTCCATTGCTTTCCATTCCATTCCATTCGGGTTGATTCCATTCCATTCCATTCCATTCCATTCGAGTTGATTCCATTCCATTCCAATCCATTCCATTCCATTCCATTGAATTCCATTCCATTCCATTCCATTCCATTGGATTCCATTCCATTCCATTGCATTCCATTCGCGTTGCTTCCATTCCATTCCATCCCATTCCATTCCCTTCGGGTTGATTCCATTCCATTCCATTCCATTCCATTTCATTCCTGTTGATTCCATTCCATTCCATTCCATTCTACTCCATTCCATTCCTTTTGATTCCATTCGATTCCAGTCCAGTCCATTCCATTCCATTCCATTCGGTTTGATTCCATTTCATTCCATTCCAATGCATTCCATTCTATTCCATTTCATTCCAATCGGGTTGATTCCGTTCCATTCCATTCCATTCGGTTCCATTCCATTCCATTCCATTCAATTCCATTCTGGTTGATTTCATTCCATTCCATGCCATTCCATTCCATTCGGATTGATTCCATTCCATTCCATTCTATTCCATTCCATTCCATTCTATGCGCGTTGATTCCATTGCATCCCATTCCATTCCATTCCATCCCATTCCATTCCATTCTATTCGGGTTTATTCCATTCCATTCCATTCCATTCCATTCCATTTGTGTCGATTCCATTCCATTCCATTGCATTCGGGTTGATTCCATTAAATTCCATTCCATTGCATTCCATTCCATTCTATTCCATTCCATTCGTGTTGATTCCATTCCATTCCATTCCATTGCATTCCATTCCATTCCGTTTCATTCCATTCATGTTGATTCCATTCCATTCCATTCCATTCCATTCCATTTTATTCCATTCCCTTCGATTCGGGTTTTTTCCATTCCATTCCATTTGATTCCATCCCATTCCATTCCATTCCGGTTGATTCCACTCCATTCAATTCCATTCCATTCCATTGCATTCCACATCATTCCATTCCATTCCATTGCATTCCATTCCATTCCATTGCATTCCATTCGGATTGATTCCATTTCATTCCATTCCATTCCATTTCATTCCTTTCCATTCGTGTTGATTCCATTAATTTCCATTCCATTCCATTAAATTCCATTCCCTTCGGGTTAAATCCATTCCATTCCGTTCTGTTCCATTCCATTCCATTCCATTCCATTGCATTCCATTCCATTCCTTTCCATTCCATTGCATTCCATTCCACTCCATTTCACTCCATTCAGGTTGATTCCATTCCATTCCATTCCATTGCATTCCATTCCATTCCTGTCGGGTTGATTCCATTCCATTCCATTCCATTCCATTCTGGTGGATTCCATTCCATTCCATTCGTGTTGATTCCATTCCTTTTCATTCTATTCCATTCCATTCCATTCTATTCGCGTTGATTCCATTCCATTCCATTCCATTCAATCCCATTCCATTCTATTTCATTCGGGTTGATTCGATTCCATTCCATTCCATTACATTCCATTCCATTCTGGTTAATTCCACTCCATTCCATTCCATTCCATTCCATTGCACTCCACTCCATTACGTTCAATTCGGGTTGATTCCATTCTATTCCATTCCATTCCATACCATTCCATTTGGGTTGATTCCATTCCATTCCATTCCATTCCATTCCATTCCATTCCCTTCAGGTTGATTCCATTCCATTCCATTCCATTCGGGTTGATTCTATTCCATTCCATTCCATTCCATTCAGGTTGATTCCATTCCATTCCATTCCATTCCATTCCATTACATTGCAATCCATTACATTCCTTTCCATTCCATTGCATTCCATTCCATTCCTTTCCATTCCATTGCATTGCATTCCACTCCATTTCACTCCATTCAGGTTGATTCCATTCCATTCCATTCCATTGCATTCCATTCCAATCCATTCCATTCGTGTTGATTCCATTCCATTCCATTCCATTCCATTCCATTCCATTAAATTCCATTCCATTCCATTCTGGTGGATTCCATTCCATTCCATTCCATTCCATTCAATTCGTGTTGATTCCATTCCATTTCATTCTATTCCATTCCATTCCATTCTATTCGTGTTGATTCCATTCCATTCCATTCCATTCAATCGCATTGCATTCCATTTCCTTCGGTTGCTTCGATTCCATTCCATTCCATTCCATTCCATTCCATTCGGGTTGATTCCACTCCATTCCATTCCATTCCATCCCATTACTTTCTGTTTAATTCCATTCCATTCCATTCCATTGCATTCGATTCCATTCCATTTCATTAAATTCGGGTTGATTAAATTCCATTGCATTCCATTCGGGTTGATTCCATTCCATTCCATTTGATTCCACTCCATTCCTTTCTGGTTGATTCCATTCCATTCCATTCTATTCCATTCCATTCCATTGTATTCGCGTTGATTCCATTCCATTCCATTTCATTCCATTCGGGTTGATTCCATTCCATTTCATCCCATTCCATTCCATTCCATTCCATTCCATTCCATTTCATTCGGCTTGATTCGATTCCATTCGATTCCATTCCATTCCATTCTATTCCATTACATTCGTGGGATTCCATTCCATTTCATTCCATTCCATTGCATTCCATTTCATTCAGGTTGTTTCCATTCCATTCCATTCCATACCATTCCATTCCATTCGGGTTGATTCCATTCCATTCCATTTGATTACATTCCATTACATTCCATTCCTTTATGGTTGATTCCATTCCATTTCATTCCATTCCATTCCATTCCGTTCCATTCTATTGCATTCCATTTCATTCCGTTCGTGTAGATTCCATTCTATTCCATTCCAATCCATTCCCTTCCATTCCGGGTGATTCCACTCCATTCCATTCCATTCCATTCCATTCCATTCCATTCCATTCCATTCCATTGCATTCCACTCCATTCCATTCTATTCCATTCCATTTGGGTTGATTCCATTCCCGTTCCATTCCATTCCATTTCATTCCATTCCATGCTGGTTGATTCCATTCCATTCCATTCCATTCCATTCCATTCCATTCGGGGTGATTCCATTACATTCCATTCTATTCCATTCCATTCCATTCTATTCGCGTTGATTCCATTCAATCCCATTCCATTCCATTCCATCAAATTCCATTCTATTCAATCTCATTCCATTCCATTCCACTCGGGTTGATTCCATCCCATTCCATTCGCGTTGATTCCATTCCATTCCATTGCATTCCATTCCATTGTATTCCATTCCATTGCATTCCATTCCATTCCATTGCAATCCATCCGGGTTGATTCCATTCCATTCCATTCCATTTCATTTCATACCATTCCATTCCATTCCCTTCCATTCCGGTTCATTCCATTCCATTTCATTGCATTCCATTCCATTGCATTCCATTCCATTCGGGATGATTCCATTCCATTCCATTCCTTTCCATTCCATTCCACTTGGGTTGATTGATTTCCATTCCATTCCTTTCCAGTACATTCCATTCCATTCCATTCCATTCCATTTGGGTTGATTCCATTCCATTCAAATCCATTCCATTCCATTCCATTCCACTTAAATTCGGGTTGACTCCATTCCATTCCATTCCATTCGGTTCCATTCCATTCCATTCTATTCGCGTTGATTCCATTCCATTCCATTCCATTACATTACATTCACGATGACTCCATTCCATTCCTTTCCATTCCGTTCCATTCCATTCCATTCCATTCGGATTGACTCCTTTCCATTCCATTACATTCCATTCCATTCTGTTTGATTCCATTCCATTTCATTCCATTCCATTCCATTAGGGTTGATTCCATTTCCTTCCATTCCATTCCATTCCACTCCATTCCACGTGGGGTTATTCCATTCCAATCCTTCCCATTCTCTTCCATTCCATTCCATTCGGGTTGACTCCATTCCATTCCATTCCATTCCATTGCATTCCATTGCATTCCATTCCATTCCATTCCATTCCATTCCATTGCATTTCATTCCATTCCATTCCATTCCATTCTATTCCATTCCATTCCATTCCATTCAGGTCTATTCCATTCCATTATATTCCATTGCATTCCATTCCATTCCATTCGGGTTAATTCCATTCCATTCCATTCCACTCCATTCCATTGCATTCCACTCTGGTTGATTAAATTCCGTTGCATTCCATTCCACTCCATTTCATTCCATTCGGGTTGATTCCATTCCATTCCATTCCATTCCAGTCCATTCCATTCCATTCCATTCGTGTTGATTCCATTCCATTCCATTCGGATTCATACCATTCCATTCCATTCCATTCCAATCCATTCCATTCCATTCGGGTTGATTCCCTTCCATTCCATTCCATTTGATTTGATTCCATTCCTTAGCATTATATTCCATTCCATTCCATTCCATTCGGGTTGATTCCATTTTATTCCATTCCATTCCATTGCATTCCTTTCCATTCCATTCCATTCTATTCCAGTCCATACCATTCCATTCCATTCATTTCGTTTCCTTTCCATTACATTCCATTCCTTCCCATTCCGTTCCATTCGGTTTGATTCCATTTCATTCCAATCCGTTGCATTCCATTCCATTCCATCTCATTCCATTTGGGTTGACTCCATTCCATTCCATTCCATTCCTTTCCAATCCATTCCATTCCATTCCATTCGGGTTGATTTCATTCCAGTTCATTCTATTCCATTCGGGTTGATTCCATTCCATTTCATTCCATTGCATTTCATTCCATTTGGGTTGATTCCATGCCATTCCATTCCATTCCTGTTGATTCCATTCCATTCCGTTCCATTCCGATCCTTTCTATTGCATTCCATTCCATTCGGGTTGATTGCATGCCATTCCATTCCATTCCATTCCATTCCATTCCAACCCATTTGGGTTGATTTCATTCCATTCCATTCCAGTCCATTGCATTCCATTCCATTCCATTCCGTTTCGGTTGATTCCGTTCCATTCCATTCCATTCCATTCCATTCTATTCCACTAGGGTTGATTCCATTCCTTTCCATTTCATTCCATTGCATTCCATTCCATTCCATTCCATTCTATTCCATTCATTCGGGTTGATTCTATTCCATTCCATTCCATTCCATTCCAATCCATTCGTGTTGAATCCATTGTATTCCATTCCATTCCATTCCATTCAATTCCATTCCATTCCATTCGTGTTGATTCCATTCCATTCCATTCCATTCCATTCGGGTTGATTCCATTCCATTCCATTCCATTCCATTCACTTCGGGTTGATTCCATTCCATTCCATTCAATTGCATTCCATTTCATTTCACTCCTTTCCTGTCCATTCCATTCGCGTTTATTTCATTCCATTCCATTCCATTCCATACCATTCCATTCGGGTTGATTCCATTCCATTTCATACCATTCCAATCCATTCCATTCCATTCCATTGCATTCCATTCGGGTTGATTTGATTCCATTCCATTCCATTCCATTCCATTCCTTTCCATTCTGTTCCATTCCATTCGTGGTGATTCCATTCCATTTCATTCCATTCCATTTCATTCCATTTCATTCAGGTTGATTCCATTCCAATCCATTCCATTCCATTCCATTCGGGTTGATTTCATTTCACTCCATTTGATTCCATTCCATTCCATTCCATTCCATTCCGTTTGATTCCATTCAATTCCATTTCATTCCATTCGTGTAGATTCCATTCTATTCCATTCCAATGCATTACTTTCCATTTTGGGTGATTCCACTACATTCCATTCCATTACATTCCATTCCATTCCATTGCACTGCGTTCCATTCCATTCCATTGCATTTCATTCCAATCCATTCCATTCCATTGCCTTCCATTCCATTCCATTTCACTCCACTCAGGTTGATTCCATTCAATTCCATTCTTTTTGATTCCATTCCATTCCATTCGGGTTAACTCAATTCCATTCCATTCCATTCCATTCCATTCCATTGCATTCCATTCCATTCCATTCCATTGCATTCCATTCCATTCCATTCCATTGCATTGCATTCCATTCTATTCCATTCCATTGCATTCCATTCCGTTCCATTTCATTCCAATCATGTTTTTTCCATTCCATTCCGTTGCATTCAATTGCATTCCATTCCATTCGTGTTGATTCCATTCCATTCCATTCCATTAATTTGCATTCCATTCCATTCCATTCCATTCCATTCCATTGCATTCCATTCCATTCCATTGCATTCCTTTCCATTCCATTCCATTCTATTCCAGTCCATACCATTCCATTCCATTCATTTCGATTCCTTTCCATTACATTCCATTCCTTCCCATTCCGTTCCATTCGGTTTGATTCCATTTCATTCCATTCCGTTGCATTCCATTCCATTCCATCTCATTCCATTTGGGTTGACTCCATTCCATTCCATTCCATTCCTTTCCAATCCATTCCATTCCATTCCATTCGGGTTGATTTCATTCCAGTTCATTCTATTCCATTCGGGTTGATTCCATTCCATTTCATTCCATTGCATTTCATTGCATTTGGGTTGATTGCATTCCATTCCATTCCATTCCATTCCACTCCATTCCATTCCATTCCATTCGGGTTGATTCAATTCCATTCCATTCCATTCCATTCCATTCCGTTCGGGTTGATTCCATTACATTCCATTCCATTCCATTGCATTCCATTCCATTCCATTTCATTCCATTCTGGTTGATTCCATGCCATTCCATTCCATTCCTGTTGATTCCATTCCATTCCGTTCCATTCCGTTCCTTTCTATTCCATTCCATTCCATTCGGGTTGATTGCATGCCATTCCATTCCATTCCATTCCATTCCATTCCAACCCATTTGGGTTGATTTCATTCCATTCCATTCCAGTCCATTGCATTCCATTCCATTCCATTCCGTTTCGGTTGATTCCGTTCCATTCCATTCCATTCCATTCCATTCTATTCCACTAGGGTTGATTCCATTCCTTTCCATTTCATTCCATTGCATTCCATTCCATTCCATTCCATTCTATTCCATTCATTCGGGTTGATTCTATTCCATTCCATTCCATTCCATTCCAATCCATTCGTGTTGAATCCATTGTATTCCATTCCATTCCATTCCATTCAATTCCATTCCATTCCATTCGTGTTGATTCCATTCCATTCCATTCCATTCCATTCGGGTTGATTCCATTCCATTCCATTCCATTCACTTCGGGTTGATTCCATTCCATTCCATTCAATTGCATTCCATTTCATTTCACTCCTTTCCTGTCCATTCCATTCGGGTTTATTTCATTCCATTCCATTCCATTCCATACCATTCCATTCGGGTTGATTCCATTCCATTTCATAACATTCCAATCCATTCCATTCCATTCCATTGCATTCCATTCGGGTTGATTTGATTCCATTCCATTCCATTCCATTCCATTCCTTTCCATTCTGTTCCATTCCATTCGTGGTGATTCCATTCCATTTCATTCCATTCCATTGCATTCCATTTCATTCAGGTTGATTCCATTCCAATCCATTCCATTCCATTCCATTCGGGTTGATTTCATTTCACTCCATTTGATTCCATTCCATTCCATTCCATTCCATTCCGTTTGATTCCATTCAATTCCATTTCATTCCATTCGTGTAGATTCCATTCTATTCCATTCCAATGCATTACTTTCCATTCCGGGTGATTCCACTACATTCCATTCCATTACATTCCATTCCATTCCATTGCACTGCGTTCCATTCCATTCCATTCCATTCCATTGCATTTCATTCCAATCCATTCCATTCCATTGCCTTCCATTCCATTCCATTTCACTCCACTCAGGTTGATTCCATTCAATTCCATTCTTTTTGATTCCATTCCATTCCATTCGGGTTGACTCAATTCCATTCCATTCCATTCCATTCCATGCCATTGCATTCCATTCCATTCCATTCCATTGCATTCCATTCCATTCCATTCCATTGCATTGCATTCCATTCTATTCCATTCCATTGCATTCCATTCCGTTCCATTTCATTCCAATCATGTTTTTTCCATTCCATTCCGTTGCATTCCATTGCATTCCATTCCATTCGTGTTGATTCCATTCCATTCCATTCCATTAATTTGCATTCCATTCCATTCCATTCCATTCCATTGCATTCCATTCCATTCCTTTCCATTGCATTCCATTCCATTCCATTTTATTCCATTCGGGTTGCTTCCATTCCATTCCAGAACATTCCATTCCATTCCATTCCATTCCATTCCGGTTGATTCCATTCCATTCCATTCCATTCCATTCCATTCGTTTTCATTCCATTCCGGTCCATTCCATTCCATTCCATTACACTTGGGTTGATTCCATTCCATTCCATTCGGGTTGATTCCATTCCATTCGATTCCATTCCATTGCATTCCATTCCATTTCATTCCATTCGGGTTTATTCCAATGAATTCCATTCCATTCCATTCTGGAGGATTCCATTCCATTCCATTCCATTCGGTTTGATTCCATTCCATTCCATTCTATTCCATTCCATTCCATTCTATTCGCCTTGATTCCATTCCATTCCATTCCGTTCAATCCCATTCCATTCCATTTCAATCGGGTTGATTCGATTCGATTCCATTCCATTCCATTCCATTCCATTCGGGTTGATTCCATTCCATTCCATTCCATTCCATTCCATTCCTCTCCATTACATTCAATTCGTGTTGATTCCATTCCATTTCATTCCATTCCATTCAATTCCATTCCATTGTATTCCATTCCATTCGGGTTGATTCCATTCCATTCCATTCCATTCCATTCCAATCCATTGGGGTTGATTCCATTCTACTCCATTCCATTCCATTCCATTTGGGTTGATTCCTTTCCATTCCATTACATTCCATTCCATTTCGGGTGATACCATTGCATTCCATTCCATTCCATTCCATTCCATTCCATTCCATTCCATTCCGTTCGGGATGCTTCCATTCCATTCCAGAACATTCCATTCCATTCCATTCCACTCCGGTTGATTCCATTCCATTCCATTCCATTCGTTTTCATTCCATTCCATTCCAGAACATTCCATTCCATTCCATTGCATTCCATTCCATTCCATTTGATTCCATTCGTGTTGATTCTATTCCATTCCATTCCATTCCATTCCATTTCATTCCATTCCATTCGTGTTGATTCTATTCCATTCCATTCCATTCCATTCCATTTCATTCCATTCCATTTGGGTTGATTCCATTCCATTCCATTCCATTCCATTTCATTCCATTCCATTTGGGTTGATTCCATTCCATTCCATTCCATTCCATTCCCTTCGGGTTGATTCCATTCCATTCCATTCCATTCCATGCGGGTTGATTCCATTCCATTCCATTCCATTGCATTCGGGTTGATTCCATTCCATTCCATTCCATTCCATTGCATTCCATTCCATTCCATTCCATTCCATTCCATTCCATTCCATTGCATTCCATTTCATTCCATTTCAATCCACTCCGGTTGATTCAATTCCATTCCGTTCCATTCCATTCCATTCCATTCCATTCCATTCGGGTTGATTCCATTCCTTTCCATTACATTGCTTTGCATTCCATTCCATTCCAATCCATTCCATCGCATTCCATTCCATTCCATTTCATTCTATTCGGGTTGCTTCCATTCCATTCCAGAACATTCCATTCCATTCCATTCCATTCCTGTTGATTCCATTCCATTCCATTCCATTCCATTCGTTTTGATGCCATTCTAGTCCATTCCATTCCATTCCATTACATTCGGTTTGATTCCAGTCCATTCCATTCTGGTTGATTCCATTCCATTCCATTCCATTCCATTGCATTCCATTCAATTGCATTCCATTCGGGTTGATTCCATTCCATTCCATTCCTTTCCATTCCATTCCATTCCATTCCACTCCATTCCATTCCATTCTGGTGGATTCCATTCTATTCCATTCCATTCCATACCATTCGGTTTGATTCCATTCCATTCCTATCTAATCCATTCCATTCCATTTTATTCGCTTTGATTCCATTCCATTCCATTCCATTCAATCCCATTCCATTCCATTTCATTCGGGCTTATTCGATTCCATTCCATTCCATTCCATTCCATTCCATTCGTGTTGATTCCATTCCATTCCATTCCATTCCATCCCATTCCACTCAATTACATTCAATTCGTGTTGATTCCATTCCATTCCATTCCATTCCATTCCATTCCATTTGGGTTGGTTCCATTGCATTCCATTCCATTCCATTCCATTCGGGATGCTTCCATTCCATTCCAGAACATTCCATTCCATTCCATCCCATTCCATTCCATACCACTCTGGTTGATTCCATTCCATTCCATTCCATTCCATTCCATTCGTTTTGATTCCATTCCATTCCATTCCATCCCATTCCATTCGGTTTAATTCCATTGCATTCCATTGCATTCCATTCCATTCCATTTCATTCCATTCGGGTTGATTAAATTCCATTCCATTCCATTCCATTCCATTCTGGTTGATTCCATTCCATTCCATTCCATTCCATTCTATTCGGATTGATTCCATTCCATTCCATTCCATTCCATTCCATTCCATTCGGGTTGATTCGATTCTATTCCATTCCATTTAATTCCATTCCATTGCATTCCATTTCATGCCATTCGGGGGTGTCCGTTCTATTCCATTCCAATCCATTCCATTCCATTCTGGATGATTCCATTCCATTCCACTCCATTCCATTCCATTCTGGTTGATTCCATTCCATTACATTCCATTCCATTCCATTCCATTACATTCGGTTTGATTCCATTCCATTGCATTCTATTCCATTCCATTTCATTCAATTCGCGTTGATTCCATTCCATTCCATTCCATTCCATTCCATCCCATTCCATTCCATGCAATTTGGGTTGATTCCATTTCATTCCATTCCTTTCCATTCTATTTTATTCCATTTGGTGTGATTCCATTCCATTCCATTCCATTCCATTACTTTCCATTCAGGTTGATTCCATTCCTTTCCATTCCATTGCATTCCATTCCATTCCATTCCATTGCATTACAAAGCATTCCATTTGATTCCATTCGTGGTGATTCCATTCCATTCCATTCCATTCCAATCCATTCGGGTTGATTCGATTCGATTCCATTCCATTCCATTCCATTCAGTTCTGTTCCATTCCATTCGGGTTGATTCCATTCCATTTCATTCAATTCCATTGCATTCCATTTCATTCAGGTTGATTCCATTCCATTCCATACCATTGCATTCCATTCGGGTTTATTTCATTCCATTCCATTTGATTCCATTCCATTCCATTCCATTCCATTCCATTCCGGTTGATTCCATTCAATTCCATTCCATTCCATTCGTGTAGATTCCATTCTATTCCATTCCAATCCATTACTTTCCATTCCGGTTGATTCCACTACATTCCATTCCATTCCATTCCATTGCACGGCGTTCCATTCCATTCCTTTGCATTCCATTCCAATCCATTCCATTCCATTGCCTTCCATTCCATTCCATTTCACTCCACTCAGGTTGATTCCATTCAATTCCATTCTTTTTGATTCCATTCCATTCCATTCCATTCCATTCGGGTTGATTCCATTCCATTCCATTCCATTCCATTGCATTCCATTCCATTCCATTCCATTGGATTCCATTACATTCCATTACATTCCATTGCATTCCATTCTATTCCATTCCATTGCATTCCATTCCATTCCATTTCATTCCACTCATGTTGATTCCATTCCATTCCGTTCCATTCCATTCCATTCCATTCGGGTTGATTCTATTCCATTCCATTCCATTACTTTGCATTCCATTCTATTCCATTCCATTGCATTCCATTCCATTCCATTCCATTCCATTGCATTCCATTCCATTCCATTTCATTCCATTCGGGGTGCTTCCATTCCATTCCAGAACCTTCCATTCCATTCCATTCCATTCCATTCCATTCCATTCCATTCCGGTTGATTCCATTCCATTCCATCCCATTCCATTCCCTACAGGTTGATTCCATTCCATTCCATTCCATTCCATTCGGGTTGATTCCATTCCATTTCATCCCATTCCATTCCATTCCATTCTGGTTGATTCCATTCCATTCCCTTCCATTCAATTCCATTCCATTCGGGTTGCTTATACTCGATTCCAGAACATTCCATTCCATTCCATTCCATTCCATTGCGGTTTATTCCATTCCATTCCATCCCATTCCATTCCGGTTGATTCCATTCCATTCCATTCCATTCCATTCCATTCCATTCCATTTCATTCCTGTTGATTCCATTCCATTCCATTCCATTCCTTTCTAATCCTTTCCATTCCTTTTGATTCCATTCCATTCCAGTCCAGTCCATTCCATTCCATTCCATGCGGTTTGATTCGATTTCATTCCATTCCAATGCATTCCATTCTATTCCATTTCATTCCATTCGGGTTGATTCCATTCCATTCCATTCCATTCCATTCCCTTCAATTCCATTCTGGTTGATTTCATTCCATTTCATGCCATTTCATTCCATTCGGGTTGATTCCAATTCATTCCATTCTATTCCATTCCATTCCATTCTATGCGCGTTGATTCCATTGCATCCCATTCCATTCCATTCCATCTCATTCCATTCCATTCTATTCGGGTTGATTCCATTCCATTCCATTCCATTCCATTCCATTCTATTCCATTTGGGTTGATTCCATTCCATTCCATTCCATTCCATTGCATTCGGGTGGATTCCATTAAATTCCATTCCACTGCATTCCATTCCATTCTATTCCATTCCATTCGTGTTGATTCCATTCCATTCCATTCCATTGCATTCCATTCCATTCCGTTTGATTCCATTCATGTTGATTCCATTCCATTCCATTCCATTCCATTCCATTCCATTCACTTCCATTCATGTTGATTCCTTTCCATGCCATTCCATTCCATTCCATTCTGGTTGATTCCTTTCCATTCCATTCCATTGCATTCCATTGCATTCCATTCCATCCGATTTCATTCCCTTCGGGTTGACTCCATTCCATTCCATTCCATTCCATTCCCTTCGGGTTGATTCCATTCCATTCTATTCCATTCCAATCCATTCGGGTTGATTCCATTCCATTTCATCCCATTGAATTCCATTCCATTCCATTCCATTCCATCCCATCCCATTCCATTCCATTCCTTTCCATTCCATTCCATTCCATTCGGGTTGCTTATATTCCATTCCAGAACATTACATTCCATTCCATTCCATTCCGGTTGATTCCATTCCATTCCATTGCATTCCATTCGTTTTGATTCCATTCCATTCCATTCCATTCCATTCCATTCCATTGCATTCGGGGTGATTCCATTCAATTCCATTCCATTGCATTGCATTCCATTCCATGTCATTCCATTCTGGTTGATTCAATTCCATTCCATTCCATTCCATTCCACTCTGTTTGATTCCATTCCATTCCATTCCATTCGCGGTGATTCCATTCCATTCCATGCTACTCCATTCCATTCCATTCTATTAGCGTTGATGCCATTCCATTCCTTTCCATTCCATTCCATTGCATCCCATTCCATTCCATTCAATCCCATTCCATTCCATTCCATTCGGGTTGATTCGATTCGATTCCATTTCATTGCATTCCATTCCATTGCATTCCATTTCATTCCATTCGGGTAGATTCCGTTCTATTCCATTCCAATCCTTTCCATTCCATTCCAGTTCATTCCATTCCATTCCATTCCGTACCATTTTGGTTGATTCAATTCCATTCCATTCCATTCGTTTTGATTCATTCCATTCAATTCCATTCCATTCCATTCCATTCCATTCTGTTTGATTCCATTCCATTCCATTCCATTGCATGCCACATCATTCCATTCCATTCCATTGCAATCCATTCCATTCCATTTCATTCCATTCGGATTGATTTCATTTCATTCCATTCCATTCCATTTCATTCCATTCCATTCTGGTTGATTCCATTAATTTCCATTCCATTCCAATCCATTCCATTGCATTCCATTCCATTCCATTGCATTCCATTCCACTCCATTTCACTCCATTCAGGTTGATTTCATTGCATTCCATTCCACTGCATTACATTCCATTCCATTCCATTCGGGTTGATTTCATTCCATTCCATTCCACTCCTTTCTATTCCATTCCATTCCATTCCGGTTGATTCCATTCCATTCCATTCCACTCCATTCCATTCCATTCCATTGGGGTTGATTCCATTCCATTGCATTACATTCCATTCCATTTGGTTTGATTCCATTCCATTCCATTCCATTCCGTTCCATTCGGGTTTCTTCTATTCCATTCCAGAACATTCCATTCCATTCCATTCCTTCCATTCCATTTCATTCCAATCCATTCGGTTGCTTCCATTCCATTCGAGAACACTCCATTCCATTCAATTCCATTTCATTCCTGTTGATTCCATTCCATTCCATTCCATTCCATTCTAATCCATTCCATTCCTTTTGATTCCATTCCATTCCATTCCAGTCCATTCCATTCCATTCCATTCGGTTTGATCCCATTTCATTCCATTCCAATGCATTCCATTCTATTCCGCTTCATTCCATTCGGGTTGATACCATTCCATTCCATTCCATTCAATTACATTCTGGTTGATTTCATTCCATTCCACGCCATTCCATTCCATTTGGTTTGATTCCATTCCATTCCATTCCATTCCATTCCATTCCATTCCATTCTATTGGCGTTGATTCCATTGCATCCCATTCCATTGCATTCCATCCCATTCCATTCCATTCTATTCGGGTTGATTCCGTTCCATTCCATTCCATTCCATTCCATTTGGATTGATTCCATTCCATTCCATTCCATTCCATTCCATTGCATTCGGGGTGATTCCTTTCAATTCCACTCCATTGCATTCCATTCCATACCATGTCATTCCATTCTGGTTGATTCAATTCCATTCCATTCCATTCCATTCCATTAGGGGTGATTCCATTCCATTCCATTCTATTCCATTCCATTCCATTCTATTCGACTTGATTCCATTCCATTCCATTCCATTCCATTCCATTGCATCCCATTCCATTCCATTTAATCCCATTCCATTCCATTCCATTCGGGTTGATTCGATTCCATTCCATACCATTCCATTCCATTCCACTGCATTCCATTTCATTCCATTCGGGTAGATTACGTTCTATTCCGTTCCAATCCATTCCATTCCATTGCAGTTGATTCCATTCCATTCCATTCCATTCCATTCCATACCATTTGCGTTGATTCAATTCCATTCCATTCCATTCATTTTGATTCCATTCCATTCCATTCCATTCCATTCTGTTTGATTCCATTCCATTCCATTGCATTCCATTCCAATCCATTTCTTTCCATTCGGTTTGATTCCATTCCATTCCATTCAAGTCTCGTTGATTCTATTCCATTCCGTTCTCTTCCATTCCATTCCATTCCATTCTATTCGGGTTGCCTCTATTCCATTCCATTCCATTCCATTCCGTTCCATTCCATTCGGTTTGATTCCTTTCCATTCAATTCCATTGCATTCCATTCCATTCCATTTCATTCCATTCGGTTTGATTCCATTCCATTCCATTCTATTCCATTCCATTCCATTTCATTCCATTTCATTCCATGTCATTCCATTCTGGTTGATTCCATTACGTTCCATTCCGTTGCATTGCATTCTATTAAATTCCATTCCATTCCATTGCATTCCATTCCATTCCATTCGGGTTGATTCCATTCCCTTCCATTCCATTCCATTCGAGTTGATTCCATTCCATTCCATTCCATTGAATTCCATTCCATTCCATTCCATTGAATTCCATTCCATTCCATTCCATCGGATTCCATTCCATTGCATTGCATTCCGTTCGCGTTGATTCCATTCCATTGCATCCCTTTCCATTCCCTTCAGGTTGATTCCATTCCATTCCAATCCCTTCCATTCCATTCCATTCCATTCCATTCGGGTTGATTCCATTCCATTTCATCCCATTCCATTCCATTCCATTCTGGTTGATTCCATTCCATTCCGTTCCATTCCATTCCATTCCATTCCATTCCATTCCATTCGGGTTGTTTATATTCCATTCCAGAACATTCCATTCCATTTCATTCCATTCCATTCCATTCCATTCCATTTCATTCCATTCCATTCCATTCCGGTTTATTCCATTCCATTCCATCCCATTCCATTCCGGTTGTTTCCATTCCATTCCATTCCATTCCATTCCATATCATTCCTGTTGATTCCATTCCATTCCATGCCATTCCATTCCATTTGGGTTGATTCCATTCCATTCCATTCTATTCCATTCCATTCCATTCTATGCGCGTTGATTCCATTGCATCCCATTCCATTCCATTCCATCCCATTCCATTCCATTCCATTTGGGTTGATTCCATTCCATTCCATTCCATTCCATTGCATTCGGGTTGATTCCATTAAATTCCATTCCATTGCATTCCATTCCATTCTATTCCATTCCTTTCGTGTTGGTTCCATTCCATTCCATTCCATTGCATTCCATTCCATTCCGTTTCATACCGTTCATGTTGATTCCATTCCATTCCATTCCATTCCATTCCATTCCATTCCATTCGAGTTGATTCCATTCCATGCCATTCCATTCCATTCCATTCTGGTTGATTCCATTCCATTCAATTCCATTGCATTCCATTCCATTCCATTTCATTCCCTTCGGGTTGACTCCATTCCATTCCATTCCATTCCATTCCATTCCATTCCATTCCCTTTGGGTTGATTCCATTCCAATCTATTCCATTCCAATCCATTCGGGTTGATTCCATTCCATTTCATCCCATTGCATTCCATTCCATTCCATTCCATTCCATCCCATTCCATTCCATTCCATTCGGGTTGCTTATATTCCATTCCAGAACATTCCATTCCATTCCATTCCATTCCGTTCCATTCCGGTTGATTCCATTCCATTCCATTGCATTCCATTCGTTTTGATTCCATTCCATTCCATTCCATTCCATTCCATTCCATTCCATTGCATTCGTGGTGATTCCATTCAATTCCATTCCATTGCATTCCATTCCATTCCATGTTATTCCATTCTGGTTGATTGAATTCCATTCCATTCCATTCCATTCCATTCTGTTTGTTTCCATTCCATTCCATTCCATTCCATTCCATTCCATTCCATTCCATTCGGGGTGATTCCATTCCATTCCATGCTATTCCATTCCATTCCATTCTATTCGCGTTGATTCCATTCCATTCCATTCCATTCCATTGCATCCCATTCCATTGCATTCACTCCCATTCCATTCCATTCCATTCCATTCGGGTTGATTCAATTCCATTCCCTTCCATTCCATTCCATTCCATTGCATTTCATTTCATTCCATTCGGGTAGATTCCGTTCTATTCCATTCCAATCCATTCCATTCCATTCCAGTTGATTCCATTCCATTCCATTCCATTCCGTACCATTTGGGTTGATTCCATTCCATTCCTTTCGTTTTGATTCCATTCCATTCCATTCCATTCCATTCCATTCGGTTTGATTCCATTCCATTCCATTCCATTGCATTCCATTCCATTCCATTTCATTCCATTCGGTTTGATTCCATTACATTCCATTCTATTCTGGTTGATTCTATTCCATTCCGTTCCCTTCCATTCCATTCCATTCCATTCTATTCGGGATGCCTCTATTCCATTCCATTCCATTCCATTCCATTCCATTCCATTCCATTCCATTCCATTCCACTCCATTCCATTCCGGTTGATTCCCTTCCATTCCATTCCATTCGTTTTGATTCCATTGCATTCCATTCCATTCCATTGCATTCCATTTCATTCCATGTCATTCCATTCTGGTTGATTCCATTCCATTCCATTCCATTCCATTCCATTCCATTGAATTCCATTCCATTCCATTCCATTGGATTCCATTCCATTCCATTGCATTCCATTCGGGTTGATTCCATTCCATTCCATCCCATTCCATTCCCTTCGTGTTGATTCTATTCCATTCCATTCCATTCTATTCCACTCCATTCCATTCGGGTTGATTCCATTCCATTTCATCCCATTCCATTCCATTCCATTCTGGTTGATTCCATTCCATTCCGTTCCATTCCATTCCATTCCATTCCATTCCATTCCATTCCATTCCGGTTTATTCCATTCCATTCCATCCCATTCCATTCCGGTTGATTCCATTCCATTCCATTCCATTCCATTCCGTTTCATTCCTGTTGATTCCATTCTATTCCATTCCATTCCATTCTAATACATTCCATGCTTTTGATTCCATTCCATTCCAGTCCAGTCCATTCCATTCCATTCCATTCGGTTTGATTCCACTTCATTCCATTCCAATGCATTCCATTCTATTCCATTTCATTCCATTCGGGTTGATTCCATTCCATTCCATTCCATTCCATTCCATTCCATTCCATTGCGGTTGGTTTCATTCCATTCCATGCCATTCCATTCCATTCGGGTTGATTCCATTCCATTCCATTCTATTCCATTCCATTCCATTCTATGCGCGTTGATTCCATTGCATCCCATTCAATTCCATTCCATCCCATTCCATTCCATTCTATTTGGGTTGATTCCATTCCATTCCATTCCATTCCATTTGTGTTGATTCCATTCCATTCCATTCCATTCCACTGCATTCGGGTTGATTCCATTAAATTCCATTCTATTGCATTCCATTCCATTCTATTCCATTCCATTCGTGTTGATTCCATTCCATTCCATTGCATTCCATTCCATTCCGTTTCATTCCATTCATGTTGATTCCATTCCATTCCATTCCATTCCATTCCATTCCCTTCCATTTGTGTTGATTCCATTCCATGCCATTCCATTCCATTCCATTCCATTCTTGTTGATTCCATTCCATTCAATTCCTTTGCATTCCATTGCATTCCATTCCATTCCATTTCATTCCCTTCGGGTTGACTCCATTCCATTCCATTCCATTACATTCCATTCCATTCCATTCCATTCCCTTAGGGTTTATTCCATTCCATTCTATTCCATTCAAATCCATTCGGGTTGATTGCATTCCATTTCATCCCATTGCATTCCATTACATTCCATTGCATTCCATCGCATTCCATTCCATTCCATTCCATTCCATTCCATTCGGGTTGCTTAAATTCCATTCCAGAACATTCCATTCCATTCCATTGCATTGCATTCCATTGCATTATGGTTGATTCCATTCCATTCCATTGCATTGCGTTCGTTTTTATTCCATTCCATTCCATTCCATTCCATTGCATTCGGGGTGATTCCCTTCAATTCCTTTACATTGCATTCCATTCCATTCCATGTCATTCCATTCTGGTTGATTCCATTCCATTCCATTCCATTCTGTTTGATTCCATTCCATTCCATTCCATTCCATTCCATTCCATTCCTTTCGTGGTGATTCCATACCATTCCATGGTATTCCATTCCATTCCATTCTATTCGCGTTGATTCCATTCCATTCCATTCCATTGCATCCGATTCCATTCCATTCCATTCTGTTTGATTCCATTCCATTCCATTCCATTCCATTCCATTCCATTCCATTCTGGTTGATTCCATTCCATTCCATTCCATTCCATTCCGGTTGATTCCTTTCCATTCCATTCTATTCCATTCAATTCCTTTCTATTCGCGTTGATTGCATTCCATCACATTCCATTCCATTCCATCCCATTCCATTCCATTCGTGTTGACTCCATTCTATTCCATTCGATTTCATTTCATTCCATTCGTGTTGATTCCATTCCATCCCATTCCATTCCATTCCATCCCATTCCATTCCATTCGTGTTGATTCCATTCCATTCCATTTAATCCCATTCCATTTCATTCCATTCGGGTTGATTCGATTCCATTCCATTCAATTCCATTCCATTCCATTGCATTCCAGTTGATTCCATTCCTCTCCATTCCATTCCATTCCGTACCATTTGGGTTGATTCCATTCCATTCCATTCCATTCCATTCGGTTTGATTCCATTCCATTCCATTCCATTGTATTCCATTCCATTCCATTTCATTCAATTCGGTTTGATTCCATTCCATTCAATTCTATTCTGGTTGATTCTATTGCATTCCTTTCCCTTCCCTTCCATTCCATTCCATTCTATTCGGGTTGCCTCTATTCCATTCCATTCCCTTCCTTTCCATTCCATTCCATTCCATTCGGGTTGCTTATATTCCATTCCAGAACATTCCATTCCATTCCATTCCGGTTGATTCTATTCCATTCCATCCCATTCCATTCCGGTTGATTCCATTCAATTCCATTCCATTCCCTTCCTTTCCATTCCATTCCATTTGGTCTGATTCCATTCCATTCCATTACATTCCATTCCATTTGGTTTGATTCCATTCCGTTCCATTCCTTTCCGTTCCATTCAATTCCATTCCATTCCATTCGGGTTGCTTCCATTCCATTCCACAACATTCATTCCATTCCATTCCACTCCGGTTGATTTCATTCCATTCCATTCCACTCCGGTTGATTCCATTCCATTCCGTTCCATTCCATTCGTTTTGATTCCATTCCATTCCATTCCACTCCATTCCATTCCAATCCATTCGGTTTGATTCCTTTCCACTGCATTCCATTCCACTCCAATTCATTCCATTCGTGTTGATTCCATTCCATTCCATTCCATTTCATTCCATGCTGGTTGATTCCATTCCATTAAATTCCATTCCATTTGGGTTGATTCCATTCCATTCCATTCTATTCCATTCCATTCTATTGGTGTTGATTCCATTCCATTCCATTCCATTCCATTCAATCCCATTCCATTCCATTCCATTCGGGTTGATTCGATTCCATTCCATTCCATTGCATTCCAAACCATTATGGTTGATTCCATTCTATTCCATTCCATTCCCTTCCATTCCATTCCATTCCATTTGGGTTGGTATTCCATTCCATTCCGTTCCATTCCATTCGGGTTGAGTCCATTCCATTCCATTCCATTCCATTCGATTTCATTCCATTCGGGTTGATTCCATTCCATTCCATTCCATTCCATTCCATTCCATTCCCTTCGGGTTGATTCCATTCCATTCCTTTCCAGTCAATTCCATTCCATTCCATTCCATTCCATTCGGTTGCTTCCATTCCATTCCAGAACATTCCGTTCCATTCCATTCCATTCCATTGCATTCCATTTCATTCCGGTTGATTCCATTCCATTCCATTCCGTTCTATTCCATTCCATTCCTTTTTATTCCATTCCATTCCATTCCATTCCACTTCCTTCCATTCGGTCTGACTCCATTCCATTCCATTCCAATGCAATCCATTCCAATCCATTCCCTTCCATTCGGTCTGATTCTATTACATCCCATTCCAATACATTCCATTCCATTCCATTTCATTCCATTCGGGATGATTCCGTTCCATTCCATTCCATTCCATTCCATTCCATTCTGGTTGATTCCATTCCATTCCATTCCATTCCATTCCGGTTGATTCCTTTCCATTCCATTCTATTCCATTCAATTCCTTTCTATTCGCGTTGATTGCATTCCATCACATTCCATTCCATTCCATCCCATTCCATTCCATTCGTGTTGACTCCATTCTATTCCATTCGATTTCATTTCATTCCATTCGTGTTGATTCCATTCCATCCCATTCGATTCCATTCCATCCCATTCCATTCCATTCGTGTTGATTCCATTCCATTCCATTCGATTCCATTCCATTCCATTCGTGTTGATTCCATTCCATTCCATTCCATTGCATTCCATTCCATTCCGTTTCATTATATTCATGTTGATTCCATTCCATTCCATTCCATTCCATTCCATTCCATTCCCTTCGGGTTGATTCCATTCCATTCCATTCCATTCTATTCATGTTGATTCCATTCCATTCCATTCCATTCCATTCGTGTTGATTCCATTCCATTCCATTCTATTGCATTCCATTACATTACATTCCGTTTCATTATATTCATGTTGATTCCATTCCATTCCATTCCATTCCCTTCGGGTTGAATCCATTCCATTCCATTCCATTCCATTCCATTCGGGTTGATTCCATTCCATTTCATCCCATTCCATTCCATTCCATTCCATTCCTTTCGGGTTGATTCCATTCCATTCCATTCCATTCCATTCCATTCCATTCCATTCAATTCCATTCCATTCATGTTGATAACATTCCGTTCCACGCCATTCCATTCCATTCCATTCCATTTGGGTTGATACCATTCCATTCCATTCCATTCCATTCCTTTCCATTCGGGTTAATTCCATTCCATTCCATTCCATACCATTCCATTAAATTCCATTCCATTCCATCCTATTCGGGTTGCTTCCATTACACTCACGAACATTCCATTCCATTCCTTTCCATTCCGGTTCATTCCATTCCATTCCATTCCATTCGTTTTGATTCCATTCCATGCCATTCGATACCATTCCATTCCATTCCATTCGCTTTGATTCCATTCCATTCCATTCCATTGCATTCCATTCCATTCGATTTCATTCGATTCGGTTTGGTACCATTCCATTAAATTCCATTCTGGTTGATTCCATTCCATTCCATTCCCTTCCATTCCATTCCATTCCATTCCATTCGGGTTGCTTCTATTCCATTCCAG
Organism: Pan troglodytes; assembly: GCF_028858775.2. Taxonomy (NCBI): domain Eukaryota; kingdom Metazoa; phylum Chordata; class Mammalia; order Primates; family Hominidae; genus Pan; species Pan troglodytes. Next base: position 37,857,900 of record NC_072416.2, on the reverse strand, counting down.
AACATTCCACTCCATTCCATTCCATTCTATTCCATTCCATTCCATTCTGGTTGCTTGTATTCCATTCCAGAACATTCCACTCCATTCCATTCCATTCTATTCCATTCCATTCCCTTCGGGTTGATTCCATTCCATTCCATTCCATTCGGGTTGCTTATATTCCGTTCCAGAACATTCCATTCCATTCCATTCCATTCCATTGCATTCCATTCGTTTTGATTCCTTTCCATTCCATTCCATTCCATTCCATTCCTTTGCATTCGGGGTGATTCCATTCAATTCCATTCCATTGCATTCCATTCCATTCCATGTCATTCCATTCTGTTTGATTCCATTCCACTCCATTCCATTCCATTCCATTCCATTCTTGTTGATTCCATTCCATTCCAATCCATTTCATTCGGGGTGATTCCATTGCATTCCATTCTATTCCATTCCATTCTATTCGCTTTGATTCCATTCCATTTCATTCCATTCCATTCCATTGCATCCAATTCCATTCCATTCAATCCCATTCCATTCCATTCCATTGGGGTTGATTCGATTCCCTTCCATTCCATTCCATTCCATTCTATTGCATTCCAGTTCATTCCATTCGGGTAGATTCCGTTCTATTCCATTCCAATCCATTCCATTCCATTCCAGTTGATTCCATTCCATTCCATTTCATTCCATTCGGTTTGATTCCATTCCATTCCATTCCATTGCATTCCATTCCATTCCATTTCATTTCATTCCATTCGGTTTGATTCCATTCCCTTCCATTCTATTCTGGTTGATTCTATTCCATTCCGTTCCCTTCCATTCCATTCCATTCCATTCTATTCTGGTTGCCTCTATTCCATTCCATTCCATTCCATTCCATTCCATTCCGGTTGATTCCCTTCCATTCCATTCCATTCGTTTTGATTCCATTCCATTCCATTCCAATCCATTGCATTCCATGTCATTCCATGTCATTCCATTCTGGTTGATTCCGTTACATTCCATTCCATTGCATTCCATTCCATTCCATTCCATTCCATTCCATTGTATTCCATTCCATTCCATTTCATTCCATTCGAGTTGATTCCATTCCATTCCATTCCATTGAATTCCATTCCATTCCATTCCATTCCATTGGATTTTATTCCATTCCATTGCATTCCATTCGGGTTGATTCCATTCTATTCCATCCCATTCCATTCCCTTCGGGTTGATTCCATTCCATTCCTTTGCATTCCATTCCATTCCATGCAGGTTGATTCCATTCCATTTCATCCCATTCCATTCCATTCCATTCTGGTTGATTCCATTGCACTCCGTTCCATTCCATTCCATTCCACTCCATTCCATTCGGGTTGCTTATATTCCATTCCAGAACATTCCATTCCATTCCATTCCACTCCATTCCGGTTGATTCCATTCCATTCCATCCCATTCCATTCCGGATGATTCCATTCCATTCCGTTCCTTTCCATTCCATTCCATTCCATTTGGTCGGATTCCATTCCATTCCATTCCATTCCATTTGGTTTGGTTCCATTGCATTCCATTCCATTCCATTCCACTCCATTCCATTCCATTCGGGTTGCTTCCATTCCATTGCACAACATTCCATTCCATTCCATTCCACTCCGGTTGATTCCATTCCATTCCATTCGACTCCGGTTGATTCCATTCCATTCCGTTCCATTCCATTCGTTTTGATTCCATTCCATTCGTTTCCATTCCATTCCATTCCAATCCACTCGGTTTGATTCCATTCCATTGCATTCCATTCCATTCCAATTCATTCCATTTGGGTTGATTCCATTCAATTCCATTCCATTTCATTCCATGCTGTTTGATTCCATTCCATTAAATTCCATTCCATTCGGGTTGATTCCATTCCATTCCATTCTATTCCATTCCATTCTATTCGCGTTGATTCCATTCCATTCCATTCCATTCCATTCCATTCAATCCCATTCCATTCCATTCCATTCGGTTTGATTCGATTCCATTCCATTCCATTGCCTTCCAATTCATTAGGGTTGATTCCATTCTAATCCATTCCATTCCATTCCATTCCATTCCATTTGGGTTGATTCCATTCCATTCCGTTCCATTCCATTCGGGATGATTCCATTCCATTCCATTCCATTCCATTCAATTTCATTCCATTCGGGTTGATGCCATTCCATTCTATTCCATTCCATTCCATTCCATTCCCTTCGCGTTGATTCCATTCCATTCCTTTCCAGTCCATTCCATTCCATTCCATTCAATTCGGTTGCTTCCATTCCATTCCAGAACATTCCGTTCCGTTCCATTCCATTCCACTGCATTCCATTTCATTCCGGTTGATTCCATTCCATTCCATTCCTTTCTATTCCATTCCATTACTTTTTAATCCATTCCATTCCTTTCTATTCCATTCCATTCCTTTTTATTCCATTCCATTCCATTTCCTTCCATTCGGTCGGATTCCACTCCATTCCTTCTCAATGCAATCCATTCCAATCCATTCCCTTCCATTCGGTCTCATTCAATTCCATTCCATTCCAATGCATTCCATTCCATTCCATTTCATTCCATTTGGGATGATTCCATTCCATTCCATTCCATTCAATTCCATTCCATTCCATTCCATTCTGGTTGATTCCATTCCATTCCATTCCATTCCATTCCGGTTGATTCCGTTCCATTCCATTCTATTCGATTCCATTCTTTTCTATTCGCGCTGATTGCATTCCATCCCATTCCATTCCATTCCAACCCATTCCATTCCATTCGTGTTGATTCCATTCCATTCCACTCGATTCCATTCCATTCCATTCGTGTTGATTCCATTCTATTGCATTCCATTCCATTCCGTTTCATGATATTCATGTTGATTCCATTCATGTTGATTCCATGTTGAATGGAATCCCAATCCATTCAATTCCATTCCATTCCAATCCATTTGGGTTGATTCCATTCCATTCCATTCCATTCCATTCCATTCCATTCCATTCCGGTTGATTCCCTTCCATTCCATTCCATTCGTTTTGATTCCATTCCATTCCATTGCATTCCATTTCATTCCATGTCATTCCATTCTGGTTGATTCCATTACATTCCATTCCATTGCTTTCCATTCCATTCCTTTCCATTCCATTGCATTCCATTCCATTCCATTCGGGTTGATTCCTTTCCATTCCAGAACATTCCATTCCATTACATTGCATTCCATTCCGGTTTATTCCATTCCATTCCATCCCACTCCATTCCGGTTGATTCCATTCCATTCCATTCCATTCCATTTCATTCCTGTTGATTCCATTCCATTCCATTCTGATCCATTCCATTCCTTTTGATTCCATTCCATTCCAGTCAAGTCCATTCCATTCCATTCCATTCGGTTTGATTCCATTTCATTCCATTCCAATGCATTCCATTCTATTCCATTTCATTCCATTCGGGTTGATTCCATTCCATTCCATTCCATTCCATTCTGGTTGATTTCATTCCATTCCATGCCATTCCATTCCATTCGGGTTGATTCCATTCCATTCCATTCTATTCCATTCCATTCCATTCTATGCGCGTTGATTCCATTGCATCCCATTCCATTCCATTCCATTCCATTCCATTCCATTCTATTCGGGTTGATTCCCTTCCATTCCATTCCATTCCATTTGCGATGATTCCATTCCATTCCATTCCATTCCACTGCATTCGGGTTGATTCTATTAAATTCCATTCCATTGCATTCCATTCCATTCTATTCCATTCCATTCTTGTTGATTCCATTCCATTCCATTCCATTGCATGCCATTCCATGCCGTTTCATTACATTCATGGTGATTCCATTCCATTCCATTCCATTCCATTCCACTCCATTCCATTCCCTTCCATTCGTGTTGATTCCATTCCATGCCATTCCATTGCATTACATTACATTCCATTCCATTCCATTCTTGTTGATTCCATTCCATTCAATTCGATTGCATTCCATTGCACTCCATTCCATTCCATTTCATTCCCTTCGGGTTGACTCCATTCCATTCCATTCCATTCCATTCCATTCCATTCCCTTCGGGTTTGTTCCATTCCATTCTATTCCATTCCAATCCATTCGGGTTGATTCCATACCATTTCATCCCATTGCATTCCATTAAATTCCATTGCATTCCATCCCATTCCATTCCACTCCATCCCATTCCATTCCATTCCATTCCATTCCATTCCATTCCATTCCATTCGGGTTGCTTATATTCCATTCCACAACATTCCATTCCGTTCCATTCCATTCCATTCCATTCCATTCCGGTTGATTCCATTCCATTCCATTGCATTGCGTTCGTTTTGATTCCATTCCATTCCATTCCATTGCATTCGGGGTGATTCCATTCAATTCCTTTACATTACATTCCATTCCATTCCATGTCATACCATTCTGGTTGATTCCATTCCATTCCATTCCATTCCATTCTGTTTGATTCCATTCCATTCCATTCCATTCGGGGTGATTCCATTCCATTCCATGGTATTCCATTCCATTCCATTCTATTCGCGTTAATTCCATTCCATTCCATTCCATTCCATTACAATGCATCCCATTCCATTCCATTCAATCCCATTCCATTCCATTCCATTCGGGTTGATTCGATTCCATTGCATTCCATTCCATTGCATTCCATTTCATTCCATTCGGGTAGATTCCGTTCTATTCCATTCCAATCCATTCCATTCCATTCCAGTTGATTCCATTCCATTCCATTCCATTCCATTCCGTACCATTTGGGTTGATTCCATTCCATTCCATTCCATTCGTTTTGATTGCATTCCATTCCATTCCATTCCATTCGGTTTGATTCCATTCCATTCCATTCCATTGCATTCCATTCCATTCCATTTCATTCCATTCGGTTTGATTCCATTCCATTCCATTCTATTCTGGTTGATTCTATTGCATTCCGTTCCATTCCATTCCATTCCATTCCATTCCATTCCATTCCGTTTGATTCCATTCCATTCCATTCCATTGCATTCCATTCCTTTCCATTTCATTCCTTTCGGTTTGATTCCATTCCATTCCATTCTATTCTGGTTGATTCTATTGCATTCCGTTCCCTTCCATTCCATTCCATTCCATTCTATTCGGGTTGCCTCTATTCCATTCCATTCCATTCCATTCCATTCCATTCCATTCCATTCCATTCGGGTTGCTTATATTCCATTCCAGAACATTCCATTCCATTCCATTCCGGTTGATTCCATTCCATTCCGTCCCAATCCATTCCGGTTGATTCCATTCAATTCCATTCCATTCCCTTCCTTTCCATTCCATTCCATTTGGTCTCATTCCATTCCATTCCATTACATTCCATTCCATTTGGTTTGATTCCATTGCATTCCATTCCATTCCATTCCATTCGGGTTGCTTCCATTCCATTCCACAACATTCCATTCCATTCCAATCCACTCCGGTTGATTTTATTCCATTCCATTCCACTCCGGTTGATTCCATTCCATTCCGTTCCATTCCATTCGTTTTGATTCCATTCCATTCGATTCCATTCCATTTCATTCCAATCCATTCGGTTTGATTCCATTCCATTGCATTCCATTCCATTCCAATTCATTCCATTCGTGTTGATTCCATTCCATTCCATTCCATTTCATTCCATGCTGGTTGACACCATTTCATTAAATTCCATTCCATTTGGGTTGATTCCATTCCATTCCATTCCATTCAATTTCATTCCATTCGGATTGATTCCATTCCATTCCATTCCATTCCATTCCATTCCATTCGGATTGATTCCATTCCATTCCATTCCATTCCATTCCATTCCATTTCCTTCGGGTTCATTCCATTCCATTCCTTTCCAGTCCATTCCATTCCATTCCATTCCATTCGGTTGCTTCCATTCCATTCCAGAACATTCCGTTCCATTCCATTCCATTCCATTGCATTCCATTTCATTCCGGTTGATTCCAATCAATTCCATTCCGTTCTATTCCATTCCATTCCTTTTTATTCCATTCCATTCCATTCCATTCCATTTCCTTCCATTCGGTCTGATTCCATTCCATTCCATTCCAATGCAATCCATTCCAATCCGTTCCCTTCCATTCTGTCTGATTCCATTTCATTCCATTCCAATGCATTCCATTCCATTCCATTACATTCAATTCGGGATGATTCCGTTCCATTCCATTCCATTCAATTCCATTCCATTCCATTCCATTCTGGTTGATTCCATTCCATTCCATTCCGGTCGATTCCTTTCCATTCCATTCTACTCCATTGAATTCCTTTCTATTCGCGTTGATTGCATTCCATCACGCTCCATTCCATTCCATCCCATTCCATTCCATTCCATTCGTATTGATTCTATTCTATTCCATTCGATTCCATTTCATTCCATTCATGTTGATTCCATTCCATCCCATTCCATTCCATTCCATCCCATTCCATTCCATTCCATTCGTGTTGATTCCATTCCATTCCATTCGATTCCATTCCATTCCATTCGTGTTGATTCCATTCCATTCCATTCCATTGCATTCCATTGCATTCCGTTTCATTATATTCATGTTGATTCCATTCCATTCCATTCCATTCCATTCGGGTTGATTCTATTCCATTACATTCCATTGCAATCCATTCCATTCCATTTCAATCCATTCGGGTTGATTCCATTCCATTCCATTCCATTCCATTCTCTTCGGGTTGACTCCTTTCCATTCCATTCCATTCGGGTTGATTCCATTCCATTTCATCCCATTCCATTCCATTCCATTCCATTCGGGTTGATTCCATTCCATTCCATTCCATTCCATTACATTACATTTGATTCCATTCCATTCCATTCCATTCCGTACCATCTGGGTTGATTCCATTCCATTCCATTCCATTCGTATTGATTCCATTCCATTCCATTCCGTTCCATTCCATTCGGTTTGATTCCATTCCATTCCATTCTATTCTGGTTGATTCTATTCCATTCTGTTGCCTTCCATTCCATTCCATTCCATTTTATTCGGGTTGCCTCTATTCCATTCCATTCCATTCCATTCCGGTTGATTCCCTTCCATTCCATTCCATTCGTTTTGATTGCATTCCATTCCATTCCATTCCATTGCAATCCATTTCATTCCACGTCATTCCATTCTGGTTGATTCCGTTACATTCCATTCCATTGCATTCCATCCCATTCCATTCCATTCCATTCCATTGCATTCCATTCCATTCAATTCCATTCCATTGCATTCCATTCCATTCCATTCCATTCCATTCGAGTTGATTCCATTCCATGGAATTCCATTCCATTCCATTCCATGGAATTCCATTCCATTCCATTCCATTGGATTCCATTCCATTCCATTGCATTCCATTCGGTTTGACTCCATTCTATTCCATCCCATTCCATTCCCTTCGGGTTGATTCCATTCCATTCCTTTGCATTCCATTCCATTCCATTCGGGTTGATTCCATTCCATTTCATACCATTCCATTCCATTCCATTCTGGTTGATTCCATTCCACTCCGTTGCATTCCATTCCATTCGATTCCATTCCATTCGGTTTGCCTATATTCCATTCCAGAACATTCCATTCCATTCCATTCCATCCCATTCCATTCCGGATGATACCATTCCATTCCATTCCATTCCATTCCTTTCCATTCCATTCCATTTGGTCGGATTCCATTCCATTCCATTACATTACATTCCATTTGGTTTGATTCCATTGCATTCCATTCCATTCCATTCCATTCCATTCCATTCCATTCTATTCGGGTTGCTTCCATTCCGTTGCACAACATTCCAATCCATTCCATTCCACTCCGGTTGATTCCATTCCATTCCTTTCCACTCCGGTTGATTCCATTCCATTCCGTTCCATTCCATTCGTTATGATTCCATTCCATTCGATACCATTCCATTCCATTCCAATCCATTCGGTTTGATTCCATTCCATTGCATTCCATTCCATTCCAATTCATTCCATTCGGGTTGATTCCATTCCATTCCATTCCATTTCATTCCATGCTGCTTGATTCCGTTCCATTAAATTCCATTCCATTCGGGTTGATTCCATTCCATTCCATTCTATTCCATTCCTTTCTATTCGCGTTGATTCCATTCCATTCCATTCCATTCCATTCCATTCCATTCCATTCCATTCAATCCCATTCCATTCCATTCCATTCCTGTTGATTCGATTCCATTCCATTCAATTGCATTCCAATCCATTAGGGTTGATTCCATTCTATTCCATTCCATTCCATTACATTCCATTTGGGTTGATTCCATTCCATTCTGTTCCATTCCATTCGGATTGATTCCATTCCATTCCATTCCATTCCATTCGATTCAATTTCATTTCATTCGGGTTGATGCCATTCCATTCCATTCCAGATGCTTTCCAGTCCATTCCATTCCATTCCATTCCATTCGGTTGCTTCCATTCCATTCCAGAACATTTCGTTCCATTCCATTCCATTCCATTGCATTCCATTTCATTCCGGTTGATTCCATTCCATTCCATTCCGTTCTATTCCGTTCCATTCCTTTTTATTCCATTCCATTCCATTTCCTTCCATTCGGTCTGATTCCATTCCATTCCATTTCAATGCAATCCAGTCCAATCCATTCCCTTCCATTCGGTCTGATTCAATTGCATTCCATTCCAATGCATTCCATTCCAATCTGGTTGATTCCATTCCATTCCATTCCATTCCATTCCATTCCATTCCGGTTGATTCCGTTCCATTCCATTCTATTGCATTCCTTTGCTTTCTATTCGCGTTGATTGCATTCCATCCCATTCCATTCCATTCCATCCCATTCCATTCCATTCCATTCGTGTTGATTCCATTCCACTCCATTCGATTCCATTCCATTCCATTCGTGTTGTTTCCATTCCATTGCATTCCATTCCATTCCGTTTCATGATATTCATGTTGATTCCATTCCATTCCATTCCATTCAATTCCATTCCATTCCATTACATTTGGGTTGATTCTATTCCATTACATTCCATTGCATTCCATTCCATTACATTGCATTCCATTCGAGTTGATTCCATTCCATTCCATTACATTCCATTCCCTTCGGATTGATTCCATTCCATTCCATTCCATTCCATTCCATTCCATTCCATTCGGGTTGATTCTATTCCATTTCATCCCATTCCATTCCATTCCATTCCATTCGGTTTGATTCCATTCCATTCCATTCCATTCTATTCCATTCCATTCCATTCATGTTGATACCATTCCGTTCCACGCCATTCCATTCCATTCCATTCCATTCCATTCGGGTTGTCTCGATTTCCTTCCATTCCATTCCATTCCACCATTGCATTCCAATTCATTCCTTTCCGGTATATTCCATTCTATTCCATTCCAAACCATTCCATTCCATTCCGGTTGTTTCCATTCCTTTCCATTCCATTCCACTCCATTCCATTCGGGTTGATTCCATTCCATTCCTTTCCATTCCATTCCATTTGGGTAGATTCCATTCCGTTGCATTCCGTTCCATTACTTTCGGTTGCTTCCATTCCATTCCAGAACATTCCATTCCATTGAATTCCATTCCATTCCATTCCGGTTGATTCTTTCCATTCCATTCCATTCCATTCCACTCCATTCCATTCCATTGCCTTCCATTCCATTCCTTTGCATTCCATTCCATTCCATTCCATTCCATTCCATTGCATTCCATTCGATTCCATTTCATTCCATTCGGGTTGATTTCATTCCATTCCATTCCATTCCATTCGGGTTGATTGCATTCCATTTCATTCCATTCCATTCTATTCAATTCCATTTCATTCCATTCCATTGCATTCCATTCGTGTTGATTCCATGGCATTCCATTCCATTCCATATCATTTCATTCCATACCGTTCGGGTTGATTCCATTCCATTCCATTCCATTCCCTTCCATTCCATTGCTTTCCATTCCACTCCATTTCACTCCATTCAAGTTGATTCCATTCCATTCCATTCCATTGCTTTCCATTCCATTCCATTCCATTCAGGTTGATTCCATTCCATTCCATTCCACTCCATTCCATTCCATCCCATTCCATTCTGTTTGATTCCATTCCATCCCATTCCATTCCATTCCATTCCATTCCATTTATTTTTGTTTGATTCCATTCCATTCCATTACATTCCATTCCATTCGGTTTGATTCCATTTCATTCCATACAATTCCATTCCATTCCATTCCATTTGGTTTGATTCCATTTCATTCCATTCCATTCCATTCCATTCCATTCGGGTTGCTTCCATTCCATTAAAGAACATTCCATTCAATTCCATTCCACTCCGGTTGATTCCATTCTATTCCATTCCATTTCATTCCATTCGGTTTGATTCCATTCCATACCATTCCATTCCAATCCATTCTGGTTGATTCTATTCCATTCCGTTCCCTTCCATTCCATTCCATTCCATTCTATTCGGGTTGCCTATATTCCATTCCAGAACATTCCATTCCATTCCGTTCCATTCCATTCCATTCCGGTTGATTCCACTCCATTCCGTTCCATTCCATTCGTTTTGATTCCATTCCATTCCATTTCATTCCAATCCATTCCATTGCATTCGGAGTGATTCCGTTCCATTCCATTCCATTGCATTCCATTCCATTCCATGTCATTCCATTCTGGTTGATTCCATTCCATTCCATTCCATTCCATTCTATTCGGGTTTCTTCTATTCCATTCCAGAACATTCCATTCCATTCCGTTCCATTCCATTCCATTCCGGTTGATTCCATTCCATTCCGTTCTATTCCATTCGTTTTGATTCCATTCCATTCCGTTTCATTCCATTCCATTCCATTGCATTCGGGGTGATTCCATTCCATTGCATTCCATTCCATTCCATGTCATTCCATTCTGGTTGATTCCATTCAATTCCATTCCATTCCATTCCATTTGCATTCATTAAATTCAATTCAATTCCATTCCATTCCATTCGGGTTGATTCCACTCCATTCCATTCCATTCCATGCCATTCCATTCCATTCCATTTCTTTCCATTGAATTCCATTCCATTGCATTCCATTCCATTCCATTTCATTCCATTCGGGTTGATTCCATTCCATTCCATTCCATTCCATTTGGGTTGATTTCATTCCATTTCATTCCATTCCATTCCATTCTATTCAATTCCATTTCATTCCATTCCATTCCATTCTATTCAATTCCATTTCATTCCATTCCATTCCATTCCAATGCATTCCATTCCATTCCATTGCATTCCAGTCGGGTTGATTCCATTCCATTCCATTCCATTTCATTCCATTCCGTTCGGGTTGATTCCATTCCATTCCATTCCATTCCATTCGCTTTGTGTTGATTCCATTCCGTTCCATTCCATTCCATTCCATTCCATTCCTTTCGGGTTGATTCTATTGCATTCCATTCGGGTTGATTCCATTCCATTCCATTCCATTGCATTCCATTCCATTCATTTCCATTCCATTGCATTCCATTCTACTCCATTTCACTCCATTCAGATTGATTCCATTCCATTCCATTCCATTGCATTGCGTTCCATTCCATTCCATTCGATTTGATTCCATTCCATCCCATTCCACTCCATTCCATTCCATCCCATTCCATTCCGGTTGATTCCATTCCATTCCATTCCATTTGGTCTGATTCCATTCCATTCCATTGCATTCCATTCCATTTTGTTTGATTCCATTGCATTGCGTTCCATTCCATTCCGTTCCATTTCATTCCATTCCGTTCGGGTTGATTCCATTCCATTCCATTCCATTCCATTCCCTTCGTGTTGATTCCATTCCATTCCATTCCATTCCATTCAATTCGGGTTGCTTCTATTCCATTCCATTCCATTCCATTCGGGTTGATTCCATTCCATTCCATTCCATTCCATTCCATTGCATTCCATTCCGTTCCTTTCCATTCCATTGCATTGCATTCCACTCCATTTCACTCCATTCAGGTTGATTCCATTCCATTCCATTTCATTGCTTTCCATTCCATTCCATTCCATTCGGGTTGATTCCATTCCATTCCATTCCACTCCATTCCATTCCATCCCATTCCATTCTGGTTGATTCCATTCCATTCCATTCCATTCCATTTTGTTTCATTTCATTCCTTTTCATTACATTCCACTCCATTTGGTTTTATTCCACTTCATTCCATTCCATTCCATTCCATTCCATTCCATTCCATTCGGGTTGCTTCCATTCCATTCCAGAACATTCCAATCCATTCCATTCCACTCCGATTCATTCCATTCCATTCCATTCCATTCCATTCCACTCCGGTTGATTCCATTCCATTCCATTCGTTTTGATTCCATTCCATTCGGTTCCATTGCATTTCATTCCATTCGGTTTGATTCCATTCCATTGCATTCCATTCCATTACAATTCATTCCATTCTTGTTGATTCCATTCCATTCCATTCCATTCCACTCCATTCCATTCCGGTTGATTCCATTCCTTTCCATTCTATCGCATTCCATTTCATTCCATTCTTGTAGATTCCATTCTTTTCCATACCAATCCATTCCATTCCATTCCGGTTGTTTCCACTCCATTCCATTCCATTCCATTCCATTGCATTCCAATCCATTCCATTCCATTGCATTCCATTCCATTCCATTCCATTCCATTGGTTTTGATTCCATTCCATTCGATTCCATTCCACTCCATTCCATTCCATTCGCTTTGATTCCATTCCATTCCATTCCATTGCATTCCATTCCTTTCCATTTCATTACATTCCGTTTTTTTCCATTCCATTCCATTCCATTCCATTCCATTCCATTCCGGTTGATTCCATTCCTTTCCATTCCCTTCCATTCCATTCCATTCAGGTTGCTTCTATTCCATTCCAGAACATTCCACTCCATTCCATTCCATTCCATTCCATTCCGGTTGATTCCTTTCCATTCCATTCCCTTACATTCCATTCCATTCCATTCGGGTTGCTTCTATTCCATTCCAGAACATTTCACTCCATTCCATTCCATTCCATTCCATTCCATTCCATTCGTTTTGATTCCATTCCATTCCATTCTATTCCATTCTATTCAATTCCATTCGGTTTGATTCCATTCCATTTCATTCCATTGCATTCCATTCTATTCCATTTCATTCAATTCGGTTTGATTCAATTCTTTTCCATTCCATTCCATTCCATTCTGGTTGATTCCATTCCATTCCCTTCCATTCCATTCCATTCCATTCCATTCGGTTTGCTTCTATTCCATTCCAGAACATTCCATTCCATTCCATTCCATTCGGGTTGTCTCGATTCCATTCCATTCCATTCCATTCCACTCCATTGCATTCCATTTCATTCCATTCGGGTAGATTCCGTTGTATGCCATTCCAAATCATTCCATTCCATTCCGGTTGTTTCCATTCCTTTCCATTCCATTCCACTCCATTCCATTTTGGCTGATTCCATTCCATTCCATTCCATTCCATTTGGGTTGATTCCATTCCATTCCATTCCGTTCCATTCCATTCTATTCGCGTTGATTCCATTCCTTTCCATTCCATTCCATTCCATTCCATCCAATCCCATTCCATTCCATTCCATTCGGGTTGATTCGATTCCATTCCATTCCATTCCATTCCAATCCATTCGGGTTGATTCCATTCCATTCCATTCCATTCTATTCCATTCCATTCGTAGTGATTCCATTCCATTCCATTCTATTTCATTGCATTCCATTTCATTCAGGTTGATTCCATTCCATTCCATTCCATACCATTCCATTACATTCGGGTTGATTCCATTCCATTCCATTTGATTCCATTCCATTCCATTCCATTCCATTCCATTCGGTTTGATTCCATTCCATTCCATTCTATCTCATTCCATTTCATTCCATTCGTGTAGATTCCATTCTTTTCCATTCCAATCCATTCCATTACATTCAGGTTGATACCACTCCATTCCATTCCATTCCATTCCATTCCATTGCATTCCAATCCATTCCATTCCATTGCATTCCTTTCCATTCCATTCCGTTCCATTGGTTTTGATTCCATTCCATTCCATTCGATTCCATTCCATTCCATTGCATTCCATTCGCTTTGATTCCATTCCATTGCATTCCATTCCTTTCCATTTCATTCCATTCGGTTTGGTTCCATTCCATTCCATTCCATTCCATTCCCGTTGATTGCATTCCATTCCATTCCCTTCCGTTCCATTCCATTCAATTCGGGTTGCTTCCATTCCATTCCAGATCATTCCACTAATTTCCATTCCATTCCATTCCGGTTGATTCCATTCCATTAAATTCCATTCCATTCGTTTTGATTCCATTCCATTCAATTCCATTCCGTTCTATTCAATTCCATTCGTTTTGATTCCATTCCATTTCATTCCATTGCATTCCATTCCATTCCATTTCATTCCATTCGGTTTGATTCCATTCTTTTCCATTCCATTCCATTCCATTCAGGTTGATTCCATTCCATTCCATACCTTTCCATTCCATTCCATTCGGGTTGCGTCTATTCCATTCCAGAAAATTCCATTCCATTCCATTCCATTCGTGTTGTCTCGATTCCATTCCATTCCATTCCATTGCATTCCATTTGATTACATTTGGGTAGATTCCGTTCTATTCCATTCCTATCCATTCCATTCCATTCCGGTTGATTCCATTCCATTCCACTCCATTGCATTCCTTTCTGGTTGATTCCATTCCATTCCACTTTATTCCGTTCCATTCCATTCTATTCGCGTTGAATCCATTCCATTCCATTCCATTCCATTCCATTTGCATTGATTCCATTCCATTCCATTCCATTCCATTGCATTCCGTTCCATTCCATTCCATTCCATTCCATACCATTCCTTTCGGGTTGATTCCATTCCTTTGCATTCCATTCTATTCCATTCCATTGGCTTCCATTCCACCCCATTGCATTCTATTCCATTCCATTCCATTGCATTCCATTCCATTCCATTTCATTCCATTCGGTTTGATTCCATTCCATTCCATTCCATTCCATTCGGGTTGATTCCATTCCATTCCATTGCAATCGGGGTGATTCCATTCCATTCCATTCCATTGCATTCCATTCCATTCCATCTCCTTCCATTCTGGTTAATTCCACCCCATTCCATTCCATTCCATTCCATTCCATTTGCATTGATACCATTCCATTCCATTCCGTTCCATTCCATTCCATTCCATTGCATTCCATTCAATTCCATTTCATTCCATTCGGGTTGATTCCATCCTATTCCATTCCATTCCATTCGCGTTGATTTCATTCCATTCCATTCCATTCCATTCCATTCCATTGTATTCCATTCCATTCCAATCCATTGCATTCCATTGCATTCCATTCGCGTTGATTCCATTCCATTCCATTCCATTCCTTTCCATTTTGGTTGATTCCATTCCGTTCCATTCCATTCCATTCCTTTCGGTTGCTTCCATTCCATTCCAGAACATTCCATTCCATTGCATTCCATTCCATTCCATTCCAGTTGGTTGCATTCCGTTCCATTCCATTCCATTCCATTCTTGTTGATTAAATTCCATTCCATGCCATTGCATTCCATTCGGGTTGATTCCATTCCATTCCATTTTACTGCATTCCATTCCATTCTATTCGCGTTGAATCCATTCCATTCCATTCCATTCCATTCCATTTGCATTGATTCCATTCCATTCCATTCCGTTCCATTGCATTCCATTCCATTCCATTCCATTGCATTCCATTCCATACCATTCAATTCGGGTTGATTTCATTCCTTTCCATTCCATTCTATTCCATTCCATTGGCTTCCATTCCATTGCACTGCATTCCATTCCATTCCATTCAATTCGGGTTGATTTCGTTCCTTTCCACTCCATTCTATTCCATTCCATTGGCTTCCATTCCATTCCATTGCATTCCATTCCACTCCATTCCATTGCATTCCATTCCATTCCATTTCATTCCATTCGGGTTGATTCCATTCCATTCCATTCCATTCCATTCGGGTTGATTCCATTCCATTCAATTCCATTGCATTCCATTCCATTCCATTCCATTGCATTCCATTCCATTCCATTCCATTTCATTCCATTCCATTCCATTGCATTCCATTCCATTCCATTCCATTTCATTCCATTCCGTTCGGGATGCTTCCATTCCATTCCATTGCATTCGCGGTGAATCCATTCCATTCCATTCCATTGCATTCCATTCCATTCCATCTCATTCCATTCTGATTAATTCCATTCCATTCCATTCCATTCCATTCCATTTCATTCCATTTTCCTTGATACCATTCCATTCCATTCCATTCCTTTCCATTCCATTCCATTGCATTCCATTCCATTCCATTGCATTGCATTCCATTCAATTCCATTTCATTCCATTCGGGTTGATTCCATCCTATTCCATTCCATTCCATTCGCGTTGATTCCATTCCATTCCATTCCATTCCATTCCAATCCATTCGGGTTGATTCCATTCCATTCCATTCCATTCCATTCCATTCCACTGCATTCCATTCCATTCCATTCCATTTCATTCCATCCGGGTTGCTTCCGTTCCATTCCATTCCATTCCATTCCCTTCGGGTTGTTTCCATTCCATTTCTTTCCAGTCCTTTCCATTCGATTCCATTCCATTCAATTCGGGTTGATTCGATTCAATTCCATCCCATTGCATTCCATTCCATTCCATTCCATTCCATTCCATTCCATTCGGGTTGATTCAATTCCATTTCATTCCATTCCATTCCATTGCATTCCATTCGGGTTGATTCCATTCCATTTGATTCCACTCCATTCCATTCCATTCCATTCCATTTGGGTTGATTCCATTCCATTCCAATCCATTCCATTCTATTCCATTCCATTCGTAGTGATTCCATTCCATTCCATTCTATTCCATTGCATTCCATTTCATTCAGGTTGATTCCATTCCATTCCTTTCCAAACCACTCCATTACATTCGGGTTGATTCCATTCCATTCCATTTGATTCCATTCCTTTCCATTCCATTCCACTCGGGTTGATTCCATTCCATTCCATTCTATCGCATTGCATTTCATTCCATTCGTGTAGATTCCATTCTTTTCCATTCCAATCCATTCCATTCCATTCCGGTTGATGCCACTCCATTCCATTCCATTCCATTCCGTTCCATTGCATTCCATTCCATTCCATTGCATTCCATTCATGTTGATTCCATTCCATTCCATTCCTTTTGGGTTGAGTCCATTCCATTCCATTCCATTCCATTCCAGTTGATTCCATTCCATTCCATTTCATTGCATTCCATTCCATTCCATTTCATTCCATTTGGGTTGATTCCATTCCATTCCATTCCATTCCCTTCGCGTTGATTTCATTCCATTCCATTCCATTCCATTCTATTCCATTCCATTCGGGTTGATTCCATTCCATTTCATCCCATTTCATTCCTTTCCATTCCATTCCATTCCATCTCATCCCATCCCATTCCATTCCATTCCATTCCATTCCATTCGGGTTGATTCCATTCCATTTCATTTCATTCCATTCATGTTGATACCATTCCTTTCCACGCCATTCCATTCCATTCCATTCCATTAGGGTTGATGCCATTCCATTCCATACCATTCCATTCCATATGGGTTGATTCCATTCAATTCCATTCCATTCGGGTTAATTCCATTCCATTCCATTCCATTCCATTCCATTCCATTCCATTCGGGTTTTTTCCATTGCAGTCAGGAACATTCCATTCCATTCCTTTCAAATCCGGTTGATTCCATTCCATTCTATTCCATTCCATTCGTTTTGATTCCATTCCGTTCCATTCCATTCCATTCCATTCCATTCGGTTTGATTCCAGTCCATTCTATTCCATTGCATTCCATTCCATTCCGTTTCATTACATTCAGTTTGATTCCTATCCATTCCATTCCATTCCATTCCATTCCATTCTGCTTGATTCCATTCCATTACGTTCCCTTCCTTTCCATTCCATTCCATTCCATTCAGGTTGCTTCTATTCCATTACAGAACATTCCACTCCATTCCATTCCATTCCGGTTGATTCCATTCCATTCCATTCCCTTCCATTCCATTCCATTCCTTTCGGGTTGCTTCTATTCCATTCCAGAACATTCCACTCCATTCCATTCAATTCCATTCCATTCCGGTTTATTCCATTCCATTCCATTCCATTCCATTCGTTTTGATTCCATTTCATTGCATTCTATTCCATTCTATTCAATTCCATTCGGTTTGATTCCATTCCATTTCATTCCATTGCATTCCATTCCATTCCATTTCATTCAATTCGGTTTGATTCCATTCCTTTCCATTCCATTCCACTCCATTCCATTTGGGTTGATTCCATTCCATCCCATTCCATTCCATTCGGGTTGATTACTTTCCATTCCATTCCATTCCATTGCATTCCATTCCATTCCATTTCATTCCATTCTGGCTGATTCCATGCCATTCCATTCCATTCGTGTTGATTCCATTCCATTCCCTACCGTTCCATTCCTTTCTATTCCATTCCATTCCATTCGGGTTGATTGCTTTCCATTCCATTCCATTCCATTTCATTCCATTCCATTCCATCCCATTTGGGTGGATTTCCTTCCATTCCATTCCAGTCCATTGAATTCCATTCCATTCCATTGCGTTTCGGTTGATTCCATTCCATTCCATTCCATTTCATTCCATTCTATTCCACTCGGGTTGATTCCATTCCTTTCCATTCCATTTCATTGCATTCCATTCCATTCCATTCCATTCTCTTCCATTCCGTTCCATTCCATTCTCTTCCATTCCATTCCATTCCATTCAGTTCGATTCCATTCCATTACATTCTCTTCCATTCCGTTCCATTCCATTCCATTCCATTCGGGTGAATTCCTTTCCATTCATTCCATTCCATTCCATTCCATTCCATTCTGGTTGATTAAATTCCATTGCATTCCATTCCACTGCATTTCATTCCTTTCTGGTTGATTAAATTCCGCTCCATTCCATTTCATTCCATTCCATTCCATTCCGGTTCATTCCATTCCATTCCATTCCATTGCATTCCATTGCATTCGGGTTGATTCCATTCCATTCCATTCTATTCCATTCCATTCCATTCCACATGGGTTGATTGATTTCCATTCCACTCCTTTCCAGTACATTACATTCCATTTCATTTGGGTTGATTCCATTCCATTCCAATCCATTCCATTCCATTCCATTACATTTAAATTCGGATTGACCCCATTCCACTCCATTCCATTCGCATCCATTCCATTCCATTCTATTCGCACTGATTCCATTCAATTCCATTCCATTCCATTCCATTCCCGTTTACTCCATTCCATTCCCTTTTATTCAGTTCCATTCCATTCCATTCCATTCGGATTGATTCCATTCCATTCCATTACATTCCATTCCATTCGGTTTGATTCCTTTCCATTTCATTCCATTCCATTCCATTAGGGTTGATTCCATTTCCTTCCATTCCATTCCATTCCACTCCATTCCACTTGTGTTGATTCCATTCCAATCCTTTCCATTCTATTCCATTCTCTTCCATTCCATTCCATTCGGGTTGATTCCATTCCATTCCATTCCATTGCATTCCATTGCATTCCATTCCATTCCATTCCATTCCATTCCATTGCATTCCATTCCATTCCATTCCATTCTCTTCCATTCCATTCCATTCCATTCAGGCCTATTCCATTCCATTATATTCAGTTCCATTCCATTCCATTCCATTAGGGTTAATTCCCTTCCATTTCATTCCACTCCATTCCATTCCATTCCACTCTGGTTGATTAAATTCCGTTGCATTCCATTCCACTCCATTTCATTCCATTCGGGTTGATTCCATTCCATTCCATTCCATTCCATTCCATTCCATTCCATTCGGGTTGATTTCATTCCATTTCATTCCATTCCATTCGGGTTGATTCCATTCCATTTCATTCCATTTCATTCCATTGGATTCCGTTCCATTTGGGTTGATTGCATTCCATTCCATTCCATTCCATTCCATTCCATTCCATTCCGGTTGATTCCATTCCATTCCATTCCATTCCATTCCATTCCATTCCATTCGGGTTGATTCCATTCCATTCCGTTCCATTGCATTCCATTCTAATCCGTTCCATTCCATTCGGGTTGATTCCATTCCATTCCATTCCATTCGATTTGATTCCATTCCTTAGCATTCCATTCCATTCCATTCCATTCCATTCCATTCGGATTGATTCCATTTTATTCCATTCCATTCCATTCCATTCTATTCCAGTCCATTCCATTCCATTTCATTCATTTCTATTCCTTTCCATTCCATTCCATTCCATTCCATTCCATTCCATCCCATTCTTTTCCGTTCGGTTTGATTCCATTTCATTCCATTCAGTTGCATTCCATTCCATTCCATCTCATTCCATTTGGGTTGATTCCATTCCATTCCATTCCATTCCTTTCCATTCCATTCCATTCAAGTAGATTTCATTCCATTTCATTGCATTCCATTCGGGTTGATTCCATTCCATTTCATTCCATTGCATTTCATTCCATTTTGTTTGATTGCATTCCATTTCATTGCATTCCATTCCACTCTATTCCATTCCATTCCATTCGGGTTGATTCCATTCCATTCCATTCCATTCCATTCGTGTTGATTCCATTCCATTCCATTCCATTCCTTTGCATTCCATTCCATTACATTTCATTCCATTCGGGTTGATTCCATGCCATTCCATTCCATTCGGGTTGATTCCATTCAATTTCTTTCCGTTCCGTTCCATTCTATTCCATTCCATTCCATTCGGGTTGATTGCATTCCATTCCATTCCATTCCATTCCATTCCATTCCATTCCATTTGGGTTGATTTCATTCCATTCCATTCCATTCACGATGACTCCATTCCATTCCTTTCCATTCCGTTCCATTCCATTCCATTCCATTACATTCCATTCCATTCTGTTTGATTCCATTCCATTTCATTCCATTCCGTTCCATTAGGGTTGATTCCATTTCCTTCCATTCCATTCCATTCCACTCCATTCCACGTGGGTTTATTCCATTCCAATCCTTCCCATTCTCTTCCATTCCATTCCATTCGGATTGATTCCATTCCATTACATTACATTTCTTTCCATTCTGTTTGATTCCATTCCATTTCATTCCATTCCATTCCATTAGGTTTGATTCCATTTCCTTCCATTCCATTCCATTCCACTCCATTCCACGTGGGTTTATTTCATTCCAATCCTTCCCATTCTCTTCCATTCCATTCCATTCGGGTTGATTCCATTCCATTCCATTCCATTGCATTCCATTGCATTCCATTCCATTCCATTCCATTCCATTGCATTCCATTCCATTCCATTCCATTCTATTCCATTCCATTACATTCAGTTCTATTCCATTCCATTATATTCCATTGCCTTCCATTCCATTCCATTCGGGTTAATTCCCTTCCATTCCATTCCACTCTATTCCATTCCATTCCACTCTGGTTGATTAAATTCCGTTGCATTCCATTCCACTCCATTTCATTCCATTCGTGTTGATTCCATACCATTCCATTCCATTCCATTCCATTCCATTCGTGTTGATTAAATTCCATTCCATTCCATTCCATTCCATTCCATTCCAATCCATTCCATTCCATTCGCGTTGATTCCATTCCATTCCATTCCATTCGATTTGATTCCATTCCTTAGCATTCCATTCCATTCCATTCCATTCGTGTTGATTCCATTTTATTCCATTCCATTCCATTGCATTGCATTCCATTCCATTCCATTCCATTCCATTAATTTGCATTCCATTCCATTCCATTCATTTCGATTCCTTTCCATTACATTCCATTCCATCCCATTCCTTTCCATTCGGTTTGATTCCATTTCATTCCATTCCGTTTCATTCCATTCCATTCCATCTCATTCCATTTGGGTTGATTCCATTCCATTCCATTCCATTCCTTTCCATTCCATTCCATTCGGGTTGATTTCATTCCATTTCATTCCATTCCATTCGGGTTGATTCCATTCCATTTCATTCCATTGCATTTCATTCCATTTGGGTTGATTGCATTCCATTCCATTCCATTCCATTCCACTCCATTCCATTCCATTCCATTCGGGTTGATTCCATTCCATTCCATTCCATTCCATTCGGGTTGATTCTATTCCATTCCATTCCATTCCATTGCATTGCATTCCATTCCATTTCATTCCATGCTGGTTGATTCCATGCCATTCCATTCCATTCGTGTTGATTCCATTCCATTCCGTTCCGTTCCGTTCCTTTCTATTCCATTCCATTCCTTTCGGGATGATTGCATTCCATTCCATTCTTTTCCATTTCATTCCATTCCATTCCATCCCATTTGGGTTGATTTCATTCCATTCCATTCTAGTCCATTGCATTCCATTCCATTCCATTCCGTTTCGGTTGATTCCTTTCCATTCCATTCCGTTCCATTCCATTCTATTCCACTCGGGTTGATTCCATTCCTTTCCATTCAATTCCATTGCATTCCATTCCATTCCATTCCATTCTCTTCCATTCCATTCCATTCCATTCAGTTCGATTCCATTCCATTACATTCTCTTCCATTCCGTTCCATCCCATTCCATTCCATTCGGGTGAATTCCTTTCCATTCATTCCATTCCATTCCATTCCATTCCATTCCGTTCTGGTTGATTAAATTCCATTGCATTCCATTCCACTCCATTTTATTGCATTCTGGTTGATTAAATTCCGCTCCATTCCATTTCATTCCATTCCATTCCATTCCATTCGGGTTCATTCCATTCCAATTCATTCCATTCCATTCCATTCCATTACATTCAATTCCATTCGGGTTGATTCCATTCCATTCCATTCTATTCCATTCCATTCAATTCCACTTGGGTTGATTGATTTCCATTCCATTCCTTTCCAGTACATTACATTCCATTCCATTTGGGTTGATTCCATTCCATTCCAATCCATTCCATTCCATTCCATTCCATTCCATTTAAATTCGGGTTGACTCCATTCCATTCCATTCCATTCGGTTCCATTCCATTCCATTCTATTCGCGTTGATTCCATTCCATTCCATTCCATTCCATTCCATTCACGTTGACTCCATTCCATTCCATTCCATTCCGTTCCATTCCATTCCATTCCATTCGGATTGATTCCATTCCATTCCATTCCATTCGGTTTGATTCCATTCCATTTCATTCCATTCCATTCCATTAATGTTGATTCCATTTCCTTCCATTCCATTCCGTTCCACTTCATTCCACTTGGGTTGATTCCATTCCAATCCTTTCCATTCTATTACATTGCATTGCATTCCATTCCATTCCATTCCATTGCATTCCATTCCATACCATTCCATTCCATTCTATTCCATTCCTTTCCATTCCATTCAGGTCGATTCCATTCCATTATATTCCTTTCCATTCCATTCCATTCCATTGCATTCGGGTTAATTCCATTCCATTCCATTCCACTCCATTCCATTCCATTCCACTCTGTTTGATTAAATTCCATTGCTTTCTATTCCACTCCATTTCACTCCATTCGTGTTGATTCCATTCCATTCCATTCCACTCCATTCCATTCCATTCCAATCCATTCCATTCCTTTCCATTCCATTCGGGTTTATTTCATTCCACTTCATTCCATTCCATTCGGGTTGATTCCATTCCATTTCATTCCATTTCATTCCATTGCATTCCGTTCCATTTGGGTTGATTGCATTCCATTCCTTTGCATTCCATTCCATTCGAATTCATTCCATTCAGGTTGATTCCATTCCATTCCATTCCGTTCCATTCCATTCCATTCCATTCGGGTTGATTCCATTCCATTCCATTACTTTCCATTCCATTCCATTCCGTTCCGTTCCATTCTATTCCATTCCATTCCATTCGGGTTGATTGAATTCCATTCCATTCCATTCCTTTCCATTCCTTTTGGTTGCAATCCATTCCATTCCATTCCATTCGGGTTCATTCCATTCCATTTCATTCCATTTAATTCCTTTGCATTCCATTCCATTCGGGTTGATTCCATTCCATTCCATTCCATTCCATTCCATTCCATTCCACTTGGGTTGATTGATTTCCATTCCATTCCTTTCCAGCACATTACATTCCATTCCATTTTGGTTGATTCCATTCCTTTCCAATGCATTCCATTCCATTCCATTCCATTTAAATTCGGGTTGACTCCATTCCATTCCATTCGATTCGGTTCCATTCCACTCCATTCCATTCGCGTTGA
Organism: Pan troglodytes; assembly: GCF_028858775.2. Classification (NCBI taxonomy): domain Eukaryota; kingdom Metazoa; phylum Chordata; class Mammalia; order Primates; family Hominidae; genus Pan; species Pan troglodytes. The sequence goes on along the minus strand of NC_072416.2, from coordinate 37,833,655 downwards.
TTCCCTTCTATTCCATTCCATTCCATTTCGTTCACGTTGACTCAATTCCATTCCATTCCATTCCGTTCCATTCCATTCGGGTTGATTCCATTCCATTCCATTCCATTCCATTCCATTCGGTTTGATTCCATTCCACTTCTTTCCATTCCATTCCATTCGGGTTGATTCCATTTCCTTCCATTCCATTCCATTCCATTCCATTCCACTCCATTCCACTTCGGTTGATTCTATTCCAATCCTTTCCATTCTATTCCATTCCATTCCATTTGAGTTGATTCCATTCCATTCCATTCCATTGCATTCCATTCCATTCCATTCCATTCCATTCCATTGCATTCCACTCCATTCCATTCCATTCCATTATGTTCCATTCCATTCCATTCCTTTCTGGTTAATTCCATTCCCTCCCATTCCACTCCATTCCATTCCATTTCACTCTCGTTGATTAAATTCCGTTGCATTCCATTCCACTCCATTTTATTCCATTCTGGTTGATTCCATTCCATTCCATTCCATTCCATTCCATTCCATTTCATTCCATTCCATTCCATTCCATTCCATTCCATTCGGATTGATTTCATTCCATTTCATTCCATTCCATTCGGGTTGATTCCATTCCATTTCATTCCATTTCATTCCATTGGATTCCGTTCCATTTGGCTTGATTGCATTCCATTCAATTCCATTCCATTCCATTGCATTCCTTTTGGGGTGATTCCATTCCATTCAATTCCATTCCATTCAGGTTGATTCCATTCCATTCCATTCCATTGCATTCCATTCCATTCCAATTCATTCCATTCGGGTTGATTCCATTCCATTCCCTTCCATTCCATTCCATTCCATTGCATTCCTTTTGGGTTGATTCCATTCCATTCCATTCCATTCCATTCAGGTTGATTCCATTCCATTCCTTTCCATTGCATTCCATTCCATTCCAATTCATTCCATTCGGGTTGATTCCATTCCATTCCCTTCCATTCCATTCCATTCCATTCCATTCGGGTTGATTCCATTCCATTCCATTACCTTCCATTCCTTTCCATTCCTTTGCGTTCCATTCTATTCCATTCCATTCCATTTGTGTTGATTGCATTCCATTCCATTCCAATCCATTCCATTTGGCTGGATTCCATTCCATTCCATTCCATTCCATTCCATGCCATTCCATTCGGGTTGATTGCATTCCATTCCATTCCATTCCATTCCATTCCATTCGGTTTTATTCCACTCCATTCCATTCCACTCCATTCCATTCCATTCCACTCTGGTTGATTAAATTCCATTGAATTCCATTCCCCACCATTTCATTCCATTCGGGTTGATTGCATTCCATAACCTTCCACTACATTCCTTTCCATTCCATTCCATTCCATTCCATTCCATTCCATTCGGGTTGATTTCATTCCATTTCATTCCATTTGATTCGGGTTGACTCCATTCCATTTCATTCCATTTCATTCCATTGCATTCCGTTCCATTTGGGTTGATGGCATTCCATTCCATTGCATTCCATTCCATTCCAATTCATTCCATTCGGGTTGACTCCATTCCATTCCATTCCATTCCATTCCATTCCATTCCATTCCATTCCATTCGGGTTGATTCCATTCCATTCCATTCCTTTTCATTCCATTCCATTCCGTTCCGTTCCATTCTATTCCATTCCATTCCATTCGGGCTGATTGCATTCCATTCCATTCCATTCCGTTCCATTTGGGTTGATTCCATTCCATTCCATTCCATTCAATTGCATTCCATTCCATTCCATTCCGTTTCGGTTGATTCCATTCAAATCCATTCCATTCGGTTTCATTCCTTTCCATTCGGTTTGATTCGATTCCATTCCATTCCGGTTGATTCCATTCCATTCCATTCCATTGCATTCCATTCCATTCCATTCCATTCCATTGCGTTGCCTTCCATTCCATTCCATCTCATTCCATTCCAGTTGATTCCATTCCATTCCATTCGACTCCATTCCATTCCTTTCCATTCCATTCCATTCCATTCCATTCGGGTTGATTCCATTCCATTTCATTCCATTCCATTCCATTCCATTTGGGTTGATTCCACTCCATTCCATTCCATTCCTTTGCATTCCATTCCATTCCATTTCATTCCATTCGGGTTGATTCCTTTGCATTCCATTCCATTCCTTTTGGGTTGATTCCATTCCATTCCATTCCATTCCGTTCCATTCTATTCCATTCCATTCCATTCGGGTTGATTGCATTCCATTCCATTCCATTCCATTTCATTCGATTCCATTCCATTCCATTTGGGTTGATTACATTCCATTCCATTCCGTTTCAGTTGATTCCATTCCATTCCATTCCATTCCATTCCATTCCATTCCACTCGGGTTGATTCCGTTCCTTTCCATTCCATTCCATTGCATTCCATTCCATTCCATTCCATTCCATTCCATTTTCTTCCATTCCATTCCATTCCATTCAGTTCGATTCCACTCCATTACATTCTCTTCCATTCCGTTCCATTCCATTCCATTTGATTCCATTCGGGAGAATTCCTTTCCATTCATTCCACTCCATTTCATTCCATTCCATTCTGCTTGATGAAATTCCATTGCATTCCATTCCACTCCATTTCTTTCCATTCGGGTTGATTAAATTCCGCTCCATTCCATTCCATTCGATAGCATTCCATTCGGGTTCATTCCATTCCATTTCTTTCCATTCCATTCCATTGCATTCCATTCCATTCGGGTTGATTCCATTCCATTCCCTTCCATTCCATTCCATTCCACTAGGGTTGATTGATTTCCATTCCATTCCTTTCCAGTACATTCCATTCCATTCCATTCCATTTAAATTCGGGTTGACTCCATTCCATTCCATTCCATTCGGTTCCATTCCTTTCCATTCCATTCGGGTTGACTCCATTCCATTCCATTCCATTCCATTCCATTCCATTCGGGTTGATTCCATTACATTCCATTCCTTTTCATTCCATTCCATTCCGTTCCGTTCCATTCTATTCCATTCCATTCCATTCGGGCTGATTGCATTCCATTCCATTCCATTCCATTCCATTCCATTCCATTCCATTTGGGTGGATTCCATTCCATTCCATTCCTTTCAATTGCATTCCATTCCATTCCATTCCGTTTGGGTTGATTCCATTCCAATCCATTCCCTTCCGTTTCATTCCATTCCATTCGGTTTGATTCCATTCCATTCCATTCCATTCCATTCCGGTTGATTCCATTCCATTCCATTCCATTGCATTCCATTCCATTCCATTCCATTGCGTTGCGTTCCATTCCAGTCCATCTCATTCCATTCCAGTTGATTCCATTCCATTCCATTCCACTCCATTCCATTCCTTTCCATTCCATTCCATTCCATTCCATTCCATTCGGGTTGATTTCATTCCATTTCATTCCATTCCATTCGGGTTGATTCCATTCCATTGCATTCCATTGCATTCCATTCCATTCCATTCCATTACATTGCATTCCATTCCATTCCATTCCATTCGTGTGTATTCCATTCCATTCCATTCCATTCCACTTGTCTTAATTCCATTCCATTCCTTTCCATTCCATTCCATTCCTATCAATTCGGGTTGATTTTGTTCCATTCCATTCCATTCCGTTCCATTCCATTCCATTCCACTCCTGTTGATTCCATTCCATTGCATTCAATTACACTCCATTTCATTCGATTCGGGTTGATTCCATTCCATTCCATTCCATGCCATTCCATTCCATCCGGGTTGATTCTATTCCATTTGATTCCATTCCATTCCATTGCCTGCCATGCCATTCAGTTGATTCCATTCCATTCCATTCCATTCCATTCCATTCCATTCCATTCCACTCGGGTTGATTCCGTTCCTTTCCATTCCATTCCATTGCATTCCATTCCATTCCATTCCATTCCATTCCATTCCATTTTCTTCCATTCCATTCCATTCCATTCAGTTCGATTCCATTCCATTACATTCTCTTCCAATCCGTTCCATTCCATTCCATTCCATTCGGGAGAATTCCTTTCCATTCATTCCACTCCATTTCATTCCATTCCATTCTGCTTGATTAAATTCCATTGCATTCCATTCCACTCCATTTCATTCCATTCGGGTTGATTAAATTCCGCTCCATTCCATTCCATTCGATTCCATTCCATTCGGGTTCATTCCATTCCATTTCTTTCCAATCCATTCCATTCCATTCCATTCGGGTTGATTCCATTCCATTCCCTTCCATTCCATTCCATTCCACTAGGGTTGATTGATTTCCATTCCATTCCTTTCCCGTACATTCCATTCCATTCCATTCCATTTAAATTCGGGTTGACTCCATTCCATTCCATTCCATTCGGTTCCATTCCTTTCCATTCCATTCGGGTTGACTCCATTCCATTCCATTCCATTCCATTCCATTCCATTCGGGTTGATTCCATTCCATTCCATTCCTTCTCATTCCATTCCATTCCGTTCCGTTCCATTCTATTCCATTCCATTCCATTCTGGCTGATTGCATTCCATTCCATTCCATTCCATTCCATTCCATTTGGGTGGATTCCATTCCATTCCATTCCTTTCAATTGCATTCCATTCCATTCCATTCTGTTTCGGTTGATTCCATTCCAATCCATTCCCTTCCGTTTCATTCCATTCCATTCGGTTTGATTCCATTCCATTCCATTCCATTCCATTCCGGTTGATTCCATTCCATTCCATTCCATTGCATTCCATTCCATTCCATTCCATTCCATTGCGTTGCATTCCATTCCATTCCATCTCATTCCATTCCAGTTGATTCCATTCCATTCCATTCCACTCCATTCCATTCCTTTCCATTCCATTCCATTCCATTCCATTCGGGTTGATTTCATTCCATTTCATTCCATTCCATTCGGGTTGATTCCATTCCATTTCATTCCATTCCATTCCATTCCATTCGGGTTGATTCCACTCCATTCCATTCCATTCCTTTGCATTCCATTCCATTCCATTTCATTCCATTCGGGTTGATTCCATTGCATTCCATTCCATTCCATTTGGGTTGATTCCATTCCATTCCATTCCATTCCGTTCCATTCTATTCCATTCCATTCCATTCGGGTTGACTGCATTCCATTCCATTCCATTCCATTTCATTCCATTCTATTCCATTCCATTTGGGTTGATTACATTCCATTTCATTCCGTTTCAGTTGATTCCATTCCATTCCATTCCATTCCATTCCATTCCACTCAGGTTGATTCCGTTCGTTTCCATTCCATTCCATTGCATTCCATTCCATTCCATTCCATTCCATTCCATTCCATTTTCTTCCATTCCATTCCATTTCATTCAGTTCGATTCCATTCCTTTACATTCTCTTCGATTCCGTTCCATTCCATTCCATTCCATTCGGGAGAATTCCTTTCCATTCATTCCACTCCATTTCATTCCATTCCATTCTGCTTGATTAAATTCCATTGCATTCCATTCCACTCCATTTCATTCCATTCGGGTTGGTTAAATTCCGCTCCATTCCATTCCATTCGATTCTTTCCATTCGGGTTCATTCCATTCCATTTCTTTCCATTCCATTCCATTGCATTCCATTCCATTCGGGTTGATTCCATTCCATTCCCTTCCATTCCATTCCATTCCACTTGGGTTGATTGATTTCCATTCCATTCCTTTCCAGTACTTTGCATTCCATTCCATTCCATTTAAATTCGGGTTGACTGCATTCCACTCCATTCCATTCGGTTCCATTCCATTCGCGTTAATTCCATTCAATTCCATTCCATTCCATTCCATTCGCGTTGACTCCATTCCGTTCCATTCCATTCCGTTCCATTCCATTCCATTCCATTCGGGTTGATTCCATTCCATTCCATTACATTCCATTCTATTCGGTTTGATTCCATTCCATTTCATTCCGTTTCATTCCATTGGGGTTGATTCCATTTCATTCCATTCCATTCCATTCCATTCCACTCCATTCCAATTGGGTTGATTCCATTCCAATCTTTTCCATTCTGTTCCATTCCATTCCATTCCATTCCATTCGAGTTGATTCCATTCCATTGCATTCCATTGCATTCCATTCCATTCCATTCCATTACATTGCATTCCATTCCATTCCATTCCATTCTATTCCATTCCATTCCATTCCATTCAGGTCGATTCCTTTCCATTATATTCCATTCCATTCCATTCCATTCCATTCGGGTTAATTCCATTCCATTCCATTCCACTCCATTCCATTCCATTCCACTCTGGTTGATTAAATTCCATTGCATTCCATTCCACTCCATTTCATTCCATTCGGGTTGATTCCATTCCATTCCATTGCATTCGGGTTGATTTCATTCCATTTCATTCCATTCCATTCGGGTTGATTCCATTCCATTTCATTCCATTTCATTCCATTGGATTCCGTTCCATTTGGGTTGGTTGCATTCAATTCCATTCCATTCCATTGCATTCCATTCCATTCCATTTGGGTTGATTCCATTCCATTCCATTCCATTCCATTCCATTCCATTCGCGTTCATTCCATTCCATTCCGTTCCATTGCATTCCATTCCATTCCAATTCATTCCATTCGGGTTGATTCCATTCAATTCCATTGCATTCCATTCCATTCCATTCGGGTTGATTCCATTCCATTCCATTCCTTTCCATTCCATTCCTTTCCGTTGCTTTCCATTCTATTCCATTCCGTTCCATTCGAGTTGATTGCATTCCATTCCATTCCATTCCATTCCATTCCATTTGGGTAGATTCCATTCCATTGAATTCCATTCCACTCCATTCCATTCCTTTCCATTCCATTCCATTCCATTCCATTCGGGTTGATTTCATTCTATTTCTTTCCATTCCATTCGGGTTGATTCCATTCCATTCAATTCCATTCCATTCCATTCCTTTTGGGTTGATTCAATTCAATTCCAATCCAATGCATTCCATTCCATTCGGGTTGATTCCACTCCATTCCATTCCATTACCTACCAATCGGGTTGATAGCGTTCCATTCCATACCATTCCATTCCATTTGGGTCGATTCCATTCCATTCCATTCCATTCCGTTCCATTCCCTTCCATTACATTCCATTCGGGTTGATTGCTTTCCATTCCATTCCATTCAATTCCATTCCATTGCATTCGGGAGGATTCCATTCCATTGCATTCCATTCCATTCTATTCCATTCCATTCCATTCGTTAGGATTCCATTCCATTGCATTCCATTCCATTCCATTCCTTTCCTTTTGAGTTGATTCCATTCAATTCCATTCCATTGCATTCCATTCCATTCCGGTTGATTCAATAACATTCCACTCCATTCCCTTCCATTCGGGTGGATTCCATTCCATTGCATTCCATTCCATTTGGGTCGATTCCAATCCATTCCATTCCATTCCATTCCGTTCCATTCCATTCCATTACATTACATTAGGGTTGATTGCTTTCCATTCCGTTCCATTCAATTCCATTCCATTCGGGTTGATTCCATTCCATTCCATTCCATTGCATTCCATTCCATTCCACTCTGGTTGGTTCCATTCCATTCCATTCCGTTCCATTCCATTCCATTCCATTCTATTCCATTCGGGTTTAATCCATTCCATTCCATGCCATTGCATTCCATTCCCTTTGGGTTGATTGCATTCCATTCCATTCCTTTCCATTCCATTCGGGTTGGTTCCATTCCATTCCTTTCCATTCCATTCCGTTCCATTCCATTCCATTCCAAACCATTCCATTCCATTCGGGTTCATTGCACTCCATTCCATTCCATTCCATTCCATTCGTGTTATTCCATTTCATTCCATTCCATTCCATTCCATTCCATTCCACTCGGGTTGATTCCATTCCATTCCATTCCATTCCATTTGGGTTGATTCCATTCCATTTCATTCCATTCCTTTAAATTCCATTCCATCCATTCGATTTGATTCCATTCCTTAGCATTCCATTCCATTCCATTCCATTCCATTCCATTCGGGTTGATTCCATTCCATTGCATTCCATTCCATTGCATTCCATTCCATTCCATTCCATTCCATTCCGTTCCACTCGGGTTGATTCCATTGCATTCCATTCCGTTGCATTCCATTCCATTCCATCTGATTCCGTTCGGTAGATTCCATTCCATTCCATTCCTTTCCATTCCGTTCCATTCCATACCATTCGGGTTGATTTCATTCCATTTCATTGCATTGCATTATATTCCATTTGGTTTGATTGCATTCCATTCCATTCCATTCCATTCCACTCCATTCCACTCCATTCCATTCGGGTTGATTCCATTCCATTCCATTCGAGACTGGTTGATTCCATTCCATTCCATTGCATTCCATTCCATTCCATTTCATTCCATTCGGGTTGATTCCATGCCATTCCATTGCATTCCATTCCATTCGGGTTGATTCCATTTTGTTCCGTTCCATTCTATTCCATTCCATTGCATTCGGTTTGATTGCATTCCATTCCATTCCATTCCATTTGGATTGATTCCATTCTATTCCATTCCAGTCCATTGCATTCCATTCCATTCCATTCCGCTTTGGTTGATTCCATTCCATTCCATTCCAATCCATTCCATTCCATTCCATTCGGGTTGATTTCATTCCATTCCATTCCGTTCTGTTCCATTCGATTCCATTCCATTTCTGGTGATTCCATTCCATTCCATTCCATTAAATTCCATTCCATTCCATTCCATTCGTGTTGAATCCATTCCATTCCATTCTATTCGGGTCGATTCCACTCCATTACATTCCATTCCATTCCATTCCACTCCATTCCATTCCATTCGGGTTGATTCCATTCCATTTCATTCCATTGCATTCCATTCCATTCCATTCCATTCCCTTCTATTCCATTCCATTCCATTCTCTTCCGTTCCATTGCATTCCATTCAGTTCGATTCCATTGCATTTCATTCTATTCCATTCCGTTCCATTCCACTCCATTCCATTCGGGTGAATTCCTTTCCATTCATTCCACTCCATTCCATTCCATTTCACTCTGTTTGATGAAATTCCATTGCATTCCATTCCACTCCATTTCATTCCATTCGGGTTGATTAAATTCCACTCCTTTCCATTCCATTCCATTCCATTCCATTCGTGTTCATTCCATTCCATTTCATTCCATTCCATTCCATTGCATTCCATTACATTCGGGTTGATTCCATTCCATTCCATTCCATTCGATTCCATTCCACTTGGATTGATTGATTTCCATTCCATTCCTTTCAAATACATTACATTCCATTGCATTTGAGTTGATTCCATTCCATTCCAATCCATTCGATTCCATTCCATTCCATTCCTGTTGATTCCATTCCATTCCATTCCAGTCCATTTGGGTCGATTCCAATCCATTCCATTCCATTCCGTTCCATTCCATTCCATTATATTATATTCGGGTTGATTGCTATCCATTCCATTCCATTCAATTCCATTCCATTCCGGTTGATTCCATTCCAATCCATTCCATTTCATTCCATTCCATGCCATTCGGGTTGGTTCCATTCCATTCCATTCCGTTCCATTCCATTACATTCCATTGCATTCGGGTTTAATCCATTCCATTCCATTCCATTGCATTCCATTCCCTTCGGGTTGATTCCATTCCATTCCATTCCATTCCATTCCATTCCATTCCATTCGGGTTGATTCCATTCCATTTCTTCCCATTCTTTGCTTTCCATTCCATTCCGCTCCGTTCCATTCCATTCTAATCCATTCCATTCCATTCGGGCGGATTACATTCCATTCCATTTCATTCCATTGCATTCCATTCCATTCCATTCCATTCGTGTTGTTTCCATTCCATTCCATTCCATTCCATTCCACTCGGTAAGATTCCATTCCATTCCATTCCATTCCATTCCATGCCATTCCATTCGGGTTGATTCCATTCCATTCCATTCCATTCCATTCCTTTCCATTCCATTCCATTCCATATAATTTGATTCCATTCCATTCCATTCCATTCCATTCAGTTCGATTCCGTTCCATTCCAATCCATTCCATTCCATTCCATTCCTTTCGGGTTGATTTCATTCCTTGTCATTCCTTTCCATTCGGGGTTGATTCCATTCCATTTCAGTCCATTGCATTCCATTCCATTTTTGTTGATTGCATTCCATTCCATTCCATTCGGGTTGATTCCATTCCATTCTATTCCATTCCATTCCATTCCATTCCGTTCGGGTCTATTCCATTCCATTCCATTCCATTGCATTCCATTCCATTCCATTTCATTCCATTCGGGTTGACTCCATTGGATTGCATTCCATTCCATTCCATTCCATTCCATTCCATTTCATTCGTGTTGATTCCAATCCATTCCTTTCCATTCTGTTCCATTCCGTTCCATTCTATTCCATTCCATTGCATTCGGGTTGATTGCATTCCATTGCTTTCTATTCCATTCCATTCCATTCCACTCCATTCCATTTTGGGTTGATTCCATTCCATTCCATTGCGTTCCATTCCATTCCTTTCCGTTTCGGTTGATTCCATTCCATTCCATTACATTTGGGTTGATTCCATTCCATTGCATTCCATTCTGTGCCATTCCATTCAATTCCATTCGCGTTGATTCCATTCCATTCCATTCCACTCCATTCCGGTTGATTCCATTCCATTCCATTCCATTGCATTCCATTCCATTCCATTCCATTTGTGTTGATTCCATTCCCTTCAATTCCATTCCATTCAATTCCGTTCCATTCCATTACATTCCATTCGGGTTGATTCCATTCCATTCCATTCCATTCCATTCCATTCCATTCCATTCATGTCGATTCCATTCCATTCCATTCCGTTCCATTCCATTCCATTCGGTTTTATTCCATTCCATTCCTTTCCACTCCATTCCATTCGTGTTGATTCCATTCCATTCCATTCCATTGCATTCCATTGCACTGCATTCCACTCCATTCCATTCCATTCTATTCCATTCCATTCCATTCCATTCATGTGGATTCCATTCCATTATAGTCCATTCCATTCCGTTGCATTCCATTCCATTCGGGTTAATTCCATTCCATTCCATTCCACTCCATTCCATTCCTTTCCACTCTGGGTGATTAAATTCCATTGCATTCCATTCCCCTCCATTTCATTCCATTCGGATTGATTCCATTCCATTCCATTCCACTCCATTCCATTCCATTCCAATCGATTGCATTCCCTTCCATTCCATTCCATTGCATTCCATTCCATTCCATTTCATCCATTAGTGTTGATTCCTTTCCATTCCATTCCATTCCATTCCATTCCATTTGGGTGGATTCCATTCCATTTCATTCCATTCTGTTCCATTCCATTCCATTACATTCCATGCGGGTTGATTCCATTCCATTCCATTCCATTCGGGTTGATTCAATTCCTTTGCATTCCATTCCATTCCATTCCAATCTATTGTATTTGGGTTGATTCCATTCCATTCCATTCCATTCCATTCCATTCCATTGTCTTCCATTCCATTCCGGTTGATTCCATTCCATTCCATTCCTTTCCATTCCATTCCATTCGGTTTGATTCCATTCCATTCCATTCCATTCCTTTCCATTTCGGTTGATTCCATTCCATTCCATTACATTCCGTTCCATTCAATTCCATTACATTCGCGTTGATTTCATTTCATTCCATTCCATTCCATTACAGTACATTCGGGTTCATTCCATTCCATTCCGTTTAATTCCATCGCATTCCATTCCATTCGGGTTGATTCCATTCCATTCCATTCCATTCTGGTTGATTCCATTCCATTCCATTCCATTGCATTCCATTCCATTCCATTCGGGTTGATTCCATTCCATTTCATTCCATTCCATTCCATTCCATTTCTTTCAGGTTTTTTCCATTCCATTCCATTCCATTTCATTCCATTCCATTCCATTCCACTTGTGTTAATTCCATTCCATTCATTTCCATTCTATTCCATTCCTATCTATTCGGTTTGATTCCGTTCCATTCCATTCCATTCCATTCCACTCCGGTTGATTCCATTCCATTACATTCCATTACACTCCATTTCATTCCATTCGTGTTCATTCCATTCCATTCCATTCCATTCCATTCCATTCCATTCCTTCCCATTCAGGTTGATTCCATTCCATTCCATTGCATTCCATTCCATTCCATTGCATTCCATTCCATTCCATTCCATTCACCTTGATTTCAATCCATTCCACTCCTTTCCATTCCATTTCATTACAGTCCATTCGGGTTGATTCCATTCCTTTCCATTTCATTCCATTGCATTCCATTCCATTCGGTTTGATTCCTTTCCATTCCATTGAATTCTGGTTGATTCCATTCCATTCCATTCCATTGCATTCCTTTCCATTCCATTCGTGTTGATTCCATTCCATTCCATTCCATTCCATTCCATTCCATTCCATTCCGTTCCATTCCATTCCATTACTTTCCATTCGGGTTGATTGCTCTCCATTCCATTCCATTCAATTCCGTTCCATTGCATTCCATTCGGGTTGATTCCATTCCATTCCATTCCATTGCATTCCATTCTATTCCATTCTGGTTGATTCCACTCCATTCCATTCCATTCCATTCCATTCGCGTTTATTCCATTCCATTCCATTACGTTCCATTCCATTCGCTTTGATTCCATTCCATTCCATTCCATTCCATTCGATTCCATTCCATTCCATCCCATTCCATTCCATTCCATTCGGGTTGATTCTATTCCTTTCCATTCAATTCCATTCGAATGCATTCCAATCCATTCCATTCGGGTTGATTGCATTCCATTCCATTCCATTCCATTCCATTCCATTCCATTCCATTCCATTCGGGTTGATTCCATTCCATTCCATTCCATTCCATTCCATTCCGTTCCGTTCCCTTCCATTCCATTCCATTCCATTTAATTTGATTCCATTCCATTTCATTCCGTTCAGTTCGATTCCATTCCATTCCAATCCATTCCATTCCATTCCATTCCTTTCGGGTTGATTTCATTCCTTGTCATTCCTTTCCAATCGGGTTGATTCCATTACATTTCATTCCATTGCATTCCATTCCATTTTTTTTTATTGCATTCCATTCCGTTCCATTCCATTCGGTTTGATTCCATTCCATTCGGGATTATTCCATTCCATTCCATTTCATTGCATTCCATTCCATTCCATTTCATTACATTCGGGTTGACTCCATTGCATTGCATTCCATTCAATTCCATTCCATTCCATTCCATTCCATTTGGGTTGATTCCATTCGATTCCATTCCATTCCATTCCATTCCGTTCCATTCTATTCCATTCCATTCCATTCGGGTTAATTGCATTCCATTGCTTTCCATTCCATTCCATTCCATTCCACTCCATTCCATTTGGGTTGATTCCATTCCATTCCATTCCATTCCATTCCATTGCGTTCCATTCCATTCCTTTCCGTTTCAGTTGATTCCATTCCATTCCATTCCATTCCATTCCATTCCATTCGGGTTGATTCCATTCTATTGCATTCCATTCTGTTCCATTCCATTGAATTCCATTCGCGTTGATTCCATTCCATTCCATTCCACTCCATTCCATTTGGGTTGGTTCCATTCCATTCCATTCCATTCCATTCCATTGCATTCCATTCCATTCCTTTCCGTTTCGGTTGATTCCATTCCATTCAATTCCATTCCATTCGGGTTGATTCCATTCCATTGCATTCCATTCTGTTCCATTCCATTCAATTCCATTCGCGTTGATTCCATTCCATTCCATTCCACTCCATTCGGGTTGATTCCATTACATTCCATTCCATTGCATTCCATTCCATTCCATTCCATTTTTTTGATTCCATTCCCTTCAATTCCATTCCATTCAATTCCGTTCCATTCCATTCCATTCCATTCGGGTTGATTCCATTCCATTCCATTCCATTCCCTTCCATTCCATTCCATTCCATTCCATTCCATTCCATTCGGGTAGATTCCATTCCATTCCATTCCATTCCGTTCCATTCCATTCCATTCGGTTTGATTCCATTCCATTCCATTCCATTCCATTCGTGTTGATTCCATTCCATTCCATTCCATTCCATTGCATTCCATTGCATTCAATTCCATTCCATTTCTTTCCATTCTATTTCATTCCATTCCATTCCATTCAGGTGGATTCCATTCCATTATATTCCATTCCATTCCATTCCATTCCATTCCATTCTGGTTAATTCCTTTCCATTCCATTCCACTCCATTCCATTCCATTCCACTCTGGGTGATTAAATTCCATTGCATTCCATTCCACTCCATTTCATTCCATTCGGGTTGATTCCATTCCATTCCATTCCACTCCATTCCATTCCATTCCATTTGGGTTGATTTCATTCCATTTCATTCCACTCCATTCCATTCCATTCCAATCGATTCCATTCCATTCCATTCCATTCGGGTTGATTTCATTCCATTCCATTCCGTTGCATTCCACCCCATTCCATTCCATTTGTGTTGATTCCATTCCATTCCATTCCATTCCATTCCATACCATTCCGTTCGGGTTGATTCCATTCCATACGATTCTATTCCATTAAATTCCATTCCATTCCATTCCGGATGATTCCATTCCATTCCATTCCATTGCATTCCATTCCATTCCATTCCGTTCTATTCCATTCCATTCCATTCAGGTCGATTCCGATCCATTCCATTCCATTCCATTCCATTCCATTCCATTCCATTCCATTCGGGTTGATTCCATTCCATTCCATTCCATTGCATTTCATTCCATTCAATCTCATCCATTCGGATTGATTCCATTCCATTCCATTCCATTCCATTTGGGTCGATTCCATTCCATTTCATTCCATTCCGTTCCGTTCCATTCCATTACATTCCATGTGGGTTGATTCCATTCCATTCCATTCCATTCGGGTTGATTCAATTCCTTTCCATTCCATTCCATTCCATTCCAATCTATTGCATTCGTGTTGATTCCGTTCCATTCCATTCCATTCCATTCCTTTCCATTCCATTCCATTCTATTCCATTCCATTCGGGTTGATTCCATTCCATTCCATTCCTTTCCATTCCATTCCATTCGGTTTGATTCCATTCCATTCCATTCCATTTCATTCCTTTCCATTTCGGTTGATTCCATTCCATTCCATTACATTCCATTCCGTTCCATTACATCACATTCGCGTTGATTTCTTTTCATTCCATTCCATTCCATTACTTTCCATTACATTCCATTCGTGTTCATTCCATTCCATTCCATTTCATTCCATCGCATTCCATTCCATTCGGGTTGATTCCATTCCATTCCATTCCATTCTGGTTGATTCCATTCCATTCCATTCCATTCCATTCCATTGCATTCCATTCCATTCCATTCGGGTTGATTCCATTCCATTTCATTCCATTCCATTCCATTCCATTCCATTCAGGTTTTTTCCATTCCATTCCATTCCATTTCATTCCATTCCATTCCATTCCACTTGGGATAATTCCATTAAATTACTTTCCATTCTATTCCATTCCTATCTATTCGGGTTGATTCCGTTCCATTCCGTCCCATTCCATTCCATTCCATTCCACTCCGGTTGATTCCATTCCATTGCATTCCATTACACTCCGTTTCATTCCATTCGTGTTGATTCCATTCCATTCCATTCCATTACATTACATTCCTTTCCATTCAGGTTGATTCCCTTCCATTCCATTCCATTCCTTTCCATTCGCCTAGATTTCAATCCATTCCATTCCATTCCATTCCATTCCATTACAGTCCATTCGCGTTGATTCCATTCCATTCCATTTCATTCCGTTGCATTCCATTCCATTCGGTTTGATTCCATTCCATTCCATTCAATTCTGGTTGATTCCAATCCATTCCATTCCATTCCATTGCATTCCTTTCCATTCCATTCGGGTTGATTCCATTCCATTCCATTCCATTCCGTTCCATTCCATTCCATTCCATTCCATTCCTTTTGGGTTGATTCTATTCAATTCCATACCTTTGCATTCCATTCCATTCGTGTTAATTCCGTTCCATTCCATTCCACTCCATTCCATTCCATTCCATTCCATTCCTTTTGGGTTGATTCCATTCAATTCCATACCTTTGCATTCCATTCCATTCGTGTAAATTCCTTTCCATTCCATTCCATTCCCTTCCATTCCATTCGTGTTGATTCCATTCCATTCCATTGCATTCCATTCCATTTTGGTCGCTTCCATTCCATTCCATTCCATTCCGTTCCATTCCATTCCATTACTTTCCATTCGGGTTGATTGCTCTCCATTCCATTCCATTCAATTCCGTTCCATTGCTTTCCATTCGGGTTGATTCCAATCCATTCCATTCCATTCCATTCCATTCCATTCCATTCCATTCTGGTTGATTCCACTCCATTCCATTCCATTCCATTCGCGTTTATTCCATTCCATTCCATTGCATTCCATTCCATTCGCTTTGATTCCATCCCATTCCATTCCATTCCATTCCATTCCATTCCATCCCATTCCATTCCATTCCACTCGGTTTGATTCCATTCCTTTCCATTCAATTCCATTCGAATCCATTCCATTCCATTCCATTCGGGTTGATTGAATTCCATTCCATTCCATTCCATTCCATTCCATTCCGTTCCATTCGGGTTGATTCCAATCAATTCCATTCCATTCGGGTGTATTCCGTTTCATTCCATTCCATTCAAATCCATTCCGTTCCATTCCTTTCGATTTGATTCCATTCCATACCATACCATTCCATTCCATTCCATTCAGGTTGATTCCATTCCATTCAATTCCATTCCATTGCATTCCATTCCATTCCATTCCATTCCATTCCATTCTGTTCCATTCAATTCCATTCCATTCAGGTCGATTCCAATCCATTCCATTCCATTCCATTCCATTCAGTACGGGTTGATTCCATTCCATTCCATTGCATTTCATTCCATTCCATTCCATTCCATTCTAGTTGATTTCATTCCATTTCATTCCATTCCATTCGGGTTGATTCCATTCCATTTCATTCCATTTCATTCCATTGCATTCCATTCCATTTGGGATGATTCCATTCTATTCCATTCCATTCCATTCCATTCCATACCATTCGAGTTGATTCCATTCCATTCCATTCCATTCCATTCCATTCGGGTTGATTCCATTCCATTCCATTCCATTCCGTTCCGTTCCATTCCATTCCATTCGCATTGATTCCAATCCATTCCATTCCATTCCTTTCCATTCGGTTTGATTCCATTCCATACCATGCCATTGCATGCCATTCCATTTGTGTTGATTCCATTCCATTCCATTCGGGTTGATTCCATTCCATTGCATTCCATTCCGTTCCATTCCATTACATTCCATTCAATTCCAATTGGTTTGATTCCATTCCATTCCATTCCACTCCATTGCATTCCAGTCCATTCCCTTCCGTTAGGGTTGATTCCATTCCATTCCATTCCATTCCATTCCATTCCATTCCTTTCCATTCGTGTTGATTCCATTCCATTCCATTCCATTCCATTCCGTTCCATTCCATTCCATTACATTCGCGTTGATTTCATTCCATTCATTTCCATTCCATTCCATTCCATTCGTGTGTATTCCATTCCATTCCATTCCATTCCACTTGTCTTAATTCCATTCCATTCCTTTCCATTCCATTCCATTCCTATCAATTCGGGTTGATTTTGTTCCATTCCATTCCATTCCGTTCCATTCCATTCCATTCCACTCCTGTTGATTCCATTCCATTGCATTCAATTACACTCCATTTCATTCGATTCGGGTTGATTCCATTCCATTCCATTCCATGCCATTCCATTCCATCCGGGTTGATTCTATTCCATTTGATTCCATTCCATTCCATTGCCTGCCATGCCATTCAGTTGATTCCATTCCATTCCATTCCATTCCATTCCATTCCATTGCATTTCATTCCATTCCCTTCCGTTTGGGTTGATTCCATTCATTTCCAGTCCATTCCATTCCATTCACTTGGGTTGATTGCATTCCATTCCATTCCATTGCATTCCATTCCATTCCAATTGGGTTGATTCCATTACATTACATTCCATTGCATTCCATTCCATTCCATTCCGTTTGCGTTGATTCCATTGCATTCGGATTTATTCCACTCCATTCCACTACATTCCATTCCATTCCGTTCCATTCCATTCGCGCTGACTCCATTCCATTCCATTCCATTCCATTCCATTCCATTCCTTTCGGGTTTATTCCATTCAATTCCATTCCATTGTATTCCATTCCATTTGGGTTGATTCCATTCCATTCCATTCCCTTCCATTACATTCGTGTTGATTCCATTCCATTCCATTCCATTTGGGTTGATTCCATTCCACTCCATTCCCTTCCATTACATTCGTGTTGATTCCATTCCATTCCATTCCATTCCATTTGGGTCTCTTCCATTCCATTCCATTCCATTCCATTCCATTCCATTCCATTAGCGTTTATTCCATTCCATTCCATCCCATTCCATTCCATTCCATTCGGGTTGATTGCATTCCATTCCATTCCATTCCATTCCATTCCATTCCATTCCATTCCATTACATTCCATGAGGGTTGATTCCATTCCATTCCATTCCATTCGGGTTGATTCAATTCCTTTCCATTCCATTCCATTCCATTCCAATCTATTGCATTCGTGTTGATTCCGTTCCATTCCATTCCATTCCATTCCTTTCCATTCCATTCCATTCTATTCCATTCCATTCGGGTTGATTCCATTCCATTCCATTCCTTTCCATTCCATTCCATTCTGTTTGATTCCATTCCATTCCATTCCATTTCATTCCTTTCCATTTCGGTTGATTCCATTCCATTCCATTACATTCCATTCCGTTCCATTACATCACATTCGCGTTGATTTCTTTTCATTCCATTCCATTCCATTACTTTCCATTACATTCCATTCGTGTTCATTCCATTCCATTCCATTTCATTCCAGCGCATTCCATTCCATTCGGGTTGATTCCATTCCATTCCATTCCATTCTGTTTGATTCCATTCCATTCCATTCCATTCCATTCCATTCCATTGCATTCCATTCCATTCCATTCGGGTTGATTCCATTCCATTTCATTCCATTCCATTCCATTCCATTCCATTCAGGTTTTTTCCATTCCATTCCATTCCATTTCATTCCATTCCATTCCATTCCACTTGGGATAATTCCATTAAATTACTTTCCATTCTATTCCATTCCTATCTATTCGGGTTGATTCCGTTCCATTCCGTCCCATTCCATTCCATTCCATTCCACTCCGGTTGATTCCATTCCATTGCATTCCATTACACTCCGTTTGATTCCATTCCATTGCATTCCATTACACTCCGTTTCATTCCATTCGTGTTGATTCCATTCCATTCCATTACATTACATTGCATTCCTTTCCATTCAGGTTGATTCCCTTCCATTCCATTCCATTCCTTTCCATTCGCCTAGATTTCAATCCATTCCATTCCATTCCATTCCATTCCATTACAGTCCATTCGCGTTGATTCCATTCCATTCCATTTCATTCCGTTGCATTCCATTCCATTCGGTTTGATTCCATTCCATTCCATTCAATTCTGGTTGATTCCAATCCATTCCATTCCATTCCATTGCATTCCTTTCCATTCCATTCGGGTTGATTCCATTCCATTCCATTCCATTCCGTTCCATTCCATTCCAATCCATTCCATTCCTTTTGGGTTGATTCTATTCAATTCCATACCTTTGCATTCCATTCCATTCGTGTTAATTCCGTTCCATTCCATTCCACTCCATTCCATTCCATTCCTTTTGGGTTGATTCCATTCAATTCCATACCTTTGCATTCCATTCCATTCGTGTAAATTCCTTTCCATTCCATTCCATTCCCTTCCATTCCATTCGTGTTGATTCCATTCCATTCCATTGCATTCCATTCCATTTTGGTCGCTTCCATTCCATTCCATTCCATTCCGTTCCATTCCATTCCATTACTTTCCATTCGGGTTGATTGCTCTCCATTCCATTCCATTCAATTCCGTTCCATTGCTTTCCATTCGGGTTGATTCCAATCCATTCCATTCCATTCCATTCCATTCCATTCCATTCCATTCCATTCTGGTTGATTCCACTCCATTCCATTCCATTCCATTCGCGTTTATTCCATTCCATTCCATTGCATTCCATTCCAGTCGCTTTGATTCCATCCCATTCCATTCCATTCCATTCCATTCCATTCCATCCCATTCCATTCCATTCCACTCGGTTTGATTCCATTCCTTTCCATTCAATTCCATTCGAATCCATTCCATTCCATTCCATTCGGGTTGATTGAATTCCATTCCATTCCATTCCATTCCATTCCATTCCGTTCCATTCGGGTTGATTCCAATCAATTCCATTCCATTCGGGTGTATTCCGTTTCATTCCATTCCATTCAAATCCATTCCGTTCCATTCCTTTCGATTTGATTCCATTCCATACCATAGCATTCCATTCCATTCGGGTTGATTCCATTCCATTCAATTCCATTCCATTGCATTCCATTCCATTCCATTCCATTCCATTCTATTCCATTCAATTCCATTCCATTCAGGTCGATTCCAATCCATTCCATTCCATTCCATTCCATTCAGTACGGGTTGATTCCATTCCATTCCATTGCATTTCATTCCATTCCATTCCATTCCATTCTAGTTGATTTCATTCCATTTCATTCCATTCCATTCGGGTTGATTCCATTCCATTTCATTCCATTTCATTCCATTGCATTCCATTCCATTTGGGATGATTCCATTCTATTCCATTCCATTCCATTCCATTCCATACCATTCGAGTTGATTCCATTCCATTCCATTCCATTCCATTCCATTCGGGTTGATTCCATTCCATTCCATTCCATTCCGTTCCGTTCCATTCCATTCCATTCGCATTGATTCCAATCCATTCCATTCCATTCCTTTCCATTCGGTTTGATTCCATTCCATACCATGCCATTGCATGCCATTCCATTTGTGTTGATTCCATTCCATTCCATTCCATTCCTTTCGGTTTGATTCCATTCCATTGCATTCCATTCCGTTGCATTCCATTACATTCCATTCAATTCCAATTGGTTTGATTCCGTTCCATTCCATTCCACTCCATTGCATTCCAGTCCATTCCCTTCCGTTAGGGTTGATTCCATTCCATTCCATTCCATTCCATTCCATTCCATTCCTTTCCATTCGTGTTGATTCCATTCCATTCCATTCCATTCCATTCCGTTCCATTCCATTCCATTACATTCGCGTTGATTTCATTCCATTCATTTCCATTCCATTCCATTCCATTCGTGTGTATTCCATTCCATTCCATTCCATTCCACTTGTCTTAATTCCATTCCATTCCTTTCCATTCCATTCCATTCCTATCAATTCGGGTTGATTTTGTTCCATTCCATTCCATTCTGTTCCATTCCATTCCATTCCACTCCTGTTGATTCCATTCCATTGCATTCAATTACACTCCATTTCATTCGATTCGGGTTGATTCCATTCCATTCCATTCCATGCCATTCCATTCCATCCGGGTTGATTCTATTCCATTTGATTCCATTCCATTCCATTGCCTGCCATGCCATTCAGTTGATTCCATTCCATTCCATTCCATTCCATTCCATTCCATTGCATTTCATTTCATTCCCTTCCGTTTGGGTTGATTCCATTCATTTCCAGTCCATTCCATTCCATTCACTTGGGTTGATTGCATTCCATTCCATTCCATTGCATTCCATTCCATTCCAATTGGGTTGATTCCATTACATTACATTCCATTGCATTCCATTCCATTCCATTCCGTTTGCGTTGATTCCATTGCATTCGGATTTATTCCACTCCATTCCACTACATTCCATTCCATTCCGTTCCATTCCATTCGCGCTGACTCCATTCCATTCCATTCCATTCCATTCCATTCCATTCCATTCCATTCCTTTCGGGTTTATTCCATTCAATTCCATTCCATTGTATTCCATTCCATTTGGGTTGATTCCATTCCATTCCATTCCCTTCCATTACATTCGTGTTGATTCCATTCCATTCCATTCCATTTGGGTTGATTCCATTCCACTCCATTCCCTTCCATTACATTCGTGTTGATTCCATTCCATTCCATTCCATTTGGGTTGATTCCATTCCACTCCATTCCCTTCCATTACATTCGTGTTGATTCCATTCCATTCCATTCCATTCCATTTGGGTCTCTTCCATTCCATTCCATTCCATTCCATTCCATTAGCGTTTATTCCATTCCATTCCATCCCATTCCATTCCATTCCATTCGGGTTGATTGCATTCCATTCCATCCCATTTCATTCCATTACGGTTGATTGCATTCCATTCCATTCCATTCCATTCCATTCCATTCCATTCCATTACATTACATTCCATGCGGGTTGATTCC
Organism: Pan troglodytes; assembly: GCF_028858775.2. Lineage (NCBI taxonomy): Eukaryota > Metazoa > Chordata > Mammalia > Primates > Hominidae > Pan > Pan troglodytes. The sequence goes on along the minus strand of NC_072416.2, from coordinate 37,811,248 downwards.
ATTCCATTCCATTCCATTCGGGTTGATTCAATTCCTTTCCATTCCATTCCATTCCATTCCAATCTATTGCATTCGTGTTGATTCCGTTCCATTCCATTCCATTCCATTCCTTTCCATTCCATTCCATTCTATTCCATTCCATTCGGGTTGATTCCATTCCATTCCATTCCTTTCCATTCCATTCCATTCTGTTTGATTCCATTCCATTCCATTCCATTTCATTCCTTTCCATTTCGGTTGATTCCATTCCATTCCATTACATTCCATTCCGTTCCATTACATCACATTCGCGTTGATTTCTTTTCATTCCATTCCATTCCATTACTTTCCATTACATTCCATTCGTGTTCATTCCATTCCATTCCATTTCATTCCATCGCATTCCATTCCATTCGGGTTGATTCCATTCCATTCCATTCCATTCTGGTTGATTCCATTCCATTCCATTCCATTCCATTCCATTGCATTCCATTCCATTCCATTCGGGTTGATTCCATTCCATTTCATTCCATTCCATTCCATTCCATTCCATTCAGGTTTTTTCCATTCCATTCCATTCCATTTCATTCCATTCCATTCCATTCCACTTGGGATAATTCCATTAAATTACTTTCCATTCTATTCCATTCCTATCTATTCGGGTTGATTCCGTTCCATTCCGTCCCATTCCATTCCATTCCATTCCACTCCGGTTGATTCCATTCCATTGCATTCCATTACACTCCGTTTCATTCCATTCGTGTTGATTCCATTCCATTCCATTCCATTACATTACATTCCTTTCCATTCAGGTTGATTCCCTTCCATTCCATTCCATTCCTTTCCATTCGCCTAGATTTCAATCCATTCCATTCCATTCCATTCCATTCCATTACAGTCCATTCGCGTTGATTCCATTCCATTCCATTTCATTCCGTTGCATTCCATTCCATTCGGTTTGATTCCATTCCATTCCATTCAATTCTGGTTGATTCCAATCCATTCCATTCCATTCCATTGCATTCCTTTCCATTCCATTCGGGTTGATTCCATTCCATTCCATTCCATTCCGTTCCATTCCATTCCATTCCATTCCATTCCTTTTGGGTTGATTCTATTCAATTCCATACCTTTGCATTCCATTCCATTCGTGTTAATTCCGTTCCATTCCATTCCACTCCATTCCATTCCATTCCATTCCATTCCTTTTGGGTTGATTCCATTCAATTCCATACCTTTGCATTCCATTCCATTCGTGTAAATTCCTTTCCATTCCATTCCATTCCCTTCCATTCCATTCGTGTTGATTCCATTCCATTCCATTGCATTCCATTCCATTTTCGTCGCTTCCATTCCATTCCATTCCATTCCGTTCCATTCCATTCCATTACTTTCCATTCGGGTTGATTGCTCTCCATTCCATTCCATTCAATTCCGTTCCATTGCTTTCCATTCGGGTTGATTCCAATCCATTCCATTCCATTCCATTCCATTCCATTCCATTACATTACATTCTGGTTGATTCCACTCCATTCCATTCCATTCCATTCGCGTTTATTCCATTCCATTCCATTGCATTCCATTCCATTCGCTTTGATTCCATCCCATTCCATTCCATTCCATTCCATTCCATCCCATTCCATTCCATTCCACTCGGTTTGATTCCATTCCTTTCCATTCAATTCCATTCGAATCCATTCCATTCCATTCCATTCGGGTTGATTGAATTCCATTCCATTCCATTCCATTCCATTCCATTCCGTTCCATTCGGGTTGATTCCAATCAATTCCATTCCATTCGGGTGTATTCCGTTTCATTCCATTCCATTCAAATCCATTCCGTTCCATTCCTTTCGATTTGATTCCATTCCATACCATACCATTCCATTCCATTCCATTCGGGTTGATTCCATTCCATTCAATTCCATTCCATTGCATTCCATTCCATTCCATTCCATTCCATTCTATTCCATTCAATTCCATTCCATTCAGGTCGATTCCAATCCATTCCATTCCATTCCATTCCATTCAGTACGGGTTGATTCCATTCCATTCCATTGCATTTCATTCCATTCCATTCCATTCCATTCTAGTTGATTTCATTCCATTTCATTCCATTCCATTCGGGTTGATTCCATTCCATTTCATTCCATTTCATTCCATTGCATTCCATTCCATTTGGGATGATTCCATTCTATTCCATTCCATTCCATTCCATTCCATACCATTCGAGTTGATTCCATTCCATTCCATTCCATTCCATTCCATTCGGGTTGATTCCATTCCATTCCATTCCATTCCGTTCCGTTCCATTCCATTCCATTCGCATTGATTCCAATCCATTCCATTCCATTCCTTTCCATTCGGTTTGATTCCATTCCATACCATGCCATTGCATGCCATTCCATTTGTGTTGATTCCATTCCATTCCATTCCATTCCATTCGGGTTGATTCCATTCCATTGCATTCCATTCCGTTCCATTCCATTACATTCCATTCAATTCCAATTGGTTTGATTCCATTCCATTCCATTCCACTCCATTGCATTCCAGTCCATTCCCTTCCGTTAGGGTTGATTCCATTCCATTCCATTCCATTCCATTCCATTCCGTTCCATTCCATTCCATTAAATTCGCGTTGATTTCATTCCATTCATTTCCATTCCATTCCATTCCATTCGTGTGTATTCCATTCCATTCCATTCCATTCCACTTGTCTTAATTCCATTCCATTCCTTTCCATTCCATTCCATTCCTATCAATTCGGGTTGATTTTGTTCCATTCCATTCCATTCCGTTCCATTCCATTCCATTCCACTCCTGTTGATTCCATTCCATTGCATTCAATTACACTCCATTTCATTCGATTCGGGTTGATTCCATTCCATTCCATTCCATGCCATTCCATTCCATCCGGGTTGATTCTATTCCATTTGATTCCATTCCATTCCATTGCCTGCCATGCCATTCAGTTGATTCCATTCCATTCCATTCCATTCCATTCCATTCCATTGCATTTCATTCCATTCCCTTCCGTTTGGGTTGATTCCATTCATTTCCAGTCCATTCCATTCCATTCACTTGGGTTGATTGCATTCCATTCCATTCCATTGCATTCCATTCCATTCCAATTGGGTTGATTCCATTACATTACATTCCATTGCATTCCATTCCATTCCATTCCGTTTGCGTTGATTCCATTGCATTCGGATTTATTCCACTCCATTCCACTACATTCCATTCCATTCCGTTCCATTCCATTCGCGCTGACTCCATTCCATTCCATTCCATTCCATTCCATTCCATTCCTTTCGGGTTTATTCCATTCAATTCCATTCCATTGTATTCCATTCCATTTGGGTTGATTCCATTCCATTCCATTCCCTTCCATTACATTCGTGTTGATTCCATTCCATTCCATTCCATTTGGGTTGATTCCATTCCACTCCATTCCCTTCCATTACATTCGTGTTGATTCCATTCCATTCCATTCCATTCCATTCCATTCCATTTGGGTCTCTTCCATTCCATTCCATTCCATTCCATTCCATTAGCGTTTATTCCATTCCATTCCATCCCATTCCATTCCATTCCATTCGGGTTGATTGCATTCCATTCCATTCCATTTCATTCCATTACGGTTGATTGCATTCCATTCCATTCCATTCCATTCCATTCCATTCCATTCCATTACATTCCATGCGGGTTGATTCCATTCCATTCCATTCCATTCGGGTTGATTCAATTCCTTTCCATTCCATTCCATTCCATTCCAATCTATTGCATTCGTGTTGATTCCGTTCCATTCCATTCCATTCCATTCCTTTCCATTCCATTCCATTCTATTCCATTCCATTCGGGTTGATTCCATTCCATTCCATTCCTTTCCATTCCATTCCATTCTGTTTGATTCCATTCCATTCCATTCCATTTCATTCCTTTCCATTTCGGTTGATTCCATTCCATTCCATTACATTCCATTCCGTTCCATTACATCACATTCGCGTTGATTTCTTTTCATTCCATTCCATTCCATTACTTTCCATTACATTCCATTCGTGTTCATTCCATTCCATTCCATTTCATTCCATCGCATTCCATTCCATTCGGGTTGATTCCATTCCATTCCATTCCATTCTGGTTGATTCCATTGCATTCCATTCCATTCCATTCCATTGCATTCCATTCCATTCCATTCGGGTTGATTCCATTCCATTTCATTCCATTCCATTCCATTCAGGTTTTTTCCATTCCATTCCATTCCATTTGATTCCATTCCATTCCATTCCACTTGGGATAATTCCATTAAATTACTTTCCATTCTATTCCATTCCTATCTATTCGGGTTGATTCCGTTCCATTCCGCCCCATTCCATTCCATTCCATTCCACTCCGGTTGATTCCATTCCATTGCATTCCATTACACTCCGTTTCATTCCATTCGTGTTGATTCCATTCCATTCCATTACATTACATTACATTCCTTTCCATTCATGTTGATTCCCTTCCATTCCATTCCATTCCTTTCCATTCGCCTAGATTTCAATCCATTCCATTCCATTCCATTCCATTCCATTACAGTCCATTCGCGTTGATTCCATTCCATTCCATTTCATTCCGTTGCATTCCATTCCATTCGGTTTATTTCCATTCCATTCCATTCAATTCTGGTTGATTCCAATCCATTCCATTCCATTCCATTGCATTCCTTTCCATTCCATTCGGGTTGATTCCATTCCATTCCATTCCATTCCATTCCATTCCTTTTGGGTTGATTCTATTCAATTCCATACCTTTGCATTCCATTCCATTCGTGTTAATTCCGTTCCATTCCATTCCACTCCATTCCATTCCATTCCATTCCATTCCTTTTGGGTTGATTCCATTCAATTCCATACCTTTGCATTCCATTCCATTCGTGTAAATTCCTTTCCATTCCATTCCATTCCCTTCCATTCCATTCGTGTTGATTCCATTCCATTCCATTGCATTCCATTCCATTTTGGTCGCTTCCATTCCATTCCATTCCATTCCGTTCCATTCCATTCCATTACTTTCCATTCGGGTTGATTGCTCTCCATTCCATTCCATTCAATTCCGTTCCATTGCTTTCCATTCGGGTTGATTCCAATCCATTCCATTCCATTCCATTCCATTCCATTCCATTCCATTCCATTCCATTCCATTCCATTCCATTCTGGTTGATTCCACTCCATTCCATTCCATTCCATTCGCGTTTATTCCATTCCATTCCATTGCATTCCATTCCATTCGCTTTGATTCCATCCCATTCCATTCCATTCCATTCCATTCCATTCCATTCCATCCCATTCCATTCCATTCCACTCGGTTTGATTCCATTCCTTTCCATTCAATTCCATTCGAATTCATTCCATTCCATTCCATTCGGGTTGATTGAATTCCATTCCATTCCATTCCATTCCATTCCATTCCGTTCCATTCGGGTTGATTCCAATCAATTCCATTCCATTCGGGTGTATTCCGTTTCATTCCATTCCATTCAAATCCATTCCGTTCCATTCCTTTCGATTTGATTCCATTCCATACCATACCATTCCATTCCATTCCATTCGGGTTGATTCCATTCCATTCAATTCCATTCCATTGCATTCCATTCCATTCCATTCCATTCCATTCTATTCCATTCAATTCCATTCCATTCAGGTCGATTCCAATCCATTCCATTCCATTCCATTCCATTCAGTACGGGTTGATTCCATTCCATTCCATTGCATTTCATTCCATTCCATTCCATTCCATTCTAGTTGATTTCATTCCATTTCATTCCATTCCATTCGGGTTGATTCCATTCCATTTCATTCCATTTCATTCCATTGCATTCCATTCCATTTGGGATGATTCCATTCTATTCCATTCCATTCCATTCCATTCCATACCATTCGAGTTGATTCCATTCCATTCCATTCCATTCCATTCCATTCGGGTTGATTCCATTCCATTCCATTCCATTCCGTTCCGTTCCATTCCATTCCATTCGCATTGATTCCAATCCATTCCATTCCATTCCTTTCCATTCGGTTTGATTCCATTCCATACCATGCCATTGCATGCCATTCCATTTGTGTTGATTCCATTCCATTCCATTCCATTCCATTCGGGTTGATTCCATTCCATTGCATTCCATTCCGTTCCATTCCATTACATTCCATTCAATTCCAATTGGTTTGATTCCATTCCATTCCATTCCACTCCATTGCATTCCAGTCCATTCCCTTCCGTTAGGGTTGATTACATTCCATTCCATTCCATTCCATTCCATTCCATTCCATTCCTTTCCATTCGTGTTGATTCCATTCCATTCCATTCCATTCCATTCCGTTCCATTCCATTCCATTACATTCGCGTTGATTTCATTCCATTCATTTCCATTCCATTCCATTCCGTTCGTGTGTATTCCATTCCATTCCATTCCATTCCACTTGTCTTAATTCCATTCCATTCCTTTCCATTCCATTCCATTCCTATCAATTCGGGTTGATTTTGTTCCATTCCATTCCATTCCGTTCCATTCCATTCCATTCCACTCCTGTTGATTCCATTCCATTGCATTCAATTACACTCCATTTCATTCGATTCGGGTTGATTCCATTCCATTCCATTCCATGCCATTCCATTCCATCCGGGTTGATTCTATTCCATTTGATTCCATTCCATTCCATTGCCTGCCATGCCATTCAGTTGATTCCATTCCATTCCATTCCATTCCATTCCATTCCATTCCATTCCATTGCATTTCATTCCATTCCCTTCCGTTTGGGTTGATTCCATTCATTTCCAGTCCATTCCATTCCATTCACTTGGGTTGATTGCATTCCATTCCATTCCATTGCATTCCATTCCATTCCAATTGGGTTGATTCCATTACATTACATTCCATTGCATTCCATTCCATTCCATTCCGTTTGCGTTGATTCCATTGCATTCGGATTTATTCCACTCCATTCCACTACATTCCATTCCATTCCGTTCCATTCCATTCGCGCTGACTCCATTCCATTCCATTCCATTCCATTCCATTCCTTTCGGGTTTATTCCATTCAATTCCATTCCATTGTATTCCATTCCATTTGGGTTGATTCCATTCCATTCCATTCCCTTCCATTACATTCGTGTTGATTCCATTCCATTCCATTCCATTTGGGTTGATTCCATTCCACTCCATTACCTTCCATTACATTCGTGTTGATTCCATTCCATTCCATTCCATTCCATTCCATTCCATTTGGGTCTCTTCCATTCCATTCCATTCCATTCCATTCCATTCCATTCCATTAGCGTTTATTCCATTCCATTCCATCCCATTCCATTCCATTCCATTCGGGTTGATTGCATTCCATTCCATTCCATTTCATTCCATTACGGTTGATTGCATTCCATTCCATTCCATTCCATTCCATTCCATTACATTCCATGCGGGTTGATTCCATTCCATTCCATTCCATTCGGGTTGATTCAATTCCTTTCCATTCCATTCCATTCCATTCCAATCTATTGCATTCGTGTTGATTCCGTTCCATTCCATTCCATTCCATTCCTTTACATTCCATTCCATTCTATTCCATTCCATTCGGGTTGATTCCATTCCATTCCATTCCTTTCCATTCCATTCCATTCGGTTGATTCCATTCCATTCCATTACATTCCATTCCGTTCCATTACATCACATTCGCGTTGATTTCTTTTCATTCCATTCCATTCCATTACTTTCCATTACATTCCATTCGTGTTCATTCCATTCCATTCCATTTCATTCCATCGCATTCCATTCCATTCGGGTTGATTCCATTCCATTCCATTCCATACTGGTTGATTCCATTGCATTCCATTCCATTCCATTCCATTGCATTCCATTCCATTCCATTCGGGTTGATTCCATTCCATTTCATTCCATTCCATTCCATTCCATTCCATTCAGGTTTTTTCCATTCCATTCCATTCCATTCCATTTCATTCCATTCCATTCCATTCCACTTGGGATTATTCCATTAAATTACTTTCCATTCTATTCCATTCCTATCTATTCGGGTTGATTCCGTTCCATTCCGCCCCATTCCATTCCATTCCATTCCACTCCGGTTGATTCCATTCCATTGCATTCCATTACACTCCGTTTCATTCCATTCGTGTTGATTCCATTCCATTCCATTACATTACATTACATTCCTTTCCATTCATGTTGATTCCCTTCCATTCCATTCCATTCCTTTCCATTCGCCTAGATTTCAATCCATTCCATTCCATTCCATTCCATTACAGTCCATTCGCGTTGATTCCATTCCATTCCATTTCATTCCGTTGCATTCCATTCCATTCGGTTTGATTCCATTCAATTCCATTCAATTCTGGTTGATTCCAATCCATTCCATTCCATTCCATTGCATTCCTTTCCATTCCATTCGGGTTGATTCCATTCCATTCCATTCCATTCCGTTCCATTCCATTCCATTAAATTCCATTCCTTTTGGGTTGATTCTATTCAATTCCATACCTTTGCATTCCATTCCATTCGTGTTAATTCCGTTCCATTCCATTCCACTCCATTCCATTCCATTCCATTCCATTCCATTCAGTACGGGTTGATTCCATTCCATTCCATTGCATTTCATTCCATTCCATTCCATTCCATTCTAATTGATTTCATTCCATTTCATTCCATTCCATTCGGGTTGATTCCATTCCATTTCATTCCATTTCATTCCATTGCATTCCATTCCATTTGGGATGATTCCATTCTATTCCATTCCATTCCATTCCATTCCATACCATTCGATTTGATTCCATTCCATTCCATTCCATTCCATTCCATTCGGGTTGATTCCATTCCATTCCATTCCATTCCGTTCCGTTCCATTCCATTCCATTCGCATTGATTCCAATCCATTCCATTCCATTCCTTTCCATTCGGTTTGATTCCATTCCATACCATGCCATTGCATGCCATTCCATTTGTGTTGATTCCATTCCATTCCATTCCATTCCATTCGGGTTGATTCCATTCCATTGCATTCCATTCCGTTCCATTCCATTACATTCCATTCAATTCCAATTGGTTTGATTCCATTCCATTCCATTCCACTCCATTGCATTCCAGTCCATTCCCTTCCGTTAGGGTTGATTCCATTCCATTCCATTCCATTCCATTCCTTTCCATTCGTGTTGATTCCATTCCATTCCATTCCATTCCATTCCGTTCCATTCCATTACATTACATTCGCATTGATTTCATTCCATTCATTTCCATTCCATTCCATTCCATTCGTGTTTATTCCATTCCATTCCATTCCATTCCACTTGTCTTAATTCCATTCCATTCCTTTCCATTCCATTCCATTCCTATCAATTCGGGTTGATTTTGTTCCATTCCATTCCATTCCGTTCCATTCCATTCCATTCCACTCCTGTTGATTCCATTCCATTGCATTCAATTACACTCCATTTCATTCGATTCGGGTTGATTCCATTCCATTCCATTCCATGCCATTCCATTCCATCCGGGTTGATTCTATTCCATTTGATTCCATTCCATTCCATTGCCTGCCATGCCATTCAGTTGATTCCATTCCATTCCATTCCATTCCATTCCATTCCATTCCATTGCATTTCATTCCATTCCCTTCCGTTTGGGTTGATTCCATTCATTTCCAGTCCATTCCATTCCATTCACTTGGGTTGATTGCATTCCATTCCATTCCATTGCATTCCATTCCATTCCAATTGGGTTGATTCCATTACATTCCATTCCATTGCATTCCATTCCATTCCATTCCGTTTGCGTTGATTCCATTGCATTCGGATTTATTCCACTCCATTCCACTACATTCCATTCCATTCCGTTCCATTCCATTCGCGCTGACTCCATTCCATTCCATTCCATTCCATTCCATTCCATTCCTTTCGGGTTTATTCCATTCAATTCCATTCCATTGTATTCCATTCCATTTGGGTTGATTCCATTCCATTCCATTCCCTTCCATTACATTCGTGTTGATTCCATTCCATTCCATTCCATTTGGGTTGATTCCATTCCACTCCATTCCCTTCCATTACATTCGTGTTGATTCCATTCCATTCCATTCCATTCCATTCCATTGCATTCCATTTGGGTCTCTTCCATTCCATTCCATTCCATTCCATTCCATTAGCGTTTATTCCATTCCATTCCATCCCATTCCATTCGGGTTGATTGCATTCCATTCCATTCCATTTCATTCCATTACGGTTGATTGCATTCCATTCCATTCCATTCCATTACATTACATTACATTACATTCCATGCGGGTTGATTCCATTCCATTCCATTCCATTCGGGTTGATTCAATTCCTTTCCATTCCATTCCATTCCATTCCAATCTATTGCATTCGTGTTGATTCTGTTCCATTCCATTCCATTCCATTCCTTTCCATTCCATTCCATTCTATTCCATTCCATTCGGGTTGATTCCATTCCATTCCATTCCTTTCCATTCCATTCCATTCTGTTTGATTCCATTCCATTCCATTCCATTTCATTCCTTTCCATTTCGGTTGATTCCATTCCATTCCATTACATTCCATTCCGTTCCATTACATCACATTCGCGTTGATTTCTTTTCATTCCATTCCATTCCATTACTTTCCATTACATTCCATTCGTGTTCATTCCATTCCATTCCATTTCATTCCATCGCATTCCATTCCATTCGGGTTGATTCCATTCCATTCCATTCCATTCTGGTTGATTCCATTGCATTCCATTCCATTCCATTCCATTGCATTCCATTCCATTCCATTCGGGTTGATTCCATTCCATTTCATTTCATTACATTCCATTCCATTCCATTCCATTCAGGTTTTTTCCATTCCATTCCATTCCATTTCATTCCATTCCATTCCATTCCACTTGGGATAATTCCATTAAATTACTTTCCATTCTATTCCATTCCTATCTATTCGGGTTGATTCCGTTCCATTCCGCCCCATTCCATTCCATTCCATTCCACTCCGGTTGATTCCATTCCATTGCATTCCATTACACTCCGTTTCATTCCATTCGTGTTGATTCCATTCCATTCCATTACATTACATTACATTCCTTTCCATTCATGTTGATTCCCTTCCATTCCATTCCATTCCTTTCCATTCGCCTAGATTTCAATCCATTCCATTCCATTCCATTCCATTCCATTCCATTACAGTCCATTCGCGTTGATTCCATTCCATTCCATTTCATTCCGTTGCATTCCATTCCATTCGGTTTGATTCCATTCCATTCCATTCAATTCTGGTTGATTCCAATCCATTCCATTCCATTCCATTGCATTCCTTTCCATTCCATTCGGGTTGATTCCATTCCATTCCATTCCATTCCGTTCCATTCCATTCCATTCCATTCCATTCCTTTTGGGTTGATTCTATTCAATTCCATACCTTTGCATTCCATTCCATTCGTGTTAATTCCGTTCCATTCCATTCCACTCCATTCCATTCCATTCCATTCCATTCCTTTTGGGTTGATTCCATTCAATTCCATACCTTTGCATTCCATTCCATTCGTGTAAATTCCTTTCCATTCCATTCCATTCCCTTCCATTCCATTCGTGTTGATTCCATTCCATTCCATTGCATTCCATTCCATTTTGGTCGCTTCCATTCCATTCCATTCCATTCCGTTCCATTCCATTCCATTACTTTCCATTCGGGTTGATTGCTCTCCATTCCATTCCATTCAATTCCGTTCCATTGCTTTCCTTTCGGGTTGATTCCAATCCATTCCATTCCATTCCATTCCATTCCATTCCATTACATTCTGGTTGATTCCACTCCATTCCATTCCATTCCATTCGCGTTTATTCCATTCCATTCCATTGCATTCCATTCCATTCGCTTTGATTCCATCCCATTCCATTCCATTCCATTCCATTCCATTCCATCCCATTCCATTCCATTCCACTCGGTTTGATTCCATTCCTTTCCATTCAATTCCATTCGAATCCATTCCATTCCATTCCATTCGGGTTGATTGAATTCCATTCCATTCCATTCCATTCCATTCCATTCCGTTCCATTCGGGTTGATTCCAATCAATTCCATTCCATTCGGGTGTATTCCGTTTCATTCCATTCCATTCAAATCCATTCCGTTCCATTCCTTTCGATTTGATTCCATTCCATACCATACCATTCCATTCCATTCCATTCGGGTTGATTCCATTCCATTCAATTCCATTCCATTGCATTCCATTCCATTCCATTCCATTCCATTCTATTCCATTCAATTCCATTCCATTCAGGTCGATTCCAATCCATTCCATTCCATTCCATTCCATTCAGTACGGGTTGATTCCATTCCATTCCATTGCATTTCATTCCATTCCATTCCATTCCATTCTAGTTGATTTCATTCCATTTCATTCCATTCCATTCGGGTTGATTCCATTCCATTTCATTCCATTTCATTCCATTGCATTCCATTCCATTTGGGATGATTCCATTCTATTCCATTCCATTCCATTCCATTCCATACCATTCGAGTTGATTCCATTCCATTCCATTCCATTCCATTCCATTCGGGTTGATTCCATTCCATTCCATTCCATTCCGTTCCGTTCCATTCCATTCCATTCGCATTGATTCCAATCCATTCCATTCCATTCCTTTCCATTCGGTTTGATTCCATTCCATACCATGCCATTGCATGCCATTCCATTTGTGTTGATTCCATTCCATTCCATTCCATTCCATTCGGGTTGATTCCATTCCATTGCATTCCATTCCGTTCCATTCCATTACATTCCATTCAATTCCAATTGGTTTGATTCCATTCCATTCCATTCCACTCCATTGCATTCCAGTCCATTCCCTTCCGTTAGGGTTGATTACATTCCATTCCATTCCATTCCATTCCATTCCATTCCTTTCCATTCGTGTTGATTCCATTCCATTCCATTCCATTCCATTCCGTTCCATTCCATTCCATTACATTCGCGTTGATTTCATTCCATTCATTTCCATTCCATTCCATTCCATTCGTGTGTATTCCATTCCATTCCATTCCATTCCACTTGTCTTAATTCCATTCCATTCCTTTCCATTCCATTCCATTCCTATCAATTCGGGTTGATTTTGTTCCATTCCATTCCATTCCGTTCCATTCCATTCCATTCCACTCCTGTTGATTCCATTCCATTGCATTCAATTACACTCCATTTCATTCGATTCGGGTTGATTCCATTCCATTCCATTCCATGCCATTCCATTCCATCCGGGTTGATTCTATTCCATTTGATTCCATTCCATTCCATTGCCTGCCATGCCATTCAGTTGATTCCATTCCATTCCATTCCATTCCATTCCATTCCATTCCATTGCATTTCATTCCATTCCCTTCCGTTTGGGTTGATTCCATTCATTTCCAGTCCATTCCATTCCATTCACTTGGGTTGATTGCATTCCATTCCATTCCATTGCATTCCATTCCATTCCAATTGGGTTGATTCCATTACATTACATTCCATTGCATTCCATTCCATTCCATTCCGTTTGCGTTGATTCCATTGCATTCGGATTTATTCCACTCCATTCCACTACATTCAATTCCATTCCGTTCCATTCCATTCGCGCTGACTCCATTCCATTCCATTCCATTCCATTCCTTTCGGGTTTATTCCATTCAATTCCATTCCATTGTATTCCATTCCATTTGGGTTGATTCCATTCCATTCCATTACCTTCCATTACATTCGTGTTGATTCCATTCCATTCCATTCCATTTGGGTTGATTCCATTCCACTCCATTCCCTTCCATTACATTCGTGTTGATTCCATTCCATTCCATTCCATTCCATTTGGGTCTCTTCCATTCCATTCCATTCCATTCCATTCCATTAGCGTTTATTCCATTCCATTCCATCCCATTCCATTCCATTCCATTCGGGTTGATTGCATTCCATTCCATTCCATTTCATTCCATTACGGTTGATTGCATTCCATTCCATTCCATTCCATTACATTCCATTACATTCCATGCGGGTTGATTCCATTCCATTCCATTCCATTCGGGTTGATTCAATTCCTTTCCATTCCATTCCATTCCATTCCAATCTATTGCATTCTTGTTGATTCCGTTCCATTCCATTCCATTCCATTCCTTTACATTCCATTCCATTCTATTCCATTCCATTCGGGTTGATTCCATTCCATTCCATTCCTTTCCATTCCATTCCATTCTGTTTGATTCCATTCCATTCCATTCCATTTCATTCCTTTCCATTTCGGTTGATTCCATTCCATTCCATTACATTCCATTCCGTTCCATTACATCACATTCGCGTTGATTTCTTTTCATTCCATTCCATTCCATTACTTTCCATTACATTCCATTCGTGTTCATTCCATTCCATTCCATTTCATTCCATCGCATTCCATTCCATTCGGGTTGATTCCATTCCATTCCATTCCATTCTGGTTGATTCCATTGCATTCCATTCCATTCCATTCCATTGCATTCCATTCCATTCCATTCGGGTTGATTCCATTCCATTTCATTCCATTCCATTCCATTCCATTCCATTCAGGTTTTTTCCATTCCATTCCATTCCATTTCATTCCATTCCATTCCATTCCACTTGGGATTATTCCATTAAATTACTTTCCATTCTATTCCATTCCTATCTATTCGGGTTGATTCCGTTCCATTCCGCCCCATTCCATTCCATTCCATTCCACTCCGGTTGATTCCATTCCATTGCATTCCATTACACTCCGTTTCATTCCATTCGTGTTGATTCCATTCCATTCCATTACATTACATTACATTCCTTTCCATTCATGTTGATTCCCTTCCATTCCATTCCATTCCTTTCCATTCGCCTAGATTTCAATCCATTCCATTCCATTCCATTCCATTCCATTACAGTCCATTCGCGTTGATTCCATTCCATTCCATTTCATTCCGTTGCATTCCATTCCATTCGGTTTGATTCCATTCAATTCCATTCAATTCTGGTTGATTCCAATCCATTCCATTCCATTCCATTCCATTCCGTTCCATTCCATTCCATTCCATTCCATTCCTTTTGGGTTCATTCTATTCAATTCCATACCTTTGCATTCCATTCCATTCGTGTTAATTCCGTTCCATTCCATTCCACTCCATTCCATTCCATTCCATTCCATTCCATTCAGTACGGGTTGATTCCATTCCATTCCATTGCATTTCATTCCATTCCATTCCATTCCATTCTAATTGATTTCATTCCATTTCATTCCATTCCATTCGGGTTGATTCCATTCCATTTCATTCCATTTCATTCCATTGCATTCCATTCCATTTGGGATGATTCCATTCTATTCCATTCCATTCCATTCCATTCCATACCATTCGATTTGATTCCATTCCATTCCATTCCATTCCATTCCATTCGGGTTGATTCCATTCCATTCCATTCCATTCCGTTCCGTTCCATTCCATTCCATTCGCATTGATTCCAATCCATTCCATTCCATTCCTTTCCATTCGGTTTGATTCCATTCCATACCATGCCATTGCATGCCATTCCATTTGTGTTGATTCCATTCCATTCCATTCCATTCCATTCGGGTTGATTCCATTCCATTGCATTCCATTCCGTTCCATTCCATTACATTCCATTCAATTCCAATTGGTTTGATTCCATTCCATTCCATTCCACTCCATTGCATTCCAGTCCATTCCCTTCCGTTAGGGTTGATTCCATTCCATTCCATTCCATTCCATTCCATTCCTTTCCATTCGTGTTGATTCCATTCCATTCCATTCCATTCCATTCCGTTCCATTCCATTACATTACATTCGCATTGATTTCATTCCATTCATTTCCATTCCATTCCATTCCATTCGTGTTTATTCCATTCCATTCCATTCCATTCCACTTGTCTTAATTCCATTCCATTCCTTTCCATTCCATTCCATTCATATCAATTCGGGTTGATTTTGTTCCATTCCATTCCATTCCGTTCCATTCCATTCCATTCCACTCCTGTTGATTCCATTCCATTGCATTCAATTACACTCCATTTCATTCGATTCGGGTTGATTCCATTCCATTCCATTCCATGCCATTCCATTCCATCCGGGTTGATTCTATTCCATTTGATTCCATTCCATTCCATTGCCTGCCATGCCATTCAGTTGATTCCATTCCATTCCATTCCATTCCATTCCATTCCATTCCATTGCATTTCATTCCATTCCCTTCCGTTTGGGTTGATTCCATTCATTTCCAGTCCATTCCATTCCATTCACTTGGGTTGATTGCATTCCATTCCATTCCATTGCATTCCATTCCATTCCAATTGGGTTGATTCCATTACATTCCATTCCATTGCATTCCATTCCATTCCATTCCGTTTGCGTTGATTCCATTGCATTCGGATTTATTCCACTCCATTCCACTACATTCCATTCCATTCCGTTCCATTCCATTCGGGCTGACTCCATTCCATTCCATTCCATTCCATTCCATTCCATTCCATTCCTTTCGGGTTTATTCCATTCAATTCCATTCCATTGTATTCCATTCCATTTGGGTTGATTCCATTCCATTCCATTCCCTTCCATTACATTCGTGTTGATTCCATTCCATTCCATTCCATTTGGGTTGATTCCATTCCACTCCATTCCCTTCCATTACATTCGTGTTGATTCCATTCCATTCCATTCCATTCCATTCCATTCCATTTGGGTCTCTTCCATTCCATTCCATTCCATTCCATTCCATTAGCGTTTATTCCATTCCATTCCATCCCATTCCATTCCATTCCATTCGGGTTGATTGCATTCCATTCCATTCCATTTCATTCCATTACGGTTGATTGCATTCCATTCCATTCCATTCCATTCCATTCCATTCCATTACATTACATTCCATGCGGGTTGATTCCATTCCATTCCATTCCATTCGGGTTGATTCAATTCCTTTCCATTCCATTCCATTCCATTCCAATCTATTGCATTCGTGTGGATTCCGTTCCATTCCATTCCATTCCATTCCTTTCCATTCCATTCCATTCTATTCCATTCCATTCGGGTTGATTCCATTCCATTCCATTCCTTTCCATTCCATTCCATTCTGTTTGATTCCATTCCATTCCATTCCATTTCATTCCTTTCCATTTCGGTTGATTCCATTCCATTCCATTACATTCCATTCCGTTCCATTACATCACATTCGCGTTGATTTCTTTTCATTCCATTCCATTCCATTACTTTCCATTACATTCCATTCGTGTTCATTCCATTCCATTCCATTTCATTCCATCGCATTCCATTCCATTTGGGTTGATTCCATTCCATTCCATTCCATTCTGGTTGATTCCATTGCATTCCATTCCATTCCATTCCATTGCATTCCATTCCATTCCATTCGGGTTGATTCCATTCCATTTCATTTCATTCCATTCCATTCCATTCCATTCCATTCAGGTTTTTTCCATTCCATTCCATTCCATTTCATTCCATTCCATTCCATTCCACTTGGGATAATTCCATTAAATTACTTTCCATTCTATTCCATTCCTATCTATTCGGGTTGATTCCGTTCCATTCCGCCCCATTCCATTCCATTCCATTCCACTCCGGTTGATTCCATTCCATTGCATTCCATTACACTCCGTTTCATTCCATTCGTGTTGATTCCATTCCATTCCATTACATTACATTACATTCCTTTCCATTCATGTTGATTCCCTTCCATTCCATTCCATTCCTTTCCATTCGCCTAGATTTCAATCCATTCCATTCCATTCCATTCCATTACAGTCCATTCGCGTTGATTCCATTCCATTCCATTTCATTCCGTTGCATTCTATTCCATTCGGTTTGATTCCATTCCATTCCATTCAATTCTGGTTGATTCCAATCCATTCCATTCCATTCCATTGCATTCCTTTCCATTCCATTCGGGTTGATTCCATTCCATTCCGTTCCATTCCATTCCATTCCATTCCATTCCTTTTGGGTTGATTCTATTCAATTCCATACCTTTGCATTCCATTCCATTCGTGTTAATTCCGTTCCATTCCATTCCACTCCATTCCATTCCATTCCATTCCATTCCTTTTGGGTTGATTCCATTCAATTCCATACCTTTGCATTCCATTCCATTCGTGTAACTTCCTTTCCATTCCATTCCATTCCCTTCCATTCCATTCGTGTTGATTCCATTCCATTCCATTGCATTCCATTCCATTTTGGTCGCTTCCATTCCATTCCATTCCATTCCGTTCCATTCCATTCCATTACTTTCCATTCGGGTTGATTGCTCTCCATTCCATTCCATTCAATTCCGTTCCATTGCTTTCCATTCGGGTTGATTCCAATCCATTCCATTCCATTCCATTCCATTCCATTCCATTCCATTCCATTCTGGTTGATTCCACTCCATTCCATTCCATTCCATTCGCGTTTATTCCATTCCATTCCATTGCATTCCATTCCATTCGCTTTGATTCCATCCCATTCCATTCCATTCCATTCCATTCCATTCCATTCCATCCCATTCCATTCCATTCCACTCGGTTTGATTCCATTCCTTTCCATTCAATTCCATTCGAATCCATTCCATTCCATTCCTTTCGGGTTGATTGAATTCCATTCCATTCCATTCCATTCCATTCCATTCCGTTCCATTCGGGTTGATTCCAATCAATTCCATTCCATTCGGGTGTATTCCGTTTCATTCCATTCCATTCAAATCCATTCCGTTCCATTCCTTTCGATTTGATTCCATTCCATACCATACCATTCCATTCCATTCCATTCGGGTTGATTCCATTCCATTCAATTCCATTCCATTGCATTCCATTCCATTCCATTCCATTCCATTCTGTTCCATTCAATTCCATTCCATTCAGGTCGATTCCAATCCATTCCATTCCATTCCATTCCATTCAGTACGGGTTGATTCCATTCCATTCCATTGCATTTCATTCCATTCCATTCCATTCCATTCTAGTTGATTTCATTCCATTTCATTCCATTCCATTCGGGTTGATTCCATTCCATTTCATTCCATTTCATTCCATTGCATTCCATTCCATTTGGGATGATTCCATTCTATTCCATTCCATTCCATTCCATTCCATACCATTCGAGTTGATTCCATTCCATTCCATTCCATTCCATTCCATTCCGTTCCGTTCCATTCCATTCCATTCGCATTGATTCCAATCCATTCCATTCCATTCCTTTCCATTCGGTTTGATTCCATTCCATACCATGCCATTGCATGCCATTCCATTTGTGTTGATTCCATTCCATTCCATTCCATTCCATTCGGGTTGATTCCATTCCATTGCATTCCATTCCGTTCCATTCCATTACATTCCATTCAATTCCAATTGGTTTGATTCCATTCCATTCCATTCCACTCCATTGCATTCCAGTCCATTCCCTTCCGTTAGGGTTGATTCCATTCCATTCCATTCCATTCCATTCCATTCCTTTCCATTCGTGTTGATTCCATTCCATTCCATTCCATTCCATTCCGTTCCATTCCATTACATTACATTCGCATTGATTTCATTCCATTCATTTCCATTCCATTCCATTCCATTCGTGTTTATTCCATTCCATTCCATTCCATTCCATTCCACTTGTCTTAATTCCATTCCATTCCTTTCCATTCCATTCCATTCCTATCAATTCGGGTTGATTTTGTTCCATTCCATTCCATTCCGTTCCATTCCATTCCATTCCACTCCTGTTGATTCCATTCCATTGCATTCAATTACACTCCATTTCATTCGATTCGGGTTGATTCCATTCCATTCCATTCCATGCCATTCCTTTCCATCCGGGTTGATTCTATACCATTTGATTCCATTCCATTCCATTGCCTGCCATGCCATTCAGTTGATTCCATTCCATTCCATTCCATTCCATTCCATTCCATTCCATTGCATTTCATTCCATTCCCTTCCGTTTGGGTTGATTCCATTCATTTCCAGTCCATTCCATTCCATTCACTTGGGTTGATTGCATTCCATTCCATTCCATTGCATTCCATTCCATTCCAATTGGGTTGATTCCATTACATTCCATTCCATTGCATTCCATTCCATTCCATTCCGTTTGCGTTGATTCCATTGCATTCGGATATATTCCACTCCATTCCACTACATTCCATTCCATTCCGTTCCATTCCATTCGCGCTGACTCCATTCCATTCCATTCCATTCCATTCCATTCCATTCCTTTCGGGTTTATTCCATTCAATTCCATTCCATTGTATTCCATTCCATTTGGGTTGATTCCATTCCATTCCATTCCCTTCCATTACATTCGTGTTGATTCCATTCCATTCCATTCCATTTGGGTTGATTCCATTCCACTCCATTCCCTTCCATTACATTCGTGTTGATTCCATTCCATTCCATTCCATTCCATTTGGGTCTCTTCCATTCCATTCCATTCCATTCCATTCCATTAGCGTTTATTCCATTCCATTCCATCCCATTCCATTCCATTCCATTCGGGTTGATTGCATTCCATTCCATCCCATTTCATTCCATTACGGTTGATTGCATTCCATTCCATTCCATTCCATTCCATTCCATTCCATTCCATTCCATTCCATTACATTCCATGCGGGTTGATTCCATTCCATTCCATTCCATTCGGGTTGATTCAATTCCTTTCCATTCCATTCCATTCCATTCCAATCTATTGCATTCGTGTTGATTCCGTTCCATTCCATTCCATTCCATTCCTTTCCATTCCATTCCATTCTATTCCATTCCATTCGGGTTGATTCCATTCCATTCCATTCCTTTCCATTCCATTCCATTCTGTTTGATTCCATTCCATTCCATTCCATTTCATTCCTTTCCATTTCGGTTGATTCCATTCCATTCCATTACATTCCATTCCGTTCCATTACATCACATTCGCGTTGATTTCTTTTCATTCCATTCCATTCCATTACTTTCCATTACATTCCATTCGTGTTCATTCCATTCCATTCCATTTCATTCCATTGCATTCCATTCCATTCGGGTTGATTCCATTCCATTCCATTCCATTCTGGTTGATTCCATTCCATTCCATTCCATTCCATTCCATTGCATTCCATTCCATTCCATTCGGGTTGATTCCATTCCATTTCATTCCATTCCATTCCATTCCATTCCATTCAGGTTTTTTCCATTCCATTCCATTCCATTTCATTCCATTCCATTCCATTCCACTTGGGATAATTCCATTAAATTACTTTCCATTCTATTCCATTCCTATCTATTCGGGTTGATTCCGTTCCATTCCGTCCCATTCCATTCCATTCCATTCCACTCCGGTTGATTCCATTCCATTGCATTCCATTACACTCCGTTTCATTCCATTCGTGTTGATTCCATTCCATTCCATTCCATTACATTACATTCCTTTCCATTCAGGTTGATTCCCTTCCATTCCATTCCATTCCTTTCCATTCGCCTAGATTTCAATCCATTCCATTCCATTCCATTCCATTCCATTACAGTCCATTCGCGTTGATTCCATTCCATTCCATTTCATTCCGTTGCATTCCATTCCATTCGGTTTGATTCCATTCCATTCCATTCAATTCTGGTTGATTCCAATCCATTCCATTCCATTCCATTGCATTCCTTTCCATTCCATTCGGGTTGATTCCATTCCATTCCATTCCATTCCGTTCCATTCCATTCCATTCCATTCCATTCCTTTTGGGTTGATTCTATTCAATTCCATACCTTTGCATTCCATTCCATTCGTGTTAATTCCGTTCCATTCCATTCCACTCCATTCCATTCCATTCCATTCCATTCCTTTTGGGTTGATTCCATTCAATTCCATACCTTTGCATTCCATTCCATTCGTGTAAATTCCTTTCCATTCCATTCCATTCCCTTCCATTCCATTCGTGTTGATTCCATTCCATTCCATTGCATTCCATTCCATTTTGGTCGCTTCCATTCCATTCCATTCCATTCCGTTCCATTCCATTCCATTACTTTCCATTCGGGTTGATTGCTCTCCATTCCATTCCATTCAATTCCGTTCCATTGCTTTCCATTCGGGTTGATTCCAATCCATTCCATTCCATTCCATTCCATTCCATTCCATTACATTACATTCTGGTTGATTCCACTCCATTCCATTCCATTCCATTCGCGTTTATTCCATTCCATTCCATTGCATTCCATTCCGTTCGCTTTGATTCCATCCCATTCCATTCCATTCCATTCCATTCCATCCCATTCCATTGCATTCCACTCGGTTTGATTCCATTCCTTTCCATTCAATTCCATTCGAATCCATTCCATTCCATTCCATTCGGGTTGATTGAATTCCATTCCATTCCATTCCATTCCATTCCATTCCGTTCCATTCGGGTTGATTCCAATCAATTCCATTCCATTCGGGTGTATTCCGTTTCATTCCATTCCATTCAAATCCATTCCGTTCCATTCCTTTCGATTTGATTCCATTCCATACCATACCATTCCATTCCATTCCATTCGGGTTGATTCCATTCCATTCAATTCCATTCCATTGCATTCCATTCCATTCCATTCCATTCCATTCTATTCCATTCAATTCCATTCCATTCAGGTCGATTCCAATCCATTCCATTCCATTCCATTCCATTCAGTACGGGTTGATTCCATTCCATTCCATTGCATTTCATTCCATTCCATTCCATTCCATTCTAGTTGATTTCATTCCATTTCATTCCATTCCATTCGGGTTGATTCCATTCCATTTCATTCCATTTCATTCCATTGCATTCCATTCCATTTGGGATGATTCCATTGTATTCCATTCCATTCCATTCCATTCCATACCATTCGAGTTGATTCCATTCCATTCCATTCCATTCCATTCCATTCCATTCGGGTTGATTCCATTCCATTCCATTCCATTCCGTTCCGTTCCATTCCATTCCATTCGCATTGATTCCAATCCATTCCATTCCATTCCTTTCCATTCGGTTTGATTCCATTCCATACCATGCCATTGCATGCCATTCCATTTGTGTTGATTCCATTCCATTCCATTCCATTCCATTCGGGTTGATTCCATTCCATTGCATTCCATTCCGTTCCATTCCATTACATTCCATTCAATTCCAATTGGTTTGATTCCATTCCATTCCATTCCACTCCATTGCATTCCAGTCCATTCCCTTCCGTTAGGGTTGATTACATTCCATTCCATTCCATTCCATTCCATTCCATTCCATTCCATTCCTTTCCATTCGTGTTGATTCCATTCCATTCCATTCCATTCCATTCCGTTCCATTCCATTCCATTACATTCGCGTTGATTTCATTCCATTCATTTCCATTCCATTCCATTCCATTCGTGTGTATTCCATTCCATTCCATTCCATTCCACTTGTCTTAATTCCATTCCATTCCTTTCCATTCCATTCCATTCCTATCAATTCGGGTTGACTTTGTTCCATTCCATTCCATTCCGTTCCATTCCATTCCATTCCACTCCTGTTGATTCCATTCCATTGCATTCAATTACACTCCATTTCATTCGATTCGGGTTGATTCCATTCCATTCCATTCCATGCCATTCCATTCCATCCGGGTTGATTCTATTCCATTTGATTCCATTCCATTCCATTGCCTGCCATGCCATTCAGTTGATTCCATTCCATTCCATTCCATTCCATTCCATTCCATTCCATTCCATTCCATTGCATTTCATTCCATTCCCTTCCGTTTGGGTTGATTCCATTCATTTCCAGTCCATTCCATTCCATTCACTTGGGTTGATTGCATTCCATTCCATTCCATTGCATTCCATTCCATTCCAATTGGGTTGATTCCATTACATTCCATTCCATTGCATTCCATTCCATTCCATTCCGTTTGCGTTGATTCCATTGCATTCGGATTTATTCCACTCCATTCCACTACATTCCATTCCATTCCGTTCCATTCCATTCGCGCTGACTCCATTCCATTCCATTCCATTCCATTCCATTCCATTCCATTCCTTTCGGGTTTATTCCATTCAATTCCATTCCATTGTATTCCATTCCATTTGGGTTGATTCCATTCCATTCCATTCCCTTCCATTACATTCGTGTTGATTCCATTCCATTCCATTCCATTTGGGTTGATTCCATTCCACTCCATTCCCTTCCATTACATTCGTGTTGATTCCATTCCATTCCATTCCATTCCATTCCATTCCATTCCATTCCATTTGGGTCTCTTCCATTCCATTCCATTCCATTCCATTCCATTCCATTAGCGTTTATTCCATTCCATTCCATCCCATTCCATTCCATTCCATTCGGGTTGATTGCATTCCATTCCATTCCATTTCATTCCATTACGGTTGATTGCATTCCATTCCATTCCATTCCATTCCATTCCATTCCATTCCATTCCTTTCCATTTGGGTTGATTCCATTCCATTCCATTCCATTCCATTCGGGTTGATTGCATTCCATTCCATTCAATTCAATTCCATTCCATTCCATTGCATTCGATTTGATTCCATTCCCTTCCATTCCATTCAATTCCATTCAATTCCATTGCATTCGATTTGATTCCATTCCCTTCCATTCCATTCCATTCCATTCCATTCCATTCGCGTTGATTCAATTCCATTCCATTCCATTCCATTCCATTCCACTGCATTCCATTCCATTCCATTCCATTCCATTCCATTCGGATTAATTCCATTCCATTCCATTCCATTGCATTCCATTCCATTGCATTTCATTCCATTCCGGTTGATTCCATTCCATTCCATTCCATTCCATTCGAGTTGATTTCATTACATTTCATTCCATTGCATTCCATTCCATTGCATTTCAGTCCATTCCGGTTGATTCCATTCCATTCCATTCCATTCCATTCCATTCGAGTTGATTTCATTACATTTCATTCCATTCCATTCGGGTTGATTCCGTTCCCTTTCATTCCATTCTATTCCATTCCGTTTCGGTTGAATCCTTTCCATTCCATTCCGTTTCGATTGACTCCATTCCATTCCATTCTATTCCATTCCATTCCATTACATTCCATTCGGGTTGATTCCATTCCATTCCATTCCAATCTATTCCTTTCCATTCCATTCCATTTCATTCTATTCCATTCCATTCCAATCCATTCCATTCCATTCCATTCCATTCCTTTTGGGTTCATTCCATTCCATTCCATACCATTCCATGGCATTCCATTCCATTCCATTCCATTTCTGTTGATTCCATTCCATTCCATTCCATTCCATTCCATTCCATTCCATTCGGGTTGATTCTATTCCGTTCCATTCCATTGTATTCCATTCCATTCCACTCCAGTTGATTCCATTCCATTCCATTCGATTACACTCCCTTTCATTCCATTAGGATTGATTCCATTCCATTCCTTTCCATTCGGGTTGATTTCATTCCATTCCATTCCATTCCATGTCATTCCGTTCCATTCCATTACAGTCCATTTGGGTTGGTTCCATTCCATTACATTCCATTCCATGTCATTCCGTTCCATTCCATTACAGTCCATTCGGGTTGGTTCCATTCCATTCCATTTCATTTCATTGCATTCCATTCCATTCGGGTTGATTCCTTTCGATTCCATTCCATTCTGGTTGATTCCATTTCATTCCACTCCGTTGCATTCCATTCCATTCCATTTGGTTGATTCCATTCCATTCCATTCCATTCCATTCCATTCGGGTTTATTCCATTCCATTCCATTCCATTCCATTCCATTCCATTCCATTCCACTTGGCTTAATTCCATTCCATTCCTTTCCATTCCATTCCATTCCTATCAATTCGGGTTGATTCCGTTCCATTCCATTCCATTCCTTTCCATTCCATTCCATTTCCCTCCGGTTGATTCCATTCCACTGCATTCCATTACACTCCGTTTCATTCCATTCGTCTTGATTCCATTCCATTCCATCCCATTCCATTCGGGGTGATTCCATTCCATTGAACTCCATTGCATTCCATTCCATTTTAATTCATTCCATTCTTGTTGACTCCATTCCATTCCATTCCATTCCATGCCATCCGAGTTGATTCTATTCCATTTGATTGCATTCCATTCCATTGCATTCCATGCCATTCAGGTTGATTCCATTCCATTCCATTCCATTCCTTTCCATTCCATTGCATTCCATTCCATTCCCTTCCGTTTGGGTTGATTCCATTCCATTCCAGTCCATTCCATTCCATTCCACTTGGGTTGATTGCATTCCATTCAATTCCATTCCATTCCATTCCATTCCAATTGGGTTGATTCCATTCCATTCCATTCCATTCCATTCCGTTGCATTCCATTCCATTCCATTCTGTTTGCGTTGATTCCATTGCATTCGGATTGATTCCACTCCATTCCACTACATTCTGTTCCATTCCATTCCATTCCATTCGCGTTGATTCCATCCATTCCATTCCATTCCATTCCATTCCATTCCATTCCTTTCGGGTTGATTCCATTCCATTCCATTCCCTTCCATTCCATTCGTGTTGATTCCATTCCATTCCATTCCATTCCATTTGAGTCGCTTCCATTCCATTCCATTCCATTCCGTTCCATTCCATTCCATTACTTTCCATTCGGGTTAATTGCTTTCCATTCGATTCCATTCAATTCCATACTATTCCATTCCATTCGGATTGATTCCATTCCATTCCATTAAATTGCATTCCATTCCATTCCATTCGGGTTGATTCCACTCCATTCCATTCCATTCCATTCCATTCCATTCTATTCCATTCCATTCCATTCCATTCAGGTCGATTCCATTCCATTCCATTCTGTTCCATTCGGGTTGATTCCATTCCATTCCATTCCATTCCATTCCATTCCATTCGTGTTAAAATCATTCCATTTCATTGCATTACCTTCGGGTTGATTACGTTCCATTTCATTCCATTGCATTCCATTCCACTAGCGTTGATTGCATTCCATTCCATTCCACTCAATTCCAATCCATTCCATTCCACTCCATTCCATTGCATTCC
Source organism: Pan troglodytes (assembly GCF_028858775.2). NCBI lineage: Eukaryota > Metazoa > Chordata > Mammalia > Primates > Hominidae > Pan > Pan troglodytes. The sequence continues at coordinate 37,784,245 of NC_072416.2, read as the reverse complement.
ATTCGGGTTAGTTCCATTCCATTCCATTCCATTACAGTCCATTCGCGTTGATTCCATTCCATTCCATTTCATTCCGTTGCATTCCATTCCATTCGGTTTGATTCCATTCCATTCCATTCAATTCTGGTTGATTCCAATCCATTCCATTCCATTCCATTGCATTCCTTTCCATTCCATTCGGGTTGATTCCATTCCATTCCATTCCATTCCGTTCCATTCCATTCCATTCCATTCCATTCCATTCCTTTTGGGTTGATTCTATTCAATTCCATACCTTTGCATTCCATTCCATTCGTGTTAATTCCGTTCCATTCCATTCCACTCCATTCCATTCCATTCCATTCCATTCCATTCCATCCCATTCCATTCCATTCCACTCGGTTTGATTCCATTCCTTTCCATTCAATTCCATTCGAATCCATTCCATTCCATTCCATTCGGGTTGATTGAATTCCATTCCATTCCATTCCATTCCATTCCATTCCGTTCCATTCGGGTTGATTCCAATCAATTCCATTCCATTCGGGTGTATTCCGTTTCATTCCATTCCATTCAAATCCATTCCGTTCCATTCCTTTCGATTTGATTCCATTCCATACCATACCATTCCATTCCATTCCATTCGGGTTGATTCCATTCCATTCAATTCCATTCCATTGCATTCCATTCCATTCCATTCCATTCCATTCTATTCCATTCAATTCCATTCCATTCAGGTCGATTCCAATCCATTCCATTCCATTCCATTCCATTCAGTACGGGTTGATTCCATTCCATTCCATTGCATTTCATTCCATTCCATTCCATTCCATTCTAGTTGATTTCATTCCATTTCATTCCATTCCATTCGGGTTGATTCCATTCCATTTCATTCCATTTCATTCCATTGCATTCCATTCCATTTGGGATGATTCCATTGTATTCCATTCCATTCCATTCCATTCCATACCATTCGAGTTGATTCCATTCCATTCCATTCCATTCCATTCCATTCCATTCGGGTTGATTCCATTCCATTCCATTCCATTCCGTTCCGTTCCATTCCATTCCATTCGCATTGATTCCAATCCATTCCATTCCATTCCTTTCCATTCGGTTTGATTCCATTCCATACCATGCCATTGCATGCCATTCCATTTGTGTTGATTCCATTCCATTACATTCCATTCCATTCCATTCTATTCCATTCCATTCCATTCCATTCAAGTCGATTCCATTCCATTCCATTCTGTTCCATTCGGGTTGATTCCATTCCATTCCATTCCATTCCATTCCATTCCATTCGTGTTAAAATCATTCCATTTCATTGCATTACCTTCGGGTTGATTACGTTCCATTTCATTCCATTGCATTCCATTCCACTAGCGTTGATTGCATTCCATTCCATTCCACTCAATTCCAATCCATTCCATTCCACTCCATTCCATTGCATTCCATTCGGGTTAGTTCCATTCCATTCCATTCCATTCCATTCCATTACAGTCCATTCGCGTTGATTCCATTCCATTCCATTTCATTCCGTTGCATTCCATTCCATTCGGTTTGATTCCATTCCATTCCATTCAATTCTGGTTGATTCCAATCCATTCCATTCCATTCCATTGCATTCCTTTCCATTCCATTCGGGTTGATTCCATTCCATTCCATTCCATTCCGTTCCATTCCATTCCATTCCATTCCTTTTGGGTTGATTCTATTCAATTCCATACCTTTGCATTCCATTCCATTTGTGTTAATTCCGTTCCATTCCATTCCACTCCATTCCATTCCATTCCATTCCATTCCTTTTGGGTTGATTCCATTCAATTCCATACCTTTGCATTCCATTCCATTCGTGTAAATTCCTTTCCATTCCATTCCATTCCCTTCCATTCCATTCGTGTTGATTCCATTCCATTCCATTGCATTCCATTCCATTTTGGTCGCTTCCATTCCATTCCATTCCATTCCGTTCCATTCCATTCCATTACTTTCCATTCGGGTTGATTGCTCTCCATTCCATTCCATTCAATTCCGTTCCATTGCTTTCCATTCGGGTTGATTCCAATCCATTCCATTCCATTCCATTCCATTCCATTCCATTACATTACATTCTGGTTGATTCCACTCCATTCCATTCCATTCCATTCGCGTTTATTCCATTCCATTCCATTGCATTCCATTCCGTTCGCTTTGATTCCATCCCATTCCATTCCATTCCATTCCATTCCATCCCATTCCATTGCATTCCACTCGGTTTGATTCCATTCCTTTCCATTCAATTCCATTCGAATCCATTCCATTCCATTCCATTCGGGTTGATTGAATTCCATTCCATTCCATTCCATTCCATTCCATTCCGTTCCATTCGGGTTGATTCCAATCAATTCCATTCCATTCGGGTGTATTCCGTTTCATTCCATTCCATTCAAATCCATTCCGTTCCATTCCTTTCGATTTGATTCCATTCCATACCATACCATTCCATTCCATTCCATTCGGGTTGATTCCATTCCATTCAATTCCATTCCATTGCATTCCATTCCATTCCATTCCATTCCATTCTATTCCATTCAATTCCATTCCATTCAGGTCGATTCCAATCCATTCCATTCCATTCCATTCCATTCAGTACGGGTTGATTCCATTCCATTCCATTGCATTTCATTCCATTCCATTCCATTCCATTCTAGTTGATTTCATTCCATTTCATTTCATTCCATTCGGGTTGATTCCATTCCATTTCATTCCATTTCATTCCATTGCATTCCATTCCATTTGGGATGATTCCATTGTATTCCATTCCATTCCATTCCATTCCATACCATTCGAGTTGATTCCATTCCATTCCATTCCATTCCATTCCATTCCATTCGGGTTGATTCCATTCCATTCCATTACATTCCGTTCCGTTCCATTCCATTCCATTCGCATTGATTCCAATCCATTCCATTCCATTCCTTTCCATTCGGTTTGATTCCATTCCATACCATGCCATTGCATGCCATTCCATTTGTGTTGATTCCATTCCATTCCATTCCATTCCATTCGGGTTGATTCCATTCCATTGCATTCCATTCCGTTCCATTCCATTACATTCCATTCAATTCCAATTGGTTTGATTCCATTCCATTCCATTCCACTCCATTGCATTCCAGTCCATTCCCTTCCGTTAGGGTTGATTACATTCCATTCCATTCCATTCCATTCCATTCCATTCCATTCCATTCCATTCCTTTCCATTCGTGTTGATTCCATTCCATTCCATTCCATTCCATTCCGTTCCATTCCATTCCATTACATTCGCGTTGATTTCATTCCATTCATTTCCATTCCATTCCATTCCATTCGTGTGTATTCCATTCCATTCCATTCCATTCCACTTGTCTTAATTCCATTCAATTCCTTTCCATTCCATTCCATTCCTATCAATTCGGGTTGATTTTGTTCCAATCCATTCCATTCCGTTCCATTCCATTCCATTCCACTCCTGTTGATTCCATTCCATTGCATTCAATTACACTCCATTTCATTCGATTCGGGTTGATTCCATTCCATTCCATTCCATGCCATTCCATTCCATCCGGGTTGATTCTATTCCATTTGATTCCATTCCATTCCATTGCCTGCCATGCCATTCAGTTGATTCCATTCCATTCCATTCCATTCCATTCCATTCCATTCCATTCCATTGCATTTCATTCCATTCCCTTCCGTTTGGGTTGATTCCATTCATTTCCAGTCCATTCCATTCCATTCACTTGGGTTGATTGCATTCCATTCCATTCCATTGCATTCCATTCCATTCCAATTGGGTTGATTCCATTACATTCCATTCCATTGCATTCCATTCCATTCCATTCCGTTTGCGTTGATTCCATTGCATTCGGATTTATTCCACTCCATTCCACTACATTCCATTCCATTCCGTTCCATTCCATTCGCGCTGACTCCATTCCATTCCATTCCATTCCATTCCATTCCATTCCATTCCTTTCGGGTTTATTCCATTCAATTCCATTCCATTGTATTCCATTCCATTTGGGTTGATTCCATTCCATTCCATTCCCTTCCATTACATTCGTGTTGATTCCATTCCATTCCATTCCATTTGGGTTGATTCCATTCCACTCCATTCCCTTCCATTACATTCGTGTTGATTCCATTCCATTCCATTCCATTCCATTCCATTCCATTCCATTTGGGTCTCTTCCATTCCATTCCATTCCATTCCATTCCATTCCATTAGCGTTTATTCCATTCCATTCCATCCCATTCCATTCCATTCCATTCGGGTTGATTGCATTCCATTCCATTCCATTTCATTCCATTACGGTTGATTGCATTCCATTCCATTCCATTCCATTCCATTCCATTCCATTCCATTCCATTCCTTTCCATTTGGGTTGATTCCATTCCATTCCATTCCATTCCATTCGGGTTGATTGCATTCCATTCCATTCAATTCAATTCCATTCCATTCCATTGCATTCGATTTGATTCCATTCCCTTCCATTCCATTCAATTCCATTCCATTCCATTCGCGTTGATTCAATTCCATTCCATTCCATTCCATTCCATTCCACTGCATTCCATTCCATTCCATTCCATTCCATTCCATTCGGATTAATTCCATTCCATTCCATTCCATTGCATTCCATTCCATTGCATTTCATTCCATTCCGGTTGATTCCATTCCATTCCATTCCATTCCATTCCATTCGAGTTGATTTCATTACATTTCATTCCATTGCATTCCATTCCATTGCATTTCATTCCATTCCGGTTGATTCCATTCCATTCCATTCCATTCCATTCCATTCGAGTTGATTTCATTACATTTCATTCCATTCCATTCGGGTTGATTCCGTTCCCTTTCATTCCATTCTATTCCATTCCGTTTCGGTTGAATCCTTTCCATTCCATTCCGTTTCGATTGACTCCATTCCATTCCATTCTATTCCATTCCATTCCATTACATTCCATTCGGGTTGATTCCATTCCATTCCATTCCAATCTATTCCTTTCCATTCCATTCCATTTCATTCTATTCCATTCCATTCCAATCCATTCCATTCCATTCCATTCCATTCCTTTTGGGTTCATTCCATTCCATTCCATACCATTCCATTGCATTCCATTCCATTCCATTCCATTTCTGTTGATTCCATTCCATTCCATTCCATTCCATTCCATTCCATTCCATTCGGGTTGATTCTATTCCGTTCCATTCCATTGTATTCCATTCCATTCCACTCCAGTTGATTCCATTCCATTCCATTCGATTACACTCCCTTTCATTCCATTAGGATTGATTCCATTCCATTCCTTTCCATTCGGGTTGATTTCATTCCATTCCATTCCATTCCATGTCATTCCGTTCCATTCCATTACAGTCCATTTGGGTTGGTTCCATTCCATTCCATTCCATTCCATGTCATTCCGTTCCATTCCATTACAGTCCATTCGGGTTGGTTCCATTCCATTCCATTTCATTTCATTGCATTCCATTCCATTCGGGTTGATTCCTTTCGATTCCATTCCATTCTGGTTGATTCCATTTCATTCCACTCCGTTGCATTCCATTCCATTCCATTTGGTTGATTCCATTCCATTCCATTCCATTCCATTCCATTCGGGTTTATTCCATTCCATTCCATTCCATTCCATTCCATTCCATTCCACTTGGCTTAATTCCATTCCATTCCTTTCCATTCCATTCCATTCCTATCAATTCGGGTTGATTCCGTTCCATTCCATTCCATTCCTTTCCATTCCATTCCATTTCCCTCCGGTTGATTCCATTCCACTGCATTCCATTACACTCCGTTTCATTCCATTCGGCTTGATTCCATTCCATTCCATCCCATTCCATTCGGGGTGATTCCATTCCATTGAACTCCATTGCATTCCATTCCATTTTAATTCATTCCATTCTTGTTGACTCCATTCCATTCCATTCCATTCCATGCCATCCGAGTTGATTCTATTCCATTTGATTGCATTCCATTCCATTGCATTCCATGCCATTCAGGTTGATTCCATTCCATTCCATTCCATTGCTTTCCATTCCATTGCATTCCATTCCATTCCCTTCCGTTTGGGTTGATTCCATTCCATTCCAGTCCATTCCATTCCATTCCACTTGGGTTGATTGCATTCCATTCAATTCCATTCCATTCCATTCCATTCCAATTGGGTTGATTCCATTCCATTCCATTCCATTCCATTCCGTTGCATTCCATTCCATTCCATTCTGTTTGCGTTGATTCCATTGCATTCGGATTGATTCCACTCCATTCCACTACATTCCGTTCCATTCCATTCCATTCCATTCGCGTTGATTCCATCCATTCCATTCCATTCCATTCCATTCCATTCCATTCCTTTCGGGTTGATTCCATTCCATTCCATTCCCTTCCATTCCATTCGTGTTGATTCCATTCCATTCCATTCCATTCCATTTGAGTCGCTTCCATTCCATTCCATTCCATTCCGTTCCATTCCATTCCATTACTTTCCATTCGGGTTAATTGCTTTCCATTCGATTCCATTCAATTCCATACTATTCCATTCCATTCGGATTGATTCCATTCCATTCCATTAAATTGCATTCCATTCCATTCCATTCGGGTTGATTCCACTCCATTCCATTCCATTCCATTCCATTCCATTCTATTCCATTCCATTCCATTCCATTCAGGTCGATTCCATTCCATTCCATTCTGTTCCATTCGGGTTGATTCCATTCCATTCCATTCCATTCCATTCCATTCCATTCGTGTTAAAATCATTCCATTTCATTGCATTACCTTCGGGTTGATTACGTTCCATTTCATTCCATTGCATTCCATTCCACTAGCGTTGATTGCATTCCATTCCATTCCACTCAATTCCAATCCATTCCATTCCACTCCATTCCATTGCATTCCATTCGGGTTAGTTCCATTCCATTCCATTCCATTCCATTCAACTTGGGTTGATTACATTCCATTCCATTCCATTTGATTCCATTCCATTCCTTTCCGTTCCATTCCATTCCATTCCATTTGGGTTGATTCCATTCCATTCCATTCCATTCCATTCCATTGCATTCCATTCCATTCCATTCTATTTCGATTTATTCCCTTCCCTTCCATTCCATTCCATTCCATTCCATTCCATTCCATACCATTCCATTCGGGTTGATTCCATTCCATTCCATTCCATTCCGTTCCATTCCATTCCATTCCATTCGCGTTGATTCCTTTCCATTCCATTCCATTCCATTCCATTCCATCCCATTCCATTCCATTCCATTCGGGTGGATTCCATTCCATTCCATTAACTTCCTTTCCGTTCCATTCCATTCCATTCCATTCCATTCCATTCAGGTTGATTGCATTCCATTCCATTCCATTCCATTCAATTCCCTTCCATTCCATTCCATTCGGGTTGATGCCATTCCATTCCATTAGGGTTGATTCCACTCCATTCCATTCCATTCCATTCCATTCCATTCGGGTTGATTCCATTCCATTCCATTAATTTCCTTTCCTTTCCATTCCATTCCATTCCGTTCCATTCCATTCCATTCCATTCCATTCCATTCAGGTTGATTGCATTCCATTCCATTCCATTCCATTCCATTCGGGTTGATGCCATTCCATTCCATTCGGGTTGATTCCACTCCATTCCATTCCATTCCACTCCATTCCATTCCATCCGATTTCATTCCATTCCATACCATTCCATTCCATTCCATTCCATTCCATTTCATTCCATTCGGGTTGATTCCATTCCATTCCATTCCATTGCATTCCATTCCATTCCATTGCATTCTGTTCCATTCCATTCCATTCCATTCCATTCAGGTCGATTCCATTCCATTCCATTCCATTCCATTCCATTCGGGTTGATTCCATGCCATTCCATTCCATTGCATTCCATTCCATTCCATTTCATTCCATTCGGGTGTTTTCCATTCAATTCCATTCCATTCCATTCCATACCATTCCATTCCATTCCATTGGAGTTGATTTCATTCCATGTCATTCCATTCCATTCGGGTTGATTCCATTCCTTTTCATTGCATTTCACTCCATTGCATTCCAAACCATTTGGGTTGATTGCATTCCATTCCATTCCATTCCATTCCATTCCATTTCATTCCATTCCATTCGGGTTGATTCCATTCCATTCCATTCCATTCCACTTGGGTTGATTACATTTCATTCCATTCCATTTCATTCCATTCCATTCCATTCCATTTCATTCCATCCCATTCCATTCCATTCCATTCCATTCCATTCCATTCCATTCCATCCCATTCAATTCCATTCCATTCGGGTTGATTCCATTCCATTCCATTAACTTCCTTTCTGATCCATTCCATTCCATTCCATTCCATTCCATTCCATTCAGGTTGATTGCATTCCATTCCATTCCATTCGACTCCATTCCCTTCCATTCCATTCCATTCGGGTTGATGCCATTCCATTCCATTCGGGTTGATTCCACTCCATTCCATTCCATTGCACTCCATTCCATTCCATACGATTTGATTCCATTCCATACCATTCCATTCCATTCCATTCCATTCCATTCGGGTTGCTTCCATTCCATTCCATTCCATGACATTCCATTCCATTCCATTCCATTCTATTCCATTCCATTCCATTCCATTCCATTCCATTCAGGTCGGTTCCATTCCATTCCATTCCATTCCATTCCATTCCATTTCATTCCATTCGGTTTGATGCCATTCCATTCCACTCCAATCCTTTCCATTCGAGTAGATTCCGTACCATTCCATTCCATTCCATTCCGTTCCAATCCATTTGGGTTGACTCCCTTCCATTCCGTCCCATTCCATTCCATACCGTTCCATTCGGGTTGATACCATTCCATTCCATAACATTCCCTTCCTTTCCGTTCCTTTCCATGCCATTCCATTCCATTCGGGTTGATTCCATTCCATTCCGTTACATTCCATTCAGGTTGATTCCATTCCATTCAATACCATTCCATTCCATTCCATTCCATTCCATTCTATTCCATTCCATTCCATTCCGTTTGTGTTGATTCCATTCCACTCCATTCCATTCCATTCCACTCCATCGCATTCCATTCCATTCCATTCCATTCTAGTCCACTTGGGTTGATTCCCTTCCATTACATTGCATTCCATTCCATTCCATTCCATCGCATTCCATTCCATTCCATTCCATTCCATTGCATTCCATTCCATTCCAGTCCATTTGGATTGATTCCATTCCATTCCATTCCATTCCATTCCATTGCATTCTGTTTCATTCCATTCCATTCCATTCCGGTTGATTCCATTCAATTCCATTCCATTTCATTCCATTCCATTCCATAGCATTCTGTTTCATTCCATTCCATTCCATTCCGGTTGATTCCATTCAATTCCATTCCATTTCATTCCATTCCATTCCATTCCATTCCATTCCATTCCATTCCATTCGGGTTGATTCCATTCCATTCCATTCCATTGCATTCCATTCCATTCCATTCCATTCCATTCTATTCCATTCCATTCGATTCCATTCAGGTCGATTCCATTCCATTCCATTCCATTCCATTCCATTCCATTCGTGTTGATTTCATTCCATTTCATTGCATTACTTTCGGGTTGATTCCATTCCATTTCATTCCATTGCATTCCATTCTATTCCATTCCATTCGTTTTTATTCCATTCCATTACATTACATTCGCGTTGATTCCGTTCCATTCCATTCCATTCCATTCAGGTCTATTCCCTTCCATTCCATTCCATTCCGTTCCATTCCATTGAGGTTGGTTACATTCCATCCCATTCCATTGCATTGCATTCCATTCCATTCCATTCCATTTGGGTTGTTTCCATTCCATTCCATTCCATTCCATTCCATTCCATTCCAATCCGGTTGATTCCATTCCATTCCATTGTCTTCCATTCCATTCCTTTCTATTCGCGTTGATTGCGTTCCATGTCATTCCATTCCATCCCATTCCATTCCATTCCATTCGTGTTGATTCCATTCCATTCCATTCGGTTCCATTCCATTCCATTATTGTTGATTCCATTCCGTTCCATTCCATTGCATTCCATTCCATTCCGTTTCATTATATTCATGTTGATTCCATTCCATTCCATTCCATTCCATTCCATTCGGGTGGATTCCATTCCATTACATTCCATTGCATTCCATTCCATTCCATTTCATTCAATTCGGGTTGATTCCATTCCCTTGGGTTTGATTCCATTCCATTCCATTCCATTCCATTCGGGTTGATTCCATTCCATTTCATCGCATTCCATTCCATTCCATTCCATTCGGGTTGGTTCCATTCCATTCCATTCCATTCCATTTCATTCCATTCCATTCCATTCTATTCCATTCCATTCCATTTCATTCCATTCCATTCCATTCTATTCCATTCCATTCCATTCCATTTCATTCCTTTCCATTCAATTCCATTCCATTCCTTTCCATTCCATGCAATTACATTCCTTTTGGGTTGATTCCATTCCATTCCATTCCATTCCGTTCCATGCAATTACATTCCTTTTGGGTTGATTCCATTCCATTCCATTCCATTCCTTTCCATTCCATTCCATTCTATTCCATTCCGTTTCAGTTGATTCCATTCCATTCCATTCCATTCCATTCCATTCCATTCTATTCCATTCCGTTTCGGTTGATTCCATTCCATTGCATTCCATTCCATTCCAGACCATTCCATTCCATTCGTTTTGATTCCGTTCCATTCCATTCCATTACATTACATTCGGGTTGATTCCATTCCATTCCTTTGCATTCCATTCGGGTCGAATCCAATCCATTCCATTCCAATCCATTCCATTCGGTTTGATTCCATTCCATTCCATTCTATTCCAATCCATTCCATTCCATTCCATTCGGTTTGATTCCTTTCCAATCCATTCCATTCCATTCCATTCCACTCCATTCTATGTCATTCCATTCGGGTTGATTCCATTCCATTCCATAACATTCCATTCCATTCCATTCCATTCTATGCCATTCCATTCGGGTTGATTCCTTTCCATTCAATACCATTCCATTCCATTCCATTCCATTCAATTCCATTCTTTTCGGGTCAATTCCATTCCATTCCCTTCCATTGCATTCCATTCCATTCGTGTTGATTCCATTCCATTCCATTCCATTCCATTCCATTCCATTCCATTCCATTTCATTCCATTCGGTTTGATGCCATTCCATTCCACTCCAATCCTTTCCATTCGAGTAGATTCCGTTCCATTCCATTCCATTCCATTCCGTTCCAATCCATTTCGGTTGATTCCCTTCCATTCCGTCCCATTCCATTCCATACCGTTCCATTCGGGTTGATACCATTCCATTCCATAACATTCCCTTCCTTTCCGTTCCTTTCCATGCCATTCCATTCCCTTCGGGTCGATTCCATTCCATTCCGTTACATTCCGTTCAGGTTGATTCCATTCCATTCAATACCATTCCATTCCATTCCATTCTATTCCATTCCATTCCATTCCGTTTGTGTTGATTCCATTCCACTCCATTCCATTCCATTGCACTCCATCGCATTCCATTCCATTCCATTCCATTCTAGTCCACTTGGGTTGATTCCCTTCCATTACATTGCATTCCATTCCATTCCATTCCATCGCATTCCATTCCATTCCATTCCATTGCATTCCATTCCATTCCAGTCCATTTGGATTGATTCCATTCCATTCCATTCCATTCCATTGCATTCTGTTTCATTCCATTCCATTCCATTCCGGTTGATTCCATTCAATTCCATTCCATTCCATTCCATTCCATTCCATTCCATTCCATTCCATTCCATTCCATTCCGGTTGATTCCATTCCATTCCATTCCATTGCATTCCATTCCATTCCATTCCATTCCATTCTATTCCATTCCATTCCATTCCATTCAGGTCGATTCCATTCCATTCCATTCCATTCCATTCTGTTCCATTCGGGTTGATTGCATTCCATTCCATTCCATTCCATTCGTGTTGATTTCATTCCATTTCATTGCATTACTTTCGGGTTGATTCCATTCCATTTCATTCCATTGCATTCCATTCCATTCACGTTGATTGCATTCCATTCCATTCAATTCCATTCCATTCCATTCCACTCCATTCCATTGCATTTCATTCGGGTTGGTTCCATTCCATTCCATTCCATTCCATTCCATTCCACTTGGGTTGATTGCATTCCATTCCATTCCATTTCATTTCATTCCATTCCATTCCGTTCCATTCCATTTGGGTTCATTCGACTCCATTCCATTCCATTCCATTCCATTGCATTCCTTTCCATTCCATTCTGTTTCGATTGATTCCTTTCCCTTCCATTCCATTCCATTCCATTCCATTCCATACCATTCCATTCGGGTTGATTCCATTCCATTTCATCGCATTCCATTCCATTCCATTCCATTCGGGTTGGTTCCATTCCATTCCATTCCATTCCATTCCATTTCATTCCATTCCATTCCATTCTATTCCATTCCATTCCATTTCATTCCATTCCATTCCATTCTATTCCATTCCATTCCATTCCATTTCATTCCTTTCCATTCAATTCCATTCCATTCCTTTCCATTCCATGCAATTACATTCCTTTTGGGTTGATTCCATTCCATTCCATTCCATTCCGTTCCATGCAATTACATTCCTTTTGGGTTGATTCCATTCCATTCCATTCCATTCCTTTCCATTCCATTCCATTCTATTCCATTCCGTTTCAGTTGATTCCATTCCATTCCATTCCATTCCATTCCATTCCATTCCATTCTATTCCATTCCGTTTCGGTTGATTCCATTCCATTGCATTCCATTCCATTCCAGACCATTCCATTCCATTCGTTTTGATTCCGTTCCATTCCATTCCATTACATTACATTCGGGTTGATTCCATTCCATTCCTTTGCATTCCATTCGGGTCGAATCCAATCCATTCCATTCCAATCCATTCCATTCGGTTTGATTCCATTCCATTCCATTCTATTCCAATCCATTCCATTCCATTCCATTCGGTTTGATTCCTTTCCAATCCATTCCATTCCATTCCATTCCACTCCATTCTATGTCATTCCATTCGGGTTGATTCCATTCCATTCCATAACATTCCATTCCATTCCATTCCATTCTATGCCATTCCATTCGGGTTGATTCCTTTCCATTCAATACCATTCCATTCCATTCCATTCCATTCAATTCCATTCTTTTCGGGTCAATTCCATTCCATTCCCTTCCATTGCATTCCATTCCATTCGTGTTGATTCCATTCCATTCCATTCCATTGCATTCCATTCCATTCCATTTCATTCCATTCGGTTTGATGCCATTCCATTCCACTCCAATCCTTTCCATTCGAGTAGATTCCGTTCCATTCCATTCCATTCCATTCCGTTCCAATCCATTTCGGTTGATTCCCTTCCATTCCGTCCCATTCCATTCCATACCGTTCCATTCGGGTTGATACCATTCCATTCCATAACATTCCCTTCCTTTCCGTTCCTTTCCATGCCATTCCATTCCCTTCGGGTCGATTCCATTCCATTCCGTTACATTCCGTTCAGGTTGATTCCATTCCATTCAATACCATTCCATTCCATTCCATTCTATTCCATTCCATTCCATTCCGTTTGTGTTGATTCCATTCCACTCCATTCCATTCCATTGCACTCCATCGCATTCCATTCCATACCATTCCATTCTAGTCCACTTGGGTTGATTCCCTTCCATTACATTGCATTCCATTCCATTCCATTCCATCGCATTCCATTCCATTCCATTCCATTGCATTCCATTCCATTCCAGTCCATTTGGATTGATTCCATTCCATTCCATTCCATTCCATTGCATTCTGTTTCATTCCATTCCATTCCATTCCGGTTGATTCCATTCAATTCCATTCCATTCCATTCCATTCCATTCCATTCCATTCCATTCCATTCCGGTTGATTCCATTCCATTCCATTCCATTGCATTCCATTCCATTCCATTCCATTCCATTCTATTCCATTCCATTCCATTCCATTCAGGTCGATTCCATTCCATTCCATTCCATTCCATTCTGTTCCATTCGGGTTGATTGCATTCCATTCCATTCCATTCCATTCGTGTTGATTTCATTCCATTTCATTGCATTACTTTCGGGTTGATTCCATTCCATTTCATTCCATTGCATTCCATTCCATTCACGTTGATTGCATTCCATTCCATTCAATTCCATTCCATTCCATTCCACTCCATTCCATTGCATTTCATTCGGGTTGGTTCCATTCCATTCCATTCCATTCCATTCCATTCCACTTGGGTTGATTGCATTCCATTCCATTCCATTTCATTTCATTCCATTCCATTCCGTTCCATTCCATTTGGGTTCATTCGACTCCATTCCATTCCATTCCATTCCATTGCATTCCTTTCCATTCCATTCTGTTTCGATTGATTCCTTTCCCTTCCATTCCATTCCATTCCATTCCATTCCATACCATTCCATTCGGGTTGATTCCATTCCATTCCATTCCATTCCGTTCCATTCCATTCCATTCCATTCGCGTTGATTCCTTTCCATTCCATTCCATCCCATTCCATTCCATTCCATTCGGGTTGATTCCATTCCATTCCATTAATTTCCTTTCCTTTCCATTCCATTCCATTCCATTTCATTCAGGTTGATTTCATTCCATTCCATTCCATTCCCTTGCATTCCATTCCATTCGGGTTGATGCCATTCCATTCCATTCCATTCGGGTTGATTCCACTCCATTCCATTGCATTCCACTCCATTCCATTCCATCCGATTTCATTCCATTCCATACCATTCCATTCCATTCCATTCCATTTCATTCCATTCGGGTTGATTCCATTCCATTCCATTCCATTGCATTCCATTCCATTCCATTGCATTCTGTTCCATTCCATTCAGGTCGATTCCATTCCATTCCATTCCATTTCATTCCATTCGTGTTTTTTCCATTCAATTCCATTCCATTCCATACCATTCCATTACATTCCATTGGAGTTGATTTCATTCCATCTCATTCCATTCCATTCGAGTTGATTCCATTCCTTTTCATTGCATTTCACTCCATTGCATTCCAAACCATTTGGGTTGATTGCATTCCATTCCATTCCATTCCATTTCATTCCATTCCATTCGGGTTGAATCCATTCCATTCCATTCCATTCCATTCCACTTGGGTTGATTGCATTTCATTCCATTCCATTTCATTCCATTCCATTCCATTTCATTCCATTCCATTCCATTTCATTCCATTCCATTCCATTTCATTCCATTTCATTCCGTTCCATTCCATGCCATTCTATTCCATTCCATTCCATTCCATGCAATTCCATTCCTTTTGGGTTGATTCCATTCCATTCCTATTCCATTCCACTCCATTCCATTCCATTCTATTCCATTCCGTTTCGGTTGATTCCATTCCATTCCATTCCATTCCATTCTGTTCCATTCCGTTTCGGTTGATTCCATTCCATTGCATTCCATTCCATTCCAGTCCATTCCATTCGTTTTGATTCCTTTCCATTCCATTCCATTCCATTACATTACATTTCATTCGGGTTGATTCCATTCCATTCCATTCCATTCCGTTCGGGTCGATTACAATCCATTCCATTCCATTCCATTCCATTACATTCGGGTTGATTCCATTCCATTCCTTTCCATTCCATTCGGGTCAATTCCAATCCGTTCCATTCCATTCCATTCCATTCGGATTGATTCCATTCCATTCCATTCCATTCCATTTCATTCCATTCCGTTCCATTCCATTCCATTACATTTCGGTTGATTCCATTCCATTCCATTCCATTCCATCCCATTGCACTCCATTCCATTCCATTCCGTTTCGATTGATTCCTTTCCCTTCCATTCCATTCCATTCCATTCCATACCATTCCATTCGGGTTGATTCCATTCCACTCCATTCCTTTCCGTTCCATTCCATTCCATTCCATTCGCGTTGATTCCTTTCCATTCCATTCCATTCCATTCCATTCCATCCCATTCCATTCTGTTCCATTCGGGTTAATTCCATTCTATTCCATTAATTTCCTTTCCTTTCCATTCGATTCCATTCCATTCCATTCCATTCAGGTTGATTGCATTCCATTCCATTCCAATCCATTCCATTCCCTTGCATTCCATTACATTCGGATTGATGCCATTCCATTCCATTCGGGTTGATTCCACTCCATTCCAATCCATTCCACTCCATTCCATTCCATTCGATTCGATTCCATTCCATTCCATTCCATTCCATTCCATTCGAGTTGATTTCATTGCATTCCGTTCCATTGCATTCTATTCCATTCCATTGCATTCTATTCCATTCCATTCCATTCCATTCCATTCAGGTAGATTCCATTCCATTCCATTCGGGTTGATTCCATGCCATTCCATTCCATTGCTTTGCATTCCATTCCATTTCATTCCATTCGGGTTGATTCCATTCAATTCCATTCCATTCCATTCCATACCATTCCATTCCATTCCATTGGAGCTGATTTCATTCCATTTCATTCCATTTCATTCCAATGCATTCCAAACCATTTGGGTTGATTGCATTCCATTCCATTCCATTCCATTCCATTCTATTTCATTCCATTCCATTCGGGTTGATTCCATTCCATTCCATTCCATTCCACTTGGGTTGATTGCATTCCATTCCATTCCATTCCATCCCATTCCATTCCATTCCGTTCCATTCCATTCCATTCCATTCGATTTGATTCCATTCCATTCCTTTCGGGTTGATTCCATTCCATTCTATTCCATTCGATTCCATTCCATTCCATTACATTTGTGTTGATTCCTTTCCATTCCATTCCATTCCATTCTGTTCCATTCCATTGCATTCCATTCCATTCCATTTGGGTTGATTCCATTCCATTCCATTCCATTCCATTCCATTCCATTCAATTCCATGTGGGTTCATTCCATTCCATTCCATTCCATTTGGGTTGATTCCATTCCATTCCTTTCCATTGCATTCCATTCCATTCCATTCCATTTCACACCATTTGGGTTGATTCTATTCCATTCCATTCCATTCCATTCCTTTCCATTCCATTTGGGTTGATTCCATTCCATTCCATTCCTTTCCATTCATGTTGATTCCATTTAATTCCATTCCATTCCACTCGGTTTGATTCCATTCCAATCCATTGCATCCCATTCCATCCCATTCCATTCCGTTCCATTTCATTCCCTTCCATTCTATGCCAATGCATTCAGGTTGATTCCATTCCATTCCATACCATTCCATTCCATTCCATTCTGTTCAATACCATTCCATTCAGGTCGATTCCATTCCATTCCCTTCCATTCCATTCCATTCCATTCGGGGTGATTCCATTCCATTCCATTCCATTCCATTCCTTTCCGTTCGGGCTTATACCATTCCATTCCATTCCATGCCATGCCATTCCATTCCATTCCATTCCATTCCTTTGCATCCCATTCCATTGCATTCCTTTCTGGTTGATTCCAATCCATTCCTTTCCATTGCATTCCATTCCACTCCATTCTATTCGGGCTAATTCCATTCCTTTCCATTCCATTCCATTCCATTCCATTCCTTTGCATGCCATTCCATTCCATTCCAATCCATTCCTTTCCATTCCACTAGGGTTGAATCCATTCCATTCCATTCATTTCCATTCCATTCCATTGCATTCCATTTGGATTGATTCCATTCCATTCCATAATATTCCATTCCATTCCATAACATTCCATTCCATTCCATACCATTCCATTGCATTACATTCCATTTGTGTTGATTCAATTCTATTCCGTTCCATTCCATTCCTTACCATTCCATTCCATTCCATTCCATTCGTGTTGATTCCATTCCATTCCACTCCATTCCATTATTGTTGATTCCATTCCATTCCATTCCA
This sequence comes from Pan troglodytes, assembly GCF_028858775.2. NCBI lineage: Eukaryota > Metazoa > Chordata > Mammalia > Primates > Hominidae > Pan > Pan troglodytes. The sequence continues at coordinate 37,766,327 of NC_072416.2, read as the reverse complement.
TTCCATTCCATTCGTGTTGATTCCATTCCATTCCAATCCATTGCATTCCATTCCATTCCACTCCATTCCATTCCATTCCATTCCATTCCATTCGGGTTGATGCCATTCCATTCCACTCCACTCCTTTCCATTCGGGTACATTCCATTCCATTCCATTCCGTTCCATTCCATTTGGGTTGATTCCCTTCCATTCCGTCCCATTCCATTCCATACCATTCCATTCGGGTTGATACCATTCCATTCCATAACATTCCCTTCCTTTCCATTCCTTTCCATGCCATTCCATTCCATTCGGGTTGATTCCATTCCATTCCAGTGCATTCCATTGTATTCCATTACATTCGTTTTGATTCCATTCCATTACATTACATTACATTCGGGTTGATTCCATTCCATTCCATTCCACTCCTTTCGGGTCGACTCCATTCCATTCCGTTACATTCCATTCAGGTTGATTCCATTCCATTCAATACCATTCCATTCCATTCCATTCTATTCCATTCCATTCCATTCCATTTGTGTTGATTCCATTCCATTCCATTCTATTCCATTCCATTCCATCGCATTCCATTCCATTCCATTCCATTCTAGTCCATTTGGGTTGATTCCCTTCCATTCCATTGCATTCAATTCCATTCCATTCCATCGCATTCCATTCCATTCCATTCCATTCCATGCCAGTCCATTTGGGTTGATTCCATTCCATTCCATTCCATTCCGTTTCATTCCATTCCATTCCATTCCGGTTGATTCCGTTCAATTCCATTCCATTTCCTTCCATTCCATTCCATTCCGGTTCTTTCCATTCCATTCCATTGCATTCCATTCCATTCCATTCCGGTTGATTCCATTCCATTCCATTCCACGCCATTCCATTCCATTCCATTCGGGTTGATTCCATTCCATTCCATTCCATTCCATTCCATTTGGTTTGATTCCATTCCAATCAGTTCCATTCCATTCCATTCCATTCCATTCCATTTGGGTTCATTCCATTCCATTCCATTCCATTCCACTCCATTCCATACCATTCTTGTTGATTCCATTCCATTTCATTCCATTCCATTCCATTCCATTCCATTCCATTCGGGTTGATTCCATTCCATTCCATTCCATTGCATTCCATTCCATTCCATTCCATTCCATTCTATTCCATTCCATTCCATTCCATTCAGGTCGATTCCATTCCATTCCATTCCATTCCATTCTGTTCCATTCGGGTTGATTTCATTCCATTCCGTTCCATTCCATTCCATTCCATTCGTGTTGATTTCATTCCATTTCATTGCATTACTTTCGGGTTGATTCCATTCCATTTCATTCCATTGCATTCCATTCCATTCACGTTTATTGCATTCCATTCCCTTCCATTCAATTCCATTCCATTCCATTCCACTCCATTCCATTGCATTTCATTCGGGTTGGTTCCATTCCATTCCATTCCATTCCATTCCATTCCACTTGGGTTGATTGCATTCCATTCCATTCCATTTCATTTCATTCCATTCCATTCCGTTCCATTCCATTTGGGTTGATTCGACTCCATTCCATTCCATTCCATTCCATTCCATTGCATTCCTTTCCATTCCATTCTGTTTCGATTGATTCCTTTCCCTTCCATTCCATTCCATTCCATTCCATACCATTCCATTCGGGTTGATTCCATTCCATTCCATTCCATTCCATTCCGTTCCATTCCATTCCATTCCATTCGCGTTGATTCCTTTCCATTCCATTCCATCCCATTCCATTCCATTCCATTCGGGTTGATTCCATTCCATTCCATTAATTTCCTTTCCTTTCCATTCCATTCCCTTCCATTCCATTTCATTCAGGTTGATTTCATTCCATTCCATTCCATTCCCTTGCATTCCATTCCATTCGGGTTGATGCCATTCCATTCCATTCGGGTTGATTCCACTCCATTCCATTGCATTCCACTCCATTCCATTCCATCCGATTTCATTCCATTCCTTACCATTCCATTCCATTCCATTCCATTTCATTCCATTCGGGTTGATTCCATTCCATTCCATTCCATTGCATTCCATTCCATTCCATTGCATTCTGTTCCATTCCATTCAGGTCGATTCCATTCCATTCCATTCCATTCCATTCCATTCCATTCCATTCGGGTTGATTCCATGCCATTCCATTCCATTGCATTCCATTCCATTCCATTTCATTCCATTCGGGTTTTTTCCATTCAATTCCATTCCATTCCATTCCATACCATTCCATTACATTCCATTGGAGTTGATTTCATTCCATCTCATTCCATTCCATTCGAGTTGATTCCATTCCTTTTCATTGCATTTCACTCCATTGCATTCCAAACCATTTGGGTTGATTGCATTCCATTCCATTCCATTCCATTTCATTCCATTCCATTCGGGTTGAATCCATTCCATTCCATTCCCTTCCATTCCACTTGGGTTGATTGCATTTCATTCCATTCCATTTCATTCCATTCCATTCCATTTCATTCCATTCCATTCCATTTCATTCCATTCCATTCCATTCTATTCCATTCCATTCCATTCCATTTCATTCCATTCCATTCCATTTCATTCCATTTCATTCCGTTCCATTCCATGCCATTCTATTCCATTCCATTCCATTCCATGCAATTCCATTCCTTTTGGGTTGATTCCATTCCATTCCATTCCATTCCACTCCATTCCATTCCATTCTATTCCATTCCGTTTCGGTTGATTCCATTCCATTCCATTCCATTCCGTTCCATTCTGTTCCATTCCGTTTCGGTTGATTCCATTCCTTTGCATTCCATTCCATTCCAGTCCATTCCATTCGTTTTGATTCCTTTCCATTCCATTCCATTCCATTCCATTACATTTCATTCGGGTTGATTCCATTCCATTCCATTCCGTTCGGTTCGATTACAATCCATTCCATTCCATTCCATTCCATTCCATTACATTCGGGTTGATTCCATTCCATTCCTTTCCATTCCATTCGGGTCAATTCCAATCCATTCCATTCCATTCCATTCCATTCGGATTGATTCCATTCCATTCCATTCCATTCCATTCCATTTCATTCCATTCCATTCCATTCCATTCCATTCAGGTTTTTTCCATTCCATTCCATTCCATTTCATTCCATTCCATTCCATTCCACTTGGGATAATTCCATTAAATTACTTTCCATTGTATTCCATTCCTATCTATTCGGGTTGATTCCGTTCCATTCCGTCCCATTCCATTCCATTCCATTCCACTCCGGTTGATTCCATTCCATTGCATTCCATTACACTCCGTTTCATTCCATTCGTGTTGATTCCATTCCATTCCATTACATTACATTACATTCCTTTCCATTCAGGTTGATTCCCTTCCATTCCATTCCATTCCTTTCCATTCGCCTAGATTTCAATCCATTCCATTCCATTCCATTCCATTCCATTCCAGTCCATTCGCGTTGATTCCATTCCATTCCATTTCATTCCGTTGCATTCCATTCCATTCGGTTTGATTCCATTCCATTCCATTCAATTCTGGTTGATTCCAATCCATTCCATTCCATTCCATTGCATTCCTTTCCATTCCATTCGGGTTGATTCCATTCCATTCCATTCCATTCCGTTCCATTCCATTCCATTCCATTCCATTCCTTTTGGGTTGATTCTATTCAATTCCATACCTTTGCATTCCATTCCATTCGTGTTAATTCCGTTCCATTCCATTCCACTCCATTCCATTCCATTCCATTCCATTCCTTTTGGGTTGATTCCATTCAATTCCATACCTTTGCATTCCATTCCATTCGTGTAAATTCCTTTCCATTCCATTCCATTCCCTTCCATTCCATTCGTGTTGATTCCATTCCATTCCATTGCATTCCATTCCATTTTGGTCGCTTCCATTCCATTCCATTCCATTCCGTTCCATTCCATTCCATTACTTTCCATTCGGGTTGATTGCTCTCCATTCCATTCCATTCAATTCCGTTCCATTGCTTTCCATTCGGGTTGATTCCAATCCATTCCATTCCATTCCATTCCATTCCATTCCATTCCATTCCATTCCATTCCATTCCATTCTGGTTGATTCCACTCCATTCCATTCCATTCCATTCGCGTTTATTCCATTCCATTCCATTGCATTCCATTCCATTCGCTTTGATTCCATCCCATTCCATTCCATTCCATTCCATCCCATTCCATTCCATTCCACTCGGTTTGATTCCATTCCTTTCCATTCAATTCCATTCGAATCCATTCCATTCCATTCCATTCGGGTTGATTGAATTCCATTCCATTCCATTCCATTCCATTCCATTCCGTTCCATTCGGGTTGATTCCAATCAATTCCATTCCATTCGGGTGTATTCCGTTTCATTCCATTCCATTCAAATCCATTCCGTTCCATTCCTTTCGATTTGATTCCATTCCGTACCATACCATTCCATTCCATTCCATTCGGGTTGATTCCATTCCATTCAATTCCATTCCATTGCATTCCATTCCATTCCATTCCATTCCATTCTATTCCATTCAATTCCATTCCATTCAGGTCGATTCCAATCCATTCCATTCCATTCCATTCCATTCAGTACGGGTTGATTCCATTCCATTCCATTGCATTTCATTCCATTCCATTCCATTCCATTCTAGTTGATTTCATTCCATTTCATTCCATTCCATTCGGGTTGATTCCATTCCATTTCATTCCATTTCATTCCATTGCATTCCATTCCATTTGGGATGATTCCATTCTATTCCATTCCATTCCATTCCATTCCATACCATTCGAGTTGATTCCATTCCATTCCATTCCATTCCATTCCATTCGGGTTGATTCCATTCCATTCCATTCCATTCCGTTCCGTTCCATTCCATTCCATTCGCATTGATTCCAATCCATTCCATTCCATTCCTTTCCATTCGGTTTGATTCCATTCCATACCATGCCATTGCATGCCATTCCATTTGTGTTGATTCCATTCCATTCCATTCCATTCCATTCGGGTTGATTCCATTCCATTGCATTCCATTCCGTTCCATTCCATTACATTCCATTCAATTCCAATTGGTTTGATTCCATTCCATTCCATTCCACTCCATTGCATTCCAGTCCATTCCCTTCCGTTAGGGTTGATTCCATTCCATTCCATTCCATTCCATTCCATTCCATTCCATTCCATTCCTTTCCATTCGTGTTGATTCCATTCCATTCCATTCCATTCCATTCCGTTCCATTCCATTCCATTACATTCGCGTTGATTTCATTCCATTCATTTCCATTCCATTCCATTCCATTCGTGTGTATTCCATTCCATTCCATTCCATTCCACTTGTCTTAATTCCATTCCATTCCTTTCCATTCCATTCCATTCCTATCAATTCGGGTTGATTTTGTTCCATTCCATTCCATTCCGTTCCATTCCATTCCATTCCACTCCTGTTGATTCCATTCCATTGCATTCAATTACACTCCATTTCATTCGATTCGGGTTGATTCCATTCCATTCCATTCCATGCCATTCCATTCCATCCGGGTTGATTCTATTCCATTTGATTCCATTCCATTCCATTGCCTGCCATGCCATTCAGTTGATTCCATTCCATTCCATTCCATTCCATTCCATTCCATTGCATTTCATTCCATTCCCTTCCGTTTGGGTTGATTCCATTCATTTCCAGTCCATTCCATTCCATTCACTTGGGTTGATTGCATTCCATTCCATTCCATTGCATTCCATTCCATTCCAATTGGGTTGATTCCATTACATTCCATTCCATTGCATTCCATTCCATTCCATTCCGTTTGCGTTGATTCCATTGCATTCGGATTTATTCCACTCCATTCCACTACATTCCATTCCATTCCGTTCCATTCCATTCGCGCTGACTCCATTCCATTCCATTCCATTCCATTCCATTCCATTCCATTCCTTTCGGGTTTATTCCATTCAATTCCATTCCATTGTATTCCATTCCATTTGGGTTGATTCCATTCCATTCCATTCCCTTCCATTACATTCGTGTTGATTCCATTCCATTCCATTCCATTTGGGTTGATTCCATTCCACTCCATTCCCTTCCATTACATTCGTGTTGATTCCATTCCATTCCATTCCATTCCATTTGGGTCTCTTCCATTCCATTCCATTCCATTCCATTCCATTCCATTCCATTCCATTAGCGTTTATTCCATTCCATTCCATCCCATTCCATTCCATTCCATTCGGGTTGATTGCATTCCATTCCATTCCATTCCATTCCATTCCATTCCATTCCATTCCATTCCATGAGGGTTGATTCCATTCCATTCCATTCCATTCGGGTTGATTCAATTCCTTTCCATTCCATTCCATTCCATTCCAATCTATTGCATTCGTGTTGATTCCGTTCCATTCCATTCCATTCCATTCCTTTCCATTCCATTCCATTCTATTCCATTCCATTCGGGTTGATTCCATTCCATTCCATTCCTTTCCATTCCATTCCATTCTGTTTGATTCCATTCCATTCCATTCCATTTCATTCCTTTCCATTTCGGTTGATTCCATTCCATTCCATTACATTCCATTCCGTTCCATTACATCACATTCGCGTTGATTTCTTTTCATTCCATTCCATTCCATTACTTTCCATTACATTCCATTCGTGTTCATTCCATTCCATTCCATTTCATTCCATCGCATTCCATTCCATTCGGGTTGATTCCATTCCATTCCATTCCATTCTGTTTGATTCCATTCCATTCCATTCCATTCCATTCCATTCCATTGCATTCCATTCCATTCCATTCGGGTTGATTCCATTCCATTTCATTCCATTCCATTCCATTCCATTCCATTCAGGTTTTTTCCATTCCATTCCATTCCATTTCATTCCATTCCATTCCATTCCACTTGGGATAATTCCATTAAATTACTTTCCATTCTATTCCATTCCTATCTATTCGGGTTGATTCCGTTCCATTCCGTCCCATTCCATTCCATTCCATTCCACTCCGGTTGATTCCATTCCATTGCATTCCATTACACTCCGTTTGATTCCATTCCATTGCATTCCATTACACTCCGTTTCATTCCATTCGTGTTGATTCCATTCCATTCCATTACATTACATTGCATTCCTTTCCATTCAGGTTGATTCCCTTCCATTCCATTCCATTCCTTTCCATTCGCCTAGATTTCAATCCATTCCATTCCATTACAGTCCATTCGCGTTGATTCCATTCCATTCCATTTCATTCCGTTGCATTCCATTCCATTCGGTTTGATTCCATTCCATTCCATTCAATTCTGGTTGATTCCAATCCATTCCATTCCATTCCATTGCATTCCTTTCCATTCCATTCGGGTTGATTCCATTCCATTCCATTCCATTCCGTTCCATTCCATTCCAATCCATTCCATTCCTTTTGGGTTGATTCTATTCAATTCCATACCTTTGCATTCCATTCCATTCGTGTTAATTCCGTTCCATTCCATTCCACTCCATTCCATTCCATTCCTTTTGGGTTGATTCCATTCAATTCCATACCTTTGCATTCCATTCCATTCGTGTAAATTCCTTTCCATTCCATTCCATTCCCTTCCATTCCATTCGTGTTGATTCCATTCCATTCCATTGCATTCCATTCCATTTTGGTCGCTTCCATTCCATTCCATTCCATTCCGTTCCATTCCATTCCATTACTTTCCATTCGGGTTGATTGCTCTCCATTCCATTCCATTCAATTCCGTTCCATTGCTTTCCATTCGGGTTGATTCCAATCCATTCCATTCCATTCCATTCCATTCCATTCCATTCCATTCTGGTTGATTCCACTCCATTCCATTCCATTCCATTCGCGTTTATTCCATTCCATTCCATTGCATTCCATTCCAGTCGCTTTGATTCCATCCCATTCCATTCCATTCCATCCCATTCCATTCCATTCCACTCGGTTTGATTCCATTCCTTTCCATTCAATTCCATTCGAATCCATTCCATTCCATTCCATTCGGGTTGATTGAATTCCATTCCATTCCATTCCATTCCATTCCATTCCGTTCCATTCGGGTTGATTCCAATCAATTCCATTCCATTCGGGTGTATTCCGTTTCATTCCATTCCATTCAAATCCATTCCGTTCCATTCCTTTCGATTTGATTCCATTCCATACCATAGCATTCCATTCCATTCGGGTTGATTCCATTCCATTCAATTCCATTCCATTGCATTCCATTCCATTCCATTCCATTCCATTCTATTCCATTCAATTCCATTCCATTCAGGTCGATTCCAATCCATTCCATTCCATTCCATTCCATTCAGTACGGGTTGATTCCATTCCATTCCATTGCATTTCATTCCATTCCATTCCATTCCATTCTAGTTGATTTCATTCCATTTCATTCCATTCCATTCGGGTTGATTCCATTCCATTTCATTCCATTTCATTCCATTGCATTCCATTCCATTTGGGATGATTCCATTCTATTCCATTCCATTCCATTCCATTCCATACCATTCGAGTTGATTCCATTCCATTCCATTCCATTCCATTCCATTCGGGTTGATTCCATTCCATTCCATTCCATTCCATTCCATTCCATTCCATTCCATTCCTTTCCATTCGTGTTGATTCCATTCCATTCCATTCCATTCCATTCCGTTCCATTCCATTCCATTACATTCGCGTTGATTTCATTCCATTCATTTCCATTCCATTCCATTCCATTCGTGTGTATTCCATTCCATTCCATTCCATTCCACTTGTCTTAATTCCATTCCATTCCTTTCCATTCCATTCCATTCCTATCAATTCGGGTTGATTTTGTTCCATTCCATTCCATTCCGTTCCATTCCATTCCATTCCACTCCTGTTGATTCCATTCCATTGCATTCAATTACACTCCATTTCATTCGATTCGGGTTGATTCCATTCCATTCCATTCCATGCCATTCCATTCCATCCGGGTTGATTCTATTCCATTTGATTCCATTCCATTCCATTGCCTGCCATGCCATTCAGTTGATTCCATTCCATTCCATTCCATTCCATTCCATTCCATTGCATTTCATTCCATTCCCTTCCGTTTGGGTTGATTCCATTCATTTCCAGTCCATTCCATTCCATTCACTTGGGTTGATTGCATTCCATTCCATTCCATTGCATTCCATTCCATTCCAATTGGGTTGATTCCATTACATTCCATTCCATTGCATTCCATTCCATTCCATTCCGTTTGCGTTGATTCCATTGCATTCGGATTTATTCCACTCCATTCCACTACATTCCATTCCATTCCGTTCCATTCCATTCGCGCTGACTCCATTCCATTCCATTCCATTCCATTCCATTCCATTCCATTCCTTTCGGGTTTATTCCATTCAATTCCATTCCATTGTATTCCATTCCATTTGGGTTGATTCCATTCCATTCCATTCCCTTCCATTACATTCGTGTTGATTCCATTCCATTCCATTCCATTTGGGTTGATTCCATTCCACTCCATTCCCTTCCATTACATTCGTGTTGATTCCATTCCATTCCATTCCATTCCATTTGGGTCTCTTCCATTCCATTCCATTCCATTCCATTCCATTCCATTCCATTCCATTAGCGTTTATTCCATTCCATTCCATCCCATTCCATTCCATTCCATTCGGGTTGATTGCATTCCATTCCATTCCATTCCATTCCATTCCATTCCATTCCATTCCATTCCATGAGGGTTGATTCCATTCCATTCCATTCCATTCGGGTTGATTCAATTCCTTTCCATTCCATTCCATTCCATTCCAATCTATTGCATTCGTGTTGATTCCGTTCCATTCCATTCCATTCCATTCCTTTCCATTCCATTCCATTCTATTCCATTCCATTCGGGTTGATTCCATTCCATTCCATTCCTTTCCATTCCATTCCATTCTGTTTGATTCCATTCCATTCCATTCCATTTCATTCCTTTCCATTTCGGTTGATTCCATTCCATTCCATTACATTCCATTCCGTTCCATTACATCACATTCGCGTTGATTTCTTTTCATTCCATTCCATTCCATTACTTTCCATTACATTCCATTCGTGTTCATTCCATTCCATTCCATTTCATTCCATCGCATTCCATTCCATTCGGGTTGATTCCATTCCATTCCATTCCATTCTGTTTGATTCCATTCCATTCCATTCCATTCCATTCCATTCCATTGCATTCCATTCCATTCCATTCGGGTTGATTCCATTCCATTTCATTCCATTCCATTCCATTCCATTCCATTCAGGTTTTTTCCATTCCATTCCATTCCATTTCATTCCATTCCATTCCATTCCACTTGGGATAATTCCATTAAATTACTTTCCATTCTATTCCATTCCTATCTATTCGGGTTGATTCCGTTCCATTCCGTCCCATTCCATTCCATTCCATTCCACTCCGGTTGATTCCATTCCATTGCATTCCATTACACTCCGTTTGATTCCATTCCATTGCATTCCATTACACTCCGTTTCATTCCATTCGTGTTGATTCCATTCCATTCCATTACATTACATTGCATTCCTTTCCATTCAGGTTGATTCCCTTCCATTCCATTCCATTCCTTTCCATTCGCCTAGATTTCAATCCATTCCATTCCATTCCATTCCATTCCATTACAGTCCATTCGCGTTGATTCCATTCCATTCCATTTCATTCCGTTGCATTCCATTCCATTCGGTTTGATTCCATTCCATTCCATTCAATTCTGGTTGATTCCAATCCATTCCATTCCATTCCATTGCATTCCTTTCCATTCCATTCGGGTTGATTCCATTCCATTCCATTCCATTCCGTTCCATTCCATTCCAATCCATTCCATTCCTTTTGGGTTGATTCTATTCAATTCCATACCTTTGCATTCCATTCCATTCGTGTTAATTCCGTTCCATTCCATTCCACTCCATTCCATTCCATTCCTTTTGGGTTGATTCCATTCAATTCCATACCTTTGCATTCCATTCCATTCGTGTAAATTCCTTTCCATTCCATTCCATTCCCTTCCATTCCATTCGTGTTGATTCCATTCCATTCCATTGCATTCCATTCCATTTTGGTCGCTTCCATTCCATTCCATTCCATTCCGTTCCATTCCATTCCATTACTTTCCATTCGGGTTGATTGCTCTCCATTCCATTCCATTCAATTCCGTTCCATTGCTTTCCATTCGGGTTGATTCCAATCCATTCCATTCCATTCCATTCCATTCCATTCCATTCCATTCTGGTTGATTCCACTCCATTCCATTCCATTCCATTCGCGTTTATTCCATTCCATTCCATTGCATTCCATTCCAGTCGCTTTGATTCCATCCCATTCCATTCCATTCCATCCCATTCCATTCCATTCCACTCGGTTTGATTCCATTCCTTTCCATTCAATTCCATTCGAATCCATTCCATTCCATTCCATTCGGGTTGATTGAATTCCATTCCATTCCATTCCATTCCATTCCATTCCGTTCCATTCGGGTTGATTCCAATCAATTCCATTCCATTCGGGTGTATTCCGTTTCATTCCATTCCATTCAAATCCATTCCGTTCCATTCCTTTCGATTTGATTCCATTCCATACCATAGCATTCCATTCCATTCGGGTTGATTCCATTCCATTCAATTCCATTCCATTGCATTCCATTCCATTCCATTCCATTCCATTCTATTCCATTCAATTCCATTCCATTCAGGTCGATTCCAATCCATTCCATTCCATTCCATTCCATTCAGTACGGGTTGATTCCATTCCATTCCATTGCATTTCATTCCATTCCATTCCATTCCATTCTAGTTGATTTCATTCCATTTCATTCCATTCCATTCGGGTTGATTCCATTCCATTTCATTCCATTTCATTCCATTGCATTCCATTCCATTTGGGATGATTCCATTCTATTCCATTCCATTCCATTCCATTCCATACCATTCGAGTTGATTCCATTCCATTCCATTCCATTCCATTCCATTCGGGTTGATTCCATTCCATTCCATTCCATTCCGTTCCGTTCCATTCCATTCCATTCGCATTGATTCCAATCCATTCCATTCCATTCCTTTCCATTCGGTTTGATTCCATTCCATACCATGCCATTGCATGCCATTCCATTTGTGTTGATTCCATTCCATTCCATTCCATTCCTTTCGGTTTGATTCCATTCCATTGCATTCCATTCCGTTGCATTCCATTACATTCCATTCAATTCCAATTGGTTTGATTCCATTCCATTCCATTCCACTCCATTGCATTCCAGTCCATTCCCTTCCGTTAGGGTTGATTCCATTCCATTCCATTCCATTCCATTCCATTCCATTCCTTTCCATTCGTGTTGATTCCATTCCATTCCATTCCATTCCATTCCGTTCCATTCCATTCCATTACATTCGCGTTGATTTCATTCCATTCATTTCCATTCCATTCCATTCCATTCGTGTGTATTCCATTCCATTCCATTCCATTCCACTTGTCTTAATTCCATTCCATTCCTTTCCATTCCATTCCATTCCTATCAATTCGGGTTGATTTTGTTCCATTCCATTCCATTCTGTTCCATTCCATTCCATTCCACTCCTGTTGATTCCATTCCATTGCATTCAATTACACTCCATTTCATTCGATTCGGGTTGATTCCATTCCATTCCATTCCATGCCATTCCATTCCATCCGGGTTGATTCTATTCCATTTGATTCCATTCCATTCCATTGCCTGCCATGCCATTCAGTTGATTCCATTCCATTCCATTCCATTCCATTCCATTCCATTCCATTCCATTGCATTTCATTCCATTCCCTTCCGTTTGGGTTGATTCCATTCATTTCCAGTCCATTCCATTCCATTCACTTGGGTTGATTGCATTCCATTCCATTCCATTGCATTCCATTCCATTCCAATTGGGTTGATTCCATTACATTACATTCCATTGCATTCCATTCCATTCCATTCCGTTTGCGTTGATTCCATTGCATTCGGATTTATTCCACTCCATTCCACTACATTCCATTCCATTCCGTTCCATTCCATTCGCGCTGACTCCATTCCATTCCATTCCATTCCATTCCATTCCATTCCTTTCGGGTTTATTCCATTCAATTCCATTCCATTGTTTTCCATTCCATTTGGGTTGATTCCATTCCATTCCATTCCCTTCCATTACATTGGTGTTGATTCCATTCCATTCCATTCCATTTGGGTTGATTCCATTCCACTCCATTCCCTTCCATTACATTCGTGTTGATTCCATTCCATTCCATTCCATTCCATTCCATTTGGGTCTCTTCCATTCCATTCCATTCCATTCCATTCCATTAGCGTTTATTCCATTCCATTCCATCCCATTCCATTCCATTCCATTCGGGTTGATTGCATTCCATTCCATTCCATTTCATTCCATTACGGTTGATTGCATTCCATTCCATTCCATTCCATTCCATTCCATTCCATTCCATTCCATTCCATTCCATTACATTCCATGCGGGTTGATTCCATTCCATTCCATTCCATTCGGGTTGATTCAATTCCTTTCCATTCCATTCCATTCCATTCCAATCTATTGCATTCGTGTGGATTCCGTTCCATTCCATTCCATTCCATTCCTTTCCATTCCATCCCATTCTATTCCATTCCATTCGGGTTGATTCCATTCCATTCCATTCCTTTCCATTCCATTCCATTCGGTTTGATTCCATTCCATTCCATTCCATTTCATTCCTTTCCATTTCGGTTGATTCCATTCCATTCCATTACATTCCATTCCGTTCCATTACATCACATTCGCGTTGATTTCTTTTCATTCCATTCCATTCCATTACTTTCCATTACATTCCATTCGTGTTCATTCCATTCCATTCCATTTCATTCCATCGCATTCCATTCCATTCGGGTTGATTCCATTCCATTCCATTCCATTCTGGTTGATTCCATTGCATTCCATTCCATTCCATTCCGTTGCATTCCATTCCATTCCATTCGGGTTGATTCCATTCCATTTCATTCCATTCCATTCCATTCCATTCCATTCCATTCAGGTTTTTTCCATTCCATTCCATTCCATTTCATTCCATTCCATTCCATTCCACTTGGGATAATTCCATTAAATTACTTTCCATTCTATTCCATTCCTATCTATTCGGGTTGATTCCGTTCCATTCCGCCCCATTCCATTCCATTCCATTCCACTCCGGTTGATTCCATTCCATTGCATTCCATTACACTCCGTTTCATTCCATTCGTGTTGATTCCATTCCATTCCATTCCATTACATTACATTCCTTTCCATTCATGTTGATTCCCTTCCATTCCATTCCATTCCTTTCCATTCGCCTAGATTTCAATCCATTCCATTCCATTCCCTTCCATTCCATTACAGTCCATTCGCGTTGATTCCATTCCATTCCATTTCATTCCGTTGCATTCCATTCCATTCGGTTTGATTCCATTCCATTCCATTCAATTCTGGTTGATTCCAATCCATTCCATTCCATTCCATTGCATTCCTTTCCATTCCATTCGGGTTGATTCCATTCCATTCCATTCCATTCCGTTCCATTCCATTCCATTCCATTCCATTCCTTTTGGGTTGATTCTATTCAATTCCATACCTTTGCATTCCATTCCATTCGTGTTAATTCCGTTCCATTCCATTCCACTCCATTCCATTCCATTCCATTCCATTCCTTTTGGGTTGATTCCATTCAATTCCATACCTTTGCATTCCATTCCATTCGTGTAAATTCCTTTCCATTCCATTCCATTCCCTTCCATTCCATTCGTGTTGATTCCATTCCATTCCATTGCATTCCATTCCATTTTGGTCGCTTCCATTCCATTCCATTCCATTCCGTTCCATTCCATTCCATTACTTTCCATTCGGGTTGATTGCTCTCCATTCCATTCCATTCAATTCCGTTCCATTGCTTTCCATTCGGGTTGATTCCAATCCATTCCATTCCATTCCATTCCATTCCATTCCATTCCATTACATTCTGGTTGATTCCACTCCATTCCATTCCATTCCATTCGCGTTTATTCCATTCCATTCCATTGCATTCCATTCCATTCGCTTTGATTCCATCCCATTCCATTCCATTCCATTCCATTCCATTCCATCCCATTCCATTCCATTCCACTCGGTTTGATTCCATTCCTTTCCATTCAATTCCATTCGAATCCATTCCATTCCATTCCATTCGGGTTGATTGAATTCCATTCCATTCCATTCCATTCCATTCCATTCCGTTCCATTCGGATTGATTCCAATCAATTCCATTCAATTCGGGTGTATTCCATTTCATTCCATTCCATTCAAATCCATTCCGTTCCATTCCTTTCGATTTGATTCCATTCCATACCATACCATTCCATTCCATTCCATTCGGGTTGATTCCATTCCATTCAATTCCATTCCACTGCATTCCATTCCATTCCATTCCATTCCATTCTGTTCCATTCAATTCCATTCCATTCAGGTCGATTCCAATCCATTCCATTCCATTCCATTCCATTCAGTACGGGTTGATTCCATTCCATTCCATTGCATTTCATTCCATTCCATTCCATTCCATTCTAGTTGATTTCATTCCATTTCATTCCATTCCATTCGGGTTGATTCCATTCCATTTCATTCCATTTCATTCCATTGCATTCCATTCCATTTGGGATGATTCCATTCTATTCCATTCCATTCCATTCCATTCCATACCATTCGAGTTGATTCCATTCCATTCCATTCCATTCCATTCCATTCGGGTTGATTCCATTCCATTCCATTCCATTCCGTTCCGTTCCATTCCATTCCATTCGCATTGATTCCAATCCATTCCATTCCATTCCTTTCCATTCGGTTTGATTCCATTCCATACCATGCCATTGCATGCCATTCCATTTGTGTTGATTCCATTCCATTCCATTCCATTCCATTCGGGTTGATTCCATTCCATTGCATTCCATTCCGTTCCATTCCATTACATTCCATTCAATTCCAATTGGTTTGATTCCATTCCATTCCATTCCACTCCATTGCATTCCAGTCCATTCCATTCCGTTAGGGTTGATTCCATTCCATTCCATTCCATTCCATTCCATTCCATTCCTTTCCATTCGTGTTGATTCCATTCCATTCCATTCCATTCCGTTCCGTTCCATTCCATTACATTACATTCGCATTGATTTCATTCCATTCATTTCCATTCCATTCCATTCCATTCGTGTGTATTCCATTCCATTCCATTCCATTCCACTTGTCTTAATTCCATTCCATTCCTTTCCATTCCATTCCATTCCTATCAATTCGGGTTGATTTTGTTCCATTCCATTCCATTCCGTTCCATTCCATTCCATTCCACTCCTGTTGATTCCATTCCATTGCATTCAATTACACTCCATTTCATTCGATTCGGGTTGATTCCATTCCATTCCATTCCATGCCATTCCATTCCATCCGGGTTGATTCTATTCCATTTGATTCCATTCCATTCCATTGCCTGCCATGCCATTCAGTTGATTCCATTCCATTCCATTCCATTCCATTCCATTCCATTCCATTCCATTGCATTTCATTCCATTCCCTTCCGTTTGGGTTGATTCCATTCATTTCCAGTCCATTCCATTCCATTCACTTGGGTTGATTGCATTCCATTCCATTCCATTGCATTCCATTCCATTCCAATTGGGTTGATTCCATTACATTCCATTCCATTGCATTCCATTCCATTCCATTCCGTTTGCGTTGATTCCATTGCATTCGGATTTATTCCACTCCATTCCACTACATTCCATTCCATTCCGTTCCATTCCATTCGCGCTGACTCCATTCCATTCCATTCCATTCCATTCCATTCCATTCCATTCCTTTCGGGTTTATTCCATTCAATTCCATTCCATTGTATTCCATTCCATTTGGGTTGATTCCATTCCATTCCATTCCATTCCATTACATTCGTGTTGATTCCATTCCATTCCATTCCATTTGGGTTGATTCCATTCCACTCCATTCCCTTCCATTACATTCGTGTTGATTCCATTCCATTCCATTCCATTCCATTCCATTCCATTTGGGTCTCTTCCATTCCATTCCATTCCATTCCATTCCATTAGCGTTTATTCCATTCCATTCCATCCCATTCCATTCCATTCCATTCGGGTTGATTGCATTCCATTCCATTCCATTTCATTCCATTACGGTTGATTGCATTCCATTCCATTCCATTCCATTCCATTCCATTCCATTCCATTACATTCCATGCGGGTTGATTCCATTCCATTCCATTCCATTCGGGTTGATTCAATTCCTTTCCATTCCATTCCATTCCATTCCAATCTATTGCATTCGTGTTGATTCCGTTCCATTCCATTCCATTCCATTCCTTTCCATTCCATTCCATTCTATTCCATTCCATTCGGGTTGATTCCATTCCATTCCATTCCTTTCCATTCCATTCCATTCTGTTTGATTCCATTCCATTCCATTCCATTTCATTCCTTTCCATTTCGGTTGATTCCATTCCATTCCATTACATTCCATTCCGTTCCATTACATCACATTCGCGTTGATTTCTTTTCGTTCCATTCCATTCCATTACTTTCCATTACATTCCATTCGTGTTCATTCCATTCCATTCCATTTCATTCCATCGCATTCCATTCCATTCGGGTTGATTCCATTCCATTCCATTCCATTCTGGTTGATTCCATTCCATTCCATTCCATTCCATTCCATTGCATTCCATTCCATTCCATTCGGGTTGATTCCATTCCATTTCATTCCATTCCATTCCATTCCATTCAGGTTTTTTCCATTCCATTCCATTCCATTTCATTCCATTCCATTCCATTCCACTTGGGATAATTCCATTAAATTACTTTCCATTCTATTCCATTCCTATCTATTCGGGTTGATTCCGTTCCATTCCGTCCCATTCCATTCCATTCCATTCCACTCCGGTTTATTCCATTCCATTGCATTCCATTACACTCCGTTTCATTCCATTCGTGTTGATTCCATTCCATTCCATTACATTACATTACATTCCTTTCCATTCAGGTTGATTCCCTTCCATTCCATTCCATTCCTTTCCATTCGCCTAGATTTCAATCCATTCCATTCCATTCCATTCCATTCCATTACAGTCCATTCGCGTTGATTCCATTCCATTCCATTTCATTCCGTTGCATTCCATTCCATTCGGTTTGATTCCATTCCATTCCATTCAATTCTGGTTGATTCCAATCCATTCCATTCCATTCCATTGCATTCCTTTCCATTCCATTCGGGTTGATTCCATTCCATTCCATTCCATTCCGTTCCATTCCATTCCATTCCATTCCATTCCTTTTGGGTTGATTCCATTCAATTCCATACCTTTGCATTCCATTCCATTCGTGTTAATTCCGTTCCATTCCATTCCACTCCATTCCATTCCATTCCATTCCATTCCTTTTGGGTTGATTCCATTCAATTCCATACCTTTGCATTCCATTCCATTCGTGTAAATTCCTTTCCATTCCATTCCATTCCCTTCCATTCCATTCGTGTTGATTCCATTCCATTCCATTGCATTCCATTCCATTTTGGTCGCTTCCATTCCATTCCATTCCATTCCGTTCCATTCCATTCCATTACTTTCCATTCGGGTTGATTGCTCTCCATTCCATTCCATTCAATTCCGTTCCATTGCTTTCCATTCGGGTTGATTCCAATCCATTCCATTCCATTCCATTCAATTCCATTCCATTCCATTCCATTCTGGTTGATTCCACTCCATTCCATTCCATTCCATTCGCGTTTATTCCATTCCATTCCATTGCATTCCATTCCATTCGCTTTGATTCCATCCCATTCCATTCCATTCCATTCCATTCCATCCCATTCCATTCCATTCCACTCGGTTTGATTCCATTCCTTTCCATTCAATTCCATTCGAATCCATTCCATTCCATTCCATTCGGGTTGATTGAATTCCATTCCATTCCATTCCATTCCATTCCATTCCGTTCCATTCGGGTTGATTCCAATCAATTCCATTCCATTCGGGTGTATTCCGTTTCATTCCATTCCATTCAAATCCATTCCGTTCCATTCCTTTCGATTTGATTCCATTCCATACCATACCATTCCATTCCATTCCATTCGGGTTGATTCCATTCCATTCAATTCCATTCCATTGCATTCCATTCCATTCCATTCCATTCCATTCTATTCCATTCAATTCCATTCCATTCAGGTCGATTCCAATCCATTCCATTCCATTCCATTCCATTCAGTACGGGTTGATTCCATTCCATTCCATTGCATTTCATTCCATTCCATTCCATTCCATTCTAGTTGATTTCA
Organism: Pan troglodytes; assembly: GCF_028858775.2. Lineage (NCBI taxonomy): Eukaryota > Metazoa > Chordata > Mammalia > Primates > Hominidae > Pan > Pan troglodytes. Next base: position 37,747,005 of record NC_072416.2, on the reverse strand, counting down.
TTCCATTTCATTCCATTCCATTCGGGTTGATTCCATTCCATTTCATTCCATTTCATTCCATTGCATTCCATTCCATTTGGGATGATTCCATTCTATTCCATTCCATTCCATTCCATTCCATACCATTCGAGTTGATTCCATTCCATTCCATTCCATTCCATTCCATTCCATTCGGGTTGATTCCATTCCATTCCATTCCATTCCGTTCCGTTCCATTCCATTCCATTCGCATTGATTCCAATCCATTCCATTCCATTCCTTTCCATTCGGTTTGATTCCATTCCATACCATGCCATTGCATGCCATTCCATTTGTGTTGATTCCATTCCATTCCATTCCATTCCATTCGGGTTGATTCCATTCCATTGCATTCCATTCCGTTCCATTCCATTACATTCCATTCAATTCCAATTGGTTTGATTCCATTCCATTCCATTCCACTCCATTGCATTCCAGTCCATTCCCTTCCGTTAGGGTTGATTCCATTCCATTCCATTCCATTCCATTCCATTCCTTTCCATTCGTGTTGATTCCATTCCATTCCATTCCATTCCATTCCGTTCCATTCCATTCCATTACATTCGCGTTGATTTCATTCCATTCATTTCCATTCCATTCCATTCCATTCGTGTGTATTCCATTCCATTCCATTCCATTCCACTTGTCTTAATTCCATTCCATTCCTTTCCATTCCATTCCATTCCTATCAATTCGGGTTGATTTTTTTCCATTCCATTCCATTCCGTTCCATTCCATTCCATTCCACTCCTGTTGATTCCATTCCATTGCATTCAATTACACTCCATTTCATTCGATTCGGGTTGATTCCATTCCATTCCATTCCATGCCATTCCATTCCATCCGGGTTGATTCTATTCCATTTGATTCCATTCCATTCCATTGCCTGCCATGCCATTCAGTTGATTCCATTCCATTCCATTCCATTCCATTCCATTGCATTGCATTTCTTTCCATTCCCTTCCGTTTGGGTTGATTCCATTCATTTCCAGTCCATTCCATTCCATTCACTTGGGTTGATTGCATTCCATTCCATTCCATTGCATTCCATTCCATTCCAATTGGGTTGATTCCATTACATTACATTCCATTGCATTCCATTCCATTCCATTCCGTTTGCGTTGATTCCATTGCATTCGGATTTATTCCACTCCATTCCACTACATTCCATTCCATTCCGTTCCATTCCATTCGCGCTGACTCCATTCCATTCCATTCCATTCCATTCCATTCCATTCCATTCCTTTCGGGTTTATTCCATTCAATTCCATTCCATTGTATTCCATTCCATTTCGGTTGATTCCATTCCATTCCATTCCCTTCCATTACATTCGTGTTGATTCCATTCCATTCCATTCCATTTGGGTTGATTCCATTCCACTCCATTCCCTTCCATTACATTCGTGTTGATTCCATTCCATTCCATTCCATTCCATTCCATTCCATTTGGGTCTCTTCCATTCCATTCCATTCCATTCCATTCCATTCCATTAGCGTTTATTCCATTCCATTCCATCTCATTCCATTCCATTCCATTCGGGTTGATTGCATTCCATTCCATTCCATTTAATTCCATTACGGTTGATTCCATTCCATTCCATTCCATTCCATTCCATTACATTACATTACATTACATGCGTGTTGATTCCATTCCATTCCATTCCATTCGGGTTGATTCAATTCCTTTCCATTCCATTCCATTCCATTCCAATCTATTGCATTCGTGTGGATTCCGTTCCATTCCATTCCATTCCATTCCTTTCCATTCCATTCCATTCTATTCCATTCCATTCGGGTTGATTCCATTCCATTCCATTCCTTTCCATTCCATTCCATTCGGTTTGATTCCATTCCATTCCATTCCATTTCATTCCTTTCCATTTCGGTTGATTCCATTCCATTCCATTACATTCCATTCCGTTCCATTACATCACATTCGCGTTGATTTCTTTTCATTCCATTCCATTCCATTACTTTCCATTACATTCCATTCGTGTTCATTCCATTCCATTCCATTTCATTCCATCGCATTCCATTCCATTCGGGTTGATTCCATTCCATTCCATTCCATTCTGGTTGATTCCATTCCATTCCATTCCATTCCATTCCATTGCATTCCATTCCATTCCATTCGGGTTGATTCCATTCCATTTCATTCCATTCCATTCCATTCCATTCAGGTTTTTTCCATTCCATTCCATTCCATTTCATTCCATTCCATTCCATTCCACTTGGGATAATTCCATTAAATTACTTTCCATTCTATTCCATTCCTATCTATTCGGGTTGATTCCGTTCCATTCCGTCCCATTCCATTCCATTCCATTCCACTCCGGTTGATTCCATTCCATTGCATTCCATTACACTCCGTTTCATTCCATTCGTGTTGATTCCATTCCATTCCATTACATTACATTACATTCCTTTCCATTCAGGTTGATTCCCTTCCATTCCATTCCATTCCTTTCCATTCGCCTAGATTTCAATCCATTCCATTCCATTCCATTCCATTCCATTACAGTCCATTCGCGTTGATTCCATTCCATTCCATTTCATTCCGTTGCATTCCATTCCATTCGGTTTGATTCCATTCCATTCCATTCAATTCTGGTTGATTCCAATCCATTCCATTCCATTCCATTGCATTCCTTTCCATTCCATTCGGGTTGATTCCATTCCATTCCATTCCATTCCGTTCCATTCCATTCCATTCCATTCCATTCCTTTTGGGTTGATTCCATTCAATTCCATACCTTTGCATTCCATTCCATTCGTGTTAATTCCGTTCCATTCCATTCCACTCCATTCCATTCCATTCCATTCCATTCCTTTTGGGTTGATTCCATTCAATTCCATACCTTTGCATTCCATTCCATTCGTGTAAATTCCTTTCCATTCCATTCCATTCCCTTCCATTCCATTCGTGTTGATTCCATTCCATTCCATTGCATTCCATTCCATTTTGGTCGCTTCCATTCCATTCCATTCCATTCCGTTCCATTCCATTCCATTACTTTCCATTCGGGTTGATTGCTCTCCATTCCATTCCATTCAATTCCGTTCCATTGCTTTCCATTCGGGTTGATTCCAATCCATTCCATTCCATTCCATTCCATTCCATTCCATTCCATTCCATTCTGGTTGATTCCACTCCATTCCATTCCATTCCATTCGCGTTTATTCCATTCCATTCCATTGCATTCCATTCCATTCGCTTTGATTCCATCCCATTCCATTCCATTCCATTCCATTCCATTCCATCCCATTCCATTCCATTCCACTCGGTTTGATTCCATTCCTTTCCATTCAATTCCATTCGAATCCATTCCATTCCATTCCATTCGGGTTGATTGAATTCCATTCCATTCCATTCCATTCCATTCCATTCCGTTCCATTCGGGTTGATTCCAATCAATTCCATTCCATTCGGGTGTATTCCGTTTCATTCCATTCCATTCAAATCCATTCCGTTCCATTCCTTTCGATTTGATTCCATTCCATACCATACCATTCCATTCCATTCCATTCGGGTTGATTCCATTCCATTCAATTCCATTCCATTGCATTCCATTCCATTCCATTCCATTCCATTCTGTTCCATTCAATTCCATTCCATTCAGGTCGATTCCAATCCATTCCATTCCATTCCATTCCATTCAGTACGGGTTGATTCCATTCCATTCCATTGCATTTCATTCCATTCCATTCCATTCCATTCTAGTTGATTTCATTCCATTTCATTCCATTCCATTCGGGTTGATTCCATTCCATTTCATTCCATTTCATTCCATTGCATTCCATTCCATTTGGGATGATTCCATTCTATTCCATTCCATTCCATTCCATTCCATACCATTCGAGTTGATTCCATTCCATTCCATTCCATTCCATTCGGGTTGATTCCATTCCATTGCATTCCATTCCGTTCCATTCCATTACATTCCATTCAATTCCAATTGGTTTGATTCCATTCCATTCCATTCCATTCCATACCATTCGAGTTGATTCCATTCCATTCCATTCCATTCCATTCGGGTTGATTCCATTCCATTGCATTCCATTCCGTTCCATTCCATTACATTCCATTCAATTCCAATTGGTTTGATTCCATTCCATTCCATTCCACTCCATTGCATTCCAGTCCATTCCCTTCCGTTAGGGTTGATTCCATTCCATTCCATTCCATTCCATTCCATTCCATTCCTTTCCATTCGTGTTGATTCCATTCCATTCCATTCCATTCCATTCCGTTCCATTCCATTCCATTACATTCGCGTTGATTTCATTCCATTCATTTCCATTCCATTCCATTCCATTCGTGTGTATTCCATTCCATTCCATTCCTTTCCACTTGTCTTAATTCCATTCCATTCCTTTCCATTCCATTCCATTCCTATCAATTCGGGTTGATTTTGTTCCATTCCATTCCATTCCGTTCCATTCCATTCCATTCCACTCCTGTTGATTCCATTCCATTGCATTCAATTACACTCCATTTCATTCGATTCGGGTTGATTCCATTCCATTCCATTCCATGCCATTCCATTCCATCCGGGTTGATTCTATTCCATTTGATTGCATTCCATTCCATTGCCTGCCATGCCATTCAGTTGATTCCATTCCATTCCATTCCATTGCATTTCATTCCATTCCCTTCCGTTTGGGTTGATTCCATTCATTTCCAGTCCATTCCATTCCATTCACTTGGGTTGATTGCATTCCATTCCATTCCATTGCATTCCATTCCATTCCAATTGGGTTGATTCCATTACATTACATTCCATTGCATTCCATTCCATTCCATTCCGTTTGCGTTGATTCCATTGCATTCGGATTTATTCCACTCCATTCCACTACATTCCATTCCATTCCGTTCCATTCCATTCGCGCTGACTCCATTCCATTCCATTCCATTCCATTCCATTCCATTCCTTTCGGGTTTATTCCATTAAATTCCATTCCATTGTATTCCATTCCATTTGGGTTGATTCCATTCCATTACATTCCCTTCCATTACATTCGTGTTGATTCCATTCCATTCCATTCCATTTGGGTTGATTCCATTCCACTCCATTCCCTTCCATTACATTCGTGTTGATTCCATTCCATTCCATTCCATTCCATTCCATTCCATTTGGGTCTCTTCCATTCCATTCCATTCCATTCCATTCCATTAGCGGTTATTCCATTCCATTCCATCCCATTCCATTCCATTCCTTTCGGGTTGATTGCATTCCATTCCATTCCATTTCATTCCATTACGGTTGATTGCATTCCATTCCATTCCATTCCATTCCATTCCATTCCATTCCATTCCTTTCCATTTGGGTTGATTCCATTCCATTCCATTCCATTCCATTCGGGTTGATTGCATTCCATTCCATTCAATTCAATTCCATTCCATTCCATTGCATTCGATTTGATTCCATTCCCTTCCATTCCATTCAATTCCATTCAATTCCATTGCATTCGATTTGATTCCATTCCCTTCCATTCCATTCCATTCCATTCCATTCCATTCCATTCGCGTTGATTCAATTCCATTCCATTCCATTCCATTCCATTCCACTGCATTCCATTCCATTCCATTCCATTCCATTCGGATTAATTCCATTCCATTCCATTCCATTGCATTCCATTCCATTGCATTTCATTCCATTCCGGTTGATTCCATTCCATTCCATTCCATTCCATTCCATTCGAGTTGATTTCATTACATTTCATTCCATTGCATTCCATTCCATTGCATTTCATTCCATTCCGGTTGATTCCATTCCATTCCATTCCATTCCATTCCATTCGAGTTGATTTCATTACATTTCATTCCATTCCATTCGGGTTGATTCCGTTCCGTTTCATTCCATTCTATTCCATTCCGTTTCGGTTGAATCCTTTCCATTCCATTCCGTTTCGATTGACTCCATTCCATTCCATTCTATTCCATTCCATTCCATTACATTCCATTCGGGTTGATTCGATTCCATTCCATTCCAATCTATTCCTTTCCATTCCATTCCATTTCATTCTATTCCATTCCATTCCAATCCATTCCATTCCATTCCATTCCATTCCTTTTGGGTTCATTCCATTCCATTCCATACCATTCCATTGCATTCCATTCCATTCCATTCCATTTCTGTTGATTCCATTCCATTCCATTCCATTCCATTCCATTCCATTCGGGTTGATTCTATTCCGTTCCATTCCATTGTATTCCATTCCATTCCACTCCAGTTGATTCCATTCCATTCCATTCGATTACACTCCCTTTCATTCCATTAGGATTGATTCCATTCCATTCCTTTCCATTCGGGTTGATTTCATTCCATTCCATTCCATTCCATGTCATTCCGTTCCATTCCATTACAGTCCATTTGGGTTGGTTCCATTCCATTCCATTCCATTCCATGTCATTCCGTTCCATTCCATTACAGTCCATTCGGGTTGGTTCTATTCCATTCCATTTCATTTCATTGCATTCCATTCCATTCGGGTTGATTCCTTTCGATTCCATTCCATTCTGGTTGATTCCATTTCATTCCACTCCGTTGCATTCCATTCCATTCCATTTGGTTGATTCCATTCCATTCCATTCCATTCCATTCCATTCGGGTTTATTCCATTCCATTCCATTCCATTCCATTCCATTCCATTCCACTTGGCTTAATTCCATTCCATTCCTTTCCATTCCATTCCATTCCTATCAATTCGGGTTGATTCCGTTCCATTCCATTCCATTCCTTTCCATTCCATTCCATTTCCCTCCGGTTGATTCCATTCCACTGCATTCCATTACACTCCGTTTCATTCCATTCGGCTTGATTCCATTCCATTCCATCCCATTCCATTCGGGGTGATTCCATTCCATTGAACTCCATTGCATTCCATTCCATTTTAATTCATTCCATTCTTGTTGACTCCATTCCATTCCATTCCATTCCATGCCATCCGAGTTGATTCTATTCCATTTGATTGCATTCCATTCCATAGCATTCCATGCCATTCAGGTTGATTCCATTCCATTCCATTCCATTCCTTTCCATTCCATTGCATTCCATTCCATTCCCTTCCGTTTGGGTTGATTCCATTCCATTCCAGTCCATTCCATTCCATTCCACTTGGGTTGATTGCATTCCATTCAATTCCATTCCATTCCATTCCATTCCAATTGGGTTGATTCCATTCCATTCCATTCCATTCCATTCCGTTGCATTCCATTCCATTCCATTCTGTTTGCGTTGATTCCATTGCATTCGGATTGATTCCACTCCATTCCACTACATTGCGTTCCATTCCATTCCATTCCATTCGCGTTGATTCCATCCATTCCATTCCATTCCATTCCATTCCATTACTTTCGGGTTGATTACATTCCATTCCATTCCCTTCCATTCCATTCGTGTTGATTCCATTCCATTCCATTCCATTCCATTTGAGTCGCTTCCATTCCATTCCATTCCATTCCGTTCCATTCCATTCCATTACTTTCCATTCGGGTTGATTGCTTTCCATTCGATTCCATTCAATTCCATACTATTCCATTCCATTCGGATTGATTCCATTCCATTCCATTAAATTGCATTCCATTCCATTCCATTCGGGTTGATTCCACTCCATTCCATTCCATTCCATTCCATTCCATTCCATTCAGGTCGATTCCATTCCATTCCATTCTGTTCCATTCGGGTTGATTCCATTCCATTCCATTCCATTCCATTCCATTCCATTCCATTCGTGTTAAAATCATTCCATTTCATTGCATTACCTTCGGGTTGATTACGTTCCATTTCATTCCATTGCATTCCATTCCACTAGCGTTGATTGCATTCCATTCCATTCCACTCAATTCCAATCCATTCCATTCCACTCCATTCCATTGCATTCCATTCGGGTTAGTTCCATTCCATTCCATTCCATTCCATTCCATTCAACTTGGGTTGATTACATTCCATTCCATTCCATTTGATTCCATTCCATTCCTTTCCGTTCCATTCCATTCCATTCCATTTGGGTTGATTCCATTCCATTCCATTCCATTCCATTCCATTGCATTCCATTCCATTCCATTCTATTTCGATTTATTCCCTTCCCTTCCATTCCATTCCATTCCATTCCATTCCATACCATTCCATTCGGGTTGATTCCATTCCATTCCATTCCATTCCGTTCCATTCCATTCCATTCCATTCGCGTTGATTCCTTTCCATTCCATTCCATTCCATTCCATTCCATCCCATTCCATTCCATTCCATTCGGGTGGATTCCATTCCATTCCATTAACTTCCTTTCCGTTCCATTCCATTCCATTCCATTCCATTCCATTCAGGTTGATTGCATTCCATTCCATTCCATTCCATTCAATTCCCTTCCATTCCATTCCATTCGGGTTGATGCCATTCCATTCCATTAGGGTTGATTCCACTCCATTCCATTAATTTCCTTTCCTTTCCATTCCATTCCATTCCGTTCCATTCCATTCCATTCCATTCCATTCAGGTTGATTGCATTCCATTCCATTCCATTCCATTCCATTCGGGTTGATGCCATTCCATTCCATTCGGGTTGATTCCACTCCATTCCATTCCATTCCACTCCATTCCATTCCATCCGATTTCATTCCATTCCATACCATTCCATTCCATTCCATTCCATTCCATTCGGGTTGCTTCCATTCCATTCCATTCCATGACATTCCATTCCATTCCATTCCATTCTATTCCATTCCATTCCATTCCATTCCATTCCATTCAACTTGGGTTGATTACATTCCATTCCATTCCATTTGATTCCATTCCATTCCTTTCCGTTCCATTCCATTCCATTCCATTTGGGTTGATTCCATTCCATTCCATTCCATTCCATTCCATTGCATTCCATTCCATTCCATTCTATTTCGATTTATTCCCTTCCCTTCCATTCCATTCCATTCCATACCATTCCATTCGGGTTGATTCCATTACATTCCATTCCATTCCGTTCCATTCCATTCCATTCCATTCGCGTTGATTCCTTTCCATTCCATTCCATTCCATTCCATTCCATCCCATTCCATTCCATTCCATTCGGGTGGATTCCATTCCATTCCTTTAACTTCCTTTCCGTTCCATTCCATTCCATTCCATTCCATTCCATTCCATTCAGGTTGATTGCATTCCATTCCATTCCATTCCATTCAATTCCCTTCCATTCCATTCCATTAGGGTTGATTCCACTCCATTCCATTCCATTCCATTCCATTCCATTCCATTCCATTCGGGTTGATTCCATTCCATTCCATTAATTTCCTTTCCTTTCCATTCCATTCCATTCCATTCCATTCCATTCCATTCCATTCCATTCAGGTTGATTGCATTCCATTCCATTCCATTCCATTCCATTCCATTCCATTCGGGTTGATGCCATTGCATTCCATTCGGGTTGATTCCACTCCATTCCATTCCATTCCACTCCATGCCATTCCATCCGATTTCATTCCATTCCATACCATTCCATTCCATTCCATTCCATTCCATTTCATTCCATTCGGGTTGATTCCATTCCATTCCATTCCATTGCATTCCATTCCATTCCATTGCATTCTGTTCCATTCCATTCCATTCCATTCCATTCAGGTCGATTCCATTCCATTCCATTCCATTCCATTCCATTCCATTCCATTCGGGTTGATTTCATGCCATTCCATTCCATTGCATTCCATTCCATTCCATTTCATTCCATTCGGGTTTTTTCCATTCAATTCCATTCCATTCCATTCCATACCTTTCCATTCCATTCCATTGGAGTTGATTTCATTCCATGTCATTCCATTCCATTCGGGTTGATTCCATTCCTTTTCATTGCATTTCACTCCATTGCATTCCAAACCATTTGGGTTGATTGCATTCCATTCCATTCCATTCCATTCCATTCCATTTCATTCCATTCCATTCGGGTTGATTCCATTCCATTCCATTCCATTCCACTTGGGTTGATTACATTTCATTCCATTCCATTTCATTCCATTCCATTCCATTCCATTTCATTCCATTCCATTTCATTCCATTCCATTCCATTCCATTTCATTCCATCCCATTCCATTCCATTCCATTCCATTCCATTCCATCCCATTCAATTCCATTCCATTCGGGTTGATTCCATTCCATTCCATTAACTTCCTTTCTGTTCCATTCCATTCCATTCCATTCCATTCAGGTTGATTGCATTCCATTCCATTCCATTCGACTCCATTCCCTTCCATTCCATTCCATTCGGGTTGATGCCATTCCATTCCATTCGGGTTGATTCCACTCCATTCCATTCCATTCCACTCCATTCCATTCCATACGATTTGATTCCATTCCATACCATTCCATTCCATTCCATTCCATTCCATTCCATTCGGGTTGCTTCCATTCCATTCCATTCCATGACATTCCATTCCATTCCATTCCATTCTATTCCATTCCATTCCATTCCATTCCATTCCATTCATGTCGGTTCCATTCCATTCCATTCCATTCCATTCCATTTCATTCCATTCGGTTTGATGCCATTCCATTCCACTCCAATCCTTTCCATTCGAGTAGATTCCGTACCATTCCATTCCATTCCATTCCGTTCCAATCCATTTGGGTTGACTCCCTTCCATTCCGTCCCATTCCATTCCATACCGTTCCATTCGGGTTGATACCATTCCATTCCATAACATTCCCTTCCTTTCCGTTCCTTTCCATGCCATTCCATTCCATTCGGGTCGATTCCATTCCATTCCGTTATATTCCATTCAGGTTGATTCCATTTCATTCAATACCATTCCATTCCATTCCATTCCATTCCATTCTATTCCATTCCATTCCATTCCGTTTGTGTTGATTCCATTCCACTCCATTCCATTCCATTCCACTCCATCGCATTCCATTCCATTCCATTCCATTCTAGTCCACTTGGGTTGATTCCCTTCCATTACATTGCATTCCATTCCATTCCATTCCATCGCATTCCATTCCATTCCATTCCATTCCATTGCATTCCATTCCATTCCAGTCCATTTGGATTGATTCCATTCCATTCCATTCCATTCCATTCCACTCCATTGCATTCTGTTTCATTCCATTCCATTCCATTCCGGTTGATTCCATTCAATTCCATTCCATTTCATTCCATTCCATTCCATAGCATTCTGTTTCATTCCATTCCATTCCATTCCGGTTGATTCCATTCAATTCCATTCCATTTCATTCCATTCCATTCCATTCCATTCCATTCCATTCCATTCCATTCATGTTGATTCCATTCCATTCCATTCCATTGCATTCCATTCCATTCCATTCCATTCCATTCTATTCCATTCCATTCCATTCCATTCCATTCAGGTCGATTCCATTCCATTCCATTCCATTCCATTCCATTCGTGTTGATTTCATTCCATTTCATTGCATTACTTTCGGGTTGATTCCATTCCATTTCATTCCATTGCATTCCATTCTATTCCATTCCATTCGTTTTTATTCCATTCCATTACATTACATTCGGGTTGATTCCGTTCCATTCCATTCCATTCCATTCAGGTCGATTCCCTTCCATTCCATTCCATTCCGTTCCATTCCATTGAGGTTGGTTACATTCCATCCCATTCCATTGCATTGCATTCCATTCCATTCCATTCCATTTGGGTTGTTTCCATTCCATTCCATTCCATTCCATTCCATTCCATTCCAATCCGGTTGTTTCCGTTCCATTCCATTGTCTTCCATTCCATTCCTTTCTATTCGCGTTGATTGCGTTCCATGTCATTCCATTCCATCCCATTCCATTCCATTCCATTCGTGTTGATTCCATTCCATTCCATTCGGTTCCATTCCATTCCATTATTGTTGATTCCATTCCATTCCATTCCATTGCATTCCATTCCATTCCGTTTCATTATATTCATGTTGATTCCATTCCATTCCATTCCGTTCCATTCCATTCCATTCCATTCCATTCGGGTTGATTCCATTCCATTACATTCCATTGCATTCCATTCCATTCCATTTCATTCCATTCGGGTTGATTCCATTCAATTCCATTCCATTCCATTCCCTTGGGTTTGATTCCATTCCATTCCATTCCATTCCATTCCATTCCATTCCATTCGGGTTGATTCCATTCCATTTCATCGCATTCCATTCCATTCCATTCCATTCGGGTTGGTTCCATTCCATTCCATTCCATTCCATTCCATTTCATTCCATTGCATTCCATTCTATTCCATTCCATTCCATTTCATTCCATTCCATTCCATTCTATTCCATTCCATTCCATTCCATTCCATTCCATTCCATTTCATTCCTTTCCATTCCATTCCATTCCATTCCTTTCCATTCCATGCAATTACATTCCTTTTGGGTTGATTCCATTCCATTCCATTCCATTCCGTTCCATGCAATTACATTCCTTTTGGGTTGATTCCATTCCATTCCATTCCATTCCTTTCCATTCCATTCCATTCTATTCCATTCCGTTTCAGTTGATTCCATTCCATTCCATTCCATTCCATTCCATTCCATTCCATTCTATTCCATTCCGTTTCGGTTGATTCCATTCCATTGCATTCCATTCCATTCCAGACCATTCCATTCCATTCGTTTTGATTCCGTTCCATTCCATTCCATTACATTACATTCGGGTTGATTCCATTCCATTCCTTTGCATTCCATTCGGGTCGAATCCAATCCATTCCATTGCATTCCATTCCATTCCATTCGGTTTGATTCCATTCCATTCCATTCTATTCCAATCCATTCCATTCCATTCCATTCGGTTTGATTCCTTTCCAATCCATTCCATTCCATTCCATTCCACTCCATTCTATGTCATTCCATTCGGGTTGATTCCATTCCATTCCATAACATTCCATTCCATTCCATTCCATTCTATGCCATTCCATTCGGGTTGATTCCTTTCCATTCAATACCATTCCATTCCATTCCATTCCATTCAATTGCATTCTTTTCGGGTCAATTCCATTCCATTCCCTTCCATTGCATTCCATTCCATTCGTGTTGATTCCATTCCATTCCATTCCATTCCATTCCATTCTTCTTGATTCCATTCCATTCCATTCCATTCTTTTTGATTCCACTCCATTCCATTCCATTCGTGTTGATTCCATTCCATTCCATTCCATTGCATTCCATTCCATTCCATTTCATTCCATTCGGTTTGATGCCATTCCATTCCACTCCAATCCTTTCCATTCGAGTAGATTCCGTTCCATTCCATTCCATTCCATTCCGTTCCAATCCATTTGGGTTGATTCCCTTCCATTCCGTCCCATTCCATTCCATACCGTTCCATTCGGGTTGATACCATTCCATTCCATAACATTCCCTTCCTTTCCGTTCATTTCCATGCCATTCCATTCCCTTCGGGTCGATTCCATTCCATTCCGTTACATTCCATTCAGGTTGATTCCATTCCATTCAATACCATTCCATTCCATTCCATTCCATTCCATTCTATTCCATTCCATTCCACTCCGTTTGTGTTGATTCCATTCCACTCCATTCCATTCCATTGCACTCCATCGCATTCCATTCCATTCCATTCCATTCTAGTCCACTTGGGTTGATTCCCTTCCATTACATTGCATTCCATTCCATTCCATTCCATCGCATTCCATTCCATTCCATTCCATTGCATTCCATTCCATTCCAGTCCATTTGGATTGATTCCATTCCATTCCATTCCATTCCATTCCATTGCATTCTGTTTCATTCCATTCCATTCCATTCCGGTTGATTCCATTCAATTCCATTCCATTCCATTCCATTCCATTCCATTCCATTCCATTCCATTCCGGTTGATTCCATTCCATTCCATTCCATTGCATTCCATTCCATTCCATTGCATTCCATTCCATTCCATTCCATTCCATTCCATTCAGGTCGATTCCATTCCATTCCATTCCATTCCATTCTGTTCCATTCGGGTTGATTGCATTCCATTCCATTCCATTCGTGTTGATTTCATTCCATTTCATTGCATTACTTTCGGGTTGATTCCATTCCATTTCATTCCATTGCATTCCATTCCATTCACGTTGATTGCATTCCATTCCCTTCCATTCAATTCCATTCCATTCCATTCCACTCCATTCCATTGCATTTAATTCGGGTTGGTTCCATTCCATTCCATTCCATTCCATTCCATTCCACTTGGGTTGATTGCATTCCATTCCATTCCATTTCATTTCATTCCATTCCATTCCGTTCCATTCCATTTGGGTTGATTCGACTCCATTCCATTCCATTCCATTCCATTCCATTGCATTCCTTTCCATTCCATTCTGTTTCGATTGATTCCTTTCCCTTCCATTCCATTCCATTCCATTCCATACCATTCCATTCGGGTTGATTCCATTCCATTCCATTCCATTCCATTCCATTCCGTTCCATTCCATTCCATTCCATTCGCGTTGATTCCTTTCCATTCCATTCCATCCCATTCCATTCCATTCCATTCGGGTTGATTCCATTCCATTCCATTAATTTCCTTTCCTTTCCATTCCATTCCCTTCCATTCCATTTCATTCAGGTTGATTTCATTCCATTCCATTCCATTCCCTTGCATTCCATTCCATTCGGGTTGATGCCATTCCATTCCATTCGGGTTGATTCCACTCCATTCCATTGCATTCCACTCCATTCCATTCCATCCGATTTCATTCCATTCCATACCATTCCATTCCATTCCATTCCATTTCATTCCATTCGGGTTGATTCCATTCCATTCCATTCCATTGCATTCCATTCCATTCCATTGCATTCTGTTCCATTCCATTCAGGTCGATTCCATTCCATTCCATTCCATTCCATTCCATTCGGGTTGATTCCATGCCATTCCATTCCATTGCATTCCATTCCATTCCATTTCATTCCATTCGGGTTTTTTCCATTCAATTCCATTCCATTCCATTCCATACCATTCCATTACATTCCATTGGAGTTGATTTCATTCCATCTCATTCCATTCCATTCGAGTTGATTCCATTCCTTTTCATTGCATTTCACTCCATTGCATTCCAAACCATTTGGGTTGATTGCATTCCATTCCATTCCATTCCATTTCATTCCATTCCATTCGGGTTGAATCCATTCCATTCCATTCCATTCCATTCCACTTGGGTTGATTGCATTTCATTCCATTCCATTTCATTCCATTCCATTCCATTTCATTCCATTCCATTCCATTTCATTCCATTCCATTCCATTTCATTCCATTTCATTCCGTTCCATTCCATGCCATTCTATTCCATTCCATTCCATTCCATGCAATTCCATTCCTTTTGGGTTGATTCCATTCCATTCCATTCCATTCCACTCCATTCCATTCCATTCTATTCCATTCCGTTTCGGTTGATTCCATTCCATTCCATTCCATTCTGTTCCATTCCGTTTCGGTTGATTCCATTCCATTGCATTCCATTCCATTCCAGTCCATTCCATTCGTTTTGATTCCTTTCCATTCCATTCCATTCCATTACATTACATTTCATTCGGGTTGATTCCATTCCATTCCATTCCATTCCGTTCGGGTCGATTACAATCCATTCCATTCCATTCCATTCCATTCCATTACATTCGGGTTGATTCCATTCCATTCCTTTCCATTCCATTCGGGTCAATTCCAATCCATTCCATTCCATTCCATTCCATTCGGATTGATTCCATTCCATTCCATTCCATTCCATTCCATTCCATTTCATTCCATTCCATTCCATTCCGTTCCATTCCATTCCATTACATTTGGGTTGATTCCATTCCATTCCATTCCATTCCATCCCATTGCACTCCATTCCATTCCATTCCGTTTCGATTGATTCCTTTCCCTTCCATTCCATTCCATTCCATTCCATACCATTCCATTTGGGTTGATTCCATTCCACTCCATTCCTTTCCGTTCCATTCCATTCCATTCCATTCGCGTTGATTCCTTTCCATTCCATTCCATTCCATTCCATTCCATCCCATTCCATTCTGTTCCATTCGGGTTAATTCCATTCTATTCCATTAATTTCCTTTCTTTTCCATTCGATTCCATTCCATTCCATTCCATTCAGGTTGATTGCATTCCATTCCATTCCAATCCATTCCATTCCCTTGCATTCCATTCCATTCGGATTGATGCCATTCCATTCCATTCGGGTTGATTCCACTCCATTCCAATCCATTCCACTCCATTCCATTCCATTCGATTCGATTCCATTCCATTCCATTCCATTCCATTCGAGTTGATTTCATTGCATTCCGTTCCATTGCATTCTATTCCATTCCATTGCATTCTATTCCATTCCATTCCATTCCATTCCATTCAGGTCGATTCCATTCCATTCCATTCGGGTTGATTCCATGCCATTCCATTCCATTGCATTGCATTCCATTCCATTTCATTCCATTCGGGTTGATTCCATTCAATTCCATTCCATTCCATTCCATACCATTCCATTCCATTCCATTGGAGCTGGTTTCATTCCATTTCATTCCATTTCATTCCAATGCATTCCAAACCATTTGGGTTGATTGCATTCCATTCCATTCCATTCCATTCCATTCTATTTCATTCCATTCCATTCGGGTTGATTCCATTCCATTCCACTTGGGTTGATTGCATTCTTTTCCATTCCATTCCATCCCATTCCATTCCATTCCGTTCCATTCCATTCCATTCCATTCGATTTGATTCCATTCCATTCCTTTCGGGTTGATTCCATTCCATTCTATTCCATTCGATTCCATTCCATTCCATTACATTTGTGTTGATTCCTTTCCGTTCCATTCCATTCCATTCTGTTCCATTCCATTGCATTCCATTCCATTCCATTTGGGTTGGTTCCATTCCATTCCATTCCATTCCATTCCATTCAATTCCATGTGGGTTCATTCCATTCCATTCCATTCCATTCCATTCCATTTGGGTTGATTCCATTCCATTCCTTTCCATTGCATTCCATTCCATTCCATTCCATTTCACACCATTTGGGTTGATTCTATTCCATTCCATTCCTTTCCATTCCATTTGGGTTGATTCCATTCCATTCCATTCCATTGCATTCATGTTGATTCCATTCCATTCCATTCCATTCCATTCGGTTTGATTCCATTCCAATCCATTGCATCCCATTCCATCCCATTCCATTCCGTTCCATTTCATTCCCTTCCATTCTATGCCAATGCATTCGGGTTGATTCCATTCCATTCCATACCATTCCATTCCATTCCATTCTGTTCAATACCATTCCATTCAGGTCGATTCCATTCCATTCCCTTCCATTCCATTCCATTCCATTCGGGGTGATTCCATTCCATTCCATTCCATTCCATTCCATTCCGTTCGGGCTTATACCATTCCATTCCATTCCATGCCATGCCATTCCATTCCATTCCATTCCATTCCTTTGCATCCCATTCCATTGCATTCCTTTCTGGTTGATTCCAATCCATTCCTTTCCATTGCATTCCATTCCACTCCATTCTATTCGGGCTAATTCCATTCCATTCCATTCCATTCCATTCCATTCCTTTGCATGCCATTCCATTCCATTCCAATCCATTCCTTTCCATTCCACTAGGGTTGAATCCATTCCATTCCATTCATTTCCATTCCATTCCATTGCATTCCATTTGGATTGATTCCATTCCATTCCATAATATTCCATTCCATTCCATAACATTCCATTCCATTCCATACCATTCCATTGCATTACATTCCATTTGTGTTGATTCAATTCTATTCCATTCCATTCCATTCCTTACCATTCCATTCCATTCCATTCCATTCGTGTTGATTCCATTCCATTCCACTCCATTCCATTATTGTTGATTCCATTCCATTCCATTCCATTCCATTCCATTCGTGTTGATTCCATTCCATTCCAATCCATTGCATTCCATTCCATTCCACTCCATTCCATTCCATTCCATTCCATTCCATTCGGGTTGATGCCATTCCATTCCACTCCACTCCTTTCCATTCGGGTACATTCCATTCCATTCCATTCCGTTCCATTCCATTTGGGTTGATTCCCTTCCATTCCGTCCCATTCCATTCCATACCATTCCATTCGGGTTGATACCATTCCATTCCATAACATTCCCTTCCTTTCCATTCCTTTCCATGCCATTCCATTCCATTCGGGTTGATTCCATTCCATTCCAGTGCATTCCATTGTATTCCATTGTATTCCATTACATTCGTTTTGATTCCATTCCATTCCATTACATTACATTCGGGTTGATTCCATTCCATTCCATTCCACTCCTTTCGGGTCGACTCCATTCCATTCCGTTACATTCCATTCAGGTTGATTCCATTCCATTCAATACCATTCCATTCCATTCCATTCTATTCCATTCCATTCCATTCCATTTGTGTTGATTCCATTCCATTCCATTCTATTCCATTCCATTCCATCGCATTCCATTCCATTCCATTCCATTCTAGTCCATTTGGGTTGATTCCCTTCCATTCCATTGCATTCAATTCCATTCCATTCCATCGCATTCCATTCCATTCCATTCCATTCCATGCCAGTCCATTTGGGTTGATTCCATTCCATTCCATTCCATTCTGTTTCATTCCATTCCATTCCATTCCGGTTGATTCCGTTCAATTCCATTCCATTTCCTTCCATTCCATTCCATTCCGGTTCTTTCCATTCCATTCCATTGCATTCCATTCCATTCCATTCCGGTTGATTCCATTCCATTCCATTCCACGCCATTCCATTCCATTCCATTCGGGTTGATTCCATTCCATTCCATTCCATTCCATTCAATTTGGTTTGATTCCATTCCAATCAGTTCCATTCCATTCCATTCCATTCCATTCCATTCGGGTTCATTCCATTCCATTACATTCCATTCCATTCCATTCCACTCCATTCCATACCATTCTTGTTGATTCCATTCCATTTCATTCCATTCCATTCCATTCCATTCGGGTTGATTCCATTCCATTCCATTGCATTCCATTCCATTCCATTCTATTCCATTCCATTCGTTTTTATTCCATTCCATTCCATTACATTCGGGATGATTCCATTCCATTCCATTCCATTCCATTCGGGTCGATTCCATTCCATTTCATTCCATTCCGTTCCATTCCATTGAGGTTGATTCCATTCCATTCCATTCCATTCCATTCCATTCCATTCCATTCGGGTTGATTCCATTCCATTTCATTCCATTCTATTCCATGTGGTTTGTTCCCATTCCACTCCATTCCATTCCATTCCTTTCCATTCCATTCCATTCTATTCCATTCCATTCTATTGCATTTCTGTTGATTCCTTTCCATTCCATTCCATTCCATCCCATTGCATTCCATTCCATTCCGTTCCATTCCTTTCCATTCCATTCCATTCTATTCCATTCCATTCTATTGCATTTCTGTTGATTCCTTTCCATTCCATTCAATTCCATCCCATTGCATTCCATTATATCCCATTCCATTCCGTTCCGTACCATTCCATTCCATTCGATTCCATTCCATTCATTTCCATTCGTTTTGATTCCATTCCATTCCTTTTGCATTGTTTCCATTCCATTCTATTCAATTCCATTCCATTCCATTTGTGTTGATTCCATTCCATTCCATTCCATTCCATTCCATTCTGTTCCATTCCATTCCATTCCATTCCATTCCATTCCATTTGGGTTGATTCCATTGCATTCCATTCCATTGCATTTCATTCAATTCCATATGGGTTCATTCCATTCCATTCCATTGTATTCCATTCCACTTGGATTGATTCCATTCCATTCCTTTCCATTCCATTCCATTTCATTTCCCACCATTTGAATTGATTCTATTCCATTCCATTCCATTCTTTCCATTTGGGTTGACTCCATTCCATTCCATTCCATTCGTGTTAGTTCCATTCCATTCCATTCCATTCCATTCCATTCCATTCCATTCGGGTTGATTCCATTCCATTCCATTCCATCCGAATCCATTACATTAAATTCCATTTGGGTTGATTCCATTCCATTCCACTCCCCTCCATTCCATTCCATTCCATTCCGTCACATTCCATTCCAATTCATTAAAGTCCATTTGTGTTGATTCCATTCCATTCCATTGCATTCCATTCCCTTCCATTCCATCCCATTCCATCCCATTTCATTCCAGTCCATTTGGGTTGATTCCATTCCATTCCATTCCGTTCCATTCCATTCCATTTCACTCCAATCCATTCCATTCCGGTTGATTCAATTCCATTCCGTTACATTTGGGTTGACTCCATTCCATTGCATTACATTCCATCCCATTCCATTCCATTCCATCCCATTCGTTTTGATTCCATTCCATTCCTTTCAGGTTGATTCCATTCCATTGTATTCCATTCCATTCCATTCCATTCCATTTGTGATGATTCCGTTTCATTCCATTCCATTCCATTCCATTCCATTGCATTCTGTTCCATTCCATTCCATTCCATTCCATTTGTGTTGAATCCATTCCATTCCATTCCATTGCATTCCATTCAATTCCATATGGGTTCATTCCATTCCATTCCATTCCGTTCCATTCCATTTGGGTTGATTCCATTCCACTACTTTCCATTCCATTCCATTTCACACCATTTGTGTTGATTCTATTCCATTCCATTCCATTCCTTTCCTTTTGGGTTGATTCCATTCCATTCCATTCCATTCCATTCCATTCGTGTTGATTCCATTCCATTCCATTCCATTCCATTCCATTCGGGTTGATTCCATTCCATTCCATTCTATCCAATTCCATTACATTCCATTCCATTCCCTTGCATTCTATGCCATTCCTTTCGGGTTGATTCCATTCCATTCGATACCATTTCATTCGATTCCATTCCATTCAATACCATTCCATTCGGGTCGATTCAATTCCATTCCCTTCCATTCCATTCCGTTCCATTCGGGTTGATTCCATTGCATTCCATTCCATTGCATTGCATTCCATTCGGGCTTATTCCATTCCATTCCATTCCATGCCATGCCATGCCATTCCATGCCATTCCATTCCGTGCCATTCCCTTCCATTCCATTCCATTCGTGTTGTTTCCATTCCATTCCATTCCATCCCATTCCATTCCATTCCATTCCATTAGGGTTGATTCCATTCCATTCCACTCCATTCCACTGGGGTTGTTTCCATTCCATTCCATTCCATTCCACTACATTCCATTCCATTCCACTACATTCCATTCCATTTGGGTTGATTCCATTCCATTCCATTCCACTCCATTTCATTCCATTCCATTCCGACGCATTCCATTCCATTCCATTACATTCCAGTCCATTGGGGTTGATTCCATTCCATTGCATTCCATTCCATTCCATTCCATCCCATTCCATTCCATTTCATTCCAGTCCATTTGGGTTGATTCCATTCCATTCCATTCCATTCCATTCCATTTCACTCCATTCCATTCCATTCCATTCCATTCCATTTCACTCCATTCCATTCCATTCCAGTTGATTCCATTCCATTCCATTACATTTGGGTTGATTCCATTCCATTCCATTCCATTCCATTCCATTCCAATCCATTCCGGTTGATACCATTCCATTCCATTCCATTGCATTCCAATCCATTTGTGTTGATTCAATTCTATTCCATTGCATACCATGCGATACCATTCCATTTGGGTTGATTCCATTCCATTCCACTCCATTCCATTCGGGTTGATTCCATTCCATTCCATTCCGTTCCATTTGGGTTGATTCCATTCCATTCAATTCCATTCCTTCCATTTGAGTTGATTCCATTCCATTCCATTACATTACATTCCATTGTATTCCATTCTATTCCATTGCATTCGTTTTGATTCCGTTCCATTCCATTCCGTTCCATTCCACTCGGGTTTATTCCAATCCATTCCATTCCATTCCTGTCTGGTCGATTCCATTCCACTCCATTCCATTCCGTTACATTCCATTCAGGTTGATTCCCTTCCATTCAAAACCATTCCTTTCCATTCCATTCCATTCCATTCCATTCCATTCCGTTTCATTCCATTCCATTCCATTACGGTTGATTCCATTCCATTCCTTTCCATTCCATTCCATTCCATTCCATTCCATCCCATTCCTTTCCATTCCATTCGGGTTGATTCCATTCCATTCCATTAACTTCCTTTCCGTTCCATTCCATTCCATTCCATTCCATTCCATTCAGGTTGATTGCATTCCATTCCATTCCATTCTATTCCATTCCATTCCATTCCATTCCATTCCATCCCATTCCATTCCATTCCATTCAGGTTGATTCCATTCCATTCCATTAACTTCCTTTCCGTTCCATTCCATTCAATTCCATTCCATTCCATTCAATTTGATTGCATTCCATTCCATTCCATTCCATTCCATTCCCTTCCATTCCACTCCATTCGGGTTGATGCCATTCCATTCCATTCGGGTTGTTTCCACTCCATTCCATTCCATTCCACTCCATTGCATTCCATTCGATTTGATTCCATTCCATACCATTACATTCCATTCCATTCGGGTTCCTTCCATTCCATTCCATTCCATGGCATTCCATTCCATTCCATTCCATTCTATTCCATTCCATTCCATTCCATTCCATTCCATTCCATTCAGGTCGATTCCATTCCATTCCATTCCATTCCATTCCATTCCATTCGGGTTGATTCCATGCCATTCCATTCCATTGCATTCCATTCCATTCCATTTCATTCCATTCGGGTTGATTCCATTCAATTCCATTCCATTTCATTCCATACCATTCCATTGCATTCCATTGGAGTTGATTTCATTCCATTTCATTCCACTCCATTCGGGTTGTTTCCATTCCATTCCATTCCATTTGGGTTGATTCCATTCCATTCCATTCCATTCCATGCCATTCAATCTCATTCCATTCGGGTTGATTCCATTCCATTCCATTCCTTTCCATTCCCTTCGGGTTGATTCCATTCCATTCCTTTCCATTCCATTCCATTCCATTCCATTCCATTCCATTCCATTCCATTCGGTTGCTTCCATTCCATTCCAGAACATTCCTTTCCATTCCATTCCATTCCATTGCGTTCGATTTCATTGCGGTTGATTCCATTCCATTCCATTCCGTTCTATTCCATTCCATTCCTTTTTATTCCATTCCATTCCATTCCATTTCCTTCCCTTCGATCTGATTCCATTCCATTCCATTCCAATGCAGTCCATTCCATTCCATTCCCTTCCATTCGGTCTGATTCAATTCCATTCCATTCCAATGCATTCCATTCCATTCCATTCCGGTTGATTCCGTTCCATTCCATTGTCTTCCATTCCATTCCTTTCTATTCGCGTTGATTGCATTCCATCTCATTCCATTCCAACCCATTCCATTCCATTCCATTCGTGTTGATTCCATTCCATTCCATTCGGTTCCATTCCATTCCATTCGTGTTGATTCCATTCCTTTCCATTCCATTCCATTCCGTTTCATTATATTCATGTTGATTCCATTCCATTCCATTCCATTCCATTCCATTCGGGTTGATTCCATTCCATTACATTCCATTGCATTCCATTCCATTCCATTTCATTCCATTCGGGTTGATTCCATTCAATTCCATTCCATTCCATTCCCTTGGGTTTGATTCCATTCCATTCCATTCCATTCCATTCGGGATGATTCCATTCCATTTCATCCCATTCCATTCCATTCCATTCCATTCGGGTTGGTTCCTTTCCATTCCATTCCATTCCATTCCATTTCATTCCATTCCCTTCCATTCTATTCCATTCCATTCCATTTCATTCCATTCCATTCCATTCCATTCTATTCCATTCCATTCCATTCCATTTCATTCCTTTCCATTCCATTCCATTCTATTCCTTTCAATTCCATGCAATTACATTCCTTTTGGGTTGATTCCATTCCATTCCATTCCATGCAATTACATTCCTTTTGTGTTGATTCCATTCCATTCCATTCCACTCCTTTCCATTCCATTCCATTCTATTCCATTCCGTTTCAGTTGATTCCATTACATTCCATTCCATTCCATTCCGTTCTATTCCATTCCGTTTCGGTTGATTCCATTCCATTGCATTCCTTTCCATTCCAGACCATTCCATTCCATTCGTTTTGATTCCGTTCCATTCCATTACATTACATTACATTCGGGTTGATTCCATTCCATTCCTTTCCATTCCATTCGGGTCGATTCCAATCCATTCCATACCATTCCATTCCATTCGGTTTGATTCCATTCCATTCCATTCCATTCCAATCCATTCCATTCCATTCCATTCGGTTTGATTCCTTTCCAATCCATTCCATTCCATTCCATTCCACTCCATTCTATGCCATTCCATTCGGGTTGATTCCATTCCATTCCATATCATTCCATTCCATTCCATTCCATTCTATGCCATTCCATTCGTGTTGATTCCATTCCATTCAATACCATTCCATTCCATTCAATTCCATTCCTTTCGGGTTGATTCCATTCCATTCCCTTCCATTGCATTCCATTCCATTCGTGTTGATTCCATTCCATTCCATTCCATTCCATTCTTGTTGATTCCATTCCATTCCATTCCATTCTTTTTGATTCGACTCCATTCCATTCCATTCCATTCCATTCCATTCCATTCCATTCCATTCGTGTTGATTCCATTCCATTCCATTCCATTGCATTCCATTCCATTCCATTTCATTCCATTCGGTTTGATGCCATTCCATTCCACTCCAATCCTTTCCATTCGAGTAGATTCCGTTCCATTCCATTCCATTCCATTCCGTTCCAATCCATTTGGGTTGATTCCCTTCCATTCCGTCCCATTCCATTCCATACCGTTCCATTCGGGTTGATACCATTCCATTCCATAACATTCCCTTCCTTTCCGTTCATTTCTATGCCATTCCATTCCATTCGGGTCGATTCCATTCCATTCTGTTACATTCCATTCAGGTTGATTCCATTCCATTCAATACCATTCCATTCCATTCCATTCCATTCCATTCCATTCTATTCCATACCATTCCATTCCATTTGTGTTTATTCCATTCCACTCCATTCCATTCCATTCCACTCCATTGCATTCCATTCCATTCCATTCCATTCTAGTCCACTTGGGTTGATTCCCTTCCATTACATTGCATTCCATTCCATTCCATTCCATCGCATTCCATTCCATTCCATTCCATTGCATTCCATTCCATTCCAGTCCATTTGGATTGATTCCATTCCATTCCATTCCATTCCATTCCATTGCTTTCTGTTTCATTCCATTCCATTCCATTCCGGTTGATTCCATTCAATTCCATTCCATTTCATTCCATTCCATTCCATTCTGGTTCATTCCATTCCATTCCATTGCATTCCATTCCATTCCATTCTGGTTGATTCCATTCCATTCCATTCCACGCCATTCCATTCCATTCCATTGGGGTTGATTCCATTCCATTCCATTCCATTCCATTTGGTTTGATTCCATTCCAATCAGTTCCATTCCATTCCATTCGATTCAATTCGGGTTCATTCCATTCCATTCCATTCCATTCCATTCCATACCATTCTTGTTGATTCCATTCCATTTCATTCCATTCAATTCCTTTCCATTCCATTCCACTCCATTCGGGTTGATTCCATTCCATTCCATTGCATTGCATTCCATTCCATTGCATTCCATTCCATTCCATTCTGTTTGCATTGATTCCATTGTATTCGGATTGATTCCACTCCATTCCACTACATTCCGTTCCATTCCATTCCATTCCATTCCATTCCATTCGGGTTGATTCCATTCAATTCCATTCCATTGCATTCCATTCCATTCCGGTTGATTCCATTCCATTCCATTCCCTTCCATTCCATTCGTGTTTATTCCATTCCATTCCATTCCATTTGCGTCGCTTCCATTCCATTCCATTCCATTCTCATTGATTTCATTCCATTCCATTGCATTCCATTCCTTTGCATTCCATTACAGCCCATTCGGGTTGATTCCATTCCATTCAATTTCTTTCCATTTCATTCCATTCCATTCGTGTTAATTCCATTCCATTCCATTCCATTCCATTCCATTCCATTCTGGTTGATTCCATTCCATTCCATTCCATTGCATTCCATTCCATTCCATTCCATTCGGGTTGATTCCATTTAATTCCATTCCATTCCAATCCATTCCATTCCATTTGGGTTGATTCCATTCCATTCCATTGCATTGCATTCCATTCCATTCCATTCCATTCCATTCTATTCCATTCCATTCCATTCCATTCAGGTCGATTCCATTCCATTCCATTCCATTCCATTCTGTTCCATTCGGGTTGATTGCATTCCATTCCATTCCATTCCATTCGTGTTGATTTCATTCCATTTCATTGCATTACTTTCGGGTTGATTCCATTCCATTTCATTCCATTGCATTCCATTCCATTCGCGTTGATTGCATTCCATTCCATTCCATTCAATTCCATTCCATTCCATTCCACTCCATTCCATTGCATTCCATTCGGGTTGGTTCCATTCCATTCCATTCCACTTTGGTTGATTGCATTCCATTTCATTCCATTCCATGCCGTTCCATTCCATGCCATTCCATTCGGGTTGATTCCATTCCATTCCATTGCATTCCGTTCCATTCCATTCCATTCCATTCGCGTTGATTCCTTTCCATTCCATTCCATTCCATTCCATCCCATTCCATTCCATTCCATTCGGGTTGATTCCACTCCATTCCATTAATTTCCTTTCCTTTCCATTCCATTCCATTCCATTCCATTCCATTCAGGTTGATTGCATTCCATTCCATTCCATTCCCTTCCATTCCATTCCATTCGGGTTGATGCCATTCCATTCCATTCCATTCCCTTCCATTCCATTCCCTTCGGGTTGATGCCATTCCATTCCATTCGGGTTGATTCCACTCCATTCCATTCCATTCCACTCCATTCCATTCCATCCGATTTCATTCCATTCCATACCATTCCAGTCCATTCCATTCCATTTCATTCCATTCGTGTTGATTCCATTCCATTCCATTCCATTGCATTCCATTCCATTCCATTGCATTCTGTTCCATTCCATTCCATTCAGGTCGATTCCATTCCATTCCATTCCATTCCATTCCATTCGGGTTGATTGCATGCCATTCGATTCGATTGCATTCCATTCCATTCCATTTCATTCCATTCGGGTTTTTTCCATTCAATTCCATTCCATTCCATTCCATACCATTCCATTCCATTCCATTCCATTGGAGTTGATTTCATTCCATCTCATTCCATTCCATTCGGGTTGATTCCATTCCTCTTCATTGCATTTCACTCCATTGCATTCCAAACCATTTGGGTTGATTGCATTCCATTCCATTCCATTCCATTCCCTTCCATTTCATTCCATTCCATTCGGGTTGATTCCATTCCATTCCATTCCATTCCACTTGGGTTGATTGCATTTCATTCCATTCCATTTCATTCCATTCCATTCCATTCTATTCCATTCCATTTCATTCCATTCCATTCTATTCCATTCCATTCCATTCCATTCCATTCTATTCCATTCCATTCCATTCCATTTCCTTCCATTCCATTCCATTCCATTTCATTCCATTTCATTCCATTCCATTCCATGCCATTCCATTCCATTCCATTCCATTCCATTCCATGCAATTCCTTTTGGGTTGATTACATTCCATTCCATTCCATTCTACTCCATTCCATTCCATTCTATTCCATTCCGTTTTGGTTGATTCCATTCCATTCCATTCCATTCCATTCCATTCTGTTCCATTCCATTTCGGTTGATTCCATTCCATTGCATTCCATTCCATTCCAGTCCATTCCATTCGTTTTGATTCCATTCCATTCCATTACATTACATTACATTACATTACATTACATTCGGGTTGATTCCATTCCATTCCATTCCATTCCGTTCGGGTCGATTCCAATCCATTCCATTCCATTCCATTACATTACATTACATTCGGGTTGATTCCCTTCCATTCCTTTCCATTCCATTCGGGTCAATTCCAATCCATTCCATTCCATTCCATTCCATTCGGATTGACTCCATTCCATTCCATTCCATTCCATTCCATTCCATTTCATTCCATTCCATTCCGTTCCATTCCATTCCATTACAATTGGGTTGATTCCATTCCATAGCATTCCATTCCATTCCATCCCATTGCACTCCATTCCATTCCATTCCGTTTCGATTGATTCCTTTCCCTTCCATTCCATTCCATTCCATTCCATTCCATAACTTTCCATTTGGGTTGATTCCATTCCATTCCATTCCATTCCGTTCCATTCCATTCCATTCCATTCGCGTTGATTCCTTTCCATTCCATTCCATTCCATTCCATTCCATCCCATTCCATTCTGTTCCATTCTGGTTAATTCCATTCCATTCCATTAATTTCCTTTCCTTTCCATTCCATACCATTCCATTCCATTCAGGTTGATTGCATTCCATTCCATTCCATTCCATTCCGTTCCATTCCATTCCATTCGGGTTGATGCCATTCCATTCCATTCGGGTTGATTCCACTCCATTCCATTCCATTCGATTTGATTCCATTCCATACCATTCCATTCCATTCCATTCCATTCCATTCCATTTGGGTTGATTCCATTGCATTCCATTCCATTGCATTCTATTCCATTCCATTGCATTCTATTCCATTCCATTCCATTCCATTCAGGTCGATTCCATTCCTTTCCATTCCATTCCATTCGGGTTGATTCCATGCCATTCCAATCCATTGCATTGCATTCCATTCCATTTAATTCCATTCGGGTTGATTCCATGCCATTCCATTCCATTCCATTGGAGTTGATTTCATTACATTTCATTCCAATGCATTCCAAACCATTTGGGTTGATTGCATTCCATTCCATTCCATTCCATTCCATTCTATTTCATTCCATTACATTCGGGTTGATTCCATTCCATTCCATTCCATTCCACTTGGGTTGATTGCATTTCATTCCATTCCATTTCATTCCATTCCATTCCATTCCATTTCATTCCATTCCATTCCATTCTATTCCATTCCATTCCATTCCATTTCATTCCATTCCATTCCATTCCATTCCATTCCGTTCCATTCCATTCCATTCCATGCAATTCCATTCCATTCCATTCCATTCCGTTCCATTCCATTCCATTCCATGCAATTCCATTCCATTCCATTCCATTCCATGCAATTCCATTCCTTTTGGGTTGATTCCATTCCACTCCATTCCATTCTATTCCATTCCGTTTCGGTTGATTCCATTCCATTCCATTCCGTTCCATTCCATTCCATTCTGTTCCATTCCGTTTCGGATGATTCCATTCCATTCCTTTTGATTCCATTCCATTCTCTTCCATTCCATTCTATTGCATTTCTGTTGATTCCATTCCATTCCATCCCATTTCATTCCATTCCATCCCATTCCATTCCATTCCGTTCCATTCCATTCCATTCCATTCGTTTTGATTCCATTCCATTCCTTTCGGGTTGATTCCATTCCATTCTATTCCGGTTGTTTCCATTCCTTTCCATTCAATTCCATTCCATTACATTTGTGTTGATTCCTTTCCATTCCATTCCATTCCATTCTGTTCCATTCCATTGCATTCCATTCCATTCCATTTGGGTTGATTCCATTCCATTCCATTCCATTCCATTGCATTCCATTCAATACCATGTGGGTTCATTCCATTCCATTCCATTCCATTTGTGTTGATTCCATTCCATTCCTTTCCATTGCATTCAATTCCATTCCATTCCATTTCACACCATTTGGATTGATTCTATTCCATTCCATTCCATTCCATTCCTTTCCATTCCATTTGGGTTGATTCCATTCCATTCCATTCATGTTGATTCCATTCCATTCCATTCCATTCCATTCCATTCGGTTTGATTCCATTCCAATCCACTGCATCCCATTCCATCCCATTCCATTCCGTTCCATTTCATTCCCTTCCATTCTATGCCAATGCATTCGGGTTGTTTCCATTCCATTCCATTCCATTCCATTCTGTTCAATACCATTCCATTCAGGTCGATTCGATTCCATTCCCTTCCATTCCATTCCATTCCATTCGGGGTGATTCCATTCCATTCCATTCCATTCCGTTCGGGCTTATACCATTCCATTCCATTCCATGCCATGCCATTCCATTCCATTCCATTCCATTCCTTTGCATCCCATTCCATTGCATTCCTTTCTGGTTGATTCCAATCCATTCCATTCCATTGCATTCCATTCCACTCCATTCTATTCGGGCTAATTCCATTCCATTCCATTCCATTCCATTCCATTCCTTTGCATGCCATTCCATTCCATTCCAATCCATTCCTTTCCATTCCACTAGGGTTGAATCCATTCCATTCCATTCATTTCCATTGCATTCCATTGCATTCCATTTGGGTTGATTCCATTCCATTCCATTCCATTCCATTCATTTCCATTCCATTCCATTGCATTCCATTTGTGTTGATTCCATTCCATTCCATAATATTCCATTCCATTCCATAACATTCCATTCCATTCCATACCATTCCATTGCGTTACATTCCATTTGTGTTGATTCAATTCTATTCCATTCCATTCCATTCCTTACCATTCCCTTCCATTCCATTCCATTCGTGTTGATTCCATTCCATTCCACTCCATTCCATTATTGTTGATTCCATTCCATTCCATTCCATTCCATTCCATTCCATTCCATTCGTTTTGATTCCATTCCATTCCATTCCATTGCATTCCACTCCATTCCACTCCATTCCATTCCATTCCATTCCATTCGGGTTGATGCCATTCCATTCCACTCCACTCCTTTCCATTCGGGTAGATTCCATTCCATTCCATTCCGTTCCATTCCATTTGGGTTGATTCCCTTCCATTCCGTCCCATTCCATTCCATACCATTCCATTCGGGTTGATACAATTCCATTCCATAACATTCCCTTCCTTTCCGTTCCTTTCCATGCCATTCCATTCCATTCGGGTTGATTCCATTCCATTCCAGTGCATTCCATTGTATTCCATTGTATTCCATTGCATTCGTTTTGATTCCATTCCATTCCATTACATTACATTCGGGTTGATTCCATTCCATTCCATTCCACTCCTTTCGGGTCGATTCCATTCCATTCAGTTACATTTCTTTCAGGTTGATTCCATTCCATTCAATACCATTCCATTCCATTCCATTCTATTCCATTCCATTCCATTCCATTTGTGTTGATTCCATTCCATTCCATTCTATTCCATTCCATTCCATCGCATTCCATTCCATTCCATTCCATTCCATTCTAGTCCATTTGGGTTGATACCCTTCCATTCCATTGCATTCCATTCCATTCCATTCCATTCCATCGCATTCCATTCCATTCCATTCCATTCCATGCCAGTCCATTTGGGTTGATTCCATTCCATTCCATTCCATTCCATTCCATTCCATTCCATTCTGTTTCTTTCCATTCCATTCCATTCCGGTTGATTCCGTTCAATTCCATTCCATTTCCTTCCATTCCGTTCCATTCCGGTTCTTTCCATTCCATTCCATTGCATTCCATTCCATTCCATTCCGATTGATTCCATTCCATTCCATTCCACGCCATTCCATTCCATTCTATTCGGGTTGATTCCATTCCATTCCATTTGGTTTGATTCCATTCCAATCAGTTCCATTCCATTCCATTCCATTCCATTCGTGTTCATTCCATTCCATTCCATTCCACTCCATTCCATACCATTCTTGTTGATTCCATTCCATTTCATTCCATTCCATTCCATTCCATTCCATTCGTTTTGATTCCATTCCTTTCCATTGCATTCCATTCCATTCCATTCTATTCCATTCCATTGGTATTTATTCCATTCCATTCCATTACATTCGGGATGATTCCATTCCACTCCATTCGGGTCGATTCCATTCCATTTCATTCCATTCCGTTCCATTCCATTGAGGTTGATTCCATTCCATTCCATTCCATTCGGTTTGATTCGCTTCCATTTCATTCCATTCTATTCCATGTGGTTTCTTCCCATTCCATTCCATTGCATTCCATTCCATTCCTTTCCATTCCATTCCATTCTATTCCATTCCATTCTATTGCATTTCTGTTGATTCCATTCCATTCCTTTCAATTCCATCCCATTGCATTCCATTCCATTCCATTCCATTCCATTCTATTCCGTTCCATTCCATTCCATTCCATTCGTTTTTATTCCATTCCATTCCTTTCGGGTTGATTCCATTCCATTCTATTCCACTCGATTCCATTCCATTCCATTCCATTTGTGTTGATTCCTTTCCATTCCATTCCATTCCATTCTGTTCCATTCCATTGCGTTCCATTCCATTCCATTTGGGTTGATTCCGTGCCATTCCATTCCATTGCATTCCATTCAATTCCATATGGGTTCACTCCATTCCATTCAATTCCATTCCATTTGGGTTGATTCCATTCCATTCCTTTCCATTCCATTCCATTACATTACATTACATTACATTTCACAGCATTTGGGTTGATTCTATTCCATTCCATTCCATTCCGTTCCTTTCCATTCCATTTGGGTTGATTCCATGCCATTCCATTCCATTCCATTCCATTCATGTTGATTCCATTCCATTCCATTCCATTCCATTCCATTCCATTCCATTCTATTCCGTTCCATTCCGTTCCATTCGGGCTTATTCCATTCCATTCCATTCCATTCCATTCCCTTCCATTCCGTGCCATTCCATTCCATTCCATTCTTTTGCATGCCGTTCCATTCCATTCCTTTCCGGTTGATTCCAATCCATTCCATTCCATTGCATTCCATTCCATTCCATTCCATTCGGGCTAATTCCATTCCATTCCATTCCATTCCATGCAATTCCATTCCATTCCATTCCTTTGCATGCCATTCCATTCCATTCGAATCCATTCCTTTCCATTCCACTGGGGTTAATTCCATTCCATTCCATTCCATTCCATTATATTGCATTCCATTTGGGATGATTCCATTCCATTCATTTCCATTCCATTCCATTGCATTCCATTTAGGTTGATTCCATTCCATTCCATAACATTCCATTCCATTACATACCATTCCATTCCATTCCATTCCATTTGGGTTGATTCAATTCCATTCCATTCCATTCCAATCCATACCATTCCATTCCATTCCATTCCAGTTTTGTTGATTCCATTCCATTCCACTCCATTCCATTCGGGTTGATTCTATTCCATTCCATGCCATTCCATTTGGGTTGATTCCATTCTATTCCATTCCACTCCATTCCATTCCATTCCATTCCATTCCATTCCATTCCATTCCATTTGGTTTGATTCCATTCTATTCCATTCCAGTCCATTCCATTCCATTCCATTCCTTCGCATTCCATTCCATTCCAGTCCAGTCCATTTTTGTTGATTCCATTCCATTCCATTGCATTCCAATCCATTCCATTCCATCCCATTCCATTCCATTCCATTCCAGTCCATTTGGGTTGATTCCATTCCATTCCATTCCATTCCATTCCATTCCATTTCATTCCATTCCATTCCATTCCGGTTGATTCTATTTCATTCCATTCCATTGCATTCCATTCCATTCTAGTTCATTCCATTCCATTCCATTCCATTGCATTCCATTCCATTCCATTCCATTCTGGTTGATTGCATTCCATTCCATTCCACGCCATTCCATTCCATTCCATACGGGTTTATTCCATTCCATTCCATTCCATTCCACTCCATTCCATTCCATTTCGTTTGATTCCATTCCAATCCGTTCCTTTCCATTCCATTCCATTCCATTCGGGTTCATTCCATTCCATTCCATAACATTCCACTCCATTCCATTCCATTCCATAACATTCCACTCCATTCCATTCCATTCCACTCCATTCCATACCATTCTGTCTGATTCCATTCCATTTCTTTCCATTCCATTCCATTCCATTGCATTGCATTCCATTTCATTCGGGTTGATTCCATTCCATTCCGTTGCATTCCATTCCATTCCATTCTACTCCATTCCATTCGTATTTATTCCATTCCATGCCATTTCATTCAGGTTGATTCCGTTCCATTCCATTCCATTCCATTCGGGTCGATTCCATTCCATTCCATTCCGTTCCATTTCACTGAGGTTGACTCCATTCCATTCCATTCCATTCCATTCCTTTCCATTAGGGTTTATTCCATTCCATTCCATTCCATTGCATTCCATTCCATTTGGTTTGATCCCATTCCATTCCATTCCATTCCATTCCATTCCTTTCCATTCCATTCCATTCTATTCCATTCCTTTCTATTGCATTTCTGTTGATTCCATTCCATTCCATTCCATTCCATTCCATCCCATTTTATTCCATTCCATCCCATTCCATTCCGTTCCGTACCATTCCATTCTATTCGATTCCATTCCATTCATTTCCATTCGTTTTGATTCCATTCCATTCCTTTTGGGTTGTTTCCATTCCATTCTATTCCATTCCATTCCATTCCATTTGTGTTGATTCCATTCCATTCCATTCCATTCCATTCCTTTCTGTTCCATTCCATTCCATTCCATTCCATTCCATTCCATTCCATTTGGGTTGATTCCATTGCATTCCATTCCATTGCATTCCATTCAATTCCATATGGGTTCATTCCATTCCATTCCATTGTATTCCATTCCACTTGGATTGATTCCATTCCATTCCTTTCCATTCCATTCCATTTCATTTCCCACCATTTGAATTGATTATATTCCATTCCATTCCATTCTTTACGTTTAGGTTGATTCCATTCCATTCCATTCCATTCGTGTTGGTTCCATTCCATTCCATTCCATTCCATTCCATTCGGGTTGATTCCATTCCATTCCATTCCATCCCACTCCATTACACTAAATTCCATTTGGGTTGATTCCATTCCATTCCACTCCCCTACATTCCATTCCATTCCATTCCGTCGCATTCCATTCCATTTCATTAAAGTCCATTTGTGTTGACTCCATTCCATTCCATTGCATTCCATTCCCTTCCGTTCCATCCCATTCCATTCCATTTCATTCCAGTCCATTTGGGTTGATTCCATTCCATTCCATTCCGTTCAATTCCATTCCATTTCTCTCCAATCCATTCCATTCCGGTTGATTCAATTCCATTCCATTACATTTGGGTTGATTCCATTCCATTGCATTACATTCCATCCCATTCCATTCCATTCCATCCCATTCGTTTTGATTCCCTTCCATTCCTTTCAGGTTGATTGCATTGCATTGTATTCCATTCCATTCCATTCCATTCCATTTGTGTTGATTCCGTTTCATTCCATTCCATTCCATTCCATTCTGTTCCATTCCATTCCATTCCATTTGTTTTGATTCCATTCCATTCCATTCCATTGCATTCCATTCAATTCCATATGGGTTCATTCCATTCCTTTCCATTCCGTTCCATTCCATTTGGGTTGATTCCATTCCATTACTTTCCATTCCATTCCATTTCACACCATTTGAGTTGATTCTATTCCATTCCATTCCATTCCTTTCCTTTTGGGTTGGTTCCATTCCATTCCATTCGTGTTGATTCCATTCCATTCCATTCGGGTTGATTCCATTCCATTCCATTCCATCCTATTCCATTCCATTCCATTCCATTCCCTTGCATTCTATGCCATTCCATTCGGGTTGATTCCATTCCATTCGATACCATTTCATTCCATTCCATTCCATTCAATACCATTCCATTCGGGTCGATTCAATTCCATTCCCTTCCATTCCATTCCGTTCCTTTCGGGTTGATTCCATTGCATTCCATTCCATTGCATTGCATTCCATTCGGGCTTATTCCATTCCATTCCATGCCATGCCATGCCATGCCATTCCATTCCATTCCATTCCATGCCATGCCATGCCATTCCATTCCATTCCATTCCATGCCATTCCCTTCCATTCCATTCCATTCGTGTTGTTTCTATTCCATTCCATTCCATCCCATTCCATTCCATTAGGGTTGATTCCATTCCATTCCACTCCATTCCACTGGGGTTGATTCCATTCCATTCCATTCCATTCCATTCCACTACATTCCATTCCATTTGGGTTGATTCCATTCCATTCCATTCCACTCCATTTCATTCCATTACATTCCGACGCATTCCTTCCATTCCATTACATTCCAGTCCATTGGGGTTGATTCCATTCCATTCCATTGCATTCCATTCCTTTCCATTCCATCCCATTCCATTCCATTTCATTCCAGTCCATTTGGGTTGATTCCATTCCGTTCCATTCCATTCCATTCCATTTCACTCCATTCCATTCCATTCTGGTTGATTCCATTCCATTCCATTACATTTGGGTTGATTCCATTCCATTCCATTCCATTCCATTCCATTCCAGTTGATACCATTCCATTCCATTCCATTGCATTCCAATCCATTTGTGTTGATTCAATTCTATTCCATTCCATTCCATGCCATACCATTCCATTCCATTCCATTCCATTCCAGTTGGGTTGATTCCATTCCATTCCACTCCATTCCATTCGGGTTGATTCCATTCCATTCCATTCCATTCCATTTGGGTTGATTCCATTCCATTCAATTCCATTCCTTCCATTTGAGTTGATTCCATTTCATTCCATTCCATTTCATTCCATTGTATTCCATTCTATTCCATTGCATTCGTTTTGATTCCGTTCCATTCCATTCCGTTCCATTCCACTCGGGTTTATTCCAATCCATTCCATTCCATTCCTGTCTGGTCGATTCCATTCCACTCCATTCCATTCCGTTACATTCCATTCAGGTTGATTCCCTTCCATTCAATACCATTCCTTTCCATTCCATTGCATTCCATTCCATTCCATTCCATTCCGTTTAATTCCATTCCATTCCATTACGGTTGATTCCATTCCATTCCATTCCATTCCATTCCATTCCATTCCTTTCCGTTTCATTCCATTCCATTCCATTACAGTTGATTCCATTCCATTCCATTCCATTTCATTCCATTCCATTCCATTCCGGTTCTTTCCATTCCATTCCATTGCATTCCACTCCATTCCATTCCGGTTGATTCCATTCCATTCCATTCAACGCCATTCCATTCCATTTCGATGGATTGCATTCCAATCAGTTGCATTCCGTTCCATTCCATTCCATTCGCGTTCATTCCATTCCATTCCATTCCATTCCATAATATTCCATTCCATTCCATTCTATTCTACTCCATTCCATAGGATTCTGCTTGATTCCATTCCATTTCATTCCATTCAATTCCATTCCATTCCATTCCATTCCATTCCATTCGGGTCGATTCCATTCCATTCCATTCCATTCCGTTCCATTCCATTGAGGTTGATTCCATTCCATCCCATTCCATTGCATTCCATTCCATTCCATTCCATTCGGGTTGTTTCCAATCAATTTCATTCCATTCCATTCCATTTGGGCTGTTGCCATTCCATTCCATTCCATTCGAATCGATTCAATTCTTTTCCATTCAATTCCATTCTATTCCATTCCATTCTATTGCATTTCTGTTGATTCCATTCCATTCCATTCCATTCCGATTGCTTCCATTCCATTTCATTCCATTCCATCGCATTCCATTCCATTCGGGTTAATTCCATTCCATTCCATTGCATTCCATTCCATTCCATTCTATTGCATTCCATTCGTTTTGATTCCATTCCTTTCCATTACATTCGGGTTGTTAAAATGCCAATCCATTCCATTCCATTCGGGTCGATTCCATTCCATTCCATTCCTTTCATGTTGATTCCATTACACTCCATAAAATTCCATTCCATTACATTCCATTCCATTCTGGTTGATTCCATTCCGTTTCATTCCATTCCATTCCATTCCACTCCATGCCATTCCATTCCATTCCATTCGGGTTGATTCCATTCCACTCCGTTGCATTCCATTCCATTCCATTCTATTCCAATACATTCGTTTGGATTCCATTCCATTCCTTTCTATTCCATTCCATTCCATTCCATTCGGGTTCATTCCATTCCATTCTAGTTGATTCCATTCCATTCGTTTCCATTACATCTGGGTCCATTCCATTCCATTCCATTACATTACATTCCACTCTATTCCATTCCATTCTATTCCATTTGTGTTCATTCCATTCCATTCCGTTCCCTTCCCTTCCATACCATTCCATTCCATCCCATTCCATTCCCTTCCATTCCATTCGTGTTGATTCCATTCCATTCCATTCCATTCGTTTTGATTCCATTCCATTCCATTCCATTCCATTCCTTTCGTGTTGATTCCATTCCATTCCGTTCCATTCCATTCCATTCCATTCATTTGTGTTCATTCCTTTCCATTCCATTCCATTCCATGCATTCCATTCCATTCCATTCCATTTGGGTTGATTCCATTCCTTTCCATTCCATTCCATTCCATTCCATTCCGTTCCATTCCATTTGGGTTGATTCCATTACATTCCTTTCCATTGCATTCCATTCAATTCCACACGGGTTCATTCCATTTCATTCCATTCCATTCCGTACGGTTTCATTCTATTCCATTGCATTCCATTCCATTCCATTTGGGTTGATTCCCTTCCATTCCATTCCATTCCATTCCACTCCGTTTGTGTTGATTCTATTCCATACCATTCCATTCAATTCCATTTGAGTTGATTCCATTCCATTCCACTCCATTACATTCCATTAAATTCCATTCCATTTCATTCGGGTTGATTTCATTCCATTCCATTCCATTCCATTCCATTCCATTCGTGTTGATTCCATTCCATTCCATACCATTCTATTCCATTCCATTCCATTCCGTTCCATTCCATTCCATTCCATTCCATTCGGGTTGATTCCATTCCATTCCCTTCCATTCCATTCCATTCCATTCGGGTTGATTCCTTTCCAATCCATTCCATTCGGGTTGACTCCATTCCATTTCATTCCACTCCATTCCATTCGGGTTGATTCCATTCCTTTCCATTCCGTTCCATTCCATTCCATTCCATTCGGGTTGATTCCAATCCATTCCATTCCTTTCCATTCCATTCCATTCCATTCTATTCCATTTGGATTGATTGCATTCAATTCCGTTCCATTCCATTCCATACCATTCCATTCGGGTTGATTCCATTCCATTCCATAACATTCCATTCCTTTCCATTCCATTCCATTCCATTCCATTCCATTCCGATTGATTCCGTTCCATTTCATTCCATTCCATTCCATTCCATTCCATTCCATTCCATTCGGGTTTTTTCCATTACATTCCAATCCATTGCATTCCATTCTATTCCATTCCACTCTTTTTCATTACAATGCATTCCACTCCATTCCATTCCATTAGATTCGGTTTCATTCCATTCCATTCCGTTCCATTCCATTCAGGTTCATTCCATTCCATTCAATTCCATTCCATTCCATTCTATTCCATTCCACTTGGGTTGATTCCATTCCATTCCATTCCATTCCATTCCATTCTATTCCATTTCATTCCATTCCATTTGTGTTGATTCCATTTCATTCCATTCCATTCCATCCTATCCCATCACATTCCAATCCATTCCATTCCAATTGGGTTGATTCCATTCCATTCCATTCCATTTGTGTTTATTCCTTTCCGTTCCATTCCATTCCATTGCATTTGGGTTGATTCCATTCCATTCCATTCCATTTCATATTGGTTCATTCCATTCCATTCCATTTGGGTTGATTCCATTCCATTCTATTCCATTCCATTCCATTAGGGTTGATTCCATTCCATTCCATTCCGTTCCATTCCACTCGTTTTGATTCCATTCCATTCCATTCCATTCCATTCGGGTTGATTCCGTTCCATTCCATTCCATTCCATTCCATTCCGTTCCATTCCTTTCCATTCCACTCCATTTGGGTTGATTCTATTCCATTCCATTCCATTTCATTTCATTTGGGTTGATTCCTTTCCATTCCATTCCATTCCATTCCATTCCACTCCATTCCATTCGGGTTGATTCCATTCCATTCCATTCCATTCCATTCCTTTCGGGTTGATTCCATTCCACTCCATTCCATTCCATTCCATTCCATTCCATTCGGGTTGATTCCATTCCATTCCATTCCATTCCATTCCATTCCATTCCATTCCATTCCATTCCATTCCATTCGGGTTGATTCCATTCCATCCTATTCGTGTTGATTACATTCCATTCCATTCCATTCCACTCCATTCCATTCTATGCCATTCCATTCAGGTTGATTCCATTCCATTCCATACCATTCCGTTCCGTTCAATTCCATTCCGGTTGATTCCATTCCATTCCATACCATTCCATTCCGTTCCATTCCATTCCATTCCATTCCATTCCATTCTGGTCGATTCCATTCGGTTACCTTCCATTCCATTCCATTCCATTGGGTTGTTTCCATTCCTATCCATTCCATTCGGGTTGACTCCATTCCATTACATTCCACTCCATTCCTTTCGGGTTGATTCCATTCCATTCCATTCCATTCCATTAGGGTTGATTCCACTCCATTCCATTCCATTCCATTCCATTCCATTCCATTCCATTTGGGTTGAT
Organism: Pan troglodytes; assembly: GCF_028858775.2. Taxonomy (NCBI): domain Eukaryota; kingdom Metazoa; phylum Chordata; class Mammalia; order Primates; family Hominidae; genus Pan; species Pan troglodytes. The sequence goes on along the minus strand of NC_072416.2, from coordinate 37,706,469 downwards.
TCCATTGCATTCCACTACATTCTATTCCATTTCATTCCATTCCATTTGTGTTGATTCCATTCCATTCCATGCCATTACATTCCATTCCATTACATTGCATTCCATTCCATTCCATACCCTTCGGGTTGATTCCATTCCATTCCATTCCGTTGCATTCCATTCCATTCCATTCGGGTTGATTCCATTCATTTCCATTCCATTCCATTCATTTCCATTCCATTCCATTCCATTCCAATCCATTCCTTTCCATTCCACTTGGGTTGATTCCATTCCATTCGATTGCATTCCATTCATTTCCATTCCATTCCATTCCGTTTCATTTGGGATGACTCCATTCCATTCCATTCCATTCCATTACAATCCATTCCATTTGTGATGAATCCATTCCATTCCATTCCTTTGCATTCCATTCCATTCCATTCCATTCCATTTGGGCTGATTCCATTCTATTCCATTCCATTCCATTCTGTTCCATTCCATTTGTCTTGTTTCCATTCCATTCCAGTCCATTCCATTCCATTGCATTCCATTCCTTTCCTTTCCATTTGGGTTGATTCCATTCCATTCAATTCCATTCCTTTCCATTCCATTCCATGTTTGCTGATTCCATTCCACTGCATTCCATTCCATTCCATTCAGTTCCATTCCATTTCGAATGATTCCATTCCATTCCTTTCCATTGCATTCCATTCTATTCCATTCCATTCCCTTCCATTCCATTCCCTTCCATTCCAATTGGGTTCATTCCATTCCATTCCTTTCCATTCCATTCCATACCATTCCATTACATTCGGTTTCATTCCATTCCATTCCATTCCATTCCAGTCGGGTTGATTCCATTCCATTCAATTCCATTCCATTTGGGTTCATTCCATTCCATTCCATTCCATTCCACTCTACTCCTTTCCATTCTATTCCATTTGTGTTGATTCCATTCCATCCATTCCATTCCATTCCATTCGGGTTGATTCCGTTCCATTCCATTGCATTCCATTCCATTCCACTCTACTCCATTCCATTCGTTTTGATTCCATTCCATTCCTTTCCATTCCATTCCATTACATTCGGTTCCATTCCATTCCATTCCATTCGGGTTGATTCCATTCCATTTCATTCCATTCCATTTGGGTTCATTCCATTCCATTCCTTTCCATTCCACTCTATTCCTTTCCCTTCTATTCCATTTGTGTTGATTCCATTCCATTCCATTCCATTCCATCCCATTGCATTCCATTCCATTGCATTCCATTCGTGTTGATTCTATTCCATTCCATTCCATTCGTTTTGATTCCATTCCATGCCATTCCATTCCATTCGGGTTGATTCCATCCCATTCCGTTCCATTCATTTGTGTTGATTCCTTTCTATTCCATTCCATTCCATTCCATTGCATGCCAATCCTTTTTATTCCGTTTGGGTTGATTCCTTTCCTTTCCATTCCATTGCATTCCATTCAATTGCATATGGGTTCATTCCATTCCATTCCATTCCATTCCATTTCATTTTGGTTGATTCCCTTCCATTCCATTCCATTCCATTCCATTCCATTTCATTCCATTCCATTCCACTCCATTTGGGTTGATTCTATTCCATGCCATTCCATTCCACTCCATTTGTGTTGATTCCATTCCATTCCATTCCGTTCCATTAAATTCCATTCCATTCCTTTCGGGTTGATTCCATTCCATTCCATTCTATTCCATTCCATTCCATTCCATTCCATTCCATTCCTTTCCATTCCATTCCACTCCATTTGGGATGATTCTATTCCATTCCATTCCATTCCATTTCATTTGAGTTGATTCCATTGCATTCCATTCCATTCCACTCCATTCCATTCGGGTTGATTCCATTCCATTCCATTCCATTCCATTCCATTCCATTCCATTCCTTTCGGGTTGATTCCATTCCATTCCATTCCATTCCATTCCATTCCTTTCCATTCCATTCCTTTCGTGTTGATTCCATTCCATTCCATTCCATTCCATTCCATTCCATTCGGGTTGATTCCATTCCATTCCATTCCATTCCATTCCATTCCGTTCCATTCTATTCGGGTTGATTCCATTCCATTCCATTCCATTCCACTCCATTCCATGCTATGCCATTCCATTCGGGTTGATTCCATTCCATTCCATGCCATTCCATTCCATTCCATTCCATTCCATTCCATTCCATTCCATTCGGGTCGATTCCATTCGGTTACCTTCCATTCCATTCCATTCCATTCGGGTTGATTCCATTCCTATCCATTCCATTCGTGTTGACTCCATTCCATTCCATTCCACTCCATTCCTTTCGGGTTGATTCCATTCCATTCCATTCCATTCCATTCGGGTTGATTCCAGTCCATTCCATTCCATTTGGGTTGATTCCATTCCATTCCATTCCATTCCATTCCATTCCGTTCCATTCTATTCGGGTTGATTCCATTCCATTCCATTCCATTCCACTCCATTCCATGCTATGCCATTCCATTCGGTTTGATTCCATTCCATTCCATGCCATTCCATTCCATTCCATTCCATTCCATTCCATTCCATTCCATTCCATTCCATTCGGGTCGATTCCATTCGGTTACCTTCCATTCCATTCCATTCCATTCGGGTTGATTCCATTCCTATCCATTCCATTCGTGTTGACTCCATTCCATTCCATTCCACTCCATTCCTTTCGGGTTGATTCCATTCCATTCCATTCCATTCCATTCGGGTTGATTCCAGTCCATTCCATTCCATTTGGGTTGATTCCATTCCATTCCATTCCATTCTATTCCATTTCATTCCATTCCATTTATGTTGATTCCATTCCATTCCATTCCATTCCATTCCATTCCATTCCATTCCATCCCATTCCATTCCATTCCATTCCATTTGGGTTGATTCCATTCCATTCCATTCCATTCCATTCCAATCCATTCCATTTGTGTTGATTCCTTTCCATTCCATTCCATTCCATTTCATTTGTGTTGATTCCATTCCATTCCAATCCATTCCATTCCATTCCATTCCATTTGTGTTGATTCCATTCCATTCCAATCCATTCCTTTCCATTCCATTCCATTCCATTCTGTTCCATTCCATTTTTGTTGATTCCATTCCATTCCAATCCATTCCTTTCCATTCCATTCCATTCCATTGCATTCTGTTCCATTCCATTTGGGTGAATTCCATTCCATTACGTTCCATTCCATTCCATTCGGGTTCATTCCGTTCCATTTCACATCATTCCATTCCATTCCATTCCATTCCATTCCATTCCATTATGGTTGATTCCATTCCATTTCATTCCATTCCCCTGCATTCCATTCCATTCGTGTTGATTCCATTCCCTTCCATTGCATTCCATTCCATTCCATTCTTTTCCGTTCCATTCGTTTTGATTCCATTCCATTACATTACATTCGGGTCGATTCCATTCCATTCCATTCCATTCCGTTCCATTTCATTCAGGTTGATTCCATTCCATTCCATTCCATTCCATTCCATTCGGGTTGATTCCATTTCAATCCATAAAATTCCATTCCATTCCATTCCATTCGCGTTGATTCCATTTCAATCCATAAAATTCCATTCCATTCCATTCTGGTTGATTCCACTCCGTTTCATTCCATACCTTTCCATTACATTCACTTCCATTCCATTCCATTCGGGTTGATTCCATTCCATAGCATTGCATTCCATTCCATTCCATTCTATTCCATTCCATTCGATTTGATTCCATTCCATTCCTTTCCATTCCATTACTTTCAATTACATTCGGGTTCATTGCATTGCATTCCATTCCATTCCATTCCATTCGGGTTGATTCCATTCCATTCCATTCCATTCCATTTGCTTTGATTCCTTTCTATTCCATTCCATTCCATTCTATTCTATTCCACTCTATCCCATTTGTGTTGATTCCATTCCATTCCATTCCATTCCTTTCCTTTCCATTTTTGTTGATCCCATTCCATTCCATTCCATTCCATTCCATTCCATTCCATTCCATTTGGGTTGATTCCATTCCATTCCATTGCATTCCATTCAATTCCATATGGGTTCATTCCATTCCGTTTCATTCCATTTGGGTTGATTCCCTTCCATTCCATTCCATTGCATTCCATTTGGGTTGATTCTATTCCATTCCATTCCATTCCATTCCATTTGGGTTGATTCCATTCCATTCCATTCCATTCCATTCCATTCCATTCGGGTTGATTCGATTCCATTGCTTTCCATTCCATTCTATTCCATTCCATTCCAAGCATGCCATTCCATTCCATTCCTTTCAGGTTGATTCCATTCCATGCCATTCCATTGCATTCCATTCCATTCGGATTGATTCCTTTCCTTTCCATTCCATTCCATTAATTTCCATTCCATTCCATTTCATTCCAATCCATTCCTTTCCATTCCACTAGGGTTGATTCCATTCCACTCCATTCGATTCCATTCATTTCCATTCCATTACATTTGGGTTGATTCCATTCCATTCCATTCCATTCCATTCCATTCCATTCCATTTGGTTTTATTCCATTCTATTCCATACTATTCCATTCCATTCCATTCCATTCCATTTGAGTTGATTCAATTCCATTCCATTCCATTCCATTCCATTCCATTAAATTCCTTTTGGGTTGATTCCATTCCATTCCATTCCATTCCATTTCATTTGGGTTGATTCCTTTGCATTCCATTCCATTCCATTCCATTCCATTCCATTCCATTGTATTCCATTCCATTCCATTCGGGTTGATTCCACTCCATTCCATTCCATTCCATTCCATTCCATTTGTGTTGATACCATTCCATTCCCCTCCATTCCATTCCATACCATTCCATTCGGGTTGATTCCATTCCATTCCATAACATTCCCTTCCTTTCCATTCCATTCCATTCCATTCTTGTTGATTCCATTCCATTTCATTCCATTCCATTCCATTCGGGTTGATTCCATTCCATTCCCTCGCTTTCCATTGCATTCCATTCTATTCCATTCCATTCGTTTTGATTCCAATCCATTCCACTCCATTCCATTCCATTACATTAGAGTTGATTCCATTCCATTCCGTTCCATTCCATTCAGGTTGATTCCATTCCATTCAGTTCGACTCCATTCCATTCCATTCCATACCATTCCATTCCATTCCATTCCATTCCATTCGGGTTGATTCCATTCCATTCCATTCCGTTGTATTCCATTTCATTCCATTCCATTTGCGTTGATTCCATTCCATTCCATTCCATTCCATTCCAATCCATCCCATTCCATTCCTTTCCATTCCATTCCATTTGGGTTGATTCCATTCTATTCCATTCCATTCCATTCCAGTCCGTTCCATTTGTGTTGATTCCTTTCCATTCCATTCCATTTGTGTTGATTTCATTCCATTCCAATCCATTCCATTCCCTTCCATTCCATTCCATTCTGTTCCATTCCATTTGGGTTGATTGCATTCCATTTCATTCCATTCCATTCCGTTCCATTCCATTCCATTCCATTTGGGTTGATTCCACTCCATTCCATTCCATTCCATCCTATTCCATTCCGGTTGATTCCATTCCATTTCATTCCATTCCATTGCATTCCATTCCATTAGGGTTGATTCCTTTCCATTCCATTGCATTCCATTCCATTCCATTCTATTCCATTTCATTCGTTTTGATTCCATTCCATTCCATTACATTCGGGTTGATTCCATTCCAATCCACTCCATTCCATTCGGGTCGATTCCTTTCCATTCCATTCCATTCCATTCCATTCTTGTTGATTCCATTCCATTCCATTCCACTCCATTCCATTCCATTCCATTCGGGTTGAATCCATTTCACTCCATAAAATTCCATTCCATTCCATGCCATTCCATGCTGGTTGATTCCAATCCGTTTCATTCCATTCCTTTGCATTCCATTCCATTCCATTCCATTCCATTCGGGTTGATTCCGTTCCATTCCATTGAATTCCATTCCATTCCATTCTATTCCATTCCATTCGTTTTGGTTCCATTCCTTTCCTTTCCATTCCGTTACTTTCAATTACGTTCGGGTTCATTCCATTCCATTCCATTCCATTCCATTCCACTCGGGTTGATTCCATTCCATTCCATTCCATTTGGGTTGATTCCTTTCCTTTCCATTCCATTCCGTTATATTCCATTCCATTCCATTCCATTCTATTCCATTCCATTCTATTCCATTTGTGTTGTTTCCATTCGATTCCATTCCATTCCTTTCCATTTTTGTTGATTCCATTCCTTTCCATTCCATTCCATTCCATTCCATTTGCGTTGATTCCATTCCATTCCATTCCGTTGCATTCCATTCAATTCCATATGGGTTCATTCCATTCCATTCCATATGGGTTCATTCCATTCCATTCCATTCCATTCCATTCCATTCCATTTGTGTTGATTCCCTTCCATTCCATTCCATTCCATTCCATTTGTGTTGATTCTATTCTATTCCATTCCATTCCATTCCCTTTGGGTTGATTCCATTCCATTCCATTCCATTCCATTCTAGTTGATTCCATTCCATTCGTTTCCATTCCATCTGGGTCCATTCCATTCCATTCCATTACATTACATTCCACTCTATTCCATTCCATTCTATTCCATTTGTGTTCATTCCATTCCATTCCGTTCCCTTCCCTTCCATACCATTCCATTCCATCCCATTCCATTCCCTTCCATTCCATTCGTGTTGATTCCATTCCATTCCATTCCATTCGTTTTGATTCCATTCCATTCCATTCCATTCCATTCCTTTCGTGTTGATTCCATTCCATTCCGTTCCATTCCATTCCATTCCATTCATTTGTGTTCATTCCTTTCCATTCCATTCCATTCCATGCATTCCATTCCATTCCATTCCATTTGGGTTGATTCCATTCCTTTCCATTCCATTCCATTCCATTCCATTCCATTCCGTTCCATTCCATTTGGGTTGATTCCATTACATTCCTTTCCATTGCATTCCATTCAATTCCACACGGGTTCATTCCATTTCATTCCATTCCATTCCGTACGGTTTCATTCTATTCCATTGCATTCCATTCCATTCCATTTGGGTTGATTCCCTTCCATTCCATTCCATTCCATTCCACTCCGTTTGTGTTGATTCTATTCCATACCATTCCATTCAATTCCATTTGAGTTGATTCCATTCCATTCCACTCCATTACATTCCATTAAATTCCATTCCATTTCATTCGGGTTGATTTCATTCCATTCCATTCCATTCCATTCCATTCCATTCGTGTTGATTCCATTCCATTCCATACCATTCTATTCCATTCCATTCTATTCCGTTCCATTCCATTCCATTCCATTCCATTCGGGTTGATTCCATTCCATTCCCTTCCATTCCATTCCATTCCATTCGGGTTGATTCCTTTCCAATCCATTCCATTCGGGTTGACTCCATTCCATTTCATTCCACTCCATTCCATTCGGGTTGATTCCATTCCTTTCCATTCCGTTCCATTCCATTCCATTCCATTCGGGTTGATTCCAATCCATTCAGTTCCTTTCCATTCCATTCCATTCCATTCTATTCCATTTGGATTGATTGCATTCAATTCCGTTCCATTCCATTCCATACCATTCCATTCGGGTTGATTCCATTCCATTCCATAACATTCCATTCCTTTCCATTCCATTCCATTCCATTCCATTCCATTCCGATTGATTCCGTTCCATTTCATTCCATTCCATTCCATTCCATTCCATTCCATTCGGGTTTTTTCCATTACATTCCAATCCATTGCATTCCATTCTATTCCATTCCACTCTTTTTCATTACAATGCATTCCACTCCATTCCATTCCATTAGATTCGGTTTCATTCCATTCCATTCCGTTCCATTCCATTCAGGTTCATTCCATTCCATTCAATTCCATTCCATTCCATTCTATTCCATTCCACTTGGGTTGATTCCATTCCATTCCATTCCATTCCATTCCATTCTATTCCATTTCATTCCATTCCATTTGTGTTGATTCCATTTCATTCCATTCCATTCCATCCTATCCCATCACATTCCAATCCATTCCATTCCAATTGGGTTGATTCCATTCCATTCCATTCCATTTGTGTTTATTCCTTTCCGTTCCATTCCATTCCATTGCATTTGGGTTGATTCCATTCCATTCCATTCCATTTCATATTGGTTCATTCCATTCCATTCCATTTGGGTTGATTCCATTCCATTCTATTCCATTCCATTCCATTAGGGTTGATTCCATTCCATTCCATTCCGTTCCATTCCACTCGTTTTGATTCCATTCCATTCCATTCCATTCCATTCGGGTTGATTCCGTTCCATTCCATTCCATTCCATTCCATTCCGTTCCATTCCTTTCCATTCCACTCCATTTGGGTTGATTCTATTCCATTCCATTCCATTTCATTTCATTTGGGTTGATTCCTTTCCATTCCATTCCATTCCATTCCATTCCACTCCATTCCATTCGGGTTGATTCCATTCCATTCCATTCCATTCCATTCCTTTCGGGTTGATTCCATTCCACTCCATTCCATTCCATTCCATTCCATTCCATTCGGGTTGATTCCATTCCATTCCATTCCATTCCATTCCATTCCATTCCATTCCATTCCATTCCATTCCATTCGGGTTGATTCCATTCCATCCTATTCGTGTTGATTACATTCCATTCCATTCCATTCCACTCCATTCCATTCTATGCCATTCCATTCAGGTTGATTCCATTCCATTCCATACCATTCCGTTCCGTTCAATTCCATTCCGGTTGATTCCATTCCATTCCATACCATTCCATTCCGTTCCATTCCATTCCATTCCATTCCATTCCATTCTGGTCGATTCCATTCGGTTACCTTCCATTCCATTCCATTCCATTGGGTTGTTTCCATTCCTATCCATTCCATTCGGGTTGACTCCATTCCATTACATTCCACTCCATTCCTTTCGGGTTGATTCCATTCCATTCCATTCCATTCCATTAGGGTTGATTCCACTCCATTCCATTCCATTCCATTCCATTCCATTCCATTCCATTTGGGTTGATTCCATTGCATTCCACTACATTCTATTCCATTTCATTCCATTCCATTTGTGTTGATTCCATTCCATTCCATGCCATTACATTCCATTCCATTACATTGCATTCCATTCCATTCCATACCCTTCGGGTTGATTCCATTCCATTCCATTCCGTTGCATTCCATTCCATTCCATTCGGGTTGATTCCATTCATTTCCATTCCATTCCATTCATTTCCATTCCATTCCATTCCATTCCAATCCATTCCTTTCCATTCCACTTGGGTTGATTCCATTCCATTCGATTGCATTCCATTCATTTCCATTCCATTCCATTCCGTTTCATTTGGGATGACTCCATTCCATTCCATTCCATTCCATTACAATCCATTCCATTTGTGATGAATCCATTCCATTCCATTCCTTTGCATTCCATTCCATTCCATTCCATTCCATTTGGGCTGATTCCATTCTATTCCATTCCATTCCATTCTGTTCCATTCCATTTGTCTTGTTTCCATTCCATTCCAGTCCATTCCATTCCATTGCATTCCATTCCTTTCCTTTCCATTTGGGTTGATTCCATTCCATTCAATTCCATTCCTTTCCATTCCATTCCATGTTTGCTGATTCCATTCCACTGCATTCCATTCCATTCCATTCAGTTCCATTCCATTTCGAATGATTCCATTCCATTCCTTTCCATTGCATTCCATTCTATTCCATTCCATTCCCTTCCATTCCATTCCCTTCCATTCCAATTGGGTTCATTCCATTCCATTCCTTTCCATTCCATTCCATACCATTCCATTACATTCGGTTTCATTCCATTCCATTCCATTCCATTCCAGTCGGGTTGATTCCATTCCATTCAATTCCATTCCATTTGGGTTCATTCCATTCCATTCCATTCCATTCCACTCTACTCCTTTCCATTCTATTCCATTTGTGTTGATTCCATTCCATCCATTCCATTCCATTCCATTCGGGTTGATTCCGTTCCATTCCATTGCATTCCATTCCATTCCACTCTACTCCATTCCATTCGTTTTGATTCCATTCCATTCCTTTCCATTCCATTCCATTACATTCGGTTCCATTCCATTCCATTCCATTCGGGTTGATTCCATTCCATTTCATTCCATTCCATTTGGGTTCATTCCATTCCATTCCTTTCCATTCCACTCTATTCCTTTCCCTTCTATTCCATTTGTGTTGATTCCATTCCATTCCATTCCATTCCATCCCATTGCATTCCATTCCATTGCATTCCATTCGTGTTGATTCTATTCCATTCCATTCCATTCGTTTTGATTCCATTCCATGCCATTCCATTCCATTCGGGTTGATTCCATCCCATTCCGTTCCATTCATTTGTGTTGATTCCTTTCTATTCCATTCCATTCCATTCCATTGCATGCCAATCCTTTTTATTCCGTTTGGGTTGATTCCTTTCCTTTCCATTCCATTGCATTCCATTCAATTGCATATGGGTTCATTCCATTCCATTCCATTCCATTCCATTTCATTTTGGTTGATTCCCTTCCATTCCATTCCATTCCATTCCATTCCATTTCATTCCATTCCATTCCACTCCATTTGGGTTGATTCTATTCCATGCCATTCCATTCCACTCCATTTGTGTTGATTCCATTCCATTCCATTCCGTTCCATTAAATTCCATTCCATTCCTTTCGGGTTGATTCCATTCCATTCCATTCTATTCCATTCCATTCCATTCCATTCCATTCCATTCCTTTCCATTCCATTCCACTCCATTTGGGATGATTCTATTCCATTCCATTCCATTCCATTTCATTTGAGTTGATTCCATTGCATTCCATTCCATTCCACTCCATTCCATTCGGGTTGATTCCATTCCATTCCATTCCATTCCATTCCATTCCATTCCATTCCTTTCGGGTTGATTCCATTCCATTCCATTCCATTCCATTCCATTCCTTTCCATTCCATTCCTTTCGTGTTGATTCCATTCCATTCCATTCCATTCCATTCCATTCGGGTTGATTCCATTCCATTCCATTCCATTCCATTCCATTCCGTTCCATTCTATTCGGGTTGATTCCATTCCATTCCATTCCATTCCACTCCATTCCATGCTATGCCATTCCATTCGGGTTGATTCCATTCCATTCCATGCCATTCCATTCCATTCCATTCCATTCCATTCCATTCCATTCCATTCGGGTCGATTCCATTCGGTTACCTTCCATTCCATTCCATTCCATTCGGGTTGATTCCATTCCTATCCATTCCATTCGTGTTGACTCCATTCCATTCCATTCCACTCCATTCCTTTCGGGTTGATTCCATTCCATTCCATTCCATTCCATTCGGGTTGATTCCAGTCCATTCCATTCCATTTGGGTTGATTCCATTCCATTCCATTCCATTCCATTCCATTCCGTTCCATTCTATTCGGGTTGATTCCATTCCATTCCATTCCATTCCACTCCATTCCATGCTATGCCATTCCATTCGGGTTGATTCCATTCCATTCCATGCCATTCCATTCCATTCCATTCCATTCCATTCCATTCCATTCCATTCCATTCGGGTCGATTCCATTCGGTTACCTTCCATTCCATTCCATTCCATTCGGGTTGATTCCATTCCTATCCATTCCATTCGTGTTGACTCCATTCCATTCCATTCCACTCCATTCCTTTCGGGTTGATTCCATTCCATTCCATTCCATTCCATTCGGGTTGATTCCAGTCCATTCCATTCCATTTGGGTTGATTCCATTCCATTCCATTCCATTCTATTCCATTTCATTCCATTCCATTTATGTTGATTCCATTCCATTCCATTCCATTCCATTCCATTCCATTCCATCCCATTCCATTCCATTCCATTCCATTTGGGTTGATTCCATTCCATTCCATTCCATTCCATTCCAATCCATTCCATTTGTGTTGATTCCTTTCCATTCCATTCCATTCCATTTCATTTGTGTTGATTCCATTCCATTCCAATCCATTCCATTCCATTCCATTCCATTTGTGTTGATTCCATTCCATTCCAATCCATTCCTTTCCATTCCATTCCATTCCATTCTGTTCCATTCCATTTTTGTTGATTCCATTCCATTCCAATCCATTCCTTTCCATTCCATTCCATTCCATTGCATTCTGTTCCATTCCATTTGGGTGAATTCCATTCCATTACGTTCCATTCCATTCCATTCGGGTTCATTCCGTTCCATTTCACATCATTCCATTCCATTCCATTCCATTCCATTCCATTCCATTATGGTTGATTCCATTCCATTTCATTCCATTCCCCTGCATTCCATTCCATTCGTGTTGATTCCATTCCCTTCCATTGCATTCCATTCCATTCCATTCTTTTCCGTTCCATTCGTTTTGATTCCATTCCATTACATTACATTCGGGTCGATTCCATTCCATTCCATTCCATTCCGTTCCATTTCATTCAGGTTGATTCCATTCCATTCCATTCCATTCCATTCCATTCGGGTTGATTCCATTTCAATCCATAAAATTCCATTCCATTCCATTCCATTCGCGTTGATTCCATTTCAATCCATAAAATTCCATTCCATTCCATTCTGGTTGATTCCACTCCGTTTCATTCCATACCTTTCCATTACATTCACTTCCATTCCATTCCATTCGGGTTGATTCCATTCCATAGCATTGCATTCCATTCCATTCCATTCTATTCCATTCCATTCGATTTGATTCCATTCCATTCCTTTCCATTCCATTACTTTCAATTACATTCGGGTTCATTGCATTGCATTCCATTCCATTCCATTCCATTCGGGTTGATTCCATTCCATTCCATTCCATTCCATTTGCTTTGATTCCTTTCTATTCCATTCCATTCCATTCTATTCTATTCCACTCTATCCCATTTGTGTTGATTCCATTCCATTCCATTCCATTCCTTTCCTTTCCATTTTTGTTGATCCCATTCCATTCCATTCCATTCCATTCCATTCCATTCCATTCCATTTGGGTTGATTCCATTCCATTCCATTGCATTCCATTCAATTCCATATGGGTTCATTCCATTCCGTTTCATTCCATTTGGGTTGATTCCCTTCCATTCCATTCCATTGCATTCCATTTGGGTTGATTCTATTCCATTCCATTCCATTCCATTCCATTTGGGTTGATTCCATTCCATTCCATTCCATTCCATTCCATTCCATTCGGGTTGATTCGATTCCATTGCTTTCCATTCCATTCTATTCCATTCCATTCCAAGCATGCCATTCCATTCCATTCCTTTCAGGTTGATTCCATTCCATGCCATTCCATTGCATTCCATTCCATTCGGATTGATTCCTTTCCTTTCCATTCCATTCCATTAATTTCCATTCCATTCCATTTCATTCCAATCCATTCCTTTCCATTCCACTAGGGTTGATTCCATTCCACTCCATTCGATTCCATTCATTTCCATTCCATTTCATTTGGGTTGATTCCATTCCATTCCATTCCATTCCATTCCATTCCATTCCATTTGGTTTTATTCCATTCTATTCCATACTATTCCATTCCATTCCATTCCATTCCATTTGAGTTGATTCAATTCCATTCCATTCCATTCCATTCCATTCCATTAAATTCCTTTTGGGTTGATTCCATTCCATTCCATTCCATTCCATTTCATTTGGGTTGATTCCTTTGCATTCCATTCCATTCCATTCCATTCCATTCCATTCCATTGTATTCCATTCCATTCCATTCGGGTTGATTCCACTCCATTCCATTCCATTCCATTCCATTCCATTTGTGTTGATACCATTCCATTCCCCTCCATTCCATTCCATACCATTCCATTCGGGTTGATTCCATTCCATTCCATAACATTCCCTTCCTTTCCATTCCATTCCATTCCATTCTTGTTGATTCCATTCCATTTCATTCCATTCCATTCCATTCGGGTTGATTCCATTCCATTCCCTCGCTTTCCATTGCATTCCATTCTATTCCATTCCATTCGTTTTGATTCCAATCCATTCCACTCCATTCCATTCCATTACATTAGAGTTGATTCCATTCCATTCCGTTCCATTCCATTCAGGTTGATTCCATTCCATTCAGTTCGACTCCATTCCATTCCATTCCATACCATTCCATTCCATTCCATTCCATTCCATTCGGGTTGATTCCATTCCATTCCATTCCGTTGTATTCCATTTCATTCCATTCCATTTGCGTTGATTCCATTCCATTCCATTCCATTCCATTCCAATCCATCCCATTCCATTCCTTTCCATTCCATTCCATTTGGGTTGATTCCATTCTATTCCATTCCATTCCATTCCAGTCCGTTCCATTTGTGTTGATTCCTTTCCATTCCATTCCATTTGTGTTGATTTCATTCCATTCCAATCCATTCCATTCCCTTCCATTCCATTCCATTCTGTTCCATTCCATTTGGGTTGATTGCATTCCATTTCATTCCATTCCATTCCGTTCCATTCCATTCCATTCCATTTGGGTTGATTCCACTCCATTCCATTCCATTCCATCCTATTCCATTCCGGTTGATTCCATTCCATTTCATTCCATTCCATTGCATTCCATTCCATTAGGGTTGATTCCTTTCCATTCCATTGCATTCCATTCCATTCCATTCTATTCCATTTCATTCGTTTTGATTCCATTCCATTCCATTACATTCGGGTTGATTCCATTCCAATCCACTCCATTCCATTCGGGTCGATTCCTTTCCATTCCATTCCATTCCATTCCATTCTTGTTGATTCCATTCCATTCCATTCCACTCCATTCCATTCCATTCCATTCGGGTTGAATCCATTTCACTCCATAAAATTCCATTCCATTCCATGCCATTCCATGCTGGTTGATTCCAATCCGTTTCATTCCATTCCTTTGCATTCCATTCCATTCCATTCCATTCCATTCGGGTTGATTCCGTTCCATTCCATTGAATTCCATTCCATTCCATTCTATTCCATTCCATTCGTTTTGGTTCCATTCCTTTCCTTTCCATTCCGTTACTTTCAATTACGTTCGGGTTCATTCCATTCCATTCCATTCCATTCCATTCCACTCGGGTTGATTCCATTCCATTCCATTCCATTTGGGTTGATTCCTTTCCTTTCCATTCCATTCCGTTATATTCCATTCCATTCCATTCCATTCTATTCCATTCCATTCTATTCCATTTGTGTTGTTTCCATTCGATTCCATTCCATTCCTTTCCATTTTTGTTGATTCCATTCCTTTCCATTCCATTCCATTCCATTCCATTTGCGTTGATTCCATTCCATTCCATTCCGTTGCATTCCATTCAATTCCATATGGGTTCATTCCATTCCATTCCATATGGGTTCATTCCATTCCATTCCATTCCATTCCATTCCATTCCATTCCATTCCATTTGCGTTGATTCCCTTCCATTCCATTCCATTCCATTCCATTTGTGTTGATTCTATTCTATTCCATTCCATTCCATTCCCTTTGGGTTGATTCCATTCCATTCCATTCCATTCCATTCGGGTTGATTCCATTCCATTGCATTCCATGCCATTCCATTCCATTCCATTCCAAGCATGCCATTCCAGTTCATTCCTTTCGGGTTGATTCCATTCCATGCCATTCCGTCGCATTCCATTCCATTCGCGTTGATTCCATTCCTTTCCATTCCATTCCATTAATTTCCATTCCATTCCCTTCCATTCCAATCCATTCCTTTCCATTCCACCAGGGTTGATTCCATTCCTTTCCATTCCATTCCATTCCATTCATTTCCATTCCATTCCATTTCATTCCAGTCCATTCCTTTCCATTCCACTTGGATGGATTCCATTCCATTCCATTCCATTCCATTCATTTCCATTCCATTCCATTCCATTTCATTTGGGTTGATTCCATTCCGTTCCATTCCATTCCATTCCATTCCATTATTTTCCATTCCATTCCATTCCATTTCGGTTGATTCCATTCCATTCCATTCCATTCCATTCCATTCCATTCCATTCCACTGGGGTTGATTCAATAGCATTCTATGCTGTTCCGTTCTGTTCTGTTCCGTTCCGTTCCGCTCCACTCCGCTCCACTCCACTGCACTCGGTATGATTCAATAGCATTCTATTCCGTTCCATTCCATTTCACTCCATTCCATTCCATTCCTTTCCACTGGGGTTGATTCAATAGCATTCTATTGCATTCCGTTCCATTCCATTCCATTCTATTGCATTCCGTTCCATTCCACTGAGGTTGATTCAATAGCATTTTATGCCGTTCCACTACTTTCCATTCCGTTCCGTTCCGCTCCTCTCCACTCCACTCCTCTCGGGTTTATTCAAGAGCCTTCTATTCAGTTGCGTTCCCTTCCATTCCATACCATTATATTCCATTCCATTCTTTTCCATCTCATTCCTTTCCATTCCCCTGGGGTTGATTCAACAGCATTCTGTTCCGTTCCGTTCCGTTCCGTTCTGTTCTGCTGTGCTATGCTCCGATCCCATCTGCTGCACTCCACTCGGTTTGACTGAAAAGCATTCTATTCCGTTTCGTTCCATTCCATTCTATTCCATTCCATTCCATTCCACTCCATTCCATTCCCTTCCATTCCACTGGGGTTGATTCAATATCATTCGCTTCCATTCCGTTCCATTCCATTCGATTCCATTCCAATCCATTCCATTCCATATCACTGGGGTTGATTCCATAGCATTCTATGCCATTCCGTTCCGCTCCGTTCCGTTCCGCTCCACTCCGCTCCACTCCACTGCACTCGGTTTGATTCAATAGCATTCTATTCCGTTCCATTCCAATCCATTTCATTCCATTCCATTCCACTGTAGTTGATTCAGTAGCATTCTATTCCGTTCCATTTCGTTCTGTTGCATTCCGTTCCGCTGTGCTCAGCTCCTCTCCGCTCCACTCGAAACGGGTTGTTTGAAAAGCATTCTATTCCGTATCGTTCCATTCCATTCCATTCCAATGAACTCCATTGCATTCCATTCCACTGGGGTTGATTCAATAGCACTCTAAGCCATTCCGTTCCGTTGCATTCAGTTCCGTTCCACTCTGATCTGCTCCACTCCACTCCACTCAGGTTGATTCAATAGCATTCTATTCCGTTCCGTTCCGTTCCATTCCATTCTTTTCCATTCCACTCTACTCCACTTGGGTTGATTCAATAGCATTCTATTCCGTTCCGTACCGTTCCGTTCCGTTCCGTCCCGTTCCGCTGTGCTCTGCTCCTCTCCGCTCCGCTCCACTTGGGTTGATTGAAAAGCATTCAATTCCATTACTTTCCATTCTATTCCATTCCATTCCATTCCATTCCACTGTGGTTGATTCAATAGCATTCTACGCTGTTCCGTTCTCTTCCTATCTGTTCCTTTCCGCTCCGCTCCGATCCACACCACTGCACTCGGTTTGATTCAATAGCCTTCTATTCTCTTCCATTCCATTCCATTCCATTCCGTTCCATTCCATTCCACTGGGGTTGATTCAATAGCATTTTATGCCGTTCCGTTCTGTTCTGCTCCTCTCCGCTCCACTCCACTCCACTCGGGTTGATTCAAGAGCATTCTATTCCGTTCCGTTCCATTCCATTACATTCCATTATATTCCATTCCATTCCATTCAATTCCATTCCATTCCTTTCCATTCCACTGGGTTTCATTTAATAGCATTCTATTCAGTTCCATTCCGTTCCATTCTGTTCCGCTGCACTCTCCTCTGATCTGCTCCGCTGCACTCCTCTGGGGTTGATTGAAAAGCATTCTATTCCGTTTCGGTCCATTCCATTCGATTCGATTCCATTCCATTCCATTCCATTCCACTGGGGTTGATTCAATAGCATTCTATTCCGTTCCGTTTCATTCTGTTCCTGTCCATTCCGCTGCGCTTCGCTTTTCTCCGCTCCAGTCCACTCGGGTTGGTTGAAAAGCATTCTATTGCTTTTTGTTCCATTGCATTCCATTCCATTCCATTCCACTGGGGTTGATTCAATAGCATTCTATTCCTTTGCATTCTATTCCATTCCATTCCATTCCACTGGGGTTGATTCAATAGCATTCTATGCCTTTCCTTTCCGTTCAGTTCCGTTCCGTTCCGCTCCGCTCCGCTCCACTCCACTGCACTCGGTTTGATTCAATAGCATTCTATTCCGTTCCATTGCATTCCATTCCATTCCATTCCATTCTACTGTGGTTGATTCAATAGCATTCTATTCCGTTCCGTTCCGTTCCGTTGTGTTCTGTTCCGCTGCGTTCTGCTCCTCTCTGCTCCACTCCAAACGGGTTAATTGAAAAGCATTCTATTCCGTTTCATTCCATTCCATTCCATTCTATTCCACTGGGGTTTATTGAATAGCATTCTATTCCTTTCCGTTCCATTCCATTTCATTCCATTCCATTCCATTCCATTCCACTGGGGTTGATTCAATAGCATTCTATTCCTTTGCATTCTATTCCATTCCATTCCATTCCACTGGGGTTGATTCAATAGCATTCTATGCCTTTCCTTTCCGTTCAGTTCCGTTCCGTTCCGCTCCGCTCCGCTCCACTCCACTGCACTCGGTTTGATTCAATAGCATTCTATTCCGTTCCATTGCATTCCATTCCATTCCATTCCATTCTACTGTGGTTGATTCAATAGCATTCTATTCCGTTCCGTTCCGTTCCGTTGTGTTCTGTTCCGCTGCGTTCTGCTCCTCTCTGCTCCACTCCAAACGGGTTAATTGAAAAGCATTCTATTCCGTTTCATTCCATTCCATTCCATTCTATTCCACTGGGGTTTATTGAATAGCATTCTATTCCTTTCCGTTCCATTCCATTTCATTCCATTCCATTCCATTCCATTCCACTGGGGTTGATTCAAAAGCATTCTATTCCGTTCCATTCCATTCCATTCCATTCCACCGGGGTTGACTCAATTCCATTCTATGCTGTTCCATTCCATTCCGTTCCATTCCACTCCGCTCCTCTCCACTCCACTGCACTCAGTTTGATTCAATAACATTCTATTCCTTTCCATTCCATTCCATTCCACTGGGGTTGTTTCAATAGCATTCTATTCCATTCCGTTTCATTCCATTCCATTCCATTCCATTCCTCTGCGGTTGATTCAATAGCATTTTATGCCGTTCCATTCCGTTCCATTCCGTTCTGCTCTGCTCTGCTACACTCCACTTCACTCAGGTGGATTCAAGAGCATTCTATTCTGTTCTGTTCCATTCCAATCCATTCTATTATATTCCATTCCATTCCATTCCATTCCATGGGGTTGATTCAATAGCATTCTACTCCGTTCCTTTCCATTCCGTTCCATACCTTTCCGCCGCACTCCGCTCCGCTCCTCTCCGCTCCGCTCCTCTCCGCTCTGCTCCTCTCCGCTCCGCTCCACTCGGGTTGATTGGAAAGCATTCTATTCCATTTTGTTCCATTCCATTCCATTCCATTCCACTGCTGTTGAATCAATGGCATTCTATGCCGTTCCATTCCGTTCCGTTCCATTCCGCTCCGCTCCGCTTTTCTCGGGTTGATTCAATACCATTCTATTCCATTCCATTCCATTCCATTGCATTCCTTTCCATTCCATTCCATTCCATTCCATTCCATTCCAATGGGATTGATTCAATAACTTTCTTTTCCGTTCTGTTCCGTTCCGTTCCGTTCTTTTCCTTTCCACTGTGCTTCGCTCCTCTCCACTCCACTTCACTTGGGTTGATTGAAAAGCATTCTATTCCGTTTCGTTCTGTTCCATTCCATTCCATTCCATTCCACTGGGGTTGATTCAAAAGCGTTCTATTCCGTTCCATCCCAATCCATTCCATTTCATACCATTCCATTCCATTCCACTGGGGTTAATTCAATACCATTCTATTCCATTCCATTCCGTTCTGTTCCGTTCCGCTGCGCTCCACTCCGCTCCACTCCACTTGGGTTGATTGAAAAGCATTCTATTCCATTTCGTTCCATTCCATTCCATTCCATTGCATTCCATTCCATTCCACTGGGGTTGTTTCAATAGCACTGTATTCCGTTCCGTTCCATTCCATTCCATTCCTTTCCATTCCATTCCATTCCATTCCACCGGGGTTGATTCAATAGCACTCTATTCCGTTCTGCTCCGTTCCGTTCCGTTCCGCTGCGCTCCGCTCTGCTCCACTCCCCTCGGGTTGATTGAAAAGCATTCTATTCCGTTTCTTTCCATTCCATTCCATTCCATTACTTTCCATTCCACTGGGGTTGATTCAATAGCATTCTATTCCTTTCCTTTCCGTTCTGTTCCGTTCTGTTATGCTGTGCTCTGCTCCGTTACGCTGCGCTCCACTCCACACGGGTTGATTGAACAGCATTCTATTCTCTTTTGTTCCATTCCATTCGATTCCATTCCATTCCATTCCATTCCACTGAGGTTGATTCAATAGAATCCTATTCCGTTCCATTCCATTCCATTCTGTTCCATTCCATTCCAATCCATTCCATTCCACTGTGGTTGATTCAATAGTATTCTATACTGTTCCATTCCGTTCAGTTCCGTTCCGTTCCGCTCCGCTCCACTCCACTCCACTCCACTAGGATTGATTCAATAGCATTCTATTCCATTCTGTTCCATTCCATTCCATTCCATTCCATTCTATGGGGTTGATTCAATAGCATACTACTCCGTTCCGTTCCATTGCGTTCCGTTCCGTTCTGCTGCACTCCACTCCGCTCCTCTCTGCTCCGCTCCTTTCCGCTCCGCTCCACTCAGGTTGATTGGAAAGCATTCTATTCCGTTTCATTCCATTCCATTCCATTCCATTCTACTGG
Source organism: Pan troglodytes (assembly GCF_028858775.2). Classification (NCBI taxonomy): domain Eukaryota; kingdom Metazoa; phylum Chordata; class Mammalia; order Primates; family Hominidae; genus Pan; species Pan troglodytes. The sequence goes on along the minus strand of NC_072416.2, from coordinate 37,685,658 downwards.
TGTTGATTCAATAGTATTCTATGCCGTTTCTTTCCATTCCCTTCCTTTCCTCTCCGTGATGCTCTTCTCGGGTTGATTCAATACCATTCTATTCCGTTCCGCTCCATTCCATTGCATTTCACTCCATTCCATTCCATTCCAATGGGGTTGTTTCAATAGCATTCTATTCCGTTCCGTTCCGTTCCGTTACTTTCCGTTCCACAGTGCTTCACTCCTCTCCGCTCCACTCCACTCGGTTTGATTGAAAACCATTCTATTCTGTTTCGTTCTGTTCCATTCCATTCCATTCCATTCCACAGGGGTTGATTCAAAAGCATTCTATTCCATTCCATTCCATTCCATTCCATTCCATTGCATACCATTCCGTTCCATTCCACTGGGGTTGATTCAATAGCATTCTATTCCGTTCCATTCCATTCTGTTCCGTTCCCTTCCGTTTGGCTGCGCTCCGCTCCACTCCACTCAGGTTGATTGAAAAGCATTCTCTTCCGTTTCGCTCCATTCCATTCCATTCCATTCCATTCCATTCCATTCCATTGCATTAGATTCCTTTCCATTCCACTGGGGTTGATTCAATAGCATTCTATTCCGTTCCGTTACATTCCATTCCATTCCAATCCATTCCACTGGGGTTGATTCAATAGCATTCTATGCCGTTCCGAGCCATTCCATTCCATTCCATTCCATTCCACTGTGGTTGATTCAATAGCATTCTATTCCGTTCCGTTCTACTCCATTCTATACCATTCAATTCCATTCCATTCCTTTCCACTGGGTTTGATTCAATAGCATTGTATTCCATTCCCTTCCATTTCGTTCATGTCCGTTCCACTAGGCTTCGCTCCTCTCCGCTCCATTCCACTCGGGTTGATTGAAAAGCATTCTCTTCCGTTTTGTTCCATTGCATTCCATTCCATTCCACTGGGGTTGATTCAATAGCATTCTTTTACGTTTCGCTCCATTCCATTCCATTCCATTCCACTGGGGTTCATTCAATAGCATTCTATGCCATTCCGTTCCGTTCCGTTCCGCTCCGCTCCGCTCCACTCCACTCCACTCGGGTTGATTCAATAGCATTCTATTCCAATCCGTTCCATTCCATTCCATTCCATTCCATTCCATTGTGGTTTATTCAATAGCATTGTATTCCGTACAATTTCGTTCCATTCCGTTCCAATCTGCTCCACTCCGCTCCGCTCCGCTCTGCTCCTCTCCACTCGGTTTGATTGAAAAGCATTCTATTCCCTTTCGTTCCGTTCCATTCCATTCCATTCCACTCCATTCCATTCCATTCCACTGGGGTTGATTCAATAGAAATCTATTCCATTCCATTCCATTCCACTGTGGTTGATTCAATAGCATTCTATTCCATTCTGTTCCACTCCATTGCATTCCATTCCATTGCATTCCATTCCATTCCATTCCATTCCACTGGGGTTGATTCAATAGCATTCTATTCCGTTCCGTTCCATTACTTTCCGTTCCACAGTGCTTCACTCCTCTCCGCTCCACTCCACTCGGTTTGATTGAAAACCATTCTATTCTGTTTCGTTCTGTTCCATTCCATTCCATTCCATTCCACAGGGGTTGATTCAAAAGCATTCTATTCCATTCCATTCCATTCCATTCCATTGCATACCATTCCGTTCTATTCCACTGGGGTTGATTCAATAGCATTCTATTCCATTCCATTCCATTCTGTTCCATTCCCTTCCATTTGGCTGCGCTCCGCTCCACTCCACTCAGGTTGATTGAAAAGCATTCTCTTCCGTTTCGCTCCATTCCATTCCATTCCATTCCATTGCATTAGATTCCTTTCCATTCCACTGGGGTTGATTCAATAGCATTCTATTCCGTTCCGTTACATTCCATTCCATTCCATTCCATTCCATTCCAATCCATTCCACTGGGGTTGATTCAATAGCATTCTATGCCGTTCCGAGCCATTCCATTCCATTCCACTGTGGTTGATTCAATAGCATTCTATTCCGTTCCATTCTACTCCATTCTATACCATTCAATTCCATTCCATTCCTTTCCACTGGGTTTGATTCAATAGTGTTCTATTCCATTCCCTTCCATTTCGTTCATGTCCGTTCCACTAGGCTTCGCTCCTCTCCGCTCCATTCCACTCGGGTTGATTGAAAAGCATTCTCTTCCGTTTTGTTCCATTGCATTCCATTCCATTCCACTGGGGTTGATTCAATAGCATTCTTTTACGTTTCGTTCCATTCCATTCCATTCCATTCCACTGGGGTTCATTCAATAGCATTCTATGCCATTCCGTTCCGTTCCGTTCCGCTCCGCTCCGCTCCACTCCACTCGGGTTGATTCAATAGCATTCTATTCCAATCCGTTCCATTCCATTCCATTGTGGTTTATTCAATAGCATTGTATTCCGTACCATTTCGTTCCATTCCGTTCCAATCTGCTCCACTCCGCTCCGCTCTGCTCTGCTCCTCTCCACTCGGTTTGATTGAAAAGCATTCTATTCCCTTTCGTTCCGTTCCATTCCATTCCATTCCATTCCACTCCATTCCATTCCATTCCACCGGGGGTGATTCAATAGAAATCTATTCCATTCCATTCCATTCCATTCCATTCCACTGTGGTTGATTCAATAGCATTCTATTCCATTCCGTTCCATTCCATTGCATTCCATTCCATTGCATTCCATTCCATTCCACTGGGGTTGATTCAATAGCATTCTATTCCGTTCCATTCCGTTCCTGTCCGTTCCGCTGCGCTTCGGTCCTCTCCGCTACACTCCACTCGCTTGATTGAAAAGCATTCTATTCCTTTTCATTCCATTCCATTCCAATCCATTCCATTCCATATCACTGGGGTTGATTCCATAGCATTCTATGCCGTTCCGTTCCACTGCGTTCCGTTCCGCTCCGCTCCGCTCCACTCCACTGCACCTGGTTTGATTCAATAGCATTCTATTCCGTTCCATTCCATTCCATTTCATTCCATTCCATTCCACTGTGGTTGATTCAGTAGCATTCTATTCCGTTCCATTCCGTTCCGTTGCGCTCCGTTCCGCTGCGCTCAGCTCCTCTCCGCTCCACTCCAAATGGGTTGTTTTAAAAGCATTCTATTCCGTATCGTTCCATTCCTTTCCATTCCAATGAACTCCATTGCATTCCATTCCACTGGGGTTGATTCAATAGCACTCTAAGCCATTCCGTTCCGTTGCGTTCAGTTCCATTCCACTCCGATCCGCTCCACTCCACTCCACTCAGGTTGATTCAATAGCATTCTATTCCATTCCGTTCCGTTCCACTCCACTCCACTCAGGTTGATTCAATAGCATTCTATTCCGTTCCGTTCCATTCCATTCCATTCTTTTCCATTCCATTCTATTCCACTTGGGTTGATTCAATAGCATTCTATTCTGTTCCGTACCGTTCCGTTCCGTTCCGTCCTGTTCCGCTGCTCTCCTCTCCTCTCCACTCGGGTTGATTGAAAAGCAATCAATTCCATTACATTCCATTCTATTCCATTCCATTCCATTGCATTCCATTCCATTCCATTCCATTCCACTGGGGTTGATTCAATAGCATTCTATTCCGTTCCGTTTCATTCTGTTCCTGTCCGTTCCGCTGCACTTTGCTCTTCTCCGCACCACTCCTCTCGGGTTGGTTGAAAAGCATTCTATTGCTTTTTGTTCCATTGCATTCCATTCCATTCCATTCCACTGGGGTTGATTCAATAGCATTCTATTCCTTTGCATTCTATTCCATTCCATTCCATTCCATTCCACTGGGGTTGATTCAATAGCATTCTATGCCGTTCCTTTCCGTTCCATTCCGTTCCGTTCAGCTCCGCTCCGCTCCACTCCACTGCACTCAGTTTGATTCAATAACATTCTATTCCGTTCCATTGCATTCCATTCCACTCCATTCCATTCCATTCCACTGGGGTTGATTCAATAGCATTCTATTCCGTTCCGTTCCATTGCATTCTGTTCCGCTGCACTCCGCTCCTCTCCGCTCCACTCCAAACGGGTTAATTGAAAAGCATTCTATTCCGTTTCGTTCCATTCCATTCCATTCCATTCTATTCCACTGTGGTTTATTCAATAGCATTCTATTCCTTTCCGTTCCATTCCATTTCATTCCATTCCATTCCATTCCATTCCACTGGGGTTGATTCAAAAGCATTCTATTCCGTTCCATTCCATTCCACCGGGGTTGACTCAATTCCATTCTATGCTGTTCCATTCCATTCCGTTCTGTTCCGCTCCGCTCCGCTCCACTCCACTGCACTCAGTTTGATTCAATAACATTCTATTCCTTTCCATTCCATTCCATTCCGCTGGGGTTGATTCAATAGCATTCTATTCCATTCCGTTTCATTCCATTCCATTCCATTCCATTCCATTCCATTCCATTCCATTCCTCTGCGGTTGATTCAATAGCATTTTATGCCATTCTGTTCCGTTCCATTCCGTTCCGCTCCACTCCGCTACTCACCACTTCACTCAGGTGGATTCAAGAGCATTCTATTCTGTTCCGTTCCGTTCCATTCCATTCCATTCCATTATATTCGATTCGATTCCATTCCATTCCATTCCATTCCATTCCATGGGGTTGATTCAATAGCATTCTACTCCGTTCCTTTCCATTCCGTTCCATACCTTTCTGCCGCACTCCGCTCCGCTCCTCTCCACTCCGCTCCTCTCCACTCTGCTCCTCTCCGCTCCGCTCCACTCGGGTTGATTGGAAAGCATTCTATTCCATTTCATTCCATTCCGTTCCATTCCATTCCATTCCATTCCATTCCATTCCACTGCTGTTGAATCAATGGCATTCTATGCCGTTCTGTTCCGTTCCGCTCCGTTCCGCTCTGCTCCGCTTTTCTCGGGTTGATTCAATACCATTCTATTCTGTTCCATTCCATTCCATTGCATTCCTTTCCATTCCATTCCATTACATTCCATTCCATTCCAATGGGATTGATTCAATAACTTTCTTTTCCGTTCCGTTCCGTTCCATTCCATTCTTTTCCATTCCACTGTGCTTCGCTCCTCTCCGCTCCACTCCACTCAGGTTGATTGAAAAGCATTCTATTCCGTTTTGTTCTGTTCCATTCCATTCCATTCCATTCCACTGGGGTTGATTCAAAAGCATTCTATTCCGTTCCATTCCAATCCATTCCATTCCATACCATTCCACTCCATTCCATTCCACTGGGGTTGATTCAATACCATTCTATTCCGTTCCATTCCGTTCTGTTCCGTTCCGCTGTGCTCCGCACCGCTCCACTCCACTCGGGTTGATTGAAAAGCATTCTATTCCATTTCGTTCCACTCCATTCCATTCCATTCCACTGGGGTTGTTTCAATAGCACTGTATTCTGTTCCGTTCCATTCCATTCCATTCCATTCCATTCCATTCCATTCCATTCCACCGGGGTTGATTCAATAGCATTCTATTCTGTTCCGCTCCGTTCCGTTCCGTTCCGCTGCACTCCGCTCTCCTCCACTCCCCTTGGGTTGATTGAAAAGCATTCTATTCCGTTTCTTTCCATTCTATTCCATTCCATTACTTTCCATTCCACTGGGGTTGATTCAATAGCATTCTATTCCGTTCCTTTCCGTTCTGTTCCGTTCTGTTATGCTGTGCTCTGCTCCGCTATGCTGCGCTCCACTCCACACGGGTTGATTGAAAAGCATTCTATTCTCTTTCATTCCATTCCATTCGATTCCATTCCATTCCATTCCATTCCACTGAGGTTGATTCAATAGAATTCTATTCCGTTCCGTTCCATTCCGTTCCATTCCATTCCAATCCATTCCATTCCACTGTGGTTGATTCAATAGTATTCTATACTGTTCCATTCCGTTCAGTTCCGTTCCGTTCCGCTCCACTCCACTCCACTCCACTAGGATTGATTCAATAGCACTCTATTCCATTCTGTTCCATTCCATTCCATTCCATTCCATTCCATGGGGTTGATTCAATAGCATACTACTCCGTTCCGTTCAGTTGCATTCCGTTCCGTTCTGCTGCACTCTGCTCCGCTCCTCTCTGCTCCGCTCCTCTCCGCTCCGCTGCACTCGGGTTGATTGGAAAGCATTCTATTCCGTTTCGTTCCATTCCATTCCATTCCATTCCACTGGTGTTGATTCAATAGCATTCTATGCCGTTTCTTTCCATTCCATTCCTTTCCTCTCCGCGATGCTCTTCTCGGGTTGATTCAATACCATTCTATTCCGTTCCACTCCATTCCATTGCATTTCACTCCATTCCATTCCATTCCATTCCAATGGGGTTGTTTCAATAGCATTCTATTCCGTTCCGTTCCGTTCCGTTACTTTCCATTCCACTGTGCTTCACTCCTCTCTGCTCCACTCCACTTGGTTTGATTGAAAACCATTCTATTCCGTTTTGTTCCGTTCCATTCCATTCCATTCCACAGGGGTTGATTCAAAAGCATTCTATTCCATTCCATTCCATTCCATTCCACTGGGGTTGATTCAATAGCATTCTATGCTGTTCCGTTCTGTTCCGTTCCGTTCCGTTCCGCTCCGCTCCGCTCCACTCCACTGCAGTCGGTATGATTCAATAGCATTCTATTTCATTCCATTCCATTCCACTCCATTCCATTCCATTCCGTTCCACTGGGGTTGATTCAATAGCATTCTATTCCATTCCGTTCCATTCCATTCCATTCTATTCCATTCCATTCCATTCCACTGGGGTTGATTCAATAGCATTTTATGCCATTCCATTCCATTCCATTCCGTTCCGTTCCGCTCCACTCCACTCCTCTCAGGTTGATTCAAGAGCCTTCTATTCAGTTGTGTTCCGTTCCATTCCATACCATTATATTCCAGTCCATTCTTTTCCATCCTATTCCTTTCCATTCCACTGGGGTTGATACAATACCATTCTGTTCCATTCCGTTCCGTTCCGTTCCGTTCTGCTGTGCTATGCTCCGATCCCATCTGCTGCACTCCACTCAGTTTGACTGAAAAGCATTCTATTCCGTTTTGTTCCATTCCATTCTATTCCATTCCATTCCATTCCATTCCACTTCATTCCATTCCCTTCCATTCCACTGGGGTTGATTCAATATCATTCGCTTCCATTCCGTTCCATTCCATTCCGTTCCATTCCATTCCATTCCATTCCAATCCATTCCATTCAACTGGGTTTGATGCGATAGCATTCTGTGCCGTTCCGTTCCATTCCATTCCGCTCCATTCCACTCCACTCCACTCTATTTGAGTTGATGCAATAGCATTCTATTCCGTTCCATTCCATTCCATTCCATTCCATTCCATTGCATTCCACTGGTGTTGATTCAATAGCATTCTATTCCGTTCCATTCCGTTCCATTCCGTTCTGTTCGGCTGCGCTCCACTCCACTCCACTTGGGTTGATTTAAAAGCATTCTATTCCGTTTCGCACCATTCCATTCCATTGCATTTCATTGCATTATATTCCATTCCATTCCACTGGGGTTGACTCAGTAGAGTTCTGTTCCATTCCGTTCCATTCCATTCCATTCCATTCCATTTCATTCCACTGGGGATGATTCAATAGCATTCTATGCCGTTCCATTCCATTCTGTTCCGTTCTGTTCCACTCCGCTCCGCTCCACTCCACTCCACTTGGGTTGATTCAATAGCATTCTATTCCGTTCCGATCCATTCCATTCCATTCCATTCCATGCCATTCCACTTTTGTTAATTCAATAGCATTCTATTCCGTTCCGTTCCATTCGATTGCATTCCATTTCATTCCATTCAATTCCATTCCATTCCACTGGGGTTGATTCAATAGCATTCTATTCCGTTCCGTTCCATTCCATTCTATTCCATTCCACTCCATTCCTTTTCTTTCTATTGCACTGGGATTGATTCAATAGCATTCTATTCCGTTCCGTTCCGTTCCGTTCCTTTCCGTTCCGCTGTGCTTCGCTCCTCTCCACTCCAATCCAGTCGGTTTGATTGAAAAGCATTCTATTCCGTTTCATTCCGTTCGATTCCATTCCATTCCATTCCACTGGGGTTGATGCAATAGCATCCTATTCCGTTCCATTCCATTCTGCTCCGTTCCGCTGCGCTCCGCTCCGCTCCACTCCACTCCGCTCCACTCCACTCCAATCGGGTTGATTTAAAATCATTCTATTCCGTTTTGTTCCATTCCATTCCATTCTATTCCACTGTGGTTGATTCAATAGCATTCTATTCCGTTCCGTTCCATTCCATTGCATTCCATTCCATTCCATTCCATTCCATTCCACTCCATTCCCCTGGGGTTGATTCAATAGCATTCTAATCCGTTCCGTTTCGTTCCGTTCCTGTCCGTTCCACTGCGCTTCACTCTTCTCCGCTCCACTCCACTCTGGTTGATTGAAAAGCATTCTATTCCTTTTCGTTCCATTGCATTCCATTCCATTCCATTCCACTGGGGTTGATTCAACAGCATTCTATTCCGTTCCATTCCATTCCATTCCATTCCATTCCATTCCACTGGGGTTGACTCAATAGAATTCTATGCCGTTCCATTCCGTTCCGTTCCGCTCCGCTCCGCTCCACTCCACTGCACTCAGTTTGATTCAATAGCATTCTATTCCGTTCCATTCCATTCCATTCATTTCCATTCCACTGTGGTAGAGTCAATAGCATTCTATGCCGTTCCATTCTGTTCCGTTGTGATCCATTCTGCTGCGCTCCGCTCCTCTCCGCTCCACTCCAAGCGGGTTGATTGAAAATCATTCTATTCCGTTTCGTTCCATTCCATTCCATTCCATTATATTCCATTCCACTGGGGTTGATTCAATAACATTCTATTCCATTCCGTTCCATTCAATTCCATTCCATTCCATTCAACTGGGGTTGATTCAATAGCATTCTAAGCCATTCCGTTCCGTTCCGTTCAGTTCCGTTCCACTCAGATCCGCTCCACTCCACTCGGGTTGATTCAAAAGCATTCTTTTCCGTTCCGTTCTGTTCCATTCCATTCCTTTCCATTCCATTGTATTCCACTTGGGTTGATTCAATAGCATTCTATTCCATTCCGTTCCGTTCCTTTCCACTGCGCTCCGCTCCGCACCGCTCTGCTCCACTCCACTCGGGTTGATTAAAAAGCATTCAATTCCGTTTCGTTCCATTCTATTCCATTCCATTCCATTCCATTCCATTCCATTGCACTGTGGTTGATTCAAATCATTCTACTCCATTCCATTCCATTCCATTCCACTGGGGTTGATTCAATAGCATTCTATGCCGTTCTCTTCTGTTCCGTTCAGTTCCGTTTTGCTCTGCTCTGCTCCACTCCACTGCACTGCACTCGGTTTGATTCAATAGCATTCTATTCCGTTCCGTTCCATTCCATTCCATTCCACTGGGGTTGATTCAAGAGCATTCTATTCCGTTCCGTTCCGTTCCATTCCATTCTATTATATTCCATTCCATTCCATTCCATTCCACTGAGGTTGATTCAATAGCATTCTATTGCATTCCATTCCGTTCCATTCTGTTCTGCTGCGCTCCACTCCGATCCACTCCGCTGCACTCCACTCGGGTTGATTGAAAACCTTTCTATTCCTTTTCGTTCCGTTCCGTTCCATTCCATTCCATTCCATTCCATTCCACTGGGATTGATTGAAAAGCATTCTATTCCGTTCCATTCCATTCCATTCCATTCCACTGGGGTTGATTCAATAGCATTCTATTCCGTTCCATTCTGTTCTGTTCCGTTCCGCTGCGCTCTGCTTTGCTCCGCTCCACTCCACTCGGGTTGATTAAAAAGCATTGCTTTCCGTTTCATTCCATTCCATTCCATTCCGTTCCATTCTGTTCTGTTCCGTTCCGCTGCACTCTGCTTTGCTCCGCTCCACTCCACTCGGGTTGATTAAAAAGCATTGCTTTCCGTTTCATTCCATTCCATTCCATTCCGTTCCATTCCATTCCACTGGTGTTGATTCAATAGCATTCTATTCCATTCCATTCCGTTCCATTCCGTTCCGTTCGGCTGCGCTCTGCTCCACTCCACTCAGGTTGATTGAAAAGCATTGTATTCCATTTCGCTCCATTCCATTCCATTCCATTCCATTGCATTATATTCCATTCCATTCTACTGGGGTTGATTCAGTAGCTTTCTACTCCGTTCCGTTCCATTCCATGTCATTCCATTCCATTCCATTCCACTGGGGTTGATTCAATAGCATTGTATTCCGTTCCTTTCCATTGAGTTCCGTTCCGTTCCGCTGCGTTCTGATCCACTCCGCTCCGCTCCACTCCACACGGGTTGATTGAAAAGCATTCTATTGCCATTCGTTCCATTCCATTCCATTGCATTCCATTCTATTCCATTCCATTCCACTGTGGTTGATTCAATAGCTTTCTATTCCGTTCCGTTCCATTCCAATCCATTCCATTCCATTCCATTCCACTGGGGTTGATTCAATTGCATTCTATTCCGTTCCGTTCCGTTCCTGTCCGTTCCGCTGCACTTCGCTCCTCTCCGCTACACTCCACTCGCTTGATTGAAAAGCATTCTATTCCTTTTCGTTCCATTCCATTCCATTCCATTCCATTCCACTGGGGTTGATTCAATAGCATTCTATGCTGTTCCGTTCTGTTCTGTTCTTTTCCGTTCCACTCCGCTCCGCTCCACTCCACTGCACTCGGTATGATTCAATAGCATTCTATTCCGTTCCATTCCATTCCATTCCACTCCATTCCATTCCATTCCATTCCACTGGGTTTGGTTCAATAGCATTCTATTCCATTCCTTTCCATTCCATTCCATTCTATTCCATTCCATTCCATGCCACTGGGGTTGATTCAATAACATTTAATGCCGTTCTGTTCCATTCCATTCCGTTCTGTTCCACTCCGCTCCACTCCACTCCTCTCGGGTTTATTCAAGAGCCTTCTATTCAGTTGCGTTCCCTTCCATTCCATACCATTATATTCCATTCCATTCTTTTCCATCTCATTCCTTTCCATTCCACTGGGTTTGATTCAATAGCATTCTGTTCCATTCCGTTCCATTCCGTTCTGTTCTGCTGTGCTATGCTCCGATCCCATCTGCTGCACTCCACTCGGTTTGACTGAAAACCATTCTATTCCGTTTCGTTCCATTCCATTCTATTCCATTCCATTCCATTCCACTCCATTCCATTCCCTTCCATTCCACTGGGGTTGATTCAATATCATTCGCTTCCATTCTTTTCCATTCCATTCCATTCCAATCCATTCCATTCAACTGGGGTTGATGCGATAGCATTCTGTGCCGTTCCGTTCCATTCCATTCCGCTCCATTCCGCTCCACTCCACTCTACTTGAGTTGATTCAATAGCGTTCTATTCCATTCCGTTCCATTCCATTCCATTCCATTCCACTGGTGTTGATTTAATAGCATTCTATTCCGTTCCATTCCGTTCCGTTCGGCTGCGCTCCACTCCACTCGGGTTGATTTAACAGCATTCTATTCCGTTTCGCACCATTCCATTCCTTTGCATTATATTCCATTCCATCCCACTGGGGTTGATTCAGTAGAGTTCTATTCCGTTCCGTTCCATTCCATTCCATTTCATTCCACTGGAGATGATTCAATAGCATTCTATGCCGTTCCATTCCGTTCCATTCCGTTCTGTTCGGCTGCGCTCCACTCCACTCCACTTGGGTTGATTTAAAAGCATTCTATTCCGTTTCGCACCATTCCATTCCATTGCATTTCATTGCATTATATTCCATTCCATTCCACTGGGGTTGATTCAGTAGAGTTCTGTTCCATTCCGTTCCATTCCATTCCATTCCATTCCATTTCATTCCACTGGGGATGATTCAATAGCATTCTATGCCGTTCCATTCCATTCTGTTCCGTTCCGTTCCACTCCGCTCCGCTCCACTCCACTCCACTTGGGTTGATTCAATAGCATTCTATTCCGTTCCGATCCATTCCATTCCATTCCATTCCATGCCATTCCACTTTTGTTAATTCAATAGCATTCTATTCCGTTCCGTTCCATTCGATTGCATTCCATTTCATTCCATTCAATTCCATTCCATTCCACTGGGGTTGATTCAATAGCATTCTATTCTGTTCCGTTCCATTCCATTCTATTCCATTCCACTCCATTCCTTTTCTTTCTATTGCACTGGGATTGATTCAATAGCATTCTATTCCGTTCCGTTCCGTTCCTTTCCGTTCCGCTGTGCTTCGCTCCTCTCCACTCCAATCCAGTCGGTTTGATTGAAAAGCATTCTATTCCGTTTCATTCCGTTCGATTCCATTCCATTCCATTCCACTGGGGTTGATGCAATAGCATCCTATTCCGTTCCATTCCATTCTGCTCCGTTCCGCTGCGCTCCGCTCCGCTCCACTCCACTCCGCTCCACTCCACTCCAATCGGGTTGATTTAAAATCATTCTATTCCGTTTTGTTCCATTCCATTCCATTCTATTCCACTGTGGTTGATTCAATAGCATTCTATTCCGTTCCGTTCCATTCCATTGCATTCCATTCCATTCCATTCCATTCCATTCCACTCCATTCCCCTGGGGTTGATTCAATAGCATTCTAATCCGTTCCGTTTCGTTCCGTTCCTGTCCGTTCCACTGCGCTTCACTCTTCTCCGCTCCACTCCACTCTGGTTGATTGAAAAGCATTCTATTCCTTTTCGTTCCATTGCATTCCATTCCATTCCATTCCACTGGGGTTGATTCAATAGCATTCTATTCCGTTCCATTCCATTCCATTCCATTCCACTGGGGTTGACTCAATAGAATTCTATGCCATTCCATTCCGTTCCGTTCCGCTCCGCTCCGCTCCACTCCACTGCACTCAGTTTGATTCAATAGCATTCTATTCCGTTCCATTCCATTCCATTCATTTCCATTCCACTGTGGTAGAGTCAATAGCATTCTATGCCGTTCCATTCTGTTCCGTTGTGATCCATTCCGCTGCGCTCCGCTCCTCTCCGCTCCACTCCAAGCGGGTTGATTGAAAATCATTCTATTCCGTTTCGTTCCATTCCATTCCATTCCATTATATTCCATTCCACTGGGGTTGATTCAATAACATTCTATTCCATTCCGTTCCATTCAATTCCATTCCATTCCATTCAACTGGGGTTGATTCAACAGCATTCTAAGCCATTCCGTTCCGTTCCGTTCAGTTCCGTTCCACTCCGATCCGCTCCACTCCACTCGGGTTGATTCAAAAGCATTCTTTTCCGTTCCGTTCTGTTCCATTCCATTCCTTTCCATTCCATTGTATTCCACTTGGGTTGATTCAATAGCATTCTATTCCATTCCGTTCCGTTCCTTTCCACTGCGCTCCGCTCCGCACCGCTCTGCTCCACTCCACTCGGGTTGATTAAAAAGCATTCAATTCCGTTTCGTTCCATTCTATTCCATTCCATTCCATTCCATTCCATTCCATTCCATTGCACTGTGGTTGATTCAAATCATTCTACTCCATTCCATTCCATTCCATTCCACTGGGGTTGATTCAATAGCATTCTATGCCGTTCTCTTCTGTTCCGTTCAGTTCCGTTTTGCTCTGCTCTGCTCCACTCCACTGCACTGCACTCGGTTTGATTCAATAGCATTCTATTCCGTTCCGTTCCATTCCATTCCATTCCACTGGGGTTGATTCAAGAGCATTCTATTCCGTTCCGTTCCGTTCCATTCCATTCTATTATATTCCATTCCATTCCATTCCATTCCACTGAGGTTGATTCAATAGCATTCTATTGCATTCCATTCCGTTCCATTCTGTTCTGCTGCGCTCCACTCCGATCCACTCCGCTGCACTCCACTCGGGTTGATTGAAAACCTTTCTATTCCTTTTCGTTCCGTTCCGTTCCATTCCATTCCATTCCATTCCACTGGGATTGATTGAAAAGCATTCTATTCCGTTCCATTCCATTCCATTCCATTCCACTGGGGTTGATTCAATAGCATTCTATTCCGTTCCATTCTGTTCTGTTCCGTTCCGCTGCGCTCTGCTTTGCTCCGCTCCACTCCACTCGGGTTGATTAAAAAGCATTGCTTTCCGTTTCATTCCATTCCATTCCATTCCGTTCCATTCCATTCCACTGGTGTTGATTCAATAGCATTCTATTCCATTCCATTCCGTTCCATTCCGTTCCGTTCGGCTGCGCTCTGCTCCACTCCACTCAGGTTGATTGAAAAGCATTGTATTCCGTTTCGCTCCATTCCATTCCATTCCATTCCATTGCATTATATTCCATTCCATTCTACTGGGGTTGATTCAGTAGCTTTCTACTCCGTTCCGTTCCATTCCATGTCATTCCATTCCATTCCATTCCACTGGGGTTGATTCAATAGCATTGTATTCCGTTCCTTTCCATTGAGTTCCGTTCCGTTCCGCTGCGTTCTGATCCACTCCGCTCCGCTCCACTCCACACGGGTTGATTGAAAAGCATTCTATTGCCATTCGTTCCATTCCATTCCATTGCATTCCATTCTATTCCATTCCATTCCACTGTGGTTGATTCAATAGCTTTCTATTCCGTTCCGTTCCATTCCAATCCATTCCATTCCATTCCATTCCACTGGGGTTGATTCAATTGCATTCTATTCCGTTCCGTTCCGTTCCTGTCCGTTCCGCTGCACTTCGCTCCTCTCCGCTACACTCCACTCGCTTGATTGAAAAGCATTCTATTCCTTTTCGTTCCATTCCATTCCATTCCATTCCATTCCACTGGGGTTGATTCAATAGCATTCTATGCTGTTCCGTTCTGTTCTGTTCTTTTCCGTTCCACTCCGCTCCGCTCCACTCCACTGCACTCGGTATGATTCAATAGCATTCTATTCCGTTCCATTCCATTCCATTCCACTCCATTCCATTCCATTCCATTCCACTGGGTTTGGTTCAATAGCATTCTATTCCATTCCTTTCCATTCCATTCCATTCTATTCCATTCCATTCCATGCCACTGGGGTTGATTCAATAACATTTAATGCCGTTCTGTTCCATTCCATTCCGTTCTGTTCCACTCCGCTCCACTCCACTCCTCTCGGGTTTATTCAAGAGCCTTCTATTCAGTTGCGTTCCCTTCCATTCCATACCATTATATTCCATTCCATTCTTTTCCATCTCATTCCTTTCCATTCCACTGGGTTTGATTCAATAGCATTCTGTTCCATTCCGTTCCATTCCGTTCTGTTCTGCTGTGCTATGCTCCGATCCCATCTGCTGCACTCCACTCGGTTTGACTGAAAACCATTCTATTCCGTTTCGTTCCATTCCATTCTATTCCATTCCATTCCATTCCACTCCATTCCATTCCCTTCCATTCCACTGGGGTTGATTCAATATCATTCGCTTCCATTCTTTTCCATTCCATTCCATTCCAATCCATTCCATTCAACTGGGGTTGATGCGATAGCATTCTGTGCCGTTCCGTTCCATTCCATTCCGCTCCATTCCGCTCCACTCCACTCTACTTGAGTTGATTCAATAGCGTTCTATTCCATTCCGTTCCATTCCATTCCATTCCATTCCACTGGTGTTGATTTAATAGCATTCTATTCCGTTCCATTCCGTTCCGTTCGGCTGCGCTCCACTCCACTCGGGTTGATTTAAAAGCATTCTATTCCGTTTCGCACCATTCCATTCCTTTGCATTATATTCCATTCCATCCCACTGGGGTTGATTCAGTAGAGTTCTATTCCGTTCCGTTCCATTCCATTCCATTTCATTCCACTGGAGATGATTCAATAGCATTCTATGCCGTTCCATTCCATTCCGTTCCATTCCGTTCCACTCCACTCCGCTCCACTCCACTCCACTTGGGTTGATTCAATAGCATTCTATTCCGTTCCGATCCATTCCATTCCATTCCACTGTGGTTAATTCAATAGCATTCTATTCCGTTCCGTTCCATTCCATTGCATTCCATTTCATTCCATTCAATTCCATTCCATTCCATTCCACTGGGGTTGATTCAATAGCGTTCTATTCCGTTCCGTTCCATTCCATTCCATTCCATTCCACTCCATTCCTTTTCTTTCCATTGCACTGGGATTGATTCAGTAGCATTCTATTCCGTTCCGTTCCTTTCCGTTCCGCTGCGCTTTGCTCCTCTCCACTCCAATCCAGTCGGTTTGATTGAAAAGCATTCTATTCCGTTTCGTTCTGTTCCATTTGATTCCATTCCATTCCACTGGGGTTGATTCAATAGCATCCTATTCCGTTCCATTCCGTTCTGCTCCGTTCCACTGCGCTCCGCTGCGCTCCACTCCACTCCACTCGGGTTGATTTAAAATCATTCTATTCCGTTTCGTTCCATTCCATTCCATTCCATTCCATTCCACTGTGGTTGGTTCAATAGCATTCTATTCCGTTCCATTCCATTCCATTCCATTCCATTCCATTCCACTGGGGTTGACTCAATAGAATTCTATGCCGTTCCATTCCGTTCCGTTCCGCTCCGCTCCGCTCCACTCCACTGCACTCAGTTTGATTCAATAGCATTCTATTCCGTTCCATTCCATTCCATTCATTTCCATTCCACTGTGGTAGAGTCAATAGCATTCTATGCCGTTCCATTCTGTTCCGTTGTGATCCATTCTGCTGCGCTCCGCTCCTCTCCGCTCCACTCCAAGCGGGTTGATTGAAAATCATTCTATTCCGTTTCGTTCCATTCCATTCCATTCCATTATATTCCATTCCACTGGGGTTGATTCAATAACATTCTATTCCATTCCGTTCCATTCAATTCCATTCCATTCCATTCAACTGGGGTTGATTCAATAGCATTCTAAGCCATTCCGTTCCGTTCCGTTCAGTTCCGTTCCACTCCGATCCGCTCCACTCCACTCGGGTTGATTCAAAAGCATTCTTTTCCGTTCCGTTCTGTTCCATTCCATTCCTTTCCATTCCATTGTATTCCACTTGGGTTGATTCAATAGCATTCTATTCCATTCCGTTCCGTTCCTTTCCACTGCGCTCCGCTCCGCACCGCTCTGCTCCACTCCACTCGGGTTGATTAAAAAGCATTCAATTCCGTTTCGTTCCATTCTATTCCATTCCATTCCATTCCATTCCATTCCATTCCATTCCATTCCATTGCACTGTGGTTGATTCAAATCATTCTACTCCATTCCATTCCATTCCATTCCACTGGGGTTGATTCAATAGCATTCTATGCCGTTCTCTTCTGTTCCGTTCAGTTCCGTTTTGCTCTGCTCTGCTCCACTCCACTGCACTGCACTCGGTTTGATTCAATAGCATTCTATTCCGTTCCGTTCCATTCCATTCCATTCCACTGGGGTTGATTCAAGAGCATTCTATTCCGTTCCGTTCCGTTCCATTCCATTCTATTATATTCCATTCCATTCCATTCCATTCCACTGAGGTTGATTCAATAGCATTCTATTGCATTCCATTCCGTTCCATTCTGTTCTGCTGCGCTCCACTCCGATCCACTCCGCTGCACTCCACTCGGGTTGATTGAAAACCTTTCTATTCCTTTTCGTTCCGTTCCGTTCCATTCCATTCCATTCCATTCCATTCCACTGGGATTGATTGAAAAGCATTCTATTCCGTTCCATTCCATTCCATTCCATTCCACTGGGGTTGATTCAATAGCATTCTATTCCGTTCCATTCTGTTCTGTTCCGTTCCGCTGCGCTCTGCTTTGCTCCGCTCCACTCCACTCGGGTTGATTAAAAAGCATTGCTTTCCGTTTCATTCCATTCCATTCCATTCCGTTCCATTCCATTCCACTGGTGTTGATTCAATAGCATTCTATTCCATTCCATTCCGTTCCATTCCGTTCCGTTCGGCTGCGCTCTGCTCCACTCCACTCAGGTTGATTGAAAAGCATTGTATTCCGTTTCGCTCCATTCCATTCCATTCCATTCCATTGCATTATATTCCATTCCATTCTACTGGGGTTGATTCAGTAGCTTTCTACTCCGTTCCGTTCCATTCCATGTCATTCCATTCCATTCCATTCCACTGGGGTTGATTCAATAGCATTGTATTCCGTTCCTTTCCATTGAGTTCCGTTCCGTTCCGCTGCGTTCTGATCCACTCCGCTCCGCTCCACTCCACACGGGTTGATTGAAAAGCATTCTATTGCCATTCGTTCCATTCCATTCCATTGCATTCCATTCTATTCCATTCCATTCCACTGTGGTTGATTCAATAGCTTTCTATTCCGTTCCGTTCCATTCCAATCCATTCCATTCCATTCCATTCCACTGGGGTTGATTCAATTGCATTCTATTCCGTTCCGTTCCGTTCCTGTCCGTTCCGCTGCACTTCGCTCCTCTCCGCTACACTCCACTCGCTTGATTGAAAAGCATTCTATTCCTTTTCGTTCCATTCCATTCCATTCCATTCCATTCCACTGGGGTTGATTCAATAGCATTCTATGCTGTTCCGTTCTGTTCTGTTCTTTTCCGTTCCACTCCGCTCCGCTCCACTCCACTGCACTCGGTATGATTCAATAGCATTCTATTCCGTTCCATTCCATTCCATTCCACTCCATTCCATTCCATTCCATTCCACTGGGTTTGGTTCAATAGCATTCTATTCCATTCCTTTCCATTCCATTCCATTCTATTCCATTCCATTCCATGCCACTGGGGTTGATTCAATAACATTTAATGCCGTTCTGTTCCATTCCATTCCGTTCTGTTCCACTCCGCTCCACTCCACTCCTCTCGGGTTTATTCAAGAGCCTTCTATTCAGTTGCGTTCCCTTCCATTCCATACCATTATATTCCATTCCATTCTTTTCCATCTCATTCCTTTCCATTCCACTGGGTTTGATTCAATAGCATTCTGTTCCATTCCGTTCCATTCCGTTCTGTTCTGCTGTGCTATGCTCCGATCCCATCTGCTGCACTCCACTCGGTTTGACTGAAAACCATTCTATTCCGTTTCGTTCCATTCCATTCTATTCCATTCCATTCCATTCCACTCCATTCCATTCCCTTCCATTCCACTGGGGTTGATTCAATATCATTCGCTTCCATTCTTTTCCATTCCATTCCATTCCAATCCATTCCATTCAACTGGGGTTGATGCGATAGCATTCTGTGCCGTTCCGTTCCATTCCATTCCGCTCCATTCCGCTCCACTCCACTCTACTTGAGTTGATTCAATAGCGTTCTATTCCATTCCGTTCCATTCCATTCCATTCCATTCCACTGGTGTTGATTTAATAGCATTCTATTCCGTTCCATTCCGTTCCGTTCGGCTGCGCTCCACTCCACTCGGGTTGATTTAAAAGCATTCTATTCCGTTTCGCACCATTCCATTCCTTTGCATTATATTCCATTCCATCCCACTGGGGTTGATTCAGTAGAGTTCTATTCCGTTCCGTTCCATTCCATTCCATTTCATTCCACTGGAGATGATTCAATAGCATTCTATGCCGTTCCATTCCATTCCGTTCCATTCCGTTCCACTCCACTCCGCTCCACTCCACTCCACTTGGGTTGACTCAATAGCATTCTATTCCGTTCCGATCCATTCCATTCCATTCCACTGTGGTTAATTCAATAGCATTCTATTCCGTTCCGTTCCATTCCATTGCATTCCATTTCATTCCATTCAATTCCATTCCATTCCATTCCACTGGGGTTGATTCAATAGCGTTCTATTCCGTTCCGTTCCATTCCATTCCATTCCATTCCACTCCATTCCTTTTCTTTCCATTGCACTGGGATTGATTCAGTAGCATTCTATTCCGTTCCGTTCCTTTCCGTTCCGCTGCGCTTTGCTCCTCTCCACTCCAATCCAGTCGGTTTGATTGAAAAGCATTCTATTCCGTTTCGTTCTGTTCCATTTGATTCCATTCCATTCCACTGGGGTTGATTCAATAGCATCCTATTCCGTTCCATTCCGTTCTGCTCCGTTCCACTGCGCTCCGCTGCGCTCCACTCCACTCCACTCGGGTTGATTTAAAATCATTCTATTCCGTTTCGTTCCATTCCATTCCATTCCATTCCATTCCACTGTGGTTGGTTCAATAGCATTCTATTCCGTTCCATTCCATTCCATTCCATTCCATTCCATTCCACTGGGGTTGACTCAATAGAATTCTATGCCGTTCCATTCCGTTCCGTTCCGCTCCGCTCCGCTCCACTCCACTGCACTCAGTTTGATTCAATAGCATTCTATTCCGTTCCATTCCATTCCATTCATTTCCATTCCACTGTGGTAGAGTCAATAGCATTCTATGCCGTTCCATTCTGTTCCGTTGTGATCCATTCTGCTGCGCTCCGCTCCTCTCCGCTCCACTCCAAGCGGGTTGATTGAAAATCATTCTATTCCGTTTCGTTCCATTCCATTCCATTATATTCCATTCCACTGGGGTTGATTCAATAACATTCTATTCCATTCCGTTCCATTCAATTCCATTCCATTCCATTCAACTGGGGTTGATTCAATAGCATTCTAAGCCATTCCGTTCCGTTCCGTTCAGTTCCGTTCCACTCCGATCCGCTCCACTCCACTCGGGTTGATTCAAAAGCATTCTTTTCCGTTCCGTTCTGTTCCATTCCATTCCTTTCCATTCCATTGTATTCCACTTGGGTTGATTCAATAGCATTCTATTCCATTCCGTTCCGTTCCTTTCCACTGCGCTCCGCTCCGCACCGCTCTGCTCCACTCCACTCGGGTTGATTAAAAAGCATTCAATTCCGTTTCGTTCCATTCTATTCCATTCCATTCCATTCCATTCCATTCCATTCCATTGCACTGTGGTTGATTCAAATCATTCTACTCCATTCCATTCCATTCCATTCCACTGGGGTTGATTCAATAGCATTCTATGCCGTTCTCTTCTGTTCCGTTCAGTTCCGTTTTGCTCTGCTCTGCTCCACTCCACTGCACTGCACTCGGTTTGATTCAATAGCATTCTATTCCGTTCCGTTCCATTCCATTCCATTCCACTGGGGTTGATTCAAGAGCATTCTATTCCGTTCCGTTCCGTTCCATTCCATTCTATTATATTCCATTCCATTCCATTCCATTCCACTGAGGTTGATTCAATAGCATTCTATTGCATTCCATTCCGTTCCATTCTGTTCTGCTGCGCTCCACTCCGATCCACTCCGCTGCACTCCACTCGGGTTGATTGAAAACCTTTCTATTCCTTTTCGTTCCGTTCCGTTCCATTCCATTCCATTCCATTCCATTCCACTGGGATTGATTGAAAAGCATTCTATTCCGTTCCATTCCATTCCATTCCATTCCACTGGGGTTGATTCAATAGCATTCTATTCCGTTCCATTCTGTTCTGTTCCGTTCCGCTGCGCTCTGCTTTGCTCCGCTCCACTCCACTCGGGTTGATTAAAAAGCATTGCTTTCCGTTTCATTCCATTCCATTCCATTCCGTTCCATTCCATTCCACTGGTGTTGATTCAATAGCATTCTATTCCATTCCATTCCGTTCCATTCCGTTCCGTTCGGCTGCGCTCTGCTCCACTCCACTCAGGTTGATTGAAAAGCATTGTATTCCGTTTCGCTCCATTCCATTCCATTCCATTCCATTGCATTATATTCCATTCCATTCTACTGGGGTTGATTCAGTAGCTTTCTACTCCGTTCCATTCCATTCCATGTCATTCCATTCCATTCCATTCCACTGGGGTTGATTCAATAGCATTGTATTCCGTTCCTTTCCATTGAGTTCCGTTCCGTTCCGCTGCGTTCTGATCCACTCCGCTCCGCTCCACTCCACACGGGTTGATTGAAAAGCATTCTATTGCCATTCGTTCCATTCCATTCCATTGCATTCCATTCTATTCCATTCCATTCCACTGTGGTTGATTCAATAGCTTTCTATTCCGTTCCGTTCCATTCCAATCCATTCCATTCCATTCCATTCCACTGGGGTTGATTCAATTGCATTCTATTCCGTTCCGTTCCGTTCCTGTCCGTTCCGCTGCACTTCGCTCCTCTCCGCTACACTCCACTCGCTTGATTGAAAAGCATTCTATTCCTTTTCGTTCCATTCCATTCCATTCCATTCCATTCCACTGGGGTTGATTCAATAGCATTCTATGCTGTTCCGTTCTGTTCTGTTCTTTTCCGTTCCACTCCGCTCCGCTCCACTCCACTGCACTCGGTATGATTCAATAGCATTCTATTCCGTTCCATTCCATTCCATTCCACTCCATTCCATTCCATTCCATTCCACTGGGTTTGGTTCAATAGCATTCTATTCCATTCCTTTCCATTCCATTCCATTCTATTCCATTCCATTCCATGCCACTGGGGTTGATTCAATAACATTTAATGCCGTTCTGTTCCATTCCATTCCGTTCTGTTCCACTCCGCTCCACTCCACTCCTCTCGGGTTTATTCAAGAGCCTTCTATTCAGTTGCGTTCCCTTCCATTCCATACCATTATATTCCATTCCATTCTTTTCCATCTCATTCCTTTCCATTCCACTGGGTTTGATTCAATAGCATTCTGTTCCATTCCGTTCCATTCCGTTCTGTTCTGCTGTGCTATGCTCCGATCCCATCTGCTGCACTCCACTCGGTTTGACTGAAAACCATTCTATTCCGTTTCGTTCCATTCCATTCTATTCCATTCCATTCCATTCCACTCCATTCCATTCCCTTCCATTCCACTGGGGTTGATTCAATATCATTCGCTTCCATTCTTTTCCATTCCATTCCATTCCAATCCATTCCATTCAACTGGGGTTGATGCGATAGCATTCTGTGCCGTTCCGTTCCATTCCATTCCGCTCCATTCCGCTCCACTCCACTCTACTTGAGTTGATTCAATAGCGTTCTATTCCATTCCGTTCCATTCCATTCCATTCCATTCCACTGGTGTTGATTTAATAGCATTCTATTCCGTTCCATTCCGTTCCGTTCGGCTGCGCTCCACTCCACTCGGGTTGATTTAACAGCATTCTATTCCGTTTCGCACCATTCCATTCCTTTGCATTATATTCCATTCCATCCCACTGGGGTTGATTCAGTAGAGTTCTATTCCGTTCCGTTCCATTCCATTCCATTTCATTCCACTGGAGATGATTCAATAGCATTCTATGCCGTTCCATTCCATTCCGTTCCATTCCGTTCCACTCCACTCCGCTCCACTCCACTCCACTTGGGTTGATTCAATAGCATTCTATTCCGTTCCGATCCATTCCATTCCATTCCACTGTGGTTAATTCAATAGCATTCTATTCCGTTCCGTTCCATTCCATTGCATTCCATTTCATTCCATTCAATTCCATTCCATTCCATTCCACTGGGGTTGATTCAATAGCGTTCTATTCCGTTCCGTTCCATTCCATTCCATTCCATTCCACTCCATTCCTTTTCTTTCCATTGCACTGGGATTGATTCAGTAGCATTCTATTCCGTTCCGTTCCTTTCCGTTCCGCTGCGCTTTGCTCCTCTCCACTCCAATCCAGTCGGTTTGATTGAAAAGCATTCTATTCCGTTTCGTTCTGTTCCATTTGATTCCATTCCATTCCACTGGGGTTGATTCAATAGCATCCTATTCCGTTCCATTCCGTTCTGCTCCGTTCCACTGCGCTCCGCTGCGCTCCACTCCACTCCACTCGGGTTGATTTAAAATCATTCTATTCCGTTTCGTTCCATTCCATTCCATTCCATTCCATTCCACTGTGGTTGGTTCAATAGCATTCTATTCCGTTCCGTTCCATTCCATTCCATTCAATTCCATTCCATTCCATTCCACTGGGGTTGATTCAATAGCATTCTATTCTGTTCCGTTTCGTTCCATTCTTGTCCATTCCACTGCGCTTCACTCTTCTCTGCTCCACTCCACTCGGGTTGATTGAAAAGCATTCTATTCCGTTTCGTTCCATTGCATTCCATTCCATTCCATTCCACTGGGGTTGATTCAATAGCATTCTATTCCGTTCCATTCCATTCCATTCCATTCCATTTCATTCCATTCCATTCCACTGGGGTTGACTCAATAGCATTCTATGCCGTTCCATTCCGTTCCGTTCCGCTCCGCTCCGCTCCACTCCACTGCACTCGGTTTGCTTCAATAGCATTCTATTCCGTTCCATTCCATTCCATTCCTTTCCATTCCACTGTGGTAGATTCAATAGCATTCTATGCCGTTCCATTCCGTTCCGTTGCGTTCCATTCCGCTGCGCTCCGCTCCTCTCCGCTCCACTCCAAGCGGGTTGATTGAAAATCGTTCTATTCCATTTCGTTCCATTCCATTCCATTCCATTCCATTCCATTCCACTGGGGTTGATTCAATAACATTCTATTCCGTTCCATTCCATTCAATTCCATTCCATTCCATTCAATTCCATTCCATTCCATTCAACTGGGGTTGATTCAATAGCATTCTAAGCCATTCCATTCCATTCCGTTCAGTTCCGTTCCACTCCGATCCACTCCACTCCACTCGGGTTGATTCAATAGCATTCTTTTCCATTCCGTTCCATTCCATTCCATTCCTTTCCATTCCATTGTATTCCACTTGGGTTGATTCAATAGCATTCTATTCCGTTCCGTTCCGTTCCTTTCTGCTGCGCTCCACTCCGCTCCGCTCCGCACTGCTCCGCTCCACTCCACTCGGGTTGATTGAAAAGCATTCAATTCCGTTTCACTCCATTCCATTCCATTCCATTCCATTCCATTCCATTGCACTGTGGTTGATTCAAATCATTCTATTCCGTTCCATTCCATTCCATTCCACTGGGGTTGATTCAATAGCATTCTATTCCGTTTTGTTCCGTTCCGTTCCGTTCCGTTCTGCTCCGCTCCACTCCACTCCACTCGGGATGATTGAAAAGCATTCAATTCCGTTTCGTTCCATTCCATTCCAATCCACTGTGGTTGATTCAGTAGCATTCTATTTCGTTCCATTCTGTTCCATTGCTTTCCGTTCCGCTGTGCTCCGCTCCTCTCCGCTCCACTCCAAACGGGTTGATTGAAAAGCATTCTATTCTGTTCCGTTCCATTCCATTCCATTCCATTCCATTCCACTGCTGTTGATTCAATAGCATTCTATTCCGTTCCGTTTTATTCCATTCCATTCCATTCCATTACACTGGGGTTGAATCAATAGCATTCTATGCCGTTCCGTTCTGTTCTGTTCCGCTCCGCTCCGCTCCACTCCACTCAGGTTGATTCAATAGCATTATATTCCGTTCTGTTCCATTCCATTCCATTCCAATGATGTTGATTCAATAGCATTCTATTCCATTCCATTCCATTCCATTCCATTCCATTCCATTGCACTCCATTCCATTCCATTCTACTGGGGTTGATTCAATAGCACTCTATACCGTTCCTTTCCATTCTGTTACATTCCGTTCAGCTGTGTTCTGCTCCGCTCCGCTCTTCTCCACTGCACACGGGTTTATTGAAAAGCATTCTATTCCCTTTCTTTCCATCCCATTCCATTCCATTCCATTCCACTGGGGTTGATTCAATAGAATTCTATTCCGTTCCATTCCATTGCATTCCATTCCATTCCATTCCAATCCATTCCACTCCACTGGGGTTGATTCAATAGCATTCTATTCCATTCCGTTCCATTCCGTTCCGCTGCGCTCCGCTCTGCTCCACTCCACTCCACTCGGGTTGATTGAAAAGCATTCTATTCCGTTTCGTTACATTCCATTCCACTCAATTCCATTCCATTCCATTCCATTCCATTCCATTCCACTGGGGTTGATTCAATAGCATTCTATTCCATTCCATTCCATTCCGTTCCATTCCACTGGG
Organism: Pan troglodytes; assembly: GCF_028858775.2. Classification (NCBI taxonomy): domain Eukaryota; kingdom Metazoa; phylum Chordata; class Mammalia; order Primates; family Hominidae; genus Pan; species Pan troglodytes. The sequence goes on along the minus strand of NC_072416.2, from coordinate 37,659,949 downwards.
GTTGATTCAATAGCATTCTATGCCGTTCTGTTCCGTTCCTTTCCGATCCGCTCCACTCTGCTCCACTCCACTCCACTCGAGTTGATTCAATAGCATTCTATTCCGATCCATTCCATTCCATTCCATTCCTTTCCATTACACAGGGGTTGATTCAATAGCATTCTATTCCGTTCCTTTCCATTCTGTTCCGTTTCGTTCCACTGCGTTCTGCTCCGCTCCACTCCGCTTCACTCCACATGGGTTGATTGAAAAGTATTCTATTCCCTTTCGTTCCATTCCATTCCATTCCATTCCACTGTGGTTGATTTAATAGCATTCTATTCCGTTCCATTCTGTTCCATTGCGTTCTGTTCCGCTGCGCTACGCTCCTCTACGCTCCACTACAAACGGGTTGATTCAATAGCATTCTATTCCGTTTTGTTCCATTCCATTCCATTCAACTGGGGTTGATTCAATAGCATTGTACTCCATTCCGTTCTGTTCTGTTCAGTTGCGTTCCGCTTCAATCCGCTCCACTCTACTCCACTCGGGTTGATTCAATAGCATTCTTTTCCATTCTGTTCCGTTCCATTCCATTCCTTTCCATTCCATTGTATTCCACTTGGGTTGATTCAATAGCATTCTATTCGTTCCGTTACGTTCCTTTCTGCTGCTCTCTGCTCTGCTCCACTCCACTCCTCGGGTTGATTGAAAAGCATTCAATGCCGTTTCGTTCCATTCTATTCCATTCCATTCCATTCCATTTCGTTCCATTCCATTCCATTCCACTGGGGTTGATTCAACAACATTCTATTCCATTCCATTCCATTCCGTTCCATTCCATTCCATTCCATTCTATTCCATTCCATTCCATTACACTGGGGTTTATTCAACAGCATTTTATGCCGTTCCGTTCCGTTCCATTCTGTTCCGCTGCGCTCCACTCCGATCCACTCCGCTGCACTCTACTCGGGTTGATTGAAAAGCATTCTATTCCGTTTCATCCCATTCCATTCGATTCGATTCGATTCCATTCCATTCCATTCCATTCATCCCATTCCATTCGATTCGATTCGATTCCATTCCATTCCATTCCATTCCATTCCATTCCACTGGGGTTGATTCAATAACATTCTCTTCCATTCCATTCCATTCCATTCCATTCCATTCCGTTCCATTCCATTCCATTCCAATCCATTCCATTCCACTGGGGTTGATGCAATAGCATTCTGTGCTGCTCCGTTCCGTTCCGTTCCGCTCCATTCCGCTCCACTCCACTCCACTCGGGTTGATGCAATAGCATTCTATTCCGTTCCGTTCCGTTCCATTCCATTCAATTCCTTTTCTTTCCATTGCACTGGGATTGATTCAATAGCATTCTATTCCGTTCCGTTCCATTCCGTTCCTTTCCGTTCCACTGCGCTTCGCTCCTCTCCACTCCAATCCAGTCGGTTTGATTGAAAAGCATTCTATTCCGTTTCGTTCCGTTCCATTCCATTCCATTCCATTCCATTCCCCTCCATTCCATTCCACTGTGGTTGATTCAATAGCATTGTATTCCGTACTGTTTTGTTCCGTTCCGTTCCATTCTGCTCCACTCCGCTCCGCTCCACTCCACTCAGTTTGATTGAAAAACATTCTATTCCCTTTCATTGCATTCCATTCCATTATATTCCATTCCATTCCATTCCATTCCACTGGGGTGGATTCAATAGAATTCTATTCCATTCCATTCCATTCCATTCCATTCCATTCCATTCCATTCCAATCCATTCCACTCCACTGGGGTTGATTCAATAGCATTCTATTCCATTCCATTCCGTTCCGTTCCGTTCCGTTCGCTGCGCTCTGCTCCGCTCCGCTGCGCTCCGCTCCGCTCCACTCCGCTCCGCTCCACTCCGGTTGATTGAAAACCATTCTATTCCGTTTTGTTCCGTTCCATTCCACTGAATTCCATTCCACTGGGGTTGATTTAATAGCATTCTATTCCATTCCGTTACATTCCTTTCCATTCCGTTACATTCCATTCAACTGGGGTTGATTCAATAGCATTCTATTCCGTTCAGTTCCATTCCATTCCATTCCATTCCATTCCATTCCACTGTGGTTGATTCAATAGCATTCTATTCCGTTCAGTTCCATTCCATTCCATTCCACTCCACTGTGGTTGATTCAATAGCATTCTATTCCGTTCCGTTCCGTTGCGTTCCGTTCCGCTGCACTCCTCTCCTCTCCGCTCCACTACAAACGGGTTGATTGAAAAGCATTCTATTCCGTTTCATTCCATTCCATTCCATTCCATTCCACTGGGGTTGATTCAATAGCATTGTGTGCCGTTCCATTCCATTCCATTCCATTCCATTCCACTGGGGTTGATTCAATTGCATTCTATGCAATTCCTTTCCGTTCCGTTCAGTTCCGTTCCAATCCGATCCACTCCACTCCACTCGGGTTGATTCAATAGCATTCTATTCTTTTCCCTTCCGTTCCATTCCATTCATTTCCAATCCATTCCATTCCACTTGGGTTGATTCAATAGCATTCTATTCCGTTTTGTTCGGTTCCGTTCCGTTTCGTTCCGCTCCGCTCCGCTCCACTCCACTCGGGTTGATTGAAAAGCATTCAATTCCGTTTCGTTCCATTCTATTCCATTCCATTCCATTCCGTTCCATTCCATTCCATTCCATTCCATTACATTACATTACATTCCACTGGGGTTGATTCAAAAGCATTCTATTCCGTTCCATTCCATTCCTTTCCATTCCACTGGGGTTGAATCAGTAGCATTCTATGCCGTTCCATTCCGTTCCATTCCGCTCCGCTCCGCTCCACTCCACTCGGGTTGATTCAATAGCATTCTATTCCGTTCCGTTCCATTCCATTCCATTCCATTCCATTCCACTGGTGTTGATTCAATAGCATTCTATTCCGATCCTTTCCGTTCCGTTCCGTTCCGCTGCACTCCGCTCCGCTCCGCACCGCTCCACTACACTCGGGTTGATTGAAAAGCATTCTATTCCTTTTCATTCCATTCCATTCCATTCCATTCCACTGGGTGTGATTCAATAGTATTGTATTCCATTCCGTTCCATTCCATTCCACTCCATTCCATTCTATTCCACTGGGGTTGATTCAATAGCATTCTATTCCATTACTTTCCGTTCTGTTACGTTCCGTTCCGCTGCATTCTGCTCCGATCTGCTCCGCTCCACTCCACACGGGTTTATTGAAAAGCATTCTATTCCCTTTCGTTCCATTCCATTCCATTCCATTCCACTGGGGTTAATGCAATAGAATTCGATTCCGTTCCGTTCCATTCTATTCAATTCCATTCCATTCCAATCCATTCCACTCCACTGGGGTTGATTCAATAGCATTCTATTCCGTTCCGTTCCGTTCCGTGCCGTTCTGTTCCGCTCCGCTCCGCTCCACTCCACTCAGGTTGATTGAGAAGCATTCTATTCCATTTCGTTCCATTCCATTCCACTCAATTTCATTCCATTCCATTCCATTCCATTCCATTCCATTCCACTGGGGTTGATTCAATAGCATTCTATTCGGTTCCGTTACATTCCATTCCATTCCGTTCCATTCCATTGAACTGGGTTTGATTCAATAGCATTCTCTTCCGTTCCATTCCATTCCATTCCATTCCACAGGGGTTGATTAAATAGCATTCTATGCCGTTCCGTTCCGTTCCTTTCCGTTCCACTCTGCTCCGCTCCACTCCACTCGGGTTGATTCAACAGCATTCTATTCCGTTCCGTTCCATTCCATTCCATTCCATTCCATTCCATTCCATTCCATTCCACTGGTGTTGATTCAATAGCATTCTACTCCGTTCCGTTCCGTTCCGTTACGCTGCACTCCGCTCTGCTCCGCTCCGCTCAACTCCAATCGGGTTGGTTGAAAAGCATTCTATTCCGTTTCATTCCATTCCATTCCATTGCATTCCATTCCATTGCATTCCATTCCATTCCATTCCATTCCATTGCATTCCATTCCACAGGGGCTGATTCAATAGCCTTCTATTCCATTCCTTTCCGTTCTGATCCGTTCCGTTCCACTGCGTTCTGCTCCGCTCCTCTCCGCTCCACTCCAAACAGGTTGATTGAAAAGCATTCTATTCCATTTCGTTCCATTCCATTCCATTCCATTCCATTCCATTCCACTGTGGTTTTTTCAATAGCATTCTATACCTTTCCGTTCCATCCCATTTCATTCCATTCCACTTGGGTTGATTCAATAGCATTCTATTCCGTTCCGTTCCATTGCATTGCATTCCATTCCATTCCATTCCATTCCCCTGGGGTTGATTCAATATCTTTCTATGCCATTCCGTTCCATTCCGTTGAGTTCCGTTCCGCTGCGCTCTGCTCCACTCCACTCGGGTTGATTGAAAAGCATTCTATTCCCTTTCGTTGCATTCCATTCCATTATATTCCATTCCATTCCATTCCATTCCGTTCAACTGTGGTTGATTCAATAGTAATGTATTCCGTTCCGTTCCATTCCATTCCATTCCATTCCAATCCATTGCATTCCACTGTGGTTGAGTCAATAGCATTCTATACCGTTCCGATCCATTCCGTTCCATTCCGTTCCGCTGTGCTCCACTCCACTCCACTCGGATTGATTCAATAGCATTCTATTCCATTCTGTTCCATGCCATTCCATTCCATTCCATTCCATTCCATTCCATGGGGTTGATTCAATAGCATTCTATTTCTTTCGGTTCCATTCCATTCCATTCCACTGGGGTTGATTCAATAGCTTTCTATGCCATTCCGTTCCGTTCCGTTCCGTTCTGCTCCGATCCACTCCACTCCACTCCATTCAAGTTGATTCAATAGCATTCTATTCTGTTCCTTCGCATTCCATTCCATTCCATTCCATTCCATTCCATTCCACTGGGGTTGATTCAATAGCATTCTATTCCGTTCCATTCCATTCCTTTCCATTCCATTCCACTGGGGTTGATTCAATAGCATTCTATGCAGTTCTGTTCCGTTCCGTTCTGTTCCGCTCTGCTCCACTCCACTCCAATCCACCCGGGTTGATTCAATAGCATTCTATTCCGATCCATTCCATTCCATTGCATTCCAGTCCACTGGGGTTGATTCAATAGCATTGTATTCTGTTCCGTTTCATTCCGTTCCGTTCCGTTCTGCTGCACTCCGCTCCGCTCAGCTCCACTCCACTCGGGTTGATTGAAAAGCATTCTATTCCCTTTCGTTCCATTCCATTCCATTCCATTCCATTCCTCTGGGGTTGATTCAATAGAAATATATTCCGTTCCGTTCCATTCCATTCCATTCCAATCCATTCCTTTCCACTGTGGTTGATTCAATAGCATTCTATACCATTCCGTTCCGTTCTGTTCCGTTCCGTTCCATTCTGCTCCGCTCCATTCCACTCCACTCGGATTGATTCAATCGCATTCTATTCCATTCTCTTCCATACCATTCCATTCCATTCCATGGGGTTGATTCAATAGCATTCTACTCCGTTCCATTCCTTTCCGTTCCATTCCGTTCCGCTGTGCTCAGCTCCGCTCCTCTCACCTCAGCTCCGCTCCGCTCCTCTCCGCTACGCAACACCCGGGTTGATTGGAAAGCATTCTATTCCGTTTCGTTCCATTCCGTTCCATTCCATTCCATTCCACTGCTGTTGATTCAATAGCATTCTATGCCGTTCCGTTCCGTTAAGTGCCTTTCCGCTCCACTCCGCTCTTCTCGGGTTGATTCAATACCATTCTTTTTCATTCCATTCCATTCCATTGCATTCCATTCCATTCCATTCCATTCCAATGGGGTTGATTCAATACCATTCTATTCCGTTCCGTTCCGTTCTTTTCTGTTCCACTGCGCTTCGCTCCTCTTCGCTCCACTCCACTCAGGTTGATTGAAAAGCATTCTATTCCGTTTCGTTCCATTGCATTCCATTCCATTCCATTCCACTGGGGTTTATTCAAAAGCATTCTATTCCGTTCCGTTCCATTCCATTCCATTCCGTACCATTCCATTCCACTGGGGTTAATTCTATAGCATTCTATTCCGTTCCATTCCGTTCTGTTCTGTTCCGCTGTGCTCCGCTCTGCTCCACTCCACTGCACTCTGGTTGATTGAAAAGCATTCTATTCCGTTTCGTTCCATTCCATTCCATTCCATTCCACTGGGGTTGATTAAATAGCATTCTATTCCGTTCAATTCCGTTCCTTTCCATTCTGTTCGGCTGCACTCTGCTCCACTCCATTTGGGTTGATTTAAAAGCATTCTATGCCGTTTCGCTCCATTCCATTCCATTCCATTCCATTGCATTATATTCGTTTTCATTCCACTGTGGTTGATTCAATAGAATTCTATTCCATTCGGTTCCATTCCATTCCATTCCATTCCTTTCCATTCCATTCCACTGGGGTTGATTCAATATAATTCTATTCCATTCGGTTCCATTCCATTCCTTTCCATTCCATTCCACTGGGGTTGATTCAATAGCATTCTATTCCGTTCCGTTCCGTTCCGTTGCATTCCGTTCCGCTGCGCTCCTCTCGTCTCTGCTCCACTACAAACGTGTTGATTGAAAAGCATTCTATTCCGTTTTGTTCCATTCCATTCCATTCCATTCCAGTGGGGTTGATTCAATAGCATTCTGTTCCGTTGCGTTCCATTCCATTCCATTCCATTCCATTCAACTGGGGTTGATTCAATATCATTCTAAGCTATTCCGTTCCGTTCCGCTCAGTTCCGTTCCCCTCCGATCCGCTCCACTGCACTCCACTCAGGTTGATTCAATAGCATTCTATTCCTTTCCATTTCGTTCCATTCCATTCCTTTCCATTCTATTCTATTCCACTTGGGTTGATTCAGTAGCATTCTATTCCGTTTCGTTCCGTTCCGTTCCATTCAGCTGCGCTCCGCTCCGCTCCACTCCACTCGGGTTGATTGAAAAGCATTCAATTCCGTTTCGTTCCATTCTATTCCATTGCATTCCATTCCATTACATAACATTACATTCCACTGGGGTTGATTCAAAAGCATTCTATTCCATTCCATTCCATTCCATTGCATTCCATTGCATTGTATTCCATTCCATTCCACTGGGGTTGATTCAGTAGCATTCTATTCCGTTCTATTCCATTCCATTTCATTCCATTTCATTCCATTCCGTTCCATTCCATTCCATTCCATTCCATTCCATTTCATTCCATTCCGTTCCATTCCATTCCATTCCATTCCATTCCATTTCATTCCATTCCATTCCATTCCATTCCATTCCATTCCTTTCCATTCCATTCCACTGGGGATGATTCAATAGCATTCTATGCCGTTCCGTTCCATTCCGTTCCGTTCCATTCCACTCCGCTCCTCTCCACTCCACTCCACTCAGGTTGATTCAGTAGCATTCTATTCCGTTCTGTTCCATTCCATTCCGTTCCATTCCATTCCATTCCACTGTGGTTGATTCAATAGCATTCTATTCCGTTCCATTCCATTCCATTGCATTCCATTCCTTTCCATTCCATTCCATTCCGTTCCATTCCACTGGGGTTGATTCAATAGCATTCTATGCCGTTCTGTTCCGTTCCTTTCCGATCCGCTCCACTCTGCTCCACTCCACTCCACTCGAGTTGATTCAATAGCATTCTATTCCGATCCATTCCATTCCATTCCATTCCTTTCCATTACACAGGGGTTGATTCAATAGCATTCTATTCCGTTCCTTTCCATTCTGTTCCGTTTCGTTCCACTGCGTTCTGCTCCGCTCCACTCCGCTTCACTCCACATGGGTTGATTGAAAAGTATTCTATTCCCTTTCGTTCCATTCCATTCCATTCCATTCCACTGTGGTTGATTTAATAGCATTCTATTCCGTTCCATTCTGTTCCATTGCGTTCTGTTCCGCTGCGCTACGCTCCTCTACGCTCCACTACAAACGGGTTGATTCAATAGCATTCTATTCCGTTTTGTTCCATTCCATTCCATTCAACTGGGGTTGATTCAATAGCATTGTACTCCATTCCGTTCTGTTCTGTTCAGTTGCGTTCCGCTTCAATCCGCTCCACTCTACTCCACTCGGGTTGATTCAATAGCATTCTTTTCCATTCTGTTCCGTTCCATTCCATTCCTTTCCATTCCATTGTATTCCACTTGGGTTGATTCAATAGCATTCTATTCGTTCCGTTACGTTCCTTTCTGCTGCTCTCTGCTCTGCTCCACTCCACTCCTCGGGTTGATTGAAAAGCATTCAATGCCGTTTCGTTCCATTCTATTCCATTCCATTCCATTCCATTTCGTTCCATTCCATTCCATTCCACTGGGGTTGATTCAACAACATTCTATTCCATTCCATTCCATTCCGTTCCATTCCATTCCATTCCATTCTATTCCATTCCATTCCATTACACTGGGGTTTATTCAACAGCATTTTATGCCGTTCCGTTCCGTTCCATTCTGTTCCGCTGCGCTCCACTCCGATCCACTCCGCTGCACTCTACTCGGGTTGATTGAAAAGCATTCTATTCCGTTTCATCCCATTCCATTCGATTCGATTCGATTCCATTCCATTCCATTCCATTCATCCCATTCCATTCGATTCGATTCGATTCCATTCCATTCCATTCCATTCCATTCCATTCCACTGGGGTTGATTCAATAACATTCTCTTCCATTCCATTCCATTCCATTCCATTCCATTCCGTTCCATTCCATTCCATTCCAATCCATTCCATTCCACTGGGGTTGATGCAATAGCATTCTGTGCTGCTCCGTTCCGTTCCGTTCCGCTCCATTCCGCTCCACTCCACTCCACTCGGGTTGATGCAATAGCATTCTATTCCGTTCCGTTCCGTTCCATTCCATTCAATTCCTTTTCTTTCCATTGCACTGGGATTGATTCAATAGCATTCTATTCCGTTCCGTTCCATTCCGTTCCTTTCCGTTCCACTGCGCTTCGCTCCTCTCCACTCCAATCCAGTCGGTTTGATTGAAAAGCATTCTATTCCGTTTCGTTCCGTTCCATTCCATTCCATTCCATTCCATTCCCCTCCATTCCATTCCACTGTGGTTGATTCAATAGCATTGTATTCCGTACTGTTTTGTTCCGTTCCGTTCCATTCTGCTCCACTCCGCTCCGCTCCACTCCACTCAGTTTGATTGAAAAACATTCTATTCCCTTTCATTGCATTCCATTCCATTATATTCCATTCCATTCCATTCCATTCCACTGGGGTGGATTCAATAGAATTCTATTCCATTCCATTCCATTCCATTCCATTCCATTCCATTCCATTCCAATCCATTCCACTCCACTGGGGTTGATTCAATAGCATTCTATTCCATTCCATTCCGTTCCGTTCCGTTCCGTTCGCTGCGCTCTGCTCCGCTCCGCTGCGCTCCGCTCCGCTCCACTCCGCTCCGCTCCACTCCGGTTGATTGAAAACCATTCTATTCCGTTTTGTTCCGTTCCATTCCACTGAATTCCATTCCACTGGGGTTGATTTAATAGCATTCTATTCCATTCCGTTACATTCCTTTCCATTCCGTTACATTCCATTCAACTGGGGTTGATTCAATAGCATTCTATTCCGTTCAGTTCCATTCCATTCCATTCCATTCCATTCCATTCCACTGTGGTTGATTCAATAGCATTCTATTCCGTTCAGTTCCATTCCATTCCATTCCACTCCACTGTGGTTGATTCAATAGCATTCTATTCCGTTCCGTTCCGTTGCGTTCCGTTCCGCTGCACTCCTCTCCTCTCCGCTCCACTACAAACGGGTTGATTGAAAAGCATTCTATTCCGTTTCATTCCATTCCATTCCATTCCATTCCACTGGGGTTGATTCAATAGCATTGTGTGCCGTTCCATTCCATTCCATTCCATTCCATTCCACTGGGGTTGATTCAATTGCATTCTATGCAATTCCTTTCCGTTCCGTTCAGTTCCGTTCCAATCCGATCCACTCCACTCCACTCGGGTTGATTCAATAGCATTCTATTCTTTTCCCTTCCGTTCCATTCCATTCATTTCCAATCCATTCCATTCCACTTGGGTTGATTCAATAGCATTCTATTCCGTTTTGTTCGGTTCCGTTCCGTTTCGTTCCGCTCCGCTCCGCTCCACTCCACTCGGGTTGATTGAAAAGCATTCAATTCCGTTTCGTTCCATTCTATTCCATTCCATTCCATTCCGTTCCATTCCATTCCATTCCATTCCATTCCATTACATTACATTCCACTGGGGTTGATTCAAAAGCATTCTATTCCGTTCCATTCCATTCCTTTCCATTCCACTGGGGTTGAATCAGTAGCATTCTATGCCGTTCCATTCCGTTCCATTCCGCTCCGCTCCGCTCCACTCCACTCGGGTTGATTCAATAGCATTCTATTCCGTTCCGTTCCATTCCATTCCATTCCATTCCATTCCACTGGTGTTGATTCAATAGCATTCTATTCCGATCCTTTCCGTTCCGTTCCGTTCCGCTGCACTCCGCTCCGCTCCGCACCGCTCCACTACACTCGGGTTGATTGAAAAGCATTCTATTCCTTTTCATTCCATTCCATTCCATTCCATTCCACTGGGTGTGATTCAATAGTATTGTATTCCATTCCGTTCCATTCCATTCCACTCCATTCCATTCTATTCCACTGGGGTTGATTCAATAGCATTCTATTCCATTACTTTCCGTTCTGTTACGTTCCGTTCCGCTGCATTCTGCTCCGATCTGCTCCGCTCCACTCCACACGGGTTTATTGAAAAGCATTCTATTCCCTTTCGTTCCATTCCATTCCATTCCATTCCACTGGGGTTAATGCAATAGAATTCGATTCCGTTCCGTTCCATTCTATTCAATTCCATTCCATTCCAATCCATTCCACTCCACTGGGGTTGATTCAATAGCATTCTATTCCGTTCCGTTCCGTTCCGTGCCGTTCTGTTCCGCTCCGCTCCGCTCCACTCCACTCAGGTTGATTGAGAAGCATTCTATTCCATTTCGTTCCATTCCATTCCACTCAATTTCATTCCATTCCATTCCATTCCATTCCATTCCATTCCACTGGGGTTGATTCAATAGCATTCTATTCGGTTCCGTTACATTCCATTCCATTCCGTTCCATTCCATTGAACTGGGTTTGATTCAATAGCATTCTCTTCCGTTCCATTCCATTCCATTCCATTCCACAGGGGTTGATTAAATAGCATTCTATGCCGTTCCGTTCCGTTCCTTTCCGTTCCACTCTGCTCCGCTCCACTCCACTCGGGTTGATTCAACAGCATTCTATTCCGTTCCGTTCCATTCCATTCCATTCCATTCCATTCCATTCCATTCCATTCCACTGGTGTTGATTCAATAGCATTCTACTCCGTTCCGTTCCGTTCCGTTACGCTGCACTCCGCTCTGCTCCGCTCCGCTCAACTCCAATCGGGTTGGTTGAAAAGCATTCTATTCCGTTTCATTCCATTCCATTCCATTGCATTCCATTCCATTGCATTCCATTCCATTCCATTCCATTCCATTGCATTCCATTCCACAGGGGCTGATTCAATAGCCTTCTATTCCATTCCTTTCCGTTCTGATCCGTTCCGTTCCACTGCGTTCTGCTCCGCTCCTCTCCGCTCCACTCCAAACAGGTTGATTGAAAAGCATTCTATTCCATTTCGTTCCATTCCATTCCATTCCATTCCATTCCATTCCACTGTGGTTTTTTCAATAGCATTCTATACCTTTCCGTTCCATCCCATTTCATTCCATTCCACTTGGGTTGATTCAATAGCATTCTATTCCGTTCCGTTCCATTGCATTGCATTCCATTCCATTCCATTCCATTCCCCTGGGGTTGATTCAATATCTTTCTATGCCATTCCGTTCCATTCCGTTGAGTTCCGTTCCGCTGCGCTCTGCTCCACTCCACTCGGGTTGATTGAAAAGCATTCTATTCCCTTTCGTTGCATTCCATTCCATTATATTCCATTCCATTCCATTCCATTCCGTTCAACTGTGGTTGATTCAATAGTAATGTATTCCGTTCCGTTCCATTCCATTCCATTCCATTCCAATCCATTGCATTCCACTGTGGTTGAGTCAATAGCATTCTATACCGTTCCGATCCATTCCGTTCCATTCCGTTCCGCTGTGCTCCACTCCACTCCACTCGGATTGATTCAATAGCATTCTATTCCATTCTGTTCCATGCCATTCCATTCCATTCCATTCCATTCCATTCCATGGGGTTGATTCAATAGCATTCTATTTCTTTCGGTTCCATTCCATTCCATTCCACTGGGGTTGATTCAATAGCTTTCTATGCCATTCCGTTCCGTTCCGTTCCGTTCTGCTCCGATCCACTCCACTCCACTCCATTCAAGTTGATTCAATAGCATTCTATTCTGTTCCTTCGCATTCCATTCCATTCCATTCCATTCCATTCCATTCCACTGGGGTTGATTCAATAGCATTCTATTCCGTTCCATTCCATTCCTTTCCATTCCATTCCACTGGGGTTGATTCAATAGCATTCTATGCAGTTCTGTTCCGTTCCGTTCTGTTCCGCTCTGCTCCACTCCACTCCAATCCACCCGGGTTGATTCAATAGCATTCTATTCCGATCCATTCCATTCCATTGCATTCCAGTCCACTGGGGTTGATTCAATAGCATTGTATTCTGTTCCGTTTCATTCCGTTCCGTTCCGTTCTGCTGCACTCCGCTCCGCTCAGCTCCACTCCACTCGGGTTGATTGAAAAGCATTCTATTCCCTTTCGTTCCATTCCATTCCATTCCATTCCATTCCTCTGGGGTTGATTCAATAGAAATATATTCCGTTCCGTTCCATTCCATTCCATTCCAATCCATTCCTTTCCACTGTGGTTGATTCAATAGCATTCTATACCATTCCGTTCCGTTCTGTTCCGTTCCGTTCCATTCTGCTCCGCTCCATTCCACTCCACTCGGATTGATTCAATCGCATTCTATTCCATTCTCTTCCATACCATTCCATTCCATTCCATGGGGTTGATTCAATAGCATTCTACTCCGTTCCATTCCTTTCCGTTCCATTCCGTTCCGCTGTGCTCAGCTCCGCTCCTCTCACCTCAGCTCCGCTCCGCTCCTCTCCGCTACGCAACACCCGGGTTGATTGGAAAGCATTCTATTCCGTTTCGTTCCATTCCGTTCCATTCCATTCCATTCCACTGCTGTTGATTCAATAGCATTCTATGCCGTTCCGTTCCGTTAAGTGCCTTTCCGCTCCACTCCGCTCTTCTCGGGTTGATTCAATACCATTCTTTTTCATTCCATTCCATTCCATTGCATTCCATTCCATTCCATTCCATTCCAATGGGGTTGATTCAATACCATTCTATTCCGTTCCGTTCCGTTCTTTTCTGTTCCACTGCGCTTCGCTCCTCTTCGCTCCACTCCACTCAGGTTGATTGAAAAGCATTCTATTCCGTTTCGTTCCATTGCATTCCATTCCATTCCATTCCACTGGGGTTTATTCAAAAGCATTCTATTCCGTTCCGTTCCATTCCATTCCATTCCGTACCATTCCATTCCACTGGGGTTAATTCTATAGCATTCTATTCCGTTCCATTCCGTTCTGTTCTGTTCCGCTGTGCTCCGCTCTGCTCCACTCCACTGCACTCTGGTTGATTGAAAAGCATTCTATTCCGTTTCGTTCCATTCCATTCCATTCCATTCCACTGGGGTTGATTAAATAGCATTCTATTCCGTTCAATTCCGTTCCTTTCCATTCTGTTCGGCTGCACTCTGCTCCACTCCATTTGGGTTGATTTAAAAGCATTCTATGCCGTTTCGCTCCATTCCATTCCATTCCATTCCATTGCATTATATTCGTTTTCATTCCACTGTGGTTGATTCAATAGAATTCTATTCCATTCGGTTCCATTCCATTCCATTCCATTCCTTTCCATTCCATTCCACTGGGGTTGATTCAATATAATTCTATTCCATTCGGTTCCATTCCATTCCTTTCCATTCCATTCCACTGGGGTTGATTCAATAGCATTCTATTCCGTTCCGTTCCGTTCCGTTGCATTCCGTTCCGCTGCGCTCCTCTCGTCTCTGCTCCACTACAAACGTGTTGATTGAAAAGCATTCTATTCCGTTTTGTTCCATTCCATTCCATTCCATTCCAGTGGGGTTGATTCAATAGCATTCTGTTCCGTTGCGTTCCATTCCATTCCATTCCATTCCATTCAACTGGGGTTGATTCAATATCATTCTAAGCTATTCCGTTCCGTTCCGCTCAGTTCCGTTCCCCTCCGATCCGCTCCACTGCACTCCACTCAGGTTGATTCAATAGCATTCTATTCCTTTCCATTTCGTTCCATTCCATTCCTTTCCATTCTATTCTATTCCACTTGGGTTGATTCAGTAGCATTCTATTCCGTTTCGTTCCGTTCCGTTCCATTCAGCTGCGCTCCGCTCCGCTCCACTCCACTCGGGTTGATTGAAAAGCATTCAATTCCGTTTCGTTCCATTCTATTCCATTGCATTCCATTCCATTACATAACATTACATTCCACTGGGGTTGATTCAAAAGCATTCTATTCCATTCCATTCCATTCCATTGCATTCCATTGCATTGTATTCCATTCCATTCCACTGGGGTTGATTCAGTAGCATTCTATTCCGTTCTATTCCATTCCATTTCATTCCATTCCATTCCATTCCATTCCATTTCATTCCATTCCGTTCCATTCCATTCCATTCCATTCCATTTCATTCCATTCCGTTCCATTCCATTCCATTCCATTCCATTCCATTTCATTCCATTCCATTCCATTCCATTCCATTCCATTCCTTTCCATTCCATTCCACTGGGGATGATTCAATAGCATTCTATGCCGTTCCGTTCCATTCCGTTCCGTTCCATTCCACTCCGCTCCTCTCCACTCCACTCCACTCAGGTTGATTCAGTAGCATTCTATTCCGTTCTGTTCCATTCCATTCCGTTCCATTCCATTCCATTCCACTGTGGTTGATTCAATAGCATTCTATTCCGTTCCATTCCATTCCATTGCATTCCATTCCTTTCCATTCCATTCCATTCCATTCCATTCCACTGGGGTTGATTCAATAGCATTCTATTCCGTTCCTTTCCATTCTGTTCCATTCCGTTCCGTTCCATTCCATTCCATTCCACTGGGGTTGATTCAATAGCATTCTATGCCATTCCGTTCCATTCTGCTCTGCTCTGCTCCGCTCCACTCCACACGGGTTGATTGAAAAGCGTTCTATTCCCTTTCGTTCCATTCCATTCCATTGCATTCCATTCCATTCCTTTCCATTCCATTCCATTCCACTGGGGTTGATTCAATAGCATTCTATGCCATTCCGTTCCATTCTGCTCCGCTCTGCTCCGCTCCACTCCACACGGGTTGATTGAAAAGCATTCTATTCCCTTTCGTTCCATTCCATTCCATTGCATTCCATTCCATTCCATTCCATTTCACTGTGTTTGATTCAATAGAATTCTATTCCGTTCTGTTCCATTCCATTTCATTCCAATCCATTCCACTCCACTGGGGTTGATTCAATAGCATTCTATTCCGATCCATTCCGTTTCGTTCCGTTCCATTCCGCTGCACTCCGCTCCGCTCCACTCCACTCGGATTGATTGAAAAGCATTCAATTCCGTTTCGTTCCATTCCATTCCACTCAATTCCATTCCTTTCCATTCCATTCCATTCCACTGGGGTTGATTCAATAACATTCTATTCCATTCCGTTACATTCCATTCCATTCCGTTCCATTCCATTTCACTGGGGTTGATTCAATAGCAATCTATTCCGTTCTGTTCCTTTCCATTCCATTCCCCTGGGGTTGATTCAATAGCATTCTATTGCGTTCCGTTCCGTTCCCTTCCATTCCGCTGCACTCCGCTCCACTCCACTCCACTCAGGTTGATCGATAAGCATTCTATTCCGATTCGTTCCATTCAATTGCATTCCATTCCATTCCAGTCCACAGGGTTTGATTAAATAGCATTCTATTCCGTTCCTTTCCGTTCTGTTCCGTTCCGTTCCGTTCCGTTCCGCTGTGTTCTGCTCCGCTCTACTCCACACGGGTTGATTGAAAAGCATTCTATTCGCTTTCGTTCAATTCCATTCCATTCCATTCCATTGCACTGGGTTTGATTCAATAGAATCCATTGACTATAGATACATAGTTTTATATATGGACTCTCTATTCTCTTCCATCAATTTATATAATTTTCCTTCATCAGTACTGTGTTGTCTTGATTACGGATGCTTTGCCGTAAGGTTTGGAGCACAGGGGTGTGAATTATCCTAATATGTTTTCTTTTATCAAGACTATTTTGGCTATTTTGAGTCCCTTAGCATCCCATGTGTATTTTAGAATCAGCTTGTCAGTTTCTAGACAGAAGTCTGTTGGGATACTTGCAGGGATTACGTCAAACCTGTAGTTCACCTTGTAAAGTAGTACAATATTAAATCTTCCAATTCATGGGTAGAAGATGTTTGCTAATTATTTAGATATTCTTTAAACAATAATTTTTAATTTTCAGACTAAAATCTTGTATCACATTTTCCAAATTAATTATTATGTCTTTTTTTGATTCTATTTTAAATTGAAGTGTTTTCTTAATTTCATTTTTGGGTTTTCATTGTAGATATGTGTAATTGATTTTTGTACATTTATCTTGTATGCTGTAATATTGCTGAAATAATTTACGAGTTCTATCATTCAATGGATTCCTTAAAATTTTCTATATACAAGAATGTTATTTTCAAATAAAGTTTTATTTCTTCCTGTTCAATATGGGTGACTCTTTTTTTTTTTTAGTTGCCGATTTGCCCTGCATAAAATCTTTAGTACAGTGTTGACTAGAAGAGGTCAAAGTATATATCCTATTCTTATCTCTGACCATAGCGGGAAAGCATCCTTTACCATTAAGTTGCATGCTCACTAGTGGCTTTTCACAGGTGCCATGTATCTGGTGTAGAAAGTTCTCTATTCCTAGTTCATTGAGTTTTTATTTTTATTTTTAATCATTAAAGCATTTGGATTTTGTTAAATGTCTTTTCCGAATCTATCGACATAATCATGCAATTCTTGTTTCTTATTCTATGGATAAGATGTATTACCGTAATGGATTTTGGGCTGTTAAACCAACCTGAGATTACTAGTATAAATTTCACTTTGTCATAGTGTGTAATTCTTTTATATGTTGCTAGATCTGATTTGTTAGTATTTTTTAAGGAATTTTGCATTTATACTTATAGTAGTTTTATTTTTCTATGCTATTTGGACTAATTTTTGTATCAAGGTAACACTGGCCCCACAGAATAAATTGGGAAGTCAATATTTCTCTTTTTAAAAAAAGTCAGTCAAGAATTAATATCAACTAGTAAACGCTAACAAATATGATTAATATTATAAATTATTAATGTCTCTAATTTTTATTTTCTTCCTTCTGCTTGCTTTAGGTTTAGTTTGCTATTCTTTCCAGTGCCTTAATGTGGAAGGTCATCTTATCTCCTCCTTTCCTTTGTCTTTTCATTTTGTAAAGAGTGTCTTTTTAGCATCAGGTGAGCTCCCCAGTTTGGTAGTACTCCATGTTTATTGCTGTACAACAATGACAGGTAATATGTCCTGAAGACAATGGAAACTTAACATTCAAAATCCTCCTAGATTCCACCTTATGTGATATGTCTCTTCCTTTGATTGGTCCTAATTTCTACCCTTTCTCTATTATAAACCATGAGTACAGTGGCATTCAATGAGTTCTGTGAGTCTTTTTAGTAAATTCTTGAAACTGAGGGTGTTCTGGGGAAATCCCTGAACTGGCAGTTGGTGACAAAAGTGTGAATCATCTTATATGGCCTCTTCCTTTGAACTTTGCAGCTGGACCCAAACTCTGCACAATTTGGGCCAGAAGTCTCGTGTTGACTTTGTAGTTTGTCTAACCCTGAATAAATTTGCTTTCATCAAATATTGTATTTGTTACCCCAAAATTACTATCATGTTTCTTTTCTCCAAATAACTTTCATTCAGAGAAATAGCCAGCTGAATCTGTAACTCAACAGAAACAAGTGATCCATATACCTTATAAGTGGCCATTTCATTTTGCCTTCTTCCACCAAATCTTAGCAACCTCAACCATTGCCATGAGCCACTGTAGGCCTACCGTCTACAAACAAACAAGTATCTTTTAAAAACACTTCATACTCCCATTTGATAAATTTCCCAGCAAAGAGATGCTTACTTTAACTCTATGCAAGTGGCTCATATTCGCAAAGTCTGGACATATTATTCATGTAGTGTGAGAAAATCATCCCAGTGATGCCAGCACATTCTCCTTCCCATGATCTGCTTAGTTTGCAAACATATTCAGGCCGTAGGTGCGAGATTTGTATTTCACAGTACAACAATTTTATGGAGGTCATTGAAACATTTAGCATTTTAGCACAGTCACGCATCACTGAATGACAGGGATACGTTCTAACAGATGCATCCATAGGCAATTTCATCATTTTGCAAACGTCAGAGAGAATATTACAAACACCTAGTTTGTACAGCTTACCACGTTTCGGTTATATGGTATAACCTCTCTCTCCTAGGCTACAAACCTGTGTACTACATTACTATACTGAATACTGCAGGCAATAAGAACACAGTGGTAAGAGTTTATGTATGTAAACATACTTAAACATAGAAAAGTATGTAAGAATATGTATTATAATCTCATGGGACCACATTTGTATATGTAATCCATCTCTGACTGAAATATTATTATGCATGACATGACTCTATGACAAAAATAATACACTTTAAAAAATGTACACATGTAGCAAACATATTATTTTAAAAATAAAAATATTTATTCAGTGTAAGAATTTGTAATGATCACAGCTTATATTTAAGTACAGTTTCAAATGCCTAGTGCACTTACTATTTATTTCTTTGTGTATTTTAAACATGTAAATAATAAATATTTTTCAGGTTCAACAATACATATCAATCCTACAGGCTCTAATAAATATTAGTTAAAATCAATTGGTAAATTCATGTATATATATGCATACCTGTATCACTGAGCGTGTGTGCATGTATGTTTGTGTAAATGTAATTTTATGTGTGTGTAAATGTAATTGGATGCATCCTTATATTTACCCTTACCTACAAGATTTCCAAGATTCATTTATGATCTTTAGATGATGGGCATTTAAAGATTTACCAAATACAACTGTAATAGTGGAAAATATCAAGATGTTATTAAATTCATCTTGTGCACATAATTGTTTCTATAAATTTATGTTTCTAGCAAAACTGGCAGTAATGTTCATGCACAAAATAATTTTCTAAATAAAAAATAGAAACGTTTTCTCAGTCATTAATATTTAAATTATTTCTCCTCAATAATTAATGTGAATTAATTCTTAATTCTTAATTATAGAATAATGTTGCCCTTCAGAGTTCGGAAATTTTTACATGTTGTACACATTTCACTAACCAGAACAACTTCTGAAATATTGGCATTAATTAATGTCACTCAGCAATTATTGATTTCAAAGGCATTAATTACCATTCATATTCTGAATCACAAGGGTACTTTGGCATCTTAATTAATCAAGTTCTTTCTATCATCATCTACACTTTAATTACTTAACAAACATTTCTCTGTGTGAGAAACTTTGTGCAGGTTATCTTCTACACTTGTCTTTTGTCTGATGGTGCAAAAAATTTTCATAAGCATGTATTTCTGAATGCCTGATGGATTGACATATATAATATGCTGCTAGTATTAAAATACTTGACATAAAACGCATCCAATCTTCTCCCTGTTTACATAAATTCTAGGTTTCTCCTATTTACCTCAAGCCTATTTACCTCAAGCACGTATGCAAAGACTGGTGGAGGCGTGAAATTTAGAGGTCAAACGAAACACCTAGCATTGCTAGGGCAGCCTCCCACAACAAAGAATCCTCTGGTCCTAAAGGTAAGTAGCACCAAGGTTCAGAAACCATAATCTAGACAGGAAACACTACGTAGCTATTCCAAGTGCTCAGGAAAACACATCAGTGTCCTCGAGGGGAAAAGTGTAAACATTTTAATTGCTGTACATGGTGACACAAATCCATGTTGTTAATCTAAGTGGAAGGGGCTGAAGCACAAAACGTAATTCAAAGAGTTTACTTGAGCCACAATGAGGACAGCTGCCTGGAAGAAACAGACCCAAGTATCCCTGGATATGAACTCCCTTTGGAGCTTTGCAACAAGCAGTTTCTTAAAGGCAAAAAAAGGGACAAGAAGTGGGATGATGCAAAGAGGTTTGTCACAAATTCTCATTGGCTTATGGAAATAACATTTATTAGTGACTGGCTATACACTGTTACACTATTATCGGGTGTGGATTATAGTGTCTGGTGTGGCGTTATTGGTTAATTTATAGCTACTGTGGCAACAGCAAGCAGCCTAGATGAACACACAGCTCAAAGAGGAGCAGGACAGAACTGCTGTCTCATTTGAATATCTCTCTGGGCCTGATCATTTAAAAGGACTTGCATTTCTCACATGAAAGTTATTTTCTTTTCTCAATGTCCATAAATGCGAATAAATAGACATAAAATAAATCTTTTCGAGGATGAAGTAAATGGAATGTAAAACAAAACCCAAGCTAACCAGAAATCATAGAGGGAAGAAAAAGTTATAAATATATGGATTTTTCAAAGTGATTTTAAGCTATTAGGAATCAGTTAAATGTTGGGAGATATTGTCTGAGAATGGGCTAAAGGAGAACATCCCTTTTGCCTTCTGAAGTTTCCCTGAAAATCACTAATAGGAGGCAGATAAATAGTAGAAAAGTCATACAGGTTTCTGCAATGTGTGTACACTGGAGCCCTTAGAACGAAGACCCAGACACACGATGCATGCAGAAGCTTATCTACCACATGAAGTTTACAAAAAGAATGGGGTCTTGGATCACAGGGGAAAAAAAAGAAAGGTTATGTGAGAAAACGACCCTGGCTAGCAACAGTGGACTTATTACCTAGGTGGAACCTCACCGGGAGCAGTCCTCAGAGAGAATACACAGAAAATGTTTCTTTCAGACCTTTGGAGACCTCAGACTCTGAGTTAAACTTTCCTAGATCCAGACAAGGGGGCAGACCTCAGAGAAAGCCTGGCTGCATCAAGGCAGATTCTCTACTGATGCAAATCTCCCCAAGACAGCTTTGCAGCTAACTTTCCATTTCCAGCCCTTCTCAATAGCCATTTTGAAATATATCAAGGAAATATATTTAGGGGTAAAATATATTAGTTTCTCTCATACAGCTATAAAACATACAGGAATAATTTTTGTCAATGTCTACTACAAATCCAATATAGCAGTAATTATAAAACCCACCAGATATTGAAGAAAAAATATGTAGAGTACCTCAATTACAAATGTTGATACTAAAATGCTAAATAAAATAAAAATAATATCCAACAATATTTGAAACAGTAAGACAAGAAATTGGCAAAAAAAATAAAAATAAAACAAATATGCACCTTGGGGATGAAAGTGTGCTTCCAAATTTGGTAATCCAATAATATCAATAATCATATTGATTAGCCCAAATTAAAAATAAATAGGGGATTCTCAGTACATGCTAAAGTATATTTGTTAAAAGGCAATATTCATGTCTTTAAATATTTTAAATGCTATAAACTGTCTGATATTCTATATGCAAACATGTGTATGTCCATTAGAAGAAGAGAGGCCCGATTTTCATATGTCACTACAAAGAGATAGAGAAGTGGATAGATAATTTGCATATGCATGGAGAAAGCTTAACATAGAAATTTACTATCATATTAAAGGAATTTTAATTCAACAATAAAATAATTCAAAGGTAAAATTTTAAATATTTTTAACAGGTACATTAATATTAGATAATATTTATACCAATTGTGAAAATATTCAATGCTAAAATAAGATACAATGTCTAAACATCAGTATTAAAACTAGTATAACTTTTGCTTGTTTATACAAGGAAAATTCAAGCTCGACCTCAAATTATATGGGAAATAAAAGAAAAATTTTAAGGGAGCTCTTTAATAACATAATCATATGTATATATACACACACATATATAACATGTATAAATGTTATATGGGATAGATATAGATTTAACATGTTATATCTATATTTGTATCTATAACTACAGCTGTATGTATCTACATTTCTATATATTTACTCAGTGATATAAATATAGACTGGAATAAATGTAAGGACACATATGATTCTTGGATAAAAAAGATTTAGTATCATAAAGACAAATTCTTTCCAAATTCACTTATGAATTCACAACAATATACAGTTTCATTAGTATAATTTAAAATTTTTAAATAAATTCCAGGATTCATTTAAAGGAATATACATGTATAAAAGCAGTCCAGAAAGAAGCAAGAGTGCACTAAACTAACTTGCTATTAAAATACCTTTTTAAACTTAGTCACTAAAACTGAGCAGTACTGATTTGGAGTACTGGAATTTAGGTATATGGGATCTCAAAAGCACAGAGCTCAAAGGAGACCCCTGTATGCACGAGAGCTTAAGATGTGCTTTGGAAGGCATTACGAAACCACGGGCAAAGTTCCTTTAGTGTCTTAGTCTTACTAGGTTTGAAAAGCCAGAGAAAAGACTCAAGACCACCATATAAGAGCAAAACAAAAGGACAGGGAAATACTGTGAAGATACTGAAACGTTTTACATAAAGTTGTATAAAACATCCTTTAAAGAAAATATAAAGTTTAGGATATACATAAAAAGCAGCAGAGCCACTGTATAAATAAATAGGCATTGTAAAATAACAAGAGAAAATTTAAATGGATTTCTAAAAAATATTCACACCTATGATTTTTAAAATATGTTTAAGAAATCCCGTATTTCACAGGGCAGCCTTTCACAACACAGATATGTTAGGACATAAAGGTCCTCCTGTTTTTAATTTACTAGTGTTTATAGGGTTACAAATGTCTTCTACCATTGTCTTTTGTCTGATGGTGCAAAAAATTTTCATAGGCATGTATTTCTGAATGCCTGATGGATTGACATATATAATAAGCTGCTAGTATTAAAATATGTGACATAAAACGCATCCAATCTTCTCACTGTTTACATAAATTCTAGGTTTCTCCTATTTACCTCAAGCACGTATGGAGCAAATTCTTACCTTTTAATATTGCCATGGCATTCACATTGAACATAAGTTGAACTCTCTCATATGGTAGCTGGGTTCGGATTCCCTTGAAAATTTCCAGTTCTAACCCTCACAGTTCCTCAGTGTGGCTGACCCAGATATTGACCCTACACAGTTGTCTCCTCCTAGTGACTACCAGCTATGGAACCGTTGGATATAACCTACGTGACTCACCCCACAGACCTCACAGCCCACATGGACAGCCCCCACACGCCACAGTCACCTGCTCGGTTGCAGTGGGAGTCAAGAAATGTGCCTGCTGGCACTCACCCCACTGACTAGTGCCCCGTGGAAAACTTATTTGGATAATGTTCTGAGCCCAATAAGGGCTGGAGTCCCACAGACCCCTTTTCTCTCTCCTGCTCCCCACTCATCTTCCTCATTTTGTTCAGCCCTATGAGGTGTGCTACTGTATTAGTCCATTTTCACACCGCCGGTAAAGACATGCCCAAGACTGGGTAATTTCCAGATGAAAGAGGTTTAATAGACACACAGTTCCACATGGCTGGGTAGGCCTCACAATCATGGCACAAGCCGAAAGGCACGTCTCACCTGGCAGCAGACAAGACAAGAGAGCTTGTGCAGGAAACTCCCCTTTATAAAACCATCAGATGTTGTGAGACTTATTCACTATCAGAAGAACAGCATGGGAAAGACCTGCCCCCGTGATTCAATTACCTCCCAGCTGTTCCTTCCCACAACATGTGGGAATTCAAGATGAGATTTGGCTGGGGACACAGCTAAACCCTCTTCTCAGCTACCCTCTTCTCTCTGAATCTGTGAGTAATAAACCTACTTCTGTGATTTCCCATGTTTGGTTCTGTGGCCTCCATGTGTCTGAGCTGACCTACACTGGAACCTAACTCTCCTCCTGGCCAGGGTCTCTGAGAGTGGCTCTTGTCAGAAATACACAGGACACAAGTCAGGAAACAGTCACCAGGTATCTCCTAGTCTCAACAGATGTTCTGTGAGAGGGAGGCCTGGTCGTGGGATGCACACCTGGCCACTGCTGGGGTAAGGAAGTGTCCTGTGAAAGGCACATGTTAAGCATCCACAACCCCCTGACCAGAACCCCAGAAAGGCAGGGCTCCAATTGACAGTCACTCTCCAGAGACAAACCTCAAGCCCTAACTGGAGGAAAAGAAAACACTGTAAAAAGTTCAATTTATCTTACTATTTCAATGATCCAGTAAAGACATTCTATGCCTGTACACCACATATTTTCTTCGATTGTGGATTTATTTTAGATAGAATTTTAGGTCTGGCTTTCACTTCAGCCTGGTCCCTACCTCAAGCATAAGGTAAAGATTTTCCATGCGTTCTTTTCTGGTACTACTACCTGCCAGTGTGGGGTCATGTCCTAGTCTATCTTGAGGGAATCCCCCTGTTCATTATTGTCAGAGTGAGACTGTTAAGTCTTGATTTCCCTGGACAACTTCACTGTATGACTTTTAATATGATTTTTTAATATACCCTTTACCGGACAATAAATTCTATAGTTATCTGAGTAAGAGATATGGTCAGGAAGAGGCATTGCCTCATTCAGCTTTTCTCTTAGGTGAACTCGCATATGTTCTCCTCACCCGCCAGTCACCTCTAAACCGTCTTGTTTCAAGACAACAAACAGAACTCAAGTGTGTATCTTTCACCACTGGATTTGTGTTTGCTCCATAAAGCTTCATGCTTAACAGGGTTTCTGTTAGCATTTTCTCTATTTATTTTCCCATAAAATATCACAGGCCTTCTTCCTATGGAATTATGGGTGATTTCCTTCAATCTGCATCATATCAAGTTGAGGTTCATGTTGACGAAAAGTAAAGCATACTTTGAAAATATCAGTAAGGATGTTTTCCCCTCCTTTTTAGCACCTGTGCTTGTGTTACAAGCACATTTTAATACAATTGTAGTCTCATGCTTTGATCATTCCTATGATGAAAATAACATTTTTAGATAAAATATCTGAGTTTTATGAGGCCTTTAGTATGTGATGTGATAGAATATCAGAAGACCATACTTTTTTCTAGTTGTCCGTGCAATTCTATCATTGTTTCATCTTTACTCCTACCAGAGTAATTTTCCAAAATAGATATCTTGTCATTCTTCCTGTTGTTATCAGTAAACATGTGAAATGAAAGCTAGATTATATAATTTATCTAGAACAAGAAAGTAGACTTGAATCTGTATTCATTAATGAGACTAACCAGTCAATTACACAGACAGGCATTTTACATTTTGAAGATCATATGGACCCATTGTCAGAAATATTATTATTTATCTCTATATGGACATCACCTGTGCATATTTACATAGAAATCAATGAGAGTAGATTTTTATTTTTATTATATACATTTTTTGAGATAGGGTCTTGCTTTGTTGTCCAGGCTGGAGTGCAGTGGTGCAATCACTGCTCACTGCAGCCTCAGCCTCCCAAGCTCAAGCAATCCTTCCACCTTGGCCTCCCAAATAGCTAGGACAACAGGTGCACATCACCATGCCCACTTTTTGTTTTTAACTTTTGATAGAGACTGGGTCTTGCTATGTTGCCCAGGGTGCTTGTTAACGCCTGGGCTCAAGGAATCCTCTCATTTCAGCCTCTTCAACTGCTGGTATTACAAGCATGAACCACCATACGGGATGGAAGCTGATTTTTAAAATACTGAGATCATATAGATGACAGCACCTGAGAAATAGACAACACCAAGCTTTATGTTAAAAGGTGTGAGGGTATCAATATTGTTGTGGCTATTGGGGAGGAAACCATTAGTAAAACCAGTAAGTTAAAGCTCCTGCTTTAAACTTTGGCTTTAATTTAACAAATGTTCTATGGAGTGACAGTACGTATGTAACCATGCTATGCCCATTCGCAGATGCAGTAGAGGGAAGAATTTCTCAAAGACAACTGTTCTAAAACTCAAATTGAACCGTCCTGGGTTTGAAAAGAGAAAGTCCAGGAATTACCAAATATTTTAGATATCAGATACAAGAGAATGCCAGGTATGCGATGATAATCAGCAATGGTTGTTCACACAATACATCAAATCAGTATTTGAATTAGCTTTTGAATTACAAGGACAAATGGATCAAGTCTAGACTCTTTAGTAGATAAATCTTACTAGGCTGAGTTGTGTTTTCCCGTTTGTCCACAAGGAGATTACAAATTGGCAAACCTCAGCTGCTCTCATTTTATGCTGTCACCAAGCCAAAAGCTGAAGTTCATCAATCAGTGTGTCTAATTGTTCACTGGCTACATACGATTTTGTAGTTTCAGCTATCTTTCCAACTTCCTACATCATCACCTTCATTTGATCTTGTTTTTTTCCACTATCACTTCTTTATTGACCATATAAAGAATACAAGTAAGTTCTTATTTTGTTATTGTTCATTTTAGTCTAATTTCATCAAAAGATCACTATCTTTTAATTTCATTTTAATTTCAAAGATTAAATGAAACCTACATAGAAATGAGTGTAAGATTTGCATTTGCATTATTTTGGCATCAATTTGCTATCCTCCCTCATGCACATAGAGATCATTTCCATGTACGTGATTTCAAACATCCAAGTGCAGAATTAAAAGCAGTTGTAAATTATGGTTCTCATTTTCATGATACAATTACAATATAAACTTCCTCTTGCTGCTGTAACCAATTACCATAAACTTCATATCTTACAATAAAGTGACCGTTAATCCCACAGTTCTGTAGTTCAGAAGCCTTAAATTAAACTCACAGGGCTAACATCAAGTTTTGGGCAGGGCTGCAGTCTTTCTGAGGGCTACTTGGCAGAATCTATTACTTGATTTTTTTCAGCATCCAGAGGCCACCTTTATTCCTTGGAACATGACCTCATTCTTAGATCCTATTTTTCTTTTTCTTTTTCTTTTTTTTTTTTTTTGAGATGGAGTCTCCTTCTGTCACCCAGGCTGGAGTGCAGTGGCACGAACTCAGCTCACTGCAACCTCTGCCTCCCGGGTTCAAGTGATTCTTCTGCCTCAGCTTCCTGAGTAGCTTGGACTACAGGCACTTGCCACCACACCCAGTTAATTTTTTGTATTTTTAGTAGGGATGGGGTTTCACCATGTTAGCCAGGATGGTCTCGATCTCCTGCCCTCGTGATAAACCCACCCCAGCCTCCCAAAGTGCTGGGATTAGGCGTGAGCCACCGCGCTGGGTCCTCATTCTTGTATCTTAAAAGTCAGTGATGTTGAGTAATTTCTCATGCCACCACCTCCAAGGCTGCTTTTCTTCTGCCTTCTTCTTTCACTTATAAGGAAGTTTGTGATTTCATCGATCCCACCCATTTAAGACAATCTCTCTATCATTTTTCCGCAACATTAATTTCACTTGAAGTCTAATTTCACATTGCCATGCAACCTAACATATTTGTATGTTAGACTCTGGGAATTAGGACATGAACATTTTTGGGAGGCCATTCTTTGGCCTACAGCAGACATAATCTGTTTACCTGCAGATTATAGCGTTCTTTATTTTTCTGTCTCCCTCTCTTAATTTTTGTAAAATAATATTAATTGTAGTAAAGAGGAAGAAAGAAAAGAAAACAAAGGAAGAAAAAGAAGGAATGAAAGAAGGAAGGAAGGAAATAAAGAAAGAAAAGGAGGAAATGAGGGAAGGAAGGGAGGGAGGGAGGAAGGGAGAAAGGCAGGAAGGGAGAAAAAAGAAAGCATGAACACAAGAAAGAAAGAAAGAGAAAGAAAGAGAGAAAGAAAGAAGGGAGGAAGGGAGGAAGGAAAGGAGGAAGAGAGAATGGTAAAAGGGAGGAAGAAACAGAAACAAAGAAAATAAAGAGGTGAAGGAAGGAAGGAAAAAGAGGAAAGGAAGGGAGGGAGGAAGGAAGAAAAGGAGGGCGGGAGGAAGGGAGAAAAAAGGAAAGAAAGCAAGAAGGTGAGAAAGAAGGAAGGAATATGAGAAAAGAGAGGAAGAAAAGTGAGGGAGAAAGGAAGGGAGGGAGGAGGGAAGGAAGAATAAGAGGAAAGAAAGAAAGAAGGAAAGAAGGAAGGAAGGAGAAAAAAGAAAGAAAAGAAAGAAAGGTAAAGAAAAAAGAAAAGAAAAGGAAGAGGAAAAGAAGAAAGGAAGGAGGAAGGCAAGGGAAGGGAAGAGAAGAGAAAGGAAGATGGAAAGAAAGAAGGAAGAACGCAAATATTAGAAATTCTGGGTTTGTTAGAGAATATGCCATACTGTTTTTTTTTTCACTTGAAAGGAAAGAGTATCTGCCATTGAAGATTGGATGTCTTGTTGGTGATATTGTTGTTCTTATCTTCCACATGATTACTGAGTTAGTGCCTAGTCTTTCCATTTCGAAGACAAAAGTGTTGATGTCGGCAAATATAATTTTGGATTTTTCCAGTTCACCTTTGATTTCTTTCCTGTTTTACCTCATGGATTTGGAGGTTCTGTTGTTAGCTGCATACCCTAATTAGTAGGATGTTTACATCTTCTTGAGAATTGATTATTCTATTATGTATTATCTCTCATCTCTGATACTATTTCTTGTTCCGAACTCTGTTGTGTCTAATATCAATGTAGTCCTTCCACAGCCTTATTTTAGTGTTTCCATGATATGGCTTTCTCCATATCTTGATGATAACCTCTTTATATCTCTATATATTTGGAGCAAGATATAAAATTTAGACTTGATTTTTTAAAGATTTTTCAAGATGTAATTCTTATTTCTTTGTGTTCTATTTGAAATTCTCTGAGTTTCCAATATTTGAAGTTTGATTTTCTGTCACTTCTTTTAGAATATTTTTGGCAGTTATTTTGAAAAATATTTCTTTTGCTCCATTATTTTTCCCTCTTTTCTTTTTGGGATTTCAATCATAACTAGAGTAGGTAATTTCATCTCAGTCTTATGCAGGTACTTTTTCTCAGGGTCTCAGGAATGTAGCCTTCTCACACTTCTGTTCTTTTCCTGGCTGTATTGGTGAGGCCAGTGATATTCCTCCTTCACCTTCAAGAGCAGTTTTGTTTTGTTTTTCCTGTTTTCATACTCTCAGCATCAGGAGGATCCTAAGTGTGGCAGTTTTTGTTGCCTTCCCCTACATATTAAGTGGAATATCTTGCTCTATTTGGACTCTTATAACAACATAACATAAACCGGGTGACTAAAAAACAACAGATATTTCTTTTTTCACACTTCTTGAGGCTGTAAGATCTCAGGTCAAGATGCTCACAAATTCAGTGTTGATGAGAGCCCATTTCATGGTTCATAGGTGGTGCCTGCTTTCTATGTCCTCACATAGTGGAAGGCACACAAGAACTCCATTGAGCTTCTTTTATAAAGGCACTAATCCCATTCATAAGGGCTCGGCCCCCAAGACCTGGTCACCTCCCAAGTGTTCTGCTCTCCCTGATCTGTGTCATATACAGACTCTCTTGGATTCCTTACCAATTGCTTGAGAGATCGCAGTGGGTTTGTGGGGAAAAAGTTTTCAAGATGATCGATCTTTCCCAATTTCTGCAGCTGTCAGCGGTCTCCCAATCTCACCAGCCCCACTTTGTCTTTAGGAATTTATTGATTATTCCAGCTTTACTTGTCATGGTGGTGCCTATTTGCTTCTGTCCTATGTAAGTGCATCCGTCCTCTTTCTCCTTACAGGTGCTTGTTTTCCCTCACATTTTGACTCAGTTCTTGGCAACCTCGTTGCTATAAAAATAAAGTCATGACTTTGAAGTTAGTTTGGGTCTTTCATTGTTGTCAGGTTTGGAACCCTATTCCATCCCAGATCTCCAAAACCCAGACTTTTTGGGGGGTTGAAATTTTAGGCTTTCTCTTTGAATTGTAGTTTTATCTTCTTTCAGTTACCATTTGCATTTTCATCATGATTAATGAGACTAAGCTTTTCTTGTGTAG
The DNA here is from genome assembly GCF_028858775.2 of Pan troglodytes. Classification (NCBI taxonomy): domain Eukaryota; kingdom Metazoa; phylum Chordata; class Mammalia; order Primates; family Hominidae; genus Pan; species Pan troglodytes. The sequence goes on along the minus strand of NC_072416.2, from coordinate 37,629,865 downwards.
TTGACTGTACCTTTGGATTTTTTTCCCAAATACCTTTTTATTTCTTCTATTCTTTATGATTTTAGAAAATGTAGTTTACATAATTGCAGCTCGATTTTTTACTCAGTTAATGGCATGCTTAATGGAGAGAAAAAATATTAAATATATTTCCCTTTTTAATTACTGTGCTTTTTTCTTTTCTAAGGAAATGTTTCATTATGTTAAATTTCAGTGTTATTCTACTTAGCTATTCCTTAAATATTATAGTATTTTGGATTTCACATGTAAATTTGTAATATATCTTGAGTTTATTATGTATAGAGTAAGGCTATTTTCTCTTTTTTGTTTTTTAAGGTAAAAATCACATAATATAAAATTAATAACCACCATTTTAAAGCATGCAATGCACTTGCTTTTAGTATATTCACAATGTTCCAGGGCAATTTCATCATGTCCCTTCCAAAAACCCATTATGCATAAAGTTGTTACACCCTAATCTGCTTCCCTGAGCCCTAATGACCACTAATCTGATTTATATCCCAATTGATTTGCCAATTCCTGATGTTTCATGTGAATAAAATCAAGTAATATTTGTCCTTTTGTGCACTTAACATAATACTTTCAAATTTCACCAATATTATACCATATATAAGTACTTCATTCTTTGTTATAGCTGAAAATTGGGTGTCCATTTATGAGTCAACAAGCATATGGATTGTTTCCACTTTTTGACTGTATGAATATTACTGCTGTAAATATTCATGCACATGTTTATTTTTTGAGCACCTATGTTTTGTAAGATTAACAGCTGACTTACGAGAAACAATGGAAGCAAGAGGCAGTAGAATAATATATTCAAAAGATGCAAAGGAAAAAAAAACTCTCAGCCACGAATTCCTTATCCAGCAATTATTTTTCAAAAATGAAGATAACACAAAGACTTACCCAGATAAACAGAAATATTAACTGAAGTTGTTGCTGGCAGACCTACTATATAAAAAAAATACTCTAAAATAAATTCCTAAGGCTAAAAGCAAGTTACAGAAGACAGTCACTTGAATCCACATTTTTAAAAAAGCACTGGTATAGGTAATATTGACATTATAATAGACAGTAAAAATGCATTTTTTCTCTTTATCATAAATTGTTTATTAAATAACATGTGTATAATGGCCGGGCACGATGGCTCACACCTGTAATCTCAGCACTTTGGGAGGCCAAGGCAGGCGTATTATGAGGCCAGGAGATGGAGACCATCCTGGCTAACAGAGTGAAACCCCGTTTGTACTAAAAACACACAAAAAATGAGCCGGGCGTGATGGCGGGCGCCTGTAGTCCCAGCTACTCGGGAGGCTGAAGCAGAAAAATGGCATGAAGCCGGGAGATGGAGCTTGCAGTGAGCGGAGATTTTGCCACTGCACTCCAGCCTGGGTGACAGAGGGAGACTCCGTCTCAATGATGATAATAATAATATGTGCAGAATGTATTGCTGAGTATTTGACATGTAGAAATGGAATACGTCTATAACATATTTTCCAGTAACATCAAAAAGGAGGTAGTTGGAAGAAAAATGTATTGTGATAAGGTAAGAACTCTAGATGGTAAAGTAATAATTACTAAAATGTATTGTTGGCTTTGTAACTTTAATAGATGTAATGTGTAAAGTGATAATACTTTAAAATGGAGGAAACAAAAGAGATTTATATAAAAATGATGTTTCTATGTATTACTAAAAGTTTACTAGTATAAATTGGAAGATGGTTTGAATAATTTATTTTCCATATACCTATATGGTAAACTTGCAACAACAACAAAAATTCTCAAAAATATATAATAAAATAATTCATTAGTAATCTAAAGTTCCCTATTTTAGAAAATATTCTTTCCTTGCAAAATAAAGCGATAAAGAAAAATATTTGAGAAATATATAAAACAAACGGTAAAATTGCAGACACAAATAGAATTTTACCAATTATAATCTTAAATGTGAGCAGATTAAAATCCGTTCCAGAGGCAGATTGTCAGACTGGATTAAAACAAGTGATCCCAATATACGCTGAGATGCAAGGATGGTAATGGATTGAAAGTAAAAAGATGACAAAAAATATCATGCAAAGAGCAATCATAGGAACACTGAACTCATTATACTCATAACACACAATATAGACTATTACAAATGTGAATGGGATTTTAAAAATTTATATTGTAGTAAAAAGGGGGTCCACGCTTTAGGAAGACATAGCAATTACAATCATGTATGCACAGATAGGAGCTAAATTGTTTCCTCTATATAGATGCTGAAATTCTAACCACTGAATGTGACCTCATTAGGAAATAGGTTCTTTGCAGCTGATCAAGTTAAGATACAATCAGATGAGCCTGAATTCAATATGACTGATGTCCTTGTTAAAAGGAGAAATTTGAGTAGAGGGAGACATACACACAGGGAGAGTACCATGTGATTATGAGGACAGAGATTAGCCAAGGAATGCCAAAGACTGCCACTAAACCACCAGAAGTGAGAAACAAGGCACAGAGCAGGCTTTCCCTCACAGCCCTTGAAGGGACCATCCCTGCTGACACCTCAATCTCAGACTTTTAGCTTCCAGGAGTATAAGACTATAAGACTATAAATGTATGTTGTTCAAGGCACCCAGTTTGTGTTACTTGGTTATGGCAGCCCTAGAAAACTAACACATGAACTAATAACAAAGCATAATAACATGAAGCAAAAATTGACAAAAGAGGAGCATCAGCAAAATGGCAGTGGAGACAGCTGCAATCTTTCATTTCCCCACAGAAACATCACACAACTAAGAGAAACTGTCCGAATAAACTTCGCCAAAACTCTGGAAAATGGTCAAAAGATTACAACAACCAAGTGAAAGCAGACTCAAGAAAAAGACAACTGGAAAACTTTACGACATTTTTAACTTGCTTTGCCCCAACAAATTGGCAGTTCTGAAGGGTCAGAAGCCCACGTTCCCAGTGAGGAAGCCTGGTCCATGGTCCAAAGGAACAAGAGAAGATCTTACCCGCAAATTATTATGTGTCTGTTCTGACTGGTCTGGGGGATACCTAAAGGACTCATGAAAGGCTTTTTTTTTTTCTGTGTGGCTAGAATACAGAACAGATAAGGAATGGACATTATTAAGAAACTCTGCAAGGAGACCTAACAAACCACAAATGCTTAGGGCAAAAATTAAAGTTTACACATATAGTAGATCACCTTCAGCACAGCAAGAAAAGTTGGAGAAGAGTATTTCAAAAACTAAGACATACAAAATCATTCACGTACATGGGAGAGTCTACAAAGTCACATGTATTCATAGGTTAAGCCACATGCTGACAAATGTCATAAGAAGACTACACTTTTACCTTGGCCGATCCCTCCCCTCAGTGCAAGCTCTGTGCAAGAGTGAACTTGAACTTCACTCAGTGCAAGAGTGAACACACACTTTGTGCCGGCTTTAAAGAACCCAGCACAAAGCCAGTCTGCATGGCCTAGAGACATATTTTGCTGGACAATGATTACTTGCTTTTCTTTTTGTTTTTCTTGTATTTGCCTGTTTGATTGGTTCCTGACATACCAGAAAATCACTGTCAAAACATTAGCTTAACATTTGTTAAGGAAACAAAAAGACTTCGGTGACCACACCTTATAAACCAAACAGTTTTGTAAATCACTTTGGAAAATTTCACTAAAAAAAAAAAATCCTTAACAATATAATAAGTAAAGAAAATTTAAAACCACAAAACATTACTGTGTTTGTGGGGGGGGGGTCTGATTTACAGAGTAAGCACATAGTAATTATAATTATTAGAATGTCCAGTTTTCAAAAAACGTTACAAGGCATACAAAGGATGGGAAAGTGTGGCTCATTCAAAGGAAAAAAATAAATTGACAGAAAATATCCCTAAGGAAACCCAGACATCAAACTTACCAGACAAAGACTTTAAAACGACTCTCTTCATTATACTCAAATGTCAAAAGGAAAACATAAACAAAGAAATAAAGGAATCAGAAAAAATGGAAAAAGTAGGAATATCAGCAAAGAGATAACAGAAATTCTGGAGTGGAAAACTACAATGATAAAAATTTAAAAATCACCAGAGGGATTTAAGAGTATATTTGCACACACAGAAGAAGCCATGAACTTGAAGAGAAGAAAATGGAAAATACTGACTCTGAGAAACAGAAAGAATAAAAAATAAACAATGAGCAGAGACTAATGAATCTGTGGGACATCATCAAATAGACCAACATTCATATTCTAGAAGGATAAATTATGTTGTTAAAAAGTTTACCATTCTTTCTTTTCACCTTCTTCCTTCCTCCTTCCCCCTCCTCCTCCTTTTTACTTTTCTTCCTCTTCCTTTCTCTTCTTCTTTCTCTCCTTCATTATCCCTTTCGCTGTTTCTCTTTCTCCCTTTCTCTTTTTTCTTTTCTTTCAATTTTCTCAATTACTAAGAGATGTTTAAGTACACTTAGCATGTTAGTAGATACGGTTATTTCTCCCTTTAGTTCTCTTTTGAGATTTATAGTCACTCAAATAAAGAGATAACCCAAACATAAGCGTCACAAACAGGCTTTCATACCATTCTTAATTTGGTCCTGTAATTCTTCATTGCTGTATTAACTTTCTGATGCTTTTAAGGATGTTTTATAACAAATTGTGTAGCTTTTTCCAATGGAATGTTTATTCTGAATTATCTAATTCATATTGTAAGTATAGAGGGAGTTTAATATAAAATTATTAAACTAATATTTGTGAAAGAATGTATTTGTGCATTTAACAAATATGTTAATCCTCAGACTGTTATTGGGCAGCTGAGCATACAGGAATAAAAATAACACAATTTTTGTGTGTAGAATATTTATGGAATACATTACTGGACCCAATAAATAATTTAGTTAATAACATGACAAAGAACCGAAATTGTATACACTACAGAGCATAGTAATGGAATAATGAATGATTAAAGTTATTAATATTAGGTAGAAAGTGAAGGGTATCTTTGAGAGCAGAACTCAAGGAAGCAAGCAATTCATCTTATGAGGAAAGAGTTACCTGTGGATAAAGGAGAAACTGAAAAATTTACAAGTCAAGACTTTTTGAGCAAAAACAAAAATATGACTATTAGTCACCAATTCAGTACAGTGAAAAAAATGTTGAAGAGATATCTTGGAAGTAAACCATGTTGTGGAAGAGCATGTAGGGTTTTGATAATCATGGGATGATTCTGAATTAATTTTAAATGCGATAGGAATACATGAGATAATTTCATCAGAGAATAACATGATTGTGTTTGCATTTCAAAGGGGTGTATCTGGTGCACTGTGTAGAATAAATAGGTTATGTGAGCAAATAAATTGGGAGGCTACTCTAATCCAGAGAAAAAAGGTAGTGACTTAGGTGAGAATGCTGTCAGGATGAGTGGTAGTAGTGGTGAGAAGGCGTTAGGCCATGGATGTATTTCATAGGACTGGCCAAGAGAACTGCAGCTAAATTGGAGTGTAGGGAGTGAAATGGAGAACTCAAAGTGACTCTCAGCACTGGAAGGTGACAGCTGTCACTGAAGCATGCTGATGCCTCTTATTAAGAGAGTTACTTGGGAATGGCAAGATCAAAACTTCTCACTTTCAAATTTATGAAAAATATTGTTTTCAGAACGAATGACTTTGGGATCAGAAAGCCACCATTCTAATTGATGGTTCCACGACTGCACGGGCTCACACTCCCAAGAGCAAAAGTAAATCATCACAAAGGTGCTTCTTGATAATTCTAGAGAATGGAGAATTACTGTAACAGCTTTCTGATTTTAGGAGAGGTAGCAGTTCCCTTTTTTAGCCTAAACGCTATTTTTGTTTAAAGCTCAGCCAAGAGACTCCATTATAATTTTCAAATGTGTGTAACTTAAATTCTCATATGAAATACCACTATGCTTAAATTAATCAAAACATTTTCCCCATCTACAACTCTATCTTGTCATTGCAATCATTTTCACAAAAGTGACTGCAGCTCACAGACCCTAAAAGGAGAAAATCCAGGGTAGGTTATCTGATCTAGTTAGTTTTGAAGACAGGATCTAGAGATTATTTAATATGAAATAGGTCACCTGAAATGAAGTGTTTACTGAAAACAGCTTGAATCAGCCCAGTTTTCTACCACTGAACCATGCATTTGGTTTAAAAAACACAACAACTCTGGGGAATATCGGCTGCTTCCAACTGTGTTGAAGGTGTTAAAGAAAAGGGCATACAATTTAAAATGATCATCTGAGGCCTTTATAGTCTCTGCTCAAGAGACTAGAGTCTTCCATTCTTAACGAAACACCCAAATATCTTAATAATTGGGCAAAATCTAAATATCAGAGATAATTTTATCTTGAAGATTGTTAAATTATAACGGTGATTCACTACCTTGCCACGTCTCTGAGTCAAAAATTAGGTCTTTGTTTAGGAATCAATCATAATCTGCAATTTGGAAATAGGAAGATTTTAGAAGACTCAGACATTGACTTTCTTGTGTGCAAAAAAAAAAAAAAGACGTATTGAGATAAAACAAGTCTTTCCTTGCAAGGATACCTCTAATGCTCATACACCACCTCCCCTAACATTAATAGAGCTTCCAGGTCACTAACCAGTGTCAGAGAGCAGCCCATGCAACTAGAAATTCAAAAGATGTCGAACATAGGGTCAAGCTTAGAATAGGACGTCTTAGCTAATTAAGTATGCTTTTTTTCCCGAAATTCATATTAACAAAATCTTGGATATGTCAGAGAATGCATTCTAAGTTCACTCAACCTAGGAGGGAGAAACATAATTTTAAATTAAGAGCTGAAGCATTCTTGTCCTAACACAAAGCAAGGAAAACGAAATATCACACCACAGGAGGGATTTCACAAATTTGTGTCAACATCAAAACCTTAAAATAGGCAAGGAGAATGCAGATTCACAATGAACTCTTGTACTTGTTTTGTTCAGAGAAGAGATGGTTCTGAGAGAATGACAGTGAACTAACCCCAGCTGGTTTAGTTGGTGCTTTCAACTGCTGCTTCTGATCAACTCCTTTAGCTAGAATAAATTGATGAGGATTTTGGCATGTGGTATTAGAGATGGTTATTAATTTTTTCCTCTTATTTGCATTGTTCAATATAGTAAATACTAGCTGTATAAGGCTACTTCAATTCAAATCAATTACAATGAAATATACTTAAATATTGAATTTTTTAGTCACTCTTGGTTCATTATTGAATATCTTCAGCTAAGATTTCCCAACTAAAGACACTAAGAGGTGGCTTAGTTAACTGGTCGTCCACAAATATTGAAGCTGTTGTTAACTCCTGATATATTCTCTGCAAAGAGAATATTCATGAGCCTCCTCCTGAAATCAGCAGCCTAGAGATAGTTTTATAAACGGCATACAAGTTGGAAATCTATATACTCTTTAAGTGTTTGAAATATTAGCTTCCCAGGGAAGAAAATCAAATTCATAAGATATGTTAGGACAATTTAACTCAAGATGTTCAAAACTGAAATGACATATTCTACAACATGTGATAAAACCACCCCCTAACAACTTAAAGCAAAACAGGGATTGACCTTAAAGACCTGCCTTTTCCTCATCCCCCAGCCAGTTTTCAAACCTTGCATTTTATTTTGAAAGGTCCTTATCCCCCTGGTCTCTTGTTTCTAGACTTGGAACATATTTAAGTTTGTTACCTCTCTCTACTGACTTTTCTCTCTTCAAACAGTATCTATGCCTGCCAAATGTGAACACACAAAAAACAAATCAGAATGTGCCATTCTGATTTAAACTGCTTATTAGTAAATACCCTCAAGATAACATCTGGGTTCTTAGCTTCAATGAGTCAAGCCTACTTACATCTTTTTTGGTCTTTGGCTGCACATTTCCTATCACATCGCACTCCAGCAATGCCAAGCTGTGCCGGCCTTCTACCCCATCTCCATTATTTTGCCCTCCCGCCGCCGCGGCTTTTTGCCTCCCCCCGCCGCCGCGGCTTTTTGCCCCCCCGCCGCCGCCGCTTTTTGCCCCCCCCCCCGCCGCCGCGGCTTTTTGCCTCCCCCCGCCGCCGCGGCTTTTTGCCCCCCCCCCGCCGCCGCGGCTTTTTCCTGCCCCGCCGCCGCGGCTTATTCCCCCCACCGCGCCTCGGCTTTTTGCCCACCGCGGCTTTTTGCCCCCCAAGCGCCAAGGCTTTTTGACCACCGCGGCTTTTTGACCTTCGCCGCTGCGAATTTTGCCGCCCTGGCTTTGTGCCCGCCGCGGCTTTGTCCCCCACCCGCCGCCGCGGCTGTTTGCCCCCTGCCGCTTTTTGCCCCCCGCCGCCGCGGCTTTTTGCCCGACCAGGCTTTTTGCCCCACCGCCGACACAGCTTTTTGCACCCTCGCCGCCGTGTCTTTTTGCCGCCGCAGCTTTTTGCCCGCCGCGGCTTTCTGCCCCCCCGCCGCCGCCGCTGCTTTTTGCCCCACCGCCGCCGTGGCTTTTTGCCCGCCGCGGCTTTTTGCCCCCCTGCTGCCACGGCTTTTTGCCACCGCGGCTTTTTACCTGCCACGGCCTTTTACCCGCCATGGCTTTTTGCCCCCCGCTGTAGCTGCTTTTTGCCCCCCCCCCCCCCCCGCAGCGACTTTTTCCCTGCCGCGGCTCTTTGCCCCCGCCACCGCGGCTTTTTGCCGCCGCGACTTTTTGCCACTGTCGCCGCCGCTTTTTGCCCCCGCCGCAGCGGCTTTTTGTCCCTGCCGCCGCGGCTTTTTGCTGCTGCGACTTCTTGCTCCCGTCGCCGCCGCTTTTTGCCACCGCGACTTTTTGCCCCAGCCGCCGAGGATTTTTGTCCCCGCCGCCGCGGCTCTGAGGGCGGGAGCAGCAGACTCGGCTGCCAGCTCTACTGGCGTCCTGGCAAGGGCAGCGCCGAGGGGTGCTCCTGGTCCAGCTCTACTGGCGTCCTGGCAAGGGCAGCGCCGAGGGGTGCTCCTGGTCCAGCTCTCCTGGCTCAGGGATTCCTTGCCTAGGCGCCGGCGCCCCGGGCTCCTTGCCTAGGCCCCTGTGGCCTGCATAGAGCGGCGCTGCCTGCGGAGGCGATGGGAGAGAAGAAGGAGGGCGGTGGCGGGGGTGATGCGGCGGCCACGGAGGGTGGCGCAGGGGCTGCGGCCAGCCGGGCGCTGCAGCAGTGCGAGCAGCTCCAGAAGCTCATCGTCATCTTCATTGGCAGCCTGTGCGGGCTGTGCACCAAGTGCGCTGTGTCCAACGACCTCACCCAGCAGGAGATACAGACCCTGGAGGTAAGGGGTTCGGGGACCCGGGCTGGGCTCCAGGAGCGGCCCAGACACCTCCATCGGGGCCACAGTTCACTCCTGGCCGAGTTGCATCCTTGAGCCCACGTCACCCCCTTGGAGGCTTCCCCTCCCTCCTGCACTCGCTGACGCGGCAGCCAGAGGACCCGGGACCAGCCCTCACCTTGGGCAGGATTTGTGGAGCGGGTGCGTGGTGGGAACTGGGATGGAGGCTCCAGGGTCCCTTGGGGGTGGGGGTGGGCTGCGCGAGGACATCCCCTTACCCCCTGAATTTCCATCTGGTCCAGCCCTCTCATCTTGTAGGTGAGGAAACCGAAGGCCTGAGGGAGAAATGACTTGCCAGGAACCCCTGTTAAGGAAAATTAACAAAGTGTGGTTATTAAAGAAGAATTGAGTTGGGAGTCAGACCTGGAGGCCAGCACCCTTGGTTAAGACATTATACCACCTTGAGTCTGGCCTGTTGACTGAGGGTGAGCCGCTCCATCCTCATGTGATTGTGGGGTCTTAACCTCAAGGGGTTTCCTGCAGGAAGAAGCAAATGGGTTTGCTTTCCTAGCTCTGTCCAGTACGTTAGGGACCCTGAGGACTGAAGAGATTCTTGGAGAGCCATCTGGTGTATGTCATGGGTGGGTCTTTTTTGAAGGTCAGTCTGCCCAGTGAGCTGGCTCAGCCCGAATGAACTGTCTTGAATCTTTGGAGTTGTCTGTGTACTTTTAAGGGCTTCTCAGCCTTGCACCAAAAGATCCCCCTGGAAATTAGGTGGGAAAAACCTTAACTTTTGTGGGGCCTTGTGTTTGTCTTAAAAGTTCATGCACATAGCCAGGTGTGGTGGCTCCCACCTGTTATCCTTTCCTGGATCCCTTGAGTCAAGGAGTTTGAGACCAACCTGGACAATATAGTGAGACCCCATCTCTACAAAAAATAAAATATTAGCCAGGGGTGGTTGTGCGCATCTGTAGTCCTAGCTACTACTGTGGCTGAGGCGGGAGGAGCACTTGATCCTGCACTGAGCTCTGATCTCACCAGTGTACTCCAGCCTGGGCCACAGAGCAAGACCGTGACTCAAAAAAAAAAAAAAAAAAAAAGACAAGAAAAATTCTTAAAGATTTTGCATTCTGTCCCACTATCCATTGGTTTTCATGTCAAGATAATGTCAGAAATTCTTTACAATTGCTTCCAGAAGGAGTAGCCTTTTGATCTAGTGCACAGTTGTCCAGTCTTTTGGCTTCTCAGGGCCACATTGGAAGAAGAATGCTCCTGGGCCGCACATAAAATACACTAATGCTAACAACAGCTGATGAGGTTAAAAAAAAAAAAAAAGGTTTGTGCATAATTTTCATGCTACCCACCACCACAGATACGTGGAAAAGTCCTTGTAGTCAAAGGGTTGGACACGGCTGATCTAGTGTCTTGTCGTCCATTTTGTCTTTCTCCCTGATTCCAGCATGCAGGTAGAGATGTAGAGACATGCTCTCAGGACAGTTGTTGAGATAAAAAAATTTGTTGTCATTTATTCCCAAGCACAGCTGTTTCTCATTGCATTGAAAAAGTCTCCATTCAAACTGCTGTCACATATAAAATCTATTTATGTAAGTCTGTATTTTTCTGTTGTCTTGGCCTTTGTAGGCAGTAGTGTGTTTTAACCGAGCAAACTGTCCTTCCAAATAATGAAGCCGAAGTCAGCCTACCTACTTGCCATTTTTCTTCCCCTTCCATTTTTGTAACCTCAGAATAATTGTAAGAATGAATTAAGATTTGTGTTTAAGGCCAGGCACAGTGTCTCAGGCCTGTAATCTCGGCACTTTGGGAGGCGGAGACAGCTGTATCGCTTGAGCTCAGGAGTTGAAGACCAGCCTGGGCAACATACTGAGACTCGGTCTTGTATAATTTAATTAAAATTGAAAAAAAGAAGAGAAAAAGACCTGTGTTTAAAATTTTAAAAAGGGGGGGAAGTGTAATGCAAAATGTGGACTCTGCCAGCTATGATTGGGAAAACTAGTTTTTCATACAGCATTATCTGTAGACTTGTATTAGCAGCATACTGGTCATAAGCGTTTTGCTTTCCTCAAATATGATGAGGTAAGCTAATTTAAAGTGTATTGGGGCTTTCTGCTGCGTGGCTTCTGGAGGTGTTGAGTCCCAATTTAGCCAATTAATTTGGGTTTAGTTTTGACATGGATAAAGGAGACCAGCTTCATTCATGGTGTACACACAGTTTTGCCAATAAGGAAAAAAAAAAAAGCCACCTGAATGTTCCTACTCATTAGATGCTATCTGGAGAGCTCCTACTCCACCCCCACCAAGGCCCAGGCCATTAAAAAGACTCAATGCAGCCTTTCTGTATCTCATACTGTATTCTGCAAGATACTCCTGTGAAAGAAAGTTGTGCTGCATCAGCCATCTCCCTCCTGAAGATCCCTGCGGATGAGGATTTGTGTTTTGAAAGTTCTGAGAATTCCTGCAACAACAATTCTCAAACTTATTTGTCCATGGGATCTTTTCTTCCACTGAATGTAGTTGGGGAGACACGGCCTTAAGCCTTGAGCAGAGAAAGAGATAAGAAACTGTTGGCTCACTTACAACCAAGTGTTGTGTTTATGTTTTAGGTTTTTATGAAACTGAGGTGCTGTTTGAGGTTCTAAATGAAATTGGGTGGTTGAAGAGAGGCTGGTATCCCTGTAGACTTAGCCAGCCATGAGAAGTTGCCTTTTGTTGAAGGAGGTGTTTTACAAAGGGAAATAGGGTGTTTCCTGGGCATCGCATTAGCAATTAAATACATGTATCAATGAAATGAAATGAAATGATGAGATGATGAAATGATGAAATGATGAAATGAAACGAAATGATGAAATGAAGAAATGAAATAATGAGATGAAATGATGAAATGAAATGATGAACTGGAATGATGAAAAATGATGAAATGATGACAAAATGGTGAAATGAAAAGAAATGAAATAATGAAATGAAATAATGAAGTGAAATGAAATGAAATGATGAAATGAAATGAAAAGATGAAATGATGAATTGAGGAAATGATATGAAATGATGAAATGAAATGATGAAATGAAGTGAATGAAGAAATGATGAAAAATGAAATTAAATGATGAACTGATGAAATGAAATGATGAGATGAAAAGGTGAAATGAAACGAAATGATTAAATGAAATGAGATGAAAAGATGAAATGAAATGATGAGATGAAATGAAATGATGTGATGAAATGATGAGATGAAGTGAAATGGTGAAATGAAATGATGAGATGAAATAAAACAATGAAGGATGATATGATGAGATGAAGTGAAATGATGAAATGATGAAATGTAATGAAATGAAATGGAATGATGAAATGAAATGATGAAATGAAATTGTGAAATGAAATGAGGAAATGAAATGGAATGATGAAATGAAATGAAGTGAAATGATGAAATGATGAAATGAAATGAAAAGATCAAATGGTGAAATGAAGAAATGATATGATGAAATGAAATGAAATGATGAAATGAAGTGAAATGATTAAATGATGAAATAATGAAATGAAATGTAATGATGAAATGATGAATTGATGATGAAATGAAATGAGATGAAATGATGAAATGAAGTGAAATGATTAAATGATGAAATAATGAAATGAAATGTAATGATGAAATGATGAATTGATGAAATGATCAAATGAAATGAGATGAAAAGATGAAATGAAATGAAATGAGATGAAAAGATGAAATGAGATGAAATGATGAAATGAAACGAGGAGATGAAAAGATGAAATGAGATGAAATGATGAGATGAAATGAAATCATGAGATGATGAAATGATGAGATGAAGTGAAATGATGAAGTGATGAGATGACGAAATGCAACAATGAGAAGAAATGATGAAATAATGAAAGGATGAAATGATGAAAGGATGAAATGAAATGATGAAATGAGGAAATGAAATGATGAAATGATGGAATGAAAAGATGAAATGATGATATGAAATGATGACATGAAGTCAAATGATGAAATAAATGAAATGATGAAATGAAATGAGATGAAATGAAATCATGAGATGAAATGATGAAATGAGATGAAGTGAAATGACGAAATGAAATATTGAGATGAAGTGATGAAATGAAACAATGAAATGAAGTGAAATGAAATGTGATGAAATGAAATGAAGTGAAATGATGAAATGATGAAATGATGAAATGAAATGAAAAGATCAAATGGTGAAATGAAGAAATGATATGAAATGATGAAACGAAATGAAGTGATGAAATGAAGTTAAATGATTAAATGATGAAATAATGAAATGAAATGATGAATTGATGAAATGATCAAATGAAATGAGATGAAAAGATGAAATGATGAAATGAAATGATGAGATGAAAAGATGAGATGAAAAGATGAGGTACTTTCATGAACTATATCTTCATACATATTTCCCAACTTGCCTATTCTCTTTCCTTCTCTCTCAGAAATGTTGATAAATTGTAGATTTGTTGTCTAAGTAATCTCATATTTCTCAATGGGGATGTTGATTTTTCTTAATTATTTTATCTTTATTTTTGTCTGACTATGTTGATTCAATAAAACAGTGTTTGAGCTCTGAGATTCTTTTCTCAGTTTAGTCTATTCTGCTGGAAATACTTCTGATTTTATTATAAAATCCTCACAGTAAATCTTTCAGCTCAAAAATTTTTTAGTTTAGATATTTCTTAAGATTGGTATTTTATCTTTCAGGTTTTGAATCATTTAACCGGATTGCTTGGCTTCCTTGGGTTAAGTTTCAACTTTCTTCTCAATCTAAATGAGTTTCCCTGCTCTTTTTTCCATGTCTGTCATTTTAAACAATTCAGACTGTTAAAAACCATCACTGGGGCACTAGTGGGCTCTCTTGAAGGAGACACTCTGGCTTTTTGCATTGCCAGAGATTTTGAGCCAATTCTTTCTCATCTGAGAGAACTGGTATACCTCTAATTGGGGTATAAATTGAGTATAGTCTATTGGCTTTCTTTTTTGAAGGTTTTCAGAAGACTAGGACTCTGTACAGTGTCTTTGTTGTTGAATTCTTGCTCTTGGTTTCACAGGGGAATAATTAGTAAAGTGATTTTTGGTGGTGTAATCTCTACTGTGATCCAGTAGATAGCACTTGAGAGCAGTGGGATGTAGATAGATTCTTTACCATGCAGTTCCTTTGTGTATCTTCTTTATTTGCAACTATGTTCTGTGGTACAGGTCTGTTCATGAGTCTTGAGAGACTCACTTCCAATCACTGGCACTATGCCCATTATTATTACTATCATTATCATTATTGTCATTGTTGTTAGGTGTTTCAAGCTGTGGGGCTTCCTCAGGGAGATGTCTTCTAGAAAAATACCCTGCATCTTTACCATAACAGCCCTGTGGAAGGAGGTGTGCCTAGGGCCCACGCCAGCCTGTGAACCTGTGTGAATCTGGCCTCTCAGTTTCTGAAGAGTGTGGGTTCCTCCCCCATTCAACTGCCCAGCACAGATCCCAGCTTGGCACTCCTGAACCACAGGCCACAGCACTGGAGTGCCACGACTTGCTCATGACTCCCTCTTCCTGATGCTTAGGGCCAGGTTCCAAGTGTGGTGAGGGATCTGAGGGATTTCTGGGCTGCCAGAATGCATTCAGGTGGAGCAAAGCATCCAGGTTGGGTAGCAGAAACTACAATGTATACATGCTTCTCCCAGGAAGCCAGGCAGGGGCCATGTAAGAGGCTGGTGGACAGGAATGCCTACAGGATAGACATGTCCCAGTCCTGCGGGTAAGCAGGACTTGCTTTCTCCCTGCAGTTTAGCTGGGGCCAAAGCCTCTGAGAGAGATAGGCAGCCCCGGAGGTGGGACTTTATGGTTGAGCTCCACCAGACCTGACCCATGCTAAAAAGTCCTGGCTCTGTGCCTGCTACAGCTCCATCTCCATCTACTCTCCAGGGAGATCTCCTTGCCAACTCACATGTCCATGGGGGTGTGGAGCTTCCTGCAGCCAGGATCCCAGTGGTCTGCAGCGAGAGAGAGCAGTCTCCCTGTACCTTTACTCACTTCTTCCCCAGGTGCCACTCAGGGCCAAAAAGCAGTCATAGTGTTCAGGCACCCCATAAGGGCACCCCAGCTTCCTTGCTCTTCAGTCTTAGAAAACGCACCTTTTCTCCATCCACACTATGCATTTTCTCTCCAAATATCTATTCAAACTATGTTGATGTAGTCAAAATTGTGGTCTTTCTCTTTGGGAGCAACACTTCCTGGCTGCATCCAGCAAGCCATCTTGGAAACTCTCTTAAAAGTACTAATGTGGCAATTTCTCCTAAAATTATCTATAAATGCAATGCAATCCCAATCAAAAGCCCAATAACTTTTTTAAATTGGAAACAGAAACTAACATTCTGAAATTCAAGTGAAATCTCAAGGAACCAAGAATAGTCAAAACGATCACAAAAAAAAGAGATAAAAATGTTCAAAGCTCTAATTTCATAATGAGAAATTTCCTAACATCAAAAGTTACTCACAGTCATGTTACTCAAAACAGTGTGGTACTGGGATAGAGACTACAAACAAATGAAATAAAATAGAGCCCAGAAAGGTATCCTCACATATATGATAAAATAGTTTAACAAGTTGCCAGGGTTATTCAGTGGGAAAAGAAAGTCTTCAGAAAAAAAAAATTTGCTTGGAAAACTAGATATTCACATAATGAAGTATAAAATTGGACTTATACCTTACACTGTATACAAAATGAAATCGAAATGCATCAAAAACCTAAAAGAAAAACTTAAACCTGAACAACTATTAAAAAAAAGATAGGGCAAAATATTCATACCATTAGATGTGGGAATAATTTCTTGCATATGACGCAAGCTCAGTCAACAACAAAATAGATACATGACTTCATCAGTGAATTTGTCTCTCAGATGACACTATCAATAGAGTAACAGGACAACTCTGAATAATAGAACATACTCCATAACAATACTCTAATAATACATCTGGCAAGGTATTAATATAGGGAAAATACAAAGTAAAAAGTTTGAAAATCTTCAACACTCTTCATGATAAAAACATTAAATAAACTGGAAATAGAAAAGATATTGTAAGACATCTATAAAAACCCCACAGCTAACATCATACTTGATGTTAAAAGACAAAATGCTTTCTACCTAAGATCAGAAATAAGACAAAGATGTCTGTTCTCACGACATCTATTCAACATGGTAAAAAAAGCTGTTAGCTAGGAAATTAGGCAAGAACATAAAAGTATTAGTGATTTTAAAGCAAATACACACATAGCACCCAGGCATAAATACAAAAGCAGACTTTTCACTGCACATAAAGGTGGATACACGCAGACAAAGACACACAAGCTTGCTAACTGTCAGAGTTAGCAGCTGAAACACACAAATAAATGCTCAGAGAGACACCCAGTTTAGACCTCTGCTCTCTTTACCACACTCTCCTCCCACATTAGCAGTAACCACTATCTTACACATTGTTTATTTTACTTGTATTATATATTTATTCTTTCCTAGAATATCAGCTTCAAGTGGGCAGAATTATTTGTTTTGTTTTAGTCATTGCAGCACCTCCCAGAACATCTGCTACACAGGGCAAGATTAATACATAATAAATCACTGGGCTCAAATTCACACAACTATACACAGTGCTTTTCCATGAACCTCATCATAGGCCCACATAAACTTGATTTGCACAAAATGAGTTTTTCTTAACTCGATCCTATGTGGCAGGGTGGTGTCTTCTGAACTCCAAACAAATTCCTAAAGGTTAGCTGACTCAAATGAATTGAAAATGTAAGTCCACACAAAAACCTGCACAAAAAAGTTTACAGCAATATTAATTGTAGTTTTCACAAAACTTGGAAGCAACCAAGATCATGTATTCACCAAGGTCAGAGGTACAAAATTATTATACAAAAATCAATTCTACTTCTATACACTTGCAATGAAATATCTAATAATGCAGTTGAGGCAAAAACAAATCCATTTACAATAGCAATTAAATAATAAATACATAGAAATAAATTTTTAAAAATGTGAAAGAAACTTGTAATCTGAAAACTACAAACCTTATCGAAAGAGGTTGAAGATCTAAATAAATGAGAAACCATTCCATGTTTATGAATCAGTAGGTTTAATACATTATGATGACAATAACTCCCCAAACAGTCTACATCCAGTACAATTAGATTCAGTACAATTAGAATTCAAGGTGACTACCATGTAAAAACTGAAGCACTGATGCTGAAATTCATATAAAATTAAAAGGGACTAAGAATATCTTTAAAAATCTTTAAAAAGATGCCAAATAAGAGGACTCACAAATTACAACTTCAAAATTTGCCTCAAAGCAACCTTAATCAAGATGGTGTAGTAACGACGCAAGGAAAGTTATTTAGATCAATGAAATACAACTGAGAGCCCAGAGAGAGTAAAATCAGCAAAATGGCAAGAATGTACAGCTCCAAACACCTGCTCCTCCACAGAAACAGGGAAAAACAAGCAGAACTGTCAGAAACGATGTTGTAAAACCTGTTGAAAGCCATCGAGTTGTACAGCAACCATGTAAATACAAAATCAAGAAAAACAATGAAGAACAGGAGAAAAGCCTCGTGGACTTTTTACACGTCCTTGCCCAAATCCTTCCCTTACTTGATGGCAGTCTTAAAAACAACATCCTGAGTTGCCAGTATGGGCCTCTGCTCAGTGGTTCCAGAGGGAAAAGAGGAGGTCTTACTTGCAAAGTATTGTGTTGTTACATTAAAATCTGTATTAGGGCTATCCAAAGGTCTGAAACAAGGCTCTCTTTTTTCTCTAAGTCAGAAAAAAATCAGTTTAAAAAATTGGCACGAGTTACTTGGGAGTATTCTAAGGAAACTGAAAGCCAGCAGCCCCCTGGAGAACAGATTACAGACGACACATACAATAGGTCACATAAAGCCAAGAATAAAAAGCTAACGTGAGATTTTTTTTTTGTTTTACAAATTAGGCTATTAAAAAGCACCCAGGTATACTGGCAAATTGACAAAGCACTCTGTGCATAACCACAAAAAACACATTTTCTTAAAGACCCAAGAAGACCCCCATTTTCAGCACTGGCTGACCTTCAGGCTCAGCTCAGCAGAAAGTGAAGACTGAAGCAAAGTTTTCAACAGTCTGCATATGTGTTAAAGGAATGCCCCAGCCCAGAGCCATCCACAAAAACTGGAAGAATCCATCAGTTTGTCTTTGTCTCAGTTTTGTCATGTAGACCTTTGTGACACACAGATCTATATACAATGAAAACGACAAATTTCTAATGAAAGAGCCATGAAAGATCACAAAAGGTCTTAATAAATAGAAAGACATTTAATGTGCATGAATATAAAATCTCAGTATGGTCAAGATGTAATTTCTCCCCAATTTGAGTTATAGGCAAGAGAGTCACATCATCTGGGTGATTGGCCAAACATATGTCACAATCCCTTCCATTGACAGGTCCCAAAAAAGGAGTTACATCACCTAGGTGCTCAGCTCTGAGATGTGTCACAACACTGCCCAATACAGGCAGGGCACAGGCAGAAGAGTCACATTTCCTGGGTGCTTGGCCCAGTGGTATGTCACATTTCCTTATGTAGGAAGGGCACACGTAGCAAAAGAGAGTCACATTACCTAGGTACTGTGCTAGAGCTATCAGTCTCTGTGTCGTTCAATGTGAGAGTTATGATCTCTTTAGACATCCACGTAACAGAGCCTCAACTCCTTCATCCTCAGATGTAAAGGCTAGTGAAGACCGAATAAGCCTTGAAAGGTAATTCCCCTAAAAAGGCAGAATGTCTTAGGCTTTGGCCTCTCCCCTTCAAGCACAACGAGATCATAAACTCTCTTTTGACTTCTCACTATGCCCAGCACTGGAACAAGGCTCCTGACTCCACACCCTCACCTTTCCACCCTTGTACCTTCACTGGGCAGACAAGAGACGAGAAGACCTGAACTCTGGGACAGTCTGGGGAGAAAAGAATCCAAAAAGGGTTGAGGCGGCAAGGGCTGAGCTCCCATGGGTGCCCCGGCCCAAAGGTGCAGGTCCAGGCTGCTTTCCAGGTGGCATTCAGTGCAGGTTCTTCAATGCCACTGGAAGGCATGAAAAACCCACTGTAGCTGCTGCTTCTTCCTTTTCTTAAGCTCTGAAAATGCAAACACTTTTTCAAGGTTTTCAGATATGCCCAGGTACCCCCAACTGAAAAGGAGGATAATGGCATTGTTCATCATGGCTTATTGTCTTGCCCAGGCAGGAGCCAGCCCCTGACTCGCCAATCCAGCTGCCCCAGGCTGGAGGCGATCCTGTCGAGCCTCCTCCCTGCAACTCCACTCCTCTTTTTTCTCTTCCTCAACCACCGGCATACTTTTGGTCATCCTCCTTGTTGTCACAATGGGGGCATGATACCATAAAGACCTGGGAACCTCAATGATCTCAGGTCCCGCAGGGGTCAGGTGAGCATATAGGGAGTCCAGAAGGACAGTCATCTGCCACCTCCAGTTAAAAAAGAACAAAACCCTCGCACTCCAGGAATGAGTCAAGAACCCAGCGAAGGCCACAGGTCTAGCCCACAACCACCTGGGTATGTGGGGTCCTCCAAGGCTCACGCATGTGTCCTGCAGGCTGGAGCCCATGCGAGGGTCTGCAGTCTCTGTTCTGGATGGGGAACTACTGCTTCAGCTGGTTACCCAGGTGTCCCCGATGGGGAAAGGAAGGAAATGGTGAGAATCTTCAGCACAGCGGATCACATCACCCTGGCAGAGACCAGTCCTGCCTGCGTATGGCACCAGCAGCCACAGGCTAGAGGCAGTCATGTCAAGCCTCCTCCATATAGCATCTCTCCTGCTTTTTTTTCAAACGGCCCTAATCACTTAATTTGGTCATCTTCCCTGTCACAATGGGGCACCTGGCGCTATAGACACTTGGGAAACACACAGATCTGGGGTCCTGCAGTGTCCAGGTGAAGACGCCGGGAGTCAGAGAGGAAAGTCTTTTGAAGCCTCCAAAAGGAATGCACAGGACTCCACTTGAAGAGGTGGGGTGCCCAGTGGCGGATACAGGCCCCACACATCACAGCAGTAAACAGGTAAGGCGCTCCCTGGCCCGTGCCTGTTTCCTGGAAACTGGAGCCATGCCCAGGCTGGGAGTCACCATTCCAGACACTGAATAAGCTGTTGGGCTGGCTGCCTCACCCAGCACCCGGCCACACCAGAGAGAATCTTGGATGCTGCTTTCCCACAGGCTCTAGTGCCTTCCAAGTTAGGCCACCCTAATAACACTTCTCCCACAGGGACTCCACGGTGTCCAGCTCTCCAGCCTGGGGTTTCTCATCACCCAGTGATTCCAAAAGAAACGATCTACAATGGCATGACTAAGTTCCAGAAACAAATAAACAAAATACTGAGGGAAGCCCGTTGGTCACTTTGATTCTTCAAAGGTGACAATTGTCCCTCCCTGAAATCTTAAGATTGCATGAACAGGCTATTCTAATGTAAATGAAATTCACACTACAACTGATTGAAAGATGATTCTGTTTCCAAGGTACTTTGTATTCTCAAATTGCATCTGCTTACCCTGGCCCCCTCAAAATGGAAGAGTGATGACTATTTGTCTTCGTAGCACTGTGGGGACACAGAGCCTTAAATGGAAGAGTGTCAAAAGCAACATTCCATAAAGGGCTGTCACTTCCAATTTTCAAGCAAGGTTGGAAACCAACCATGACGTATGAAACACTGTTGGCCAAAGTGCACAATTAGTAATACAAAATGAATAATATAAACTATTGTAAATACGTGTGGACATCGTGGCAATTTGGACATCAAAAAACACTGCCAATTTCAGAAAGAGGAAGCTGTAAACTCATGGCTGTTAGGAAGCTTAACTTCTGTGTACTAGAACCTATCAAAATTAAATTTCTCCATGTCAATCCGTCCAAACAAACATTGAGATGTTTATTTCTATATAATTCCTATTGAATCCTACTGGGCAGGACCCTTCTGGCCCCATCCTCACAGCACTGGTGCAGTGAAACTGCACTTGCTCCTGCTTCCCCCTATATTGTTAGGAGTGGAAATATTTAGTAACAGGGTGGATTGGGAGGCTACTGAGGCCTCCTGCGTGGGTGGGTCAGGTCTCCTGCAGCCCAAACCTTTTTACAATAAATAAGTTATAGGTAAAATTAGAAAAAAATTAAAAAATGGAACTCATTCTGTTTCTTTGCTCACCACAAAGAGAAACACAGCATCTAGAGATGTCTGTTGGAGCCAGGCTTGTCCTGGGAAAGTAAGAAGTGCTGAGCAGGAGCCCTGGGGATGGAGGGCAGGTGAGATGGGGCTCCCAGGAAGATGCAGCCAAGCCTGGCTCACTCAGGCTGGCAGGGGCCCTCTGAAGGCCAGGAAAGTTGGCCCAGGACACTGAAACTCAAGTGGCTCATCTGGGCCAAAGATCTGACCAGGTCGCACTGAATCTCATCAGCCCTGCCAACTGGAGGTCTGATCAGCCTTGAAGATCTTGCTCACTGGAGGCAGACAGCTGGTGGATGGGTCAGGAGAGCTGCCTACTGCCAATGCAGGAGTCCACTCAGTGTAGGCCTGCTGCCCCACTCAGTGGCCTGGATAACCTGCTGGGGCTGCAGCTTCTTCCAGTTTTTGAGCAATAGGGGCATGCATCATTTCCGAAGGTTTTCAGGCAATCCCTGGTGACCTCTGGCAGGGGGTGGTTATCTTGGCAATCTCCAGCAGGGCCTATGGACTTGCTCCCAGGCAACACCCAGCAATCCCCGTGCCCACCCAGGCACTAAGCATTTGTGGTGGGGCTTTCTGGAAGCTCGCCTTCTCCTGCTGGCTCTTCATTTTCCCCACCCCGGTACTTCTGGCCATTCTCCCTGTCATCATCACAATGAGACAGCTGGGTGCTGGAGACTCAGAAACTGCCATGCAGACCTTGAGTCCTTCCCAGGCCCAGCCAACAGGGCAGAGAATCCAGGAGAAAAGTCATTTTCACCTCCTGAAGGACCAGAGCTGACCAGGCACCTAGAAGCTGTGCCCCACTGCAGGCTGCCAGTGGAGCTCATGACAAGGCTGGAACATGAAGCACTCCCTTGTCTGTCCTTTTTTCCTGAAGGCTGCGGCTTGCCTGGCCAATGTCACCCTTCAGGACAGGGAATCAGAGCTTTGCATGGCTGCCTTACCTCACCAGGGCAGCGCCACAGAGAATCATGGCTGAGGCTTTCCTGTGGGCTGCAGTGCCTGCCCCTTTAGGGTCCCCACAAAAACACCTTTCCTGGAAATAATCCACCATGTCCTGCTTGCCAGCCTAGGCTTCCTCATCAGTTGGTGATTTCAATGAAAACAAACTACAGTGGAATGAACAAGTTCTAAATCAGGAACACACAAAGAATCTGTGGAAAGTCCATTTGTCATCTAGATTTTTAAAAGGTACACATTTTTCCTTCTTGTTATATTCAGTAGTGCATGAAGCCAATATTATAATAGATGTGCAACTCACACTAAAGCTGACTAAAGGGTGAATTCTTATTCTAAGGTAGTTTGTGGTCTCAAATTTATCTGTTCCCACCCCCAGGACCCCATTAAAACTGAATAATTATCATTGAGAGCAGATGTAGAAAGAAACTAGCAGATGTAGAGCAAAGAGTTCTCAACAGAACGTCCCTTCTAATAGAAAGCAACCCAGGAATTCACTTCTCTTTAACAAAGAGCAGCCTGGAAAATTGGGCTGCAATCATACAAAAGGAAGCCAGAAGCTTGTGTGGGCAGGGATGCCTGCAGCTGCATGGGTAGAAATGACCACCTTGGGCCAGACATATCCAACATGGGGGGGCCCCAACCCTCTTTGTAGCATATGCACAGTAGAAAAGAGATAAGCAACTTGGAGTAGCTCAGGCTGAGAATCTGCCTGCATAATAAAAGGTTGGGGTGTGAGCTGCCAGAGATTCATGCTCTAAGCAGATGACACACCTGGTCCTAACCAGTTTTTCATGCCCTATGTGGATAACATACCCCCTCCCACTACCTCATCTATAAAAACACTTGTATTTCACTGCAGAATGGCAACTCTTTTTTTCTGGATCCCTCTCTGCAGCAGAGAGCTGTTCTCTTTTTCTCACCCATTAAACTTTTGCTCTAACCTCACCTTTGGCATATCTGTGTCCTTGATTTCCTCGGTCCTGACACCAAGAAGTTCAGGTGTAACCCCAGAAGACAAGGCCAGTTTATCATGACTTGTCTCATTGCCTCTTGGGACATAGAAACGTCAATGAAAATGTGTCCAAAAGGACATTTCATAAAGTGCTCTCTCTTCCAATCTTCAAGCAATGTGGGACTATCCATCATGTATAAAAAACTTGTGGCTGAAATGCACAATTTCTAGTACAAAAATGAATGCTATTAATTACTCTATGTATGTGTATTATGGCCATTCAGACATTGTCACACATTGCCACATTTAGCTAGAAGAACCTGTGAACTTGTGGCTGTTAGGAAGCTTAACTTGTGCATACTGTCACCTATGAAAGTTAGTTTTCCCTGCGTTTCTTGAAACCAACCTTGAAATGTCCATCTTGTACACAATTTCTATTTATCCCCAGTGAGGTTCACCCATCTGGCCCTGCCCTTACAGCCCTGGTACCAATGGAATTGCACTTGCTTATGCTTCTTCAAATTTTCTTGAGGTCATAAACATTTAGTGACAGAGTGGAATGAGAAGGTACTGAAGCAAGGGCTGATGCCTTCTGGGTAGATGCGTAGAGATCTCCTGCAGCCTGGATATCTTCAAAATAAGTAGGTTATAGGTCAAGTTAGAGAAAAAATAATACTCTTTCTTTGAACACCACAAAGAGAAAAGCACTGGATCTAGATGTGTCTGTGAAGCCAGGCTTGTCCTGGGAAAGTGAGAAGAGCTGAGCAGGAGCCCTGGCAATGGAGGGTGGGTGAGATGTGGTCCCCACAGAGAGACCACTAGGGTCAGGGCTTGGTACAGTGAGGCTGGCAGGGACCTTCGGAAGGCAAGGGAAGATGGCCAAGGACACAAGGCTGAAGCAACCCATCTGAGCCAAAGATCTGTTTAGGTCCTTCTGAATCTCAGCAGCCTTGCCAAGGAAGGCATGATTACCCATGGGTATCAGAGACACTGGAGGCTGGCAGCTGGTGGGTGGGCCAGGAGGCCTGACTACTGCACAGGTGTGATTTCACTGGCAGGCCAACTGCAGGGAGTGGATAAAGAGAGAGCTCTGTGTGGGAATCTCTCTCGGTGGATCATCGGAGAGGTAAAGTCTTCTTCATAGCCTCAAACCCAATTTGTGGGATAGCAATTCCAGTGAAGCTGGGACAAGCTGGCACTGCTCAACCAGGCCTCCCAAGATACCAGGTTTCTTTCCACCACAGCTGGGCCTGGATTGGGATGTGAACATCTATCCCAGAGTCCAGAGGATGGGACCCTGGTCAGTGATGGTGCTGGTGTGTGGTGTGAAGCCAGGTAGGGCAGACTCTTCAGGTGGGAGGAGAAGCCAGCCTCTCCTGTGGGCTCCTGGGCAAGTCAACACCCTCTTTGGGCCTGTCTCCTCAACTGGAAAATGCAGAAAGCCTGTTGTGCAGGCCTCACAGGGTCATGATAAGGGGCAAAGGATGAAGGAAACTTCAGAATTCTTGTGCCCACCTCTTCCTGAGAGGGATGATGGTGAGAACAATGGTGATAGCCACATGCAACTGAGTCCTCAGGAGGTACCGTGAGGAAGGTGTTGTTCTCATCACACTTCCTAGATGAAAAAACAGTTTCAGGAAGGCCTGGCTGCATGCCCAAGGTTACACACACAGTGAGTGTTAAAGCTGGGAGTAAATCTAGAATCAGGGCTCACTGGAGCTGGTGGGAGCATTACACCAGCTGACTCAGGCAGTTATCCAAGATCTGAGGTCGCTGGGGCTGGAGTGTAACTGTGAGACAGGCACAGTCTCACTGACCCTGTTTCTGACTCTACTAGGTAGGAACTTTTTAAAGAGTCCAGATGGGGCTGCAGCAGCAGGTGAATTGGCCTATGGTAGGGAGGGGCTCCAGAGAGTCAAGGACAGGGCTCCTCCCTCCCAGCTGGAGTTCTCCACATCAAGAGACCAGGGTGTCTTCCTCCTCCAGCCCTGCCCTCCTGTGGCCACAGTGCTTGGAATGCCTTCATTAGAGAGACTAGAGAAAGGGCCTGGGAGAGCTAGGCTCAGAGTAGATTAGACGAAGAGTGAGGGTGGGGATGATCTGACTTTGTGACTTATTAAAATCTTTGGAGGTCAGCTGTGGAAAGAGGAGGGAAAGATTTTGGGCAAGGAGGTGAAAGGTCCTTGGATGCTCTGAGTGAGAGACTTGGGTACGGGGGTCAAGGAGAAATAGGTTGGTGAGAGTTCAAAGGAGAGGTCTTGTGCAGTTAGCTGAGAATTGGTGCTCATCACTGCTACCACCTTGATAACACAGGCTGCTGTGCCCCCACTCCCCTCCCCCTCACCCCCCGCCCCGGGCACACTTCTCAACAACCTGCAGATGCTGGAAATTGCCATAGAGGATTATATAGATGTGAGTGAGACTGGGGCAGGCAGGCAGGGTGGGGACCAGGATCCTGAAGCTTGCGAGGACAGAGTCCTGGACTGAATCCTGAGACTGCAGCACTCAGCAAACCCCTTTCCTGAGAGCCTACCAGATGCCCCTGTAAATGGCAGTGTCAGTTCCGTCTTATCTATGAGTGACGGAGCCTCCAGCAAAGACACCAGTTCCTGTTCCTTGAGTAGTAAAGCTGCAGAGCTAAGTCTCAGTCTCTGCCTTAGCTGGTACCCATTGCGGAAGAGAGAAATTGGGCCCCTCCTAAGACAGGCAGGTCCTAAATTGTTGAGTAACTTCTTTGTTTCCAAGGCCTTTGTCTCCCTGTCTATCATCACAGAGAATCAGGGAGAAAGGTCACTGAGCCTCAGTGTCCCTTCTGTGGAGCCCAGAACCTGATGAAGGTCCAAGTCCTGTTTTATGCACATGCTCTGACCCTGGTGGCCCTGGTGGTGGTGCAGCATAAGAAGTATAAGGGATGAGGTCTAGTCCTGTGGCAGGAAGCCTTTCTCATGAATCTTGGCTGTCTACCTCCTAAGAACATATAATCAACACTAATAAAGGAAGAAGGTGAGCAGCTGGCGCTGTCGCTTTGAGGGAGGGTGGGGATGTGAAAGTCAGACACCACCCTGAGGAAGACACTCCTTGGCTCCATCCTCTGCATCTTAGATTTATTCGGAAGGTTTGATACACAGAGAAGCAGGAGACCCATCCCAATGGAGGGTTTGATTAGGGGAATAGAATCAATGATAAACTCCTAGAGGAGGGACTGTTTATATCCAACTCTGAGAACAGGTTGGGGCTACATGGGATTGGAGGGGAGGGTAGGACCCCTTAAGAGAAAGGCCCTATAAATTGTCCCTACCCCCTCACACCCCCACAAGTTCCCTTTGTCATCTTCCACCCAGGACCTGTCAGAATCCTGCCCTTCCTTCTGTCTCCAGATCAAAGTCCTCCAGGAAGTGCAGCTGCTTCAGTGACAAGAGGTAATTGTCATCTTCTGACTGAGGAGGAATTTGGGGTTTGGTTCCAGTGCATGAAGCTGCACAGTCAGAATAAAAGATGAGGGCCTAGCAGATTAGCAAAGACTAGGAGAAGACTCTATCCTGTGGCCAGCTTCAGAGAACCTGGGGCCATAGCTCCCTGGTCAACATTAGGCCTTGCTGCATGGGGACCCCTGGGCAGGCAGTGGGAAGCCTGAGGTGTGGCTCCTGGTAGCCTCACAGCTGCCACTATTTTCTGAAGCTCCTACTTGTTTTGTCAGATAGGCCCCTATTCCTGCAGGCCAGCAACACCCTCAAGACCAAGAACAGGCCATGGTGAATCTCAGGGCCATTGAGTGCCTGGGCTGGCAGGGGCAGAGTGCCTCAGGGCTCAGTGACATTTGGCCTGAGTGTTGGCTTTGGGAGTCAGACAGCTGCACTGGTCTCCCAGCTTCACCATGACCAGTAATGTGTCTGGGGCCGGGGCCTCCGTGCTCTAAAACTTGAGACACTATAGTGATAAATTTTACACACCCTTCTAACTGCTTTTTCTTTTTTATCTATCTTTCTCTATAATCACCATATACTACTGATCTCTGTGTTTATTTAAATTAATAAGTATGTTATACAGTGTGTATTATTCTTCCTCGTGATTTCTTTACTACATTGTATGATTCCACTCATATGAGGTACTTACAGTAGTTCCATTCATAGAAACTCAAAGTAGAAGAGTAGTTCCTAGAGGCCAAAAGGAAGGTAATGGGAACAGAGTTTGAGTTTTGCAAAATGAACAAATTTCCCTATGAATGTGGATGATGGTTGTAGAACAATGTGAGTGTGATTAATTCCTCTGTCCTGCACTTTTAAAAATTGTTAAAATGGTTAATTTTATGTATATTTTACCACAATGTAAAAAAAGGACTTTTTTAAATGAACAAACTGTAGATATCTGTAACAGCATAAATATCACAAATATAATATCGCATTAAAAAATTGATGTAAAAGTATCCATACTGTGTAATTTTTTATATTACACTCAAAAATCAAAACTGAGGTTCTGGCTTCCACTAATGATGAAGTAGCTAACTGAACTAACACTCTCACACAAAAATGATGAATCCTGGGTAAATTATTATATATCATTATAGAAACACTTCTATATACAATACATACATGAAATATGTGTATATAAAAACTGAATGCATATTTTGGCTATGCCTTCCATAGGAGAGATAAGTATTGAAGATAGAATCCAGCCCATTTAACACCCTCTTTTAAAAACAACACTCTTCACAGGGACAAAACAGAATCCAGTCTTTTTAATCCAGTCTTGTATAGAGTCCCCAGGGCACAATTTCCAATTCAAGAGATGCATGAAGACACGTGAAAATGTAATAAATACACAAGATAAAAAGCAGGCAGTAGTCATCTCCAAGATATCCAAGATGTAAACGGCAGACAAGAATTTGAAGGCAGCTATTATAAACACGCTCATGAGGGCAAAGGAAAATACTCTCATAAATGAATAGATGTGAAACATCAGCAGAGAAAAAATAGCCATATAAAAAATGGGAAATAAAAATAATAATTTTGAGCTTTTCTATAGTTCAGAAACAGAGACATAGCAATATAATTTATCCAATCTGAGGACAGAAAAAAAAAGAAGTTTAAAGAAAATGAACAGAGCCTTACAGACCTGTGGGATGACTGAGTCTGAGAAAAGGTGAGAGATAGAAAAAATCAAATGGAGTATAAAAGTAAATCAACAAAATTTAAAGAAAATAAACACAGCCTTAGAGACCCATGGAATTACTGAGTCTGAGGAGAGGAGACAGAAGAATTAGATGGGTTGCAAAAATAAATCAATAACTAACAGCTGCAAACTTGCAAAAATTGTTCAAAAACCTATTTTTTTTTTTTTATCTAAAGATCCACGAACCCCCCACAAAAGTACAAATAAAACCATACCAAGGCCATATTGCGATTTAGGAAAGTAGCAGGCAGGACTTTCAATGGACTTGATATGATTTATCATTTTTACTATTTGTAAGAATGGAAATAAGTTCTTAGAGTTTTTGTCTTGGAGAAAGTCTGACGTGAGGGACAAACGACAGTTATTAAAGGCAGATGACTTTCCAGACTTGTCTTAAATGTTCCATTCTTTACCTTAGAACTTATTTAAATTTGTTTCTTCCAAATACTGCAGTAATATTGATGCTCCAGAGAGATGTCCCACGGAGATTCTGCTCTTGTGCGTCTGCCCTGCACGGAGCTGAGGATGGGCAAGAATAGGGGCGCGGTGCGGCCAACGTCCGGCGGAGGATCGTTACCACGGCAACGCTGCTGTGGAGGCCATGAAAGGCGAACGGCCCTTTGTTGGCTGACAGGAAATCGAGACACTCGTGAGGGGGCTTCTTGAGGCGATCCCAAGAGGCCTGAGAACTGCCACATCCGCGACCCTTAACCCAGCCCTAGGGACGGGCCGCACTGCGCATGTCTGAAAGGGAGTGACAAGAGGAGGAGCGAAGGAGGGTGGGGCTGAGGAGGAGGCGGGGTGAGAAAAGGGGCGGGTCGCGCCCAACGCTTGTCTGAGGAGCGTTACCTTGACAACCCTGCCGCGGAGGCAGTGAGAGGCCACCGGCCCTTTGTTGATCTGCAAGGTATCAAACTTCGAACATGACAAGCGTAAAAGCCTGCAGCTCGAGGAGACAGGGTGTCACAATTACCAGGTGAAACTAGCCGCCCTAGCTCCAATGTCTCCTCAGCAGGAGAGATTTGGAAACAGCAAGGCTCCTCTCCGCAGGGCGAAACTGCTGGGCTGCGAAAGGCGGGACAGGGAGCGGAACGGTCTTCAACCGTTCCGGGAGTTCTGGTGTCTGGTCCGCTCCCGGCTGTTGGTCGTAGGGCAGAGGGTCTAGGATGCCAGCTGGCTGCGGGCTGGGAGATGCAGGGTGAGGCGCGCATCGCGGTGCATACGGGGAGTTGTAGTCTCTCCACCGTTCCCCACGGTGGATGGTGGGGCTACAGGAGGACAATCCCAGATTGAGACAGCAGCGGAGGCGGGGCGCGGCCGTGCAGGGAGGGGGAGGGCGGTGTAGGCGGCTTCGTTTACCAAGCTTGCTGGCCATTGATTTCATGCCAAACCCTCGCCAAGGGGATTAAATCAGGAGAGGAACTTGAAGGGCAGGCCTGGTCTCGCCAGTGAGGAGGATGTGTTGTTGGGAAGTGCACCCCGCCTTTGCCTAAATCGGGAGTGTCTGGTCCTCACTCACGCGACTTCGACTTCCCGCTGCTCAGCTCGATTTTCTTTCCCACCCGCACCCGAGTTCTTTCCAGAGCGTCCCACCTCCTCCAGCCCATGGAGCCGTCTGCTTTCGTAAGTGGCTGTGGAAATTGGTCTGAGGTCCCAGACGCTGTCACTGTGCTGCTGCCCTCTGCTCTCTCCAAGCAAAGCACAAGCTGAGCCGCCTTTGAAAGACAACCACGGCCTGGCCTGGGAATGCGCAAGTTCAGAGCTTTGCAGGGAGTGACCATGGGCTGTGGCTTCGTGAATATGTCACGTTCACCAGTACCCTTTTTGCGGATGTGGCCGTGGAGCCATGAGGGGGGTAATCACTGGGTTACAAAGGTGCTGCTAAGAGCGGAGGAGAAAAACCCAATTCCCAGCCATGTGTCTGGTATGGCATTTCACCAACCCATTTAAGTGTGCAGGCCTCCAAATATCTACCTAAAGATTATGATAGATTAGGCATTTTACACTAAAAATCACTGGCTTCGTGTCCACTAAAGCCTGACTGGCCAGTGCCTAAAAGAAATAGACGATAACCTGATCCCTTAGGAACAGATGGTGTTCTAGCTTTGTGGAAGTGAATTTCAAGGTATGGAGCACTTGAGGGGTCTTTGAAACCTGCCAGGTCTCACATCTCTGCTTTTGGTGAAAAGCTCATCAACTAACAGTAGTCAGGAATGTGCCTTTACTTCCTGGGGCTGGTCTGTTGAAATTTTGTGTCTAGACAATGGAAACATCCAGGAGCATTTCTGCTTTCCTATAGCCTCTTAATAATTGATGCCCTAAAGTCCTGTATCCTTTGATTCCTGGATGGTACCAGTTTTCATGCTGTTAAATCTAATCTGCAAAAACCTGAGCGTTAATCTCCATGAATAAAAGAACTTGTTGTTTCTTATTTAAATGCTGTTTTTTCTCTTGTCTTAGATTCTGAGCAGGATTTCCAATACGGTGTTGAAAGAAGTAGTGAGAGTGGGCATCTTTTTCTTATAATAAATCTTAAAAATAATTCCAAAATTTCACCATTGACAATAATGTTAACCATGGGATTGTCCTATAGCTTATAAAGAACATACCTCTTTATTTTGAGGTATATTCTTTCTATACCTAATTTGTTATAGATTTTATTTGGAATGGATTTTAAATTTTGTCAAAATAATTTTAGGCATGCATAAAAAAGTCATGATTTTTAATCTTTTTGTTGTGTAAATAAGGACTATGGCATTTATTGATTTCCACATATTAAAATATTATTGCATCCCAGGAATAAATCCAACTTGATCATAATAAATGATCCTTTTAAAGTGCTTTTGAATTTCATTTGCAACTACTTTGTGGATGATTTTTCATCTATGTTCATCAGGGATATTGGCCTGTAATTGTTTTTCTTGTAATGTCCATCTCTGGTTTTTGTATCAGTGTAACGCTGGCTTCATAAAATGAGTTTGGAAGTATTCCTCCTCCTTCAATTTTTTCAAAGATTTGGTTCTTTTTAAATGTTTAGTAAAATTCAGCAACAAAGTCATCAGATCTAAACTCCTTACCCATTACTGATCTATTCATATTTTCTATTTCTTTGTGCTTCAGTCTTGGTAGGTGGTACATGTCTAGAAATGTATTCATGTCTTCTCCCTTATCCCATTTGGTGGGATATCATTGTACATAGGAGTCTGTGTACATAGCAGTCTTATGACCTTTTTTTATTTCTGTTTTACCAGTTGTAATGTCTTCCCTTTAATTCTGATTTTATTTATTTAAGCATTTATTTCTTAGTCTAGCTAAAGATATGTCAACTTGATGTTTTCATAAAACAAGCTCTTACATTTTTTCTACATTTTCTATTGTTTTTCTAATCTTCAGTGTATTCATTTCTGCTCCGAATTTTTTTACTAATTTTATTATCTGGGAACGTTGGGATAAGTTCTCCCTCCTCTAGTTTCTTGAGTTGTGTCATTATTTGTTTATTTGTGATCTGTTTTCTCTTTGGTTGAAGGTGTTTACTGCCACTCCATTTCACTGGGATTAGCACCCATATGCAGTGTGGTCTTTTTTGTTTGAGTTCATCAAACTTCTGATCCTAAGTCTGCACCTTTAGCATACTGGTAAGCAGCAGTGCTAAAAGCCTACACGATGAGTAGGGGATTTACGATGAGAGAATTACCCAGTAAGTTTTGGGAGGGACTAATATTAAGTTATCTTTCTTTTTTTTATTTCTCATCAGTGCCTGAACCATAAGGCACAAGGAATGAGCCCCTCATCGTGAGAGTGCATGTGACAGGAGCAAAGGAAGCGGCAGCTCAGGAAAGACAAGGTCACTGTTCTTGCTCCCATGACAGTAGCACTTGTTAAAGCAACTGAGTGACGTGCATAATTCTCTCCAAAGTAAAAGTCCTTTTTGTTTTTTGCAATTTTACAAAAAACCGTCCCTGGGCCTTTCCTGAGAGTGTGCAATAATAAGCAATGTTCATATGACTACCCGGGCATTTAGTAATGGTAAGCAGACCAGATGAAGTGACCACAGGGATATAGCCTGACTCTTGGTAATCAGGACTGAAGTACTCACTGATTAAGGTTCTGTGTTTTCACTGCCTTGAAAGGCAAGTGGCATGCCAAACAAAGGCTAAATATGATGACACATCAGGCTGGAGCAGAGTCAACTGACCATATATGTCTAGGTGATGAGTGTGCTTTAATGTGGTCAGGGAAGGCAACTCATGATAAAGGCCACAAATGGCTATTTAGACCAAAGCAAAAGCCCACCAGAAACTGGTGGCTCTGACTGAGGTGACTTTTAATGTATCATGAAATCAGTAGGCCAAAAGCAGTTAAAGTTGAGCCGATGTCCTCTGTCATAGTTGGTTAATCCAGTTTGTATTGTGAATTGTTTGATTAGCCTCCCCTTTACCCCATTGGTGAGGGATAAATTACCACCCTTGTACTACTGGAACAGTTAAAACCATGGCACCAATCATTGGACAAATGAGATTGACAGCAGTTATTCGTTACATATAATCATGGAAGAAGGAAATTATGTAAGGTATACAGACCCACACAGGGATTGCACTTGGGAGCAGAGAGAACAAACAGGGGGTGTTGGGGAAGGCTTTGCAGTATCAAGAGGGTGAGATGCACCTGGTTCCCACAGGAGGTTGTTATTGGTTGGTCTGGATAATTCTGTGACCTTGGGAGAAACTGAAACACATTATACTACCAATTGCTAAGACTACAATAACATACTATAATAGTGTAATGCTATAATGTACCATATACTGTAACACTAGTGACAGTATGTTCTCCCTTTTTTGATAGATTCTCAGAAACTGTGACTTTAAGTAAAACAATGTACTATATAATAAAACCAATTTTACCATTGGCTAATTGATATAAACAAGAGTTAATTTTCCATGGCATATAGTATTTTGTTTCACTTAAAGTCAGTTTCCAGGGACCTATCAATGATGTTAAGTGAGCACTTACTGAACATGTATTTTAGTGATGTGTAATAGAAAGTAGCTATAAAAAATATACTATTCATGTACAAAACTACATGTGGTACACATTACAGTCATGAACCACATAACAATGTTTGAGAAATTGACAGACTATATATATGAGGGTGTTTTCTTGTGAGTATATATATAAACCTACCTTTAAAGGCCAAAGGAGCTGAGAGTTTGAAGAATTAGGCTGACAAATCAAGTTTCTCAGAAAGAAACATTTAAGAGGAACATTTATTAATAGAAGCTATGTCTCAGATAGCTGAAGATGGTGGAACCTCACACTGTGACCCCCTAAACCCAGACACTTATCACAGGAAAGGGAATGTGAAGGACAATTGAAATCACTATATAAATTTGCCCAAGGGTAGGATTTATGCTAAGTACCTGTTCACAATAGCATCAGGGTTGTTTTGATTTAAGGGTAGGGCTTATAGAACTGTAGGTTTCAATATATGACATAGTTATTTGAAACCCTCGCCAAAAAACATTAGAGGAAGTAACTCTGTCATCATTTTAAGTTTCTTTTTTTTTTTTTAGTAATTTAAAATCTTAAAGTCTGGTTATGTTAAATTAAGTAATCTTAAGTTTCTCACTAAAAATTAGTATTGCTAAGCATTAAAATAATAGTTTTAAGACAGTTTTTACCCCAGCACTAGTGATTGGATAATACGGCCCCAGGCCCCACCCCTTCAGGTTCTGAATGAGAGAAGATGTGAGCCAACTCGTAGCCAGATGACAACAGGGTAAAATGTTCCAAGCCGCAGCCTTTTTCAGGCAGGACTTCCTCCTTATGCTGAAGCCCGGCCTTCACTGTGGGATATTTGCATTTAACCTTATATATAAGGTTATTTTTATTTATAAATTGTATATATGTGGCCAGGCATAGTGGATCTCACCTTTAATACCAGCACTTTGATAGGCTGAGGGGACAGGAGCTCTTGAATCCAGGCGTTTGGGACCCGCCTGGGCAACAGAATGTGAGGGCCCCACATCAAAACTTTTCTACAAAAAAATGAAAAAATTCGCCAGGCATGGTCACACGTGTCTGTGGTCCCAGCTACTTGGGAGGCAGAGGTGGGAGGGTCACTTAAGCCTGGGAGGTAGAGGCTGCAGTGAGCTGAGATCAGGCCACTGTACTGCAGCCTGGGTGACAGAACAAGATTCTCTCTTTCTTTCTCTGCCTTATTTGTGTGTGTGTGAGGGGGGAGGGGTGTGTGTGTGTATTATTCAAAATAGAAACAAAATAATAACAATTATTTTTATTTTTATTTACATTTTTTTGAGACAGAGTCTCACTCTGTCACCTAGGCTCGAGTACAGTGATGAGATATTGGCTCACTGCAACCTCCGCCTGCCAGGTTCAAGTGATTCTTCTGCCTCAGCCTCCCAGGTAGCTGGGATACAGGCACCCACCATGTTGCCCAGCTAATTTTTGTATTTTTAGTAGAGACATGGTTGCACCATGTTGACCAGGCTGGTTTCGAACCGAGGTCAAGTGATCTGCCTGCCTCGGCCTCCCAAAGTGCTAGCATAACAGGCATGAGCCACCATGCCCAACCAATTACAATTATTTTTAATTTTTAGATTTTACAATCTTTCTGGCCTCTTGGCTTTTGAAGCAAACTGAGCTTTGAAATTAGGCAATCCTCTATTGCACCAATGTGCAATAGAAGTAAAATGTCAGCCACATGTGACAATTAGAATTTGCTAGTAGCAGCATAAAGAAAAAGAAAAATGAGTGAAATTGATGTTAACAACATAGCTCAATATATCCAAAATATTTTAACATATAATCAGAATGAAATAATTAAAGAAACATATATATGTGTACATATATACATACACACACATAGACATATGTTTCTTTAACCCAGCATTATATATTTTTATGCACATATGTATATGTAACTAAATATTTAAATATTTTCTTGTATTTCTCCCCAGCATATCTTAGTTCATGCTGGGCACAATACAGTTGCTCAGTAACCCCTGTGCCCAGTGGCTGCCACATTGCAAGTGCATCTCTGAGGGATCTGACTTTTCTGACCTTAGGGAGGTTAAAGGGCCTGAATCCTCCTTTTCTGCCAGATAGGAGTGAATGCCCCTTCTCTGCCAATATCACTCCTGTTTAAAGGATAAGAGAGGTGGTGCCCTGAGAGACAGTAGGGCCTACAAGAAACAAGTGTTCACAGGTAGAACACTGCTGTCCACTGCTGCTTGGTGTGGACTCATCCATCCTCCAGAGATCATACAGCAGTCCAAAAAGTGGGGCCCCAGAAGAGGGAAACCTCATGTGTTTAGATCTGCCCATAGGCTTGATCTGATGTCAAGAGACTAGATTAAAGGCAAACTTTTTATCTTGCAATTTGGCCTTGGCAAATTAAATAGAAATATGTCACTATAAAAATCAATTAAATAAAAAGGAAGGCAGTAAGAGCAGAAAAGAGGAGAAAATACCTACAAGAAACAAATAGAACTATTAACAAAATGGAAGTAGTCCATTCTTTTCACAATTAAAATGAATATATACATAGAGTAAAATTTCCAACAGAAATGTGTAAATTGGCTAGAGATTGAAAGAAAAAACGATTTGTTTTCTGCTGTCTATAAGAAACTCACTTTAGATCTAAACACACAGATAGGCTAAAAGTGCAAGTACGAAAAATATCTTCTAGGAAAATTGCAATCAAATGAGAGCAAGAGGGGTCATAATTATGCAAAATACACATTAAGTCAATACTGAATTAAAGGACAAATATAGTATATAATGATACAAGTGTTGATTCACTGGGGAAGCTGTGTTAATAATAAATATATGTACACTTCACATCGGGGTTCCCAAATGTATAAAGCTAAGATCGACCCAGATGAAGAAAGAAATAGCTATGCAAAAATAGTAAGAGACATAATTATCCGACTATTGGTAGCAAACTCTGTAAACCGAACAGACATATAGAAAACACTCATCACAGTGAATAGATTCAGGAAGCTGAAGGCCCATGGGACGTGACCAACTCAGCATTCCACTGGAGGCTATATGATCAAACAGCAAACTGTTTATCATGAATGCAGGATGTGGGCAAACTCACACTGCCCTGACACCAAAAGGTTTGCTGAGGGCCTCATTCCCTGGCACCAGGCTCCTTGAAGTTATCTATTGAGAAATCCAGTGCCTATTGTTCTAAGAATGTAGTCTCTCAAGTCAGCTGTGAATCAAGCTGCTGGTGGAAAACCACCCCCCTCTTCTCACTATCTCTTTTACCTAATAAATATGGAGGGCTGTGTAAAGCTCAGGTACCTTGTCCACTAGAGGCAAGGTGCCCCTGACACCTTTTTCCAAATAAACCCCTTTGTCTCTTGTCTTTTATTCCTGCATTCACCCTGCTTTGTTCAGTCCAATAGGTCCGTGTAGGCTACAAATAGAAGTGAAAAAAAAAGAAAAAAAAAAAAAAAAACACTTCACACAACAATATCAGAATACACACTTTTTCCAATAGGTCATGAAACATTCTCCTGAGTAGATAACCTACTAGGACACAAAACAAGTTTTACCAAATTTTAAAATGTTAAAATATGGGCTAGGCATTGTGGCTCATTCCTATAATTCCAGCATTTTGGGAGGCTGAGGTGGGAGGATTAGTGAGTTTAGGAGTTCGGCGCCAGCCTGGGCAACATAAAGGACCCTCTCTTTAGAAAATATAAAATTTAAAAATTATCTGGGCATAATGGCACATGCCTGTGCGTCCAGCTACTCAGGAGGCTGACGGGGGAGGATTGCTTGAGCCTGGGAGATCGAGGCTCTGGTTAGCCATGATTGAGCCGCTGTGCTCCAGCCTGAGCAACAGAGCAAAACTCTGTTTCAAAAAAAAGATTAAAATATTACAATCATTTTTTATTACAAGGGAATAAAATTAGAAATCAATAGCAGAAGAAATATGGAAAATCTACAAATATGTGGAAATTAAACAACACACTCTTCTGCATGCTCTCGTTCAAGGGTTGGAAGACAATGTTGTGAAGATGTCCACACTACCCAAAATGATCTACAGATTCAATGAGATCTCTATCAAATTTTAACTGTCATTTCACTTGGCAGAAATACAAAAAGCATCTCTAAAACTTATATGGAATCTAAAGTGACTCTCAGGAGCCAAACAACCTTCAAAAAAAGAAATAATATTGGAGGCATCACACTCCTTGACTTTATAATATATTACAAAATTACAGTAACCAAACTATTTGGTACTGACATAAAGGCAGACACACAGACAAATGGAACAGAATAGAGCACAGAAATAAACTGTCATATATATGGCCAAACGAGGAGTTATTTATATATCCATATTCATTGCACAACATTATTCACAACAGCTGATAGGTGGAAGCAACCCAAATGTCCCTCAATGAATCAGTGAATAAAGACAAATTGGAATATACAAATAATGGAATATTATCCAGTTTTTTAAAAGCAGGAGATCTGATTATTTTTACACTAAGGATAAATCTGGAGGACATTATGTAAATAAAATAAATGAGTCATAAAAGGACACTGTGTGATTCCAGTTAAATATCTAAAATAGTTAAACTCTTAGAAACAGAAAGTAGAATAGTATCAGTCAGAGCCTCGGGGGAGGAGATAAAAGGGTAGTTGTTGTTTCATGGCTATTGAATTTTAGTTTTGCAACATAAAAACATTCTAGAGATATGTTGCATGACAATGTGAATATATTTAATATTATTTAACTATGTACTTAAAATATTTAAGATGGTAAATTTTATGTGGTTTTGACTACATTAATAGTGAAAAACTTTCTAAAGAGATACATATTTATCAACCTTTTCAAAAATTACCTTCAAATCATAAAAATATCAGAAAAACAATAAAGAGGCCAGGTGCAGTGGCTCATCCATGTAATTGAAACACATCAGGAAGCTGAGGAGGAAGAATAGCTTAAGCCCAAAAGTTGGAGACCAGCCTGGGCAGCATAAAAAGACCTCAGCTGCAAATCACAAGCAGAAGGAAACTGGCAAATGAAAAAAATATGTGAAACTTAAAACAGAACACTCTTGACTTCTTGTTCAAGGGTCAGAAAATTTAATATTATTAAGATGTCACTACTAACAGTGAAGCACAAATTCAAAGTATTTTCTATCAAAATCCCAATGTTACATTTTTTTCAGAAATATTAAGTCTTAAAATTCATATGGAATCTCAAGGGACAATGAGTAGCCAAAGTAGCTGTGGAGAAGAACAAAGTTAGAGGTATCACACTTCCTGATTCCAAAATATATTATAAAGCTATAGCAATACAAACAGAAAGACAAATAGATGATGGAACAGAATAGAGAACCCAGAAATAAACCTTTATGAATATCATCAAATAATCTTCAATCAGGCTGCCATGACCGAACAACAGGGAAGAACAGAATAGTGTTCTAAAATTGAGTATCAAAATGGAAGAAAATAAAATTGGACTTTTCACTTGCACCATATAGAAAACTATCTTAAACACTTAAATGTAAGTAAGATCGCTCTAAAAGTCTTAAAATATAAGGTAAAAATCATGACATTTGTCTTGATAATTTTTTTAACATGACATTAAAAGCAGAAGTAACAAGAAAAAAGCAGGAAAATGGGACTACCTCAAATGTAATAAGCTTTCTGATAAAGAGAAAACAGCTGGGCCTGGGGGACCACTACCACCAAGACGCAGAGACCAGTAGTGGCCCCGAATGGCTGGGCACGCTGATATTTTTTGCATACAAGACAAGGGGGCAGGGTAAGGAGGGTGAGTCATCCAGGTGATTGACAAAGTTAAGCAAGTCATGTGATCATGGGACAGGAGGCCCTTCCCTTTTAGGTAGCCAAAGCAGAGAGGGAAGGCAGCATACGTCAGTGTTTTCTTCTATGCATTTATAAGAAAGATCAAAGACTTTAAGACTTTCACTATTTCTTCTACCGCTATCTACTAAGAACTTCAAAGAGGAACCAGGAGAATGGGAGGAACATGAAAGTGGACAAGGAGCATGACCATTGAAGCACAGCACCACAAGGAGGGGTTTATGCCTCCGCATGACTACGGGCAGGCCTGGATAATATCCAGCCTCCCACAAGAAGCTGGTGGAGCAGAGTGTTCCCTGACTTCTCCAAGGAAAGGAGACTCCCTTTCACGGTCTGCTAAGTAACAGGTGCCTTCCCAGGCACTGGCATTACCGCTCGACCAAGGAGCCCTCAAGCGGCCCTTATGTGAGTGTGACAGAGGGCTCACCTCTTGCCTTCTAGGTCACTTCTCACAATGTCCCTTCAGCACCTGACCCTATACCCACCAGTTATTCCTTGGTTATATGAGTAATACAACAAAGAGTAATATTAAAAGCTAGTGATTAATAATGCTTATACTAATGATGGATAATGTCCACGATCATCTCTATATCTAATTTGTGTTATAACTATTCTTTATTCTAACTGTTTTCTTTATTATACTGCAACAGTTTTTACCTTCAGTCTCTTGCCTCGGCACCTAGGTAATCCTTCACACACACGTTTCTACAAAGGAGATATACAAACGGCCAAGAGGAGTTTTAAAAGATGCTGCAAATCATGAATCTTTAGAGAAATGAAAAGCAAAACCCCAGTGAGATATTACCTCACATTCATTAGGATGGCCACTATCAAATAAGAGAAAATAACAAGTGTTTTCAAGGATGTAGAGAAATTGATATATTTGTGCACTGGGTGGTGGAAAAAATAATCATGCAGCCATTATGAAAAATAGTACAGAGTTTCCTCAGATTATTAAAATTGGAATTATCATGTGGTCTGGCAATACCATTTCTAGATATCTACCTAAATGCGCAAAGCGGGACCTGAAAGAAACATTTGCATACCCATGTTTATGACAGAATTATTCTAAAAATCCAAAAGGTAGAAGCTACTTGAATGTCCCTTGACAGATAAATAAGTAAATATGATATATACATACAATGAAATATGATTTTAAAAGGAAATCTTATCACATGCTGCAATGACAATAAACCTTTAGGGCATGATGTTAAGTGAAATGTGCCAGGAAGCAAAGTGACAGTGATTCTGTGATTCCACTTATGAGATATCTTAAGTAGTCCAACTCACAGAAATGGAAAGTAAAATGTTAAGGGCTCAGGAGAGGGTAAAATGGGCAGTTGACGAATATGGGTATTGAGTTTTAGTTTTGCAATGGAAAAGCTCTAGAAGCCTGTTGCATAACAATGTGGATATATGTACCACTAATAAATTATGCAATTACAAATGTATAGACTGGTAAAT
This sequence comes from Pan troglodytes, assembly GCF_028858775.2. Taxonomy (NCBI): domain Eukaryota; kingdom Metazoa; phylum Chordata; class Mammalia; order Primates; family Hominidae; genus Pan; species Pan troglodytes. The sequence goes on along the minus strand of NC_072416.2, from coordinate 37,588,883 downwards.
TTTGTTGTGTTTTATTACAGTTAAAATATTGTAAAGTGATACATCAAAGAGATACCGAGTTACAAACTTTTTGGAAAATTACCTTCAAATTATAAATGTGTTTTCCTCACACAAAGAAAATATAGATTTGTTCAATAAATACGTGGGTAAATTCAGACTACTTACATGACTACTGTCCTGAACAAGATAAAACAACTTTTGACACCAGCCAAGAAGAGAAATATGCAAGATAATTAAGAAGAAATGGACTATATTTATAGAGGCAAACAAACACACGATTTTATTGGTGGTAGATATGGCTGATTCATATTTTGATTAAACATCACATTGACTTAACATGTACATAGAGTTGCAGATTTACATCCAAAATCATAATACGTAGGTAAAACCAAACTCACAAAACACGAATGTCAAGGAACTTAACAAAAAAAAAATAGTAATATGAAATTTCAAAAAAGAATGAGAGAAACAACCAAAAAACTCCCATATAAAACATAGATTTACAACTAAGAAAGAATCCTCCTAGATAACTACAATCTTCAGCTGTGACTGTGCATCCGTGGTGAGCAGGGATTTTGAATCAAGACTGCGTTAGGAAGAGGCTCAAGGGGGCAGACAGTGCCACCTCCAGAGAAGCCACTGCTCCTACTCCTGCCTCTGCTGCTACTGCCGCCACCGTCCTCTGCTCCTGCAGCCCCCACTGGGCGCCCGATTCCTTCTTGGAGTGCGGAGGTCCTGTTCCTTCAGGAACGACAGACAGCTTTTCTCCCCGTCTCCTCGTTTGCTCAGCCGGCAGGTGCAGGACTGGAGATCTGAGGTGGTCCTGCGTCTGGAGGAGCCGGGCGCCCGACTGTGAGAAGGAGGAGGCAAGCTATGGGGAGAAGGGGCGACAGGAATGCCAGGCTCATGAGGCGGGCGGCCGCGGCCCAGGCAGGGCTGGCTGCTGCCTGGGCCGGATGGTAAGAGATATGTGGAAGGAAAATAAAATAAAGTAATAATAAAGTTTAAAATAATAAACCTAACATAGGTAATAGTTAACATTCAGCATAGGTTACTTAGAAGTTATACATAGGCTAAGAAATTTCAGCAGTCCATTCCAGCATTGCTAACAAGTTGCAGCTGCGAGCTTATCTCAATCTTCCAAGCTTATTGCCTGCCTCCAGACCCCCGCATATTCCTGTAATTCGTGTTTTCCCTTACCCCAGCTCTGTTCAGCTTCAAAGTTGACTGGACAAAATAACTAAATTGTAAGTTCTCTCCGAATTGTCACGGGTTGGATAATTTACTGTCTTTGTCTGAAACCTGTAACCTGCCTTGTTTTCCCGCCTCAAACGGCACTTAAGCAAGCCTGCTTTCTTTGCAGGGGTCGGCAGCCATTTTGGGCATGAGCCTGCTGTTGGCTCAGGTGCCTGAATTAAATAAAGTTCTCTTTGGTCTCCAAAGGTTTCTTCGTGTTCCTTGGCTGGAGTTTTACTACAACAGTACCAGATGTCGCCACCATCCCCATCCTTGGCCCCCTAGCATTCATACATCCTGTGTTCAACAAACAGAAGCGGCAGCGGGAGCTGCTGCTCTGGGAGGGGGAGTGGCCTGGCAGGGGGCACACAGCTGCTACCTGCTGCGAGGCGAGTTGGTCTGCAGCCTGGGCCTTTGTGCAGGACACATCGCCGCCCTTGTCCCGCTTGCTCCCCCGCCTGCCGCACAACATGCTCAGGTGCCAGATCTCGGGCATTCCTGGCAAGCGTACTGTGGCGGGGAGGCAGCAGGGAGGAGGGGTTTGCCAGGAGCCCTGAACAGAGGTTCTTGGCATGGAGAAGAGACAGAGGTGGCTGACTGGTTCCAGTTTTAGGTGGGTGGGGGGAGGGGGCGGCAAACCCCATGGGACTTTGTTTTTTTCAAGGAGACTTCAGTTCACTTCTTATCTGTTCTCCACCCGCGTAAGCCTCTGAGAACAGAGGAGATGGGGCTCTTTTAAATTGGCCTGGCCGTAATGGTCTGGACCCTTGCCGCAGGGCAGATCTCATTTGGGGGCTCTTTGAAGCCTGGAGGCTCACGCCTGTCCATCCCAGGTGTCTTCAATATAGGGTCAAGTTAGGCCTGGCTGGCAATGATGCTGGGATGCAGGACGATCTGGCCAGATCTTCGCCTGTTACAGGATATTTTAGCCTTCAGCACCCTGCACCATTTCCCTCACCTGCCTCACCTGCAGAAGCCCCCGTGAGCCTCAGTGTTGCTAGGGCCCAGACCCTGGATGCCTCTCTATTAGGGTCCCACTTTACCCCACCTAAATGCACCAGGCCCTTACTCTGCCTTTCCCCTTTTCCCAGAACATGCCCCATTCAACTCCAACAGGACATGTCTGGACCACGTGCACCCCTCTTCAGTGTTAAAACAGAGAAAATAATGTATTTTTCACTGAATATGTAACTGATTTAACATATAAGGAGATCAGCTTTATGTGTAGATATGCATGTAAATATACACAAAATTTCTAACGTTGTGGGAAAATTAACATCTTTACACTTTGTTCAGTGATTTTATAGTTTTCTCTGTCTTACTCACTTGCTTTTTTTTTTTTTTTTTTTGAGACAGAGTCTTGCTCTGTTGCCCAAGCTGGAGTAGAGTGGCAAAATATCAACACACTGCAGCCTCTGCCTCCTGGGTTCAGAAGATTCTCAGACTTCAGCCACCCGAATAGCTGGAATTACCGGCATGAGTAACCATGCCCAGCTGTTTTTTGTGTTTTTAGTGGAGACGGGGTTTCGACATGTTGCCCAGGCTGGTCTCGAACTCTTGGCCTCAACTGATTTGCCCACCTTGGTCTCGCAAAATGCTGGGATTACTGGCGTGAGCCTCTATGCCTGGCCTACTTGTCACTATCTCTATGTTTATTTGTTCAATAGGAAAATTCTCAGTGAAGACTCCCCAGCATGATGAAGATAAGCCTGCACAATCAGTCATTGATAGATGCTTAGTGGAAAAACTTCCAATTCCCATTTACAGCTCTCAGAGCTAGGATTAAAAACTCCTGGTCATAACCTCATGTGATGAGAAGTTATAGCATGCCCTCATTTTCTACATATCCACCTGCATTTACAATTCGCTTTCAAACTTGCTAGAAGGGAAAGAAGTGGGAATGTGTCCCCCTTAGAGCTACTTTCCTCTCCTTGCTGGGTTTCCAGTTTGTGCATTGTCCAGATGGCCCAGGAGCTTATGATCAAAGTGAAGAGGTCCTGTTTGTCATGAGAATGCTGCTTTGCTGCATCAGGATTCAGTGAAACTGTTCACCGCCTGGAGCCCATGTGGACTCCAGAGGCAGGACGAAGCTCAGAAACCGTCACTGAGGTTAGGAAGTGAGCACCAAAGTTGAGGGCTGCCCACGGGAGAGGGCCAAAATGCTCCCTTTGGATTTCCAAGTGGTTGCTTCTTGCATCAGTCTTGCTTCTGACCACAATGTGTTCCTGGTCCCTTCTTCCTGGCATTTTGCTGTTTGTGTCCAAGGGAAAGAGTCCTGGATGGCAGTGCTGAGAAGGATGCCTGCCTGCTAAAGCTGATCCCTTGGTGAGCTCTGCAGCCTGTTAAGCAGAGCCTGAAATTCTTTCTCACTGAGTGGTGATTCAGACCACGGAGGGCCCTCCTCTTGTGGATCTGCATTCCGAAAAGATTGTGCCTTTTCCTGAAACTCTGGGACTTATAGAAGATCATGCAGATGACTGGTGTGGTTGCTCCAGCAGATAGATGGCTCTTTCATGGCTTGTGCCTGTTTCTGCCACAGGTAGACCTATGTGCATGGGCTACTAAGGTGCTCCTGCTCCAGGTTGCCATTGAATCATGGCATCCTGGGACCCGTTGCCTAAGCTCCACCACTTCTGAAGGTGGGATGTGTCCTGTTGACCCAGACTCTAAAATTGTGGCTAAGGATGACCAGGCTGTGGCTGTCCCTTTAAGGCAGAACTTCCAGGCCAGTGTCTTATTTTTCTTGTCATCCTAAAGTTTTCCTTTCGACTGAGGCCAGAAACAAGTCTGTGTATGGGAGAGCCTCCCTCCTAGAGTTGGTACCATTGACATATGACTCCTAAGTGCCAGAAGAGGTTGAGAGAACTCTCCCATCTGCACAGCCAGGGTGCTATGTGCATCGTGACCCTTGGTGCCTGGCTCACACAGCCTGCAGAGGGATCCAAAAAATCACAGGTTGTGGGAGGTGAAGGAAGAGCTGGTACAAATGACAGGTGGCTGCTGACAGAATAGGAGGCAGGAAGAAGATGAGACCTGCCTGGGGTAGTGCACATGTTTTGTTCCAGCCAAACAGTCAGATGAGGTCTTGGTCTTGGACCCACTGCCAGGGAATTCACAAGCCCGCTTCTGCTGTGGCCTGGGAGCTGAAGTCTTTGGTTCTGAAACCAAATGCAAATTTTGGACTCTGAAATGCCTGTCTGTTTAGCCAGTTTCTCTATAATGGTGATTCCAGGAAAGGAATTCTCTTGGAAAATGTTGAGGGTCCTTCTCAAAGGCTTTAATGAGTACACTGGTGTGTGATTGAGTGATGGATGTCCTTTCCTCCTGCCTTCTTATTTGACTTGCACAATAAATATTAACTATGGCAGTTATGGTCATATCATTCTTTACAACATAAGAAACTTCAAGTCATTCATTGATGACACCAAAGCCTCATTCTCCTACATTAAACATTCTCCTACATTAAACTTCTTGAATCTTCTGTGCCAACTGTCTAGAAAACCTAAACACATGAAATACTACAAATTAGAAATAAATACCTCAATAGGCACCAATTATAAAAGCAAATCCAAGAAGGAACAGAATATATGAATACACATATAATAAGTAAAGAGATTCAATTAATTAAAAATCTTCACAAAAAGAGAAGCCCAGAGCCACGTGGCTTAACTGGTAAATTCTACTAAACATTTAATGAAGAATTAATGCCAACTCTTTACAAGGCCTTCCAGAAAATACGGGACAGTTATTGGGAACACTTCCCAATTTGTTCTGTGAGGCCAGTATTACCCTGATACTAAAGCCAGACAAAAGCATCAGAAGTACATATGAGTATGGATGAATTTCCCTGATGAATACACACAGAGAAATTCTCAAAAAAGTGAAATGAATCAAGAATATATCAAAATGAATGTACACCATGACCAAATGGAATTATTTAACAGATGCAATATTGATCTATCCGATAATCAATCAGTGCCTTACACAAAGTAATAGGATAAAGGAAATTAACAGAAAGAGCCTTTCAACAGACACAGGGAGCATTTGACCAATCCAATATTCATTCACAATCTCCCTGGAAAGGAAGGGTACAAGCAAACTTCCTAAATCTGCTAAAGAGCATCAATGAAAAACTTACACCTAACGCCATAATAGTAAAGTACTGGTTGTTGTGTCTTGACATTTTAGAACAAGGCAAAAATGTTAACATCCAAAGAAATTACGTGAGAGAAAAAAACAAAATCATCAATGTGGGAAAATAAGATGTTAGAATTGTCTATCATTGCAGAGGACATAAGTGAATATAAAAGTTTATAAAAAACTCATTAAAACCCACTAAAACCAATACATGAGTTCAGCAAGGTCACAAGATACAAAATCAATATGCAAAGTTCAATTGTACTTTTATGTACTAACAATGATCAACCTGAAAATAAAATTAAAAAAACAATCCATTTGTGTATGTATGAAAAAGAAAGAAATATTTAGGAGTAGATTTAATGAAGTGCAATTTTACAGTAAAAAGAAATCTTTGTTAAAAAATTTTAAAACACTGAAAAAAAAGGCATCAATGTTTATTTAGTTAATGTTATTCCATTATCCAGTGTATCCATTTAAACTCCACACAATAAAACAAAATATATTTTAGCATTATTTTAGTGTAATAAATACAGGTTTGTAGAAAACTCATAAAAGGAACTAATTCTACATGTCCAGAATAGCCCATTCTAATTTTTCTATTTTACATCTACTGTAAATCAAACCGATTTTGTTCCATATTTTATAGCAGAACGTAAGATAAAATCCAAATTGTTAAATATGTGAGATTGATTATAAGCCCACCAAGGAGGTTTTTACTCAGTGTGGGAATTCAGAGAGCATGAAGTTGCAAAGACAGAAGCAAATGTTTTTGAATGAATTATGAGGGACGATACTCACAGGAGTGCTTCACACTTTTATCAACTGACTCATGTCATCTCACTTTAGGAGAAACTGCCTCTAATTTTAGACATTGGTTCATAGCAAATGCTAAATGAACCAGCACCAAGTTTATATCCAGGAGAACTGCTTACTCTAGAGGATTTTGTCTCCTGGATAATGACATGATTCTGTCTTTCATAGGCTACTCCAAAACTTCTATAATGATGGTAGAGTTTAGTGAAGTGGAGCATCGGCCTGCCATCCCCATGCTCCTGACAAGCAGCAGCAGCTAACCTAAGCACAGTCACATAGGGCATGCCATTGACATCCACCTTGCTGTTGTTCACCTCCACATACTAAGTTGCCGTACACTTTGCAGTGGAATTTCACCTTACTGCATCTGGTTGGTCAGCAGTCCTGCAGGTAGAAAGAGTTGGTCAGGAGGGCACATTGAGAGAATAGATGGGAGCTCAGAGGCTGCCTAGCTCCCTGCACCCTGCCCACAGGCCACAGTCCTCACCCAGCTGTCCAGCATGCATGTCTACTGAAGGCTGCTGCACTTGTTCTTCATCACAGAGGTGGGATGAAAGCAGTCTGAGGGCACCACACTCCATGATCGGGGTCTACTTCTGGTGCCATAGCTCCAGGTGGAAGGACAGGTAAGCAAAAGACAGGTCCCACCTTCCACATCCAGCCCACACTCCCACCAACTTCCAGGCCCACCTCAATATCCTGATGTGATGCTCTCCTTAGACCTCTTGCGGTTCTTCAGCCAGGAGATGGAGAGAGTGGGGTTGCTAGGAGCCAGGCAGTGAAAGTTAGTTGTGGTGGTCAGCATGGCTGGCAGTTTCCTGTCCATCCACTGGGGCAAAGTCCAGGAAGGGGTCTCTGCTGGTGGAAGCACACATGAAGGCCATAGCTGAGGCGAGGAACAGAGACCCATCTGACCAGACCCCCGATTCAAGATCACCCTGCCCACCCCGAGTCTCATGTTTTTCTCTTGTGTAGGGAGAGTGTTGACATTTCAAGGACATCTACTTGGGCTGAATGAGGCTCCCAGGAGCTTCAACACAATGTCCCCACCCAGTCATGCTCAGAGCTGGCAATGTGTGCCTTTCTATTCCCTCTGCTTCCCCCAAGTGGCTGCTCCTGCTGAGAGGTTGGGGTTCTTCATCCTGGCCTGAAAGCCTCAAAGAATAATGGAGTCTCGAGGGGATACCCCACCTGCACAGGGAGGCACATGGGGAGGGCCCACCAGGAAGGAGGCCCAGCAGGTAGCCCAGCTAAGTGAGTGAGTCAGGACAGGCATTGGGAGCAGTTTACCAGGAGAAGAAACCCAGCCCCTTGGAGAGCTGGGAGCCTCAGAAGCAGCTGAGAAGCCTTGGTCCACAAGCCTCTGAGCCCATAAGCCACCCCCTGCAGAGCTTCAGGGCCCGGCGGGCACTGGTGAGGATGACGTCCTGGAGGCTTCGTCTCTTTTTTAGCCTGACTTCCAGGGCTGTCACCATTCCCCCTCTCACACCTCAGCTAGTTTTTCTAATTTCTGGGTGCCGGGGTGGGGCCGCCTTCCTGCCTGGACTTGTGGGGAGGCTGAACTGCCTTACCCCCAGGAGAGAGGCACCAGGGGCCCAGGAAAGAGAAAGGAGGCAGCCGCTTCCCCACAGTGACCTCCTTGCCATTCACATGCAGCGACAGGCCCACCTTTCGGTGGAGGATGCTGAAGCACAGCCGGGAGCTGTGTAGAGAGACACTGCGAAGAGGCACCAATCACAACTCTGAGCTGTCCTCTGGGATTCCAGGGGTGGGAGATGGGAACCCACTGGTGATTAAGACAGCTCAGCAAACTGTGGCACAGGATGTTCCCAGGACTGGGAGACAACAGTGACTCAATGCTGCTCACTTCTAGACTGTGCCTTCTTAAAGTGGCTCTTCAGTTACCCCCAGAGCTTGAGCCCACACCATCCTGGGATGGCTGGGTAGGCAGAGGTGAGCAGGGACTCAGGGGGAGTGCACAAGGGTGTGTGGGCAGGGGCAGAGGCTGTTGAGGCAGGTGAGGGGAAATTTTCATCCTTTCCTGTCTGCTCCTCCCGGGGTCTACTTTCCTCTCTTCCCTCTGCCTCTGGCTCCCTGGCTGGCTCCTCCTCACTTTCTTTCCTGCTCACTCCAGAGGTCTCAGGGGCTCAGCCCACCACCAGTGGTCCCCAAGTTGCAGCTGCCTCTCCCATGTCTATCCCATGAGGACCCTCATCTGCCTGAGCACATCTCTGGGCTCCTCTGAAACCAGAAGCCCCACCTTCCTGACAGACCCCTCCACAACTGGGCAGAGTTCACCTGCCACTGTTCCAGGCCAGAATGACTGGGAATTGTTCCGCTGCTGCTGTTTCACACCCACAGCCAATCCCCCACAAATGCTGTTGGCATCACTTTTACAACCCTCATGGCCACCCTGCCCTCCTGCTGGGCTGTAGCTTTTGTCCCCTCCATCCATCTGCCCCTTGGCAGCCACCTGAGCCCCCAAGCACTGCTGTGCTCACACCTACAGTAGCCACCTCACCCAGAGCCAACATCAAAGTCCCCACAGGCCAATCCTGGCCTCCTCACTGCTCCTGGAACCCCAGGACCCTGTACCCCAATCTCCCCATCTGCAGCATGTATGTCTCCTCTGACCCCCAGCCTGCCCCACAGAGCCCAAGACATCCAGAGCCATCTAATAGATATGTAATACATATCAATTACATAATAATTCATGATACATCATATTATATACAAAGTACGATGTCATAATGTACTGTGTTGCCATAATACATATGAATTATGATGTCATAATATATTGTGATGTCATAACACATACTGATGATGATGTCACAATATATTGTGACGTGATAATGCTTATGAATTTTGATGTCATAATACATGTGCAGTATGATGTCATGATATATTGTGATGTTGTAGTATAAATTATGATGCCATAATATATTATGATGTCATGTTGTGTGTGCATTATGATGTCATAATATATTGTGATGTCATAATACATATGAATTATGATATCATAATATGTTGTAATGTCATAATATATTTATTTATCACATTAATGGTATAATAACATAAACTTTGTCAGGTAATTTTACAAGAAAATTCAGTGAAATTTTGTAACAATATTAACATATAAAGTAGCTTACAATCATGCTGAAAAATGAAAGAGCAGCAGGAATCTCACATGGTAGGAGTTGAAACAGGAAAGATCAGGGAGGGATATGCTTCACTTTTAAATCACCAGATCTCGTGAGTACTCACTATGACAAGGACAGCACAGAGCCATGAGAAATCTATCCCCATGATTCAACCATCTACCACCATGCCCCACCTGTAACATTAGGGATTAAAATTCAATATGAGATTTGGAGGAGACATCTAAGCTATATTATATGACCATTAGTGTGGGCGAAAGATCACCAAGGTGCCAAGGCAAGAGACTGAAACAAACTGTTTCAGTATAATAAAGAAAATTGTTAGAATAGAATAGTCATAATACAAATTAGATATAGAGATGATCATGGGCAATTATCAATCATTATTATAAACATTATTAATCATTAGCTTTTAATATTACTCTTTATTGCATTGCTAATATAACCTAGGAATAACCGGCGGGTATAGGGTCAGGTGCTGAAGGGACATTGTGAGAAGTGACCTAGAAGGCAAGAGGTGAGCCTTCTCTCATGCCCCCATAAGGGCCGCTTGAGGGCTCCTTGGTCAAGTGGTAATGCCAGTGTCTGGGAAGACACTCATTACTTAGCAGACCATAAAAGGGAGTCTCCTTTCCTTGGAGGAGTCAGGGAACACTCTGCTCCACCAGCTTCTTGTGAGAGGTTGGATAAATTATCCAGGCCTTCCCACAGTCATCCAGAGGCCTAAACCCCTCCCTGTGGTGCTGTGCTTCAATGGTCACACTCCTTGTCCACTTTCATGTTCTTCCCATACTCCTGGTTCCTCTTTGAAGTCTGTAGTAGATAATGGTAGAAGGAAGTCTTAAAGTCTTTGTTCTTTCTTTTAAGTGCATAGAAGAAAACGCTGACGTATGCTGCCTTCTCTCTGTCTGCTTCGGCTACCTAAGAGGGAAGGGCCCCTGTCCTGTGATCACGTGACTTGCTTCACCTTGTCAATCACTTAGAAGATTCACCCTCCTTACGTTGCCCCCTTGTCTTGTATGCAATAAATATCAGCGCGTCCAGCTGTTCGGGGTCACTAGTGGTCTCTGCGTCTTGGTGGTAATGGTCCCCCGGGCCCAGCTGCTTTCTCTTTATGTCTTTGTCTTGTGTCTTTATTTCTTACAATCTCTCGTCTCCGCACACAGGGAGAACACCTGCTAAACCCCGTAGGGCTGGACACTACACATTAGAAAAACAGATGAGGCTGGATACGGTGGCTCACGCCTGTAATCCTAGCACTTTGGGAGGCCAAGGCGGGTGGATCACAAGGTCAAGAGATTGAGGCCATCCTGGCTAACACAGTGAAACATGGTCTCTACTAAAAATACAAAAAAATTAGCCAGGCATAGTGGCACACACCTGGAGTCACAGATACTCGGGAGACTGAGGCAGGAGAATCACTTAAACCCAGGAAGCAAAGATGTAAGCTGCACTCCAGCCTGGGCAACAGAGCAACAGAGCAACAGAGCAACCAGCACTCCAGCCTTGGCAACAGAGCAAGACTCCATCTCAAAAAGAAAAGAAAAGAAAAGAAAAACAGATGAAACATTCATGGTTTCTACAGATACTTTCATTCCAGAGTAAACGGATACACGATTGAATTCTGTGGTTAGAAGAGAAAAGGGAGGTGTACGGGGGACTTTGGCTGCATTTGTTCTACTTCCCTTATGCTGTTGTTGTGAGTTCTGATGTCACCACCTGAAGGGCTCTTCATAGACAGAAGAATTATGGCTATTGTTGTGATTATTCCTTTTTCTTTTACCTTAGTAAAAATAAATTTTTTAGCTTCTCATATAATTTTTTTAAAAACCCTAAGAGATTTAGTCAAATTCCTTGTTATTATATGGTATAAAAATTGACAGGGAAATGGCTAAAATATATTAAGATTACACAAACTCTAGGAGTCAAGTTTCTATTGGGCAGTATTAGGAAAGACAGAACTGGAAACACTCCACCATAATAGACATCGAAGGGGGCCAGCCCCTCCACACCTGTGGGTATTTCTCGTCAGGTGGGAGGAGAGACTGAGAAAAGAAATAAGACACTGAAACAAAGTATAGAGAAAGAACAGTGGACCCAGGGGACCGGTGCTCAGCATACAGAGGACTCACACCAGCACTGGCCTCTGAGTTCCCTCAGTGTTTATTGATCATTATTTTTACTATGTTAGTGATGGGAGTGTAGCAGGGCAACACGTGGGGAAAGGTCAGCAGGGAAATATGTGAGCAAAGGAATCTGTATCATGAATAAGTTCAAGGAAAGGTACTGTGCCCAGATGTGCACATAGGCTAGATTTATGTTCCTCTTTACACAAACATCTCAGTTTAGCAAAGAGTAACAGAGCAGTATTGCTGCCAGCATATCTCACCTCTAGCCACAGGGTGGTTTTCTCCTATCTCAGAATAGAATGAATAGGAATGTTTGGCTTTACACTGAGACATTCCATTCCCAGGGATGAGCAGGAGACCGAAGCATTCCTCTTATCTCAACTGCAAAGAGACCTCCCTTACCATTTACCATGCCATCTCACTGCCTTGTCTGGTGATTTTGAGAACTCCTGTGTCCAGTTCAGAAGTCAGAGACTTCTATCCCATCTCAGTGGGGGCAAACCTTGGACAACACCCAGGCTTTCTTGGGCAGAGGTCCCTGAGGCTTTCTGCAGTGCATTGTGTCCCTGGTTAATTGAGAATGGAGAATGGCGGTTTCATTTTTCTTGTATGCAGGATGATTTTTAGGATTTTTTTTCTGTTATATTTTTTGCATTCTGGTTACCTAGAAGGTAGTGATTATTACCCCAAACCAGGGCTTGATATTGTGTTAGTCCACTTTCATACTGCTATGAAGAAATACCTGAAACTGGGTAATTTATAAAGAAAAAAAGGTTTAATGGACACACAGTTCCACATGGCTGGGGAAGCCTCACAATCATGGCAGAAGGCAAAGGAGGAGCAAAGACATGTCTTACATGGTGGCAGGCAAGAGAGAGAGCATGTGCAGGGGAGCTCCCCTTTATAAAACCATCAGATCTTGTGAGACTTATTCTGTTTCACAAGAGCAGCACAGGGAAAAACCCATCCCCATGACTCAATTTCCTCCAACTGGGTCCCTTCCATGACATATGGGGATTATGGGAGCTACAATTCAAGATGAGATTTGGGTAGAGACATGGCCAAAGCATATCATTCTTCCCCTGGCACCTCCTGAATCTCATGTTCTCACATTTCAAAATCAATCATGCCTTCCCAACAGTCCCCCAAAGTTTTAACTCATTTCAGCATTAACTGAAAAGTCCACAGTCCAAAGTCTCATCTGAGACAAGTCCCTTCCACCTATGAGCCTGTAAAACTAAGAGCAAGTTGGTCACTTCCTACATACAATGGGGGTACAGGCATTGGGTACCCCCAATGTATTTACACCTGTTCCAAATGGGAGTCATTGGTCAAAACAAAGGGGCTACAGGCTCCATGCAAGTCTGAAATCCAAAAGGGCAGTCATTAAACACTAAAGTTCCAAAATGATCTCCTTTGACTCCATGTCTCACATGCAGGTCACACTGACACAAATGGTGGTCTCCCATGGCCTTAGGCAGCTCTGCCTCTGTGGCTTTGTAGGGTACAGCCTCCCTCTTGGCTGCTTTCACTAGCTGGCATTGTGTATGGCTTTTCCAGGTACACAGTGTAAACTGTTGGTGGATCTACCATTCTGGGGTCTGGAGGATGGTGGCCCTCTTCTCACAGCTCTACTAGGCAGTGCCCCAGTAGGGACTCTGTATGGGGGACAGAGCCCACATTTCACACCTCTACTACCCTAAAAGAAGTTCTTCATGAGCCCCTGCGCCCGCCCCTGCCCCCCGCCCTGCCAAAGCAAACTTCTGCCTGGACATCCAGGTGTTTCCATACATTCTCTGAAATGTAGGTGGAGGGTCCCAAACCTCAATTCTTGACTTCTGTGCATCTGCAGGCTCAACAGCTTGTGGAAGCTGCCAAGGCTTGCGACTTGCAACCTCTGAAGACATGGCCTGAGCTGTACCATGGCGTCTCCCACCCAAGCCATGGCTGGAGTGGCTGGAATGCAGGGCATCAAGTCTCTAGGCTGCACACAGCAGGGGGACCTGGCCCTGCTCCAGGAAATCATTTTTCCATACTAGGCTTTTGAGCCTGTGGTGGAAAGAGCTGCCATGAAGATGTGAAGGTCTTTCATGTCCTGGAGACATTTTCCCCATTGTCTTGGTGATTAACATTTGGCTCCTTGTTACTTATGCGAATTTCTGCAGGAGGCTTTAATGAAAGTCGGTTTTTCTTTTCTTTTCTTTTCTTTTCTTTTTTTTTTTTTTTTGTTGACGGAGTCTCACTCTGTTGCCCAGGCTGGAGTGCAGTGGCGCAATCTCGACTCACTGCAACTTCTGCCTCCTGGGTTCAAGCAATTCTCCTGCCTCAGCCTCTCGAGTAGCTGGGACTACAGGTGCACGTCACCACACCTGGCTAATTGTTTGCATTTTAGTAGAGATGAGGTTTCACCATGTTGCTCCAGCTGGTCTCAAACTCCTGAGCTTAGGCAATCTGCCCGCCTCAGCCTCCCAAAGTGCTAGGATTACAGGCGTGAGCCACTGCGCCCAGCCAAGGGTTTTTCTTTTCTATTGCATTATCAGGCTGCAAATTTTCCAAACTTTTATGCTCTACTTCCTCTTGAACACTTTCCCACTTAGAAATTTCTTTCACCAGATACCCTAAATCATCTCTCTCAAGTTCAAAGTTCCATAGATCTCTGGAGCAGAAGCAAAATGCCACTAGTCTTTTTGCTAAAGCATAACAAGAGTCACCTTTGCTCTAGTTCCCAACAAGCTCCTCATCTCCATCTCCGGCCCAGATATTAGGGTTTATATCACTATCAGCATTTGGGTCAAAGCCATTCAACATGTCTAGGAAGTTCAAAAATTTCCCACATTGTCCTGTCTTCTGAGCCCTCCAAGTCTCTAGGAAGTTCCAAACTTTCCCACATTTTTTTGTCTTCTTCTGAGCCTTCCAAACTGTTCCAACCTCTGCTTGTTACCCAGCTCCAATGTCGCTTCCACATTTTTGGATATCTTAATAGCAGTACCCTACTCTGCCAGTACCAATTATTGTCTCAGTGTATTTTTATACTGCTATGAAGAAATATCCAAGACTGGGTAATTTACAAAGAAAAAGAGGTTTAATGGACGCACAGTTCCAGGTAGCTGGGGAGGTCTCACAATCATGGCCGAAGGCGAAGGAGGAGCAAAGGCATGTCTCATATGGTGGCAGGCAAGAGTGTGTTCAGGGGAACTTCCCTTTCTGCCCTGTATAAAACCATCAGATCTTGTGAAACTTACTCACTATCACAAGAACAGCACATAGAAAAACCCAGCCTGATGATTCAATTACCTCCACTTGGGCCCTCCCAGGACACATGGAGATCATGGGAACTACAATTCAAGATTAAATTTGGGTAGGGACACAGCAAAACCATATCATTAATATCTAACAAGAAATGATCATTTTTTAAATGATTCTTCTACCTTTGGGAAATTGGCTAAGGCCCTTTCTCTGATCTGCAGGGGAGATAAGGTTGATATGCACAGCTCCTCTCAGTAGTGAGCAAGTATTTATTGGAATAGCTCAGCTAAGCTAAAGTGGAGACCTCTAGTATTTTGTTTGGCTTGTCGTACAAGACATACACAATACCTAGCATGCACAGATAATGCAGGGTGCTGGTGGTGGCAAGAATGAGTGCTACTTTATAGATTATTGATGTTACTGCTTTCTGGGTAGAGGTTCTAAAGGAAGGCTGTATTTTACTTGAAAAATAATCTTCAATGGCCAGTTGGTATGATGCAAGTTGCTTATCAGTAGTTTCCTGTTTTGCTTTATAATCCCTCTCTACTGGCTCCCCAAACTTATTAAAATCCCATTGTATGAAATAACAATGTAACATAGGGAGGGAAGGAAAGAAAAGAGGTTGAGTTCATGCTTGGAGGGAAGCAAGAAGGGAGAGAACAATGCCAGCCGGGTCATGTGGCTAAGACCTGGGCCACTGGAGTTACAAACTGCTAGACTGGCAATTCTGCTGCCTCCCCTCTCAGGGCTTTTCTTGAGTGAACTGTGTGCCCAGGCCTGACAGGCACCTGACACATGGTTGGTTGGTTGGTTGGTTTTTATTGTATCCTCTATCTTTCTAGGAGCTTAGTATGTAAGATATGTGAGAGTGGCTAGGACTTGTCCCCTCAAAAAGTAAGAATGGAGCCGTAAAGGAGTAAGTGTCCATTTTCTGGGACACTTCGAGAGTCTGACTCAGGGACAGCTGGGAAGAGGCAACTACCGTCTTACATGAGTTTTATATTGAGGAAATTCTTCCATTTCATAAAACAAAATATGGATGGGCCAGTTTAACTTAATTGTTCTTATAGTTAGTAAAAATTCCTTCTAGATTAGTCTGCATATTGGGTGTCAGTTTTACTAATTAGTGTTGTTTTAAGTTTACATTGTTTGCTTTGTTTTACTGATTTTTTTTCTTTCTTTTTTAATAGGAACTTAGATGGGACTCCATTACAAAGTATCATCCAGATGCTGTTGAAAATTGGGCCAATTCAGCATTAAAATAAAATTATACATTCATGGGATTTGTTATGAGAGTCGGTACTGTTTTGGAATGATTCATATAGCATTTATAAGGACCAACTCTGAGAGAGATAAATCATTGGTATAAATTATTTTTTTAAGTTACTTTAGTATCAGTCATATATTCACTCACATAACAAATATGCATTGAGCTCATCTGGTCCAAGGAATTTGCCAAGCCCTGGAACTAGGGAATGATTTAAACAGACATACTACTTGACCTCAACAAATGTACAGTCAAGAAGGAAGTTATGAGCATTAAGCAAATGATTGCACAATTAATACTTAATTACAACAATGATAAGTGCATCCTGGAAAATAAATGTTATCAATCAATAGGTGCAAGGTGTCAACCTAAATAACGGACAGAGAGAGACTCTCTAAAGAACACTGGGTTGGGGATAGGGTATTTCAGTAGGAATACATGTGCCATAGTCAACTATGTATGCATTCAGGGAGGTAAAGGAAGACAAAGGTATTTAAAGAAAAAATGTGGAGGATTACACAATTGTTTTGACATAGTTATCCTTGATTACAAGGATCAATAAGAAGGGTGGTGCCAGTCCAAGGTTGGACAGGCATTTGCTGGACATATGTCCTTGCAGAAGTGTTGTTTTACAAGGTTGCAATGGCAAGATTGTGGTTTTTGCAGTCTTTCGTGATAGTTCTTGTTATCAGGCATATGTGTGTGAGAATTCTCTTTTCATGGCCTTCTCCATCTGCATTTGGCATGCTCTTCCTCCTCCTCCTCTTCTTTCTTCCCTCCTCCTCCTCCTTCATCAAATACTTTAAAATATACAAATTTTTATTTTGTGATTCAACAGACCATAAAATGGGATTGTTGGACAGGACTTTAAGTTGGAATAGAGACAAGATTGAAACTGTGTTATGCTCAAATTCTAATGGCTTTTTAAAACAGTAATTACTACAGAGTTATTTCCATTAAGAAAAAGTTATTTAAAAATCTTTTCAAACTTCATATTTCTTCCACAGGCCCAGGAACACAGCTTGTTCGCTATTCAAAGTAGAAGTAAATATAGACAGTGCTGTGTGTGTGTGTGTGTGTGTGTGTGTGTGTGTGTGTGTCTGTGTGTGTTTATTTTAAAAATTTATTTAGTTCTTATGTTAATATACCTTGCATTTAAGAATACTAACTAATTTGTTTGGTAAAGTCAAAAAGAAGAGCAGCCAGAGAGGTGTTCATAATGAAAGCTACAAAAATCAGCTTTTGACTCATTTGATAGCCTCCCACCCCTGATTCAAAAATACATGGACGACATATCAAGGCCACCCAACTCATAGAGCGTTGGTGATGGGCCTGACTTAAAGTCTGAAAATTGCATATGTAAAACCATGTTCTCTATAAAAATACACACATTTGCCAAAGTCAGGAAAGGAAAAAAAATTCCATTAAATCTAGGTTCAATAAGTGTATTAGAAAATATTTAATTAACTATCTCTGTTAAAACACATCTTGTGACTGCTGTTCACTCTCTCATTGGTGTTTATCTGCTGGTAAAGTTCTCATTCATTTTTTTTTTTTTTTTTTTCGAGACAGAGTCTCGCTCTTTCGCCCAGGCCTGAGTACAGTGCAGTGGCGCTATCTCGGCTCGCTGCAAGCTCTGCCTTCCGGGTTCACGCCATTCTCCTGTGGCAGCCTCCCGAGTAGCTGGGACTACAGGCGCCCGCCACTGCGCCCGGCTAATTTTTTGTATTTTTAATAGAGACGGGGTTTCACCATTGTTGGCCAGGATGGTCTGGATCTCCTGACCTAGTGATCTGCCCTCCTTGGCCTCCCAAAGTGCTGGGATTACAGGCGTGAGCCACCGCGCCCGGCCTGTGCTCACGCATATTTGTTTGCTGTGTGGTGCAGTGCGACCACACGGTTCTTCAGACACAACCAATGCTTTCTCATTTACCTCAACACTTTAACCCTGAGATTCTTTTTTACTATACTTCAGTATATTTCCCAGAACATATATTGTCTATGAGGGATAAAATAAAATGTCAATTAAAAACAAAAAAATTCAGAGAAATATTAACCATTCACTCTTCTAAGTTCTCAAAGGTTACATTCTTCACCAAGTCATATAACCAGGTCCCAATAAAATACCATCATGGAGGCAATTTAACATCATGTAATTTAAAATACCATCATGCGGGCCGCTTTCAACAAAGCATCCTGTAAGAAAAGGTCATTTGTACTTACATCTTTAAAAGTTTTGAAATTACTATTGAAGATTATTTTTATTGTATTGTCCATTGTCTGTTGCTTAAAGACATATATTTTGCTTAAGAGTTTAGAGTTACCAAAAAATAGCTGCTGACATATGCAGATACTATTTTATTAACTAACGACACCTATTTGAATTCTGGTTTTCCTTTTGGCCCTTAAGAACAAGAGGCTTAGGACTAAATTTTAGGCTGAAGGGTAGTGTTTCCTTCCCTAGGTTGTCCCATGTAATTGTCACCTCCTTCTCTTCATTATTCTGTCATTTTGCCCTTGTTTTATAGCATCTGTGCCTTTCATTCTAAGCTGTCTCAGAGGCTTTTCTGGAAACACACAGTGTATAAGTACAAAATGATGAAATACACATGCTTATTTTTTTTTAAGACGGAGTCTCCCTCTGTTGCCCAGACTGGAGTGCAGTGGCAGGATCTCGGCTCACTGCAAGCTCCACCTCCCGGGTTCACTCCATTCTCCTGCCTCAGCCTCCTGAGTAGCTGGGACTACAGGCACCTGCCACCATGTCCGGCTAATGTTTTGTATTTTTAGTAGAGAGGGGGTTTCACCGTGTTATCCAGGATGGTCTCGATCTCCTGACCTTGTGATCTGCCTGCCTTGGCCTCCCAAAGTGCTGGGATTACAGGTGTGAGCCACCGCACCAGGCCAACATACTTCTTTATTTTGTTTTAAAAGATACTTGAGTGGGACTAGATGACCTCTAAGGTCCTTTCCAGCTCTAAATTTACGTTACTGTCACCAAAGACAAAAAAAAAAATCTATTAGGTTATAGGTCTAGAGATGAGTGCCAAGTACTATATTCCTGCTCTAGGTGCATTTCTTGTTGAAGGCAGTGACCTGTTAGGCCGTTTACAGTCTTATGGTGATAAAACAAGAGAACTGATTGCTAAAAAAAAAAAAAAAATTCAGTTGAAATACCTTTTTACTCTTAAGCATCAACAAAAATAAATAGAAAACAGAAGAGTTGAATTATTTATTTTGAACTATTTGTAATAAATTTGGACAACAAAGCTAAGCCTGAGTGTAGTTAATTTAATGAAATTAGTCATATTTGAATATCATCACAACCTTACTATCACATTAGCATTCAGTGTGATTAAAATTTATTCTTTGTTTCTTTGTGAGTCTCCACAGAATCAGCTATCAACAACTTCATAATAAACTAGCCCTTCATTGCTTTCAGGAAACTTTTAGATTCAGAGCAGGTGGTTGGACTTCTGCTTTAAAAGAGAACAAATCATTTTTTAAAGTGCCTTTCCTGTTTGTGTGTGTGAATTTAGAACACAGAAATTGTCCATTGCATTGTTTATTTTTGCTAGGAGGTAGAAGTTATCAAAAATACAGGAAATACTAGATATCACATACTGATAATTTTCAAAGCTAATTATTTCTCTTAAGGCCAAGCTATAATTTAAGAGGTGTACTTGTGAAATATGAATATTGTTTTATAGTAATAGAATGTTTCTCACGGAAAAATAGAGTATGATTTTGTTGAAGTTCAAGGGAATATCCATTTTCATTTAGGTAGCTTCCAGATTTTTGTCTTTACATGTTCTGTGTAGTGATTTAAATACCGTACCTCCAAAATTTATGTCCACTAGGAACTTTAGAATGCGACTTTATTTGGAAGTAGGGTCTTTGCAGATATAATTAACCCAATGATTGAGATGAGGTCATCCTGGATGAAGGTGGGCCCTAAATCCAATGTAAATGTCCTTATAAGATACAAGAAAAGACACACGCAGAGAAGGTCATGTGAAGATGGAGACAGAAATTGGAGTTATGCAGTCATAAATCAAAGAAGGCCAAGGATTGCCAGGAGCCACTGGAAGCCGGGAAGAAGCGAGGGAGAATTCCTCCCTAGGGTCTTCAGAGGGAGTATGGCCCCACCAACATCTTGGTTTCAGAGGTCCAGGCTTCAGAACTATGAGAGAATATACTTCTGTCCTCTTAACCCACCAAGTGTGTGATAATTAGGTATGATGGTCCTAGGCAAC
The DNA here is from genome assembly GCF_028858775.2 of Pan troglodytes. NCBI lineage: Eukaryota > Metazoa > Chordata > Mammalia > Primates > Hominidae > Pan > Pan troglodytes. Next base: position 37,568,638 of record NC_072416.2, on the reverse strand, counting down.
TACTACACTCTAATTCAGAAGTTCTTCTGGATTTTATTATATCATGTGTTGGTAGGAAGTACCTGGGTGTTTCATTTGCATGATATGTTGGTAATCTTAGAATTATCATATCTTGCAAGTAATTTTTAAGTATGTTGTAATGTAGTCAGAAGCTTTTTAAATATGAAATTTAACTCTTGCTGGTGTCAATTACATTTGAAAAAAATACAAAATAGCTATATAAGATTCTAGGATCTTTCAGAATTTTATAATGTTTATAATGGAAAGTTGGTTAAATAAAAATTGTACCCTACACAATTTTGTTGTTGGCTTAAAATAGCATTTAATTTATTAGTGCTCAGATAATAGTTATCCCCTCAATAGCATTTTTACTTTCATATGTTGATATCAAACAATGAAGTGAGACAGCAAATCAGTACAACGTGGTGATTATCAAACATCATAAATCCATGAAGGATAGCGTTGATCTTACTGAGAAGAGTTTAATTTTAAAATGCATACCTGGAAAAGGCAAGTTAGATTAACATTTCAAACTCATATAGCATTATCTGATTGATTATAGTTATGATTGATCATTTTATGTTTGGACCGTCACTTTGAATCCAATTGGGATAATTATAAATTAAGGATTTATTATTTGCTTTGAATTTTAGATTAAAAAATTTAAAACCATAAAAACAGAGCTTTGACTATAATAAAGGTATTTATCCTTTCTTGGTAAGAATTGGGGAGAGGTTTAAGAAAAGGCTAAGCAATGTTCTATTTTTTTACATAGGCAAAAGTTCATTTGTGCTACTTTTTAATTAGGTAGTTTTTTTTTTTTTAATGACAGTTTCCTAAACACTACTGATTTTACATGTGCAGTCATTAGTTTTTCATGTGGAAATATTATCTTTCAAATTCACACAGCAGCTTATTTTATGAAATGCAATGGGACTACTTACTTGCCACCTGACTAAACTGGAATGCATAGATTCATACCTCGCCAAATGAGGAGTTAGGGTGAAAAGTGATTAATATCCATTCTTTAATGAGTTTCTAAGTCTTTCTGAACATATTTTTATTCTATTTATTGCAGTGGTATGTTAACATTTTCGTGTTGGTTGCTGTACAAAACATGATAATACCTTTATTAAAGTAATGTTAATGATATCAAAATACTATACTTTTAGTGTGAATCTGAGCCAAATTCTGTTGTATTCTAAATAAAGTGAAATTCCTGTCAGCCAGTAGGGCATGGTATCAGTTTCAAATAAGACAAGATGGTCAGGTCAGGAGAAATGACTTCCTCCTTCCTCCTTATGTGCCGTATATAGATTTATTAGCACTGCCTTTTAATATGTTATGTGTTCAACAGAGAGGGAACTAAGATCTTGTTAATCATCATTTGAAAACCATTTTGTGAATGGAAATGTAGCAGGGCTTTTGCCTTTTTTCCTTGTTCATGAAAAACAAGTCGCGCTTGGGGAGCAAGTATTCCCGTTCAACTGCTGTCACTCATTCTTAGCTCTGTTTAGAAGAAATAAGCACAGATGGTTGGTCTACTACTTCCCCAACGAAAAATTTGCCTGTTGGCTGGGCGCGGTGGCTTACGCCTGTAATCCCAGCACTTTGGGAGACCGAGGCAGGCGGATCACAAGGTCAGAAGATTGAGATCATCCTGGCTAACACGGTGAAACCTCGTCTCCACTAAAAATACAAAAACTTAGCTGGGCGTGGTGGCAGACGCCTGTAGTCCCAGCTACTTTGGAGGCTGAGGCAAGAGAATAGCTCGAACCTGGGAGGCGGAGCTTGCAGTGAGCCGAGATCGTGCCACTGCACTCTGGGCTGGGCGACAGAGCAAGACTCCATCTTAAAAAAAAAAACAAAAAACAAAAAACAAAAAACAACTGCCTATCTTTTTTATGTTTTATACCATCCTTCTCATTGTAATGTGAACAATATTTCAAGTGAAGAAACATCTGTAGGGATCTTTGAAATGTTTTATCCATTGCTTGTGCATTAAAGAGAAAAAGAAGAAATTAATGATTTATTAAAATGTCATGAGGGGAACTCAAAAACTCTTTGTTACAAAAAACTTTAATTTAGAAACAGTGTATTTTGCATGCAAAATTAAAATCTTCAGGGAAGTAAGTTTTTATGTCAGACTTGGATCCGAAAGTACTCATTTAATGATGACAGAACCACTTCATCCATGTCATGTTAAAAATACCAGTGTGGGTCTTTTTTATTTATACTGTGGCTTAATGAAAATTTGTCTATGGTAAATATATTAAGAAAAAGAGCATAAAGACTTTTTAACATAATTTTCTAAGGCTGAAAATACGTACAAACAGTAAAATACCCAAATCTTAACTGTACAGCCCAATACTTTTTTTGTTTTTAAACAAACTTAGCCCTTCTGCGTATCCAGTACTCAAATCATGAAATTTTATATTATTACTTCTTCTAGACACTATTTCATAGGGTAGCTCCTATGGTAATTTGGAACATAACTGATTAGTTTTACAACTTTTAGTGAATTAGATCATAGAATATGTTCTGTATCTTGCTTCTTTCATTCAATATTTAGTTTATAAGATTTGTCAATCTTTTTGCATATAGTTGTAATTTGTTAGTTCTCATTGCTATATACTATACCATTATACAAATATAATGTTCAATTCGTGGTTATTTTGAACGGTGCTTCTCTGAGCATTCATGTATTTGTCTTTTGGTAAATATTGCTGGGTATACGCTCAGGGTCATAGAATATGGTTAGATTTAGCACACATGGGAAATGGTGGTGTCCGTCAGTTTACATTTTCATCCACAATGGGAGAGAGTTCCAGTTGCTCCACATCTTTGCCAACACTTGGTATCATTTCTCTTTTTCATTTGAACTGTTCTGATGTGTATGTGTCACTATTTCAATTGTGGTTATTTTGAACATTACAAAATTGGCAAAGAATAACTGATTTTATTAAATCATATTTCATTTGAAGTAATGTGTGTCTACTTTGCAGTATTTTCCCTTATTTACATGATTCATAAGAAGAGTGATTGATTTTTGATCAGCTATAATTCTAATGTATTTTATCTAAATATTATTTTACTGTATTAGTAACTGTGATCATTAAGAACAGAAACAAAAGGTAAGCAAGTCCTTAGATTAACATGAAACAACATTCCTGCCTTTTGAAAGAAACTTTTCTGGCCTGTAAGTAAATGATGTAAATCAATTAATAGCTTAACTGAAATTAAGAGATGAGTCTCAGTTTTCATTGCCTATATTATATCTGTGTTTCTGCAGAAACAGAAAAACAGTATGACAAACCTACAGTCTGCTAGTTTCTTCTCACCCTGCCAACAACTGTTATATTACTGTTTAGCTGGTTATATGCAACCATTTGTTGAGGAGGATTGTGTTGTTTTGCTTAGTTTTACTTTTTAAGGCAGAGTCTTGCTCTGTTGCCCAGGCTTGAGGTCTATGAGTTTTATACTTATAGTCACATGGTCAATGAGATGTAATCACAGCTCACTGCAGCCTTAATCTCCTGGGCTCACATGATCCCCCTGCCTCTGCTTCCTGAGTAGCTGGGACTACAGGTGCATGCCACCAAACCCAGCTTGTTGAGGAGAGTTTTGATGAAAATCATTCATCCCTTCTTAACTACAACCAGTGAAGCCTTAGAAAATGTAATTAGAGAAAAAAATAACATTTTTGCACCAAGCTAATTGTATCTTTACCTTTTATTAGTTGGTTTCAGGATTGACACTTATTGATGATTCTATTTTGGAGTGCGCTTTCCCTGGGTTTAACTCCTTGCAGCACACTTTATATACACTGTGTGGCCTTACTTGAGTAACTTATGTTACTTAACTTCTCCAGATCCCAGATTCTCAACCTGTAGAATGGAAGTAATTATAATACAGATATTATATGGTGGGTTAGTCCAGGTCCTCCAAGAGGTAGATGTTGAAAACGAGTTATACACAAGAGGATTTTATTAAGGGAAATCCCTGTGAGAGAAAATGGAGAGGAAGCTGAGTAAGCCTGGAAGAGCTCTCAACTATGAGGCAAGTCTGACCTAGAATGAAGGAAAGAGGAAAGGAAGGTTGAGTGGAAGCATTGGAGCATAATGTGCAGTCTAAGGAAGGGTACGAAAAGGCTTCAGGAATCCTGAGCCAAGACTGGTCCTCAGAGAAGCCCTGTGTCTCCTAAAGAGGGATGTGCATTAGCCACCTTGTGGCCCTCAGTCATTGACTGAGGGGCAGATGCAGAAACAGATTTTAGAGTGAAGCAGCAAGTGGCCGTAGGCAGTTAGGCTTCCCATACTTTGAGGTCTATGAGTTTATTTATTTATTTATTTATTATTTATTTATTTATTTAAATTATACTTTAAGCTCTGGGTTACATGTGCAGAACTTGCAGTTTTGTTACATAGGTATACACGTGCCATGGTGGTTTGCTGCACCCATCAACCCGACACCTACATTAGGTATTTCTCCTAATGTTATCCCTCCCCTACCCCCCACCCCCCACCCCCCCACAGGCCCCAGTGCATGATGATCCCCTCCCTGTGTCCATGTGTTCTCATTGTTCAACTCCCAATTATGAGTGAGAACATGCAGTCTTTAATTTTCTGATCTTGTGATAGTTTGCTGAAAATGTTGGTTTCCAGCTTCATCCATGTCCCTGCAAAGGACATGAACTCATCCTTTTTATGGCTGCATAGTATTGCATGGTGTATATGTGCCACATTTTCTTAGTCCAGTCTATCACTGATGGGCATTTGGGTTGGTTCCAAGTCTTTGCTATTGTGAATAGTGCCACAATAAACATACGTGAGAATGTGTAGAATGATTTATAATCCTTTGGGTATATGCCCAGTAATGGGATTGCTGGGTCAAATGCTATTTCTAGTTCTAGATCCTTGAGGAATTGCCACACTGTCTTCCATACAATGGTTGAACTAATTTACACTCCCACCAGCAGTGTAAAAGCATTCCTGTTTTACCACAACCTCTCCAGCATCTGTTGTTCCCTGACTTTTTAAGGATTGTCATTCTAACTGGAGTGAGATGGTATCTCATTGTGGTTTAGATTTGCATTTCTCTAATGAAGTTCTATGAGTTTCTTACTCACGGTCACTAAAAGATGTTTATCATGAATTGAAATCTCCAGATAGAGTAAAGCAATGCCTAAATCATAGTTATGCACTTATCAATTTATTTATTCATATTATTCATTATCATTATGAATATTCAACACATTAATAAAAGAGCCACATATGCAATCTACTTGGGGTATTGGGAGAGTAAAGAATAACATAGCAGTGCTACAGATAATTTAAGAAATGGTTTCTCTCTCTCTCTCTATATATATATATGTATATATATATATGAGACACAGGTATAATTATTTTCCTTCTACTATTTGTTATTGATGTATACTGCCAAATCCCTAACGGAAACTGGAATAGTTAACTCTAAGCTCCCCCCATGCCTACAAAAAGAAGTGGGTTCAAAGTTATTTTTTAAATCGAAAGATTTATTAATATTATTTTTATCATGTCCAATTGATATTATGATTATCAAAAAGTTTAATCACTTATTATTACTTGAAGGACCTAGTTAGGAAATGTTCAATCCACTTTTTTTCTTTTTTTTTTTTTTTTGAGACAGAGTCTTACTCTGTCACCCAGGCTGGAGTGCAGTGACGCGATCTCGGCTCACTGCAAGCTCCGCCTCCTGGGTTCACACCATTCTCCTGTCTCAGCCTCCCGAGTAGCTGGGACTACAGGCGCCTGCCACCACGCCCGGCTAAGTTTTTGTATTTTTAGTAGAGATGGGGTTTCACCATGTTAGCCAGGATGGTCTCGATCTCCTGACCTCGTGACCTGCCCGCCTCGGCCTCCCAAAGTGCTGGGATTATGGGCGTGAGCCACGGCTGCCGGCCTGTTCCACTTCTTAAAACTGGTCACTGGAAGTACATCGTCTTGGGAAGAACTGGATATTTCTTGAAACCCCTTTCATATAGCCATATTCTCAAACATAGAACCTTCTTTTATGTTTTTCAAAGATTTTTTCCATTACTGTAGAAAATTCAGAGGGTGTTTATGGATAGTGCAGTACTCTGTTCAAATATAGGGAATGAAAGTTACATTAAAATGATAATTTTTTTGCTGAAAAGTATTTTGATATTTAATGTAAGCAAACAAATTACTCAGATGATAGTGTTTTGTTTTAACTTTTTAAATGTCTTATTTCAATAGCTTTTGGAACACAAGTGGTTTAGGTAACGTGGATAATTTGTATAGTGGTGAAGTCTGAGATTTTATTGCACCTGTCACCTGAGTAGTGTGCATTTTACCAAACATGTAGCTTTTTTATCCCTCACCCGCCTGCCAACTTCCCCCTTACGAATCTCCAGAGCCCATTATACCACTCAGTGGAGAGTCTTCAACATTCACGATGGAATCTTCAGGATGTGGCCCTCTATCCATTGCTTTCCACCGTTTGTACTCTCTGCTTTGTAAATAGAGGTCCGTTCTCCCTGTCTGCCTTGTTCACGTACCTTTGCCGTTTTCCTTGCTGGGATGACATCCTTTGCCCTGAAGTTCTCATTAACCATACCATAGATGTCCTCTTCTTACCTCAATACATCCAAGGCTACCTCAAGTTATAACTTCTCCTTTAGTTTTTCCCTAGTGTCTGAGTCCAAATGGACTTCTCTATATCCAGAATATCTACTACTTGTCTTATTTTTCCTCACACTTGGCACGTGCAGTTCCTTCCAGCTACTTTCATAATGTTGTATTTTAACGGTTCAGTTGTGTTTATATTTCACTATTCTGTCAGGCAAACAAGGGTATTCGCATGGCTGAAATCTATGGTATTTTTTAAATGTAATAAAATGTAATGAATAAACATACAAATGAATGAGTTAATTAATATATTATATTCTTGGTTAAGTAATGAGCATTATGAGGACAAAAATTGAGTCTTACACCTTCTTATAATCCTAAAGACCTCGTACAGGACTTGGAATATAGCATGCACTTAAGACATCTTTGTGACTAATGAATTTAAATATTTTTATTAATTCTAAGTTGACATATGATTGTAATTTGGGGAAGGTAGTGAAATTTCAAATGGCTTTCACCACCTGTGAAATGACCCTTTTACATACCACATGATTTACCAGATCTTTGTTTAGGTGAACCTAGGTGAAAGCGGATTGTTTCCTCTACTTAGGAAATACTTTGCGTATTTTAGTTGCTTATAAATTTGATGATTTTAATGTGTACAGTTATAGTTTATGATATTGACTTGTACAGTTATATATATGTTTACATATTATATATTGCATATGGTTATACTATGTATAATTTTATTTTTCTAAAATAAAGAATATTATTACACATTAACAAAATAGATATAACTGTTTTCCTTCTACTATTTGTTATTGGTGTATACTGCCAAATCCCTGATGGATACTGAAATTCTTATCTCTAAGCCCCTCTATGCCTACAAAAAATGGGTTCAAGGTTATTTTAAAAATCAAAGAGTTTATTAATAATATTATTTTTTATCATGTCCAATTGATACTATCATTATTAAAAAGTTTAATCACTTATTTCTTGAAGGACTTAATTAGGAAATATATATAATGTGTGTGTATATATATATTCTCTCTCTATATATTCCATATATATGTATACTCTCTCTATATATCCTATATATATATTCTCTCTATATGTATCCTATATATTCTCTATATATATTCTCTATATATATTCTCTATATATTCTATTTATGTATTCTCTATATATTCTATATATATTCTCTATATATTCTCTATGTATTCTCTATATATTCTCTCTCTATATTCTATATATAATTCTATATATATTCTATATATGTATTCTATATAAATACACACACACACATATATAGTAGCCTAATATTTAAAAAATAAGATTGGGACTGCCTAAAATAAGCTGACCCAGACCATAGGGGTACAGACATAGGTATACTTCAGCAAGAACTGGTAACAAAGTGAGATATATGTTAACTCTTTGTAGCATATTGTTAAGTAGCATTAAAAAACAAGTAATTTTTGGTTGGGTCCATTGAGAGAATAACATTATTTTTAGAATGATCTAATGGCACGATAAGCATTTTAGCATTTTACCTGGAAAAACATTATAGCTGTGCCAGTTTCTGTTCCAAGAAAAAAATACATTGGTGTATTCTCTAAAGGAGGAAATTCTGACCTCAACTATGTTCAGATAGCTGTGGCAGATAATACTCTGATCAGGTACTAAGTCATATATCTTTCACATTTCCCTTTGCTAGTTATACTCAGCAAATGTGTGGTTGGAAATGGAATCAAAGCCCAGTCTGGAACTCCTGAAGTCAAAGTCAAAGGAACTGATCCTGTGATAAATCAGATTATTGATAAACTGAAGCATGTTATTCAGGTAAGTCCTGATCCTATATTTTTTGGTATAGCCAATAATAAATAATAAGTGGTTACTTTCTGTTATACTTGATAAATTTGTTAATCCTATCAGATAATCCTACCTAAAATATTGTAGCACATTATTTGCATTAGGACTTTTGGAAAGATTTAGTTTAATGATTTTTGTATGCAGTCAATATGCAGCGGTAATTTAATGTTGGACAATCTGTATATGTGAAAAGCAAGCCGCAGCCTCGGCCTTTCAATGATGAGAATCTCAGGACATGCGTTGTCCTCAGTGAATAACTTTGAACATGGGAATCACTGTGACCATTAAAGAAAACACATATAAGGCCATGGAAGATGACAGAGTTATCTTTCAGGTAATTCTCTGAATGTTGCTCTAAGGTTTTTGCAGCATTTCAATACAAGTTAGGTCATAGATGAAGAATATGTGTTTCTAATATTGATTTACAATATCACCTTTCATATGTTATCTTATAATCTACCTAATGGTTGTTTACGAAATACTTCTGTCTTATCTTCAATAATATTTTTCATCAAGTGAATGTGTATTGCTGTTTCTAATACATGGCAAGTGAAGCATGAACATATTGATCAAAATAATATTTCATTGAAATAGTCTATTAATTAGAACCAAACATTATGTTGCATGTTGTAAATATTATCCTCCACTCTGCATCTATTGATGTTTGGGGAAAGGAAGGCTTTTCTTTTTAGTTAATGGTCATTTTATAAAAATTTATATTTGAATATACTTTCATTTTTCCTAAGCAAAACTTTGTATGGGTAGTTGATGCTTATTTCTAGTATCGTGGGTCAGAAACAACACCTAAATAGTACAGAGTTTTTATTGCATACAACATATTTCAGAGCCAGTGGTAGGCTTCTCATAATTGTCCTGCAAAGACGAAGCTTAAGTTTATGCAGAGCCAGTTCCTGGGTTTCCATTTTTCACAAGAGTCCCTATATCTCAAAGAGAGGATGTGTAAGAAGGACTTGGGGGTTGGTGTCGAATACCATAGACTTCTCCCTTCTGCGAGGTAACAATGCTTATTCTACCATAGATACCTATAGAGAACAGAGCTGTCACCCTGGCTGTCAAAACCAAAAATAAATTCTACTGGAAAAGTCTAAGAGAGAAGTGGTGTCATGACTACTGATGAGTCAAACCTCCCAGCCTCTGCTGAGCTGGTCCAGTTGGTACTTCATAGTATCGTCCACTGTAGTATAATATGTACAGCTAGATTATTTGAAAATTCAAGTGCATAATTGATAACAAAACCAAAAGGGCTTTAACATTAATCAGCTCCTCTCATTGAGGAGTGAGTACAATCTCACTCTGAGGACACGGTGAAATCTTAGGGGTTTCTTAAGTGGGGTAAGCATTCCACAGAGGGTGGAGGAAGAAAACCTAGACCTTAAGTATATATTTATTCCATCTCATTCTTTTATATTTATTTGGTTGTAGTAAGGTATATAAAATATGTAATATACTAGTGCAATAGCACATACATATAATTTATAAATACATAAATATACATATTAACTGGACATCTGTTCAGGTTGTTTTGCTAAGATATATACAAGATGAAAGCAGAACAGAAACCCTGTTGTGGATAATAAGGATGGAGCTGTTCCATAAGAAGTGCAGTTATAAGAAAACACATTCACAGAGGAACACGTAGGTACCCAAGATAGAAAGGATTATAAAAACCCTTAGGAGGAGGGTTCACATATTTATTACCCATTCAGCAACTCCCCTCCCCATTTCTTGTTTTGTAGGTTTCAAAGCCTTTTCAAGGTGGCAGAGGGAAGTCATCCTGCCTTTCTTTTTTAGTTTCTGTGTGAACTTGAGTCCCATTCTTTCTTCTTTATGGAAGTGTGCAGATCTCCAATTATTCATGCTTAAGTTTCATTCTGGGGTTGCAAGAGAATATCAAATGCAACGCTGCCTTTGAGGTCTATCCTTTTAAGGTCTGCTAGAATTATATGATAGAAATTTAGATTTTTATAGAGGAGAGCAGAAAGTCCTATCTTGCACAGGTGTCACTGAAACATTCACCTTTAATGTGTAAGAGTATGCTCTTTCATAAACTGCTCTCCTGGAGATGAAGAGAAGTGTTTTACTTTGCCATTTTTTTTTTTTTTGAGATGGAGTTTCGCTCTTGTTGCCCAGGCTGGAGTGCAATGGCGCGATCTCGGCTCACTGCAACCTCTGCCTCCTGGATTCAAGCGATTCTCCTGCCTCAGCCTACAGAGCAGCTGGGATTACAGGAGTGTGCCACCATGGCCTGGCTAATTTTTTTTTGTATTTTTAGTAGAGACGGGGTTTCTCCACATTCCTTAGGCTGGTCTCGAGCTCCCGACCTCAGGTGATCCACCTGCCTCGGCCTCCCCAAAATGCTGGGATTACAGGCGTGAGCCACCGTGCCCGGCCTACTTTGCCAAACTTTTGACTACTGATAATGTACGCGTGCCCTGGCAGGGATGGCCATTGTACTGTCAGTATCAAGGGATGGGTGACAGCACCCACCACAATGTCAGCTATGAAAGGATTCAGAAAATAGCCTTCTGTAAGTCAGAATTTATTAATTTAGGAGTAGGGCCATGGAAGATGTCAACATAGGAATAGGTTTCAGATTCTAAACTGTAGATTTAGATGATCACTTCTTAGTGTTTGTATAAAATTTACTTTATTTTTTATTATAATATTAAGTTCACTGTCCACCTTTATACTATGAAAAATGCCATCTCTCTCAATAGGGACATACCTGTATTGAAGTATATGGAAGGAAATCAGCCATAAAAGCAAAAATTGCCTGCATAGACTCACCCAAAAATGCCTTTCTCGGCCTGCCATTAATATGAACTTCATTTCTACCTAGAATTGTCGGCAATTAGAGTCATTAAGGAAGTAGAAAAAGATTTTTACTTGGAAAATGGCACTTTTTAATGTTTTAATAATTAATTCATTCAAAATACTCAACAAATGTTCATTGAGTTTCTAGTATGGTCCTGGTTCTGTACTGGCACTGAGGTTAAAGTTGTGAATAAAGCAGACACAACCCTGCTCTCATGGGCTTTCCATTGTAAGAAAAAGTAAATAAACAAACAAAACCAGTATTGTAGCTGACACCTGTTATAAACAAAACCAAACAGGATGAGGTAAGGAAAGATATTTAAGAAGAATGTCCTGGCGAAGGCCACTCAGGGGGAGATGTTTGGGTTGATGCTGAATAAGGAGAAGAAAAGAGTCATGGGAAAACCTGTGAGAACTGTTTCTGGGGCAGAAGGCAAAGTAGGTGTAAAGGCCCCGTTGCAGGAATAAGTTTGTTTTACTCAGAGAACAGAAGGTCAGTCGGCTAAAACAGAGTGAGCTAAAGGGAAGAGATGAACATACATCATGTTTTGGGAAGTCCAGTAGGCTCTGGTAAAGAGTTTATATTTTCTCCTAAGTAGACTAAGAAGTCATTTAAAAACTGTAAGCAGAGCTAGCTGGGCGCAGTGGCTCATGCCTGTACTCTCCGCACTTTGGGAGGCTGAGGTGGGCAGATCACCTGAAGTCAGGGGTTTGAGACCAGCCTGGCCAACATGGTGAAACCTCGTCTCTACTAAAAATACAAAAATTAGCCGAGCTTGGTGGCACATGCCTGTAATCCCAGCTACTCGGGAGGCTGAGGAAGAAGAATCGCTTGAACCCAGGAGTCAGAGCTTGCAGTGAGCCAAGATCGCGCCACTGCACTCCAGCCTGGGTGACAGAGCAAGACTCTGTCTCAAAATAAATAAATAAATACAAATACATCACAAATTTAATAAATAAATAAAAACTGTAAGCAGAAGCTGATACAATTTAATCTATGTTTTATGAGGACTTCACTATGAAAAATGGTCCCTGCATGAAAGAATGAAAAAAGAAAGTAATACAGACAGAAGACCACATAATTGGAACTAGAATAATAAGAGTGGATAAGCTGAGAAGTGCATAGATTTAGACAAATATTGGAAGCAGGGTTATTGGGATTTGTTAATGGATTGGAAATTTGGGAGACAGAAGAAAGATGATAGCGAGGTTTGGTGGGATGATAGTGTCACTAAGTGAGAAAAGGAACTCTGAGAGAGGAGCAGGCCTGGCGGAGGGTCCCTGGGATTGATTAGAAATCAGTGGTTTTGTTAACTGTGAGATGCTTATTAGATACCCAAGAGGGATGGCAGAACTCAGGGAGACCACACAACTGAAAGTGTATGTTTGTAAGCACTAGCATGTGGATAGTACTTAAGCTCTGAGATTGTATAAGGCTGTCACCTTTCCTTTAGAGTATAAATTCACACCAAAACTATTAGTGGAGACTATAAGACAATGGAATCATAAAAAAAATTGTACTGCAAAAACCTATGAATGGATAAAACATTTTATTAACTGTATTTGGCACCTTGTATATACTTAGTTGATCTAGGACAGAGAAGATATTTAGTAACATTCATTTTTTCTTACTGTAAGAATAATGACCCAGGAGGCGGAGGCTGCAGTGAGCTGAGATCAGGTCACTGCACTCTAGCTCCAGGAGATAGAGCGAGACTCCGTCTCAAAAAATAAAAGAATAATGAATGCTCATCAGAGGGAATTGAATTTTATTATTCTAGGAAATCTGATGGAAAAAGTGAAAAATAAATATTGATACATTTATAAAACAATGAAAAGACTTATAAGAGAAGCCATCTAGGCTTTTTTCTATACTTAATTATACATATAAATACATCAATACTTTACTTAAATAAATAAGATCGTAGGGCACATTTGATTTTATGATCTGAACTGCTCACCTGACCACACAAAACAAATACTTTACCATAGCATTAAATATCCTGCTATCTGGTTGTTAGTGCTGGCATATTTTTCTATCATATGGAAAGATTACAGTTTTACTTCATCTAGTCACCTAAAGTTGGATATTTAGGTTGTGACCAGATTTTCATGATAATAAAGACTAATAGGAATATCAGCAGACATAAAATGTTTTTGGCATCTTTCTTTTTTCTTGTAATACATTCTACATATTGAAACTAATAATTGTATTTTGATACATATTGCCACGTTTTTCTCAAGGAAAATTATAGATAACAGAAAGTGTCAGCTTTCTCTGTGTGTTAAGGTTGTGGGTGGAAGCTTGGCAGTGACTCTCAGACATATTGGTATGGAACATCATTGGACTCTCTAGAGATCAAGGCAGCAGTCCTGTAGAAATGTTAGCCTGAGCTGTGTGTCACCTGGGAGTACTCCAAGGATGACCAAAAGAAATATTTTAGTTAGAAGACAATTTATAAGAAAAGTTTAGAGGCTTCCTAGAGAGGTCATAGCATACACAATTTTATTTCATCCTTTAGGACAAGCCCTATATGTATGTTCTGCGCACATCCCCTCCCGCACCCTCCTCAAAAAAAAAAAAAAAAAGCTGAGATCTGATGTAAATAGATAACTGGATTATAGCTTTGTCCTTAAGGAATATCTCAGAAACTTCAATATTCCTTCACCCCCTCTGCAAATCCTTCTGAATTGAGAATGGGAACCTTGGCAACAGAGGGGAGTCATGCACCTCCCTTTTCCATCTGTGACTCTGACATCTTCCTCCGGGTCAGCCATTGTGCAAACTCTCACTTAATTTCTGGCAGTTTCCTGCATTCCAGACCTGTTTGTGAAATAGGCAATATTTGTCCCTTTGAAAATCACCTGTGATAAATGTGGTATAGCCCATGGCCAGTGAAGATTTTCCTATGGGGAGACATATTCCTAAGTGTTAACATTAACGTTTCCAGATGTTTGAGTCAGACTCAATTGCCCTTTAATATTATAGATTGAAAACAACATTTGGTTGATCTTAGTATATCTGATTGAGGAAATATGAGACCCTTTTTAATTTAGATTTGCTCACCTATCAAACTTACTTTGAAATTTCTTGGTCATATTATGTTTGCTTACGGCAAAGTTATCAGCAAAAAAGTCACAGTTATGCAGCAATTTATCTTTAAACACTAAATGACATCTATCATTTTTCAAAGAAAATAATGTCAGCAGTTAAAATCCTAACTGCTTGAGCACTGTTAGTTGACAATTATATTGCCCCATTGCTTAGAAATTAATTGACCTACTTTCAATAAGAAACATAAAAAGTAATATCACAGCAATTTTCTGGATTTATTTTATTGCAAAACCAATAAATGTTACAGTGTCGTTAAAAGTAATAGATTTAAAAAACATTTTATTTTCTTAAACCTAACAATTCAAATAACATAAAATAATATTACGTTTCTATTAAGCATTCATTTTTTATAGAGACCAAAACTTCTTTACAAAATGTCTTCATGTATAATATAAATTAGATTTTTAGATGTGAGAAAAGCAATAATCATAATCATTGCCTAAATCCACAAAATAAGTAGATATTCTATAATATGTATTTCAGTAATCACAATGTAGTGGATTCAGGCAGAGATGAGAGACACTTTGATTTTAGTAGAAAAAGACTGTGCTAAATTACCTCTTTGCCTTTTTTCACTCTGTTCCTAGGATACCAATATAATAAATAGTACCTTTAGAACTCTGATACACTGAGAAAAGTTCTAATTTAAATCTCAATAGATGATTACACAGGTAGTGTTTACACACACACACACACACACACACACAATGACAGGAGTTTTTAAAGATATTAGTATCTTGGAATTTTTGTATTCTGAAAACTGCCCAAGCTTTTATCATTAGATCACTTGTTATGAAACACACTTTAGAAACACCTTTCCTATTTTTAATAGCCTATGATAGTCATACAGAATGAGTTAATCATAATTGATTGGTCAATTGCTAATTGCGAATTCTTTGACCATAGCACGTCAGCTGATTCTATGAACTTCTACAGACTCTTTCCCTTGGTCGGGGAATTGCCACAGCACTCTGACTCCTTTCCCCACAACTCCATTGCATGACATTGTCACCTCCCTAGGCTTATGATACTAATATTCCAGAGAGACGAACAGTTCTTGATTTTGAATAGCAATGCAGTACTGACCAAAACAGATTTAGTTTTGGTTCAGAAGGAAGCACTGGATATGCCCTCAATAACTTTCCATGGTCATCTAATTCAGCAATTAGTTTGTCTGAGTAAATTCAATGGAAGGCTGCTTTCTCGAATGGGTAGTGTAATGCACTGATTTCCCTATTAGACATTTCATTTAAAAACATCAATTGTCTGCATAAAACAACCATTTCCATCAGTGTACATTCAACTGGAAAGGAAAGCTTGAGGACTTTTTTTTGAAAGTAGTGGGATTGGGGTTGGCCATTGGTAATTTCTTTTTGATTAAAGCATATGTAATTGTTTTGTGTTGGATACAAATTTATTTATGCGGATGCCTCTGATCTTATATGTTATCATTTCCCATTAAGACCTGAGCTGTTTATCTGCTGGGTTTTCTGGTCATAAAATGTTGAAAGGACGTTAAAATGTAGAACTTTTATATTTTTTATTTAGGTGACTAGGATAAATTCTGGTAATTTATAGGCTAAAACTTACATGTATTTCTGCTTAAAATATTTTGAAATGTGGTTTATTTCACAAATGAGGTTCCAAACTATAACCAGCTCTCACTAAATTCATATTTATGTGTTTATGTATTTATTTATTTATTTTTGAGACAGAATCTCGCTCTGTCGCCCAGGCTGGAGTGCAGTGGTGTGATCTCGGCTCACTGCAAGCTCCGCCTCCCATGTTCACGCCATTCTCCTGCCGCAGCCTCCCGAGTAGCTGGGACTACGGGCGCCGGCCACCACGCCCAGCTAATTTTTTGTATTTTTAGTAGAGATGGGGTTTCACCATGTTAACCAGGATGGTTTCGATCTCCTGACCTCGTGATCCGCCCGCCTCGGCCTCCCAAAGTGCTGGGATTACAGGTTTGAGCCACCGCACCCGGCCAAAAGATCATTTTTAAATTATGCATCTGGGAATATATTATCAAACCAGGCCTGAAACTTATTAAAAAGATGGTAAAATCTAATTTAACTTCATTTAATACTCCTTTCCTCTTAGTCTTATCAAAGCAAATGAGCTTGGCTTTTAATTATGAAAATGTAATTTTAATTTATAAGACATATAACAAAGCAAGATAGCTGCTAAATTCACTTTATCCTAGTAACTTCCTATTGTATACATTCATTTTTAATGTAATAAGAAATCCTTCCAAAATTTTTAAAAGAATCACATTACCCAAGAAGAGGCTCAACATTTCTAGAAAATAAATATGTTCTTAAGACACTTAACAATTCTTGAAATGAAGACCTAACTCTTCAGGGTTTTAAAATATTTGATGTGCACTCTTTACATATATAGTTTAAATTTAATAATTACCCTTCTCAAAAAATAAGTGAAACATACCACAAACATATCAAAGCAAGTTATTCATACTTCTCATTTAAGTAACTGTATTGTCATAGCAAAATTATTTTGTATCATCAAAAAGCACAAAAGCCTTATTAGAATACTAATTTCAACATCTGTTTCACAGATTTGCTCATAATAGATTTTTTTCATGCTTCTGCACTAATTCATTGAAGGACAATGTTTTACCGATTCTTGAAAAACTATCATTATCTGCCCCACAGTGCTGGCTCATGCTTGTAATCCTAACACTTTGGGTGGCCAAGGCTGCCGTTTTGCTTGAGCCCAGGAGTTCAAGACCAGCCTGGGCAACATGGTGAAAACTCATCTCTACCAAAAAAAAAAAAAAAGTAAAAAGTTAGCTGGGCAAGGTGGCGGGCACCTGTAGTCCTAGCAACTCAGGAGGCTGAGGTAGGAGGATCACCTGGGCCTGGGAGGTTAAGGTTGTGGTGGGCCATGATTATGCCACTGCATTCCAGCGTGGGTGACACAGTGAGACCTTGTATCAAAAAAAAAAATAATAATACAAAATAGAAAATAAAAAGATCATTATCTGACATTTTAAAAAGTATATTTCCTAACCTATAAATATACTTTGTAGATTAACAAGAGAAAAATTTCAAGATATTGTAAATTTAAAACAAATCTTTATGTATAATATCATTGTAATGTCTTTGACCAGTATCTATCATGTGAGACAAAAAATATTAAACATTCATTTATTGAATAAATGAATGAAAATCATAATTACCTTGATCACTAAATTTAAAATTTAAATGAAGCAGGAAAGTAAATCTTCCTAATTATCATATACTTAGCTGTTTAAAATCACTCTAATGACAAGTAATATGCTTTCAATCTTGAATTATACTTTTAAAATGCCTGTATTGTTTCATTCACTCATGCTTCCATTAGTTCAGTGAACAAATATTGATTACTTACCCACTATGTGCCAGGTATTATGATAGATTCAGGGAGTACAAAAATGATTAAATGAGGGGATCAGTTGGAGTGACTGTTTTCTAGAAACAATGCCTATTTCAGTTATGAACTAGTCTGTTTTGAAGAAAATGGTGAGGGAAAGCTAAAAATAATATTTTCACTTTATTCAACAAATCTTATTGAGGTCTTATTATGAATCAGGGGCTCTCCTAGGTACGGGCATACAAAATTGATTAAGACCATGCTTGCTTGCAGAAAACAAACAGAAAAGCATCTCTATAATAAAAAGGAAAAAGAGGAATCCCCTTTGTAGGTTTCATAGTTTATACTGATATTTCTGATGTCGTCTCGGAGAATTAGTCACAATTATAGGAACTCAGAAGGCATTCCGTGGAGATGAACTAGAGACTAAACTAGCAGAGATTACTTAGTGAAATATTGTGATACCATTTATTTCAATTAGAAAATAGTTATAATTCATTTTAGAAGATATTATGGCTTACACATAGTAGATATGATGACTGAATAACAGGATTGTTGAACGATGGCACCTTGGTAGCCATTAGCCATTGCCACCATGATTCTGCATTAAAAAATCTATGCAAAACGGCCGGGCATGGTGGCTCACGCCTGTAATCCCAGCACTTTGGGAGGCCGAGGCGGGCGGATCACGAGGTTGGGAGATTGAGACCATCCTGGCTAACACGGTGAGACCCCGTAACTACTAAAAATACAAAAAATTAGCTGGGCATGCTGGCACGCGCCTGTAGTCCCAGCTACTCGGGAGGCTGAGGCAGGAGAATCGCTTGAACCTGGCAGGCGGAGGTTGCAGTAAGCTGAGATCGCGCCACTGCACTCCGGCCTGGGCGACAGAGTGAGACTCCGTCTCAAAAAAAAAAAAAAAAGAAAAACTTTGGAGTATATTAATAAACATTGTGTTTTTTAAAAAAAAATTTAAATCTTTAATTTCCGTTTTCACGATTTTTCTTCTTGCTTCCAAAAGGAAAGGAGTGCGTAGCTCTGTTGCCTGTACATCGTCCATGGCCCCTGGGTCGGGGCGGGGTCCCCCGGGCCGCCCGGGGGTCCACATGCAGTCCCTGGGGGGGCCGGCGCGGGGTGAGGTCCGGGGGCCGCCTTATTGCTGAGGTCCGGCCGGTTGGGGCCCCGGGGGCTGCTAGGCGCTCTGGCTGCGCAGCTCCTGGGAGATGAAGCGGCGCAGGCGCTCCAGGTACTGGCTGTAGAGCTGGATGTCTTTGTGCCCGGCGCCCTCCACTCACAGCGGCTCCACGGCGTTGGGGCAGCGCTGGTAGAGCGCCAGCCCGTGCGAGAAGTCCATCACCTCGTCTTTCGTGTCCTGGATGATGAGCACGGGCGGCGTGATCTTGGACACCTTCTGGATTCTGCGGGAGAGGCGTGGGGCGGGTGAGACCTCGCCAGGCCCGGGCCCCGCCCCGCTCCGCCCCCGCCCCCGCCCCCGCCCCCGTCCCCGCCCCCGTCCCCGCCCCAGCCTGCTCACTTGGGGAAGGCGTCGAAGCAGTAGGTCTTGGTGTCGGGAAAGCGACGCTCAGGTCCAAGGTGAGCGGCGACTGCAGCACCACCGTGGCGGACTCGTAGCGCGAGGCCAGGTCCACGGTGGGCACCGTGCCGATGCTCTGCCAGTACAGGATGATGCCGTCTGGGCTGATGTGGTACCTGGCGGCACCTGAGCAGGCTCAGCCCAGGCCTCCAACGCGCGCGCACCCCTCCTGCCAGCGGGCGTCCCCGGGCCCAGCTCCGGATGCGACTCTCCAGTCTCCCTGCTCAGCCAAGTCATTTGGTCAGGCCCAGGCTCCACACCAGTCTCAAGGGCCACCCCCAGCCCCCCAACACCGCAGCGGTGGGCGGAGCCGGCGGCCTGGTCCTGTTCCCTGCCACTATGGTTCACTGGCGTTTCCTAGCCAGGATCTGCTGGATCCTGGCTAGGGAGTCCCCTCGGGCTAGGGTAGGGGAAGCCCTGGCACCTCTCCTCCTCTTGGTCACCCCTAGGCGCACACTGGGAACTGTGTGCCCTCCCACATCCTGAATGCTTCACGCCTTCCTGCCCAGGTTAGAAAGCCGTTCCTGGTGCAC
The DNA here is from genome assembly GCF_028858775.2 of Pan troglodytes. Lineage (NCBI taxonomy): Eukaryota > Metazoa > Chordata > Mammalia > Primates > Hominidae > Pan > Pan troglodytes. The sequence goes on along the minus strand of NC_072416.2, from coordinate 37,548,688 downwards.
TGGCCGGGACAGGGTACACTCTTCCTCCCTGCAGTCCTTGCCTACCGCCTTGGCCATGAGGAATTCAGGCAGCTGTGTCCCCAGATGTCTCCACCCAATTTTGGACTCTCAGCGTCCCATGCCCAATGAGGTGCCAGCCCAACCCAGGTCAACATCGAGGATGGTGGCTGCGGGGACAGCATCTCCTCCCACCAGCGCCTTCCCTTGGGAGTGGACAAGTCCTCTGCCACCTCAGCACCACCAGCTCCCACCCAGGGCCACCCCCACTCCCAGGTCACTGGTGTGCGGCCCCTGGCCCAGCTGATCCAGCACCAGTCCCAAGGCCTCCTCATGCCCAGTCCCAACCACGCGGGACCCACCTGCCACCCTGTTGATGCTGAGACCCCAGAACTCTCCTCCCACAAGCTCCAGGCTCTGATGCCAGGCAGATGCCCTCCTGTGAGGCAGGAGCATGGGCAGGTGTGTGTCCTGTCTGGCTGGCATTTGGACTCCACCAGCAGGGCTGTCTCCCTCCCTGGCCTGGAATCCCAGCCTCCTGGCAGCACTCCACAGCTCACTGCTCACCCATGCCCCAAAGGATGCTGCCTGGCTTGTGCCTGTGGCTGCAGCTCTGCCTCAGCCTCCCTGGCCTGCTCCCTGGCAGCCAAGGCCAGTAGTGTGCTGAGCCAGCCCAGCCCTGTCACCTGCTCCAGGCAGGAGCCCCCAGCTGCCACCTAGATGTCACCACTCAGACAATCAAACAAGACACATCCTCCATAGAGGCCCTGAGTGCGATCTGGCCTCCCCCTCACAGCTCTGGGCCGAGGATCCTGCAGGACAAAGCGACAGCAGGACAGATGGCGGAGTAGACAGAGCTCAGAACTGGCCATGGGTGGTGTGACTCTGCCAGTGCCCCGGGCAGTAGACACAGGAGGGGGCCCAGGAAGCTGCATGAAGTGGTGCTTGGTTTCGGCGCCCCACACTGCCGGGAGGCCCCCAGAGCCAGGGTGGTGCCAGGGGACCCAGCTCCCACGCCCACAGCAGGGACTGCCTGGGATATTGCCAAGGCAACGAGGACCCCACCTCCCCAGGGCCTCTGACTTCTCAGAGCTGCCCCTGGCCCCTGCAGGAGCGGGTCAGACCACTGGGCTGGGCAGGGCAGGGCCAGGACGAGACAGCCCCAGCGGGTGGCGAGCAGGAAAGGCCTCCAGAGGCCCACGAGGGTCTTCTGGTCCAGAGCAGCACTGGCCCGGGCGGTGCTCAAACACCAGTGAAGGGCCCAGGCAAGCGCAGGGCTGGGGACCTGGATGATTAGGAGGGCTGGATCTGGAATCGAAGCTGGCCGAGACCTCAGGTGTGTGCTGGGGGTCTGCACCTGACCCTGCAGGCCCTGCCCCGGGATGGCTGAGCTCCACAGCCACGGGGCCTCATGGGCCAGGCCTTGGGACCTCGATGCAGCAGCCTCGCCTCACCTGGCCCCAAGTGCGGCCTCAGCCCGTGGGCTCCCAGCCACACATGCACAGACCCCCTGACACCACCCACCCCCTCCCGCCGGGTGGCGTCCACGCCCCTGTGACAAGCTCAGCCCCTTCCTGTCCTCAGGCCAGGGGATCCCAGGGAGCCTGGCTCCACAGGCCAGGGTGTGGGGGGACCTCCTGGCCACACCTCAGCCATGTGGAGGCGGCACCCGCACGCCTGAGCTCACCTGTCCGGCTCTCTGGCAGCATGCGTCCACTGTGGCTCCCCTCCTGCAGGGCCGCCCACCTTCCTCCCAGGGAAGCCCGCCCCTCCACCCGGCCCCTGGCCCCTGGCCTGGTCCCCTCTCGGGTGTGCCCAGGCTGAGCTGCGCCCGGGGTCGCCCTCACCTGGTGCGCCGGGCCTGCCAGGCAGCGTTGATGTCGGCGTAGAGGTTCGTCTCGGAGGGCCTGCCCGAGCTGGCACCGTAGCCGGAGTAGTGGTAGGAGAAAATGTTGCAGTGGAGGCGGGAACACAGGCCAATGTAGAAGCTGCTCATCTGGCCCAGGTCCACCGCGTTGCCTTCCTTGTTCATGCACCTCTGGTCAGACGCAGTTCAGCTGATCTAGGCTGGGCTTGGCTAGCATTGGCTTGAAGCTGCAGCTGGTGTCCAGATCTGTTCTATGTATTTGTGATTCTCCTCAGCCCTCCCGGGTACTTGAAGCATGTTATTGTTATGGCAAAAGTCAGGAGTGCAACCTGCCTGTGCAAAAACATGCCAGGCTTCTGTTGCCTGAAATCCTCTAAGATACCCCTTTGGCTTAAGCAAAATCACATAGCAAGGATCAAAGTCAAGGAGTGGGGAATTATATCTGTCCCTTAGAGATGGAGATAGGAGAGAGTGTGAACAAATGCAGGAAAATGATCTCATCTACCAGAGTGTCCTTAAATATTTTAACATAATAAATTCAGTATTGTTTTTGTTTGATTGAATGAAGCTTTGCATGGACACAGTATGGTACAAAAGTACTATTTGAACTCTTTCTCCACATTCATAAAATTGCTAGTTTCTACCATGATTATATTTTTATGATCCATTTTTGTGTACAGATCTGAAAACTTTATACTAGAATTTATTAGCTGAGGAAAGGAACATCCACTGACATCATCATATACAAATATTTCTCAACATTTTAATGCTTGTGGTATTGTTAATGTTTCTGTGGAAAAAAATCACAGAAGTGATTTCTAAGTCAGTTATTGATTTATTCTAATGAATTATAAAAATCAGACTAAATTACTAATAGAGAAATTACATTTGAAATACTAGTCTGAGCTACAGATGAGATGGATTTTTGTGCTCATCATTTGTACTCTAGCTATGTTTGTTGAGATTGGGTTATTAAAACATAATTAAAACATTATCAGCAGAAAAGCCTGTTGTGCTATAATTAAATCATCTAAACAATCATTTTTGTGGTCTTAATATCCTGGATTTCTCAATTCATTGTAGTAGATAAGATTTCTCTTTAAATACTACTTACTATCAGTAGCTTGCTTTTCTGTGAATGCTAGAAAATTTAGAATTCTGCATTAACATTTAACAAAATATACGCTATCCTAATATTGATGCATTATATTTATCTATACAACATGCAACAAGAGAGAAATACTGGATGAATCAGAATATTTGCAGCCTATGGCAATTATCTGTAGCAACATTTTTTGTCTTCAGAAAAATATAGATGATTTTGAAAATGGATTAGTTCTAGTTTCAATCTAGGAAGAACTACTTATGGAAGTTTTGTGTACAGGATACTGATGTTTTCAAATATAATGCATTATTATTTTAGTTTAGTTTCTTTTACCATATACTTAGAAATTGTTCATGTGAACAGGCTATTAAAACTAATGGTATAGATAAATGGTATAGATAGGCATTGTAAACATCCCACTTTTCCCAAGCCATGAATTTTAACACTGGATTAAGGAGATGAAAATGGAGCCATTGGGAATGTGAATTCTTTGCTAATAATTATTTTTCTTCCTTTAAAAAGATTCTTCAAAAGGCAAGAATATGGAAGTATTTCAGGAGATACTCTTGAGGTATCTAAAATACATACTCTTCCTATCAAAATCAGTAAATAGATTGATGTAAGTAAGATAAAGTCAGGGCAACTGATTTTGCATGTCAGTGTACACACAGACACATATCCATGTATTCTCCATCTGTTCTCAGTTACTGAATTATTAGACCCAACTGACCACTTGACTGTGTTTAACATGATAAACAGACTCTTAACAAGAACAATATTTAAAAAACTGGATTGTTCCTCCTACTTCTCAGCATGCATCAGCCACTCTCTTTCCCCATCCTATCTCCTGCCAAATGGTTTCTAAATATCTGTTCCACTTGGAGACACTATTGGATGTTGTTGTAAATGACTTTAATGAATATTCACTCTACCTGCTTTCATATTAATTCAGTTTTCCTAGGATGGTCTCTATGGGATCAAGCAAAAGGACTTAGTGGAATATCTCTATCTGACTCCATAAAGTAAAGAATGTGGTGAGTTTAGCAGAGTGCCCCTTCCTTTACTAAATGTGAATGATGTTTCAGTATAGGAGGCCAGAGTGAAAAGTCCTAACGTATGTTTGTTTGGGCAGCCAACAATTGGTCACATTGTACATTTCATGTTACAAAGGAGCCTCATGGTAGTATAAATGAGGGTTGGGAAAAGACACTTAACTGCTCAGGGCTTTAAAATGGAGCCAGAGCAAGAATTGTAGAAGTTGACAATATCAGGAAGGAAACCTCTGTAAGCAGGCATGCAGGGGACTCCAGAAATCTCTTCTTTGCCCCTACAACTCTGGACTTTCAGAAATGCACACCCCATTCTCCTGTATTAATACAAAATTCATGTTCACAACAACATCAAAAATCAATTTTAAAATAGTAAACCTAAGGTAGATGGAAAGACATTATAGCCTCAGCATGCCTGAGATCTGAGGAGCAAATCAGAAAGATGTTGAGTGTGAAGAGAAAGGGACATCGTGATAACCAATCATTTAAAATTTTTACTCCAGAGAAATGGCAATATTTCACAGATTGTTTCTCATCACCAATCTCACAAGTATAAGTATTTTTTGAAAATTTTCCTCTCAATTTTTTCCTTGACAGTGAAGTCCAGAATAGGTTGGTTTAGATCTTGCTCTTTTCAGCCTCAATACTCCATAATCACCTTGGCTTTTTTGATTATGACTGGATGGCATGTACTATTATTTTAATATTAAAGATTTAGTAAATAATTTCAAATGTTATCCTTAAATAACTGTGGGCTTTATTCATTTACTGTACATATTTTGAAAACATTCATAAGAACTTAAGGATTTTAATTCAAATGGTCTCTAAAGTAGAAAATGCACTCACAGATTATGCGTATGTCTTTTAAGAAACAGAAACGTGCCATTTGTTTTTAAATTGAGTAGACTTTGTATCCTTTAGAATTTGGGCAGAGTTTTCTTGCTATATTGTAGAGAACCTATCAACCATATCTTAATTTTCTTCTTCTTGAGGTTTTCAAAGTTAACATTGGCATTGGTCCACTAATTCCTTGTTTTCTATTTTTGGATGAGTGTGCATAATTACCTCCATCTTAATTTTCCACATAAATGTTTAGCAGAATCTTTCATGTTTCATTGCCATGTAAGCAGATGTGATTTTTATTCTTTTTCCTTTTCATTGAACAGTTACTTCATTTGAAATTTTTCACTTGATTTAACTTTTTTTTTTTTTGGTGGTAGATACATCTGTTGCCACCTGTGTCTGGTTGGCATTTTAATGTGTTGCCTCGAAGCTGTAACCACAATAGTGGCACATTTTCCTGCTGTTCCTTTATTCTTTGTTTCATGTGTATCTATTTTCAAGAAATTGCATTGGTATACTATCATAGTTTTTTTTTGTCTCTCAGATTTTCTATTGTAATTATTTATATTTATGCATTTGGAAATATTTCATGATTGTTACATAAAACAGCAGAGCTCTTTTAGAAAGTTTTCATGGTTTCCCAAATGTACAGTCATATAGATTATTTAGTAGTTATTACATAATGATCTTTGGAGCAATAAATGCTGTTATATAAGAACAATTCCCAAATGTAATTTGAAAGTTATAAGCTAGGCTTTGACGGCCTAGAATTAATGTACCTTTATAATTCTAATCTGCATGCAAATTTAAGAAGACCACGGATTGAGGACTGGGTGCATAATTTTCAGGGCCCAGTAAAAAGTGAAAATGTAGAACTCTTTGATAAAAAATTACAAAGAATTTCAAGATGACCATAATAGGCCATGCACAAGGCCTTTCTAAATGGGTAGAGTGATCATGAAGCCATGGGCATTGTTTTGCTTTGTTTAATCTTACTGTTTGGTTGTAAAGCAGATCTTTAAATCAAGAGAAAAAAGAACAGCAAAGAACATCTCAATCAAAATGTTTTAAACATTATAGAAGATTAGATCCATATAAATGAAAGGGATAAAGAAAAAGCACATATCCAACCTCAAATATAAAGCATGGAATTCTTATATGAACTCCATTATAGCACTTGATATTTCAGCTCTATTTTCATTTTTGAACAACTCTAGATATGTCTATATATTTTAGTCTAAAATTTAATTTTTATAAATTCTAAGTTCTTCCCCAAATTCTTCCTTAGATAAACAATTCAGAGATACCTGTGTTTCCTATTCTATTAGGTGGAACCATATGAAATTGTCAGTGTTCAGCCTTTTCTGTCCTACAAAAAAATGACAGTCTTGTGTTTCCACCTAACACATGGCAGCCCAATAAATAGTGACAGTCAGGACCATAGAGCTATCACACTAAACAATACTAAATGCATACACATACCCTTTCCAAGACCCCGGCAGGTCTTCTTTTCCCCAAAAGAATCATTCTTTGACTCTTCACCCATTATTCATGTGAGAAATTTTCCAGGCCCGTCACCATGTCAGTTGAGTGACTGTAACAATTAGATCTATTGATTCTCCTCTCACAATTTGACATTCTTTATTGAAAAGCATGATCTAAATGTTGACTAATAGTCTGCATAGTGAAACATGTTTACTAGTTCCCATGACCTACAACAGTGTAAACTATGATTCAAAAATTTCTTTTCTTAAAAACTTCTAAACAATATGTCTGCCGGGATAAACTGGTGCAATTTCTATGTGAAACCTAAAGAATTTCAATGACACATTTTCATCCTTATTGCTGTTAAATAATCCCTTCAATAGTGCCCCATCTTCTGTACTCCTTCATATGATTTTCTATCTTATTATTTTCCATCATTCTTTCTGTTAAAACTATAATAGTTTCTTTGGAGAAATTATAGATTTTCCCACTTCAGAGGCATTTCTGCATTGAGCTCTCATAAACCTCTCTAACATGGTGGGCAATAGACTCAATAACATTTGTGTATGAATTCAGTTGTGAATTACTTAAGGCTCATCTATAACATCAAAAAGCAACTTGGTAAAAACAATTCTATTGAAGATTATATGATCTAAATATATATAACTTTAGGATGGCTTCAAAATAGACAAAAATAGTGTCAATACAGTGTGGAGCAATGAATTTCTAAAATTTTTATCTGCTTAACATTTTTCAACAGCACAATTTATACAGAAGCCCAACATGAGACATTCTTGTTCACATGGAATTTCTCTGCCCGCTTGAGCCCTGTAGAAATACCACAGTGTTGGTAAACAGCAACAGCAACAAGAAGATACTAAGCTTGAATTCTCAGTGGCTCAACCACACCAAAGTTTGTGGGTTGCTCCCATAAAGTTCAATGTCAGTCAGAATAAACTCCTCTATCATTAACCTATGACACACATTGCACGTAACCTTCAAAGTACTGGAAGTGGAAAAGGAGAGAACTTGGGAAGGAGGCAGGGGCTTTTTACTGCCTCAGCCCCAGAGCGATTCATGGCACTTCACCTCAGAGTCTCTTAGATCTTTCCATGTGATCCCAACATAACTGGATGTCTCTGAAATATCTGGGAGTGCATGAATATTCATTAAATGTCTTAGTATTCATTACATGTCTGTTTACAGACTCCATTTTGCTTTCTAAGATGCTCCCTGACTCTTCTCAGAAGCTTTACATAACATGCTATAAAACACTGATCTAATCAAAATATCACCCTATACCCTATAAGTATGTACAATGATGTGTCAATTTAAAAATTAAAGCAAAAAATCCACTGATCTAAAGGGATGATTTCCTCATGCTTCAGGTACTTCTTCATGGAATATTAGTCTCCAATACCAAACTTAAGAATTTGGCTGCAAAGAATCCAATAATGTATTTTCAGAAAGAGATTGGAATGCCACAATCTTGTGCATCAACAAAAGAGTGTGTCCCTTTTTGACATTTGGGTCTCTGCGTGACTTCTGACAGAAAAGACAGGCTCAGAGGACACATGGGCATGTCCAAAATTTAATTTCTAAAAGGCTTCTGGATCTGCCCTAATGAAGACATGAGTCTAGAATGTTTCTGACCTCCAGAGCACAGACAGTGCTTCTTCAGAGAAATTATAGATTTTCCCACTTCAGAGGCATTTCTGCATTGAGCTCTCATAAACCTAACATGGTGGGCAAGTTGGTATTTCAGTCCTTCACATTTAGCTCTGAGTTTAGTACTTGCTGGATTTTAAATTAAGTTTCTTTGACATGAAATGAAATCTTCAGCTGCCTGTTAGTTCCAAAGCAGGCCCTCAAGCTCAACACATTAAAAAATTAGTCGTTTCCTCAGAATCTTGTTCTTCCTTAAGAGTTTCCAATTTTTGTTACAGATACCACCTATCAGACAGTCATTTGGGCTTAACATTTTAAAGTCTGTTCTGGGTCTTCCACATTCATTATTCTCTACAGTCAATCACATTCCAAGGATTGTTGCCTCCAATGCATGCCTTTTTCTCAGTTTTATTTTCTCCCATCAGAGTCATGCACAGATTAGCTCTCAAGTGAGCTATTATAATGGCCTCCTAGCATCTAAACTCTCTTTTTCCAATTGATAGTTCTGCCAGAGTTGTCTTCTTAAAGCAGAGGTTAGACCATATTTCTCTAAGTAAATTCCAACGACACCAAAATAGTGATTCTTAATAAGTATTACAAGTAGGGAAATACAGATGGGAGAGTTTCCTTGGTAAATAAGTTCATAAAATCTAGGTTAAACAATGTTAAATGGGGTTTGCTTTTCGCTGTTGCTTTGTTAATGTGCATTTGAAATTTCTAAAGTGGCATTACATATCCATAATTTCCCTTATCTATTTGACAAAGGAATCTGGTTTGTTTAGAAGCATTTTTTCAGAACTTCTATAGGTCAACCTTTCAGAAATTCCTCATTATCAACAGTCAAATACAGATGTATTTTCTTTGGCTCTCGCAACAGGTTTAGAGGAATTTCTAGTCTGTTCTTGTGATGTTTCATTATATGCATCTTTTGCTCAGGCCTGTTAAACCTACTCAACGTGTGTATCTTCTACTCCATGTCTTTATTCTTACTGTTGTCTTAACACGAAATCCTTGCAACCCAATTCATAGTTTTTGTTCTTTGGAAAAATCCAGATTATGTATCATCAATACATATTTTTTCTCTATTGAGATTTTCCTGTTTTTATGTATCACAGCCAGAAGTAATCACTGCATAGAGTATTTCTGTAGAAAGATAGAAGAGTTCTATTTTAACACAATATTTACTATACACCCAGCAAAGGTCTACGTATTTATGGATACTATTTTATATATTCATCCCATCAATGCTATGAAGAAATATTAATAAACCCATTATATATGCTAAAAGGTAACGACACATATATGCCACATGTGCAGGTTTTCTCAGGTATTATTAGCTAGGGAAGCTGTGTTGTAACAATCTTCAAAAACTTCCTTCTATTGTTTACATGCTATTTCACATCATTTTGTTTTCATTTCTTTTGTAGAATCTAATGTATTCTACTAAAAAATGTACAGTAGTTGGAAAACTCTTGTGAAAAAACATATATTACATATATACTATTCTTCATGATGCTCAAAATTTTCATCAACATTTTGTATATATATGTGTGTGTGTGTGTGTGTGTGTGTGTGTGTGTGTGTATGTATGCGTGTTAGATACATAATTTAAAAGAAAACAATAAGTTGGTGGCTTATGGCAAATTGTTCCTTAAGTCCTGCATTTGAAACACACTGAGTGAATCAGCACATTTGATCATCTTTTAACTACAACAGATGATTATACATTAAAAATGCATTAATCATCCAAATACATCTTTTTAAATTATTTATTTATTTTTATTTATTTATTTTGAGACGGAGTCTCATTCTGTTGCCCAGGCTGGAGTGCAGTGGCGTGATCTCGGCTCATTGCAAGCTCCCCGTGACCTTGGACATATCCCTAATATTTTCAAGCCTCAGTTTCCCGTCTTTAAAATTAGAATAAAGATACCAAACTCCTTGGGTTTTGTGAGAGTAAAATGAGACGATGTTTGTAAGAGACTCCGCGCAGTGTCAGTATCTATCATGTGCTATGTACTCTGCGTTTTCTTTCTTTCTATTTTTTTTTTTTTTTGAGACGAAGTCTCGCTCTGTCACGCAGGCTGGAGTGCAGTGGCGCTATCTCCGCTCACTGTAAGCTCCGCTTCCCGGGTTCACGCCAATTCTCCTGCTTCAGCCTCCTGAGTAGCTGGGACTACAGGCACCCTCCACCACGCCCGGCTAATTTTTTTTTTTTTTTGTATTTTTAGTAGGGACGGGGTTTCGCCGCGTTAGCCAGGATGGTCTCGATCTCCTGACCTCATGATCCGCCCGTCTCGGCCTCCCAAAGTGCTAGGATTACGGGCGTGTGCCACCGTGCCCGGCCCTGCATTTTCTACTGTGGATGCTACTGAATGTTTTTAGTATTTTCTGTATGTCAAGAGCTCTTCTAATTAAACTCTATGCGTAATGACTCACTTAAAGGTTACTATTATTATCCCTATTGTAAGAAATGGACATTGGGGCACAAAGAGGCTTAGAAACTTGCTCAAGATCACATACCTGGCTGAGCACGGTGGCTCACACCTGTAATCCCAGGACTTTGTGAGGCCGAGGCAGGCGGATCATGAGGTCAGGAGATCGACACCATCCTGGCTAACACGGTGAAACCCCGTCTCTGTCTGTCTGTCTTTCTCTCATCTCACTCTGTCACCCAGGCTGGAATGCAGTGGCACAATCTCAGCTCACTGTAATGTCTGCCTCCTGGGTTCAAGCGATTCTTCTGCCTCAGCCTCCGGAGTAGCTGGGAGTAGAGGCATGTGCCACCATGCCTGGCTAATTTTTGTATTTTTAGTAGAGATGAGGTTTCACCATGTTGGCCCAGCTGGTCTCAATCCCCTGACCTCTGGTGATCTGCCAGCGTTGGCCTCCCAAATTGCTAGGATTGCCGGTGTGAGCCACCACACCTGGCCTTTATTTCTTTATTTTCTATTGTTTGTTTGCAGTGATAGGATCCCAAATTCAGAAATCAAGTAAAGGAAGTATGCCTCCAAGAGGTATTGGAGTAGATAAACTAGATATTACAAAGCCTACAGATTCAGTCTATTAACTTTTAAAAATAAATTATTAAGATAATTTATTTATAAACAATTTTGTGTGTGTGTGTGTGTGTGTGTGATGGAGTCTCGCTCTGTCGCCCAGGCTTGAGGGCAGTGGTGCAGTGGCCCGATCTTGGTTCACTGCAACCTCCCCCTACCGGGTTCAAGTGATTCCCCTGCCTCAGCTTCCTAAGTAGCTGGGATTACAGGCACCCGCCACCAGGCCCGGTTAATTTTGTATTTTTAGTAGAGAGGGTTTCACCATATTAGCCAGGATGGTCTCGATCGCCTGACCTCGTGATTCGCCCACCTCGGCCTCCCAAAGTGCTGGGATTATAGGTGTGAGCCACCGCGCCCGGCCTATTTAAACAAGTTTTTAAAATAAATTATTTTATTTTATCATATTCCTTTATTCAGGGAGATAAGTTACTGAGATAACTGGTAGTAGGCAAAGAGAAGAAACAGGGTGAAGTCAGGTTTGTTGGTGGAGGAAAAATGATACTAAAGACTGCCCAACAAATATTCAGAATCCAGAAATGTTCATATTTCTCCATGGTTCAATTTCTCATGGGTCACTTTTCATTACAAGGATTCTGGAGAGCAAATAAGACAGGATTCTCTCAGGTATCAACCCAGTCTTTTTTTTTTTTTTGAGACAGAGTCTCGCTCTGTGGCCCAGGCTGGAGTGCAGTGGCGCCATCTTGGCTTACTGCAACCTCTGCCTCCCGGGTTCAAGAGATTGTCCTGCTTCAGCCTCCCGAGTAGCTGGGATTACAGGCCCACGCCACCATGCCTGGCTAATTTTTGTATTTTTGGTAAAGACAGCGTTTCACCATATTGGTCAGGCTGGTCTCGAACTCCTGACCTCAGGTGATCCACCCGCCTCAGCCTCCCAGAGTGCTGGGATTACAGGCGTGAGCTACCGTGCCCGGGCCAACCCATAGTCTTTTGGTCTTCTTTCAGCCAAGGCATCCAGTGAAAATACAATTTATTTTTCAGATTCCTCTGGAGAATTAAAAAGTCTCTTTTGCGGCTGGACACAGCGGCTCACACCTGTAATCTCAGCACTTTGGGAGGCTGAGGTGGGCAGATCACAAGGTCAGGAGATCGAGACCATCCTGGCCATAGCCAACATGGTGAAATCCTGTCTCTACTAAAAATACAAAAATTAGCTGGGTGTGGTGGCACACACCTGTAGTCCCAGCTATGTGGGAGGCTGAGGCAGAAGAATTGCTTGAACCCAGGAGGTGGAGGTTGCAATGAGCCAAGATCGAGCCACTGCACTTGCTCTGGTGACAGAGCAAGACTCCGTCTCAAAAAAAAAAAAAAAATCTCTTGCATCAAATTGCCATGGTCTCTGCTCTTGGTCCTCTTTTCCATGTACTCATTCTTCAAGGATTTATTTTCTCATTGCCTGATCAAGATCATTGCAATGACCAAAAAATTTTCGGATGCTGTGATTTTTGTAATATTCCTTTAAAAAGTTAATCATGATGTTGCATTCTTCAGTGTGCAAGTGTGGAGATGTCAGGATGCCTCTTTAAGACAAGATGATGGGTCACAGCAGTGCCATACCACTCACAGCCACACCAGGAGAGCTGAAGGGGCAGTCACCAACGAAGATGCCTGACCCAGAAGTTGGCTGCCAGGGAGCCAAAAGCCAGGTCACTCCACAGGTGGCCAATGCCTGGGGGAGCCCTCCACCGCCCAAGCTTATTATTATTATTATTATTATTATTATTATTATTATTATTTTGAGACGGAGTCTGGCTCTGTCTCCCAGGCTGGACTGCAGTAGCACGATCTTGGTTCACTGCAACCTCCACCTCCCGGGTTCAAGCAATTCTCCTGCCTCAGCCTCCCGAGTAGCTGGGACCACAGGCACGTGCCACCTCACCTGGCTAATTTTATTTTTTGAACAGACAGGGTATTGTTATGTTGTCCAGGCTGGTCTTGAACTCCTGGGCTCAAACCATCCTCCCACTTCAGCCTCCCAAAGTGCTGGGACTACAGGTGTGAGCCACACCTGGCCAGGTTCTACTTTTTAATATTTAAAATATTTGAAATAGGCCGGGCACGGCGGCTCACACCTGTAATCCCAGAACTTTGGTAGGCTGAGGCGGGCGGATCACCAGAGGTCAGCAGTTTGTGATGAAACTCCGTTCCTACTGAAAATACAAAAATTAGCCGGGTGGGTGGCAGATGCCTGTAATCCCAGCTACTCGGAAAGCTGAGTCACCTAAACCCGGGAGGTGGAGGTTGCAGTGAGCCGATATCATGACACTGCAGTCCAGCCTCTGCGACGCAATGAGACTGTCTCAAAAAAAAAAAAAAAAAAAAAGGTGGTGTCAGTGATTTCTACTACATCAGCTCTGGAGGCACTCCGTACCTGATTGCTCCACTTTTAGTGGTGCTAAGTTCAAATAATTCAGCTGGTGAGAAACTGACTCCCGTGGGAGTGCGGGCGTGCGTGCGTGCCGCGGAAATCCCGCCTTCCGGCGCCGGCGGTGGGCCCTGGCTGCAGTCGGTGAGCTCCAAGTAGGAAAATAAACGGGATTGCAAGAAGCGGGAGAGTCGGGAGGAGCAGGGAAGGGCTCCTCTTCCCCATTGGCTGCGCCCGCGGAGCCGCCTTGCGATTGGCGGTAAGCGCGGGCCGGTGGAGGGGGCGGCAGTCCCGCGCGGGCACGCCCCTCGGGTAGCGAGAGGCGTCGGGATCGCGGGCGCCGCCTGAGCCAGCGGCTGCTGGGAGGCTGTGTCCCTACGCCTGCGGGGCGAGGAGGCCGGGCCCTGCGCCTCAGGTCCTGGCCTGGGGCACCGGGGAGGCCGGCGTCGGAGGCGGTGCGGGGTTGGCGGGCGGCTCAAGGGGTGGGGGGTCGGGGGAGGGGGCGGGGTTGCTGCGCGGACCGCCAGCGGCGCAGCCTCCTGCCTCTCTCTATCTCTAAGTGGTGGTGGCTGTGGGTTTTTCTGCAGGTGAGCCTTTTGAGTAATTTGTTTCACGCAGGCGCCCTGCTGTTGGGTAAAGCGGCAGATTCACGCTGCTGTCATTTGTGGTTCAAACGATGGGCTTCCTGGCAGGGCGCGGTGGCTCAAGCCTGTAATCCCAGCACTTTGGGAGGCCGAGGCGGGCGGATCACGAAGTCAGGAGATCGAGATCATCCTGGCTAACATGGTGAAACCCCGTCTCTACTGAAAATACAAAAAAAAAAAAAAAAAATTAGTCGGGCTGGTGGCGGGCGCCGGTACTCAAGGCTACTCGGGAGGCTGAGGCAAGAGAATGGCATGAACCCGGGAGGCGGAGCTTGCAGTGAACTGAGATCCCGCCACTGCACCTCCAGCCTGGGCGACAGAGGGAGACTCCATCTCAAACAAAACAAAACAAAAAATGATGGGCTCCCTGTCGTGTGTGTGTAGCTTTTGGATTTGAGGGCAGGGGTATGACATTGTGATTTGGCCTCCTGTGACAGTCCATTCTCAAGGTCTCGCCAGCGTGGTGCAGAAACCCGGCATACCCTGCCTATCTAGGAAGGAGGCTTTCCCTTCCCCACCTCCCTCTCCCTCCATCTCTTCCCTCTATCTCTCTTTCCTCTTCACTCCCCTCCCCGAGCTCTTCTCTCCCATCTTTCTGTTCTTTTTTTTCTGCATTAAACTTTTCGGGAGTGTCTTTGTAAAATATTAAAAAGCGTTAGGTCTTCAACATGTATGTTTACTTGCAGGCCTGAAAACTGGGAGGAAGCTGGAGAAAAGATGCCCTTTGAATATTTGTGTTTGGCTGCCCAGGCTCGCCTTGACTCCAAATGGTTGAAAACAGATATACAGGTGGGGTTTGACATGTCTCTTTCTTGGTGTATTTCTGCTTCCATGTTTAAATTTCTCGTGTAAGTCTTTTTTTTTAGGGTATGTAAGGGGAAGTCAGTTGTTTCTTGCTATAGTAGAGGAGCAGGTTTGTTTCCTGTAACTTAAAATATAACAGTCTTTATGGCTGTTTTTGTAGATCGTGCACGGCTGCCTTTTAATTAGTTTCTTGCAAGTGCACGAAACTTGAGATCTATGAATAGGCAAAATTTTTTTCCTATTTTTTATTACTGGTTAAGAAATCTGCCACACTCCTAACCATATGATGGTGACTGTTATTTGTTACTGATAGTTTTTGAGCTGTTTAGTTAACTGTGCAGGGGAAAGTTGGAGAAGTAAGTTGCAGTAATTATGGCCAATAGAAACTCACTCATTTTATGAGGTCTTGTGTTTGTGTTTTTGGAGAGACAAGAGTTAGTTCAGTCGAGGTGTTTGTTTTGTATTTGTATGCAATACAAGGTCTAAGGACAATTGTGTTGAAACTGAGGTCATGATGTTGGAATCTTAAGGGCTGAAGGTTCCAAATAAATGGTATATATAGAATTCTCTCTGACTCGAAATTGTCCCTTTCTGGACCTCCGGATGCTGAGGGTAAGAATGTCCATATGATAGGGCCTTCGATGACAGGAGTCAGCAACCTTTTTTTTTTTTCTTTCACGTATCTGTAATTCATTCTGTATATTGTAAAAAGTTTTAAGCTCTCTTCCTAGCCCTAGTATTTGTTAATAAATTAAAACATTTCCCAAAGTGTTTTTTTGTGAAACAATAATTCTAAAAGATGCTCTAAGAAAAGCTAAGAACATGGAAAAATCTAAAGTATATGTTTTATTTATTACATTTGATGAATTTGTTGTTTGCTTCTTTTTCCTCTCGAGAGGGAGCCTTGCTCTGTTGCTCAGGCTGGAGTGCTGTGGCATGATCTTGGCTCACTGCAACCTCCGCCTCCCGGGTTCAAGCAGTTCTCTGCCTTAGCCTCCTGAGTAGCTAGAATTACATGTACCCTCCACCACGCCCAGCTAATTTTTGTATTTTTAGTAGAGATGGAGTTTCGCCATATTGGCCAGGCTGGTCTTGAACTCATGACCTCATGATCCACCTGCCACGGCCTCCCAGAGTGTTAGGATTATAGGCGTGAGCCTCCGCACCCGGCTCACATTTGATGAATATTTTTGTCCTTTGTTCTTTTAAAAATTGTGGTTAGAAAGCAGAGCATAATTGTTCTTTATGTAGATCCCAACTGATTGGGGTTTTTAGGGAGATTTTTTGGCATTCAGTAAATGTTTTTATTTTCCATTATTAAGACTATGAATATTTTATTTTATTTTCTGAGACAGGGTCTTGCTCTGTTGCTCAGGCTGGAGTACTGTGGCATTATCTTGGCTCACTGCAACCTTTGCCTCCTGGGTTCAAGCAATTCTCCTGCCTCAGCCTCTCAAGCTGCTGGGATTACAGGTGGCTGCCACCATGCTGGGCCAATTTTTGTATTTTTAGTAGAGTTGGAGTTTCACCATGTTGGCCAAGCTTGTCTGAAACTCCTGACCTCAAGTGATCCGCCTACCTCAGCCTCCCAGCGTGCTGGGATTGTAGGTGAGAGCCACTGCACTGGCCCATTTTCACTTTTCATTAGCTGCTATTTTCCCCCATTTATTTCCTACCTTTCTGTGTATGATTTCTGAATTAAATGTATTTCATGTCTTAACCTTCTGAATTGTTTGTTCTCTCATTTTCCATGTTGTTAAGGAAAATAAGAGGCTAAGTGAGATGTATTAAATTTGCATATAGTTTCTCAGATCAGGATAAAGGCTCATCTGTTGCAGAACGGGACTCTGCTCTTGCTTCACCCAGGATGCGTTTCCTAGTTCCTTCCTAGAGTGGGGCCATGCCCTGCTCCAGCCTTCCAGACCCAGCTCCCTGCTCTGACATGATTCCACCAGACTGTATTCCAGCTGTCCTACCTGGACCTAGATATTTTCTTTGTTTTTTTTTGTTTGTTTGTTTTTTGTTTTTGAGATGACGTTTTACTTGGCGGTCCAGGCTGGAGTGCAGTGGCGATCTTGGCTCACTGCAACCTCCGCCTTCCAGGTTTAAGCAATTCTCCTGCCTCAGGCTCCCAAGTAGCTGGGATTACAGGTGCATGCCACCACACCTGGCTAATTTTTGCATTTTTAGTAGAGACGGGGTTTCACCATGTTGGCCAGGCTGGTCTCGAAATCCTGACCTTGTGATCTGCTCGCCTCGGCCTCCCAAAGTGCTGGGATTATAGGTGTGAGCCACCGCACCCAGCCAACTTTTTTTAATTAAAAAACTTATATGAAATTTATTTTATTGTGGTATCTAGTTCAGTAAATTTTGACCCTTTAGATTCATTTAACCCCCGCCATCATCAGGATGGAGAAGTTTCATCACCCCAAAAGCTCCCTTAAGGTGCCGCTTTTTATCACATATCCCCTGGCCTCATACCCTGGCAACCACTGATCTGTTCTCCATCAGTATAGGGTATTCTTTTTGAGAATGTCGTGTAAGTGGAACCATATTTTAAGTAACGTTTTGAAACCATCTTCATTTACTCCTAGTTATATGTTTGAGATTTATTGTTGTTCTGTGTATTAATAGTTCTTTTTATTGATGAATGGTGTTTCATCATTTGGATGTACCACATTGTGTTTATCCATTCTGCTATTGTAGGACCTTGTGGTTGTTTCCGTTTTTCTTTCACAATTGTAATCCTGCTGTGACCATTTCTGTACAGATTTTGTGTGAATATAGTTTCCATTTCCCTAGGATAAAGACCTAATAGTGTGAAAATTGGGTCATGTGCTGAACTGTTTTCCGAAGTGGCTGTTTTAGTTTGCATTCCTGCTGGCAATCTGTCACGTTTTTGTTGCTCTGCATCTTTGTTAGCACTTGGTGTTATCAGTGTTTTTTAGTTGAGCCATTCTAACACGTCTAGTGGGATCTCATTGTGGTTTAAATTTGCATTTCCATAATGGCTAACAATGCTGAATATCATGTTCTTCTTTGCCACTCTTGTATCCTTTGTGAAGTTTCTGTTCAGATCTTTTGCACAGAAAAAGCTGTATCATGGAACCAGTAAAATAACCAAGGAGAGGTTGATTAAAGTTCTGTTTATAATCCTAGAAGATTCCTGCCTTAGGGATATGGGATGGCTGAACATAAGACACCAACACTGGACAGATGAAATAGCAGTTTATTAGTCACGCATGCTCACAGCCCTGGGGGTGGGGGACACCGCATGTCACACGGGGGCTGCACTTGGGAACAGAGTGAACCACGAGGGGCTGTGGGAGGCACATTTTGTAGTAAGAAGAGGGTGAAATGACCTTGCTTCCATGGGAAGATGTGATTGGCTTGTTGGAATAACTCTGGACCGGCAGGGATGAGGAGGCTGGGGTCGGGTCTCCGCGATAAGGAGGGTTGTTTGGCTCTGGGATCTTATCCGTGGGAGCAGAGCTTGGAGGAGACCTTGTGGTTAGGCTATTTGAGGCCTTCTTGATTTTACTGACGTCAAGGCAGCACATAATATTTAGTCTTAATTTCAGGCCACACAAGACATTCTTCTGTATCTACTTTCTGTGGCACTTTTCAAAAGGTTTTGTCCTTAGTGTTTAGCAGTTGATTATGATGTGCCTCATCATGGCTTCCTTTGGATTTATCTTGTTTGGGCTTTGCACAGATTCTTCAATCTGCCTAGGTTTATGTCATTTGCTGAACCTAGGAAGTTTTCAGCTATTAGTTCTTTAGATTTTTTTTTCAGCATTGTACCTTTTCTCTCCTGTTATTAACCTGTGGGGTCTGTGCTAATTCTAGGTAGTTAGTTTCAGAATTGAATTGCATTGTGGGACACATAGCTGGGTGTCACAAAGAACTGGAGAACTGCTTGGTGCAAAAGTCCATACATTTGGCGTCGGAAGTGTTGTAAACAGAGGAAGTGTTCCCTTAGGGATTTTTAGATACTCATTATTTATAATCTGGATGGGATATCATGTCTTTCACCGATTGAGATACATTTTTCTAATTATGTTGTTTAGACGTTTAGTCATAGCCTTCTGTGATGGAACGTGTTTACACTTCAAGGTTAAGGTTAGTTCTCTCTTCTCTTCGCTTACTATGTCAGGAGTTTTATGACAGTTGTTTTTGACTGAAACGTTACATTGTCAGTGGCCTAAAGTCATTTTTCCCAGCTTTTCCTTTGTGTCCCAGTGCTCTTGAATTATGCTATCAGTGACAGCGCCCCTGCATAGCAGTGCTTGCTCCAATGAATACAGTGGAGTAGGGCCTTGGAAAGAGTTAGAAGATTTTTGAATCATACTACTTTTCTACACCTTCCCTTTTCCCATGGGTACGCAAGCATTGGGACTCAATGGATGGAAGCAATTCGTGTGAAATTGAAGTAGGTAAATATCAAATACTAAGTTTCTCAGTTGTGAAATCTACTAGGAAGTTAATGAAATATCATTTTGGAAGATATGCTTTAAATAATTTGATATATTGGTTTCTTTTCTTTTCTTTTCTTTTCTTTTTTTTCAGATGGAGTCTTGCTCTGTTGCCCAGGCTAGAGTGCAGTGGTGCCATCTCGGCTTACTGCAAGCTCTGCCTCCCGGGTTCACGCCATTGTCCTGCCTCAGCGTCCCGAGTACCTGGAACTATAGGTGTCCACGATCATACCTGGCCAATTTTTTGTATTTTCAGTAGAGACAGGGTTTCACTGTGTCAGCCAAGATGGTCTCCATCTTCTGACCTCGTGATCCACTGGCCTTGGCCTCTTAGAGTGCTGGGATTACAGGCATAAGCCACCACTCCTGGCCGATATATTGTTTGTTTATGAAAATTATACTGGATCTGTTACAGGTATGATTGATATATTTTATTTTTGAGTTGTCAAACATTCAGTTAATGATGTGTGTTGTAACTTTTCGGGGAGGGACATTTGCAGAGACTGACTAATGATATGGCATTCTGAAAAGCGGTTACAGATTAAAAAAATTTTAATTCTGCAGATGATAGTGTCAAACCAAGTGGAACAAAGAAAGAAGATCTGGATGACAAAGAGAAAAAAGATGAAACTCCTGCACCTGTATATAGGGCCAAGTCAATTCTGGAGAGCTGGGTATGGGAGTAAGCAACCAGGTAATCTTTGATCAGAGATAGAAATTAGTATAGACATTTTGCCTCCAGATCCTCAGGTGGTTTTAGAAATTGGTTCTCTAATTCTGTAGGAGAAGGTTGATACTGGTATAGGCTTTCACGTCATTGAAACTGGAAAAGGTAGCTAGATATTCTTCTACTCATGTTTTGGATAATGAGATATTTTATGCTTCACACACTTGGAGTATGTCATCTACTGTAATACAGTATCTGAATGAATACTTTAAATAAAATACATTTCTGTAAGTTAATTGTATACTTTAAAAATCTCTGAAAAATTTGAGTAGCAAGTCTCAGAAACTTGGTTCTAAATATTAAGAATATATCCTTCCTTGGGAGGGAGCATGTAGTAAACATGTTAGTGTGATTGTAAGCATACTGTCTTTCTGGAGGTCGCTGTGTTCCTGCATCCACTGTTTTCATTTCAGGGATGTTGACAGAACGCCAGGCACCAAAAGGCCAGAAGCATGCCCCTGCAGGACCAGCACTTGGCCCTGGCCATCCTGCTGGAGCTGGCTGTGCAGAGAGGCACACTGAGGTGAGGGCTTGTGCAGACTGGGAACACTTTGGGGAAGCGCCTCTGTATCCAAATACCTGTTGCATTGTGTGCATTTCACTGAATCGTGTTTGACTGCAGCAGATGTGGTGCTCTGGCTACAGAGCACCATGTCCCAGAGCTCGCTCTCTCTTTACCTTTTCTTCACTTCCTTTTTTATGCTCAGTTTTCTAGCCTGGGAACTGTTCTTTTTTTTTTTTTCTTTCAGTTTTCCTCATTTAATTATTTTTATTCCATGAATTTAAGATCCTAGAACTTCCACGTGAATGTGCTCTTTGAGCTTCTTAACTGGTCTTTCCTATCAGCAGAAGGCGATGACTTGTGCTAAAATCTTAGTGTCAATTCAGTGATTTAATTACCATGGCTTTACTTTCATTTCCTTTCATATCCCAAGTATTGCTTCACCTCTATCCAGCTGTTTGCTTTTATTTTTGATCAACCATGAAAAAAAAA
The DNA here is from genome assembly GCF_028858775.2 of Pan troglodytes. Classification (NCBI taxonomy): domain Eukaryota; kingdom Metazoa; phylum Chordata; class Mammalia; order Primates; family Hominidae; genus Pan; species Pan troglodytes. The sequence goes on along the minus strand of NC_072416.2, from coordinate 37,527,588 downwards.
GTTAATCTGTTTTTACTAGGAATAAATGTGTTTTCTCCTTTAGCCAAATGTTGTCTGCCATCCTGTTGTTGCTTCAGCTGTGGGACAGCAGGGCACAGGAAACTGACAATGAGCGTTCTGCCCAGGGCACCAGCACCTTGCTTTTGCCCTTGCTGCAAAGGTTTCAGAGCATCATTTGCAGTAAGGATACGCCCCCCTCCGAGGGTGACATGCACATGAGTGTCATGATGAAACTTTATGTTTAGGTGGTACTCAAGTCTAGTTATTTTTTACGCAAGACCAGTGTGTGTGTCCATGGCAGTGTTTTTCTCTGGCGTGTGTGTGTTTGGTGGTAACAGCAGCGAGTCAGATGAGACAGGTGTGGGAGGCCGCTTGTTTGTGGAGAAGACTTGGATCAGTGAGCACCGACTTCCTTGTCAGCACAGAACCAAACTTGAAACACGCACTTTTAAATCAATACTAGAAAAGAACAACGAAAATAGTGGCTTTCTTTGTTGGCCCTTCCTATGTACTGGGCTCTGTGCAGGGCATGTCATGTGAGCTGTCACTCTGTTTAGTACCAGCTCCCCGCTTAACAGGTGTGGACAGGAGCTGGGGGAGGAGCAGGCATGTGGGGCCCTGGGCGTAAACCTGCAGGACTGCTGGTCTTTACAGGTCAAGTACAAGTTGAATTTTGCATCTTTTTGGGAAAGTCTTAGGCATTTCAATATCATGCTTTGCTTTAATTTTTCTATTATTTGTTAGTCTTTAAATTAATGATAATAGGGCTCTTCTGCCTTTAGAAGAATTAGAACTATGATTTAATTTGCAAATGAAAGTAGGTGTTCTCCAGAGTGGGCAATGTTTAGATTAAAATAAAGGTTTTGGTTTTAGATTTCAAGGCCAGCTTGAGATGCTGTTCTGGGTTCCCAGAGAGGTGGTTCTGCCTTTCTCCAGGGGTCCTAGGCCTGTAGGGTGGTTTGGTCATGTTAGTAATCTGTGTGGATTCAACTTACCTGTGGTGTCATAAATGTATACATGCACAGTCAATGTTGTGTACATGTGTACAGCACATTTAGACATTTATACAGTCAGTTTGTATGCTACGTAAATATATAGATATATAGTATAACTGTATCATCGACATTGTCATTTGATGGGTCAAATGAGTCAATACCAAAATATAAAGAGTGGGTAAAGGCTAACTGTATTACTTTAATTTTTCCCACCATTTCTGAATGTTTGTTTACCTTTCCTTTCTAGCTTTCGTCTGGCCCTCTGAGCCCCAGTGAGAGTTTCCTGAGGTACCTCACCCTCCACAAGACAACGAGCTTGCCATTGATCTGCAACAAATGGCGGTTGTTGTCATGGCCCATTTAGACCATCTGGCTACACCCTGTAGATGCCTCCGCCGTGTAGCTGTCCAACGTCTCATAAGGTGTGGTGCAAGAACCGTGTTCTCTGTGGGTTTTGTAGCTAGTACCACTTGTAGGTTCTCATCCTGGGCCCGTATGGAGACTTGCTTTTTCTGGTACTGGTAGGGGGAGCTGGCCTGTGGTTTTTAAACTTGTTTGCAGTTGAAGGTGTTATCCGTGTTGAGAGTGAATGATGAGCAAGCTGAGGCGCACAGGCCTGGGGACCCAACCTGGGGGCCCAGGTTCCAGGTTCAGGTGGCACAGCCCCAGAGAGCTCCCCTTTATCCACAGCCCCAGGCCCTCCCACCTTCTACAGAGGGTTCCATAGCCTTCTTTATACTCTGAACGTGGGCTGTCTTAGTATATAATGCTGGTTATAGTAGTGACAGTATAATTATATATTATATCTGTTATGTAATAGTAATGGTAATAGTAGTGATTTGCATGTGTGGAGCACCTGTAGGGTGCAGGCCCACTGAGGACCTCATGCACGCTGTTGTATCTCATTATGTCGATGAGAAAACTGCCTTTGGGGATGTTAGTGAACTTTGCCAGTGTATAACAGTAATCCTAGTTTTGAATCCAGATTTTTCTAACATTTTATTTCTAGTATGAAGAGTATTTATTTTGTTTTACAGTCGTTAAAAAAAAAAGGAATACAGTCACATGGTTCAAAAATCAAACCTAGGCAGAGACACACTGTCGCTTCCCCTGCCCACCCCTTCCACCCATTTTCCTACCTGCTCTCTCTGGCTTTTCAGTCTTCTCTGTAACCTCCTTGTTCTCTGGAATGAGTATGCTAGTGGTAGCATGTTGCATTACTTGTGTTGCTTGTTTTTTTTTACTAACCATATATACTGGAGTACATATATATATATATATATATATATATATATATATACTCTTTGTTTTTATAAAGCAGCTTAGTCTTCAGTGTGTAGATATGTCTTTTATGTATCTTTCTTCAGTGAGTCTCTTACTGGTGGACACTTAGGCTTATTGCCACAGTGTTGCTATACAAATAGTGCTGAGGGTCGGTTGTGGTGGCTCATGCCTGTAATCCCAGCACTTTGGGAGGCCAGGGTAGGTGGATCACCTGAGGTTTGGAGTTTGAGATCAGCCTGGCCAACTTGGAGAAACCCCGTCTCTATTAAAAAATACAAAAGTTAGTGGGGCATGGTGGCACATGCCTGTAATCCCAGCTACTCGGGAGGCTGAGGCAGGAGAATCGCTTGAACCTGGAAGGCAGAGGTTGCAGTGAGCCGAGATTGCGCCACTGCACCTTAGCCTGGGCAACAAGAGTGAAACTGTCTCAAAAAACAACAACAACAATAACAAAAAACACAAATAGTGCTGCAAGGCCTGACCTGGAACATGTGTCCTCCATGTGTGCACGCGTGTGTGCCTGTGCACATGCACAGGTGGGGATGCACCTAGTGTGGGCTGGTTGTCACCAGATCGCTCCTGTACATCTTGATTTCTCTCACCACCAATAGGGATGCTGGTCTCCCAGCCTCGTGTGTGGGCTTTTGGGATTTTGCCTGCTAAAGCACAAAATGGTGACCCTGATATAGTTTGAGCATTTTAAAATATATTAGTATTTAAGGGCCATTTATACTGCTTTTTAATGGGCTCTGTTGAAATACAATGGAAATGGAAAAATAGCCTGTTTAGTTGCTTCATCATACCTGTTAAATTCGGTAATACGGCGTGGTAGGAGATGGGGTTTCACCATGTTAGCCAGGATGGTCTCGATCTCCTGACTTCGTGATCTGCCTGCCTCAGCCTTCAAAAGTGCTGGGATTACAGGCATGAGCCACTGCGCCCGGCCAATTGGATTATTTTAAAGCATAACTCTGTCTTTAAAACATTTTAAGGCATTTTATCTCTTAATGATAAGGATTTAAGAAAAACCCTACAATATCATTATCCTGTCTATAAGATTTACAGTGATTCCTTAATCTAACATGTAGTCCATGTTACATTTTCCAGGACTATCTCAAAAATGCCTTTTTTAGGTGGTAATTTTGAATTAGGACCTGAATATGTTCTGTGTATTGGCATTGGTTGACATATGCTTCTATTCTCTTTCCCCAAACAACATGGCTCCAGGCCCTCCTCTCCCTGTCTCTGATCATACCATTTTCTTTTTCAAAGAAGCAAGTTGGTTATTTTGGAGAACTTCACATTTTCTGAACTTGGTTGATTGCATTCTCTTATTCTAGACCAACATGTTCTTCTGTTAGTTACATTAATCTGCTGGTTAGATCTAGAGGTTTGGTTGGATTTGAATTCAGTCTCGTTGGGGTGGTGTTATGTCTGGAGTCATGCTGCATGCTTTCTGTTGGCTCAGGAGGCCTGTAATGCTCAGTGGCTCCCCGCTTTAGTTCTGTGAAGCTAGACCAGGGAATTCATGTGTTGCGTGTCCTCTATAAAATCCCCTACCAACCTTGCCCTCTGCTGTCTGGTTAGCAGGAGGTACAATTTGTACAGGAAGGACATAATCTAAGCTTGACTTCTTGAGCTGCCACCTCCCTTTAACTATTTTTCATAATATTGAGTTGGTATCCTAGCACTTGCATAGGTGATCACCACTCAGGTTTTCTTTTTTTGAGTATTTTTATGAACTAATAGACATCTATTGATTTGGTGTTTCCTTTCTTTTTTAGCTTTTTCCCCCTAATATACACATTTAAAGGCGTAAATGCCCTCAAGCATGCATTTAGTTGTATGTCACCAATTTTGATCTGCAGTATTTTGATTATTAATTGAACTCATTTTCTAATTTTCATAGTCATTTTTTCTTAGAATTTTGGGTTACTTATAAGTGTATTTTGTAATTTTCAAATATGTGGATGAATATTTTCATTTTCTGTATATACAGAGTCATTTTTATTTTATTTTGAATGAACTTTTGAAAACCTATTTCCAATTTAACTGCATTGTAGTCAGCACACATGCTGTGTAACTTTATTTCTTTGAAATCTGTTGAGATTTGCTCTATGGCCTGGCATGGCCTGATTTGATATTCATGCTGCCTAGATTTTTTTTTAAAGCATTCTATATTTAATAGAATTTGTATGTGTGGTATTAGTTTCAGAGCTAGGTATGTATTTCTCCCATTGTGATTGTGGATTTGTTTATTTCTGCTTGTAGTTCTTTCACACAGTTTGTTCTTTTCATTTTACCTGTTGATTGATCGATGGACTGATTCTGGTTTCTGTATACACAGAGTCATTTTTTACAGGTCAGAACTGTAGAAATAATGAGGAAGTGACACTTATACGCAAAGCTGATTTGGAGAACCATAATAAAGATGGAGGCTTCTGGACTGTGATTGATGAGAAAGTGTATGATATAAAGGACTTCCAGACACAGTCGTTAACAGGAAATAGTATTCTTGGTAAGATTACCCTTCTTATTTCCTGGTTAAAAGTTACAGCCTGTATCATTTTAAGCAGAGTATTTGGCTTATAAATGATTTCTTTAGTTTTGTGCCAGCCCCCGCATATTTTAATGTATCTGTGGCTTTGGTGTCTGTCTTATCAACAAATTCAGCACATTTGAAGAATTTCGTTTCATTATGCATTTTTTGTTTTAATACTTGGAACTCATTTCAAGTTCTGAGTCGGCCCAGGCAACCCTGGGAGACAGTGGGAGGTCATTATACTCTGGTAACCCTCACTTTTGAGTTAAGCGCCTAACTTATTTCCTACTCACTGTTTCTCCTATAGCTCTTCAGGCAAGCTGAATTGAACTCCTGTTGCTTTTTCCCTTTTTCTTTCAGCTCAGTTTGCAGGGGAAAACCCAGTGGTAGCTTTGGAAGCTGCTTTCGAGTTTGAAGTCACCCGGGAATCCATGCACGCATTTTGTGTTGGCCAATATTTGGAGGTGAGGCTGTATGCCTTGAGTGATGCAGAGGATGGCAGGGGACACCCTCTGTGTGTTTGTGATAGGAATATTTGGATCTAGAAGTACTGATATCTGGGTCTTTTCGGGGGCATTAGGGATAATATAAAGATCCTTTAGAAGTTTTGTCATAAATGAATTTACATTTATTCGTGTTAGGATCTGTGATGTACTGGTCTTGAAAGATTGTTTTTTAAATGATCAATTTGTGAGAAATATAGACAGTGTTCCACAAGAAAAGAGGTTAAACTTTGGTCTTATGTAGAAATTTGGAATGGCTTATTATCTTGAGGTATGTATTTTTTGGGAAGAACTATGTAGAAGTATAATTCTTTACAATAGAAATATGTCCTTCCTATGTATTCACGAACACATAGAATTTATATACTGGGATTAGCTTTCCAGCTATCCACAAGTAATAAAATGTATTAAAGGCCATTAGGGCAGGGCTTAAAGCATTTTATGAAGGGGAGAATTAACTTTGCTGTAAATATCTTCTGTGACTGGAAAAGTTGAACTCTTGCTTTTTTCAGAGTTTGATTTTTGTTAGAATAAATTTCATTTCCTCTACCTGTGTGGTCACAGTCCACTAATACTTGTCATCGAATACTTGTCATAGTTTTGTTGCCCAGTGGGTTCTTTATGCATGTAACAATTCATTATACTTTCTGAAGCATGGTGTACAGTCACTTTGGAAACTGATTCCTAAGGAATATTCTAGCCAAATCATGTATCTGTGCTTTAGTTTTTCTACGTGTACGGTTGCTGCCAGCTTTATAGGGCATGTGGGTTTATGTGGTATCTGCTGTTACTTGGGCACAGCAGTATCAACTCATTACAGGATGGAGGGGCAGAACACCCAGGGCACCCCTGGGCTTACATGGCGGTACAGCTGCAGGACAGAGCTGTCCTTTTGGTTTTATGTTTTTAATTAATTCTGTTTCCTCAGATTGATGATGAAGTTTATTTTTCCAGACTGACCAAGAAGTTGTCACCATACCAGATCTGGGAAGTCTCTCTTCACCTCTGATAGACACAGAGAGGAATCTGGGCCTGCTTCTCGGATTACACATTTCCTATTTAGCAATGAGCACACTGCTGTCTCCTGTCGAGATTGAATGTGCCAGTAAGAAAATCTTTGCTTTTTGCTGATTAGCAGATTATTTTTTTTGAACTGTAAGTGCCATTAAGAGTGGGAGAGGGCCAGGCACAGTGGTTCATGCCTGTAATCCCAGCACTTTGGGAGGTTGAGGCATGTGGATTGCTTGAGGTCAAGAGTTTGAGACCAGCCTGGGCAACATGGCAAAACCCCATCTCTACAGAAAACACAAAAATTAGCCAGGCATGGTGGCATGTACTTGTAGTCCCAGATACTCAGGAGCCTGAGGTAGGAGGATCGCTTGAGCCTGGGAGGTTGAGGTTGCAGTGAGTCATGATCATACCACTGCACTCCAGCCTGGGTGACAGAGCAAGACTCTCTCTTTAAAAAAGTAGGAGATGGCCAGGCGGTGGCTCATGCCTGTAATCCCAGCACTTTGGGAGGCTGAGGCGGGTGGATCACCTGAGGTCAGGAGTTCGAGACCAGCCTGGCCAATGTGGTGAAACCCCATGTCTACTAAAAATGCAAAAATTAGCTGGGCGTGGTGACGGGTGCTTGTAATCCCAGTTACTTGGGAGGCTGAGGTAGGAGAATTGCTTGAACCCAGGAGACAGAGGTTGCAGTGAGCCAAGATCGCACCACTGCGCTCCAGTCTGGGTGACAAGAGCGAGACTCCATCTCAAAAAAAAAGAGGAGGATTCAACACAGTTGATGATGATACAAAAAATAATAATAAGGATAGTGAGACTCAATCAGGTAGAAACAGCTGTGAGTGGCTGTCATTTGCCCTCATGGTCTGTTGCTGCAGAGGAAGCTAAAAAGTGTGCAGGAGTGTCTACCCGTCTACCCTGTGGTGGTCTCACGTATTGCAGCCTCTGCCTGATGGGCCCAGCATGGCTTTTGTCTCCCTGCATGCCCAGAAATTGCACAGAATGTGGATCAGCTGTTCTCTCAGGGAACAGCGTTCTATTTGAGGACTGCGTTTTTACCAGACCAGGCTCAAGTCAGTTATATTTCAGGATGGCAGCCTTTGTAACCACCTAAAATAATAAGCTTTTTCCTGTCTCCTAAGATGGGTTTACATTTTCCTTCATGTAGTCGTGCATTTCCCATCTGTCTATCTGTCCGTCCGTGTGAGCAGCTTCTGTTGAGCAGTTGCCTGGTGCCGTTACCATGCGAGGTGTTCAGGATGCAGTGATGGATAGGACACGCCTCTGCTTTCTGGTGCCGTTACCATGCGAGGTGTTCAGGATGCAGTGATGGATAGGACACGCCTCTGCTTTCTGGTGCCGTTACCATGCGAGGTGTTCAGGATGCAGTGATGGATAGGACACGCCTCTGCTTTCAACTGCTGCTTCTTGATGAGCCAGCATTCTAAGCAGGTCACGTTACAAGGTGGTGAATGGTGAAATGGAGACGTTCATAAGTGGTTCTGGGAGAAGAAAGGCTTCACACTGGCAGCAGTCCTGAAATTGCGTGAGGGAGCATTCCGGGCAGAAAACACAGGAGTGTCAAGGGCAATGCTGAGAGGAGCAGGGCTTTCCTGCTGCTTGCGAGAGTGGGTGTGGGAGAGGCTTGCGGGAAAGGAGGATCTTGGTGTCCACACAGCCCCCCGTTGGGTGGACCTTTGTGCAGTGCTGGGTGCTGGACTGCCTGTGGTGTCCTCTGAGGTGTCTGCTTCCCTCCCTCCTCCTCAAGGCCCATTGCTTGCCAGAAGATGGGCTTTGTTTAAATTGACAAGGAGGGCAGGGCTGGCGAGCTCCAGAGCAGAGGGTGCCATGAGCCCTGGTGGGTGGGTCCGAGCCACAGGAGGATCAGAAGCTTATCTTGGAGCAGTAAGGAGGGGCTGTCCTGTGCTTAAAGAAAGGGGGCCAGAGAGAGTTGGCATTGGATTAGTGTTTCAGAAGAACGAATGTGGTGGGTTGGGGAATGCTCCTGAGTGCTCTAAAATCTAAATGTCCAGGAAAAGAACAGTAAGTGCATCCCCGCTTTGATTGCTTGGATTTGGAGCAGTATTTGATAACACAGATCATTAATAGAGATCTGTAGTGGTACACATCCTAATTTCGTGTGTATGTGCCGCTCCCTCAAGTGACCATAAGCAGTTGTAATTAACATTTGCACTGGCTGATCCCATGCCTTGCACCATGCACAGGTCTCCTTTCCAGTCCACCGGCCCTCCCGTCTCCAAGGATCTATCCTTCATTAAAGATTGTGTGTTTGTTAAATATTTTCTCCTTTTCATTCCTTTATAAGTGCTCTAGTAATACATAGCCTACCCTGAGGATGTAATTCTTTGTAGAAACCCTTCAGATATGCTGTTCCCTGCCTGGATACTCAGCGTCTGGGTCTTATTCCTCATCTTAGCTCAGTTGTTGCTTCCACAAGTCCCTTACTGACCCTCAGAATAGTGGTGGTCTGTCTTCCAGTCTCCCTGGTACCCCCATAGTCATCCGTTGCACAGTTTTGGACTTGAAATCCTGTGATTAGTTGTGTCAGTGGTGCCCTTTGCTGCCTTCCTTGTTAGAATGTGCAACTCAGTCTTCACACGGTATCTGTGGAACCAGGCAGCTGCAGGCAGAGCACAGGTATCCAGAGAATGTTGGACTGGAACTACAATCCTGAGTTCTGATGCCGTGCCTGAGGTGTGTGGAATCACCAGAAAGTGTATTCACGTAGATAGAGGAATTACAAGTCAACCTGTGTAAACATGTTAGGTGGAGCTCTTTCATATGAATGATGCTGAATTTTACCTTCTAAATTGAGTGTTCAGTTGAGCATCTTTTTTTTTTTAGTATTTATTTTGAGTTGTGCACTTGAGTTTCTCTTTCATGTTTGCGTGTGCATTTTCTAGAATGGCTTCAGTCATCCATCTTCTCTGGAGGCTGCAGACCAGCCAGATCCACTGCAGCTACAACGAGGAGAAAGATGAGGACCACTGCGGCTCCCAGTGGGCACACCTGCCAGCAAATCGCGACTGCTCCCACAGACGGGCCCTGGGGGACCATTCTCAGGCATTTCTGCAAGCCATTGCAGACAGTAACATTCAGGATCACAACATGAAGGTGAGCGAGGCCTGCCCCCACTGCCACCTCAGTGCTCTGTTTATCTGAGGACTTTGACATAGGAATACTTATGTGCTCTTTGGTTAACATAGCACAGACTTTGTTTCATGTATTATTTGGAGGGTTTTGAGGTGAGAACCTGATTGTGTTAACATGCTAGCAAGGCTTCAGAAGCATTACTGATTGCAAGTGCATTAGAAGCTGTGGCATGTTTAAGATTTGTGAAGACTCACTGGGCGGCCCTGAAGTTACCTCCAGCTGTTTCTGTTGCAGGACTTTTTGTGTCAAATAGAAAGGTACTGTAGGCAGTGCCATTTGACCACACCGATCATGTTTCCCCCCGAGCACCCCGTGGAAGAGGTCGGTCGCTTGCTGTTACATTGCTTCTTAAAACATGAAGATTTAGGTAAGGAGCTCAATATCTGTGTACTTTAGCTAGACTGCAGATTCCTCGACTAACCTGTGGTACATATTCATTCCTTCCCTGTCCTTCTTTTAAATGTCTTTTTGCAGGTCATGTGGCATTATCTTTAGTTCATGCAGGTGCACTTGATACTGAGCAAATAAAGCACAGAACGTTGCCTAAGTCAGTGGTGGATGTTTGTAGAGTTGTCTAACAAGCAAAATGTTCGCTCATTAAGGTGATATATTTTAATTCTTTTTATTCTGTGCTTTGCAGACAGTTGCAGAAATATTTGTTGTTAAAGTTGTCTTTTCCTGGTTAACTTTGCAGACTCATCAAGAACAGGGCCGTTCTTACAAGGAGGTCTGCACTCCTGTCATCCAACGTTTGAGATTCCTCTTTAATGAATTGAGACCTGCTGTTTGTAATGACTTCTCCATAATCTCTAAGTTTAAATTGTTAAGTTCTTTGCCCTGTTGGAGGAGGATAGCTCAGAAGATAATTCGGGAACGGAGGAAAAAGAGAAGTAAGAATGTAAAAGGACAGAAGATACTATTAAAGCATGTGCTTCACCCTGCCTCGCTGGACCTGTGATTTCAGAGTGAAGTTTCTCTACTGTTGATTCCATGTGACATTTCTACCTGCTGCCATCATTTTTATGTATAGTTATGATTAAATACGGAAATCTCACTTATTTTTTCAACCGATCAGACAATGAGGCAGTTTAGGAATTGAGTGTGGTATGATTTGATTACTAGTAAATTGATGTTGAAAACGTAAATAATCTTTGCTAAATTGATGGGAACAAGGATGTATTTTTATTTTATTAGTTATACTGGTAATGAGATATAATGGGAACATTTAAACTTATTGCCATTCTTCTAAAGAAATGTTTTTTGTTTGGAAATATTGAGTATTCTGATACATGGAGAATTATAAAGGGAAGCTGAAAGAGTTACTGACATTTTCCTGGAAGTAGCTGTGTAAGAGTACAGAAAAGTCTTTTTGCATTAAATCCAAATTTGAATAAAAATGCTTAGAAATTATAAAATAGTTTAGAATTTAGTCACTTGTGATTATACATAAACTACAGAAATTTCTGATTATATCCTTTTTTTTTTCTTTGAGACGGGGTCTTGCTCTGTCGCCAGGCTGGAGTGCAGTGGTACAATCTCAGCTCACTGCAACCTCCGCCTCCCAGGTTCAAATGATTCCCCTGCCTCAGCCTTCCAAGTAGCTGGGATTACAGGCATGCGCCACCACGCCTGATTAATTTTTGTAATTTAGTAGAGACGGAGTTTCACCATGTTGGCCAGGATGATCTTGATCTCCTGACCTTGTTATCTGCCTGCCTCGGCCTCCCAAAGTGCTGGGATTACAGGCATGAGCCACCCCGCCTGGCCTCTGATCATGTTCTTATGACTTATACTGATTTACTCACAAACCTGCTTATTGAACAGTATTAATTACTCAGTTTCTGATGGGCATTTTGAACAATAAGCTTATGAGAGACTAAAGCGTTTTAGAAGCCATCCTAATTTGATTGTTCCTGAACAAACCCTACACCATAACAGCCTGTCGGAATCCGATGGGTGCTCTGGATCAGGAAGTCACAGCAGTCACACTGCTGCAATTCCTTTAACCCAGGCATGCAGGAACTCAGCCCGGGCCCAGGAGACAGGCCTGCCTCAGCACGAGGGAGAGAGACTCCACCATTTGCCATTTCATATCCATGGGTTCTGAGCCCACACTGTCACTTTTAGAGTTTCTTGTGGGTTTATAGATTTATTGTGTGTTGTTTCAAGCTGGTTTTCTTTTTTTTTTTGAAATTAAGTAACTTAAAAAGATTAAGTGATTAATATTCCTGTTGCTGTGTCAGGGATCGCCAAGCCTTCTCTCAGGCTTGATGATTCACCAAAAGGACTCAGAAGAGCTGTTATACTCACAGCTGTGGTTTTTTTTTTTTTTTTTTTTACCGCAAAAAGGATACAGATTAAAATTAGCAAAGGGAAGGGTGCATGGAGGGAAGTCCAGAGGAAACTAGGCACAAGCTTTGGTGTCTCTCCCTAGTGGCGTCACGTGGATGTGCTTAGCTCTCCCAGCAACAGTGGGTCACATCATGTGTGAAGAATTGTTAACCAGGCCAGCGCACCTGAACCTCGAGTCTAGAGATTTTGTTGGGGGCCAGTCACATACGCAGGCAGTGCCCATGTGACTGACCTCAATTACTTACACTCCAGTGCCCCAGTGCAAAAACAAGTGGTCCCTCGCAAGTCACATCATTAGCATAAACTGCCTGGCCAGACCACTGCCACAAGGTCCTGGGTGTCAGGTATACCAAAAAACTTATCAGGCAGGATGTTCCAAGGCCTCAGAGCTCAGCTCCTAGAAGAAGGACCAATCCTGAAGAGACCGACCTTCCTTGGGAATTTGCAGTGTTTGAGCAACCCCGGCCTGCTATGTTAGCTCTTTACTGCCCAGGTATATTATCATGTTGCTTATTTTTTATATTATATGCTGAGGAGATTTAGACCAAAAATTTTAAAAGAGATAAAATATAGGGAGGAAAGTCCACATATCACAATGAATTCAATTATTTCAGTTACACACTAACAGAACCACTGAACTGGACCATGGTGGACAAGCCAGGAACTGTGGGCCAAATTCCACCTCTTGCTTGCTTTGTGTTGCCCGTGGACTAAGACCTTTTTTTTTTTTTTTGCAGTTTGAAATTGTTTTTTAAAAATTAAAAGAAGTATATTATTTTTGACACATGAAAATTACATGAAGCTAAAATTGTAGCACCATAAAGTTTTACGGGAGCACAGCCACACCTGTTGCTTTATCTGTGGTTACTTTTTGTGCTACAGCAGCAGAGTTGAGTATTTCCAACAGACTGCGTGGCCTGAAAGACTCAAATGTTCACTCTCTGGCACTTGAGGAAGAGCTTGCTGGCTGCTGGGCTTCCCCTACTTCAGGGCTTCTCCCCTTGTCGCACTCTCACTTTGTCTTTTTGTTCTGCCATGGTGATCATTTCACTCTTGTTGTTTGAGCATTGCAATTTGTAATGTTGTTCAGATGTTTATTTGAATGAAATATTTGTCTTTCATGTAAATCTAAGTATTTCTTAATTTAAAATTAATATTTAAGTGTATGATTTTTTATAGTGAATGATGTTTTAAAACACAGTTCCTAAGAAGCCAGAATCTACGGCTGATGAAGAAAAAATTGGAAATGAAGAGAGTGATTTAGAAGAAGCCTGCATTTTGCCTCATAGTCCAATAAATGTGGACAAGAGACCCATTGCAATTAAATCACCCAAGTTGCAGTGTTTTCTGTGATTCTGAGGTTAGCTGAATAGAATCATAGCATGTAGCAAAGGAATCCACAGTCTTGTACCTCTGTACCTGAGCATCCGGAGGGAGGGACGGGCGGTTGTTAGAAATACGGCCCCAGTGATGCCTCATGAACTTGACTTATGATGTCCTGGTCAGAGCTGTAGCTGGAGAAGGGTTTCCTTTTATTTTTGGTACTAGATTGTATCATTAATTATTCACCATTCATTCCTTAAATATATTCTTTGTTCCAGAAACAGTGCTGGGCCCTGTGGCTATTAATGTGAACCACAACTTAACTTCATATGCCAAGCTAGCCTGTTCCAACATATATTAGTATAGAGATAAGTTCACTTATATTTATAGCATAGTTTTAAAACCATGTATTAATTACTAAATTTAACATATTTTAACCAATTTAAACCTATGAGCATTATTTATATTTTACTTGAATAACTTTTAGAGCACAGTTTAATATTAAATAGGGTAGACTAATGATGAAAATTGTTTTCCTTTGTTAGGACAAATGGCAGCCGCTGTTGAGTACTGTTACAGGGGTTCACAAATACAAGTGGTTGAAGCAGAATGTTCAGGATCTTTATCCGCAGTCTCCACTCCTCAGTACAATTGCTGAATTTGCCCTTAAAGAAGAGCCAGTGGATGTGGAAAAAATGAGATAGTGCCTACTAAAACAGATAACATTTGATGAGAAATGCTTCTCTGAAGTGGGTAATATACATAACACTTAACTGTATATGCATTGATATTTTGCAGTTGGAGAGAGCAGAGGTTCACCTGGAAGGGATAGATACAATTTTAAAATTGTATCTGGCGAGCAAGAATTTCTTACTTCCATCTGTGCAGTAAGCGATGTTTTGTGGATGGCAAAGACTTATTCCTGAAGGAATCGATATAGGGTAAAACGTTAGCATATTTTTTTCTTAACTAAGGAAGCTATGGCAACAGAATGTTGTTCTGTAACAGTTAGAAGTCTGGCAGTGTCCCGAGTCAAATTCTTTATCTTTATTTGAAAGGGAACCTCTTACTGATTGTTTAAAGGATGTTGATTTGATCCCACCTTTTAATCGGATGCTGCTGGAAGTCACCTTTGGCAAGCTGTATGCTTGGACTGTTCAGAACATTCAAAATGTTCTGATGGATGCCAGTGCCAAATTTAAAGAGCTTGGTGAGTCAACAATTGCATCAATGTTATTTTATAGTTTGCCTTTAATTATGTGTTGTGGAAACTTGCAAATGCCAATTTTTGCTTTTGAGAAGACTTTAATAAGTTTGTACTTTGTACTTGTATAATCTATGCTGCTGTCAGCTTTCTCAGATTTTAAACAAAACTTTAAAATTTAGCAGGAGATACAATGTTGAAGTACTCTAGTATAACATTTTTACATTTTGACATTTATATGTGTATCACCACATATCCTAAGTGTCTGTGTCCTATATTAATATTTATTTCCTGGATAGTTTGAGCATCTACAGAGAGTTGATTGGATTGGTTTTGTGGAGGAAAAGTGAGACATAACTTTTATATTTGAAATGGAAGGAATGGAATAGGGCACCAGTGTATTCAGAGAGCAACATGCTAAGTCCTGTAGACAGATGGAACGACCTGTGCATAGAATACAGGGGGTAGGCCCATCGTGCAGCATGACAGAGCTGCCCATTCTATGGAAACCACTGAAAAATAGTCAGATGTTTACAGTAATTGCCCGTGCTTTCTGTGTTACTTTTATTCTTGTATCCACGCACAAGAAATGTCAGTGGGTGTCAATGCTTATTAGTCAGATGTTTAAAGTAATAGCCCGTGCTTTCTGCATTATGTTTATTCTTGTATCCATCACAAGAAATGTAAGTGGGTATCAATGCTTATTAGGTATCCAGCCGGTTCCCCTGCAGACCATCACCAGTGAGAACCCACTGGGACCGAGCCTGGGGAGCATCCCGCAAGCCCGCTTCCTCCTGATGATGCTCAGCATGCTCACCCTGCAGCACAGCGCAAACAACCTCGACCTCCTGCTCAATTCCGGCACGCTGGCCCTCACTCAGACGGCACTGCGCCTGATTGGTAGGTCTGCACCGGCTTGAGAGCCTTTGGGAAAACATCAAGATTTTGCTTTGATTTCTTTTTTTTTTTTTAAAGCTTTTTGTAAATTATGGTAAGACACAAATAGCAGAAAGTGTAGCATTTTAATGTCACAATTCAGCGGTATTAAATACATTCACAGTTTTCTAGAGTCATCACCACTGTCTAGTTGTAGAACTTTTTCATCACTATAAATGCACCCCATTTAGCCATCAGTCCTGACTCCCCTGCTCTCCAGCCCCTGGTAGTCACAAATCTGCTTTCTCTGTCTATGGATTTGCATATCCTGGATATTTCATATAAATGGAATCATACCATTTGTGGCCTTTGTGTCTGGGTTATTTTATTTGGTATATATCAGTACTTTATTTTTATGGCTGAAAAAGATTTCCATTGTATGAATATATAACATTTTGTTTATTCATTTATCTGTTGATGGACATTTGGGTTGGTTTTGCCTTTTGACTTTTGTGAATAGTGCTGCTAGCAACATTTATATACAAATACTTGTTTGAACACTTGTTTCTAGTTCTTTTGATTATACACCTAGGACTGGAATTACAGGGTCATATGGTACAACTATGTGTAACTTACTAAGAAACTACCAAACTTTTCCACAGTGCCATATCATTTTTACATTCCCACCACCAGGGGGCAGGATTCCAGGGTTCCAGTTTCTCTACTTCCCTGCCAACACTATTTTTTGTGGTTTTCTTTTTTTTTTTTTTTTTGGATTAAGGCCATCCTGGTGGGTGTGAAGTGCTATCTCATTGTGATTTTGATTTGCATTTCACTAATGATGAATGACATTGAGCTTCTTTACATGTTTGTGCTTGTTGGCCATTTGTATATCTTCTTTGGAGAAATGCCTATTCAAGTCCCTTTCTCTTTATTTTTTATTTTATTTTTTTGAGACGGAATCTCACTCTGTCACTCAGGCTGGAGCGCAGTGGCACAATCTCGGCTCACTGCAACCTCCGCCTCCCGGGTTCAAGTGCTTCTCGTGCCTCAGCCTCCCGAGTAGCTGGGATTACAGTCACACACCACCACACCTGGCTAATTTTTGTATTTTTAGTAGAGATGGGGCTTCGCCATGTTGGCCAGGCTGGTCTGGAACTTGTGACCTCAGGTGATCTGCCTGCCTTGGCCTCCCAAAGTGCTGGGATAACAGGCGTGAGCCACTGCGCCCAGCCCCTTTCTCCTTTTTAAATAGGGTTATTTGTCGTCATCTTGTTGTTGTACCGGTAAATGCACTATGTAAGTGTACCAAACATTTAAAGAAGAATTAACACCAGTCCTCAGACTCTTTAAAAATTTCGTGTATACTAGACCTTCACAGATCTGTAGACCTTTATCAGATATATCATTTGTGGGTATTTTCTCCTGTTCTCTGGATTGTATTTCCTTTCATAGAGAAGTTTTTTATTTTGATGAAGTTCAGTTTATCTGTTTCTCTTTTGTCGTCTATGCTTTTGATATCATATCCAAAAAGCCATTTCCAAATACAAGACTGATGAAGATTATCCTCATCTCATGTTTTCTTCTGTAAGTTTTATAGTTTTAGCTCTTATATTTAGATCTTTGGTCCATTTTTAGGTAATTTCTTTTACACAGTGTGTGGTAAGAGTCCAGCCTTTTTCTTTTGATTATCTGATTGTTTCAATACCACTTGTTGAGGACTATTCTTTCCCTGAAGTTCTCGGTACCCTTGGCAAAGATCAGTTGGCTGTAGATATTTAGGTTTATTTCTGGACTCTCAATTACATTATTACATTCTATATGTTGATAATTATGCAGGTACCACACTGTTTTGAACATTGTAGTTTTGTACTGTTTTAAAATTGAGAAGTGTGTCTTCTTTCTCAAGATTATTTTGGCTGCTTTGGTTCCGTTGAATTTTCATATGAACTTCAAGGCTAGCTTTTCCATATCTGCAAAAAAGACCATTGGGATTTTTGCTAGGGATTGAATCTGTAGATTGTTCTGGGGAATAGTGCCATCTTAACAATGTTAACATCCATTCTCTGAATGTGGAATGTCTTTCCATTTATTTCCATCCTCTTTAATTTCTTTCAGCAATATTTTATTGTTTTACAGTTATCAGGGTAATAATGGCCTCATAGAATGAACTAGGTAGTGTTCCCATATATTCTATTTTTAGAAGAGTTTGAGGATTGGTGTCAATTCTGCTTTAAGTGTTTGGAAGAGTTAACCAGCTAAGCTTTTCTTTGTTGAAAGATTTTTTTTTTTTTTGAGACGAAGTATCCCTCTGTTGCCCAGGCTGGACTGCAGTGGCACGATCTCGGCTCACTACAAGCTCCACCTCCCAGGTTCACGCCATTCTCCTGCCTCAGCCTCCCGAGTAGCTGGGACTATAGGCGCCTGCCACCATGCCTGGCTAATTTTTTGTATTTTTAGTAGAGACAGGGTTTCACCATGTTGGCCAGGATGGTCTCAATCTCCTGACCTCGTGATCCACCCGCCTTGGCCTCCCAAAGTGCTGGGATTACAGGCATGAGCCACCGCGCCCGGCCTGAAAGATTTTTAATTACCGATTCAATCTCTTTACTTGTTATGGGTCTATTCAGATTTTCTATTTCTTCTTTGAGTCAGGTTGGGTAATTTATGTTTCTAGGAATGTGTCCATTTTATCTAGGCTATTTTATTGGTTGGCATACAGTTGTTCACAGTGTTCTTTTATAATCTTTTTTATTTTTATGTTGCTAGTACTGTCTCCACTTACATTTCTGATGTTAGTTATTTGCATCTTTTCTCTTTTTTTCTTTTTTCTTTTTTTTTTTTTGAGACAGAGTCTCACTCTGTTGCCAGGCTGGAGTGCAGTGGCACAGTCTCGGCTTACTGCAACCTCCGCCTCCCGGGTTCAAGTGATTCTCCTGCCTCAGCCTCCGGAGTAGCTGGAACTACAGGCACCCGCCACCATGCCCGGCTAATCTTTTTGTATTTTTAGTGGAGATAGGGTTTCACCATGTTGACCAGGATGGTCTCGATCTCTTGACCTCGTGATCTGCCCACCTCAGCTTCCCAAAGTGCTGGGATTACAGGCGTGAGCCACCTTGCCTGGCCTCTTTTCTTCTTAATTTGCCAAAAGTTTATCAGATTTTTTGTTCTTGCCAGAAACCGAACTTTTGGTTTTGTAGATTATTTTTCTATTCCCTATTTAATTTATGGCTGCTCTAATCTCTATCGTTTCCTTCTTTCTGCTTTGTATTTTTTTGTTTTTGTTTTTGTCTTTGTTTTGAGACAGGGTCTTACTTTGTCCCTCAGGCCGAAGTACAGTGGCGCAGTCATGGCTTACTGCAGCCTCAACCTCCTTGGCTCAAGTTATCCACCTGCCTCAACCTCCCAAAGTGCTGGGATTACAGGTGTGAGGCACCACACCTGGCCTAACTTTGGTTTTTATTGTGTTCTTATTTTTTTAGTTCTTCCAGATGTAGAGTTATTGATTTGAGATCATCTTCTGTGAATGCAGACTTTTATAGTATAATTGCCCGTCTTAGCCCTGCTTTTGGCACAGCACAGAAGTTTTGGTATGTTGTGTTTTCATTCATCTCATAGTATTTTCTAATTTCCCTTGTGATTTCTTCTTTGACCCACTGATTGTTTACCGTGTGTTGTTTAATTTTCATATACTTGTGAATTTTCCACTTTTCCTTTTGTTATTAATTTCTCATCATTTCATTTTGGTTAGAGAAGGTAATTTGTATGATTTTAGTCTGTTTAAATTTGAGACTTTGTGGCCTAACATATGGTCTGGTCAGTCTAAGAGAGTGTTCTGTGGTATACTTGAGAATAATGTTTATTCTGCTCTTTCTGGTGAAAAGTTCTGTATATGTCTATTAGATCTGATTGGTTTATGGTGGTGTTCTTTGGCTAAAACTGAGATGCTGCAGGGCCAGTTGTCAAAGTCACAGTGAAAAAGCAAGGTTTTCCCAAGCTCTTTTAATCACTTCAGTCTTAGAGTTCACATTAATCCATTCAAAAATACGTATCAGGCCAGGCTGTAATCCTAGCACTTTGGGAGGCTGAGGCGGGTGGATTGCTTGAGCTCAGGAGTTTGAGACCAACTTGGGCAACATAGCGAAACCCTGTCTCTATAAAAAATATGAAAATTAGCTGGGCATAGTGGTGTGTGTCTGTGGTCCCAGCTACCTGGGAGGCTGACGTGGGAGGATTGCTTGAGCCAGGGAGGCAGAAGTTGCAGTGAGTGGAGATCAAGCCACTGCACTCCAGCCTGGGCTCCAGCCTGGGCGACAGAGTGAAATCCTGTCTTGGGGGTGGGGGGAATCTTTCTATCTGTCTGTCTGTCAGTCTGCCTCTCTCTCTCTCTCTCTCTATATATATATATATGTATGTATATAATTATTTTTTATTTTATATATTATATGTTGTATTATGTTAAATATATATTTTAATATGTGCATTACAGCTGAAAAGAATCATCTAGTAAGAGTTATATCTGATTTCTTGAGGCCTCATTAGCAACCAAAAGTTGCATTTAAAAATTACAGAAGCATATCTCCATCAAGAAATGGCCTTTTTATGTTGTCTGCTTTTTCCCCAGAGGTTCCAATAAGTAAAAATCACAGCACAAATCATTAAGTATGGGGACTTGTTCTGCTGATAGTATTCATGTGTTTAAATTTCATCTCGCCCACTGGCTGCAAAAAGCAAGGTAGTTGCGTCTCATGAATATCCGTCTATATTTGCAGCTTTCCCTGATCAGGGTATCCTTCTTATCATTTAAGAAATTATAAGCATATAATATTTTATACCAGCTTAATGTATACATCCACATGTAACAGCCACAAAACATAAAGCTATGTAAAATAAAAAATTTCCCCCAGTTTTGGTTGCAAATTTATTCAAGCCCTTAGCAATAAATTCAGTCTTTACAGAGTTAACAGTATAGCTGCCCAGGGGATCCTGGGAGATCCACCTGGAATGCAACTCCTGTCCCTTCTTTGGGGCCCCTTCTTGGGAGCCCTAAAGTAGTGGCTAGGCTAAAGGAAAGGCTGTTTCCCTGCTAGTTTATCTAAAGTTTTGCTCCAGCCCTGGGAATTGAATATCCTTTTTTGCTCTCTTGGAAGAGAGAGAAACACAAACTTTTTACATTTTTTGGTTCACCCAAGCCCACCTTTGGGACCGTTTGGATCTTTTTCCCTCCCACCTGGAGGAGAAAACTAAAATCAAGGGAGTTACCAGAACCGCACTCCTACCTGCTCTCAGTTTAGCAAGTGAGAAAAGGGGGGTTAAAAATCTAGCCTACTCTCCTAGGGTTAGCTCTCCTATTTTCAAATCCATTGGTAAGTTTTACCAGGTGTCTCTCAGGTGACAGCAGCTCAGCTTCTGTTTCATGCTATGGATGACTCTGTAGCCACCCAGGGCACCAATTGTCAGGGGTCTCCAGGTTTGATGGTTGGCCAGGAGGACTCACAAGACTCAGCATGTAGTTGTACTCAGGGCTATAGTTTATTACAGTGAAGGGACACAGAGCAAAATCATGAAAAAGGATGTGTGTAAAGTCCAGAGGAAAGCAGGTACAAGCTTCCACAGGATCCACACAGGACGAGCGTAACTGCCCCGGAACCGAGCCATGTCAAGTGCTGTCTGCCGGGAAGCTGGGTAGAGACTCCAGGCCAGGGTTTCCATCAGGGCTGACCACATGGGCACCCCCTGCCTGGTGCATACCAAGTTCCAGAACAAGGAAAGCAGGTTTCAGCACAGACCACGTTGTTTGTACAGTCAATTCAGGCACAGCGAACCACAACTACCACCTAGGGAATTGGGGAGCCCTCCTGAAATCCAGACTCTAGCCGAGGGCTAGCCTGCAGCAATCCTGTCTGAGGTTGTATCTCGGGCCAGCTGTTAGCTGTCTTCTGCACAGAACCATGATTAAAGTTTGTCAGTTTCCCACTGTTAGATATTTAGGTAGTTATCTTTGTTTTTCTATTAATAAAAAATGTGATGAGTATCTTTCTAACTCAGTTATTTTGCTTTTTACGGGGGAGTAATTCCTAGAAGTAGAGAAAGTAGCTTTACTGAGCATTTTAATATCTTTTATATCTTCCTAGGATATTTATGTATTTTGTCCTTCCGTTTATCTTCTTTTTATCGTATATCAGTAAAATATTCATAGTATTATATTGATAAACATATAGTATGGATTCTTCAAAATTATGATCTTCATTAGTATTTTTTAAATGTTTTGTGTGTATTAAAGGGACATTGTAGCTACTTGTTGGCTTAGCTATTGTTTTTGATGCTCTGTCAGGCCCCAGTTGTGACAATGTTGAGGAAGATATGAATGCTTCTGCTCAAGGTGCTTCTGCCACAGTTTTGGAAGCAACAAGGAAGGAAACGGCTTCTGTGCATCTCCCTGTTTCAGGGCCAGAACTGGCTGCCACGATGAAGATTGGAACGAGGGTCATGAGAGGTGTGGACTGGAAATGGGGCGATCAGGTACTCAGAGATTTGATGTGAACACATTAGCCACACATTAGTTATCTTCTGCACAGGTCTGTACGATATTGGTGGGTGGAAATTGGAATAATCCAGGATGTGTCGGTTGATAGATGACACAGGTGTTGGTTCCCGAGCTGCTGAAGGGAGTGAACACAAATAGGGAATCATAAGTAGGGCATCTGAGCAGAATCAAGTCTGGAAAGAGAGGCAGCTCTTTTCAGGAAACTCACTGGCATGAGGCTCAGTTTGATGGGTCACTGGAACAAGAGTGAAAGTGAGAAAGAGAGTAAATCCCATTCTGAAAGTTGGTGTAGTGAAGGCTCTGAGGCAGGAAGCCCAGATTCTGCCCCTGTGAGCTGATGGCCATGTGCTGCGAAGTGCCCTGAACCCAGTAGTTAGGGATATACTTCATGGGCCTGTGGCCATGTCTCCATTTTCCCTCATCGCAGGTCTCTTCTAAATCGCTGTCAGGTGCCCCCAGGTGGAAGTCACTTACCACAGCCCTAGCTAAGTTAGGGCAGTGTTCACCTTCCCATGGTCTGTCTAGCTTTTCTCAGCCACGCTGGTAAGCCCCGGCTTTGTCACAGTCATCTTAGAAATAGCAGTGTCTGGAGACAGCAGCATCCATCCTAGAAACAGCTTTCTCCTACAGAAGTGAGAGCCAGAGCTTCCCCCTGGGGCCCGGAGGAAACTGAAGAAAAGGGAATGTGCAGGTGCTGGTACTTGTTTCAGGTTTCTTCTCTTGCAAGGCCGGTGAGGGATTGAGGGGTCAGGACTCGCTGCAAAGCCCTGTCTGTGCATGAACTCAGAGGATCCTCATTGAGATGAGATTTCCCCTACTTCCTTGGTAAAGCAGCATGAGCACGTTATTTTATGCCATTTAATTTAAAATGATGCAAGCACACATTTTGTAGGAGAGGTGAAATCTGTGTCTGGGGACAGCCCCTGACAGACAGGGTGGCATATGGCGACATCTGTGTGGCAGGTCTGGTGGGAGCCATGGAAGGACCAGGGCAGGGCATGCACCCTCCTAACTGAGGTCTGGTGGGAGCCATGGAAGGACCAGGACAGAGCACGCACCCTTCTAACTGAGGTCTGGTGGGAGCCATGGAAGGACCAGGGCAGGGCACTCACCCTCCTAACTGAGGTCTGGTGGGAGCCATGGAAAGACCAGGACAGAGCACGCACCCTTCTAACTGAGGTCTGGTGGGAGCCATGGAGGGACCAGGGCAGGGCACTCACCCTCCTAACTGAGGTCTGGTGGGAGCCATGGAAGGACCAGGGCAGGGCATGCACCCTCCTAACTGAGGTCTGGTGTGAGCCATGGAAGGACCAGGACAGAGCACGCACCCTTCTAACTGAGGTCTGGTGGGAGCCATGGAAGGACCAGGGCAGGGCACGCACCCTCCTAACTGAGGTCTGGTGGGAGCCATGGAAGGACCAGGGCAGGGCACACACCCTCCTAACTGAGGTCTGGTGGGAGCCATGGAAGGACCAGGGCAGCGCACGCACCCTCCTAACTGAGGTCTGCTGGGAGCCATGGAAGGACCAGGGCAAGGCACGCACCCTCCTAACTGATCTCTACTTCGGCTTTGTCAGGATGGGCCTCCTCCAGGCCTAGGCTGAGTGATTGGTGAGCTGGGAGAGGATGGGTGGATAAGAGTCCAGTGGGGCACGGGCAGCACCAACTCCTACAGGATGGGAAAAGAAGGAAAACAGGACCTCAAGCTGGCAGAGCTGCTGGCCGCTGCACAGCCCTCAGCAGAGGATTCGGACACAGAGGACGACTCTGGTGGGTGACTCAGGAAGGCCTTTAGTCCAAGGCAGCCCACAAACTGTCCAGGTGCTGGCTGCCACCACTGCCATCTGGGCCTTAGAATGGGATGTCAGGACGCACCTGCGGCTGGCACTCTGTCCTCGGAACCTGCAATTTAAATAAGCTCCCAGGCACCTCCGATGCAGGTGCATGGAGTGGCTGTGGGATCCGGCGATCTGGCTGGAACTGACTCTGCATTTTCCTCTCACGTGTGCACCTGCCCCTCTTTGAGAATGTGGTGGCCAGGCTGGGGCAGCTGCACCACCAGTGAGTCTCATGTGGTTGGTGCTGAGCCTGCATCTGAGCGAGTGAGCCGAGGCCTGGTGGAATTGCCCTGCGGTCTCGGTCCATTGCCTCCTCCTCCAGTGAGAGCCCCCGCCTGAGCACACCCAACCTGCCACCTGCCTTTACCTTTCCTCTGCGGTCTCTGACTCTGAACTCTTCAAATAATGTGGAGTTAGTCAGCACTTTATTGCTTCTAGGGAAGCAGAGGTGAGAATTTAGGGGTGGACCAAGAAAGCTAGATCCTATCTGTGGAGATCCAGGTTGTGGGAGGAGGTTTCATGACATTTCTTAGCTGTTCCTAAAAGACATGTGAAGCTTCACATGGCTGGGCTTGGTAAGACCATCCAAGAGGCTGGGGCTGCCAATATAATTTGTTATTTTGATTATTTTTTTTAGAAGCTGAACAAACTGAAAGGAACATTCACCCCACTACAATGATGTTTACCAGCACTATTAACTTACTGCAGACTCTTTGTCTGCCTGCCATAGTTCATGCTGAGATCATGCAGAGCGAAGCCACCAAGACTTTATGCGGACTGCTGCAAATATTAGTGGAAAGCAGAACGACGGAGAAGACACGCATGGAATGAGAGATTGAGGGCCCAGGGAGTCAGCGCTGGGGGCCGCATGCTTGTCGTGTCCGGGTGTGCATGTGGGTGGGTGTGGATGTGTGTGGATTCATTTCCTGTGGCTGCTGTAACAAAGTACTACAAACTTGGGGGCTTACGCAGTAGAAATTCTCATGATTCTGGTGGTTGGAAGACCGAGATCAAGGGTGGTTCCTTCTGGGGCTGTGAGGGAGAAGCTGCTTCAGGGCTCTGCCCCAACTTCTGGAGTTTGCTGGTCTCTTTAGCGTTCCTCGGCTTGTAGAGGGGTCACCCTGATCTCTGCCATCATCTTCGTATGGCATTCTCCCTGTGTGTGAGTCACCTCCAAATCTCCCCTTTTCATAAGGACATCATTCAAACTCATCAAACTGATTACATCTGCAGCGGCCCTATTTCCAAATAAGGTCACCTGCTGAGGTATGGTAGGGGTTAGGGCTTCAACATACGAATTTTGCAATTCTGAATTCAACCCATAACACTGGCTTCAAACAACAAATTTGTTCTCTCAGAGTTCTGGAGACCAGAAGTCCCAAATCCAGGTGCGGGCAGGACCATGCTCCCTCCACAGGCTCTAGGGGAAGGTCCTTCCTTACCTTATCCAGCTTCTGGGAGCTCCAGGCTTCCTTGGTGTGGGGATGCATTGTGCCAGTCTCTGCCTGTGTCTTCACATGGCCCCTGCCCCTGTGTTCTGCATGTCTTTTTCTGTCTCTGAAAGGACTCTTTCATTGAGCTTCTTTGACTCTAATCCAACATGATGTCACCTAAATTCTTACCTTAAGGACGTCTACAGAGACCTCATTAAATAAGATCATATTCTGAGTTCCGAATGTATGTGAAGTTGGGGGACAGGCACAGTTTAATCCATAAAGTATTTGTGTGTGTGGAGAATAAGTATGAGAAATGTGAGCTGAGGGAGTGGGGTGAGTGTGCATGCAACTGAGAGTGAGCATATGTGAGTGTGGGTGGGTATGTGGGTGTGCTCCAGTGTGTGTGAGAACATGCGTGTATTAGTGGTGTGCTGGAGCATCCGCACATATTGGTGAGAGTGTGTTAGCGGTCGATGGGCAAGTGGCTGAGCGTTTGTGTTGCAAGTGTGACAGTGTGTTTGTAGCATGTGGTTGTGTGGGTGTATGTATGCATGCATTTATGTGAGTGGTGTGTATGTCCATGAGAGCATGTGAGTGGGCAGGTGACTACAGTCAGGTGAAGTGGGAGTGAAAGCATCACTGCATTGAGCCAGTGTGTGTGTGAGGGTGAGCACGAGGGAGGCATGAGTGTGAGTGTGAGGGGATTACTGGGTGTGCCAATGAGATGAAGTGTAAGTCAGTGAGGCTTGAGTGTGAGGAAGTATGGGTGGCAGCACAAGTGTAAGTGCGATTGTGAGCATTTGTGTAAATGTGTATGAGTGCCTTGTATCAGTGTGAGCACAAGTGACGTTATTGTGAAGGCGTGTGAGTGAATGTGAGCATTTTGCTTGTGTCAGTGGGAGGTAACAGTGTAGGTGTGAGTGTAAAGTGAGAAAGTGGGTAAAGGTGTGAGTGGGTGAGGAATCGGTTGTGACTAGTGTTGAGTGTGAGTGCATATGTGAGTTTTTGTATGCAGTGGGGGGGTAAGTGTATGTGAGAGTGCATAGGAGTGTGTGATTGCATCTTAGGTTGTGTGTGCATACATGTGACTGGGATTGTGTGTGTGTTAGTGATTGTGACAGCGGTGTGAGTGCACCTGTGTGAGGGTGGGTGTGTGAGTGCCCATGAGTGTGTCTGAATAACTTAGTATGGGTTTGAGTGTGAGGATGCATATGAGGGTGTGAGAGTGTGTGTGTGTGAGCGCATGTGAGTGTGCTGAAGGAAGGCAGGTGTCCTCAAAAGCTTGGATAGCTGAGGGCGGGGGAGGTGGTCGGGGGGGAGGTGGGAGGCGAAAGCAGGTCCTGTGGGGCTGTGGGCAGGGTCCCTTAGGGGGGCCCAGCCTCCAAGCCTCAGCCTCCATTCAGGGAGTAGTGGAGTCCTGGAGCCAGGCGGAGCAGAGGTGGGCCCACTGGTGCCAGAATCCAATGGTGTAAACCTAGTGAAAAACTCATTTTGTTAATGCAGATGTATTAAACTTGGATTGGAAACTGTCTCTACAAAAAATGCAAAAAAAGTATTTAAGTGGTGCAGATTAAATATAAGCAAGATTGTGGAGATATTTAAAACACGAAATTAAAAATATAGTAGATACACTGTTGCAAATTACTGCTATTTGAATTATAGATCATTTTCTTATTGCCTAGAAACAATACATAGCTAAAATTCCCTAACTACTTTTACTACACATACTTAGAAGGTTTTAAAAATACCTGTAGTCTCAGTTATTCAGCAGGGCAAGGCAGGAGAATCACTTGAGTCCAGGAGTTTTAGACCAGCCTGGGCAACATAGTGAGGGCCCATCTCTAAAAAAAAAAAAAAAAAGAAAAAAAAGAAAAATGCGGAAATGTTTCTTGAACTACCTTAAAAGCCTTCTTGCACTTCTCACTTTGAATTAGTTTGAATTAATTTACAAACTGCAATGTATTTTAAAGGAGCTTATTGTAGAAAATAAAATAAGTTGATAAAAAAATAAGGATTTATCTTTAGGGATTTGTCTTTAGGGACTTGTTACCAAGCATGTCTATTTTCCCTCCCGCAGCTTCTCCAAACAGGCTGGTGTACAGGGAGCAACACCGGCGCTGGTGCATGCTGGGGTTTTTGCGGAGCATCGCTCTCACGCCGCAGGTGTGCGGCGCCCTCAGCTCCCCGCAGTGGATCACACTGCTCATGAAGGTCATGGAAGGGCACGCACCCTTCACTGCCGCCTCGCTGCAGAGGCAGGTAATGTGCTGCCAGGCAAAACCAGTTCCTGAGAGAGGCATCCATGTACTGAAGTTTCCTGCCCTTAAAGTCAGGGGCCTTTATTCAGTAAGGAGTGCAGAAAGGGTCTAGAAGTAACAGGGTAGATTTTCTGGAGGCAAGGGGCAGTGGTCCTTGATAATTGGTAAGTTGCTAACCTTTAGTTTACCTGCTTTTAAGTGGTAAATCCTGCAACTACTCACTCATCTGCTTCACAGAATTTGTAGCATAATTGTCTTAAGAATTAAACTAAAAATAATTCTTTTTTAATTAAACACGTGCATCTGTAATGTTGCTTTTTTCTAAAGTCCCTGACAATCCTAATCACTAATCAACTTGAGTGTAATTACCTGGCTGTAAAATAACCAAGCTCAAAATTTTCACATGATTATTTGCATTATGAGAACAGAAAATAAAGAGAGGCTGGGCGCAGTGGCTCATGCCTGTAATCCCAGCACTTTGGGAGGCTTCATGAGGTCAGGAGTTAGAGACCAGCCTGGCCAACATAGTGAAATCCTGTCTCTACTAAAAAATCCAAGAAAAATGAGCCGGGCTTGGTGGTGGGTGCCTGTAATCCCAGCTACTCAGGAAGCTAACGCAAGGAGAACCGCTTGAACCTGGGAGGTGGAGGTTGTAGTGAGCCGAGACCGTGCCACTGCACTCCAGCCCGGGCGACAGTGTGAGACTCTGTCTCAAAAAAAAAAAGAAAAAAAAAAAAACAATCTGTAGTTTCTTAATCAGATTTTTAATGCTTGTCGTTTTAAATTTTCTTTTATCAGATCTTAGCTGTGCATTTGTTGCAAGCAGTCCTTCCGTCATGGGACAAGACCGAAAGGGCGAGGGACATGAAATGCCTGGTGGAGAAGCTGTTTGACTTCTTGGGGAGCTTGCTCACTACCTGCTCCTCTGACGTGCCATTACTCAGAGGTGGGTGGCCGTCTCCCTTCCCTGTGCCCTGGTGAAGAGTGACACAGTGCCGTCACTCAGAGGTGGGTGGCCGTCTCCCTTCCCCATGCCCTGGTGAAGAGCGGCACAGTGCCATCACTCAGAGGTCGGTGGCCGTCTCCCTTCCCTGTGTCCTGGTGAAGAGCAGTGCAGCAGCTTCTCCCCTTGTTTCCTCCTCAGAGTCCATGCCGAGGTGGCGCAGGGTGCGCCCGCAGGCCTCGCTGCCACCCATAGCAGCACACTGATGGAGGAGGTGGTGGCACTGCTGTGCATGCTGCACTCCCTGACTCAGTGGAATGGGCTCATCAACAAGTACATCAACTCCCAGCTCCGCTCCATCACCCACAGCTTTGTGGGAAGGCCTTCTGAAGGGGTGAGTTTGTGTTCTCAGAATTAATTTAGTTGAACAGTAAACTTGTAGGGATTGGGCAGCTCCGTGAGTGTCCCTGGTCGAGCTCACTGTTTGGTCTGCACTAGGCCTAGTTAGAGGACTACTTCCCCGACTCCGAGAACCCTGAAGTGGGGGGCCTCATGGCGGTCCTGGCTATGATTGGAGGCATCGATGGTCGCCTGTGCCTGGGCGGCCAAATTGCGCACGATGAGTTTGGAGAAGGCACCGTGACTGGCATCACCCCGAAGGGCAAAATCACCGTGCAGTTCTCTGACATGCGGACGTGTCACATTTGCCCATTGAATCAGCTGAAACCAGTAGGTGAACTTGTGCTCAGTTACTGTATGATAAGGGAAATTGGCTTTACACTAGGACCCAGCACCAACATTAGCACTTGAAAGAACTTGATTCTGGTACTTCAAGTTTGCCTTCCAGGAAGCTGTGTGAGCTTGCGCTTCTGTGGTGAGCAGGGCCTGTCTCACAGGGCACCTAAAGCAGTGGTTCCTGTGTTTTTCAGCCTCAGAGACAGGAAGAGGGCTTTAGCAACCTAGAAGGTACCGTGCGTCTATGAGGTAGTTCTAATTATTTTAAAATGTGAATTTATGAAGTTTACTTTTTATTGAACAACTCAAGTTTTAAAAAAACTTTTTTTTTAAGTTTTTTTTTCTTTTATTATACTTTAAGTTTTAGGGTACATGTGCACATTGTGCAGGTTAGTTACATATGTATACATGTGCCATGCTGGTGCGCTGCACCCACTAACTTGTCATCTAGCATTAGGTATATCTCCCAGTGCTATCCCTCCCCACTCCCCCCACCCCACAACAGTCCCCAGAGTGTGATGTTCCCCTTCCTGTGTCCATGTGAACTCATTGTTCAATTCCCACCTATGAGTGAGAATATGCGGCATTTGGATTTTTGTTCTTGCGATAGTTTACTGAGAATGATGATTTCCAATTTCATCCATGTCCCTACAAAGGACATGAACTCATCATTTTTTATGGCTGCATAGTATTCCATGGTGTATATGTGCCACATTTTCTTAATCCAGTCTATCATTGTTGGACATTTGGGTTGGCTCCAAGTTTTTGCTATTGTGAATAGTGCCGTAATAAACATATGTGTACATGTGTCTTTATAGCAGCATGATTTATAGTCCTTTGGGTATATACCCAGTAATGGGATGGCTGGGTCAAATGGTATTTCTAGTTCTAGATCCCTGAGGAATCGCCACACTGACTTCCACAATGGTTGAACTAGTTTACAGTCTCACCAATAGTGTAAAAGTGTTGCTATTTCTCCACATTCTCTCCAGCACCTGTTGTTTCCTGACTTTTAATGATTGCCATTCAAACTGGTGTGAGATGGTATCTCATTGTGGTTTTGATTTGCATTTCTCTGATGGCCAGTGATGATGAGCAATTTTTCATGTGTTTTTTGGCTGCATAAATGTCTTCTTTTGAGAAGTGTCTGTTCATGTCCTTCGCCCACTTTTTGATGGGGTTGTTTGTTTTTTTCTTGTAAATTTGTTTGAGTTCATTGTAGATTCTGGATATTAGCCCTTTGTCAGATGAGTAGGTTGTGAAAATTTTCTCCCATTTTGTAGGTTGCCTGTTCACTGTGATGGTAGTTTCTTTTGCTGTGCAGAAGCTCTTTAGTTTAATTAGATCCCATTTGTCAATTTTGTCTTTTGTTGCCATTGCTTTTGGTGTTTTAGACATGAAGTCCTTGCCCATGCCTATGTCCTGAATGGTAATGCCTAGGTTTTCTTCTAGGGTTTTTATGGTTTTAGGTCTAACATTTAAGTCTTTAATCCATCTTGAATTAATTTTTGTATAAGGTGTAAGGAAGGGATCCAGTTTCAGCTTTCTACATATGGCTAGCCAATTTTCCCACCACCATTTATTAAATAGAGAATCCTTTCCCCATTGCTTGTTTTTCTCAGGTTTGTCAAAGATCAGATAGTTGTAGATATGCAGCGTTATTTCTGAGGGTTCTGTTCTGTTCCATTGATCTATATCTCTGTTTTAGTACCAGTACCATGCTGTTTTGGTTACTGTAGCCTTGTAGTATAGTTTGAAGTCAGGTAGTGTGATGCCTCCAGCTTTGTTCTTTTGGCTCAGGATTGACTTGGTGATGCGGGCTCTTTTTTGGTTCCATATGAACTTTAAAGTAGTTTTTTCCAATTCTGTGAAGAAAGTCATTGGTAGCTTGATGGGGATGGCATTGAATCTGTAAATTACCTTGGGCAGTATGGCCATTTTCACAATATTGATTCTTCCTACCCAGGAGCATGGAATGTTCTTCCATTTGTTTGTATCCTCTTTTATTTCCTTGAGCAGTGGTTTGTAGTTCTCCTTGAAGAGGTCCTTCACATCCCTTGTAAGTTGGATTCCTAGGTATTTTATTCTCTTAGAAGCAATTGTGAGTGGGAGTTCACTCATGATTTGGCTCTCTGTTTGTCTGTTGTTGGTGTATATGAATGCTTGTGATTTTTGTACATTGATTTTGTATCCTGAGACTTTGCTGAAGTTGCTTACCAGCTTAAGGAGATTTTGGGCTGAGACAATGGGGTTTTCTAGATATACAATCATGTCATCTGCAAACAGGGACAATTTGACTTCCTCTTTTCCTAATTGAATTCCCTTTATATCCTTCTCCTGCCTAATTGCCCTGGCCAGAACTTCCAACACTATGTTGAATAGGAGTGGTGAGAGAGGGCATCCCTGTCTTGTGCCAGTTTTCAAAGGGAACGCTTCCAGTTTTGGCCCATTCAGTGTGATATTGGCTGTGGGTTTGTCATAGATAGCTCTTATTATTTTGAAATACGTCCCATCAATACCTAATTTATTGGGAGTTTTTAGCATGAAGGGTTGCTGAATTTTGTCAAAGGCCTTTTCTGCATCTATTGAGATAATCATGTGGTTTTTGTCTTTGGCTCTGTTTATATGCTGGATTACATTTATTGATTTGCGTAGCGATTGCACCACTGCACTCCAGCCTAGGCAACAAAGGAAGACCCCATCTCAAAAAATATATATAATAAAAATAAAAATCAACTCTCATTGATTTCTATGTAAATATGCACAGGTGATGTCCATATAGACATAAAAAATAATATTTCTGACAATGGGTCCATATGATCTTCAAAATGTAAAATGCCTGTCTGTGTAATTGACTGGTTAGACTCATTAATGAATATAGATTCAATTCTACTTTCTTGTTGTGTAGAAATTATATAATCTAGCTTTTCATTTCACTTTTTTACTGATAAAAACAGGAAGAATGACAAGATATGTATTTTGGAAAATTACTCTGGTAGGAGTAAAGATGAAACAATGATAGAATTGCACGGAAACCTAGAAAAAAGTATGGTCTTCTGATATTCTATCACATCACATACGAAAGGCCTCATAAAACTCAGATATTTTATCTAAAAATGTTATTTTCATCATAGGAATGATCAAAGCATGAGACTACAGTTGTATTAAAATGTGCTTGTATCACAAGCACAGGTGCCAAAAAGGAGGGGAAAACATCCTTACTGATATTTTCAACGTATGTTTTACTTTTCATCAACATGAACCTCAACTTGATATGATGCAGATTGAAGGAAATCACCCATAATTCCATATGAAGAAGGCCTGTGATATTTTATGGGAAAATAAATAGAGAAAATGCTAACAGAAACTTTGTTAAGCATGAAGCTTTATGGAGCAAACACAAATCCAGTGGTGAAAGATACACACTCGAGTTTTGTTTGTTGTCTTGGAACAATACGGTTTAGAGGTGACTGGCGGGTGAGGAGAACATATGCGAGTTCACCAAAGAGAAAAGCTGAATAAGGCAATGCCTCTTCCTGACCATATCTCTTACTCAGATAACTATAGAATTTATTGTCCAGTAAAGGGTATATTAAAAAATCATATTAAAAGTCATGCAGTGAAGTTGTCCAGGGAAATCAAGACTTAACAGTCTCACTCTGACAATAATGAACAGGGGGATTCCCTCAAGGTAGACTAGGACATGACCCCACACTGGCAGGTAGTAGTACCAGAAAAGAACGCATGGAAAATCTTTACCTTATGCTTGAGGTAGGGACCAGGCTAAAGTGAAAGCCAGACCTAAAATTCTATCTAAAATAAATCCACAATTGAAGAAAATATGTGGTGTACAGACATAGAATGTCTTTACTGGATCATTAAAATAGTAAGATAAATTGAACTTTTTACATTGTTTTCTTTTCCTCCAGTTAGGGCTTGAGGTTTGTCTCTGGAGAGTGACTGTCAATTGGAGCCCTGCCTTTCTGGGGTTCTGGTCAGGGGGTTGTGGATGCTTAACATGTGCCTTTCACAGGACACTTCCTTACCCCAGCAGTGGCCAGGTGTGCATCCCACGACCAGGCCTCCCTCTCACAGAACATCTGTTGAGACTAGGAGATACCTAGTGACTGTTGCCTGACTTGTGTCCTGTGTATTTCTGACAAGAGCCACTCTCAGAGACCCTGGCCAGGAGGAGAGTTAGGTTCCAGTGTAGGTCAGCTCAGACACATGGAGGCCACAGAACCAAACATGGGAAATCACAGAAGTAGGTTTATTACTCACAGATCCAGAGAGAAGAGGGTAGCTGAGAAGAGGGTTTAGCTGTGTCCCCAGCCAAATCTCATCTTGATTTCCCACATGTTGTGGGAGGGAACAGGTGGGAGGTAATTGAATCATAGGGGCAGGTCTTTCCCATGCTGTTCTTCTGATAGTGAATAAGTCTCACAACATCTGATGGTTTTATAAAGGGGAGTTTCCCTGCACAAGCTCTCTTGTCTTGTCTGCTGCCATGTGAGACGTGCCTTTCAGCTTGCACCATGATTGTGAGGCCTACCCAGCCATGTGGAATCGTGCACCTATTAAACCTCTTTCTTCTGGAAATTACCCAGTCTTGGGCATGTCTTTACCGGCAGTGTGAAAATGGACTAATACAGTAGCACACCTCATAGGGCTGAACAAAATGGGGAAGATGAGTGGGGAGCAGGAAACAGAAAAGGGGTCTGTGGGACTCCGGCCATTATTTGGCCCAGAACATTACCCAAATAAGTTTTCCATGGGGCACTAGTCAGTGGGGCGAGTGCCAGCAGGCACATTTCTTGACTCCCGCTGCCACTGAGCAGGTTACTGTGGTGTGTGGGGGCTGTCCATGTGTGCTGTGAAGTCTGTGGGGTGAGTCAGGTAGGTTGTATCCAATGGTTCCATAGCTGGTAGTCACCACGAGGAGACAACTGTGTAGGGTCAATATCTGGGCCAACCACACTGAGGAACTGTGAGGGTTAGAACTGGAAATTGTCAAGAGAATCCGAACCCAGCTACCATATGAGAGAGTTCAACTTATGTTCAATGTGAATGCCATGGCAATATTAAAAGGTAAGAATTCGATCCATACGTGCTTGAGGTAAAGAGGAGAAACCTAGAATTTATGTAAACAGTGAGAAGATTGGATGCGTTTTCCGTCTCATATTTTATTACTAGCAGTATATTATATATGTCAATCCATCAGGCATTCAGAAATACCTGCTTATGAAAATTTTTTGCATCATCAGACAAAAGACAAGGGTAGAAGACATTTGTAACCCTATAAACACTAGTAAATTAAAAACAGAAGGACCTTTATGTCCTAACATATCTGTGTTGTGAAAGGCTGCCCTGTGAAATATGGGATTTCTTAAACATATTTTAAAAATCATAGTTGTCAATATTTTTTAGAAATCCATTTAAATTTTCTCTTGTTAATTTACAATGCCTATTTATTTGTATAGTGGCTCTGCTGATTTTGATGTATATCCTAAACTTTATATTTTCTTTAAAAGATGTTTTATATGACTTTATGTAAAATGTTTCTGTATCTTCACATTCTCTCCCTGTCCTTTTGTTTTGCTCTTATATGGTGGTCTTGAGTCTTTTCTCTGGCTTTTTAAACCTAGTAAGACTAAGACACTAAAGTAACTTTGCCCGAGGTTTCGTAATGCCTTCTAAAGCACATCCTAAGCTCTTGTTCATACAGGGGCCTCCTTTGAGCTCTGTGCTTTTGAGATCCCATACACCTAAATTCCAGTACTCCAAATCAGTACTGCTCAGTTTTAGTAACTAAGTTTAAAAATGTATTTTAATAGCAAGTTAGTTTAGTGCCCTCTTGCTTCTTTCTTGACTGCTTGTATACATGTATATTCCTTTAAATGAATCTTGGAATTTATTTAGAAATATTAAATTATACTAATGAAACTGTATATTGTTGTGAATTCATAAGTGAATTTGGAAAGAATTTGTCTTTATGATACTAAATCCTTTTTATCCAAGAATCATATGTGTCTTTATATTTATTCCAGTCTACATTTATATCACTGAGTAAATATATAGAAATGTGGATACATACAGCTGTAGTTACAGATACAAATATAGATATAACCTGTTAAATCTATATCTATCTCATATAACATATATACATGTAATATGTGTGTGTTTATATATATATGTTTATGTCATTAAAGAGCTCCCTTAATATTTTTCTTTTATTTCCCTTATAATTTGAGGTCGAGCTTGAATTTTCCTTGTATAAATAAGCAAATATTTATACTAGTTTTAATACTGATATTTAGACATTGTATCTTATTTTAGCGCTGAATATTTTCACAATTATTATAAATATTATCTAATACTAATAATGTACCTGTAAAAAATATTTAAAATTTTACCTTTGAATTATTTTATTGTTGAATTAAAATTCCTTTAATATGATAGTAAATTCTATTTTATGTTTCTCTATGCATATGCAAATTAATCTATCCACTTCTCTATCTCTATGTAGTAACATATGAAAATCAGGCCTCTCTTCTTCTAATGGACATACACATGTTTGCATATAGAATATCAGACTCTTTATAGCATTTAAAATCTTTAAAGACATGAATATTGCCTTTTAACAAATATATTTTAGCATGTACTGAGAATCCCCTATTTATTTTTAATTTGGGCTAATCAATATGATTATTAATATTACTGGATTACCAAATTTGGAAACACACTTTCATCCCAAATGTGGATATTTGTTTTTTTTTTTTTTGCCAATTTCTTGTCTTACTGTTTCAAATATTGTTGGATATTATTTGTATTTTATTTGGCATTTTAGTATCAACATTTGTAATTGAGGTACTCCATATTTTTTCATCAGTATCTGGTGGGTTTCATAGTTACTGCTATATTGGATTTGTAGTAGACATTGACAAAAATTATTCCTGTATGTTTTACAGCTGTATGAAGGAAACTAATATATTTTACCCCTAAATATATTTCCTTGATATATTTCAAAATGGCTATTGAGAAGGGCTGGAAATGCAATGTTAGCTGCAAAGCTGTCTTGGGGAGATTTGCATCGGTAGAGAATCTGCCAGGATGCAGCCAGGTTTTCTCTGAGGTCTGCCCCCTTGTCTGGATCTAGGAAAGGTTAACTGAGAGGCTGAGGTCTCTAAAGGTCTGAAAGAAACATTTTCTGTCTATTCCCTCTGAGGACTACTCCCAGTGAGGTTCCACCAATGTAATAAGTCCGCTGTTGCTAGCCAGGGTCGTTTTCTCACATAACATTTTTCTTTCTTTTCCCTGTGATCCAAGACCCCATTTTTCTGTAAACTTCATGTGGTAGATAAGCTTCTGCTCGCATCGTGTGACTGGGTCTTCGTTCTAAGGGTTCCAGTGTACACACATTGCAGAAACCTGTATGCCTTTTCTACTATTTATCTGCCTCCTATTAGTGATTTTCAGGGAAACTTCAGAAGGCAAAAGGGACATTCTCTTTAGCCCATTCTCAGACAAATTCCCCCAACATTTAACTGATTCCTAATGGCTTAAAATCACATTGAAAAATCCATATATTTATATCCTTTTCTTCCCTCAATGATTTCTGGTCAGCTTGGGTTTTGTTTTTCATTCCATTTACCTCATCCTCGAAAAGATCTATCTTA
Organism: Pan troglodytes; assembly: GCF_028858775.2. Lineage (NCBI taxonomy): Eukaryota > Metazoa > Chordata > Mammalia > Primates > Hominidae > Pan > Pan troglodytes. The sequence continues at coordinate 37,490,894 of NC_072416.2, read as the reverse complement.
CGTCTATTTATTCGCATTTATGGGCATTGAGAAAAGAAAATAACTTTCATGTGAGAAATGCAAGTCCTTTTATATAATCAGGCCCAGAGAGTTATTCAAATGAGACAGCAGTTCAGTCCTGCTCCTCTTTGAGCTGTGTGTTCATCTGGGCTGCTTGCTGTTGCCACAGTAGCTATAAATTAACCAATAACACCACACCAGACACTATAATCCACACCCCATAATAGTGTCACAGTGTATAGCCAATCACTAATAAATGTTATTTCCATAAGCCAATGAGAATTTGTGACAAACCTCTTTGCATCATCCCACTTCTGGACCCTTTTTTGCCTTTAAGAAACTGCTTGTTGCAAAGCTCCAAATGGAGTTCATATCCAAGGATACTTGGGTCTGTGTCTTCCAGGCAGCTGTCCTCATTGTGGCTCAAGTAAACTCTTTGAATTACATTTTGTGCTTCAGCCCCTTCCACTTAGATTAACAACATGGATTTGTGTCACCATGTACAGCAATTAAAATGTTTACACTTTTCCCCTCGAGCACTTGGAATAGCTCGTAGTGTTTCCTGTCTAGATTATGGTTTCTGAACCTTGGTGCTACTTACCTTTAGGACCAGAGGATTCTTTGTTGTGGGAGGCTGCCCTAGCAATGCTAGGTGTTTCGTTTGACCTCTAAATTTCACACCTCCACCAGTCTTGACATCCCCACAATAACCCTAGACATTGACAAATGTCTCCTGGGGAAAACTCTCCACCAGTTGACAGGCAAAGTTCTGGAAATATTGGAATTGTCAATTGAGATTTTATGTTATCCAAAACAAATATTTTTCTTTGTTTTTAAACATCTACTTCCATCTACTTATCTACTTATTTTTACTTTTATTTGTAACTTAATTCCATCAAGGAGAGAGAGTGCATTTTCTGTTATGCTAAATTTTTGAAGAATGTATTGATTTTTTATGACCTGATATATGGATGATATGTAGATATTACATGTTTGTATTATCAACTTTCAGGGTGATAATAAAATAATACTTATAATATTTATATTGTCACTGTATATTAGTTATTTTCTTTCTTCACTACAGGAGTTTTTCAATCTATAGGCTATTTTTCAATTCTAGGTTATCCAGTAGATTTTGAAATGTTATGATTAAATATCTACTTCTCAAGCATTCATCTTTGCAAATGAAACAATCCCAAGCTCTTATAATACACATCCTATAAAGGGCGGATTAGTCAATATATGGTTCAGAAATAATTATGTAATATTTATAAGAAAATTAAAAATTTAGATCTTTAATTCAGATAACAATAATCCAAATTAAAATGTGATTTCATTACATAATTTAAAATGACACCAGAATACTAGTAAAAATTATATTAAAAAGTTTATGTAATCTTTTTTAGCTGTAGGACTTTATTAGCATAAATTCAAATACAGGAACCAAAGTAAGATTGAGACCTGTAGTCAAAGGTTAAAATGTACACATTATAGGGGCATGATTAAACTAATTTAAAGCATAATAACATGGAGAAATATTGCAAAACATACATTTTACTGAATTAATTGTTAGTATCTAATCATTTTGTGAGAACCAAATTAAAAAGTAGCTACACACGCCCACAACCACACACAAGTGCAATATTGTCAAATAAACGATGTTCAGCTACACTAGAAATCACACCTGTGTTTTCTCCACAGAAAAGATTAAAAATCGCAATAATTTTTATTGTACATATGGAGGTAAAGATACTCAAAATATTACCCTAAAATACATTATTTTTTTGAGACGGAGTTTTGTTTTTATTGCCCAGGCTAGAGTGCAATGGCACAATCTTGGCTCACTGCAACCTCAGCCTCCCAGGGTCAAGTAATTCTCCTAGCTCAGCCTCCCAAGTAGCTGAGATTACAGGCATGCACCACCACACTCGGCTAATTTTTTGTATTTAGTAGAGATGGGGTTTCACCATGTTGGTCAGGCTGGTCTCCAACTCCTGACTTCTGGCGATCTACCCACTTCAGCCTCCCAAAGTGCTGGGATTACAGGTGTGCACCTGGCCAGCTTTTTGACATATTTCAAGATGGCTACTTGGAAGACTGGAGATAGCTTCTTCTACAAGAATAGCTGAAAAGCTGTGTTTGTTGGGGAGATTTGCATTTGTAGAGAAAATCTGCATTGATATATACAGACTTTCCCTGAGATACTCCCTTGTCTGGGTTTTGGAATGATTAACTGAGTCTGGCACGTTTACATTTCTAAAAACCATTTCCTATCTATACTTCCCAAGAGGAGGGCTGCTCCCTGTGAAGTTTCATCCATGTAACAAGACCACCTCTGCTGCCAGGCTCCTCTTTCTTCCTTGTCGTCACCTCTCTTCCGCAAAGCCTGATTTACCAACCTACAGCTCTGTGTTTTCTGTAACCTCAAGACAGCATAGGCATGCTGACTACCTTGCCTTTCCTGGAGTTTTTATATAAAGAGTATATATTTGTATATCTCTTTATAATATACAAATATTTGTATAGATATATATATTAAGTAAACTCCAAGTGCATACTTGTGAACATGTCTGTAAACCTTTTTTTCCTGTTAATTTGTACATTATCACTTTGTTTTATAGACTCAAATAATTAAAGCTTCAAGGGAAAAATTGAAACTTTCCTGTAGAGAAAAGACAAATATATAGCTGACAAATAATATTTAGAGTGTAAGATGCTTTTTAAAGGTATATTTGCAATTTGTGTCACAACATTTAAATATACATTTGTTATTTTAACTATAAAATTTCAAATAATTTAAGCCAAATACATAGTATATGCAGAAAATTTAGCAATATATCTATGTAGCACCTTACTGTGCATTACTGTAACCAGCCATCTAATATAAAGAATTAATTAAGGTAGCAGCTACTTTTCAAATAGCGCATTTTTTTCACAGACCTACTAAATAAGACAAATAACATTTAAAGTTTATTTTTAAATTTGCAGAGTAGCAGTTTTCAGCAGATGGTTTATTTTAGCAAATTCCATCTTCACATTGTGCTATGCTTTTATGAGTTCCAGCTGCTAACAGATCATATTTTACTGCTGAAACTATCATGTGTGATATAATTGCTCATTATGTGCCTTAAAACACAAGCAATATAATTATTTTCAACTTGGAGCAAATTAAAATCTTATCAGCAATTTAAAATCTCTAGAGTCGTCTTCTTCTGGTTAATTATTTCAAACTTGTATTTTTCTCTTTATGTTTTTAGTGAGTTGTCTTATCAAGGAGAAGTACTCAAGGTGATTATTCTTTTTTACTCTTCCATGCACCACACAGGTGTGTTAATAATTTCATTTCTCAGAAAATGTTCTTTCTATCTTACATGATGAGAGACCTTTTAACATCTTCCATTCGGATGTGATACCAGTAATGGAAAATATTCCAGCTTCATGAATATGGTGATACAAATAGTTATCCGTCTAACCTCTTTCAGTGCCAAATGTTTACTATACTCAGTGAGTTACTCAGTTGACTGGTAATTTCTTCTGAAATCACTAATGAGAGGATCAGAGTTCTGGCTGTTGTCTGTACCTCATATGACTCCCAGTGCAGACAATTGTTTCTATGGAGCACAGACAGTTGAAAGGATTGACTTCCTGCCTAGAATAGTTTCTGCTGTGCTTCTTATCCTTCTTGTGGAGATTTCAGATTATCTGAATTGCTTTTCTATCTTAAGAAAAAATGCAACAATTCTCCCACCTGAGAGGAATGTAAACTATAGTAAGTTAGCAGAACCAATCCGTAAAGTTTTTACATTGTTTGTTGCAAAATGCAGCGCTGGTGTCTCCATCACTAACCTTTTATATCCCTCATTGCTCTTTCTTTGACTGCAATAGGATACTTCTAGGCAAATCTGTATTCCCGAGACAGAGTGCCCTTTTGGTGAGCTATAAGCACACTCAATGGTAGGCTGAAATACTAGTTTTTATCTATGGTGAAATGGAATCATATCAGTGATTTTCTTAAAAAGGAAATTTAACTCTTGCTCTGGTTTGAATGCTTGCCCCTTCCAATCTCATGTTAAAATTTGATCCCCAATGTTGCAGGTGGGGCTCACTGGGAGGTGTTTGGTCATGGGGTTGGACCTTCATGAATGGATAATAACCTCCCTTAGAAATCTAAAGCTATCCTCCCTCCTCGGTGCCCTCAGGAATGAGTGTACCATTCTTTATTCACCTATAATTACCCCACCCATCCTTTTTGAGATATTGATTACATGTATGTTACACTGATGCGTATTGTCTGATGTATCAGTGTGTTTCTGGTTTTCTTATTTTAGTTTACCATTTGTCCTTTAGTTTGTAATGCTTCTAATTTGTTCTATAAAGTTTCTGATGTTAGGGTAAAATCCATTACTTATTCTATCTCATGGAATTTTTATTTCAAATATTTATTTTTCATCTATATATGTCACATTTTTCATTTTATAACTTCTATTTTTCTCCTATGTTTAATTTTCATTTAAGTACCTTGACATATATATGTATTTATCTATATGTATTTATAAAATATATTTACTTTAAGGACCTTGAAAATTCCTTCTTCTCTGTCATTTATAAATGACTTATTTTTATCCTGTTAATATATATCTGAATTATATATATCTTATGGCTTCTTTGCATTTCAGAGTTTTTTTTTGGGTATTTTGATGTTATGCTATTGAATATCTAGATTTGATTGGCTACCTTTGAACAATGTTGTGGCAGGCAGTTCAGTAACTTCAGGATGAGTATTTGTCTGTTGTTGTTTTAAATCTTCTCTTTAAACTTTGCTGAGTTAGTCTAGAGCCATCTGTAATTTGGAGCTAAATGAGCACTGTCAATAGGGCATGAACCTCCAGTGGTCTTTACTGAATATCCTGGAGGTACAGAGGGGATTCCCTTCTCTGATTAGAATTTGGAATATAAAGGGAAAAGAGAAAAATAGAAAGCTATTCATAAACACGTGCATTAAAATGAATTTTATGTGTGCTTTTTCATGAAAATGTTCCTAAGGTATTCTATTTTTTTATTGTGGTAAAATACACATAACATAAAATGTACTTTGTTAACCATTTTAAGTGTACAGTTCAGTGGTACTAGAGTCATAACATTGTGCAGCCATCCCTACCATCCATCTCCATAATTCGTTTCATCTTGTGAAACTGAAACTCTATACCCATTAAACAGTACTTCCCCATTTCTTCCTCCCCCCAGCTTCTGGCAACAATCATTGTACCATCCCTATAATGCTAATCAAGCATAGTGGCTGTGTTTCTTGCTTCCTCTAGTCCACAGGTAGCATACAAATGTAGTAAACTACTTATTCATGTCACATCAATTTATTTTCTGCCTTATACCAAGCTTGTGGGATTCTCTTAAATACAACATTTTTATACTTACACCTATGCAATACCCATTAGCATCGCCTTCCTAAATCAGGGGAAATTGAGCCTCTGTAAGGTGGAGTAACTCCCTAAGATATAAAGCTCAGCATTGAAGTCTGTATACTTCAATATCCTGCCCTCTTCTCATGTGTCTTTACTGCCTTTTATGTATGTGTTAGATGTTCAACAAATTCTCTTTTTTAAACTGAATTTAAGCCGTGGAACAGTGTTTTGTTGAACAATAAATATGATATAGGACACTCTTCCTCCTTTTCATGTATGATCCTGTTCATGAAAAAGAGAAATTCTTTCATTGTGCTAGAAGCTTAAAATAATGAAAATGCCACTTTCTACATTAAACAGAAACTGAAGGGAATCAAGGTGAATTGCATGAGACATAGAAAACAAGTGGGAAAGAAATCTGGTATAATTTGCCCTTTGTGTACCTTTATTATTTAGTGTTTGAGTAAATGATTCCCCCAAATATCTTCCCATCTTAATTCATGTCTATAAAGTAGACATTTATGTCTCACCTTGTCAAGAAGGGCAAACTCTAACATAAACATTTCCCAAAAATGCTTCCTGCTAAAACATAAGCTCAGTCTGGCTAGAAATGCAGCTCACTTCATAAAGATTAATTGGTAGCTAATTTTGCATGCTGTTCTCTGAACTTGAGTGAAACCTGTCCATCAGGCATACAGGGAATGATGGGAAAGGTGACAACAGAAGACGAATGCTATGTCACTAACCTTCAAAGATGACCTGCCTTTTCTTTCAAATTCTTGATATCTTAAGACTTCATTAATTCATCTCTCTTTTCCCTTGGTTCAACATTTTGCTATACCAAAACTCATGTGAAACAATGACCTAATGTAATAAAAATGGCATTTTTCTTTCATGTAGTTGCAAGCTAACTGGCATTTTTACAATCCACATATTTCCTTTGTCAATTTTTCATTCTGTATTGGAAGTAATTGATAGGTATTTCTGAAGGGATGAAGGTGTTTCTGTGTTCATTGTGATCCAAACTATTTTTAGACCTAGGGGCGTTTGTAAAACAATTTGTGCCCGCTGACCAAGGATCACTGTGGCAGAAAGCAGCAAACTTGCATAAGATGTCACTGCTTCATAGGTTGGCTTTGAAAACTAGGGGCTTACTCTATACTCTTATGAATAAAAGACATTGATAGATGTAGTATAAGATTACAATCATATTTTCATTTTGACGGTCACATTATAAAGCATGATGTATTGCAATTAATCTCAATTAGCTGATCACAATTAAAATTAATAATGTTTATTATTGCTGATAAAAATCATCTCTCCTGCTCTCAAATGTGCAAGTAGTTCTTGTAATTTTAATGCAAATTTGCATATTATTATTAATTGATTTAATCTCATTGGATTTGGTTCATGGATCCAATTTATTAAAATATTGATAATGGGATAATGATTTGTCTCCCCATTTCGTGTACACTAAAAACAACATTTCTTACAATGATCTGCAAGCCCATCATCATCTGCCGCATGTTAACCGCCAAAATTCTTTTATGTCTTCACCCTTGATCTTACCAGTGGTCCTGGCCACCTCACTGTCCTCTGGACATGCCAACATGCTGCTGCCTTATGATCAAGACTCTAGTTAATTTCTTGGCTTGGAAAGATAGCCCTCCATAAATCCAATGATCAGCTCATTCAACTTCCTCAAGTCTTTACTGAAACTTCACATTCTCGATGAGGCCTATTCAGTATTTCAAACTGCCTCCTAGCTGCAACATTCCAAAACCCTTACTCTTCTGTGTATTTTTGAAAGGATTTATTGAGATATAATTTACATAGTGTAGAGTGCACACATTAATGTCTACAAGTCAGTGGCTTTTAGTATATGCACAGATAAGTGGAGCCATCATCACAATAAATTTTAGAGCATTTTCATCACTTCAAAAAGAAACCCCACCTTCCCTAGCTGTTAACCTCCCAGGCACCCATCCCCTACTCAATCCTAAGCAACCACAAATCTGTTTTCTGTCTCTGTAGATTTTCCTAGTCTGTTTTCATCTAAATGGAATCATACAATAGGTGGCCTTTTGTGCCTGGCTTCTTTCAGTTGGCATAATGCTATCAAGGTTCATGTACGTATTGGTACTTTATTTCTTTTTATAACTGTATAACATTCAATTTCATGGATATAACATTTTGTTTATCCAATAATATTTTTATTGACATTTGAGTTGTGTTCACCCTTTGGCTATTTTAAATACTGCTGCTAAATATACTTGTGTGCATTTTGTGTTTGAACACCTCTTTCCAATAATCTGGGTGTATACCTAGGAATAAATTTCTGGGTCATATGACAATTCTATGTTTCATATATTTAGAAGCCATCAAATTATTTTCCAAAGTGGCCAGTTCTAGCCATAGAGTATCTAACTGTGGTTTTGATTTGCAGTTGCCTGATGAGTGATGCTATTGAGTATATTTTTATGGGATTATTGACCGTTCGTGTATCTTCTTGGGAAACACATCTATTCCTATCATTTATCAGTTTTGAGTTGGGATATTTGTGACGGAGTTAAAACAATTTTTCTATATTCAAGTTACATATATATGTACAGACATATAGATACGTGTTTTTCAAATATCTTCTCACAATTTTTGAGCTGCCTTTTGACTTGCTTGGTTGTCCTTTGAAACACCAATGTCTTTAAGAAACTTTAAATATCTAATTTTTATTTTGTTACTCATGTTTTTGGGGTTACAGCTATTACTTTGCTAGATCCAAAATCCTGAAGATTTTCCCATATGCTCTATTCTACCTCTTGCATGTGTGTCTTTAATTCATTTGCGTTAATATTTTTGTATGCTTTGGGGTAAGGGTTCGAATTTATTATTTTGCAAGTGGTGATCCACGTGTACGTTGTTGACCCAGTGTGTTCAAAGACTGTCCCTTCCTCATTGAATTGCACATGGCACCACTTTAAGAATCCATTGACTGTAGACACATAGTTTTATATATGGACTCTCAATTCTCTTCCATCAATCTATATATTTTCCCTTCATCAGTATTGTGTTGTCTTGATTACTGATACTTTGCAGTAAGGTTTGGAGCATGGGGGTGTGAATTATCCTAATATGTTTTCTTTTCTCAAGATTATTTTGGCTATTTTGAGTCCCTTACAATTCCATGTGTATTTTAGAATCAGCTTGTCAGTTTCTAGACAGAAGTCTGTTGGGATACTTGCAGGGATTTCATCAAATCTGTAGTTCAAATTGTAAAGTACTACAATATTAAATCGTCCAATTCATGGGTGTAAGGTGTTTGCTAATTATTTAAATATTCTTTAAACAATAATTTTTAATTTTCAGAGTAAAATCTTGTATCACATTTTCCAAATTAATTATTATTTCTTTTTTTGATGCTATTTTAAATTGAAGTGTTTTCTTAAATTCGTTTAGGGGTTTTCATTGCACATGTGTGCAATTGATTTTTGTACATTTACCTTGTTTGCTGTAATATTGCTGAAATAATTTACGAGTTCTATCGTTCCGTGGATTCCTTAAAATTTTCTATATACAAGAATGTTATTTTCAAATAAAGTTTTATTTCTTCCTCTTCAATATGGGTGACTCTTATTTTTTTAGTTGCCGATTTGCCCTGCATGAAATCTTTAGTACAGTGTTGACTAGAAGAGGTCAAAGTATATATCCTATTCTTATCTCTGACCATAGCGGGAAAGCATCCTTTACCATTAAGTTGCATGCTTGCTGTTGGCTTTTCACAGGTGCCATGTATCTGGTGTAGAAAGTTCTCTATTCCTAGTTCATTGAGTTTTTATTTTTATTTTTAATCATTAAAGCATTTGGATTTTGTTAAATGTCTTTTCCGAATCTATCGAGATGATCATGCAATTCTCGTTTCTTATTCGATGGATAAGATGTATTACCTTAATGGATTTTGGGCTGTTAAACCAACCTGAGATTACTTGTATAAATTTCACTTTGTCATAGTGTATAATTCTTTTATATGTTGCTAGATCTGATTTGTTAGTATTTTTTAAGGAAGTTTGCATTTATACTTATAGTAGTTTTATTTTTCTATGCTATTTGGACTAATTTTTGTATCAAGGTAACACTGGCCCCACAGAATAAATTGGGAAGTGAATACTTCTCTTTTTTAAAAAAGCTAGTCAAGAAGTAATATCAATTATTCAACACTAACAAATATTATTATAAATTATTAATGTCTCTAATTTTTATTTTCTTTCTTCTGCTTGCTTTAGGTTTAGTTTGCTAATCGTTCCAGTGCCTTAATGTGGAACGTCATCTTATCTCATCCTTTCATGTCTTTTCATTTTGTAAATAGTGTCTTGTTAGCATCAGATGAGCTCCCCAGGTTGGTAGTACTCCATGTTTGTTGCTGTACAACAATGACAGGTAATATGTCCTGAAGACAATGGAATCTTAACATTCAAAATCTCCTAGATTCCACCTTATATGATATGTCTGTTCTATTGGTCCTAATTTCTACCCTTTCTCTATTATAAACCATGAGTACAATGACATTCAATGAGTTCTGTGAGTCTTTCTAGTAAACTCTTGAAACTGAGGGTGTTCAGGGGAAACCCCTGAACTGGCAGTTGGTGTCAGAAGTGAGAATCTTCTTACATGGCCTCTTCCTTTGAACTGTGCAGCTGGATGCAAACTCTGCACAATTTGGGCCAGAAGTCTCGTGTTGACTTTGCAGCCTAAAGTATCTTGTAGTTTGTCTAACCCTCAATAAATTTGCTTTCATCAAATATTGTATTTGTTACCCCAAAATTACCATCACGTTTTTTTTTCTCCAAATAACTAACATAGGAGAAATAGCCAGCTGAGTTTGTAACTCAACAGAAACAAGTGATCCATATACCATATACCATATAAGTGGCCATTTCATTTTGCCTTCTTCCACCAAATCTTAGCAACCTCAACCATTGCCATGAGCCACTGTAGGCCTACCAGCTACAAACAAACAAGTATCTTGTAAAAACACTTCATACTCCCATTTGATAAATTTCCCAGCAAAGAGATGTCTACTTTAACTCTATGCAAGTGGCTCATATTCACGAAGTCTGTAGATAATTATTCATGTAGTGTGAGAAAATCATCCCAGCGATGCCAGCACATTCTCCTTCCCATGATCTGCTTAGTTTGCAAACATATTCAGGCCATGGGTGAGAGATTTGTATTTCACAGTACAACAATTTTATGGAGGGCATTGAAACTTACATTGAGCATTTTAGTACAGTCACACATCACTGAATGATAGGGATACGTTTTAACAGATGTATTCATAGGCAATTTCATCATTTTGCAAACATCACAGAGAATATTACAAACATCTAGATTGTACAGCCTACCACGTTTAGGTTATATGGTATAGCCTCTTTCTCCCAGGCTACAAATCTGTGTACTACATTACTGTACTGAATACTGCAGTCAATAAGAACACAGTGGTAAGAGGTTATGTATCTAAACATACTTAAACGTAGAAAAGTATGTAAAAATATCTATTATAATCTCATGGGACCACTTTTGTATATGTAATCCATCTTTGACTAAAATGTTATTATGCATGACATGACTCTATGACAAAAATAAAATAACACATTGTAAAAAATGTACACAGGTATCAAACATATTAATATTGTAAAAATAAAAATATTTATTCAGTGTAAGAATTTGTAATGATCACAAAATATTCACAGCTTATATTTTAGTACAGTTTCAAATGCCTAGTGCAATTGCTGTGTGTATTTTAAACATGTATACAATAAATATTTTTCAGGTTCAACAATATATATCAATCCAACTGGCTCTTATAAATATTAGTTAACATCAATTGGTAAATTCATATATATATATATACACACGTGAATCAGTCTGTATGCATGTATGTGTGTGTAAATGTAACTGTATGTGTGTGTAAATGTAACTGGATGCATCCTAATATTTACCCTTACCTACAAGATTTCCAAGATTCATTTATTATCTTTAAATGGTGTGCATTTAAAGATTTACCAAATAAAACCGCAATCGTGGAATATATCAAGATGTTATTAAATTCATCTTGTGCACATAATTGTTTCTTTAAATTTCTTTCTTGCAAAACTTGAGGTAATGCTCATGCACAAAATAATTTTCTAAATAAAAAATAAAAACATTTTCTCAGTCATTAATTCTTAATAATTATTTCTCCTCAATAATTAATGTGAAGTAATTCTTAATTCTTAATTATAGAATAATGTTGCCCTTCAGAGTTCTGAATCTTTTGCACGTTGTATACATTTCACTGACTAGAACATCTTCTGGAATATTGGCATTAATTAATGTCATTCAGCAATTAATGATTTCAAAGAAATTAAATACCATTCATATTCTGAATCACAAGGGTACCTTCGCATCTAATTTAATCAAGCTCTTTGTATCATCATGTACAGTTTAATTACTTAGAAAACATTTCTCTGTGTGAGAAAGATTGAGCAGGTTATTGTGCTTTTCGTTGTATACATTTCACTAACCAGAAAATCTTCTGGAATATTGGCATTAATTAATGTCACTCAGCAATTAATGATTTCAAAGAAATTAAATACCGTTCATATTCTGAATCAAAGGGGTACTTTGGCATCTAATTTAATCAAGCTCTTTGTATCATCCTCTACACTTTAATTACTTAACAAACATTTCTCTGTGTGAGAAAGATTGAGCAGGTTATTGTGCTTTTTTATGATGCAACTTTTGCTTAATCTAGAGATAGGCAATGCTCCCTATAAGGGACAAAGAGAAAAATGAAAGAGCAATAGATATGTGACAGGCATGGAAAAAGACAGTACATTTATCAAACAAATAGGGCCACAGATGATGATAATGGGGATCAAATCTTGAGATACTGACTCAGTTTATAACCACACTGTACAATAGAGCAAATCATTTGTTAATTATTTTACAAATGGAATCTAATTTAATTAAGATGAATACAGTGTTTTAAACAAGGCAGGTCATCTTAAAATAAAATAGTGGAAAAAGTGATAAAACCAATGTAAAAATCATAAACATTTTATAAAGAATTTTTGTCATGTAATTTAATATTTTTCTTTATTTAAAATCACCCAAATCAAAATAATTTTATCTTAATTAACAAATAATCATCAGAAGTTAACTAATTTTTACTTTATAATACTAGGTTTAAGAATTCTTCACTATATTTTTAATCATACATGCTTATACATAAAATAGACATAGGGTATATGTTTACATGTTCACAATATTATATTGTAATTGTTCCTATGGATGTGGTTTTTCAATAGAATTAATAAGTACTTTTAAAAAGTTTCAATTTCAATGATATATATGTTTGATTTTTCTTTGACAAAGCATACATATATTGATAGGTAATAATAAGAAAATCTTCTAAAGACATTACAGGACCATGAATAAGTAATTAAATCTTCAATAATTTGTAATGTTTTATGTAAGCGGAACACATTTAACTGAAAATTGCGTTTATATAATACTCAAACGAGACTAAAAACATATTAACTAGCGGAGTAAGTCTTCAAATTGATAATCTGAACTATAGAAGAGGAGAAACTTCAGGCACTCAAATATTTGAAATGCTACAAAATATTTATATAAACTATTATTTAAGAATTTCTGTTTGTAGAGTGCTATACAGTAATCAATATAAATGACATCTCAGACTTTCTATAGCTTTGACCACATTTACCTCCTAATTTTAATTATTAATATGTTGGAGCAGTGAATACAACTAGATTCCGATCTCCCTTTTTAATGTGTAAAAATATGTCCTTTGAGACAGCATTAAAGAAAGAGCACCTTGTATAAATTCAATGCCAAGAGACAAGATATTCTTGATGCTGAAGTCTTGTTCTTTTATACAGCAATGTAATTAATAATAATAAGAAAAGCAGGACATAGATATGGAGTCTATTTTCATCAAAAATTGTCTATAGAATTTGATGATAAAATTTAAAACTCTACTATATTTAGTTAGTCACAAAAAACTAGGTTGTGGGAACATATTTGGTCAATAAAACACCCCTACCAAATGGTGACAAGAAAAAAAGTTAAGTACCACCTTTCTTCTCTGCAGATGGCCTGAGATGGGTTAATTTGAAAGAATGCTTCCAAACCTGAGGTGACCCCTGAGAACAGCATAATCCACGGCTGTCTCCCACATTCAGTTTCTCAGTTTGTGCTCTTTTCATTTTGGGGGGAGGGAAGCCACTCCTTTAAAGCGATCTTCAGCATGATGGCAGAGCCAAGGAATGTGGACAGGTGGCACGATGTCTGACTTTGTTCCAGCAGCCACTTGGGCTTTCTCTGGGTCTTCTCTGCCCTAGGGATAGCACTATTATTGAAAACATGTCTTTGTGACATTCTCTATGCCAGGAACTCCCAACATATTTTCCTTGAAACTGATGAAATGAATAAAAATAAACCAAGAGGTGTGCTGTTTGTTTCTGTTTCCTCCTTTCTGCAGCCCTTCTTGATCATCTAATATTTTTAAATACATTGTCGATCATCAAAAGGAGCATAAGGGCTTTATTGGTTTGTAGCAGATGTATTAATAGCCCAGCCCCTATTCCTTACCTGTAGCTGCTGGGAAGAAAATCATTCTTAACACTCTACAAGGTCTCATCTCCAGAATTTGCACCAGTTTCTAGCTGAGGACTTTCTCTAGCAGCACGGGAGCTTGTTACTGGGCATGAAGTGGGAAGAAAAGGAGAGGGTAACTAAGAAGAATCTCCCTGGATTCAGTGATGTAATTCTGAGGCATGTTCCACATAGCTTCCCAGAGAACTAAGCCCAGATATCTAACGCAGGAACTTGCCTCTTAACACGTGTGGTATTGGCTTTTCTATCTTTCCTGTTTTATTTTGTTCTCTTTTCCTTGTCTCACTTTCACTGTATCCTCACTCCTGCTTTAAGAATACCCAAACAAATACGTTCATTAATTTTTTTATAGTCTCAGAACACAGTTGATAGTTGAACTTGTAATCTATGATAATCAGCTTGGATGCTGTATTGACAGGAAGATGGTGAACTCACAATGTCTAATTAAGATACAATTTAAAAAATATATTGAATCATGTCCAAAGACTTAAAAAGCCTAAGCGGCAGCGTCACAATTTCTTCTTTCTAGTTTACATGGTTTCTTAAACGCCTACAATTATTTTAAAGGAAGCCTTGAGTCTAGGAAAAATTGAGACATATGGAATAAATTACTAACCCATTTCTCCTTGAAATCCATTAGATGCTTGATGATTCTTCACATATATTTCTGAACTGAAAAGCTAGTTGGGAATTATTTTTATAAGCTTATCCTTATGTAATATTTTGTTTCTAAGAGTGAATTGAAGGTTTAAAGATTAAATTATTCTATCCAGAGAATAAAAAGCAATTATTTCACAAGGAGAACATGTGTATGTTGACATGACATTTTAAAATCTAGATTTTAAAATAGGTCCCATATAATTTTGAGTCAATTAGAATATGTTTGTATCAGTCTGTCTACAGTTTTACACCTGTCAAAAGGTACTTGAACTAAAAGAAGTACCTTGAACAATTTTGAAATTTATTATTCCTCTGAAACTGATTAAAAGAATGACGGTAGAGCGAAATTTGGATTGGCATAATTTAGGAGAGAAATTATTCCTTGGAGATCAACCTCTGCCAAGATAGTTTATAATGACATCGAGACTTTTTGATTTACACAATTTGTTATATAAAAAATACTAAGACGATGACAGATAATACACAGACTTTAATTAAAATTGTACTAAAATTAAAAGTCTAAATAAATTACCAGGGTACATGGTACATCTAAACGTATGTTTATATATTTTATTTGTGCATTTTATTCCTAGGGTTGCTTTTGCTTTAGTTTGTAAAACGTTTTTATTTTTATGACAATGTAGTATATACTAAATAAAGAAAAATCAGGAAATAGAAAATGAAGAAGAAAACATTAGCTATTGTCAACCAAATAAAAATTGTGCAATCTCTAAGTACATGAACGATGTATTATTTGTACAGCATGTACAATGTTTATGCTTCACAGGGTGAGGTAGAGACTGGAAAACATTGAACCTGGGACAAATAAGAAAGTAAGGAAATTTTCACAGTATATTAATATTACAGAAAATGTTGAACTTAACAGTTAAGATACAAGTAGTG
Source organism: Pan troglodytes (assembly GCF_028858775.2). Taxonomy (NCBI): domain Eukaryota; kingdom Metazoa; phylum Chordata; class Mammalia; order Primates; family Hominidae; genus Pan; species Pan troglodytes. The sequence goes on along the minus strand of NC_072416.2, from coordinate 37,475,241 downwards.
AAAAATGATACTATTTAAGGAGATCTAGAAAATTTAATCTATATCAGTAATGTGTGAGAAGTATTAGAATAATGCTTGTATTTCTGGATTGGCATCGATTTCTATTGAGACTGGAAACATAATAGAAGTGAGCAAAAAAGAATTTAAATCGTGGATACTTGAGTTTTATACCTAGGAGTTCGAGAAATACATTTTGTTACTATCAAAGCAGTTGGCACAAGAGGGTACAAAATTCCCTAATTGTACCTATGTGGTGAAGACATAGACAAACAGAAAATAGCAAAACAGAAATAGCAAAAAAGCACAACTAAATTTTACCTGTATTTTTACGTAAAAGCCAATTAGAGTAGGAAAACATGAAATTTGTGTTTTATCAAAATTTTTCTCTTATAGTATAGTTGATTATATTACTGGAAAAAAATTGAAGCATTGGTATGTTCACAAAAAAAAAAGTAAAATATAAGGTGAAAACCATGGGAATGCAGGGAGCAGACAAAATACACCTAAACACTGAAACTGATTTTGCCCTACGGACATGTAGCAAAATGAATGAGTGCAGATTCCTACTGTCATACCTCACATAGGACAGTAAAGTAATACATAGTGTTTCCCAAGATAGGGCATCACACAGGAGCTCTTCCCTAAAGCTAGCACCATAATTTATATCCTCAGTCTAAAGAAGAATCAGAGGTAAATTAGTCTCATTTCACATTCCCTGGAAATGGCAAATAAAAATGACTTGAGATTGGACAGATTTAAAGAAACTCAATCATTAATGATTTACAGCAATTAATTTAAAAATTGTTTAAATGTGCTGTCCAAACATACGTCCAAACACCTTTAGGCCAAGAATTAATATAATGTGGTCCCAGAATGGTGGTGCCTTTAGTAGACTCACAAAACATTCAAATTCTCTTTGGCAAATTTTCTTCTTACTAATATGCAAAAGTGCACAATAATAATTTTCAGAGAAAAATAAATCTTTGTCATTCAAAGGCATCTAAGTAGGCAAGGAAATGATATTCCACCATTTGAAAGGAAAGCAGAAAAAGAGTACAAACAGATCCAAAGAGGCTCATTAGTAGAAATATCACTGTTAGATTATAAAGCACATTTGCTTTCAAAAAATTTAAAAAAAAATGAATATATTTTTAGGAGACTAAAAAATTGATGTAGTAAATTTGAAAAGTAGTTTGTATAAAGTATTTTAAATTAAAAACTCAAAAATGAACTCATCAGATTAGACATGGCCATGGTGAGAGTTCATAAATATTTCAGAATGCATTACAGAAAATTTAAAAAAAGGCACAATGTGGACAGAATCATGAAGAGACATGGAAGATACAGTGAGAAAGTGTAGCATGTGTTTAGTGAGTGTTCTCATAGAGGAAGGGAACGGGGAAGGGACAATATGTGATGATATTTTAGCTGAAAGTTCTCTAGACTTTTGTAAGACACTAATCCACATATTCAAAACTTCTATGCATGCTAAGCAAGCTACAATGGAGATAAACGTACATCTACATATCTCCTAGAGAAATAGTAAACAATCAGGAAGGGAAAAATATTTCAATTAGCACTAGAAAAATCAAATTACCTTTAATCATATTGAAATCTGAAAGCATGAAAGGTAAAATAAACAATATTATTTGTTAAGAATAATAATGCCATTCTGAAATTCTCAACCAAGAAAAATATTCATCAACTTATGGCTAAATCACATATTTAGAGACAAAAATCAAAATGCCACCAGCAGAATTCCACTAAAGAAACTCAAAGGAAACTCTGAAAACATGCTTCAGAAAGATTGAAGTTCTGAAATCAAAGAATGAACACAGAGCAAAATATATTGTAAACATACAGATAGATCAAAATAGAAAATTAGTTGTTGAAACAAAAGGATATTTAAAATTAGATAAGCACTGCAATATGTATGTTAGGAAGCAAATTATTAGGGCTGAAGTATTCAAAGACCCCTTAATTGTCTGACAAGAGCAGAAAGGTATGACTTTGCAACTCTTTTTTTTTGTTTGTTTGTTTTTGAGAAGGAGTCTCATTCACTCTTTCGCCCAGGCTGGAGTGCGGTGGCGTCATCTCCGCTCACTGCAACCTCTGCCTCCCAGGTTCAAGCAATTCTCCTGCCTCAGCCTCCTGAGTAGCGGGGATGACAGCCGCGTGCCACCATGCCTGGCTAATTTTTGTATTTTTAGTAGAAACGGGGTTTCATCATGTTGGTCAAGCTAGTCTCCAACTCCTGACCTCGTGATCCACACGCCTCGGCCTCCCGAAGTGTTGAGATTACAGGCGTGAGCCACTGCGCGCGACCGACTTTGGAACTTTAATAAATTGACTGGACATTATGCATTTCTCTGTTGTATCTATGAAAACAATAAAAATAAAAGTCATAATTTTGAAACAAGAAGACAGAAAGTGATAGGAGAAAATGAGACATTATATATATATATATATATATACACAACAAATTAATAATAAGAATTAAGTATAAATGATCAAAGATTAACTTAAACCTAAGTAGACAATGTTTTTGTTAAAATACAAAGATTAGCAAAATTTAAAACATCCGTCTCTATCATAGTTACAAGAGACACAACTAATATATAAATTTACAGAAACTTTGAAGTTCAAACAATACAGATACTGTGTATATATGATATACATACAAACATACTACATGAATACAATTTTTTAAAAAGTTGCTATGTAGACAAAATAGAATGTAAGTTAGAAACATTTATTAAAATAAGTTAGTCTAACCAGTGTGATAAAAGTTTTAAGTTATTAAGAAGATGTGATGACTTAAATGTGCATTAGCCTGATACATACATATACATATACACACAAACCACACACTCTCACACACACAGACACACACGTATTTAGAGAGAGAGACAAATTATATAAAGCAAAAATATCAGAAAGTAAGTAGAAATGGAGAAGTCCCCAAATATTGTAGACATTTCAAACACACGTCTTTCAGCAATAGATAAAAGAAAAAATTAGAAGAGTAAGTTTTAAAAGAAGCTAGTGGATTTTAAAAAAGCGCAAATATTACATAAGGAACATGAATATTATAATTCATGTTATTTTCATGTTCATACAGAATACTTACAAAAATTAACATTTTCTAGACCATACCACAGATTCAAACAATTTTCACGGAAATAACGTGACACAGAATATATTTCCTAAACAAACAGCAATGAAGGCAGATATCAATACAAAAACAAAAGTTAGAAACATAAGTGTAATAATATTGGTTGGAAGCTATTTTAATGAATATTGAAATATTTTAAAGGTGAATAGTCAATACAAATAAACCAAACACTTTTGTAAGGCCACTAAGATGCATGTGTAATGTGTAATGCCTCCTTTTATAAGGAGTAAATCTGTAACATCACCTGGGCTATTTGACAAGTGCAAAGTGAATGTGAGAAGGAGAGAAACTGAGAGAGAGAGAGATAAAACCAGTAAAATAAACATAAAGAATGAAGGAGATAGCCAGGCGCCATTGTTCACGCCTGTAATCCCAGCACTTTGGGAGGCCGAGGCAGGTGGATCACCTGAGGTCAGGAGTTCGAGACCAGCCTGGTCTAACATGGTGAAACCCACTCTCTACTAAATATACAAAAATTAGCCTGGCATGGTGGCATGCATCTGTAATCCCAGCTACTCGGGAGGCTGAGGTGGGAGAATTGCTTGAACGTGGGGGGTGGAAGTTGCAGTCAGTAGAGATCACGCGACTGCACTCCAGCTTGGGCGACAGAGCAAGACTCCGTGTCAAAAAAAAACAACCAAAAAACAAAAAACAAAAAAACGAGGAAATAGTACACGAAAAAGCAGAATTAAAGCAACTGGGTATATATTTAAAAATGCAAAAGCTCACTTTTTCAGAAAAATATTAAAATATTAAATCTAACAAATATCTAGGTAGACTGATGGAGAAAAATACAGAAAGTGCACAAAAAAGCAATTACCTGGAATGCAAACGTTACAAAACGTCAGCAGTTGTAGATTTTTAAATAAGCAATGATTTTTGAGTTCAACCATGATGGGGTATATTGAAAAGAATCTCTCAGAAAAAAAGAAAAAGAAAACTGTTATAAAGCTACGTACAGAATGTTAAGCACTATTAAAGTCTTCCAATTCTACCAGTTACGGAGTTATTGGTCTTGGACTAACACTCCTGAAAAGAAAATAACCAAACAAAATAAGACAATACCTAAAAACCTGGATAAAATGGCCTACCGTGGGCACTGGCAATGCATCCAAGCAGGTAGGACCTGGGTGCTACATTCTCTTTGTCAGAACACAAAGCATTCATACACTCTTCTCACCCTCACTTTCACCTTTTAATCTTAGATCTACTATTAAATGTATTCAACATTACTATCAATCCTTTGGTCAAACTTTCTTTACTCACATTTTGCTTGATGCACTTGGATAGACTGTTCAAGAAAGTGTGAGTAGTGAATTCCTCAAACTCTTGCATATTCAAAATCACATTTTTGAACCTTGATGCTTGAAGTGTAGCTTGGGTAACAGATGGGCTTTAAGCCAATTTTGGCATGCAAGGGGTTGAGTTTATTAGGTATCAGCACCGCTGAAAATCGTGGGGATGCAGGCTTAATTTCAACACTATTCTAAATACTTGAAAGATATTATATAATTCTTTAATAAACTCCTGTGTCTACAAATCGTTCGCATTAACTCAATATCCATGATTAAACATCTATAAAATCAAGGCACTCTTATTTAGTGGAGACTTGCTGGCTATTCTATGAGAGGAGGTATTGTTATTGTAATCTCATCCTCTCATAAAAGTGTATCATATTACTCATAACCAGCCCTTCATATTCGATTCCTACTTTGGTATTTTAAAATAAGATATCTTTGAAATTCTTGAATTCAAAGAGGGAACCTGAATAATTTTTAAAATGTCAATGAAATGCCATTTCTTCATGCTTCAACAACTAAAAATTGACTAAAGTGCTTCTCTTCAATCTTTCTGTAACATTTTTTATCTAAATTCTAAGAACAATCACAATAGGTTTTAACCACAAATGTGAGAATATTCTAAATGTTAGGGTGGAAAAAATTTTTAAATATTTTATAGTATTTTTTTTCATCATAGTGACAGTGTGCTAAATTTTTTTAAGCCAACTATTACTGTAGACATTTAAGTCAGGATTCTAAGAAGCTGTTCTAAAGTCCAAAATTTAGTTTCATATACACTGATATTATATATATATTTGCTTAAAAAATTAATACATGTGAGCCGTGTTTCAAATAGTTGAGAGATTATTATATCAAAGATTCTTGATGATATAAAATGCCAATTACTTATAGGCAGACATGCTTTAAAGAATTACTAAGGCAGTTGTGGTTGATTCTACTCTTGCTACTGGCATTTATATGGACATACTATTATGGTCTGAAGAATATTTAGGCAAATTTATCCCTCATATGATCAGAAGAACAACGCAAGATAGTTTATATCTGAAAGGAAAAAAATCTTTATATGGTTCTGAAAGTGTAGATCATTAACAACTTGGATAATAATTAGCATAAAAATACACAAACATGCCCTCTTCCTAGCAGTAAGTACACAGTGACAACAGAATCAAAGCATGTGGCTATGTGCATGTTTATATTTCAAGACGCAGAGCACTCTATTCCTCCTCTCTGCCCTTTCTAGATGGCACAATCCCTCATGAATCTAAGTGCAGTCATAGGGTGGATTAGGGTGACCTGCCATTTGTATGCAACTGATCTCTAGTTTGGAAGTAATTAATGTCAAAATATATTTTTAAAAGATAATTTCAAATTTCAGGGCAAACTAGCATGGTTTCACCCCTTTTCTTTGGAACATTTTTTCTAAGGTTGGAAAAGTAAGGTAGGCTTTGGTACGATTTTAAATAATAAGTTTTCACAGTGAGACGCAAAATGGTGGTGCCAACACATTTCAAATCTGCTACATTTTGAAGACACTTATTGGAGAAAAGACCTTCTCCTCATTTTTCTCTTACAGGAAAGGAAATAACACGTACAGTTGACCCTTAAGCAACAGGGAGGCTGGGGTGCTGGCCCCCCTGCACAGTAGAAAATCCACTATAACTTTGACTCCCCCAAAACTTAACTACTAATAGCCTACTGTAAGCCTTACAAATAACACAGTCAATTAACACATATTTAATATGTTATGTGTCTTATATACTGTGTTCTTAACAAACATGCCAGAGAAAATAAAAAAGAAAATCATAAGGAAAATAGATTTACTAGTTATTAAATGGAAGTAGATGATCAAACAGGTCTTCATCCTCATCCTTTTCATGGGCAGGGTGTGGATAAGGATGTAGAATTGTTGGTTTTGCTAAGTGGATGTGCACAGTTCAAACCCCTGTGGTGCAAAGGCCAACTGTATAGCCATTGAATAGCAATTTATTTTTAGAAATTAACCTCACTAAAATACTCTTAGAAGGATGCCAAGAAAAAAAGTGAATAAGTATTTTTGGTGCATCTATTACATCATTTCATTTCATTATTTCATTTCTTTTCATCATTTCATTTCATTTCCTCATTTCATCCTTTCATTTCATCATTTCATCTCATTTTCTCATTTCATCCTTTCATTTCATCATTTCATCTCATTTTATCATTTCATTTCATTCTTTCATTTCATTTCATCATTTCATCTCAACATTTCATTTAATCATTTCACTTCATCTCATAATTTCATCATTTCATCTCATCATTTCATTTCATCTCATCATTTCATTTCATCTCATCATTTCATCTTTTCATCTCATCATTTCATCATTTCATTTCATCCTTTCATCTCATTTCATTTCATCAATTCATCATTTCATCTCATCATTTCATCTCATTTCATTTCACTTCATTTCATTGTTTCATTTCATCACTTCATCTCAACATTTCATTTCATCATTTCACTTTATCTCATTTCATCATTTCATCTCATGATTTCATTTCATCTCATTTTATCTCATTTCATTTCATCTCATCATTTCATTTCATCTTTTCATCTCATCATTTCATCTCATTTCATTTCATCTCATCATTTCATTTCATCTTTTCATCTTATCATTTCATCATTTCATCTCATTTCATTTCATCATTTCATTTCATTTATTTCATCATTGCATCATTTGACTTCATGTCATCATTTCATCATTTCATATCATTTCATCATTTCATCTTTTCATTCCATCATTTCATCATTTCACTTCATCATTTCATTTCATCATTTCATTTCCTCATTTCATTTCACTTCATCCTTTCATCATTTCATCTCATCATTTCATCCTTTCATTTCATAATTTCATTTCATAATTTCTTCTCATTGTTGCATTTCGTCATTCCATCATTTCATCATTTCACTTCATCTCATCATTTCATCATCTCACGATTTCATTTCATCTCATTTCATCTCATTTCATCTTTTCATCTCATCATTTCATTTCATCATTTCATTTCATCTTTTCATCTCATTTCATTTGATCATTTCATCAATTCATCATTTCATTTCATTATTTCATCATTTAATCATTTAACTTCATTTCATCACTTCATTTCGTTTCATCATTTCATATCATTTCTTCATTTCACCATTTGATCTTTTCATTTCATTTCATCATTTCATCATTTCACTTCATTTCATTTCATCACATTTCATTTCACTTCATTTCATTGTTTCATTTCATCACTTCATCTCAATATTTCATTTCGTCATTTCACTTCATCTCATTTCATCATTTCATCTCATGATTTCATTTCATCTCATTTCATTTCATCATTTCATTTATTTCATCATTTGACTTCATGTCATCATTTCATATCATCATTTCATCTTTTCATTCCATCATTTCATCATTTCATTTCCTCATTTCATCATTTCATTTCATCCTTTCATCATTTCATCCTTTCATTATTTCATCATTTCTTCTCATTGTTGCATTTCGTCATCTCATCACTTCATCATTTCACTTCATCTCATCATTTCATCATCTCATGATTTCATTTCATCTCATCATTTCATCTCATTTCATCTTTTCATCTCCTCGTTTCATTTCATCATTTCATCTCATTTCATCTTTTCATCTCATTTCATTTCATTTCATCTTTTCATCTCATTTCATTTGATCATTTCATCAATTCATCATTTCATCATTACATTTCATTTCATTATTTCATCATTTAATCATTTCACTTCATTTCATCATTTCATTTCATTTCATCATATCATTTCTTCATTTCACCATTTGATCTTTTCATTTCATTTCATCATTTCATCATTTCACTTCATTTCATTTCATCATTCCATTTCATTTCCTCATTTCATTTCACAATTTCATTTCATCATTTCATTTCATCATTCCATTTCATTTCATTACATTTCATCATTTCATCATTTCACTTCATCTCATCATATCATCCTTCATTGTTTTATTTCATCTCATCATTTCATTTCACCATTTCACTTCATCTCATCATTTCATCACATCATTTCATTTCATCTCATCATTTCATTTCATCTTTTCATCTCATTTCATTTAATCATTTCGTTTCATTTCACCTTTTCATCTCATCATTTCATTTCATCAGTTCATCATTTAATTTCATTTTTCATCATTTCTTCATTCACTTCATTTCATCATTTCATTTCATCATTTCATATCATTTCCTCAATTCATCATTTCATCTTTTCATTTCATTTCATCATTTCATTTCATTTCACTTCATTATTTCATTTCATTATTTCATTTCTTTTCATTTCACCATTTTGTCATCATTTCATCATTTTTCATCATTCCAGTTCATCATTTCATTTCATCATTTCATCTCATTATTTCATTTCTTCATTTCATCATTTCGTTTCATTTCATCATTTCATCATTTCATCATCTCATCATTTCATTTCATTTCATTGATACATGTATTTAATTGCTAATGCGATGCCCAGGAAACACCCTATTTCCCTTTGTAAAACACCTCCTTCAACAAAAGGCAACTTCTCATGGCTGGCTAAGTCTACAGGGATACCAGCCTCTCTTCAACCACCCAATTTCATTTAGAACCTCAAACAGCACCTCAGTTTCATAAAAACCTAAAACATAAACACAACACTTGGTTGTAAGTGAGCCAACAGTTTCTTATCTCTTTCTCTGCTCAAGGCTTAAGGCCGTGTCTCCCCAACTACATTCAGTGGAAGAAAAGATCCCATGGACAAATAAGTTTGAGAATTGTTGTTGCAGGAATTCTCAGAACTTTCAAAACACAAATCCTCATCCGCAGGGATCTTCAGGAGGGAGATGGCTGATGCAGCACAACTTTCTTTCACAGGAGTATCTTGCAGAATACAGTATGAGATACAGAAAGGCTGCATTGAGTCTTTTTAATGGCCTGGGCCTTGGTGGGGGTGGAGTAGGAGCTCTCCAGATAGCATCTAATGAGTAGGAACATTCAGGTGGCTTTTTTTTTTTTCCTTATTGGCAAAACTGTGTGTACACCATGAATGAAGCTGGTCTCCTTTATCCATGTCAAAACTAAACCCAAATTAATTGGCTAAATTGGGACTCAACACCTCCAGAAGCCACGCAGCAGAAAGCCCCAATACACTTTAAATTAGCTTACCTCATCATATTTGAGGAAAGCAAAACGCTTATGACCAGTATGCTGCTAATACAAGTCTACAGATAATGCTGTATGAAAAACTAGTTTTCCCAATCATAGCTGGCAGAGTCCACATTTTGCATTACACTTCCCCCCCTTTTTAAAATTTTAAACACAGGTCTTTTTCTCTTCTTTTTTTCAATTTTAATTAAATTATACAAGACCGAGTCTCAGTATGTTGCCCAGGCTGGTCTTCAACTCCTGAGCTCAAGCGATACAGCTGTCTCCGCCTCCCAAAGTGCCGAGATTACAGGCCTGAGACACTGTGCCTGGCCTTAAACACAAATCTTAATTCATTCTTACAATTATTCTGAGGTTACAAAAATGGAAGGGGAAGAAAAATGGCAAGTAGGTAGGCTGACTTCGGCTTCATTATTTGGAAGGACAGTTTGCTCGGTTAAAACACACTACTGCCTACAAAGGCCAAGACAACAGAAAAATACAGACTTACATAAATAGATTTTATATGTGACAGCAGTTTGAATGGAGACTTTTTCAATGCAATGAGAAACAGCTGTGCTTGGGAATAAATGACAACAAATTTTTTTATCTCAACAACTGTCCTGAGAGCATGTCTCTACATCTCTACCTGCATGCTGGAATCAGGGAGAAAGACAAAATGGACGACAAGACACTAGATCAGCCGTGTCCAACCCTTTGACTACAAGGACTTTTCCACGTATCTGTGGTGGTGGGTAGCATGAAAATTATGCACAAACCTTTTTTTTTTTTTTTAACCTCATCAGCTGTTGTTAGCATTAGTGTATTTTATGTGCGGCCCAGGAGCATTCTTCTTCCAATGTGGCCCTGAGAAGCCAAAAGACTGGACAACTGTGCACTAGATCAAAAGGCTACTCCTTCTGGAAGCAATTGTAAAGAATTTCTGACATTATCTTGACATGAAAACCAATGGATAGTGGGACAGAATGCAAAATCTTTAAGAATTTTTCTTGTCTTTTTTTTTTTTTTTTTTTTTGAGTCACGGTCTTGCTCTGTGGCCCAGGCTGGAGTACACTGGTGAGATCAGAGCTCAGTGCAGGATCAAGTGCTCCTCCCGCCTCAGCCACAGTAGTAGCTAGGACTACAGATGCGCACAACCACCCCTGGCTAATATTTTATTTTTTGTAGAGATGGGGTCTCACTATATTGTCCAGGTTGGTCTCAAACTCCTTGACTCAAGGGATCCAGGAAAGGATAACAGGTGGGAGCCACCACACCTGGCTATGTGCATGAACTTTTAAGACAAACACAAGGCCCCACAAAAGTTAAGGTTTTTCCCACCTAATTTCCAGGGGGATCTTTTGGTGCAAGGCTGAGAAGCCCTTAAAAGTACACAGACAACTCCAAAGATTCAAGACAGTTCATTCGGGCTGAGCCAGCTCACTGGGCAGACTGACCTTCAAAAAAGACCCACCCATGACATACACCAGATGGCTCTCCAAGAATCTCTTCAGTCCTCAGGGTCCCTAACGTACTGGACAGAGCTAGGAAAGCAAACCCATTTGCTTCTTCCTGCAGGAAACCCCTTGAGGTTAAGACCCCACAATCACATGAGGATGGAGCGGCTCACCCTCAGTCAACAGGCCAGACTCAAGGTGGTATAATGTCTTAACCAAGGGTGCTGGCCTCCAGGTCTGACTCCCAACTCAATTCTTCTTTAATAACCACACTTTGTTAATTTTCCTTAACAGGGGTTCCTGGCAAGTCATTTCTCCCTCAGGCCTTCGGTTTCCTCACCTACAAGATGAGAGGGCTGGACCAGATGGAAATTCAGGGGGTAAGGGGATGTCCTCGCGCAGCCCACCCCCACCCCCAAGGGACCCTGGAGCCTCCATCCCAGTTCCCACCACGCACCCGCTCCACAAATCCTGCCCAAGGTGAGGGCTGGTCCCGGGTCCTCTGGCTGCCGCGTCAGCGAGTGCAGGAGGGAGGGGAAGCCTCCAAGGGGGTGACGTGGGCTCAAGGATGCAACTCGGCCAGGAGTGAACTGTGGCCCCGATGGAGGTGTCTGGGCCGCTCCTGGAGCCCAGCCCGGGTCCCCGAACCCCTTACCTCCAGGGTCTGTATCTCCTGCTGGGTGAGGTCGTTGGACACAGCGCACTTGGTGCACAGCCCGCACAGGCTGCCAATGAAGATGACGATGAGCTTCTGGAGCTGCTCGCACTGCTGCAGCGCCCGGCTGGCCGCAGCCCCTGCGCCACCCTCCGTGGCCGCCGCATCACCCCCGCCACCGCCCTCCTTCTTCTCTCCCATCGCCTCCGCAGGCAGCGCCGCTCTATGCAGGCCACAGGGGCCTAGGCAAGGAGCCCGGGGCGCCGGCGCCTAGGCAAGGAATCCCTGAGCCAGGAGAGCTGGACCAGGAGCACCCCTCGGCGCTGCCCTTGCCAGGACGCCAGTAGAGCTGGACCAGGAGCACCCCTCGGCGCTGCCCTTGCCAGGACGCCAGTAGAGCTGGCAGCCGAGTCTGCTGCTCCCGCCCTCAGAGCCGCGGCGGCGGGGACAAAAATCCTCGGCGGCTGGGGCAAAAAGTCGCGGTGGCAAAAAGCGGCGGCGACGGGAGCAAGAAGTCGCAGCAGCAAAAAGCCGCGGCGGCAGGGACAAAAAGCCGCTGCGGCGGGGGCAAAAAGCGGCGGCGACAGTGGCAAAAAGTCGCGGCGGCAAAAAGCCGCGGTGGCGGGGGCAAAGAGCCGCGGCAGGGAAAAAGTCGCTGCGGGGGGGGGGGGGGGGCAAAAAGCAGCTACAGCGGGGGGCAAAAAGCCATGGCGGGTAAAAGGCCGTGGCAGGTAAAAAGCCGCGGTGGCAAAAAGCCGTGGCAGCAGGGGGGCAAAAAGCCGCGGCGGGCAAAAAGCCACGGCGGCGGTGGGGCAAAAAGCAGCGGCGGCGGCGGGGGGGCAGAAAGCCGCGGCGGGCAAAAAGCTGCGGCGGCAAAAAGACACGGCGGCGAGGGTGCAAAAAGCTGTGTCGGCGGTGGGGCAAAAAGCCTGGTCGGGCAAAAAGCCGCGGCGGCGGGGGGCAAAAAGCGGCAGGGGGCAAACAGCCGCGGCGGCGGGTGGGGGACAAAGCCGCGGCGGGCACAAAGCCAGGGCGGCAAAATTCGCAGCGGCGAAGGTCAAAAAGCCGCGGTGGTCAAAAAGCCTTGGCGCTTGGGGGGCAAAAAGCCGCGGTGGGCAAAAAGCCGAGGCGCGGTGGGGGGAATAAGCCGCGGCGGCGGGGCAGGAAAAAGCCGCGGCGGCGGGGGGGGGGCAAAAAGCCGCGGCGGCGGGGGGAGGCAAAAAGCCGCGGCGGCGGGGGGGGGGGCAAAAAGCGGCGGCGGCGGGGGGGCAAAAAGCCGCGGCGGCGGGGGGAGGCAAAAAGCCGCGGCGGCGGGAGGGCAAAATAATGGAGATGGGGTAGAAGGCCGGCACAGCTTGGCATTGCTGGAGTGCGATGTGATAGGAAATGTGCAGCCAAAGACCAAAAAAGATGTAAGTAGGCTTGACTCATTGAAGCTAAGAACCCAGATGTTATCTTGAGGGTATTTACTAATAAGCAGTTTAAATCAGAATGGCACATTCTGATTTGTTTTTTGTGTGTTCACATTTGGCAGGCATAGATACTGTTTGAAGAGAGAAAAGTCAGTAGAGAGAGGTAACAAACTTAAATATGTTCCAAGTCTAGAAACAAGAGACCAGGGGGATAAGGACCTTTCAAAATAAAATGCAAGGTTTGAAAACTGGCTGGGGGATGAGGAAAAGGCAGGTCTTTAAGGTCAATCCCTGTTTTGCTTTAAGTTGTTAGGGGGTGGTTTTATCACATGTTGTAGAATATGTCATTTCAGTTTTGAACATCTTGAGTTAAATTGTCCTAACATATCTTATGAATTTGATTTTCTTCCCTGGGAAGCTAATATTTCAAACACTTAAAGAGTATATAGATTTCCAACTTGTATGCCGTTTATAAAACTATCTCTAGGCTGCTGATTTCAGGAGGAGGCTCATGAATATTCTCTTTGCAGAGAATATATCAGGAGTTAACAACAGCTTCAATATTTGTGGACGACCAGTTAACTAAGCCACCTCTTAGTGTCTTTAGTTGGGAAATCTTAGCTGAAGATATTCAATAATGAACCAAGAGTGACTAAAAAATTCAATATTTAAGTATATTTCATTGTAATTGATTTGAATTGAAGTAGCCTTATACAGCTAGTATTTACTATATTGAACAATGCAAATAAGAGGAAAAAATTAATAACCATCTCTAATACCACATGCCAAAATCCTCATCAATTTATTCTAGCTAAAGGAGTTGATCAGAAGCAGCAGTTGAAAGCACCAACTAAACCAGCTGGGGTTAGTTCACTGTCATTCTCTCAGAACCATCTCTTCTCTGAACAAAACAAGTACAAGAGTTCATTGTGAATCTGCATTCTCCTTGCCTATTTTAAGGTTTTGATGTTGACACAAATTTGTGAAATCCCTCCTGTGGTGTGATATTTCGTTTTCCTTGCTTTGTGTTAGGACAAGAATGCTTCAGCTCTTAATTTAAAATTATGTTTCTCCCTCCTAGGTTGAGTGAACTTAGAATGCATTCTCTGACATATCCAAGATTTTGTTAATATGAATTTCGGGAAAAAAAGCATACTTAATTAGCTAAGACGTCCTATTCTAAGCTTGACCCTATGTTCGACATCTTTTGAATTTCTAGTTGCATGGGCTGCTCTCTGACACTGGTTAGTGACCTGGAAGCTCTATTAATGTTAGGGGAGGTGGTGTATGAGCATTAGAGGTATCCTTGCAAGGAAAGACTTGTTTTATCTCAATACGTCTTTTTTTTTTTTTTGCACACAAGAAAGTCAATGTCTGAGTCTTCTAAAATCTTCCTATTTCCAAATTGCAGATTATGATTGATTCCTAAACAAAGACCTAATTTTTGACTCAGAGACGTGGCAAGGTAGTGAATCACCGTTATAATTTAACAATCTTCAAGATAAAATTATCTCTGATATTTAGATTTTGCCCAATTATTAAGATATTTGGGTGTTTCGTTAAGAATGGAAGACTCTAGTCTCTTGAGCAGAGACTATAAAGGCCTCAGATGATCATTTTAAATTGTATGCCCTTTTCTTTAACACCTTCAACACAGTTGGAAGCAGCCGATATTCCCCAGAGTTGTTGTGTTTTTTAAACCAAATGCATGGTTCAGTGGTAGAAAACTGGGCTGATTCAAGCTGTTTTCAGTAAACACTTCATTTCAGGTGACCTATTTCATATTAAATAATCTCTAGATCCTGTCTTCAAAACTAACTAGATCAGATAACCTACCCTGGATTTTCTCCTTTTAGGGTCTGTGAGCTGCAGTCACTTTTGTGAAAATGATTGCAATGACAAGATAGAGTTGTAGATGGGGAAAATGTTTTGATTAATTTAAGCATAGTGGTATTTCATATGAGAATTTAAGTTACACACATTTGAAAATTATAATGGAGTCTCTTGGCTGAGCTTTAAACAAAAATAGCGTTTAGGCTAAAAAAGGGAACTGCTACCTCTCCTAAAATCAGAAAGCTGTTACAGTAATTCTCCATTCTCTAGAATTATCAAGAAGCACCTTTGTGATGATTTACTTTTGCTCTTGGGAGTGTGAGCCCGTGCAGTCGTGGAACCATCAATTAGAATGGTGGCTTTCTGATCCCAAAGTCATTCGTTCTGAAAACAATATTTTTCATAAATTTGAAAGTGAGAAGTTTTGATCTTGCCATTCCCAAGTAACTCTCTTAATAAGAGGCATCAGCATGCTTCAGTGACAGCTGTCACCTTCCAGTGCTGAGAGTCACTTTGAGTTCTCCATTTCACTCCCTACACTCCAATTTAGCTGCAGTTCTCTTGGCCAGTCCTATGAAATACATCCATGGCCTAACGCCTTCTCACCACTACTACCACTCATCCTGACAGCATTCTCACCTAAGTCACTACCTTTTTTCTCTGGATTAGAGTAGCCTCCCAATTTATTTGCTCACATAACCTATTTATTCTACACAGTGCACCAGATACACCCCTTTGAAATGCAAACACAATCATGTTATTCTCTGATGAAATTATCTCATGTATTCCTATCGCATTTAAAATTAATTCAGAATCATCCCATGATTATCAAAACCCTACATGCTCTTCCACAACATGGTTTACTTCCAAGATATCTCTTCAACATTTTTTTCACTGTACTGAATTGGTGACTAATAGTCATATTTTTGTTTTTGCTCAAAAAGTCTTGACTTGTAAATTTTTCAGTTTCTCCTTTATCCACAGGTAACTCTTTCCTCATAAGATGAATTGCTTGCTTCCTTGAGTTCTGCTCTCAAAGATACCCTTCACTTTCTACCTAATATTAATAACTTTAATCATTCATTATTCCATTACTATGCTCTGTAGTGTATACAATTTCGGTTCTTTGTCATGTTATTAACTAAATTATTTATTGGGTCCAGTAATGTATTCCATAAATATTCTACACACAAAAATTGTGTTATTTTTATTCCTGTATGCTCAGCTGCCCAATAACAGTCTGAGGATTAACATATTTGTTAAATGCACAAATACATTCTTTCACAAATATTAGTTTAATAATTTTATATTAAACTCCCTCTATACTTACAATATGAATTAGATAATTCAGAATAAACATTCCATTGGAAAAAGCTACACAATTTGTTATAAAACATCCTTAAAAGCATCAGAAAGTTAATACAGCAATGAAGAATTACAGGACCAAATTAAGAATGGTATGAAAGCCTGTTTGTGACGCTTATGTTTGGGTTATCTCTTTATTTGAGTGACTATAAATCTCAAAAGAGAACTAAAGGGAGAAATAACCGTATCTACTAACATGCTAAGTGTACTTAAACATCTCTTAGTAATTGAGAAAATTGAAAGAAAAGAAAAAAGAGAAAGGGAGAAAGAGAAACAGCGAAAGGGATAATGAAGGAGAGAAAGAAGAAGAGAAAGGAAGAGGAAGAAAAGTAAAAAGGAGGAGGAGGGGGAAGGAGGAAGGAAGAAGGTGAAAAGAAAGAATGGTAAACTTTTTAACAACATAATTTATCCTTCTAGAATATGAATGTTGGTCTATTTGATGATGTCCCACAGATTCATTAGTCTCTGCTCATTGTTTATTTTTTATTCTTTCTGTTTCTCAGAGTCAGTATTTTCCATTTTCTTCTCTTCAAGTTCATGGCTTCTTCTGTGTGTGCAAATATACTCTTAAATCCCTCTGGTGATTTTTAAATTTTTATCATTGTAGTTTTCCACTCCAGAATTTCTGTTATCTCTTTGCTGATATTCCTACTTTTTCCATTTTTTCTGATTCCTTTATTTCTTTGTTTATGTTTTCCTTTTGACATTTGAGTATAATGAAGAGAGTCGTTTTAAAGTCTTTGTCTGGTAAGTTTGATGTCTGGGTTTCCTTAGGGATATTTTCTGTCAATTTATTTTTTTCCTTTGAATGAGCCACACTTTCCCATCCTTTGTATGCCTTGTAACGTTTTTTGAAAACTGGACATTCTAATAATTATAATTACTATGTGCTTACTCTGTAAATCAGACCCCCCCCCCACAAACACAGTAATGTTTTGTGGTTTTAAATTTTCTTTACTTATTATATTGTTAAGGATTTTTTTTTTTTAGTGAAATTTTCCAAAGTGATTTACAAAACTGTTTGGTTTATAAGGTGTGGTCACCGAAGTCTTTTTGTTTCCTTAACAAATGTTAAGCTAATGTTTTGACAGTGATTTTCTGGTATGTCAGGAACCAATCAAACAGGCAAATACAAGAAAAACAAAAAGAAAAGCAAGTAATCATTGTCCAGCAAAATATGTCTCTAGGCCATGCAGACTGGCTTTGTGCTGGGTTCTTTAAAGCCGGCACAAAGTGTGTGTTCACTCTTGCACTGAGTGAAGTTCAAGTTCACTCTTGCACAGAGCTTGCACTGAGGGGAGGGATCGGCCAAGGTAAAAGTGTAGTCTTCTTATGACATTTGTCAGCATGTGGCTTAACCTATGAATACATGTGACTTTGTAGACTCTCCCATGTACGTGAATGATTTTGTATGTCTTAGTTTTTGAAATACTCTTCTCCAACTTTTCTTGCTGTGCTGAAGGTGATCTACTATATGTGTAAACTTTAATTTTTGCCCTAAGCATTTGTGGTTTGTTAGGTCTCCTTGCAGAGTTTCTTAATAATGTCCATTCCTTATCTGTTCTGTATTCTAGCCACACAGAAAAAAAAAAAGCCTTTCATGAGTCCTTTAGGTATCCCCCAGACCAGTCAGAACAGACACATAATAATTTGCGGGTAAGATCTTCTCTTGTTCCTTTGGACCATGGACCAGGCTTCCTCACTGGGAACGTGGGCTTCTGACCCTTCAGAACTGCCAATTTGTTGGGGCAAAGCAAGTTAAAAATGTCGTAAAGTTTTCCAGTTGTCTTTTTCTTGAGTCTGCTTTCACTTGGTTGTTGTAATCTTTTGACCATTTTCCAGAGTTTTGGCGAAGTTTATTCGGACAGTTTCTCTTAGTTGTGTGATGTTTCTGTGGGGAAATGAAAGATTGCAGCTGTCTCCACTGCCATTTTGCTGATGCTCCTCTTTTGTCAATTTTTGCTTCATGTTATTATGCTTTGTTATTAGTTCATGTGTTAGTTTTCTAGGGCTGCCATAACCAAGTAACACAAACTGGGTGCCTTGAACAACATACATTTATAGTCTTATAGTCTTATACTCCTGGAAGCTAAAAGTCTGAGATTGAGGTGTCAGCAGGGATGGTCCCTTCAAGGGCTGTGAGGGAAAGCCTGCTCTGTGCCTTGTTTCTCACTTCTGGTGGTTTAGTGGCAGTCTTTGGCATTCCTTGGCTAATCTCTGTCCTCATAATCACATGGTACTCTCCCTGTGTGTATGTCTCCCTCTACTCAAATTTCTCCTTTTAACAAGGACATCAGTCATATTGAATTCAGGCTCATCTGATTGTATCTTAACTTGATCAGCTGCAAAGAACCTATTTCCTAATGAGGTCACATTCAGTGGTTAGAATTTCAGCATCTATATAGAGGAAACAATTTAGCTCCTATCTGTGCATACATGATTGTAATTGCTATGTCTTCCTAAAGCGTGGACCCCCTTTTTACTACAATATAAATTTTTAAAATCCCATTCACATTTGTAATAGTCTATATTGTGTGTTATGAGTATAATGAGTTCAGTGTTCCTATGATTGCTCTTTGCATGATATTTTTTGTCATCTTTTTACTTTCAATCCATTACCATCCTTGCATCTCAGCGTATATTGGGATCACTTGTTTTAATCCAGTCTGACAATCTGCCTCTGGAACGGATTTTAATCTGCTCACATTTAAGATTATAATTGGTAAAATTCTATTTGTGTCTGCAATTTTACCGTTTGTTTTATATATTTCTCAAATATTTTTCTTTATCGCTTTATTTTGCAAGGAAAGAATATTTTCTAAAATAGGGAACTTTAGATTACTAATGAATTATTTTATTATATATTTTTGAGAATTTTTGTTGTTGTTGCAAGTTTACCATATAGGTATATGGAAAATAAATTATTCAAACCATCTTCCAATTTATACTAGTAAACTTTTAGTAATACATAGAAACATCATTTTTATATAAATCTCTTTTGTTTCCTCCATTTTAAAGTATTATCACTTTACACATTACATCTATTAAAGTTACAAAGCCAACAATACATTTTAGTAATTATTACTTTACCATCTAGAGTTCTTACCTTATCACAATACATTTTTCTTCCAACTACCTCCTTTTTGATGTTACTGGAAAATATGTTATAGACGTATTCCATTTCTACATGTCAAATACTCAGCAATACATTCTGCACATATTATTATTATCATCATTGAGACGGAGTCTCCCTCTGTCACCCAGGCTGGAGTGCAGTGGCAAAATCTCCGCTCACTGCAAGCTCCATCTCCCGGCTTCATGCCATTTTTCTGCTTCAGCCTCCCGAGTAGCTGGGACTACAGGCGCCCGCCATCACGCCCGGCTCATTTTTTGTGTGTTTTTAGTACAAACGGGGTTTCACTCTGTTAGCCAGGATGGTCTCCATCTCCTGGCCTCATAATACGCCTGCCTTGGCCTCCCAAAGTGCTGAGATTACAGGTGTGAGCCATCGTGCCCGGCCATTATACACATGTTATTTAATAAACAATTTATGATAAAGAGAAAAAATGCATTTTTACTGTCTATTATAATGTCAATATTACCTATACCAGTGCTTTTTTAAAAATGTGGATTCAAGTGACTGTCTTCTGTAACTTGCTTTTAGCCTTAGGAATTTATTTTAGAGTATTTTTTTTATATAGTAGGTCTGCCAGCAACAACTTCAGTTAATATTTCTGTTTATCTGGGTAAGTCTTTGTGTTATCTTCATTTTTGAAAAATAATTGCTGGATAAGGAATTCGTGGCTGAGAGTTTTTTTTTCCTTTGCATCTTTTGAATATATTATTCTACTGCCTCTTGCTTCCATTGTTTCTCGTAAGTCAGCTGTTAATCTTACAAAACATAGGTGCTCAAAAAATAAACATGTGCATGAATATTTACAGCAGTAATATTCATACAGTCAAAAAGTGGAAACAATCCATATGCTTGTTGACTCATAAATGGACACCCAATTTTCAGCTATAACAAAGAATGAAGTACTTATATATGGTATAATATTGGTGAAATTTGAAAGTATTATGTTAAGTGCACAAAAGGACAAATATTACTTGATTTTATTCACATGAAACATCAGGAATTGGCAAATCAATTGGGATATAAATCAGATTAGTGGTCATTAGGGCTCAGGGAAGCAGATTAGGGTGTAACAACTTTATGCATAATGGGTTTTTGGAAGGGACATGATGAAATTGCCCGGGAACATTGTGAATATACTAAAAGCAAGTGCATTGCATGCTTTAAAATGGTGGTTATTAATTTTATATTATGTGATTTTTACCTTAAAAAACAAAAAAGAGAAAATAGCCTTACTCTATACATAATAAACTCAAGATATATTACAAATTTACATGTGAAATCCAAAATACTATAATATTTAAGGAATAGCTAAGTAGAATAACACTGAAATTTAACATAATGAAACATTTCCTTAGAAAAGAAAAAAGCACAGTAATTAAAAAGGGAAATATATTTAATATTTTTTCTCTCCATTAAGCATGCCATTAACTGAGTAAAAAATCGAGCTGCAATTATGTAAACTACATTTTCTAAAATCATAAAGAATAGAAGAAATAAAAAGGTATTTGGGAAAAAAATCCAAAGGTACAGTCAACTACACAAGAAAAGCTTAGTCTCATTAATCATGATGAAAATGCAAATGGTAACTGAAAGAAGATAAAACTACAATTCAAAGAGAAAGCCTAAAATTTCAACCCCCCAAAAAGTCTGGGTTTTGGAGATCTGGGATGGAATAGGGTTCCAAACCTGACAACAATGAAAGACCCAAACTAACTTCAAAGTCATGACTTTATTTTTATAGCAACGAGGTTGCCAAGAACTGAGTCAAAATGTGAGGGAAAACAAGCACCTGTAAGGAGAAAGAGGACGGATGCACTTACATAGGACAGAAGCAAATAGGCACCACCATGACAAGTAAAGCTGGAATAATCAATAAATTCCTAAAGACAAAGTGGGGCTGGTGAGATTGGGAGACCGCTGACAGCTGCAGAAATTGGGAAAGATCGATCATCTTGAAAACTTTTTCCCCACAAACCCACTGCGATCTCTCAAGCAATTGGTAAGGAATCCAAGAGAGTCTGTATATGACACAGATCAGGGAGAGCAGAACACTTGGGAGGTGACCAGGTCTTGGGGGCCGAGCCCTTATGAATGGGATTAGTGCCTTTATAAAAGAAGCTCAATGGAGTTCTTGTGTGCCTTCCACTATGTGAGGACATAGAAAGCAGGCACCACCTATGAACCATGAAATGGGCTCTCATCAACACTGAATTTGTGAGCATCTTGACCTGAGATCTTACAGCCTCAAGAAGTGTGAAAAAAGAAATATCTGTTGTTTTTTAGTCACCCGGTTTATGTTATGTTGTTATAAGAGTCCAAATAGAGCAAGATATTCCACTTAATATGTAGGGGAAGGCAACAAAAACTGCCACACTTAGGATCCTCCTGATGCTGAGAGTATGAAAACAGGAAAAACAAAACAAAACTGCTCTTGAAGGTGAAGGAGGAATATCACTGGCCTCACCAATACAGCCAGGAAAAGAACAGAAGTGTGAGAAGGCTACATTCCTGAGACCCTGAGAAAAAGTACCTGCATAAGACTGAGATGAAATTACCTACTCTAGTTATGATTGAAATCCCAAAAAGAAAAGAGGGAAAAATAATGGAGCAAAAGAAATATTTTTCAAAATAACTGCCAAAAATATTCTAAAAGAAGTGACAGAAAATCAAACTTCAAATATTGGAAACTCAGAGAATTTCAAATAGAACACAAAGAAATAAGAATTACATCTTGAAAAATCTTTAAAAAATCAAGTCTAAATTTTATATCTTGCTCCAAATATATAGAGATATAAAGAGGTTATCATCAAGATATGGAGAAAGCCATATCATGGAAACACTAAAATAAGGCTGTGGAAGGACTACATTGATATTAGACACAACAGAGTTCGGAACAAGAAATAGTATCAGAGATGAGAGATAATACATAATAGAATAATCAATTCTCAAGAAGATGTAAACATCCTACTAATTAGGGTATGCAGCTAACAACAGAACCTCCAAATCCATGAGGTAAAACAGGAAAGAAATCAAAGGTGAACTGGAAAAATCCAAAATTATATTTGCCGACATCAACACTTTTGTCTTCGAAATGGAAAGACTAGGCACTAACTCAGTAATCATGTGGAAGATAAGAACAACAATATCACCAACAAGACATCCAATCTTCAATGGCAGATACTCTTTCCTTTCAAGTGAAAAAAAAAACAGTATGGCATATTCTCTAACAAACCCAGAATTTCTAATATTTGCGTTCTTCCTTCTTTCTTTCCATCTTCCTTTCTCTTCTCTTCCCTTCCCTTGCCTTCCTCCTTCCTTTCTTCTTTTCCTCTTCCTTTTCTTTTCTTTTTTCTTTACCTTTCTTTCTTTTCTTTCTTTTTTCTCCTTCCTTCCTTCTTTCCTTCTTTCTTTCTTTCCTCTTATTCTTCCTTCCCTCCTCCCTCCCTTCCTTTCTCCCTCACTTTTCTTCCTCTCTTTTCTCATATTCCTTCCTTCTTTCTCACCTTCTTGCTTTCTTTCCTTTTTTCTCCCTTCCTCCCGCCCTCCTTTTCTTCCTTCCTCCCTCCCTTCCTTTCCTCTTTTTCCTTCCTTCCTTCACCTCTTTATTTTCTTTGTTTCTGTTTCTTCCTCCCTTTTACCATTCTCTCTTCCTCCTTTCCTTCCTCCCTTCCTCCCTTCTTTCTTTCTCTCTTTCTTTCTCTTTCTTTCTTTCTTGTGTTCATGCTTTCTTTTTTCTCCCTTCCTGCCTTTCTCCCTTCCTCCCTCCCTCCCTTCCTTCCCTCATTTCCTCCTTTTCTTTCTTTATTTCCTTCCTTCCTTCTTTCATTCCTTCTTTTTCTTCCTTTGTTTTCTTTTCTTTCTTCCTCTTTACTACAATTAATATTATTTTACAAAAATTAAGAGAGGGAGACAGAAAAATAAAGAACGCTATAATCTGCAGGTAAACAGATTATGTCTGCTGTAGGCCAAAGAATGACCTCCCAAAAATGTTCATGTCCTAATTCCCAGAGTCTAACATACAAATATGTTAGGTTGCACGAAAATGTGAAATTAGACTTCAAGTGAAATTAATGTTGCGGAAAAATGATAGAGAGATTGTCTTAAATGGGTGGGATCGATGAAATCACAAACTTCCTTATAAGTGAAAGAAGAAGGCAGAAGAAAGGCAACCTTGGAGGTGGTGGCATGAGAAATTACTCAACATCACTGACTTTTAAGATACAAGAATGAGGACCCAGCGTGGTGGCTTACACCTAATCCCAGCACTTTGGGAGGCTGGGGTGGGTTTATCACGAGGGCAGGAGATCGAGACCATCCTGGCTAACATGGTGAAAACCCATCCCTACTAAAAATACAAAAAATTAACTGGGCGTGGTGGCAAGTGCCTGTAGTCCAAGCTACTCAGGAAGCTGAGGCAGAAGAATCACTTGAACCCGGGAGGCAGAGGTTGCAGTGAGCTGAGATCGTGCCACTGCACTCCAGCCTGGGTGACAGAAGGAGACTCCATCTCAAAAAAAAAAGAAAAAGAAAAATAGGATCTAAGAATGAGGTCATGTTCCAAGGAATAAAGGTGGCCTCTGGATGCTGAAAAAAATCAAGTAATAGATTCTGCCAAATAGCCCTCAGAAAGACTGCAGCCCTGCCCAAAACTTGATGTTAGCCCTGTGAGTTTAATTTAAGGCTTCTGAACTACAGAACTGTAGGATTAACGGTCACTTTATTGTAAGATATGAAGTTTATGGTAATTGGTTACAGCAGCAAGAGGAAGTTTATATTGTAATTGTATCATGAGAATGAGAACCATAATTTACAACTGCTTTTAATACTGCACTTGGATGTTTGAAATCACGTACATGGAAATGATCTCTATGTGCATGAGGGAGGATAGCAAATTGACGCCAAAATAATGCAAATGCAAATCTTACACTGATTTCTATGTAGATTTCATTTAATCTTTGAAATTAAAATGAAATTAAAAGATAGTGATCTTTTGATGAAATTAGACTAAAATGAACAATAACAAAATAAGAACTTACTTATATTCTTTATATGGTCAATAAAGAAGTGATAGTGGAAAAAAACAAGATCAAATGAAGGTGATGATTTAGGAAGTTGGAAAGATAGCTGAAACTACAAAATGGTATATAACCAGTGAACACTTAGACACACTGATTGATGAACTTCAGCTTTTGGCTTGGTGAGAGCATAAAATGAGAGCAGCTGAGGTTTGCCAATTTGTAATCTCCTTGTGGAAAAACAGGGGAAAACACATCTCAGCCTAATAAGATTTATCTACTAAAGAGTCTAGACTTGATCCATTTGTCCTTGTAATTCAAAAGCTAATTCAAATACTGATTTGATGTATTGTGTGAACAACCATTGCTGATTATCATCGCATACCTGGCATTCTCTTGTATCTGATATCTAAAATATTTGGTAATTCCTGGACTTTCTCTTTTCAAACCCAGTACGGTTTAGTTTGAGTCTTAGAACAGTTGTCTTTGAGAAATTCTTCCCTCTACTGCATCTGTGAATGGGCATGGCATGGTTACATACATACTGTCACTCCATAGAACATTTGTTAAATTAAAGCCAAAGTTTAAAGCAAGAGCTTTAACTTACTGGTTTTACTAATGGTTTCCTCCCCAATAGCCACAACAATATTGATACCCTCACACCTTTTAACATAAAGCTTGGTGTTGTCTATTTTTCAGGTGCTGTCATCTATATGATCTCAGTATTTTAAAAATCAGCTTCCAGCCCATATGGTGGTTCATGCTTGTAATACCAGCAGTTGAAGAGGCTGAAATGAGAGGATTCCTTGAGCCCAGGAGTTCGCAAGCAACCTGGGCAACATAGCAAGAGCCAGTCTCTATCAAAAGTTAAAAAAAAAAAAGTCTTCCTATTTCTCCACATCCTCTCCAGCACCTGTTGTTTCATGACTTTTTAATGATTGCCATTCTAACTGGTGTGAGATGGTATCTCATTGTGGTTTTGATTTGCATTTCTCTGATGGCCAGTGATGATGAGCATTTTTTCATGTGTTTTTTGGCTGCATAAATGTCTTCTTTTGAGAAGTGTCTGTTCATGTCCTTTGCCCACTTTTTGATGCGGTTGTTTGTTTTTTTCTTGTACATTTGTTTGAGTTCATTGTAGATTCTGGATATTAGCCCTTTGTCACATGAGTAGGTTGTGAAAATTTTCTCCCACTTTGTGGGTTGCCTGTTCACTCTGATAGTAGTTTCTTTTGCTGTGCAGAAGCTCTTTAGTTTAATTAGATCCCATTTGTCAATTTTGTCTTTTGTTGCCATTGCTTTTGGTGTTTTAGACATGAAGTCCTTGCCCATGCCTATGTCCTGAATGGTAATGCCTAGGTTTTCTTCTAGGGTTTTTATGGTTTTAGGTCTAACGTTTAAGTCTTTAATCCATCTTGAATTGATTTTTGTATAAGGTGTAAGGAAGGGATCCAGTTTCAGCTTTCTACATATGGCTAGACAGTTTTCCCAGCACCATTTATTAAATAGGGAATCCTTTCCCCATTGCTTGTTTTTCTCACTGTTGGTGGGACTGTAAACTAGTTCAACCATCGTGGAAGTCAGTGTGGCGATTCCTCAGGGATCTAGAACTGGAAATACCATTTGACCCAGCCATGCCATTACTGTGTATATACCCAAAGGACTAGAAATCATGCTGCTATAAAGACACATGCACACGTATGTTTATTGCGGCATTATTCACAATAGCAAAGACTTGGAACCAACCCAAATGTCCAACAATGATAGACTGGATTAAGAAAATGTGGCACATATACACCATGGAATACTATGCATCCATAAAAAATGATGAGTTCATGTCCTTTGTAGGGACATGGATGAAATTGAAAATCATCATTCTCAGTAAACTATCACAAGAACAAAACACCAAACACCGCATATTCTCACTCATAGGTGGGAATTGAACAATGAGATCACATGGACACAGGAAGGGGAATATCACACTCTGGGGACTGTTGTGGGGTGGAGAGGATGGAGGGATAGCATTGGGAGATATACATAATGCTAGACGACGAGTTAGTGGGTGCAGAGCACCAGCATGGCACATGTTTACATATGTAACTAACCTGCACAATGTGCACATGCACCCTAAAACTTAAAGTATAATTTTAAAAAAAGTGGGCATGGTGATGTGCACCTGTTGTCCTAGCTATTTGGGAGGCCAAGGAGGAAGGATTGCTAGAGCTTGGGAGGCTAAGGCTGCAGTGAGCAGTGATTGCACCACTGCACTCCAGCCTGGGCAACAAAGCAAGACCCTATCTCAAAAAATATATATATAATAAAAATAAAAATCAACTCTCATTGATTTCTATGTAAATATGCCCAGGTGATGCCCATATAGACATAAATAATAATATTTCTGACAATGGGTCCATATGATCTTCAAAATGTAAAATGCCTATCTGTGTAATTGACTGGTTAGTCTCATTAATGAATATAGATTCAATTCCACTTTCTTGTTCTAGATAAATTATATAATCTAGCTTTTCATTTCACTTATTTACTGATAACAACAGGAAGAATGACAAGATATCTCTTTTGCAAAATTACTCTGGTAGGAGTAAAGATGAAATAATGACAGAATTGCACAGAAACCTAGAAAAAAGTATGGTCTTCTGATATTCTATCACATCCATACTAAAGGCCTCATAAAACTCAGATATTTTATCTAAAAATGTTATTTTCATCATAGGAATGATCAAAGCATGAGTCCACAATTGTATTAAAATGTGCTTGTATCACAAGCACAAAAGGAGAAAACATCCTTACTGATATTTTCAACATATGCTTTACTTTTCATCAACGTGAACCTCAACTTGATATGATGCAGATTGAAGGAAATCACCCATAATTCCATAATAAATATAATTTATTGTCCAGTAAAGGGTATATTAAAAAATCATATTAAAAGTCATGCAGTGAAGTTGTCCAGGGAAATCAAGACTTAACAGTCTCACTCTGACAATAATGAACAGGGGGATTCCCTCAAGATAGACTAGGACATGACCCCACACTGGCAGGTAGTAGTACCAGAAAAGAATGCATGGAAAATCCTTACCTTATGCTTGAGGTAGGGACCAGGCTAAAGTGAAAGCCAGACCTAAAATTCTATCTAAAATAAATCCACAATTGAAGAAAATATGTGGTGTACAGGCATAGAATGTCTTTACTGGGTCATTGAAATAGTAAGATAAATTGAACTTTTTACATTGTTTTCTTTTCCTCCAGTTAGGGCTTGAGGTTTGTCTCTGGAGAGTGACTGACAATTGCAGCCCTGCCTTTCTGGGGTTCTGGTCAGGGGGTTGTGGATGCTTAACATGTGCCTTTCACAGGACACTTCCTTACCCCAGCAGTGGCCAGGTGTGCATCCCACGACGGGGCCTCCCTCTCACACAACATCTGTTGAGACTAGGAGATGCCTGGTGACTGTTTCCTGACCTGTGTCCTGTGTATTTCTGACAAGAGCCACTCTCAGAGACCCTGGCCAGGAGGAGAGTTAGGTTCCAGTGTAGGTCAGCTCAGACACATGGAGGCCACAGAACCAAACATGGGAAATCACAGAAGTAGGTTTATTACTCACAGATCCAGAGAGAAGAGGGTAGCTAAGAAGAGGGTTTAGCTGTGTCCCCAGCCAAATCTCATCTTGAATTCCCACATGTTGTGGGAGGGAACAGCTGGGAGGTAATTGAATCACGAGGGCAGGTCTTTCCCATGCTGTTCTTCTGATAGTGAATAAGTCTCACAAGATCTGATGGTTTTATAAAGGCGGGTTTCCTGCACAAGCTCTCTTGTCTTGTCTGCTGCCAGGTGAGACGTGCCTTTCGGCTTGTGCCATGATTATGAGGCCTACCCAGCCATGTGGAACTGTACGTCTATTAAACCTCTTTCTTCTGGAAATTACCCAGTCTTGGGCATGTCTTTACCGGCGGTGTGAAAATGGACTAATACAGTAGCACACCTCATAGGGCTGAACAAAACGGGGAAGATGAGTGGGGAGCAGGAGAGAGAAAAGGGGTCTGTGGGACTCCAGCCTTTATTGGGCCCAGAACATTATCCAAATAAGTTTTCCACGGGGCACTAGTCGGTGGGGTGAGTGCCAGCAGGCACATTTCTTGACTCCTGCTGCAATTGAGCAGGTCACTCTGGCGTGTGGGGGCTGTCCATGTGCACTGTGAGGTCTGTGGGGTGAGTCAGGTAGGTTGTATCCAACGGTTCCATAGCTGGTAGTCACCAGGAGGAGGCAACTGTGTAGGGTCAATATCTGGGCCAGCCACACTGAGGAACTGTGAGGGTTAGAACTGGAAATTGTCAAGGGAATCCGAACCCAGCTACCATATGAGAGAGTTCAACTTATGTTCAATGTGAATGCCATGGCAATATTAAAAGGTACGAATTCGCTCCATACGTGCTTGAGGTAAATAGGAGAAACCTAGAATTTATGTAAACAGTGAGAAGATTGGATGCGTTTTATGTCACATATTTTAATACTAGCAGCTTATTATATATGTCAATCCATCAGGCATTCAGAAATACATGCTTATGAAAATTTTTTGCACCATCAGACAAAAGACAAGGGTAGAAGATAACCTGCTCAAACTTTCTCACGCACAGAAATATTTGTTAAGTAATTAAAGTGTAGATGATGATATAAAGAGCTTGATTAAATAAGATGCCAAAGTACCCTTGTGATTCAGAATATGAATGGTACTTAATGCCTTTGAAATCAATAATTGCTGAGTGACATTAATTAATGCCAATATTTCAGAAGTTGTTCTGGTTAGTGAAATGTGTACAACATGTAAAAATTTCCGAACTCTGAAGGGCAACATTATTCTATAATTAAGAATTTAGAATTAATTCACATTAATTATTGAGGAGGAATAATTTTAAGAATTAATGACTGAGAAAACGTTTTTATTTTTTATTTAGAAAATTATTTTGTGCATGAGCATTACTGCCAGTTTTGCAAGAAACATAAATTTATAGAAACAATTATGTGCAGAAGATGAATTTAATAACATCTTGATATTTTCCACTATTACAGTTGTATTTGGTAAATCTTTAAATGCCCATCATCTAAAGATCATAAATGAATCTTGGAAATCTTGTAGGTAAGGGTAAATATAAGGATGCCTCCAAATACATTTACACACACATACAATTACATTTACACAAACATACATGCACACACGCTCACTGATACAGGTATGCATATATATACATGAATTTACCAATTGATTTTTAACTAATATTTATAAGAGCCTGTAGGATTGATATATATTTTTGAACCTGAAAAATATTTATTATATACATGTTTAAAATACACAAAGAAATAAATAGTAATTGCACTAGGCATTTGAAACTGTACTTAAATATAAGCTGTGATCATTACAAATTCTTACACTGAATAAATATTTTTATTTTTATAATAATATGTTTGATACATGTGTACATTTTTTAAACTGTATTATTTTTGTCATAGAGTCATGTCATGCATAATAATATTTCAGTCAGAGATGGATTACATATACAAATGTGGTCCCATGAGATTATAATACATATTTTTACATACTTTTCTATGTTTAAGTATGTTTACACACATAAACTCTTACCACTGTGTTCTTATTGCCTGCAGTATTCAGTATAGTAATGTAGTACACAGGTTTGTAGCCTAGGAGAGAGAGGTTATACCATATAACCTAAACATGGTAGGCTGTACAAACTAGGTGTTTGTAATATTCTCTCTGACGTTTGCAAAATGATGAAATTGCCTATGGATGCATCTGTTAGAACGTATCCCTGTCATTCAGTGATGCGTGACTGTGCTAAAATGCTAAATCTAAGTTTCAATGACCTCCATAAAATTGTCGTACTGTGAAATACAAATCTCGCACCTACGGCCTGAATATGTTTGCAAACTAAGCAGATCATGGGAAGGAGAATGTGCTGGCATCACTGGGATGATTTTCTCACACTACATGAATAATATCTCCAGACTTTGTGAATATGAGCCACTTGCATAGAGTTAAAGTAGGCATCTCTTTGCTGGGAAGTTTATCAAATGGGAGTAAGAAGTGTTTTTAAAAGATACTTGTTTGTTTGTAGACGGTAGGCCTACAGTGGCTCATGGCAATGGTTGAGGTTGCTAAGATTTAGTGGAAGAAGGCAAAATGAAATGGCCACTTATATGGTATATGGATCACTTGTTTCTGTTGAGTTACAGATTCAGCTGGCTATTTCTCCGAATGTTAGTTATTTGGAGAAAAGAAACATGATAGTAATTTTGGGGTAACAAATACAATATTTGATGAAAGCAAATTTATTGAGGGTTAGACAAACTACAAGATAATTTAGGCTGCAAAGTCAACACGAGACTTCTGGCCCAAATTGTGCAGAGTTTGGGTCCAGCTGCAAAGTTCAAAGGAAGAGGCCATATAAGATGATTCGCATTTTTGTCACCAACTGCCAGTTCAGGGATTTCCCCAGAACACCCTCAGTTTCAAGAATTTACTAAAAAGACTCACAGAACTCATTGAATGCCATTGTACTCATGGTTTATAATAGAGAAAGGGTAGAAATTAGGACCAATCAAAGGAAGAGACATATCATATAAGGTGGAATCTAGGAGATTTTGAATGTTAAGTTTCCATTGTCTTCAGGACATATTACCTGTCATTGTTGTACAGCAATAAACATGGCGTACTACCAACCTGGGGAGCTCACCTGATGCTAAAAAGACACTATTTAGAAAATGAAAAGACAAAGGAAAGGAGGAGATAAGATGACCTTCCACATTAAGGCACTGGAAAGAATAGCAAACTAAACCTAAAGCAAGCAGAAGGAAGAAAATAAAAATTAGAGAAATTAATAATTTATAATAATCATATTTGTTAGTGTTTACTAGTTGATATTAATTCTTGACTGACTTTTTTTAAAAAAGAGAAATATTCACTTCCCAATTTATTCTGTGGGGCCAGTGTTACCTTGATACAAAAATTAGTCCAAATGGCATAGAAAAATAAAACTACTATAAGTATAAATGCAAACTTCCTTAAAAAATACTAACAAATCAGATCTAGCAACATATAAAAGAATTATACACTATGACACAGTGAAATTTATACTAGTAATCTCAGGTTGGTTTAACAGCCCAAAATCCATTACGGTAATACATCTTATCCATAGAATAAGAAACAAGAATTGCATGATTATGTCGATAGATTTGGAAAAGACATTTAACAAAATCCAAATGCTTTAATGATTAAAAAATAAAAATAAAAACTCAATGAACTAGGAATAGAGAACTTTCTACACCAGATACATGGCACCTGTGAAAAGCCAACAGCGAGCATGCAACTTAATGGTAAAGGATGCTTTCCTGCTATGGTCAGAGATAAGAATAGGATATATACTTTGACCTCTTCTAGTCAACACTGTACTAAAGATTTTATGCAGGGCAAATCGGCAACTAAAAAAAAAAGAGTCACCCATATTGAAGAGGAAGAAATAAAACTTTATTTGAAAATAACATTCTTGTATATAGAAAATTTTAAGGAATCCATTGAATGATAGAATGAGTAAATTATATATTTCAGCAATATTACAGCATACAAGATAAATGTACAAAAATCAATTACACATATCTACAATGAAAACCCAAAAATGAAATTAAGAAAACACTTCAATTTAAAATAGCATCGAAAAAAGACATAATAATTAATTTGGAAAATGTGATACAAGATTTTACTCTGAAAATTAAAAATTATTGTTTAAAGAATGTCTAAATAATTAGCAAACATCTTCTACCCATGAATTGGAAGACTTAATATTGTAGTACTTTACAAGGTGAACTACAGATTTGACGTAATCCCTGCAAGTATCCCAACAGACTTCTGTCTAGAAACTGACAAGCTGATTCTAAAATACACATGGGATGGTAAGGGACTCAAAATAGCCAAAATAATCTTGATAAAAGAAAACATATTAGGATAATTCACACCCCCGTGCTCCAAACTTTACGGCAAAGCATCAGTAATCAAGACAACACAATACTGATGAAGGAAAATTACATAAATTGATGGAAGAGAATTGAGAGTCCATATATAAAACTATGTATCTATAGTCAATGGATTCTTAAAGTGGTGCCATGTGCAATTCAATGAGGAAGAGACAGTCTTTGAACACACTGGGTCAACAACATACACGTGGATCGCCACTTGCAAAATAGTAAATTGGAACCCTTACCCCAAAGCGTACAAAAATATTAAATGAATTAAAGACATACATGCAAGAGCTAGATTAAAGCATATGTGAAAATCTTCAGGATTTTGGATCTAGCAAAGAAATAGCTGTAACACCAAAAACATGAGCAACAAAATAAAAATTAGATATTTAAAATTTCTTAAAAATTAAAGACATTGGTGTTTCAAAGGACAACCAAGCAAGTCAAAAGGCAGCTCAAAAATTGTGAGAAAATATTTGAGAAACACATATCTATATGTCTGCTTATATATGTTTCTTGAATATAGAAAAATTGTTTTAACTCAGTAACAAAAATCCCAACTCAAAACTGATAAATGATAGAAATAGTTGTGTATCCCAAGAAGATACATGAACGGTCAATAATCCCATAAAAAGATACTCAACAGCATCACTCATCAGGCAACTACAAATCAAAACCACAATTAGATACTCTATGGCTAGAACTGGCCACTTTGGAAAATAGGTCGATGGCTTCTAAATATATGAAACATAGAATTGTCATATGACCCAGAAATTTATTCCCAGGTATACACCCAGATTATTGGAAAGAGGTGTTCAAACACAAATCGTACACAAGTATTTTAACAGCAGTATTTAAAATAGCCAAAGGCTGAACACAACTCAAATGTCAACAAAATATTATTGGATAAACAAAATGTTATATCCATGAAATTGAATGTTATACAGTTATAAAAAGAAATAAAGTACCAATACGCATATGAACCTTGATAGCATTATGCCAACTGAAAGAAGCCAGGCACAAAAGGCCACCTATTGTATGATTCTATTTAGATTAAAATAGAATAGGAAGATCTACAGAGACAAAAAAACAGATTTGTTGTTGCTTAGGATTGAGTAGGGAATGAGTGCATAGGAGGTTAACAGCTAGAGAAGGTGGGGTTTCTTTTTGAAGTAATGAAAATGCTCTAAAATTCATTGTGATGATGGCTCCACTTATCTGTGTATATACTAAAAGCCACTGACTTATAGACATTACCATGTGCACTCTACAGTATGTAAATTATATCTCAATAAATCCTTTCAAAAATACACAGAAGACTAAGGGGTTTTGGACTGTTGCAGCTGGGAGGCAGTTTGAAATACTGAATAGGTCTCATCGAGAATGTGAGGTTTCAGTAAAGACTTGAGGAAGTTGAATGAGCTCATCAATGGATATATGGAGGGCTATCTTTCCAAGCTAAGAAATTAACTAGAGTCTTGGTCATAAGGCAGCAGCATGTTGGCATGTCCAGAGGACAGTGAGGTGGCCAGGACCACTGGTAAGTTCAAGGTTGAAGACATAAAAGAATTTTGGCGGTTAACATGCGGCAGATGATGATGGGCTTGCAGACCATTGTAAGAATTGTGTCTTTTAGTGTAAATGAAATGGGGAGACAAATCATTATCCCATTATCAATATTTTAATAAATTGGATCCATGAACCAAATCCAATGAGATTAAATCAATTAGTAATATGCAAATTTGTATTAAAATTACCAGAATTCCTTTCACGTTTGAGGAGAGTCATGATTCTTTATCAGCAATAATAAACTATTAATTTTAATTGTGATCAGCTAATTGAGATTAATTGCAATACATCATGCTTTATAATGTGACTGTCAAAAGGAAAATATGATTGTAATCTTATACTACATCTATCAATGTCTTTGATTCATAGGACTATAGACTAAGCCCCTAGTTTTCAAAGCCAACTGATGAGGCAGCGACATCTTATGCAAGTTTGCTGCTTTCTGCCACAGTCGTTCTTGGTCAGCGGGCACAAATTGTTTTACAACACCACTAGGTCTAAAAAAAGTTTGGATCACAATGAACACAGAATCAGCTTCATCCCTTCAGAAATACCTATCAATTACTTCCAATACAGAATGAAAAATTGACAACGGAAGTATGTTGATTGTAAAAATGCCAGTTAGCTTGCATCTACATGAAAGAAAAATGCCATTTTTATTACAATAGATCATTGTTTTACATGAGTTTTGTTATAGCACAATGTTGAACCAAGGGCAAAGAGAGATGAATTAATGAAGTCTTAAGGTATCAAGAATTTGAAAGAAAAGGCAGGTCATTTTGAATGTTAGTGACATAGCATTCATCTTCTGTTGTCACCTTTTCCGTCATTCCCTGTATGCCTGATGGACAGCTTTCACTGAAGTTCAGAGAGCAGCATGCAAAGATTAGCTACCAACTAATTTTTATGAAGTGAGCTTAAATTCTAGCCAGACTGAGCTTACGTTTTAGCAGGAAGCATTTTTAGGAAATGTTTATGTTAGAGTTTGCCCTTCTTGACAAGGTGAGACATAAATGTCTACTTTATAGACATGAATTAAGATGGGAAGATATTTGGGGGAAACATTTTCTCAAATGCAAAATAACAAAGTTACACAAAGGGGAAATTATACTAGATTTCTTTCCCACTTGTTTTCTATGTCTCATGCAATTCACCTTGATTCCCTTCCGTTTCTCTTTAATGTAGAAAGTGGCATTTTCATTATTTTAAGCTTCTAGCACAATGAAAGAATTTCTCGTTTTCATGAACTGCATCATAAATGAAAGGGAGGAAGAGTGTCCAATATCATATTTATTGTTCAACGAAACACTGCTCCACGGCTTAAATTCAGTTTAAAAAAGAGAATTTATTGAACATCTAACACATACATAAAAGGCAGTAAAGACACATGAGAAGAGGGCAGGATATTGAAGTATACAGACTTCAATGCTGAGTTTTGTATCTTAGTAAGTTACTGCACCTTACAGAGACTTAATTTCCCCTGATTTAGGAAGGCGATGCTAATGGGTATTGCATAGGTGTAAGTATAAAAATGTTGTATTTAAGAGAATCCCACAAGCTTGGTATAAGGCAGAAAATAAATAGATGTGACATTAATGAGTAGTTTATTACATTTGTATGCTACCTGCAGACTAGAGGAAGCAAGAAACACAGCCACTCTGCTTGATTAGCATTATATTCTAATTTGGAATATAAATAGAAAAGAGAAAAATAGAAAGCTATGCATAAACACATGCATTAAAATGAATTTTATGTGGACTCTTTCAGGAAAATGTTCCTAAGGTATTTTATTTTTTTATTGTGGTAAAATACACATAACATAAAATGTACTCTGTTAACCATTTTAAGTGTACAGGTCAGTGGTACTAAATAGAGTCATAACATTGTGCAGCCATCCCTACCATCCATCTCCATAACTCGTTTCATCTTGTGAAACTGAAACTCTACACCCATTAAACAATACTTCCCCATGTCTTCCTCCCCCCAGCTTCTGGCAACCATCATTGTACTATCTCTATGGTTCTGTCCACTTTAAGTCTCTTATACAAATGGAATTATACTGTATTTGTCCTTCACTGACTAACTTATTTCACTTGGCATAATATCCTCAAGTTTAATCCAAGTTGCAACATATGTCAGAATATTTCCCTCATGTTTAAGGCTGAATAATTTTCCATTGTATGTATATCTCATGTTTTGCTTATCCATTCATCTGTGGTTGGACACTTCAATTGCTTCTACGTTTTAGCTATTGCCAATAATGCTGCTGCAAACATGGATGTGCAAATATTTTTTCAAGACTCTGCTTTCAATTCTTTTGCTATCTTGAGATGTGGGGCTGCTGAATCATATGGCAATACCATTTTGATGTTTTGAGGAACTACCATACTCTTTTCCACAGCAAACATAGGGTTTGGCATTCCCTCCAATATTGCAAAAGGAATCGCCACATCCTTCCCTGTGGATTTTATTCACAAGTCCTGTGGCTCTCTCTACATCCCGGCCACCATGTGTTATTTCCTGTTTATATATATGACATCAAAGGTGCAGTAAGTAATGAACTAAATTGGAAGGATAAACATGTAGAAAAATAGAGGTAAATACTGACTACATAAAACCATCAGAATAAGAATTTTGGATGATCTATCTATTATATATCTATTTATCTAACATCTATCTGTTCCTCCATCTGTAATTAAAATATATTACAGTTAGAGAACAGAGAAAAAAGTAGGAATACATGAATTTAAATTTTAATTCTTCTTAGATTGTCTCACAGCATCATTATATGAAAGAAAATTTATAGGTCAGTATCTGTTAACTATAAATGTAACATTTTTAAAGTATTCAAATACATTGAATTGCAGCATGAATAACATATTACAATCCATTCAAGTTTATTTTATTCCAGGAACACAAAAATACAAATTTCATTTGCAATTCAAGAAAAACAGAAATCGATACATATGATTGATGTATATACACATTTAATGTACTTTCAAATGTACATTTTTTAAAAATAAAATTTTTCTAGGACAACTACTTAAAATATCACTGAAAATAGTGTTATTAGATAATACCTTCCTAATAACTCTGGTATTACATAAGAAAACAAAATTAAAATTTCAGATAAGCTTAGAAACTAAAAATTTTTAAAATATTATCCTGTTCTCCATATGTTCATATTTAATATTATTTCTTGTTTTCATTCTTCTTCAGTGTTGCTCTACTAAAATATAACATACAATAGTTACTTTTGATTTCTGTTCTTATTACTCAAAATTGTATACATTTTCTCATGCTCTTAATTTAGCTATGCTACTTTTCTTTACTCCTGGAATTTTCATATTTGTGTTCACTCTCTTTTGAGTTCCCATAGTATCAAATAAGCTTTTTGCCCTCTTTCTGATTTGAAGGTTCATCTTCTCATAATTATTTTGTCCACTCAGTTTCTTTTCATTCTCAGTTAAGTGCCTCTCATGTGGCTTCTTTTCTTTTGTAAGGTTTCCTTTCATCTTAAGCCAGTCTTTTATTTATATTTTGATTCTGTTTCTTGGAGGACATGCATCCTGGAATTTTAAGGAAGAGGCCAAAAGGTTTGTTCAAGTTTTTACCTGATACATTGGATTAAATTATCTAATGTACACACCCTTAATTTAAGTCTAGGGGCGACTGTCTACTCTCGATTTTGTATAGTATTATTTTTCTTAACATCCAAGTCCATCTTCATCTATTGGTATATGATCAATAAAAATATATTTGTCCAGAGCCCTGCTTTGGTGGAGTTACTTCTTTCTAAGTAGGAGAGGTAGCAGTTGAGACATGAGCTGGGTTCTAATGAATGCGGTTCTTGCTGTCTCGCTCCTCTCCTTAACACATTGAGCCATTGCAGCAGATGAGAAGGAATAATCCTGATCTGCCATTCAGGTGGAACACTTGTTCTCTCCAACCACATCCATAGGTTGTACTCACACTCGGCCAGAATGTATCCTGTCAATGATATGGAGATGTATCTAGCTATCCAGATAGATATCTACTTTGGTTTATGCTCTCTGGTTGCCCGTAAATTATCTCCTTAAAGTGAATATCAAAAGAGAGCTTGGTGATGGCAGTGTTATAAAATCCTCAAAATGCAGCACCCACACCCAGAGGAATTTGTAGATTCTGGGATTCTAATTCAGATACCAAACTATATAAAAGGGGCATTGGTCATTGAGGGTTGCTAGGCTCTTTGTGGAGCATATTTACTCTTTTCATGACTTTGAAATTATTTTAAAAATCTAACCTTTTTCTCAGTGTGCTGCAAGATGATTTGATTTTAATGCACAAGCACTAATTCTCCCCTAAGATTTGTACAATATATTTGCTCTGACAAGCCATAGCCAGCAACTCACTTCACAGCAATATATAGCATTTCCACCACAATTTGAATTATTTTTAACTAGACTCTCTTTGCCTTAATAAAAATATGAAGAAGCAATATACTTGTTCTAGTTAGGTTCAAAAGTTGGCAGTCTCTCTCCTGGAAAGAATAAAACTTTTCAGCGGCCTAATATGCATCTATAGACACACACACATGCAAGCACTATTCATAATATTTAAAGCACATTCTGTTCTATGGCTTCATTTGTCTAGCACAAAATAAAACGATCTCAGTATATGTCAAGTACCAATATTTTCGTATGGCCAATTATAGGTATTTTATTTTTTAAAGATTAGAGTGTTCTTGAAGCTCTTTCTATTTCTTTGTCAATGAACTAAACATTGGCAAATATGTAGGGTTTCCCACATAAGAACATTATTAACATCAAAATAGAAAGCTGGTGGTAGAAATAATGATTGGGAACACAGAGTCTCTACTCAGCGTTCTACTTCTGCCATACCATAACTTTGTGATCTCACGAAATATCTCTCCATGTTCTCATCCCTATGTATAGTTCTGTCATTTTTCAATAAGAGCTTTTTGCTTAATTATGAAGTACTAGTTACTATAACCATTATTTTGAGTTTCATGTAAATCAAGAACACATGGACTCCACTTGCAAAACATTGAAAATGTAGTTAGGGATTGGGGGCACAAAGCAACATTTTAAAATGTGTAAAGACAATGAGTAAGCAACAAAGTGTCCAATTTTTTAGGCGAAAGTTGCATACGTCAGGAAAAGGCAGGATTAAGTAACAGAGAATTTGAATGATAACTGGCCAATTGGTGTCGTTTACGATTGCAAGTCATACAAATGAAGTTTGCTTTTTTAAAGAGAAAAGGAGTTAGTTAGAATGGGTCAACCTATTGGGGAAGCAATGTAGTTAGAGACAATGCCAAAACCATGTGAGCAAATGCTCTGTAGAGCGCACCCCTGCAATGCTGCCATTGTGAGGCCAAGTCTCTCCTTGTCTTGGTACTGAGCCCTCCATTCTGCCTCCATCATTGCCACTGTAGCTGCCACAAAATCATCCCTCAACCACCGCTGCCCAGGAACAAAGAAAGAATTCTGTCCTTCCGTGCTCTCAGATCAATTTCCAACATCAGGTGAGCCTTTGATGGGCACTATTCAGTTCCCATATCCCTGAAATAGATGCAGTAAAAACATAGAAATTGCCTATGTGTTTCCCAATAAGACACATATGGAAGCCTGTTTTCCCACAACAGGAAGGGGTTTCCACGATGGGTGCTCAAAGGAACAATATTCCCTGTAAACCATACTTTGCCCATATGAAGAAGAGCAATAAGGATTATTTAGTAAATAGACATGGAAACTCATCCAGGGTTGGCTGATGAGAAGCTGGTTAGCAAGGGGGTCTGCCTTCAGTTAGGACAAGGTCTGTGCTTCCCACGGGTTCTCGCCACAGCAGGAGGGATGCAAACTTCCCTTTCCTCCCCTGTACCTATCCTCAAATGGCCCAGAGGTCTTCAGGTGCTAGAATTTCTCAATGAATGCTGCACAAAATAACAGACAGCCTTCACTGTCACTGTCTGTTCTCATGAAGCTAGTCTCTGCTTACTACATAAAACAGAAGAGTAAGAACAAGGGTGTTAAACACTATCCTAGCTCAAACAAGTTTCTCTCTGTAGGATGCCAAGAACCTGGGAACCAGTGCATCTGCTGCTTTCCCTTCTTAGATTCTAGCCCAGACAAAAGAGGCAAGGGGCATTTCTTCAGAGGCCTTGAGCTTCACTACACAACGCCCCAGGCTCTACATGCACCCTCTTTATATATTTCTACCTTGAAAAAAAATTTTATATAATAACATATATTTTTATATGAGGAACACATATGTTTATTTTATAGATAGATATACATAGATAAAGATCTCTAGTCTGCCTTTTTTAAGGCTGAGCTGATCGCGGTGCCCCAAAACTATAATCCCAGCACTTTGGGAGGCCAAGGTGGCCAGATCTCTTGATTCCAGGAGATGGAGATCAGCCAGGGCAAGATGGTGAAACCCCATCTTTACAAAAATTAGCTAGTATGGTGTCATGCACTTGCAGTCCCTGCTAATCAGGAGACTGAGGTGGGAGAATCGCTTGAGCACAGTATGTGAAGGCTTCAGTGAGCTTTGATCACATGACTGCACTCCATCTTGGGTGACAAAGTGAGACACTCTCTCAAAATAAAATAAAAAGGCTACCACCATACTCACAGATAAGTGTGTCAGGCATATTTGCAGCTATCTTTCCTATATTCTATTTGGTAAAAAAAAAAAAATTGCAAAGAACTCTTCTCATTC
This sequence comes from Pan troglodytes, assembly GCF_028858775.2. Lineage (NCBI taxonomy): Eukaryota > Metazoa > Chordata > Mammalia > Primates > Hominidae > Pan > Pan troglodytes. The sequence continues at coordinate 37,434,378 of NC_072416.2, read as the reverse complement.
TAGATTTTTGCATTAATTAGACATTTGAAGTTTATAGCAGAAGAGCTATAATCATGTTTGGTATGTGTACTCTATAGACCAGATAGTGCAAACATATATCAATGCTTTTTAAAAGTATATAAGGTTATTAGAAATATTTTAAACTACCTATAGGTATATATGTATCTAATTCAACTATCAAATCAAGTAAGATCATTTCCTTAGCGTGTGAAATGCACTCAATTTATTAAAATATTTTCTAATGTCTATTACAATAATATTTCTTAATTAGCTAACATAAGAGGAGTTTTAAGACATTTATTTATATGTACTTACTAGATTCAAACTCGATTCCACTATTTTCAGAAATCATGCTCCGAGACAAGTCCTTTTTTTATCTAACTCTGTTTCTACCTATATTAAAAGACAGATATGTCAATTTTGCTAATCATGCTGTTCCAAACCTCTCCATCCTATTTTTCGGTTTGTTCTACGAGTCATTCAGAGACTTACTTATATCCAAATTTCTCTCTAGGTTTAACATTTGTGTATGTCTTCTTGTGTTTTTGTCTATTTTTGCTGTATATAATTTAAGACATTTATTGACATATATCATACATGCAGAAAAGTACAATGATTAAATATGGATAGCTTCATTAATGAAACATGTATTTGCTTATAACCATGTATGAAAATGGAACATTACTAAAAATAGAGATACTTCTCCTGCCCCTTTCCAAACACTAATCCTCATCCTCAATAGTAACAGATTTTTTTTTATCATAGAGTAATTTGGTCTATTTTCAAATTTTTATTAAATAAATCAGAGTATCTACTCTAAGTCTATGTTTCTTTCATTGTTGTTATTTTGCTTATAGTATTTATCTGCTAATGGACATGGTAGATTAAAGACGGCTACATACACATTTTTTAATTAATAGATTTTTTGAGCACTTTGTGGCTCATGCCTCTAATCCCACCACTTTGGGAGGCTGAGGTGCGGGGATCATGAGGTCAGGAGATCGAGACCATCCTGGCCAACGTGGTAAAACCCCTTCTCTACTAAAATACAAAAAATTAGCTGATACATAACATCAAGATAACATGTGGGTTCTTAGCTGCACTGAGTCAAGCCTACTTACATCTTTGTTTGTCTTCCTCTGCACTTTTCCTTCCACATCACACTCCAGGAATGCCAAGCTGTGCTGGCCTTCTACCCCATTTCCACTATTTTGCCCCCGCCGACGCGGCTTTTTGCCGTCGTGGATTTTTGACCCCGCCGCTGCGGGTTTTTGCGGCTTTCTGCCCCCCGGCCTCGCGGAATTTAGCCCCTGCCGCCGCGGCTTTTGGGGCTCTTTGCCCTCGCCGCCGCGGGTTTTTGCCGCCGCAGCTTTTTGCGTCTTTCTCCCCACGCCGCCGCGGCTTTTTGCCCCTGAAGCCACGGCTTTTTGCCCTAGCCGAAGCGGCTTTTTGCGGCTTTTTCCCCCTGCTGCCGCAGCTTTTTGCCCCCGCCACCGCGAATTTTTCCGCCGCGGCTTCTTGTCACCGCCGCCGCGGCTTGTTATGGCTTTTGGCCCCAGGCGCCGCGGCTTTTTACTGCTTTTCGTCCCCGCCGCCGCAGGTTTTTCCTGCCGTGGCTTCTTGCCCTGCCGCCCCGGCTTTTTGCGGCTTTTTGCCGCCGCGGCTTTTGGCCCCCGCTACCGCGGCTTTTTACGCCTTTTCGCCCCCGCCGCCGCGGCTTTTTCCCCCTCCGCCGCAGGTTTTTCCAGCCGCGGCTTCTTGCCCCCACTGCCCGGGCTTTTTGTGTCGTTTTGCCCCCGCCGCCGCGGCTTTTTGCTGCTATTTGCCCCTGCCACCGCAGCTTTTTGCCCCCGCTGCCGCGGCTCCTTGCCCCCTGCGCGGCTTCCTGCCCCCGCCGCCGCGGCTTTTTATCACCCCAGCCGCTTTTTGCCCCCGCCGCCACGGGTTTTTGCTCCTGCCGCCGAGGGTTTTTGCGCCTTCATGTCACCGCCGTCGTGGCTTTTTGCCGCCCCTGCTTTTTACCCCCTCTGTCGCGGCTTTTTGCGGCTTTTTACCCCCTCCGCCGCGGCTCTTTGTGGCTTTTGGCACCGGACGCCACGGCTTTTTGAGGCTTTTTGCCCCCGACGCCGCGGCTTTTTGCCGCCGCCGCACCGTTTTGCCCCCGCCGCGCCTTTTTGCCACCGCCGCTGCATCTTTTTGCCGCCGAGGCTTCTTACCCTGCCACCGCGGTTTTTATGCCCGCCGTCGCGGCTTTCTGACCCCGATGCTGTGGCTTTTTACGGCTTTTTGCCCCCGCCACCGCAGCTTTTTGTCGCCGCGGCTGTTTGCCTCGGCCGCCCTGGCTTGTTGCCCCCGCCGCCGTGGCTTGTTACCTCCGTCACCCCGGCTTTTTCCCCCACCGCCCCGGCTTTTGGACCCCACCGTTGCGGCTTTTTGCGCCCGCCGCCGCGGCTTTTTGCGGCTTTTTGCCCCCGCCGCCGCAGCTTTTTGACCCCATCACCGCGGCTTTTTCACCGCCGACGCGGCTTTTTGCCGACGCGGCTTTTTACTCCCACCGCCAGAGGTTTTTACCCGTGCGGCTTTTTCACCCCGCCATCGCGTGTTTTTGCCCCCACCACCGTGACTTTTTACCCCCACCGCCGCGGGTCTGAGGGCAGGATCAGCAGACTCAGCTGCCAGATCTACCTGCGTCCTGGCTAAGGCAGCGCCGAGGGTCACTCCTGGTCCAGCTCTCCCGGTTTGGGGGTTCCTTGCCTAGACACCCGCGCCCCAGGCTCTGTTCCTGGGCAGCTGCAGCCAGCATAGAGCTGCGCTGCGCTCGGCCCCGATGGGAGAGAAGAAGGAGAGCGGTGGAGGGGGTGACGCGGCTATCGCGGAGGGAGGCGCAGGGGCCGCAGCCAGCCGGGTGCTGCAGCAGTGCGGGCAGCTTCAGAAGCTCATTGGCATCTCCCCTGGCAGCCTGCGCGGGCTGCGCACCAAGTGCGCTGTGTCCAAGGACCTCACCCAGCAGGAGATACGGACCGTGCAGGTAAGGGGATCAGGGACCAGGGCTGGGCTCCAGCACCAGACTGGACATCTCCCTTGGGGCCCCAGTTCACTCCTGGCCGAGTTGCATCCTTGAGCCCGCGTCACCCCCTTGGAGGCTTCTCCTCCCTCCTGCACTCGCTGATGCGGCAGCCGGAGGACCTGGGACCAGCCCTCACCTTGGGCAGGATTTGTGGGGCGGGTGCGTGTTGGGAACTGTGATGGAGGCTCAAGGGGCCCCTGGGCGGGGTGGGCTGCGCGCCGACATCCCCTTACTCCCTGAATTTCCATCTGGTGCAGCCTTCTCATCTTGTAGGTGAGGAAACCGAAGGCCTGAGGGAGAAATGACTTGCCAGGAACCCCTGTTAAGGAAAATTAACAAAGTGTGGTTATCAAAGGAGAACTGAGTTCGGATTCAAACCTGGAGTCCCACACCCTTGGTTAAGACATTATACCACCTTGAGTCTGGCCTGTTGACTGAGGGTGAGGCACTCCATCCTCGTCTGATTGTGGGGTCTTGACCTCAAGTGGTTTCCTGCAGGAAGAAGCAAATGGGTTTGCTTTCCTACCTCTGTCCAGTACTTTAGGGACCCTGAGAACTGGAGAGATTCTTGGAGAGCCATCTGGTGTATGTCATGGGTGGGCCTTGTTTGAAGGTCAGTCTGCCCAGTGGGCTGGCTCAGCCCGAATGAGCTGTCTTGAATCTTTGGAGATGTCTGGGTACTTTTAAGGGTTTCTCATCCTTGCACCAAAAGATCCCCTGGAAATTAGGTGGGAAAACCTTAACTTTTGTGGAGCCTTGTATTTGTCTTAAAAGTTCATGCACATAGCCAGGTGTGGTGGCTCACACCTGTTATCCTGTCCTGGATCCCTTGAGTCAAGGAGTTTGAGACCAACCTGGACAATATAGTGAGACCCCATCTCTACAAAAAATAAAATATTAGCCAGGAGTGGTTGTGCACATCTGTAGTCCTAGCTACTACTGTGGCTGAGGCAGGAGGAGCACTTGATCCTGCACTGAGCTGTGATCTCACCAGTGTATTCCAGCCTGGGCCACAGAGCAACACCTTGACTCAAAAAAAAAAAAAAACCCAACAAGAAAAATTCTTGAAGATTTTGCATTCTGTCCCACTATCCATTGGTTTTCATGTCAAGATAATGTTAGAAATTCTTTACAATTGCTTCCAGAAGGAGTAGCCTTTTGATCTAGTGCACAGGTGTCCAGTCTTTTGGCTTCTCAGGGCCACATTGGAAGAAGAATGCTCCTGGGCCACAGATAAAATACACTACTGCTAATGATAGCTGATGAGCTTAAAAAAAAAAAGGTTTGTGCATAATTTTCATGATACCCACCACCACAGATAGGCGGAAAAGTCCTTGTAGTCAAAGGGTTGGACACGGCTAATCTAGTGTCTTGTCGTCCGTTTTGGCTTTCTCCCTGACTCCAGAATGCAGGTAGAGATGTAGAGACGTGCTCTCAGGACAGCTGTTGAGATAAAAAAAATTCGTTGTCATTTATTCCCAAGGACAGCTGTTTGCCATTTGCATTGAAAAAGTCTCCATTCAAACTGCTGTCACATATAAAATCTATTGATATGTCTGTATTTTTCTGTTGTCTTGGCCTTTGTGGGCAGTAGTGTGTTTTAACCGAGCAAACTGTCCTTCCAAATAATGAAGCCGAAGTCAGCCTACCTGCTTGCCATTTTTCTTCCCCTTCCATTTTTCTAACCTCAGGATAATTGTAAGAATGAATTAAGATTTATGTTTAAGGCTGGGCACAGTGTCTCAGGCCTGTAATCCCAGCACTTTGGGAGGCGGAGACGGATGTATCGCTTGAGCTCAGGAGTTGAAGACCAGCCTGGGCAACATACTGAGACTCCTTCTTGTGTAATTAAATTAAAATTTTAAAAAAGAAGAGAAAAGGACTTGTGTTTAAAATTTTAAAAAAGGGGGGAAAGTGTAATGCAAAATGTGGACCATGCTAGCTATGACTGGGAAAAATAATTTTTCCTACAGCATTATCTGTAGACTTGTATTAGCAGCATACTGGTCATAAGCGTTTTGCTTTCGTCAAATATGATGAGGTAAGCTATTTTAAAGTGTGGTGGGGCTTTCTTCCGCATGGCTCCTGGAGGTGTTGAGTCCCAATTTAGCCAATTAATTTGGGTTTAATTTTGATATGGATAAGGGAGACCAGCTTCATTCACGGTGCACGCACAGTTTTGCCAGTAAGGAAAAAAAAAAGCCACCTGAATGTTCCTACTCATTAGATGCTATCTGGAGAGCTCCTACCCCACCCCCACCAAGGCCCGGGCCATTAAAAAGACTCAATGCAGCCTTTCTGTATCTCATACTGTATTCTGCAAGATACTCCTGTGAAAGAAAGTTGTGCTGCATCAGCCATCTCCCTCCTGAAGATCCCTGCGGATGAGGATTTGTGTTTTGAAAGTTCTGAGAATTCCTGCAACAACAATTCTCAAACTTATTTGTCCAGGGGATCTTTTCTTCCACTGAATGTAGTTGAGGAGACACGGCCTTAAGCCTTGAGCAGAGAAAGAGAGAGCAGCAGCTGGGTGCATGATCCAAGTGTACGGTTCTGCCTGTAGGTGGAGGGAGGAAGGTGCAGTCCCAGAGCTAACACACTGTGGATTTTTATACAGAATACATGTTTTCACCTGATTTATTGGAAGGCATATGAAAAAATGGGCAGTCCACAAACAATTGTAATTTCCAGATTTACCACAATTGCATTATTTCTTCATTCTGCACGATGTCCTGGAACAGAGTTGCATTTTTCATGAGTATTGTTTCATGGATTGAGAACATGAATTTCACACCTGCATTTTTAGCCATGTGCAGAGACCTTGAGTAGAGCATGTCTGTACCTCATCTACACTATCTCTCATGCCCCAAGGGAAAGAGTGGAGACTTGACTGACAGCAAACTTTGGGGAATTAATGAACGTTAATATTTTCTTATAGACTAATAAACATATTGGGCTAGAAGATCTACTCAGTGGGAAAAGTAAGGTTTTAGTTATCCCTGTTGAAAGTTTTTTTTTTTTCATTTATTTTGCTGCATTTGAAAAGCTGGTGATCTTAACATTGCCTATATTTTTAATAATCTTAAGATTTTTTAGTTTTTATGTTTTCTTAGGGATCAGGCAATGGAAGATGCATATTTATAGATGAAACTTACAATATAAGGTAAATATTGACTTACTAATAGTTATGCGAGAATATTTATTTGATCCCAATTTTATATAGTTGAGTGTGTGAAGTTGCAGGTCAAGATAACTTGGAGTTTCAACACCAAGTTTTATTCATGTGTTCATTCATGAACAGGATGCCTCCAATGTGGAGAAATTTACAATGAATAAGCATGAATAGGACCTGGCCAGTGAGCTTTCAGTCTAGCAAGGAATGTAGAACAGGAACATAGCAACTCTAATCCAATGTAGAGAGAGAGACAATTTTAAATCCAATTGAAAAATAAATAGCTGTGTTAGACTGAGGCCATCAAATAAAGCTTCATGCAATAAGCAGCAATAGGTCTTCAAAGATGACAGTTTAGCAAAAGGCACAAAGATGAAAAGTGCAGAGCATTAAGTAATGTGTGGTTTAGTGTGCTGGAAATAACAGGTTGGACAAGAGTTGTGACTAGGATAAACAGCAAAAAGGATTTATGAGAGCCTGATGGCCACTAGTGACTGGGTAAGATGTGTACACTTTATGTGCAGGAAAAGGGACAAAGCTTTTGAGCAGCAGAGAAACATGATCAGAGGGATGCATGAGGAAGGTCCTCAAAACCCTAATGAGTAATCTTGGTTAAACCATTTCACTATAACTCAAGTTTTGCATGTATATACTATAATAGAAACAACATTTGTGCTCTTCCCATATGTAGAGAGGTCAAAAGAAAATCTGTTCATATAATCTTCCAAGCCAGTCACAAAGACTAAGACAAAACACTTACATAAATAAAATTCATAAGATGAATTTAAAAAGATGAAAGATAGTCAATACATTTTATTTTATAACTTGGAAATTTAAACTCCTGAAAATATACCTTAATTTAAAATACGGAGGAAAGGAACAAAATCAATGTGCAAAAATCACAAGCATTCTTATACACCAATAACAGACAAAGAGAGAGCCAAATTATGAGTGAACTCCCATTCACAATTGCTTCAAAGAGAATAAAATACCTAGGAATCCAACTTACAAGGGACGTGAAGGACCTCTTCAAAGAGAACTACAAACCACTGGTCAATGAAATAAAAGAGGACACAAACAAATGGAAGAACATTCCATGCTCATGGGGAGGAAGAATCAATATCGTGAAAATGGCCATACTGCCCAAGGTAATTTATAGATTCAATGCCAACCCCATCAAGCTACCAATGACTTTCTTCACAGAATTGGAAAAAAATATTTTAAAGTTCATATGGAACAAAAAAGGGCCTGCATTGCCAAGTCACTCCTAAGCCAAAAGAACAAAGCTGGAGGCATCACGCTACCTGACTTCAAGCTATACTACAAGACTACAGTAACCAAAACAGCATGGTACTGGTACCAAAACAGAGATATAGACCAATAGAACAGAACAGAGTCCTCAGAAATAATGCCGCATATCTACAACCATCTGATCTTTGACAAATCTGACAAATACAAGAAATGGGGAAATGATTCCGTATTTAATAAATGGTGCTGGAAAAACTACTATAATTGATAAAAAATTCTGTAAATTTGCAGAATACAACACCTACATACAAAAATTGGTGGCATTGCTAAATGCAAACAGCAAAAAATCAATAAAGCATTTTGTTTATAATAGCTAAAAATTATATTTCATATTACCCAATAAGTGAAAGATTTCTAAAAGAAAACCAAAAATGATTGATAATAAAATATAAAGTGAACACACACAAATTGAAAATATATCTGAAATATTCCATGTTCATGGTTCAGAAAAATTAATAGTTATTTTTTGCTTTTTTTAATAATAATTTAACTTCTAGGGTCCATGTGCACAACGTGTAGGTTTGTTACATATGTATACATGTGCTATGTTGGTGTGCTGCGCCCATTAACATTACATTAGGTGTATCTCCTAATGCTATCCCTCCCAGCTCCCACGACCCCACGACAGGCCCCGGTGTGTGTGTGATGTTCCCCACCCTTAGTCCAAATGTTCTCATTGTTCAATTCCCACCTATGAGTGAGAACATGCGGTGTTTGGTTTTCTGTCCTTGTGATAGTTTGCTCAGAATGATGGTTTCCATTTTCATCCATGTCCCCACAAAGGACATGAACTCATCCTTTTTAATGGCTGCATAGTATTCCATGGTGTATATGTGCCACATTTTCTTAATCCAGTCTATCACTGATGGACATTTGGGTTGGCTCCAAGTGTTTGCTATTGTCAATAGTGACACAATAAACATAAGTGTGCATGTGTCTTTATAGCAGCATGATTTATAATCCTTTGAGTATATACCAAGTAATGGGATTGCTGGGTCAAATGGTATTTCTAGTTCTAGATCCTTGAGGATCACCAAACTGTCTTCCACAATGGTTGAACTAGTTTACAGTCCCACCAACAGTGTAAAAGTGTTCCTATTTCTCCACATCCTCACCAGCGCCTGTTGTTCCCTGACTTTTTAATGATTGCCATTCCAACTGGTGTGAGATGGTATCTCATTGTGGTTTTGATTTGCATTTCTCTGATGGCAAGTGATGATGAGCATTTTTTCATGTGTCTGTTGGCTGCATAAATGTCTTCTTTTGAGAAGTGTCTGTTCATATCCTTCGCCCAATTTGTGATGGGGTTGTTTGTTTTTTTCTTGTAAATTTGTTTGAGTTCATTGTAGATTCTGGGTATTAGCCCTTTGTCTGATGAGTAGATTGCAAAAATTTTCTTCCATTCTGTTGGTTGCCTGTTCACTCTGATGGTAGTTTCTTTTGCTGTGCAGAAGCTCTGTAGTTTAATTAGATCCCATTTGTCAATTTTGGCTTTTGTTGCCATTGCTTTTGGTGTTTTAGACGTGAAGTCCTTGCCCATGCCTATGTTCTGAATGGTATTAACTAGGTTTTCTTCTAGGGTTTTTACGGTTTTAGGTCTAACATTTAAGTCTTTAATCCATCTTGAATTAAGTTTTGTGTAAGGTGTAAGGAAGGGCTCGAGTTTCAGCTTTCCACAAATGGCTAGCCAGTTTTCCCAGTACCATTTATAAATAGGTAATCCTTTCCCCATTTCTTGTTTTTGTCAGGTTTGTCAAAGATCAGATGGTAGTAGATGTGTGGTATTATTTCTGAGGGCTCTGTTCTGTTCCATTGGCCTATACCTCTGTTTTGGTGCCAGTACCATACTGTTTTGGTTACTATAGCCTTGTAGTATAGTTTGAAGTCAGGTATTGTGATGCCTCCATCTTTGTTCTTTTGGCTTAGGATTGACTTGGCAATGTGGGCCCTTTTTTGGTTCCATATGAACTTTTAAGTAGTTTTTTCCAATTCTGTGAAGAAAGTCATTGGTAGCTTGATGGGGATGGCATTGAATCTGTAAATTACCTTGGGCAGTATGGCCATTTTCACAATATTGATTCTTCGTATTCATGAGCATGGAATGTTCTTCCATTTGTTTGTATCCTCTTTTATTTCGTTGAGCAGTGGTTTGCAGTTATCCTTGAAGATCCCTTGTAAGTTGGATTCCTAGGTATTTTATTCTCTTTGAAGCAATTGTGAATGGGAGTTCACTCATGATTTGGCTCTCTGTTTGTCTGTTATTGGTGTATAAGAATGCTTGTGATTTTTGCACATTGATTTTGTATCCTGAGACTTTGCTGAAGTTGCTTATTAGCTTAAGGAGATTTTGGGCTGAGATGATGGGGATTTCTAAATATACAATCATGTCATCTGCAAAGAGGGACAATTTGACTTCCTCTTTTCCTAATTGAATACACTTTATTTCTTTCTTCTGCCTGATTGCCCTGGCCAGAACATCCAACACTATGTTGAATAGGAGTGGTGAGAGAAGTCATCCCTGTCTTGTGCCAGTTTTCAAAGGGAATGCTTCCAGTTTTTGCCCATTCAGTATGATATTGGCTGTGGGTTTGTCATAAATAGCTTTTATCATTTTGAGATACATACCATCTATACCTAATTTATTGAGAGTTTTTAGCATGAAAGGTTGTTGAATTTTGTCAATGGCCTTTTCTGCATCTGTTGAGATAATCATGTGGTTTTTGTCTTTGGTTCTGTTTATATGCTGGATTACGTTTATTGATTTGTGTATGTTGAATCAGCCTTGCATCCCAGGGATGAAGCCCACTTGATCATGGTGGATAAGCTTTTTGATGTGCTGCTGGATTCGGTTTACCAGTATTTTATTGAGGATTTTTGCATCTATGTTCATCAGAGATATTGGTCTAAAATTCTTTTTTTTTTGTTCTGTCTCTGTCAGGCTTTGGTATCAGGATGATGCTGGCCTCATAAAATGAGTTAGGGAGGATTCCCTCTTTTTCTATGGATTGGAATAATTTCAAAAGGAATGGTACCAGCTCCTCCTTATACCTCTGGTAGAATTCCGCTGTGAATCTGTCTGGTCCTGGACTTTTTTTGGTTGGAGTCTATTAATTATTGCCTCAATTTCAGAACCTGTTATTGGTGTATTCAGGGATTCAACTTCTTCCTGGTTTAGTCTTGGGAGGGTGTATGCGTCCAGGAATTTATCCATTCCTTCTAGATTTTCTAGTTTATTTGCATAGAGGTGTTTATAGTATTCTCTGATGGTAGTTTGTATTTCTGTGGGATCAGTGGTGATATCCCCTTTACCATTTTTTATTGCATCTATTTGATTTTTCTCTCTTTTCTTCTTTATTAGTCTTGCTAGTGGTCTATCAATTTTGTAGATCTTTTCAAAAAACCAGCTCCTGGATTCATTGATTTTTTGAAGGGTTTTTTGTGTCTCTATCTCCTTCAGTTCTGCTCTGATCTTAGTTATTTCTTGCCTTCTGCTAGCTTTTGAATATGTTTGCTCTTGCTTCTCTAGTTCTTTTAATTGTGATGTTAGGGTGTCAATTTTAGATCTTTCCTGCTTTCTCTTGTGGGCATTTAGTGCTATAAATTTCTCTCTACACACTGCTTAAATGTGTCCCAGAGATTCTGGTATGTTGTGTCTTTGTCCTCATTGGTTTCAAAGAACATCTTTATTTCTGGCTTCATTTCATTATGTACCCAGTAGTCAGTCATTCAGGAGCAGGTTGTTCAGTTTCCATGTCGTTCTTTCCTTCCTTCCTTCCTTCTTTCCTTTTTTCCTTCTTTCCTTCCTTCCTTCCCTCCTTCTTTACTTCCTTCCTTCCTTCTTTCCTTCCTTCTTTTTTTCCTTCCTTCCTTCCTTCTTTTCTTCTTTCTTTTTTGACAGAGTTTCACTCTTGTCACCCAGGCTGGAGTGCAGAGGCACAATCTCAGCTCACTGCAACCTCCACCTCCTGGGTTCAAGCGATTTTCCTGCCTCAGCTTTGCGAGTAGCTGGGAATACAGCCACCTGCCATCATGCCCGGCTAATTTTTGTATTTTTAGTAGAGACAGGGTTTCGTCATGTTGGCCAAGCCCGTCTCGAACTCCTAACCTCAAGCGATCCACCCAGCTCGGCCTCCCAAAGTGCTGGGATTACAGGTGTGAGCCACTGCACCCGGCCTTTTTTTTTTTTTTTTTTTTGATAAAAGTCATCTTAACTGAGGTGAGATGGTACCTTCTACCATTCTGTAGGCTGTTTGTGCACCATGTTGATTATTTCTTTTTTCTGTGCAGAAGATCTTTAGTTCAGCTAAATCCTATTTAGCTGACAAATCCTATTTGTCTATTTTTGTTTTCATTGCATTTGCTTTTGCAGTCTTAGTCATATTTTATTTGCCTAGGGCAATGTCCCGAGAGTTTTCCTTACATTTTCTTCAGGTATTTTTATAGTTTCAGTTTATACTTATAAATATTGAATCTATATTCAGTTAATTTTTGCCTCTGGTGAGATAGAAGTCTGGTTTTATTCTTGTACGTAAGGCTGTCTAAGTCTCCCAGCACCACTTATTGAATAGAGGGTTGTTTCTCCAGTGAATATTTTTGTCAGTGTTGTCAAAGAAAAGTTGGTTGTAGATATTTGGCTTTATTTCTGGGCTCTCTATTCTCTTACATTAATTTTTTTTTTTTAGATAGGATTTTTCTGTCATTGTCCAGCCTGCAGAGTAATGGCACGATCTCGGCTCACTGCAACCTCTGCCTCCTGTGTTCAAGTGATTCTCCACATCTTTGGCACTGCCCTAGTAGAGGCTGTCCATGGTGGCTCCACTCCTGCATCAGGCTTCTTCCTGGGCACATAGTTCTCTATATACATCTTCTGATATCTAGATAGAAGCTGCCCAGCCTCCTTCACTCTTCCATTCTCTATATCTGCCATAATCCAGTTGTCCCAACACCACTTACTGAATACAGAGATTTTTCCTCATTGCTTGTTTTTGTCAGCCTTATCAAATATAAGACGGTTGTATATGTGCAGCTTTATTTCTTTATTTTTGTTTTCTATTTTGTCCCATTTTTCCTGCATGTCTTCTCATGTACCAGTACCAAGCTGTTTTTGTTACTGTGACTTTATGGTGTAGTTTAAAGTCGGGTATCATGATGCCTCTGGCATTGCTCTTTCTGCTTAGGATTGCTTTGGCTATTCAGGCTGTTTTTGGTTCCATACAAATTTAGAATATATAAAATTTTTCTAATTCTGTGAAGAATGATGGTGATAGTTTTATGTAAATTGTATTGAATCTGTAAATTGCTTTGGACAGTATGACAATTTTTACAATACTGATTCTTCCAACCATGAGCATGAAATGTTTTCCCATTTATTTGTGTCATTTGTGATTTCTTTCTGCTGTGTTTTGTAGTTCTCCTTGTAGAGATCTTTCACCTTGTTTGTTACCTGTATTTCCAGGCATTTCATATTTTGTGTGTGTGAATATTGTAAGTGGGATAGGATTGTGTTCTTGATTTCAGTCTCAGCTTGGACGTAGTTGCGGTATAGAAATGCTAGATTTTTGTACATTGATTTTGTATCCCAACACTTTACCAAAGTTGTTTATCTATTCTAGAATTATTTTGGCAGGGTCTTTAGAATTTTGTAGGTATAGAATTATATCATCAGTTTGGAGAGATACATTGACTTCTTCTTTTCCTATTTGGATTCTGTATTAGTCCATTCGCACACTATAAAGAAACACCTAAGACTGTGTAATTTATAAAGATTTTTAATTGTTTCATGGTTCTTCAGGCTGTACAGGAAGCATGGCTGGGGAGGCCTCAGGATCCTGACAATCAGTACAGAAAGGGAAGCATCATGTCCTACATGGCTGGAGCAGGAGGAAGAGAGACAAGGGAGGTGCCACATACTTTGAAACCAGATCTCCTGAGGGCTCTATCATGGGATCAGCACAAGAGAGAGAGAGACTCATCCCCATGATCTAATCGCCTTTCACCAGGCCCCACCCTCAACACTGGGAATTACAATTTGACATTTAATTTGAGTGGGGACACAAATTCAAACCATATCAGCTGCCTTTTATTTTGATATTGCTCGGTTGCTCTGACTAGGATTTCTAGTACTATGTTCAATAGCAGTGGTGAGAGGGCATCTTAGTCTTCTTTCACTTCTAAAGGGTTTTGAGCTTTTGCTCACTCAGTGTAATGTTGACTGTGGGTTGGTCATAGATGGCTCTTATTATTTCGAGGTATATTTTTTTGATGCCTAGTCTGTTAAGGGTTTTTATTATGAGTGGATGTTGGATCCTATCAAAAGCTTTCTCAGCATCTATTGAGATAATCATAGAGTTTTTGCTGTTATTCTGCTTACATGGTGAATCACAGTTACTGAATTGTCGATGTTGAATGAACCTCGCCTTCCAGGGGTAAAGCCTACTTGATCATGATGTATTACATTTTAAAGTGCTTCTGGATTCCATTTGCTAGTATTTTGTTGAGAACTTTTAGGTCCATATTCACCAGGAATATTCATCTGATGTTTTCTTTTTTAATTATGCATCTTCCTGATTTTGTATCCCAAGAACACACAGTGAAGGATGGACAGTCTCCTCAATATATGATGTAAAAACTGGACATCCATATGCAAAAGAAATAAAATTAGACCTTCTCTAACACCATATTCAAAAATAAACTAAAAATGAACATAACCTGAAGCCACAAACTCATAGACCACATGGAAAAAAACTTCCTGTCATTGATTCAGAAATGATTTCTTTGAATTTAATAGAAAAAAGCACAGGAAAAAAACTATGTGCAATTATATATCTGACATAAGTTCTATCCAAAAGTATAAATAACTCATGCAACTCAATAGCAAATAACAAATGATCTGATAAAAAGGGCAAAAACTGGATAGGTTTTTCTTCAGCAAACACACACATGGAAAACAGAGCCTAAAAGGGTTCTCAACATTACTAATTATCAGAGGAATTCAAATCAAAATCATGATGAGATATCACCTCCCACCACTTAAAATGGCTGTTATCAGCAAGACATATAACACATATTGGCAAGAATGTGCTGAAAAGGGAATCCTTTTAGGGTGTGGTAGGATTGGTTACTCAATAAATTGAAAAATAAAGCTATCATATCATCTGGTGATCCCACTTCTTGTTATTTATTCAAAGAAGTAAAATTACTATGTTAAACACATGCTGATTGTAAGATTATTTATAATAGTGTAGATTTGTAAAAGAATTTAATGACCATAGATTGATGAATGTATAAAGAAAATGTGTATACATAAAACTGAATTTTATTCAGCTTTGAAAAGAAGGAAATTCTGACATTTGCAACAACATGGATGGGCCTGGAGGACATGATGCTAAGTGGAATAAGCCAGATGCAGAAAGACAAATGCTGCATGATCTCATTTACATGTGGGATCTAAAATACCCAAGCTCTTGAAAGCAGAGAGTAAAATAATGGGTCCCAGGATGCGGGAGGAGAGGGAAATTGGGTGATGTTTAAAGTGTACAGAATTTCAGGTGTGCAGGTTGAATGAGTTCTGGAGATCTAATGTACAGCAATGTTCCTGTATTTAATGCTGTGTTATAAAAGTGATTTTTGCTGAAAGGGTAGATCTTAGATATTCTCATCTCACACACACACACTCCATTTAAAAAAAATGTATGTGAGATGATAGATACACAAATTACCTTGATCATGATGAGCATTTTACAGTGTATATCTGATATGGTTTGCAACTTGTCCTGGCCTGAATCTCGTGTTGTATTATAATCCTCAATCCTGAAGCTGGGACCCAGTGGGAGAGGCTTGGGTCATGGGGTGGGTCTTTCATGAATGGTTTAGCACCGACTCTTCGTGCTGTTCTCATAATATTGTGTGAGTTATCATAAGATCTGTTTGTCTAACTGTGTAGACCTCCCTCTCTTCCTGTGGCCCCTGCTCTGGCCATGTGATGTGTCTACTACTATTTGTCTTCTGCTATGGTTCTAACTTTCCTGAATATCACCAGAAGGAGAAGCCACTACACTTCCTGTACAGTCTGCAGAAAAATAAGCCAATTAAGCATCTATTTTTTTGTTTCAAATTACTCAGTCTCAGGCATTTCTTTATAGCAGTGTGAGACTGGACTAACACAATATCAAAACATGAAGTGATGCACCTTAAACACATACATTTAAAAATATTTCAGTTGTACCTCAGTAAAACTGAAAAAATTAAAGTTACTTTTATAATAAATAAATACCATGCTCATGGATAGGAAGAATCAATATTGTTAAAATGGCCATACTGCCCAAAGCAATTTATACAGTCAATGCTATTCCCATCAAGCTACCATTGACTTTCTTCACAGAGCTAGAAAAAACTACCTTAAACTTCATATGAAACTAAAAACAGCCCGTATAGCCAAGACAGTCCTAAGCAAAAAGAACAAAGCTGAAGGCATTATGCTACCTGACTTCAAATTATACTATAAGGCTACAGTAACAAAAACAGCATGGTACTGGTACCAAAACAGTTATATAGACCAATGGAACAGAACAGAGGCCTCAGAAATAACACCACACATCTACAACCATCTGATCTTCAACAAACCTGACAAAAAGAAGCGATGGGGAAATGATCCCTATTTAATAAATGGTGCTGGGAAAACTGGGTAGCCATATGGAGAAAACTGAAACTGGATCCTTTCCTTACACCTTATACAAAAATTAACTCTAGATGCATTAAAGACTTAAATGTAAAACCTAAAACCACAAAAACCCTAGAAGAAAACACAGGCAGTATCATTCAGGACATAGGCATGGGCAAAGGCTTCATGACTAAAACACCAAAAGCAATTACAACAAAAGCCAAAATTGACAAGCAGGATCTAATTAAACTAAAGAGCTTCTGCTCAGCAAAAGAAACTATCATCAGAATGAACAGGCAACCTACAGAATGGGAGAAAATTTTTGCAATCTATCCATCTGACAAAGTTCTAATATCCAGAATCTACAAGGAACTTGAACAAATTTACAAGAAAAAAAACCAAACAACCCCATCAAAAAGTGGGTGAAGGACATGAACAGACACTTCTCAGAAAAAGACATTTATGCAGCTAACAAACATATGAAAAAAAAAGCTCATTATCACTGGTCATTAGGGAAATGCAAATCAAAATCACAATGAGACACCATCTCATGCCAGTTAGAATGTTGATCATTAAAAAGTCTGGAAACAACAGATGCTGGTGAGAATGTGGAGAAATAGGAACACTTTTACACTGTTGGGGGGAGTGTAAATCAGTTCAACCATTGTGGAAGACAGTGTGGAAATTCCTCAAGGATCTAGAACGAGAAATACCATTTGACCCAGCAGTCCTATTACCGGGTATATACCCAAAGGGTTATAAATCATTCTACTATAAAGACACATGCACATGTATGTTTATTGCAGCACTATTTACAATAGCAAAGATGTGGAACCAACTCAAATGTCCATCAATGATAGACTGGATGAAAAAATGTGGCATATGTACACCATGAACTACTATGCAGCCATAAAAAAGAATGATTTCAGGTCCTTTGCAGGGACATGGATGAAGCTGGAAGCCATCATCCTCAGCAAACTAACACAGGAACAGAAAACCAAACACCACATGTTCTCACTCATAAGTGGGAGTTGAACAATGAGAACACATGGACACAAGGAGGGGAACATGACACACTGGGATGTGTCGGGGAGAAAAAGCATTAGGAAAGGGGAGGGAGAGCATTAGGACAAGTACCTAATGCACGAGGTGCTTCAAACCTAGATGACAGATTGATAGGTGCAGCAAACCACCATGGCACATGTATACTTATGTAAGAAACCTACATGTTCAGCACATGTATCCCAGAACTTAAAGTAAAATTTAAAATAGAAATAAATAGTAATCAAAAATAAAAAAAGAAATACATACTTCATATTTTCTTAACAAAAATGAAACAATATAGGAAAACCTACACTAATATATTTGAAACAGCTTTGCCTATAATATTCATAAAATGGAAACAAATTTAAAGTACATCAACAGGAAAATAAATCAAAATATTCTCATTTATTTACTTAATGGACTGATTCAGATATACAATCTTTCTCCTTCCTCTCTCTCTCTCCATATGTACATGAAAACTTTGAGGTTTCATATCAGAGTCAGTCTACGAATTGAATAAATGACAATATGTTGATCTAATTTTATACATTAAATAGTATGAATTAATCTCAAAAATATCAAAGCCCCTTTCGAAGAAAAGGTCTATAATGTTTGATTCCATTTATATAAAGTTCAAAACAGAAAAAAAATGGATCTGTAGTGTCAGAAATCAAAACATTTCCCCTTGCAGGAGTTGACCGCAAGAACAGGGAAAACCCGCGATGTGGGGATGGACTTGCTCTTCAGCTACCTTAGGTATTGAGAACAAGGGTATTCACATTTGCCAGAAACTCTCTAGTGATACATTTCAGATCTATGCATATTTTATTATATGTAAATTTTATCTCATAAAAACAAAAAATAAAAAACTATAGAATAGTTTAAAATTCAGTAAATAATAAAATTAATATTAAAACCCTATCCAAAATATGAACATTATTATATGAATTAATAAAATGCATTCAAGTGTATGTACTAAAATTAAATCCCAGAAATCAAAAAGACAAAGGTAACATCTTAAACTTAATAATTAATATGCATGCATTTCATAGAGAAGAAAAAAAGTCAAGACATGAGGAACATATATTCTTTTTTTCCAATCAAATGTAATTAAATTATTTATACAATATTTTAACCTGTGTCATTAGTATAAATTACTAATATTTTGTGTGATATTACAACTGATAACAACTTTTAAAGAAAAAAAAGATGCTTGAGAGCACGTGAACTAAATTGAATGTATTCTCAAAGTTGGTCCAACTATTACACTTCAAAGTTCTAATAATACCCTGGTTTGAGTGGGACTTTGAAAAAATTAATTTTAAGAGATAAATTTAAAAAATAAACTGATAATCTGTAATAAAGAGAAATCAGCATTCCATATCAGAGAAAAATGAAAATTTGCAAATACATGTAAAGTCCTGAGAAGAAACCTTGAAGCACGGAAAGGGTCTCATGTATAGTAGGTTGTAATACGTCTATTGTTAAAATTATCACCTTTATGTTGTTTTGAAAAATTAAAGCTAAGCATAATGAAATTAATGTTTTTGTGCTCATCTGGTATAACAGCATGTTGAGAAAATGGAAGAGCCCTGTAACCCTGAGGAGGTGGCTTAATCCAAGGAGAGGCATCAGATTTAAAAATATATAATTAAAATTTCATTGAAAATTGAGAAATTTTGGTTGTATATATTTATGGGGCACAAAGCTATGTTATGGTTTGTGAATGCAATATGGAATAATTGAATCGAGTTAATTCACATATATATTACCTCAAATCGTCAAATCCTTATCTTTTTTGTGACAAGAACATTTGTAATTTTTTCTTGACTATTTTAAAATGACGAATACACTATGTTAAAGCTTAGAAATAGACATCCATTTATGTAAACTATAGAGAACTGTTGAAATCAATTATAGATTACTCTAATTTATATTTAGCTCATCATTAAGTTTAATTCTTTAGAAAATATTTTAGAATTATTTTGTTATAATGTTAAATATAAATGACTACACATGTATGTATAGGCTTGTGTATTTACACATATGTCTGCAGATGTAAATTAATGTCCCCATAGGTATGTAGTTGCTGGTATGGACAGACATTAATAAAACTAGGCCGGGCGTGGTGGCTCATGCCTGTAATCCCAGCACTTTGGGAGGCCGAGGTGTGCAGATCACGGAGTCAGGAAATCGAGACCACACTGGCCAACATGGTGAAACCCCGTCGATACTAAAAATACAAAAATTAGCCAGGCATGATGGCGCGCACCTGTAATCCCAGCTTCTCGGGAGGCTGAGGCAGGAGAATTGCTTGAACCTGGGAGGTGGAGGACGTTGCAGTGAGCTGAGATCGTGCCACTGCACTCTCCAGCCTGGCGACAGAGCAAGACTCCGTCTCAAAAAATATTTATAATATGAGCATGATTATATTGCCAAATATAAAATAAAATATCATAATGGCAACAATCAATTTTACCTGTCACCTTGACTAGACCGTAGTCTCATCTATTCAATCACACACTAGCCTAGGTATTGCTCCCATGGCATAATACAGGTGTTAGTGGAGCCTGCCATTATTTTTTCCTAAGTCATGAAGAGTGT
The DNA here is from genome assembly GCF_028858775.2 of Pan troglodytes. Taxonomy (NCBI): domain Eukaryota; kingdom Metazoa; phylum Chordata; class Mammalia; order Primates; family Hominidae; genus Pan; species Pan troglodytes. The sequence goes on along the minus strand of NC_072416.2, from coordinate 37,414,524 downwards.
TCCAGATAATCTAGTTGGGACTGATTCAAAGACAGCATAACAGAAGACGATGGGGCTCCGTGGTGGACGGCAGATGCAGATCTTCCCAGGAATTCCAGCCTGTCTTTCCCGAAGGCCAGTAGTATTGACCTTAAACTGCCTAGCCAGATTCTACAATTATTTTTACCCAGAGCTCACAGCACAATGGAATGCCCATCCCCAGCTCTTCTCAAAGTCACAGGTGAGAGTCCAAACTCAGATAGTGTGAGAAGCACAAGATCAGCTCTACATCAATATCCCATTGGAGAAAACTAGTATTATTCCCTTCATGGCTAATGTCCACTACATTTTCCAAATGCCTCCATGCACAGAAGACAACAGGAGTGTCCAGACAATGGTGAGTGAGAAAGTCCCCTCAGCCTACCCAGGTCCTGCAGACCCAAGCCCTGGAATTTTGACTACAGAAAACACATCGTCTGTTTTCAGGGAAGAGAAGAAGAAAGGGAACTGTGAGAATCAAGTCTACAGAGATGGAAAATGGATCAGCAGAAAGAGGGTCAGCTGAATCAGTCTGAGTCAGATGGGCACAGTTTTACAAGTTGAGAGGGGATAGCTGTGAAAACCATCAGGTTTTAAGGACCCTGACCCTGGGTGAGCCTCTCTCTTGGCTCCCATCAGAGCTCAAGGCCTGTTCTAATCAGAGATTCCCATGGAGGTCTCTGCTCTGAGTCTAATTGGAAAACACTCTCCAGGTTTCCCTGAGATTCCTCAGGACTCTCATCCTGACCATGAAAGGATTATTTCTGCCCCCAAAGTGACACCCTGGCTTCTGTGGAGGTGAGGGTGTTTCCTCTTGTTACAAAAACAAAGGAACAAAAAAAGAAAAAACGTTTTCCATTTAGAGACATCAAATGTTAGTATAGAATTGTAAATCTGGAGAAGTTCCCTGGGGAAATTTGACGATGAGGCTGCCCCAGGCCATGACAGAAAGCCAGCCCTCAGCAGCACCTGCACCTGCCCTGGAGACAGCCCTGTGCACAGTGTCCTGGTGCCCCCTGGTGGTCTCTGGGACCCCTTCAGGGAGGTTTGTGCCTGGGCTCTCACTGACTTCCCCTCACTGTGTGTTTCACACAGTAATACACAGCCGTGTCCTCGGCTCTCAGGCTGTTCATTTGCAGATACAGTGAGTTCTTGGCGTTGTCCCTGGAGATGGTGAATCGGCCCTTCACAGAGTCTGCATAGTTTGTGTAACCACGATCACCACTAATGTATGAAACCCACTCCAGTCCCTTCCCTGGAGCCTGGAGGACCCAGCTCGTGTAGTGGTTACTGAAGGTGAATCCAGAGGCTGCACAGGAGAGTCTCAGGGACCCCCCAGGCTGTACCAAGCCTCCCCCAGACTCCACCAGCTGCACCTCACACTGGGCACCTGCAAACACAGAGACAACCTGGTCAGAAACTGCCACATATATTCACTGCTTATCTCACTCAGGTCCTCTCAATGTCTCTAGTTCGCCATAAATCACCTTTTATAATAGCAACAAGGAAAACCCAGTTCAGCCCAAACTCCATGGTGACTCCTCTGTGTTCAGTGCTGATCACCAGATGGAAATTCCTGGGAATTCTGGGGCTGGGGCTCTTCTCCCAGAGCTGCAGGGTCAGGGCTGGGCTGGTTTTTATCAGCAGACGGAGGGCCCTATTTGCATGTCTCCTACTATATAGCAAGCTCTGTGGTGGGACAGCTGAGGAGAGGGCAGTGCCCAGAGCAGATGAGAGCATCCCAGAAAACATTGGAGGTAATCCTATCTCTCAGGAAAATATAACTTCAGATTATGTGATTGTGCCTTGATGATCAATTAGCAGTCATCATCTTATTTAATGTTTACACATTTGCAGAATATATTCAGTGCAAGTGTCAATGTTACATTTGTAGAGAAGATGAATTACATACATAACAGAGCAGTTGTGCAATGTGTCCAATATCACACATCTGGCCAGAGTTAGCCCTATTACCTGTGTCTGTGCCTCTAAACACTGGAGGAGACTGCTCCCCTGAGACAGCTCCAGGGCGATGTGGGACATGCCTAGTGAGGTTTTCAGGATGTCCCACCTGTCATAACAACTTTATGTGACTTTGCTTTTTCTAGTGTTTACCTGAAATATGCAATCAGTGTTCACATGTGTGTATTTTCAGGAGTCCGTGATTATTCAAGTGTCAATATTCATCTCTTTCTTCCTCTTCCTCAGCCAATATACTCATTTTTTGTTACTGCTTTGTTCAAAAATTCAATCCATAGTGAATTCAAATTTATAGTGTACAATTTGGAAAATGTTGGTATATGTGTGCAGCCTTTGAATCAGCACTTCAATCATGCTATTAGCAATTAAATTAACCTCTAATTTTTTTCTCTCACTTCTCTGTAATTTTATTTCACCATCTTGTTACTTTCACCACACTTTTCTCAGAAAAATTTAGATCTTCTCCATGTTAATTTAGAATAGTTGCATTTTCTACAATTTATACAAATGAAATCACAGGAGATTTACTGTGAATTCTTTAGCTTCCTACACTCAGCACAATTATTTGATAATGTCCTCACATTCTTATGTGACTGAGGCATGCCTTGATTTCAATTGTTCATTGTATTTCAGTATATGAATATTTCTCAAATTGTTTAACAATGCACCAAATAGTGGATATTTGATATTTTGTCTTCGTTTCTGAATTTTATTTAGAAAGCAAATACTAAGCATGGGAATGTAAAAAAAAAATGAGAAAATGATCTTCTTCTGGCCTCATTAATAAGAAACTTGAACAACTATGAAAAATGAACGCTTCAACATATCTGAGTTGATGTCACAGAGAAAAAAAACCCTGAAATCTGAGAAATAGGGGCCTGCAGAGAGAACTAGGGTCCATTTATTAGAGTACCTGGAGCAGGTGCCACTCGTTGTATAGTATTGAAGATAGGAAAAAGCTAACCTGGAAATGTTTCATGAGTTGTTTAGGATGTATGTGCTAAGGGTGTGAGAGTGTGAAACTCCCGGCACTTGCAGGCTTTTCCTACAGAATTGGGGAAATCCCTAGACAAGTCACCCACCTGCTGTCCTGTGGTGTTGACTGGGGAGGAAGAATAGCAGCTGTGTTCAATGCTGAATCCCCTTTCACGATATGTGGGAGACATTTATTAAATCTTGTGTCCTTCAGGCACTGGTAGAATCAACTAGAACACAAGGAAACAGAGGACACCAAGGAAACTCTACCCAGAATCACCTCCCATCTCTTTCCTGAGGAATGAAGTCCTGAGTCTGTGGGGTAAGGACAGTGGGTCAGAAGCTGAGGACACTGACGAAAAACCACTGTGGCTGGGAAGAGACACTCTGACTTGGAGAAGGGAAGGAACAGGAACACTTGGAAGACCATGCTTCAGAGCCACTCTCACCACCCATAGCTAAGAAGGAGGCTCGGTCAGAAGGTTGGAGAACATCCCCCTGTGTCCAAGCCCCTTCACCCCACAAACAATCACCAAGTAAAAGTGTCAGCAGGATGCACCTGCCACAGATGAAAGAGACAGGCTCTCTCTGGGGAGAGAAATGGGAAGAGCCAAACCGGGACACAAAAGTGGGTATCACTGGAGGAACCTGAACTTTTTGTGAACAGGAGAAGCTGACTTCAACTCTGATAGCCGTGGCAACCATACACTTGAAATCCAACCCTGACTAGATTCATAGAAATGTGGTTAATAAAGGCCCAGCAGAATGTAATGTGTGGTCGTCTCCATGAATAAAATAATAAACACAAGAAAATAAATTACAAGTGAAATGCAAACTGGAATTCTACATGCATTGTCAGCACATTCATGCTTCAGTGCACATTTTAACAAACTTTCTCTGCTAGTAGCCATGTGATATACATTCAAAACATAAATCTATACGAAGAAATTAAGACTGTACAAAATGAGAAAATCAAGATGAAGTGCAGTTTTTATCTTTGTAATTGCTATATTATATAACTGTAAAAGGAATAAAAAATTACATATTTTATAGCATATGTAAGTGCAAACTGGGAATAAACAAGAAAGAGTGGTGAGAAGGAGGAATTCAAAGCACACAGTTACACTGTCTCTGTTCTTCATATCAAGGCCATCACAGTATCTGCATTAGAATCTAATTATATACAATTCTTATAGAATCTAATTATTTACAATTCTTATTGTAAACCTTATGGCAAACAATATAATATTTATAAAAGTGAATTAGATTATATGTTAATAGAGAAATAAACGTCATTGTGAAGTGCTAATTTAAACAAGATAACAGAAAAATAATATTAGTTTAAAAATAGAACTTACTATAGTTGATTTAAAAAAAACAAGCCCCAACTAGAAGCTATGTATTAGAAAATTACAGTACATATTCACAAATGTAAAAACTAAAGATGAGAAAACATGGATTATGAAAATGTTAACCAAAATAAATCTATAGTAGCTGTATAATGTTAAGAAAAAATAGACATCAAAAAAGACTTTTAGGACTTAACAGGGATATTACATAGGATAAAGTTACCAGTTTTTTAAAAGATGCCAAAAATACTTAACAAGTATAGAATAGATGAAGAATGCACCATTCTTTGTGATTTACAAAACAAACATGATAAAAGAAGTAAAGATGTCAGTGAGACCGTGCACGTAAGGGTGCATGTAAAAACTTCCTCTTGAATTTCTCCCTGTTGCCACCCACACCAACCCCAGGCCTGGAGTCTGCTGGCCCAAGCTGATGCTGCAATCTGTGAAGGTGAATCCAGAGTCTTTGCAGGAGGGGCTCAGTGAACCGCTGGGCTGTACAATTATTCCCCCTCAGACTCCACCAGTGAACTTCACATAGGACTTCTGCAAACACAGAGAGAATGGACTGAGAACAGCCGCATGTGAAGCAGCCCCAGCTGGACCTGATTCACAAGGCCCACTAATACTGAGGGTGATGAGAAGGGAAGCCCAGATCAGTGCAGATCCCACAGTGTGGACACTGAGGAAGGGCACACACTTGGGATGGCTCCTCACCAGGGCCTGAAGGAACAGGGGATGAGCTGCCTTTCATGAGGAGGGGAGGGGACACATTTCCATGTCTTTCTTTTTGTGGTCCTGGGTGCACCGCTCGGCATTGCTCATCTGTCCTCTGTGTCTCCATTTCAGGGAGGGCAGGGTCAAAGGATTCCCGGGTCTGGAGGCACAGGGTTAATCTGCCAATTACTCTTTCTTATTCTCCAGTGTGGACACTATTCAGGTATCTTCATAGTAGAAAACATTATCATCAAATACATCCAGTAAGAACATAAAAATACATTTCCAGAGAAAACAGACATCTCTCTGTAATCAGTACACTTAGAGCTGGAAACCACTGTTCCTGACCATGTGGCAAAGTTGAGTTACAATGAAAATAATGCAGATCTACACCTTGTTAGGGAGGGGGTTTATAATTATCATTATCTTGAGATCACTTTTCGCAACATATTTCAACATCAGATATATGGACTTGTGTCAGGAAACAGTCAATGTGGACATATGTGTACTTATCTGAGTGAAGAGTTCACATGGGGACATGTTTGCTTGTCTGAGACAAGAGTAAACGTGAGGAAATGTCTGTTTTCTGAGGAAAGAGTAAATGTAAGGACATATGTGGTAGTCTGAGGAAAGAGTCCATGTGGGGACATGTGTGTTTGTCTGATGGAAGAATCCACATGAGTAAAGGTGTGTTTGTCTGACAGAAGAGCTCACATGTTGACAGGTGTGTGTACCCATTTGAGGGTAAATGAGCATTCAGGGACAGGGTATGCCTGAACTCAGCTGACGTTTGGGAAAAATCTTTCTCAATCTAGGAAAGAAAAGGAATCCTCTGGGTTACTTGCTTGTCAGGAAGAGAAAACCTGGGTCAAGTAGAAAATTGATTTTTTTCAAAAAAATATCTTTAGTAAATGGAAACATCTTATATGTAAATGAGGAAAATTACTTCCTTCTTTGTTGCATGCATCTCATAATATCCCCACACTCCCAAATATGTTATTAGATAATTTTATACAGTCTGCATTTTATCCAGGGGTTAATGAATTCCTAAATATATTTTTAATTGTGTATATTTAGGTTTATATTGTCCATCACAAAATTATGAGCTGGGACAAATTAATTGTGTCTTGTCTCAACCATTGCATATCACTAAAATAGTCTTAACTCTTCTTAAACAAGGCCTGTTTTACTTATTTCACACCCACTCTCTAAATTCTTGGAATATCCTCTCTGTTACAGAATTTCAAATAAATGAAACTATACAGTGCAATTGAAATGACTTCACAGAAGAAAGTGGAAAATGAGGTTCCTGAAGTAAGCAACTTCGAAAATGAGGTGGTTCTCTAAGTTTAAATTGTAAAGAAATCACACATAAGTACTCTATCTAGTAGATAAACATGTTTCCTACAAGGGTACAGCTTTACATTTCTGAAACCACTATGCATGTGTCCTGAAATCGTGCAACTAAGTAATCAAATGGCATATGGTTGGATGGGATTCCTCACTTTGTAGTGGATGGTTATGGACAGTCAAGAAAGGAAGGTTAGAAAGGTCCATGTGGCAGCATAGTTGGGTGGAGAGACCAGTGCGTGCTCATTTTTAATGTAATCAAGTTACAGAAGATTAGATACATAGTTTCAATGGGTCCATAAACATGATTCATATAAAAATGCTCATTTACTAGAACAGAAGGTTGAGAGGTCCCAGAAGTACTTATACCACATTAACAACACACATACCCATTATCACAATATTTTATTTTAACACTATTCTTTAAAATCAGAAACAAGCAATCTTTATATAAATGGCTAATTCTATGTATGAAAAAGGTGATAAAGAAACAAGCTTAGAATCTATTTTAATATCAGGAAACAGGGAAGTGTTCAAAAACAAAAGGATCAGCTTTGCTGTAAGGATGCAGGATCCAAACTAAATGAGCTCCCAGCACCTAATAAAGCTGTGGAGATTTGAACAAGAAAATGAATAATGTAGCATGGATCTTCTTCAGAGTATGAAACAGACATCCATAAACCAATATGGATGTTAATAGATGATTAAACAAAGAAACGATGGGAAGAAGAACACGTCTTCTTGTAGAAGTATTCCAAATATCTCAGGCAGATATTCCTCCAGTCAATAGGTGAAGGCGAAACACTCATGAGTTGATTGTGTCCTGAGATTAGAGACATGGAATAAATAATCACTATTAGTGTATTTTATAATGAGACTTCAGATATAATGCCAAATACATGATCTATGAATGAATAATTTTTTATGTTTTTTGTCTAAATTTGTGCACACACACACACATATTTTTTGAAATACCCACTGATAAGAGAGAAAAAGGCAACCACAGACTGGGAGAAAATACTTCCAAGTCATATATTTGTTAAATCAATTCTTTCAATTTGTTAAATGACTTTTATAATCAATATGCAAGTAAACTTACAACTAATGAAAAGAAAACAATGGAGATAAAAATGAACCAAATATCAGGAAAGGCATCTCAGCAAAAATTATATAAAAATTGTTTAATATAAATTTTTTTATTTGGGACATGTGCATTTAAATAAATATTAGATGCCATTACTCACCTATCAGCATGGCTAAAACTCACAATACTCATGATGATAAATGGTAACATGAATGTGGAAAAACAAGAAATGTCATGCATTGATGGTGGGAATTCAAAACGTTACATCCACAAAATGAGATTTTTTGGCATTTTTTAAATAGAGATAAAAGTAGAATTAAAATGTGAACTTGTGCTTGTGTTCCGAAGTATTTACAACGTTGATTCAGAAATTGATGTTTACAAAGATTGATTCAGAGGAAGTTCTGTATCAGATTTGTTAACGTGATTCATTCTACAATCCCTGAAATTTGCTTGCAGAATAAATGTTGTATGAAAAATATCTCAAATAACTAAAATCCTGTCCACTCAAGCCCTTGTCCAGGGGCCCATCGCACCCAGTGCAAGTAGCAGTAGGTGAAGGTGTATCCAGAAGCCTTGCAGGAGACCTTCACTGAGGCCCCAGGCTTCTTCACCTCAGCCCCAGACTGCACCAGCTGCACCAGGAAGTGGGCACCTGTGGGGAGGACACAGGATGGATGAAAGCCCCCTTGACTGGACTCCATCCCCTCCTCATTACTGGGAACTGGGAACCCCTTACCTGTGGCTGCTGCCACCAAGAAGAGGATCTTGCAGGTCCAGCCCATGGTGAGATGTGCTCTCAGGGGATTCTCTCAGGTGATTCTCTCAGGGCACAGAACATATTTACCTCAGTGGATATCAGTATATTTGCATATTCATAAGACAAAGCCTTTCTTAACTCAAAGCCCAATCCGTGATAAGAAAGGGAAGATAAATGACACATCAGCCTTACAAGAGTGAGATGAAGATGGTCGAAGTCCTAATCCTGCTTGAGGAAATGCATGCCCTGCTCCATTTACAAACATTTGTGGACAGACATCCTTTCACTGAAGAATAAGCCCATATAGAACAGGCTCCTCACTGTAAGCCTATATTTGATTAGCATAGAGACCACCTGGATCATTTTTGGAACCATCACTCTCCATCACACTGAGCAGGTGCCTTGGTCTTTTCCTGGACCCATCAGGCACCAGCACAGCTCATTGGTGACTCTGAGAAAGTGACGCTTATGTCCCACATGAGTGTCCAGGAGGGACCTCTGAGATCTACTGGGTGCTCCTGAGACACTGTCTCCAGCACCTGACTCATGTCCTGATCCCCCAGGATCTTCAATTCTATTGAACACTGTTGGTTTACAGATTTGCCCTGTGATGCATAATTAGAGCTGATTTTCTCATCTCACAGACAATGGGAATCAGAAGAAGATAAAGCAGGAGTTTGGAGTCCATTATGAACTCTCTACTCCCAAAGTAATTGTCAAGGAATTTGTGTTTAGAACAATTTTAGGTTATTTTTGAACTCCATTTATTAGTATTTTGTCAAGTATTTACATACTTTCAGTTCATATCCACAGACCCTCACCTTTCCATATTGATTTCTGACTCACTTGGTCTGTGCACCTGCCACACTCTCAGATCCACTACTGCCCTGTCACTCATACAATGTAAGCAACATTACTTAACACTGAAATCTGAATTTCTTATTCATAGGAATGAAGTTTCTTCAACTAATCTGTACCCATAGAATTAGTAAAAACATGCCCATCCTTCATATTCTCACTACTAAGATATTATAGTTCTAGAAACCCACTTCAAAAAATAGTTCTCAGTGCCTTAAGTTATATGAATGGTTTTGATGTGATAGAATATTTAAAGCACGTCAGCGACTTTTTGAACAGTTATTTTAGATTGTTTTTTCCTGACAAAGGAAAACCCAGGCCCTGAGAGGAAACTTCCTCCCCAGCTGTGCACCTGCTCCAGGGCTGGAACCTGTGCTTGGTGGCTCCCAAGTGCCCCCTTTCACCCAGGCTCTTGCCTTGCAATGAGGTTTCTGTCGGGGCTCACAGATATTTTCCTTCAGAGTCTCTAGCCCAGCATGAAGTGGCTGTGTCCTGGTTTAGAATTCTCTGCCAGTGACACCATATGCTGCCGACACCATGTCTTTTAACAATTGATTAGCCTCACTAAACCTACTGAGGGATACCCACAGAAAAGATTCTATGACTCAGAAGGGAGTCCCTTTTCTGAAGCTTCACATTTCCTGAATCAGTGGACACATAATGAGTACAAAAACTTGTAGGATTTGGGGAATGCCTAGTTTCTTCGTTGGGCTCCTGCAGTTGAATGTTGCATCTGAGAATATCTGCAGGTACAGATACATTCAGAATAAAGACACCTTTGTATATGCTATTCCAATAACACATATTCTCCTTTCTTACTATTTTCTAGCCTATAAAAGCGCCTCCTACACAGACACTAGGCCTAGGTTTATGGCTTTTTTCTCTTAGCGATCTAAGGCAAACAGAATACAAGTGGAGACTTGGGAAGTGCATGAATTTTTTTTCTCAGCTAGGAACCCTGAAAATGCCCCATGATAAAAGAATCTGAGGTCAATGGATTTGCCAAGACCTTGTCTTCAAAAAATTTATGTCAGAGGCTTCAGATTTTCCTACTGTCCTTGTCTTTTTCTCTGCCATTGTCTTTCAGTTTCCCTATGTTCTCCTCCTCAGATAGAGTCTGTGCACTGCCACACTTTCATCTTTAACCCAGATTATACTGGTGAGAAAACAAAGTGTGCATCCTGGAAGTATTATATGTTCTTACAATTGATTCTTAATAATTCAATCATCCTTTTTTTCTCTGGGCTGTGACCTATATGCAGAGTCTCCAGAAATGAAACTGATGCTTTCCCTTTTCTGGCTATAATATTATAGGATTATTTCAGTATCGGCTAATTTTATCCACTTTCATGATAAAGGAAGGCTGCTGGGAGGGTCTGTAATGGAGATGGACTACCTTACCCAATACAGATAAGGTTCTAGATATGTCTTTCCCCTGGATGGTCTATCTGGAGAAATGTACGTGTGTATTTCTCAGAGATTAGGTCTTTGGATGATTTATCCAGGAAAGGATCTATGTCGATTTTCACTCGAAGAACCTGGAGGTTCCTGGAGCAAATAAGCACAAGAGTGTGAGGTGTGGGACCTCTAAGATCTCTCACCCTCACACTAGTTCAGACATGCCCTTTATGTTTACATAGTTCAGATTTACATATAACATACCACACAGCCAGGCGCATCTAAATTGCCACATGCTCATTTAAACTCATTGGAGCAGCAGCTGAGTGCAATCATCACATTGAACTCAGAGAAACCTGGGTCCAATACACTGTTTATTGTAGCTCAGAGAAGCATCACTGAGTCCCTTGAGTGGACGTTTCTTCCCTGAAAGAGCTTCACTACCAAGTATACTAAAGAGTTGCTATGGAGCCACTGTGGGGTTGGATTTCTTTCTGTCAGCCTGTCATGCAGGGTGTTTTGAGTGATGCAGACCTTTATACTTAGATGCTAATCATTCCCAGTATTGTTGAAATGGCTGGCCACCCCTAGTCCTGTTTCTCCCCTCCACTCACCTGAATGTCTCCAAAAACCCCATGAACCTAAGGATTCTCTTTTCCATGGATGACTCTGAGGATTCTCAATCTGGTCAGTGCCACAGTCAGAGGCAGCTAATGGAGGATTCTCAGTCTGCTAATATGTTGAGCCCATAATATAGGATACATATCCAAGAGTGGCCAATTCATGTCAGTGCCAATCCACATTTAATTCAAGGGGCATGATTTTCAGTGCATTGAAGTTTAAAAGCTTCATAATTCTTAATGGAGGCACAAACTGAATGGTTTGCTGAAGAAGTGAGTTCATGGTTAAAAGAAAGCTGGCTGCACCCAGGCAGAGTCTCTTTAAGTAAAACACCTGAAATGTGATGTCCTGAAACCTTGTGGAAATTCATTTCCTTGAGTAAAAAAACAGGAAAGCTATTCTCAAATCATTGGGAGAAAACTTATCAGAAATTTTATGAACACACCAGTTGAATTCCAGTAAGTCAATCCTTGGGTTTATGTTTCACAACTCAAGAAGCAATAAAGAAATCTACATAATTGGAAGGCTGCTCCAACAGAGAGAATTTTGAACTATTTAATTAATAGACCAGTATTCATTCAAAGACACTCTCCTATGGAATCTGCAACTTAAACAGATCTCTGCAACCTGGAAAAATTCTCTCACTTATTTTTCTCTAGACATCCATAAATGCAAAAACACATTTTGTGTGTATATGCATGAGTGATCTATAGAAATACTTTGCATATCAATGAAAGTTTGGAAAAATGATAACTTCATCACTTATTGTGAACTCACACTTCACTGGTTTCCAAAATTCTCCACCTGTGTCATGGGGCAATGGGTGCCTCTGAGAATATGCTGATTTTCAGACTGAACATGTTCTCTACTCCTCACTTGACTTCATGGTTTCTCACTCACACTGATGTCTCTGTGAATGAAAACCCAACACTGATATCCAGCAGATTTTCCTCTTACAAGATTCATATTCTCTCTATCTCTTTCTTTCTCTGCATGTCTCTAACTCCCTATTTTTCTGTGCCATTACTATTTATTACTGAATCATCCTGAATCCTGCCAACAGACTCCATCTCACATTCTGCAAATATTCTGCCTTAAAGATAATTAGGGGCAAACTCATCCTTGCCCAAGGTGGGAAAACTTTCTGGACTTCCACTAGGTTTATTAGAGCCTCATATGAGAACCATGATCAAACACTATGTGTTTTTGGATTATACCTCAAATATAAAACTGTTCTTCATAGTGACTATGACATTCTACATTCCCATCATTACCATTATGCAAAACAGTGTGGTGGCTTCTGAATAAATTAAAACAGACATACCATATGACCAGCGATCCAGCTTATGGAAATATACCCAAATGGGATGAAATTACCACCTTGTGAAGATACCTGCTCTCTTGTGATTATTGTAGCATTATTCACAACAGCCAAGATATGGAAACTAAGTGTCTGTCGATGGACAAATGGATAAAGACAATGTGGTATGTGTACACAATATAACATGATTCTGCCTTATAAAATAAAGAGATGCTGCCATTTTCCACAAGATGGATGGATTCCCACCACCTCTAGCAATGCATTTTACCCATTTCAGCCCCTCCCTGGGAGCCGGCAGATCCAGGCCCAGTAGTAAGGACTGGTTGTGATGGAGTGTCCAGAAACAGTGCAGGTGATGCAGAGGGGCAGTGCAGGCTCTTCAGGTCCAGGGCTGACTCCTGCAGCTGCTCCTGGGACAGGGCATGTGAGTACATGGGGAATCAGTCCCTGTCAGTCACATGTACCTACACTCACCCCATAGACCCACATCTGAGACACTCACCCTGGGGGAGCCGTCACCAGGCACAGGAGAAGACAGACATAATGCCATCTTCTTTGTGAACACAACTCTGCATTCCCCAGATACCTTAGCCCTGCCTGAGGGGAGAGCTGTTAGCTTCCACAGTCCAAAAGCATTTTATACCCTGGAGCCTAAAGGATAGTTTGGATGTGGCAAAGCCTTGTACTTATATGAGAGAAGGACATAGGTCTGACTCCCTGTGGGTTTGAATATGTTTTATTGTTGCCCGTCTGTTTTCAGGTTGACATGAAGCACTTCCTTGCCAAAAACTACAGTCATGACATTTAATAAAATTTGCTTTATTCCTATTTTCTCACCTGTGACATTTGACCTTCTGTATCGAGTGAGCAATGTGCATACCTTACAGGAGAAATTACAAAATAATTCTCTAAGTCATCAGTATCACACAAATGCTACCCTGTCCTTACTGCCAAATATCTTCTGGAAAAATTTAAGTAAAAATAAATGACAAGTTGCATTCTTAAATTGAAAGTAGCATAACATTCAGAAACTCATGAAATCCCTTTGCCAAAGGTACTCCCACTAGAACTTAACAGCCCATGGTCTGCTTCCTCAAGGGCAAAGACAATATCACCCTATGACTTGATTCATCAAAAGCCCATGTATTTTCCATTTTACCTTCAGCATTATACTCTGATTTATCACATGCCAATACAGCGAAGTATTTTAGGGGATCGATGTGCTATGCAGAAATATTCAACAGGATGTTAAAAATGTCCTAAATAGCTTCTTTACTGCCATCAACTTGTAAATTATTTATTTTCCAAGAGACATCGGAGAAAAACAGTCACAGACATTGTAAAAGGGGCTAATTACAATTAACAACAAATGCAGCAGTGACTCCAGGATGTCAATCCATAGGTTTATGAGTGAAAATGAGGTGGGTTACATAAATTGTTTTGAGAGTATTTTCCTTGCTTGTAGAGTCAATACCAAGGTTGGCATCAATATAGGGTTAAACAGTGATTTTCTGGGAAGATGTCCTTGTAGAAGTGATTTTTATAAGGTCATGGTGGCTTCCATCAAAGGTTGTGGTTAAGCAGAATCCATTCATGGTCATTCTTGTTATCAGGAGTATGTGCATGGGAAACCTCCTTCATGGTCATTCCTAGTTCCATTTGTCAGGGTTTTAACACAAGTGGATCTATTTTGATTCTGACAACTTTCACACCCTCTTTCTAACACTACTGGTGAGGAAGGTGACTCACTCTGTGGTACTTTGCACAGCACAGGATAAATTTCACATCCACATCCCATTTTGACCACACAAGCTCATCCTCTTCACTACTGTTGGCCACTTGCATTCCCAGGTGAGTCTCCACATGACACACTGGAGGGTGCTGAGCAATGGGAGAGAGGAAAGTCCTATCAGCCTCTCCCACGTGGCTGCAGGAGCCACAGCCTGAGCCCCACCTCAGCTGCAGGGAATGGGCTTGAGACCTCGAGCTTTGGCAGCAAGAACCACATCCCCACTTTACAGGAAGCACGAACAGCACAAGGAAGAGCAAGAACAACAACAACAAATAAAAAGAAATAGAGTGGGCTAAGAGCAAAAGGGGCCCCAGATCAGTGCTGATACTAAGTTGCATACTTTAGTGTCAGGAGAAGGGTCAGGCATGAAAACTGTGAGGTTCTACACGACACTGACCCTGGCCCAGACTCTATTGGCTGTGATCACAATTCCTAAAGACCGTCCTAGTCAGGGAATCTCACTGAGGTTTCTGTCCTGAGTCTGACTGGAGAAGACTCACCAGGTATCCCTGAGTTTCCTCAATACTCTGATCCTGGTGACAATGGTTGAGGGCTTTTCATCTCTGTAAGCATCAATCGGTGTTTTGTGCATAGGAGAATAGGTTTTCATATTAAAATAATCATTTAAAAAATATGTAGAGATGACATTGGTAAGCACAAAATTCTGAACTTAGAGAGATTCCCTAGAGAAACTCTAAAAAGATGAAGTCCCACATCCTGACAGGAAACCAGCCTCCATCTGCAACTTGCCTCTGGGGATGACTCTGATCAGTGGGTCCTGTGCGCCCCCGCAGCTGATTTCCCCCAAGCATTCTGCAGAGAGGTTTGTGTCTGGGCTCACACTGACTTCCCCTCACTGTGTCTCTTGCACAGTAATACACAGCCATGTCCTCGGCTCTCAGGCTGTTCATTTGAAGATACAAGGAGTTCTTGGCATTGTCTCTGGAGATGGTGAATCAGCCCTTCACGGAGTCTGCATAGTATGTGCCACCACCAGTACCAATAGCTGATACCCACTCCAGACCTTTTCCTGGAGCCTGGCGAACCCAGTGCATAGCATAGCTACTGAAGGTGAATCCAGAACCTGCACAGGAGAGTCTCAGGGACCCCCCAGGCTGTACCAAGCCTCCCCCAGACTGCACCAGCTGAACCTCACACTGGACACCTGCAAACAGAGAGACACAAAGGTCAGAAATTGCCACACATCACATACCCACTGTTTCTCTCATTCATGCCCATTCACACTCAATATCTCTAGTTCTCCATGAATCACCTTTTAATATAGCAACAAGGAAAACCCAGCTCAGCACAAACTCCATGGTGATTCCTGTGTGTTCAGTCCTGATCACTGAATGGAAACACCTGGGAATCCCAAGGCTGGGGCTCCACTCCCAGAGCTGCAGGGTCAGGGCTGGGCTGGTTTTCATCAGGAGAGGGAGGGCTCTATTTGCATGTCACCTACTATATAGCAAGCTATGTGGTGGGACTCCTGAGGAGAGGGCAGGGCCCAGAGTAGATGAGAGCGTCCTGGGGGATTTTGATGACAATGATTGTGTTTGGGAAAATGCTGTCTTAATGTGAAATTGTTGTGCGATAAACATTTAACAACTATCATATTTTAAATTATTTTTACCTATGTGTATAAATGATGTTATTTAGCAGTCAGTGGTTTCTTCATTTACAGATGTAAAAGTGAACCCACACATGGAGGGGCTATGTATGTGTCTAAGGGCTTATATCTGGCATGAGTGAGTCCTAGTACCTGGGCCTATGCTCCTCACAGCTGGCCTCAATTGCTCTCTTAACCAACTATTGGACAGAGCTAAATGGGCCTAGTGTGGTTTGCAGAATCCACTTCCTGCCACGAGAACCTGTGTGATTTTGCTGCATTTACCTAAAAATACGGAAACATCTAGGCATCAGGCAGATAAATTTTTGATGTATCTGATATTTAATGTATTCATTTGTTCCTTCTTATCATCCCTTTTTTGTCTAAAATTTCACTTGTTTACTTGTAATAAATTTTATGAGTTTTAATTGACAGATGATAAAATTCACATATTTAACCTGCACAATAGTAAACTTTGATAAAGAAAATCTCTATTTTCAAGAAGGTGACAAGTCAACTCACCTCAGAATTCCTCTTGCTCTTTTACAGACATATTTTTGTTTTTCTCCTCTTTTCTTCTACCATTTCTTTATAAAAGTACTGATGTTTTCATATTTCTTTAGACTAGTTTTTATTCTCTAGAATTTATAAGAATGAAACAATATAGTATGTACTCTTATCTATTTGGCTTATTTTTCTCAGTAGAAATACTGAGAATTAAACCTTTTATGTTGTATTGTTTATTTTTTAATAAATAATAGGTAGCATTTCAGCAAACAAATGTAGCATAATTTGTTTTTCTAAGTTGCTAATTGGTATTCAAACTTTTCATTACTTTGGGTCTTACTAATAAATCTGCTACTCAATTTGGTAATATACATAGATGATAAATTATATATAAAATATATTATTTTTGCAACAACAATAACACATAAACAAGAGAATGTGCTATTTGGCAAATTTTCTTTAGCATGTCAAATAATTGAAGTTATGAAACAAAAAACCTGTAAACCAAAGAGTATCTGAGACTAATCTCAATAGATTTAGGAAGTTCATTTTCCAAGATTAAGGACATGCCTGTGACACCGCCTCAGGGAGTCCTGATGATGTATGCCCAAGCTTGTGGGCACAGCTTGGTTTTATACAATTTAGGGAGGCATGAGACATTAATCAATATATGTATATAAGATGTACATTGATTTAGTTCAGAAAGGCAGGACAACTTGAAGTGGGGAGAGGGCTTCTAGATCATAGGTAGGTTTGAGAGAAATGGTTGCATTATTTGAGTTTCTGATTAGCCTTTAACTGAATGCACAATTTACAGGAATAGTCACGTAGGCCTTAATCTGGCTTAGTGAAACAATAGAGCAAAGGGAGCAATCAGATATGCATTTGACTTACATGTGCAGAGAAATGACTCTGTCTGTCTTTGGCCCACAAGGATTTTACTTGTGGTCAAATTTTGAAGGAGGTCTGTAGCTTTTAAAAACCTTAGTAGCTATCATTTTAGTGAAATAATGGAGGTGGATTTGCCCCAAACAGTTTTCAGCTTGACTTCCCTTCGGCTTAGTGATTTGGTGGTCCCAAAGGTTTATTTTCCTTTCAGGAACATGGAAATCTTCAAAGAAATGAGTTCTTGTAGAGAGAAATGAAGCCATAGTGTTAGCTAAACTGAGGCCAAGGCTGCCACATGAAATATAGCCTATTACAAGACAAAGCTACAAACGTGTTGGATTGCTTAAATTCCAGTGTGGTAAACGTGTTGTCATGTAAAATTCTCAGGAACCACATACTGAAGGGCACTGATAAAGTGAATTAAATATGGCATGAGAAGGACTCCGTACTTCTGTGTTTGAGTCCTTCTGGACAAACTGTAACCTACCTGAATAGGTGGACAAGATTGAAAAGCCAACTTCAGAGCATGAGCCTGTAACAATAGCAGAGTCTTGGCCAATTCCAGCAGCCATACCTCAACCACTCATACACTCTTGAGTGTGCACATTTTGTTTAAATAAGACAAAAGCAACCTGTAACCAATCCAGCTGTTTCTGTACCTCACTTCTGATTTCTGTACATCATTTTTCTAATCTATAAACCTTCTTCCACCACGTGACTGCACTGAAGTCTCTTTGAATCTGCTGCGGTTCTGGGGGCTGCCCAATTCATGAATCATCCATTGCTCAATTAATCTCATTAACCTTAATTTGGCTGAAGGTTTTCTATTATCTGCATTCCTATACAATTGAATCCCTTTGTTCTAGAATGAGGACACTCAGATAAATCTTCCTTTCCCAAAGTGTCTGTCTGAGACAGAAGGAGAGCCCATACTACTGAAATGCGTTCAGACCCACCTCCCTCATCAGCACTACAGAATAAAGGGATTACCTACCATACAGGGGCAAGCCACTGAAACCATGATTCCAGAGGCACTGGTGGAGCCCCAGAGGAAATGGGATAAAAACCAAGGTTCTCACCAAAGTTCCATCGAAATGTACCTCCTCTCTGTCATGGAATCAAATCCTTAATCTCCAGGGCATTGCAGAAGATCTAGAAGACGATGATAATAGTGGAGACTATTGGAGGTGTGGGAGGGAACACCTGGGAAAAACAGGAGAAAATATATGTATTTAACTCAGTAGACTTCAAGCTATTTACATGTTAATTAACTGGAATATTTCATAGCTAAATACCTGATCTAGCATGAGAAATAATAGAGATGACACATGGAGAATGCAACAGTGGGAAGCTGAGGTTCAAGTTCTGATGTTTGTTTACTGATATTTGTCCGCTGGCATGTCCAGAACTTCATGAGTACAGAACTCCTCTAATAGTGAAACAAACACTCACAGGACATGCATTTTTGTTTGAAATAAGTGTAATTCAGATGCTGGTAAAATTTTCTCCTCAGACTCCTTTGCACCAGCTCCAGGGCTGACGTCTGTGTTGAGTGGGTTCTGGGCCTGCCCTGCAGCTCTGCCCTCACCCTGCTGGGGAGGATGCTGTTTGGGCTCACAGAGCATATTCTCCCAATGTTGCTCTCCCAGAATGAAAGGGCTGTCCCCTGGTTCACAATCCTCTTTCAGCAGCATCTGATGCTTTTGAAATTGTCTCTTGAAACAGTGATTTGTCACTACTATACCCAGTAAACTGCAGGGAGAGCCCAAGCACAGATTCATGAAACCACCAGAGAGTCACTTCCCTGGGACTGTCAGATGCAATGACACAGTCAAGATCCATGGTGAGTCCAGAAACTTTCAGATAATTCATAGCAGCCTCTTATTTCTCTTACAACTCTCTATTCAAAGGTCATGCCAAAAAGTATCTTCACAGAGAGAACTACATGGCTTAAAGCCCACAGAAATGAAAACATGCATGTACACACACATATACACCAACCACCCCCCCCCCCACACACACACACACGCAGAGTGGTATGGCTGATTTTTACAGTAATCGGCTCCTAATTTGGGATCTTTCCTAGTGTAAACCAAAGGTTTCTGAGACAGATCTCAATCAAATTAAAATTAATTTTCCCAAAGTTAGGACAGCCTGGAAGAAAAATAAAAGTAACCACAGAAACTGTGTGTGGTTAGTGCCATTCCTTAAAGACGATTTTTAGGGTTTTCAATATACACAGAGGAAAAGCTGGGTAGAGGGGAAATTTGGATGGTAAGAAAATTTACATGTGTAATGAAAAAGAAGCACATAGGGAAATATAAAATTACGTAGTTCTCCTGCAGTAAGTCAGCACTTTCCCATGCTGTTCTCATGATAGTGAATAAGTCCCATTAGATCTGATAGTTTTATCAAGGGGAGTTCCCCTGCACAAACTCTCTCTTGTCTGCCACCATGTAAGATGTCCCTTGCTTTCCTGACATGATTGTGAAGCATCCCCAGCCATGTGGAACTATAAGTCCATTAAACCTCATTCCTTTACAAATTACCCAGGCTTGGTTATGTTTTTATCAGTAGCAGGAGAACAGACTAATACATTTATTTTGCCAAAGTTAAGAACCCACCCATGACAAGCCTCAGGAAGTCCTGAGACATGTGCCCAAGGTGATAGAAGTACAGCTTGCTTTTATACATTTTAGAGAGACATGAGACATCAATCAATATATGTAAAATGTACATTTTTTTTTCCTTCAAGACAGGACAAATTGAAAGGTGTTTTTGCAGTTTAGAAGTAGATAAGACACAGTAGATTGCATTGTTTTAAGTCCTTTATCAGCCTACCACTGAATCCACAATTTAGTCAGACTTAGTGAATCTTCATTTTTTCATAAATGATGCTGAAGAGGAAGCAATCAGATATGTATCTGTCTCATGTGGGCCTCAGAGGAATGACTTTGAATAGAATGGGAGGCAGGTTTGCCCAAAGCCCTTTCCAGTAAAGCACGCTTGTTGTCTGGAATATCACCGAAGGTTCTTTGTGTCGTGGCTATGAAAATCAAGGACACAGACACACAAAAGGTGAGGTTGGAGCAGAAATTTAATATGTAAAAGGAAAAAAAAAAAGCTCTCTGTCACAGAAAGGGGTCCCAAATGGGTTGCTGTGCTGCAGTAAAATGTAAGGATTTTTATAAATGTGCTACTGGGGAGAGGGTATCTTATCAACATAGGGTGCAAAAACAGGACCAGGTGTGCCATCTGCATAGAGCGAAGTCTCTGGCAGCCCCATCTCATGCTTTTATTATGCAGGTGGGGACTTAGCTTGGTCTGCTCCACGTTCCTTATCTCCTTCCACCATGCATGTGCTGAAAAAGGAGGGAGGACTTTCCATGCCAGGTCCCAGGTACCTCCTTGCAGCTGGGGGCATCCCAAACCCCATACAAGCTAACAGCTTTCCTAGCTCAGTGTGACCCCAGAAAAGGAAAGGAATGTGCTCATTAAGGCCCAGTGTTTTTATTGGGACCCATCCTATGTATGTGAACTTTGGTGATTACAAACAGAAATACCCTCTCTGCCAGAGTTGTTTATCTATATTTTACAGCCCGATCTTTCAGGCTGCTCTTTGTTAGAAGTGATCTCTTTGAACTGTGTCTGATTAGAAAAGAAGTTATTTTTGAGCTGATTCTTGTTAGAAGAAAAGTTTTTGCCAGAGACTCTTTCATCCTAACTATCTACCTAAATAATTTCTTTCTATCTCCTATTGTACCAGCTGGACTCTTCTCTTTAGCTTAGTGATTTTGGGGTCTCAAGATTTATTTTCTCTTCACAATAGGCAGGTACAAAAGGAGACTTCATATGTAATTAAGTTGCTTGTATTAGTCCATGTTCAGGTTGCTATAAGGACATACATGAGGCTGGGTAATTTATAAAGAAAAATAGGTTTAATTAACTCACAGTTCTTCATGGCTGGGGAGGCCACAAAAAACTTACAATCATGATGCAAGGGGTAGCAAACACATGCTATTTCACATGACTGCAGGAGAGAGAAGTGTTAAGTGAAGAGGGAAGCCCCTCATAAAATTATCAAATCTTGTGATAACTCACTCACTAACAGGAGAAAAGCAGGAAGAAAACAGCCCGTATGATTCAATTATTTCCACCTCATTCCACCCTTGCAATGTGTGAATTATTACAATAAAAGGTGAGATTTGGGTAGGGACACAGAGCCAAACCATATCATTGATTTTATTTTCTTTAGAATTTACATTGTCTAGCTGTAAGAAAGCACAGCTTAACTTCTGCTGGTTTCAAGTTAGGAAAAATATTTAAAAAGGGAAATAATTGAAAACGTTATTTTGGAGACTTGTGCAAAGATACGCTTTAAAATTCAGTCCAAATTGTAGAAAATAATATAAATTGAAAAGCAAGTGGACAAGGTTAAAATCTATTAACTGATGCACTATAGTTTATTTTGAAATAATATTTCTCTCTATAATTCCCCAATTTTATTCGAGACAAAATCATAGTAGGACCAATTTATTTGTAAAATCAGTTTTAGGCTTATGAGACTTGGCCTGGTTTTTTTGTATAAGAGGCAGCAAAATAATCATTTAACATATTAGCTCTCTTTTTTTGTTTTCTATTTTTTGTTTGTACATAGGCAATTTTATTCATAAATTGACTTTGCTAGAAATTTTTTGTAAGGAGTCAAAGGGTAGAATCTTTAAAATCTTCAAGCCCAGTCAATATTTTATCTGTGCCACCAGATAGCTATGCGAATTGGGTTACTTTCTCTTTTTTCAAGTTTCCAAGAAAACTTGGGAGTCCTGGGTCTGTCAGAAATTAAATTGTTTACTTACTACAGTTCAGGGCCCTGTAAAAAAAAAAAAAAGGTACATGCCAGCTTTCCCAAGGGGCTTTATCAGCTCTCCAGGTTAGATTCATTTTATAAAGTAAATATGAAAATATATAATTCAAGTTAAAGACTTAGTAAAATGACCATTGTCTCCAATTGTGCCCTGTTATGGAAGAAAGCAGATTTTTATTGAACCTATGCAAATAACTATTTTGATATAAGAATACTCACAGTTTCCAAATTTTGGAGAAATTATGTATATAAGAAGATATTATGTTTTTATTTTTTTCTTAATAAAGTATACCATACTCAATTGTTAACAACTGTGAATAGCTTAAAAGACAAACTTTTCCTGATTCTGAAAAAACAGAACATAAGTAATTAGCAAATGCTTTGAAGAATAAGCCATAAAAATAATTTCAGTCTTCTGTCAATTCAGTTTATGCAATTAAGTCCTGTCCTGCTTAATATTAGATTAACAATCATCATAAATCAATCAGGTATCAATGAGAGTCTTGGAAGTTTTAATCTCTATACCAATGGCACAATTTATAAAATTGTCACAATCGTATATTTAAGAGTACTCCTCAAAATTCTGTAGATTATTATAAGCCACTTGATAAAGAATCAAAGTAAAACACCAACTGTAGATGACTGAAGTTTTAGAATAGCCATGGTTAAAGACAGAATTGAGGGGAAAATTTGGTTATTTCTGCAATAAACAGAAATTTTACATAATAATCATAAACACTACCGATAAAATATACTAAGACATATCAAATCACTTGGATCTCATACAATTTTGGAAAATATGCTCTTTAATTTATATAAATATGGTCCAATTATATAGTCCACATTTATTTAAATATAGTCCAAAGTTAAACACTTTTGCAAATTTGACATTGCTTCCTGCATATTTTAATTATACCAAATAAGCTGAATATGTTTAATTTTGGCTTTGGGGACCTAATATCAGAAAAGAATAATGAGGTCAAATGACTGAATTTAGAATTTTATTTTGTGAAGTTTGTCAAATATCAAAAGTTTACAATGTTTGATATTACAAAATAGGATTACAGATTGTTGTAAGTTATTTATTTAGTCCAGTGAGAACTCAGTGATTTTGAAAGAAAGCAAAAACTTTTATTTTTCAAAGAGAAGAATTAATTTTCTAAACAATAACCCCTTATAAGAACAGCATGAGAGAAGTTAAAACTGTCTCTCAATTCCGAAAAATAAATCTATTACATTATAATTACTTTTACCATAAAATTTAATTTCAAATGATCTCTTATAAACTTTTATAAGTTTTTCAAATTAAAAAGTGGATTAATTCTTCAAGAAACCCTTGTCAATTAATGTTTACTGTATAAAGAAACTTTCAAGTAATTTCATCTTTCAAAATTAGCTTTTACAATCTTACAAACCACTTCTTCTGTAACAGTCCCTGGGCCTGGAGTGGTTGAGTAGATTCAATTTCTGGCCTTGTGTCTTAAGTGTGTGATTAATTTTTATTGTCATTTTCTTCCACATCTCTAGATGGGGCTTCAATTGCTGTCAGAGTTTAAAATTTAGCAAGACTCGGTGTCTTTTTTATTTTTATTGTATTTATTTTTTTTTCCTGAGACAGAGTCTCACCCAGACTGGAGTGCAGTGGTGCAATCTCGGCTTACTGTAACCTCTGCCTCCCAGGTTCAAGCAATTCTCCCTGCCTCGGGCTCCCAAGCAGTTGGGATTACATGTGCCCGCCACCACGCCCAGCTAATTTTTGTATTTTTTATTAAAATGGGATTGTGCCGTTTTGGCCAGGCTCGTCTCTAACTCCTGCCCTCAGGAGATCCACCCTCCAAAGCCTCCCAAAGTGTTGTGTATCCTTTTTAGACCTAGGAATCAAAGATCAGTAATGTAGCAGCACAAGGCCTTTAAAAGTTACGCAGATAGTTACATTAACGTAATAACATTAATTTATATTTTCTCAAAATCTCAGTATTCCTAAGTAGTTGAAAAACTTAAAAACAGCTACAGAGGAAGTATTTCAAGAAAATATAAAATTTGTTTTATGCCATTTACCAAATGGGAAAAAAACACCTTCAGCAGTGTGACTGTGTTTCCCTGTGGGGAAATCCATGTAGATAACCTGCAAGTCAACTCTAATGAAACAAAGTATTTGATTAATTAGACATAGGAAGAATGTGTCTTGGATTACAAGTGAAGATTTTGGTTTCATAGACAAATATAGACATTTTAAAAAACCCAAGAGTGCAGAATACTATATTGAAATAAAACATTTTATTAAGAACTTTAATATAAAAGATTTTTAGCATCAGGCAATCATAGCAGTTAGAAGCTAACAACGTTAGAAGTTAACTCTGTTAGAGGCTAACTGCTGTAAGAAAAAAATTGTTAGATGAGCTCATGAAAAATTTGAGATCCTCTCAAGCCTTCTCAAAAGAGAATAAAACTGGCAAGACGCAGTAAGAGTTAAACTTTTGGGTTAAAAAATTAAAATATCTTATAATTTTATTGAGTAAATCAATACTTTAAGACAATTTTTCATTCTAACCAATCTTTAGTATATTTATATATTTTTATATGAAAGCCGGATCTCTACAAATCTATAAGGACTATTATAAATACTTCCCTTTTAATTATAGTCAACTTCATAATATGAAGTTATTTTAATAAATTAACTTTTTACAAACCTTAGTTTGACTTACAAAAAATGCTTATGGCATACTTGAACATATAGTTTTATTCTAAACATCACTCTTTCTTAAAGTCATTTTTATTTTAGGATAAAAAGTTGCAATACAAGATTCTTTCTCATATAAAATTATTTTTATTTTTTTATTTTAACCTTTCATACCAAAAGTACTCCTCTATGTCTAAAAATTTCTTTTTTTTTTTTGAGACAGAATCTTGCTCTGTCACCCAGGCTGGAGTGCAGTGGCATCTCTCTTATTTACTGGTTATGTTTAGGATGTTTTATAAGTAACCTCTGAATTAAATAAAATCTTTTTGTAAGAACAAATATTTTACAAAAATATTTTCTTATACTATACATTTTTTAAAATGATTAGCAATGACCTAAACATTTAGTCAATATCTATTATTTAATTAAACTTTAGATTTTTAAATTGTAGAACAAGTTTATTTAAAAGGTTTATTTTGTTACATTAACTTAATTTATTTTTTAAATAGCTTACCTAGATCATTTATGAAAACTATAATACTCATCCTTTAAAGTTTTTTCCCTGTTATCCATATTATAACCCATGAATTTCAGGCCTTTACCTAAGTAAAATTCTTATTAAATAAATGATTGTATTTCCAATAACTATTTACCTGTTTTTTATTAAAACAATAATATTAAACATCTTATTTGTCAAATTACAAAGATCATTCTGGTTTTAACTAGGTTAATAATTTTATAATCTTCATAGAAATGTTTCACACCATATAACATCCAGCTGCAATTTTAAATATAAAATCACTCGATCAATTGATATAAACCATAAGGTATTCTGATAATTGTTAAAATATTTCTAATTTTATTTTACCAATAATTTTGAAGCCAGCTTATTTATTACATATTTATTTAAGTTATATGTACTTCAGATGCATTAGGGCTCATTGACTTAATTTAAAATAGTTATTTATTTTAAAGTCAATTTTGTACCTTGTAGCCATAACACATAACAAAAAAATATATATATATGTACAGAATACATACAAGCACACATTCACACTAATACAAAGATACTAGAGCTTTTACTTTAAAACTCTAGCTATGGAATATCAATACAAACTCAACAGATGTTCAACAATAAACGGTTAGATGTAAACAGTGGTTGTCATCTTAAAACCAGTAGAAAGGCCCTGTAAACTGGAAAACAAAATATTTTTAAGCCAAAAACATATCCTCATCTTTCTTTATAAACTTCACCATAAATTGATTATACTCTCTTACTATTCTAATTTTTAGTAACCCTAATTCACAGTGAGAAGCCTAGGATTACTTAATTTAACATGACATGAGTTTAAGATTTTAAATTACTGAAGACAATTATGAGTCTAAATTTACCAAATTAATATTTGTAAAGCAAGGTAAAATGTAAAGGTGACTCTAAAAAATAGATGTACATTTTCTTTACAAAGCATTTCACTAAACAGACTTAACTTGATTGGAGGTCTTTGAAACACAGCTTGATTACATTACTGCCCTTAGAGTGGGACCATTTAAGAAAAAGGGCCAAGAAAACATGCAGTTTTTAATTCATAAAGTACAATTGCTTATGCAAATGTGCAAAGAAATGAGTAGCCTTCTATAGTGATGACCATTTCCTGTAAACTGCCCTCAGCCACACCTAACATAGCTTTCAAAGCCACCCCTAAAATTACCGCTTTCGTTCACTATTGCACACACCATGAATGAATCCTCTCAAAGTACAACGTAATTCTGGTAGCATCCAAAGCCAAAAACATGACACAATACAAGAAAGCAGGGCTTTATACTTGCTCTGCTTTATACCGAAGAATCTGCCAATGATTGAAACCACAAAGGAAGCAGAAAAACTCCCAACATGTTAGTGGCAAGATACAAGAGGAACCCTCCTCCCTGCTCCCACTCAGGGACCTGATTTGGAGCTGCCTCCTAAGGGAGCAGTGGTGTCCTCAGTGCCCCTTGGTGTCCTCACTGCTCCCTGGTTTCCTGAGCACCCCCTGGTGTCCTGAGTACCCCCTGGTGGTTGTGAGCAACCCCTGGTTTACTAAGCACATCGTTGTGTCCTGTGAGCCCCTTGTCCTCAACGCACCCTGGTGTTCTGATCGCCTCCTGTAGGTTCTGAGCTATCCCTTGCGTCCTGTGCGCCCCTGGAGGTCCTGAACACCCCCCGGTGTCCTGAGCACGGCCTGGTGATTCTGAGATGCCCCTGGTGTCCTGAGCGCCCCCCTGGGGTTCTGAGCACCCCTGGTGGTTCTGAGCACACCCTAGTGGTTCTGAACCACCTGGTGTCCCAATCGTCCCTGGTGGTTCTGAGTGCCTCCTCATGTCCTGAGTGCTCCCTAGTGGTTCTGAGTCCCCTGGTTTCCTGAGTACCCCCTGGTGGTTCTGAGTGCCTCCTCATGTCCTGAGTGCTCCCTAGTGGTTCTGAGTCCCCTGGTTTCCTGAGTACCCCCTGGTGGTTCTGAGCACCCCCTGGTGTCCTGAGCGCCCCCTGGTGTCCTCAAAACCCCCTAGTGGTTCTGAGCCCCCTGGGGTCCTAAGATCCCCCTAGTGGATCTGAGCATCCCCTGGGGTCCTGAGGGCCCCCTGGTGGTTCTGAGCACCCCTGCTATCCTGAGCTACCCCTCACCACTGTGTCTGGAGTGCCCCCTGGTGGTTCTGAGTGACCCCCCCCGCCCAGTGTCCTGAGCGCTCCCTGGTGGTTCTGAGCACCCCTGCTATCCTGAGCTACCCCTCACCACTGTGTCTGGAGTGCCCCATGGTGGTTCTGAGTGACCCCCCCCACAACCCCCAGTGTCCTGAGCGCCCCCTGGTGGTTCTGAGCACCCCTGCTATCCTGAGCTACCCCTCACCACTGTGTCTGGAGTGCCCCATGGTGGTTCTGAGTGACCCCCCCCACAACCCCCAGTGTCCTGAGTGCCCCCTGGTGGTTCTGAGCACCCGCTGTTTTCCTGAGGCTCCGCACCCCCAGGTGGTTCTGAACATCCCTTCTTGTCATCAGTGCCCCATGGTGGTTCTGAGCACCCTCTGGTGGTTTTGAGTGCCCCCTTGTGTTCTGAGTGCCCCCTGGTGGTTTTGAGTAACCCATGGTGTCCTGAGCACCCCCTGGTGTCCTGAGCATCCCCTGATGGTTCTGAGAAGCATCTACCAGGCAGTCCCCTCCTGTCCCCCTGCAGGGAGGTTGGTGTCTGAGCTCACTCAGATGTCCCCTCACTGTGTCCCTCAAAGTAATACACGGACTTTTCCTGAGCTCTCAGGTTAATCATCTTAAAAGAGAATCTCCTGAACTGAGTGTATTTGAGGATTGTTAATCATCTTTTTACTCAAGGAGAGTCCCACTGAGAACTTCCATTTGAATTATTGTTATTACCCACACCCATCCCTGTCATGAAGCCTGCTGGATCAAGCTTATGCTGTTTTCAGTGAAAGTGAATCCAGAGGCTTTGCAGAAAAGGCAGAATTCCTGGTCTGTAGTATTTCTCTGTCTGACTCCGTTAGTTAACTTCACAGGGGACTTCTGCAAACACAGAGGCAACAGACTGAGAACAGCCCCACCTTTGAGCAGCCACAGCAGGGCCTGATCCACGGGGAACCTGGATATTGAGAGTGATGACAAGAGAAGCTCAGATGAGCACAGACCCCATGGTGTGGACACCGAGGAAGGGCACAGATGTGGGGTGGCTCCTCACCAGGATCTACAGGAACAGGGGATGAGCTACTTTTCATTTGCAGAGGAGGGGCTTCATTTCCATGTCTTTCTCCCTGGGGACATGAGTGCACTGCTCAGCAGGCCTCTTCCCATCTCTGTCTCTGGATTCCAGGGAGGGCAGGGTGAAAGGATTCCTGGGACTGGGTGTTCAGGGTTGATCTGCCCATTACTCTTTTTTTTCTCATATGTGGACCCCTATAGGGTATCTTTACAGTATCAACATTTATCAACAAATAAGTACAGTAAACAAATAAAAATAAACCTTGCCCAGAGGAAATGGACTCCTGCCTGTAGGCTGTGCAATTAGAGCTGTAAAGGACTGTCTTCTACAATAAAGGAAAGTCTTCAGTTAGAATTTTAAAAATGACGATTTCTACAAACTAGCAGAGCTGGAGTCCATAATTACCACTATCCTAAGCTCATCTTGCCACATAACTGTTCATTGTCAGCTATATGTGCTTGTCTGAGGAAAAAGTCAATGTGGGGACATGTGTGCTTATCTGAGGGAAGAGTTCACATGAAGACAGGGGTGCTTGTCTGAGGGAAGAGTCAACCTGAGGATGCGTTTGTCTGAGGGAAAGGTCCACGTGGGGACAGGTGTGGGCATTGTCTGATGGTAAATGCCCATTCAGAGACGGTGTGTGCCTGGACTGAGCTGAAGTTTGAGGGAAATCTTTCTCAGTCAAAGGAAGATGCGAATCATCTGGATTAATTGCTTGTCAGCAGGGAAACTTGGTTGCACATGAACCTGATAAAAGAAAAGTCTCTTGTGAATGGAAACATCTTATGTGCAAATGGGGAAAGTTACTTCATTCTTTGTTGCCTGCATCTCATGCAATTCCCTGCCCACACGGTGTAAATGTATTTGATATTTTATTTTTGTACACTCTGCATTTTATCCTGGGGTTCATGATGTGCTACATAATTTTATAAGTTGTATATATTTAGATTCATAGTTTACATCATAGAATTATGAGAATTAACAAATTGTGTCATGCGTTCACTACTGCAGATCATAAAAAAGTTTCACTGTTTGCAAACAGTACCTGTTTCTCCTAATGCATACCCTCTCTCTAAATTTCTAGAAAATCCTCATATATTTATGACATCTACAGTTTTGTCTTTTACAGAATGTCAAATAAAATGTATACAACATATTTCAAATAACCTCACTGAAGAAGGTGGCACATAAAGTTTCTCACCTATATAACTTAGAAGTCAGGGTGTTCTGTAAATCTAAAGTATAAAGAAACTGCACTTAAACACTTTTTTTCTAGTCAATAAACATACTTCCAACAGGGGTACAAGTTAACAATTCTAATACCACGATGCATATATTCTAAATTGTACAACAAATTGAATGAATGGCAAATGATGGGAGGGGTTCCTCACTTTGCAGTAGGTGGTTATGGACAGGCAAGGAAGAAAAGCTTGAAACATTCATGTATCATCATAGTAGATTGTAGATACCAGTGTTCTAAAGTTTGATGCAATAAACATACAGAAGATTGGATACATAAATAGATTAGATGGGTCCATTAACATGGGTTAATATATACATACACATTTTCTAGGCCTGTTAGCTTAGAGATTCTAGAAACACTGACAGTACATTAACAACACACACACCCAACATCATAATTTTGTGTTTTAATATAATTCTTTAATATCAAGGACCAGCAATCCTTGGAGAAATAACTGATTCTATGTGTAGAAAAGATAATAGAGATAATGAGCTTAGTATTTCTTGTAACACCAGGAAATAGGGAAGTGATCAAAAACAAAAGGATGGGGCATGCTGTAAAAATACAGAATCCAAACTAAATGAGCTCACAGAACCTAAAAAAAAGCTGTGGTGATTTGAGTGATAAAATAAATAATGTAGCACCAGATCTTCTCCATAGTAAAAAATAAACATTCATGAGCCAACACCGATATTAACAGATTATTGAATAAAGAAAATTAGAAAAAAGGCACCTTCCATTCAGAAGAATTCTAAACATCTTAATAATCTTCTCATTAAATAGGAGAAATTCAAATAATTATGCTGTGATTGTGGCCTGACATTAGAGACAAGAGAAAAATCCTGTTAGTGGAATTCATAATTAGTTTTTAGATATCATGCCGAAAGTATGAGCTATGAAATAATTATTTTATGTAAGTTTACACACACACACACACACACACTATATATATATGCACACACACACATATGTATATAAATATTTTTCTGCCACAGACACTGATATGGGAGTAAAACAACAACTACAATTTGGAGAATACACTTGTAAAACACATATTTGTTAATCAATTTTTTGTTAACTTCGTGAGTGACTTAAATAATGGGTATATAAGGAAACTTACAACTGATCAAAAAGAAACAATGCAATAAAAAATAATCCACATACCATACGAGACACTTCATCACAATTATATGAAATAATTAAATACAAAATTTTAATTAGAAATATGTGCGTTTAAACAACAATGAGATATCACTACTAATCTATTAGAATAGTTAAAATACGCAATACTCATAATGCCAAATGGCAATGAGGATGCGGAAGAACAAGATCTATCATGCATTGCTGGCATGAACACAAAATTATAATTGCACAAAATGGAAAACATTAAAACATTTTGATATTTTATATAATGGAGATAAGTGTAGAGTTAAAATGTGATCTAGCAGCTGTGCTCCGAAACATTAACAACACCCGTTCCAAAACTTATGCTCGCACTAATATTTTCAGAGGAATTCTATTATTGGTTTTATTAATTTGATTTGTTTTCCACTCCCTGAATTTTGCTTACAGAATAAAAGTTGTATGGAAAATTTCCCACATAATTAGAGTCCATACACATTTCTATTTTCCTTTTTTCAGCAATGACTTAAACTCGCTTTCTAAAAAAAGTCTTTAAAGCAAATAAAATCCCTGTCATCTCTCAAGCCCAGCACTGCTGCCACCTCCCTCAGGATTTCTGACTGCCTCAGGATGTGGGTTTTCACATTGTGTGTCTCGCACAGTAGTACACATCTATGTCCTCAGATCTCTGACTGCTCTGCTCCATGTAGGCTGTGCTCGTGGACATGTCCCTGGTCATGGTGACTCTGCCCTGAAACTTCTGTGCATAGCCTGTCTTACCATTGCCAGAGTAGATCCCTCCCATCCATTCAAACCCTTATCCAGGGGCCTGTCGCACACAGTGAATATCGTAGCTGGTGAAGGTGTATCCAGAGCTTTGCGGGACACCTTCACTGAGGCCCCAAGCTTCCTCCTTCAGCCCCAGACTGCACCAGCTGCACCTGGAATTGGGCACCTGTGGAGAGAATACAGGAGTGGATGAAATTCTTTTTGACTGAAAAGAGTCCTCTCATCCTTCGGAGTAGGTGGTCCTTTACCTGTAGCTGCTGCCACCAAAAAAATGATCCTTCAGGTCCAGTCCATGGTGAGGAGCTGTGTTCTCAGCAACTTCTCTAGAGGAGGGATGTGGTTGTTGGGTGATGCTCTCAGGGCACAGGAATAACCATATTTAATCTCAGTGGATCTCATGATATTTGCATATTCATGATTCAGAGAATTTCATAACTCAAGACCTGATTCAGGACAAGAAAGAGAGGATAAATGGCACATCAGCCATACAAAAGTGAGATGGTGATGGTCCAAGTCCTAATCCCACTTGAGGAAATGCATGCCCTGCTCCATTTCCAAACACTTTGTGGACAGAGGTCCTTTCACTGAAGAACCAGCACCCACAGGACGCGTTCCTCACAGTGAACCCATATTTGATTAGCATGGAGACAATCTGGATCATTTCTTGGACCATCACTATGACACTGAGCAGATGCCTTTGCCTCATTCTGGTCTCATCAGCCACCCGCACAGACCACTGGTGACTCTGAGAAAGAGACTGCTGAATGTCCCATGTGAGTGTCCAGCAGGGCCTATGGACAAGCTATGAGATATGCCGGGTGCTCCTGAGACAGTGTCTTCAGCATCTGCCTGAGATCCTAAGATCTTTAACAGAAGACTTTTAGTTTACTGATTTGGCCTGTGATGTGTGATTGGCGCTGATTTTCTCATAAGACTGACAATAGCAATGAAGGGTTGGCATAGCAATTTGGAGTTCTTCATGAACTCCCAGCTCTCAAAATAATTTCCAAGGAATCTGTGTTTTGAATAAGCTTGGGTTTTATTTCTCACTCTATTGAAAATAATTTTGTGATGTATTTACATCAGGAAACAAGACACTCTAACAAGAAAGCTGTTTTTAGGTGAGGTGCAAAGTAGTGGAGAGATGGAGGTGTCCTTGAATTCTCAGAATTGCTGGAACTTGAATACCAAGTTCACCTCTGAAAGGCAGTAGTCTATCTGTGAGGATATCAATCAGCTCTGCCTTCAGGAATCTTTGGATGTGGAAAAGATCGAGAGTGTGATTTATTTTTATCCATCGTGGTTAGAGGGAAACTTCCGGTCCCAGGAAGTGGGTGATTTTAACAGAAGCACCTGAGACCTTTCCTTCTGAGTCGTTTTGAATCCTGAGATCTATTGGAGATCTTAGGAGAAAGCAATGGGGCAGATCTCCATTCTCCTTAATGTGTGATCCTGAGGATGTGGCCTGACCTCTGTACACTTCCGTGTTAAAAGATGTAGATTGGGGATTGCAGTGACAATTTCATATGCAAACTCTATAATAGGTCAGCACTGGAGAATAGTCTCATCACCAAGATTACTGCAATTACCTTTCCTGGGAACCAGAGAGAACCTCCGTGACCCCTCTCATCTGAGCACACAAGGAACTCTGCTTCTGCCCTGACAGATCACACCTGTGACATGGGGCAGGACAATGACAATCAAGTCTAGTGTCCTCATTCATATATTGACCAATCTAGCTCAATCCTTCTATCTCCGAAAGGCCCTCTCCTCCACTGAATTGCATGAACATACCTTTGGGTGTGGGGCATTACAGCTTTGTTATTTGATATTAGTTTAGTGAATTACATAATAAATAATCTGCCTCCATGGACGCTGGCAACAGGAGAATCATCAGAAGCTGGGTGAGTCATATAATCAGGACAAAACTGTGCTCTCTTCTTCGGACCTGGAAAGAGTGGGCTGACCTTGTGTGGGGCAACAGAGGGGAGGAGACAGACCAAACATCCAGAACCAGATGAGCACCTCACTTGCCAGGTAGTCTCTGGGCCTTTTGTTTGAACACATGCAGAAGGACCTGTGCTCACCTTCAGGAAAATGGTGAACTTGGAAAAAAGATCACAGTGACCAATAATTTTTTACTTATCGAGAAAAAAGTGTCATAGGTCTCTATGCATCAGTATGCATGTGTACAGGTTGCTACACAAAAAAGAGGAAATTATATTAGCTGGAAAGAAAACCAAAGAGCTTCTGAATGTGTAGATGTTGTTATTCTCAAATATGCTAGCTCCCATTTTAGGATGCTGCTCCCTAGGGGCCAGGACACTGGGGCCGACAGAACATGCTGCTGAGGCTCAGTTCTGGACAAGAGCTACTGAGAACCAGAGACTCACTTCTTCCACACAGCCTCACTGATGGATGAAGGCTCTGCCCTGGGTGCAGCAGCACTGAAGACGTTGGCCCCCTGGTTCCCAACCCTGCTTCTATGGAAGAAGGTCTACCCCAGCAAGAGCTGCATGCTGATAAAGTGGAAAGTTTCTCCCCAACCCTGCACTGAGCACTCAGCTCCTACATTGAAGAAGAAAAACACTCCTAATCTCCACCTGCAGAATCTTATCTTGGAGCTCTGTCTTAGGAGCAGGGGTGAGGCTGAAATTTGGTCATAAAATAGAGTCCTGAATCTGGTCTTGAAGGACCTGACTTCATTTACAACAGAGTGTGGAGAATTACAAAGCCCAAGAGTTGCTTCAAAAACGGTGGAGGCTGTGGTAAAATGCACTTGGACGGAGATGGGTGAATGCATGGGAGATCCAGGCTAAACTGCAGGGCTACTGGCCTGCAGGAGAGAACCAAGAAGAAAGAGAGCTGGGAAGAGTTCTCCTGGGATCAGTACAAATGTCAGGCACTGTTTGTTCAAAGGCGCCCATGTTTGTTTGGTTCCATCTGTAGAGCAACTTAGACCTCAGTGCATTGTTGAAAATATAAACTTCCAACTGCAAGTAGTGGAGCTCAACATCTGGTCCTGGTCAGGGAAGAGACAGAGAGAGCCCAGCCCAAACCAATGACATGCGAGGGTGACAGTGAAATCCACAACTGTGTCTCTGGGGATCTTTCAGGCAGGCCTTCTGTCACTCAGAAGAAAGTCTGGAGTTCACCTGTAATGCTTTATGTCAAATTTTCAAAGACATTCATGTTGTTTTTAGTTTCTAACATACACACACCACACCCACACTCACACACAATGTTAAACATCTGAATACATGTGTGTGAACATATGATTTTAATCCTTTGTAGGACATACTTAGGAGTGAGAGTTCTAGGTCATGGATTAAGGACATGTTTAATTTTATAGGAAACTGTAAATGATTTTCCCAGAAACTGTTTCATTTTGCATTCCCACTAGCAATCTATTAGTCTCTAGGGTGCCTGACTTCTTCACCGACGCTGATATTGTCAGTATTTCTTCTTTATTTTTTGTCTTTCTAGAAAGTCTATGGTAGTGTCTCCTTTTGGTCTTGATTTGCAGTTCTCTAGTGGAAAATCACATTCATATGCTGGTGTGTCATCTGTACATCTTCGAGGTTTGCCGGTTCATATTATAATTACATTGGTAGATATATGACTTGCAAATATTTTCTCCTTTGCAGCTTGTCCTTAATTTTATTGATAGTCACTTGAGTAGAAAATGTTTTAAAATTTGAAGTTCAACTAACATTATTTTCATTTATTGGTCACAATTTTAATTTTCAGTATTGTTGATCAACTGTTAATAATCATATTTTAATTATATTTGTTTTTATTTTATATGTATAAATTTGTGGGGAGTGACTGCAATTTTGTTACATATATATATTGCATAGTAGTCTTGGCTTTAATGTATCCATGATCCAAATAATGTACATTGTACCCATTAAGTAATTTCTCACCATTCTCCCACCTTCTGCTCTCCCATCTTTCTGAGTCTCCAATGTCCATCATTCCTTTCTCTATGTCCCTGTGCACATATGGGTTAGCTCTCATTTATAAGTGAGAACATGTGGTGTGTGATGTTCTGTTTCTCATTTATTATACTTAAAATAATGATGAATTCCATCCATGTAGCTGCAAAAGATATGATTGCATTCCTTAATATGGCTGGATAGTATTTAAATGTATATATATGTAACATTTTCTTTATAAAATTATCTGTTGTTAGGCATAGGTTAATTCCTAAGTTTGATGACTGGGCTATTATGAATAGTTCTGCAAGAAAACAAAAGTCTGCTTATCATTCTGATATAATGATTTATTTTTCCTTTAGGTAGTTGTTTGTGGTTATCGAATCAAAGTAGTTCTACTTTTACTTCTTTGAAAAATCTCCATACTGTTTTCCATAGAGGCTGTGCTAATCTACATCCTCACCACAAGTGTCCGAGCATTCCTTTTGCCTTCAATCCTCACCAATACCTGTTATTTTTGGCTCTTTAATAGTAGCCATTCTGACTGGTTTAAGAAATATCATTGCAGTTTTAATTTGCATCTCCCTGATAATTAGTGCTGTTTAGCATTGTTTACTTATTTATCATCCAGCATTTTCCCATGTATATCAATACATCAACTGGTGTACCTTAAATACATACAATTTTATTTGTCAACTTTAGCTCCATAAAGCTGAAAATGTAACTCAGTCTTATAATAAAAAAATGCATACTTATATTTCTACGTATTTTATCAATATGTGAGAATATAAACAGAAAAACTTGTACGAAAATAGTTATAACAGTTTGTTTATAATATTTATGTTGGAAAGAAATTTAAATTTCATCAACAGGAAAACAAATATACATATTGTCATTATTTCACACAATAAACTGATTACTTAATAAACTGTCATTTACTGATGTTATGGATTGATTCAGATATGAAATATTCATGTGTGTATTAGTACGTACATATGTATATATATGATGACAAAACCTTGAGACATGAAATTACATAAATAAACCTAAAAAATAGCAAAAATAAGTTCAAAACAGAAAAAATTAACCTATAGTGACAAAAATTAGAACATTTTTCTATTTGCATTTTTCTGATGGTTAGTGGTGATGAGAATCTTTTAAAATATTGCTGGCCACCTGTAAGTCTTCTTTTCAGAAGTGTCTGTTCTTGTTATTTGCCCATTTATTAATGGGGTTATTTGTCTTTTGATTCTTGATTTGTTTAAGTTTCCTATACATTCTTGATATGGTTTGATTGTGTCCCCACACAAATCTTATCATGAATTGTTGCTCCCATAATTACCATGTGTTGTGGGAGGGACCCCGTGGGAGATAATTGAATCATGGTGGGGGGGTCTTTCCCATGCTATTCTCATGATAGTGAATTAGTCTCATGAGATCTGGTGATTTGATAAAGGGGAGTTTCCCTGCATGAGTTCTCCTCTCTTGCTGATGATTTTATAAAGGGGAGTTTCCCTGCATGTCCTCTCTTCTCTTGTATGCCACCATGTGATATGTGCCTTTCACATTCTGCCATGATTTCGAGGCTTCCCCAGCAACGTGGAAGTGTGAGTCTATTAAACCTCTTTCTCTTGTAAATGCCCAGTCTCAGGTACGTCTTTATCAGCAGCATGAAAAGCAACTAATACAGTAAATTGGTATCAGTT
This sequence comes from Pan troglodytes, assembly GCF_028858775.2. Lineage (NCBI taxonomy): Eukaryota > Metazoa > Chordata > Mammalia > Primates > Hominidae > Pan > Pan troglodytes. Next base: position 37,377,212 of record NC_072416.2, on the reverse strand, counting down.
GAGTGAAGTGCTACTGATAAGATACTCAAAAACATAAAAGCGAATTTGGAACTGGAAAACACGCTGAGGATGAAACAGTTTGGAGGGCTCAGAACAAGACAGAAAAAAATGTGTGAAAGTTTGAAACTCTCTAGAGATTTGTTGAATGGCTTTGGCCAAAATGCTGATAATGATGTGAACAATAAAATCCAGGCTGAGGTGGCCTCAGATGGAGATAAGGAACTTGCTGGGAACTGGAGCAAAGTTGACTCTAGTTAGGCTTTAGCAAAGATACTGGTGGCATTTTGCCTCTGCCTTAGAGATTTGTGGAACTTTGAGCTTGAGAGAGATGATACCAGGTATCTGGCAGTAAAAAATTCTAAGCAACAAAGTATTCAAGTGTGACTTGGGTGCTGTTAAACACACTCAGTTTTAAAAAGGAGGTAGAACATAAAAGTTCAGAAAATTTGCAGCCCGACAATGCAATAGAAAATAAAATCCCATTTTCTTAGGATAAATTCAAACCAGCTGCATAAATTTACATAAGTAATGAGGACCCAAATGTTGGTCACCAAGACAATGCAGAAAATGTTTCAGGGCATGTCAGAGACTTTTGTGGAAGGTTCTCCCATCGTAAGCCAGAGACCTAGGAGGAAAAAATGGTTTCATGGGCTGGGCTCAGGGTCCCTCTGCTGTGTGCAGTCTAGGGACCCAGTTCCTTGCATCGGAGCTGCTCCAGCCATGATTAAAAGGGGCCAAGGTACATACAACTCAGGCTGTGGCTTCAAGGGGTGAAAGCCCCAAGCCTTAGCATCTTCCATTTGGTGTTGAGCCTGCAGGTGCACAGAAGTCAAGAATTGAGGTTTAATAACCTCTGCCCAGATTTTGGAGGATGTATGTAAATGCCTGGATGTCCAGATAGAAGGTGGCTGCAGGGAGGGGCCCACATGGGAACCTCTGTTAGGGGCAGCAAGGAAAGAAAATGTGGGGTGTGTGCTTTCACACAGAGTCCCCACTGGTGCATTGCCTAGTGAAGCTATGATTAGAAGGCCATAGTTATTCAGACCCCAGAATAGTAGATCCACCAACAGCTTGCACCATGCACCTAGAAAAGCCATGGACACTCAGAGCAAGCCAGTGAAAGCAGCTGGGTGAAAGACTGTACCCTGCAAAGCCAGAGGCATATAGCTGCCCAAGACCATGGGAACCCAACACTTACATCAGCATGACCTGGATGTGAGACATGGAGTCAAAATAGATCTTTTTTGAGCTTTAAGATTTGACTGTCCCACTGGATTTTGGACTTGTACAGGGCCTTTAGCCCCTTTGTTTTGGCCAATTTCTGCCATTTGGAATTGCTCTATTTACCCAATACCTGTACTCCCATTGTGTCTAGGAAGTAACTAACTTACTTTTGATTTTACAGGCTCATAGGCAGAAGGGACTTGCCTTGTCTCAGATGAGGCCTTGGAATGTGGACATTTCAGTTAATGCTGAAATAAGTTAAGAATTTGGGACTGTTGGGAAGGCATGATCCATTTTGAAATGTGTGTACATGAGATTTAGGAGGAGCCAGGGGCAGAATGATATGATTTGACTGTGTCCCCACCCAATTCTCATCTTAATTGGAGCTTCAGTAATTTCCTAATATTGTGTAATAAACCCCCTGTGAGATAATTAAATCGTGGGGGCGGATCTTTCCCATGCTATTCTCTTGAGAGTGAATGTCTCATAATATCTGATAGTTTTATAAAGGGGGATTTTCCTGCACAAGTTCTCTTTTCTTGTCTGCTGCCATATGGGACGTGCCTTTCACATTCCACCATGACTGTGAGGCCTCTCTAGCCTTGTGGAACTGTGGATCAAACCTCTTCTTCTTCTTTTTTGATAAATTGCCTAATATCGGGTATGTCTTTATTAGCAGCATGAAAACCAACTAATACAATTCTGGATATTAGGGCATTGTTGGATGCAACATTTGTGAATAACTTCCCACAATCTGTAGGTTGTCTGCTTACTATGCTGATAGTTTTGTTTGTTTGTTTGTTTGGTTGGTTGGTTAGCTGGTTGGTTTGCTGCATAGTAACTCTTTAGCAAATTAGTCTCTCCTTATCTATTTTTGTTTTTGTTGCAATTGCTTTTGGATACTTAGCCAAAAAGTATTTGTCAAAGCTGGTGTCGAGAAGAGTATTTTCATGTTGTCTTCAAGGATTTTTATAGTTTGATGTCTTACATTTAAATCTTTTATCAATTTTGAGTTAATTTTTATATATGTTGAAAGCAGACATCCAGTTTGAATCTTTGTCATATGGCTAGCTAGTTGTCCCAGTACCATTTATGGAACAGGGAATTCCTTTCTCATTTCTTGTTTTTTTGTCAGCCTTATCAAATATCATATGGTTGTAGGTGTGCAGCCTCACACCACTCAAATTTTTATCACTAAAATGTCAAAAACCAATGGATACTGATGGGGCTGTGGTGAAAAGAAAACACTTACACACTGTTAATGGGAATATAAATTAGTCCACCCACTTTGGAAAGCAGACTGGAGATTTCTCAAAGAACTTAAAACGGAGATATTATATGAACCAGCTATCCTTCTACATGGTATACACTACAAGGTAAACAAATAATTCTACCAAAGAGACACATGTGTGTGTATGTTTATTGCTGTGTTATTCACAGTGGCAAAGACAAAGATCAGCCCAGATGCACATCAGTGGTAGAGTGGATATATAAAATGTGGTATATGTAAAATGTATAATACTACACAGCCATAAAAAAGAATGAAATCATGTCCTTTGCAGCAAAACAAATGGAGTTGGAGTTCTTAATCCTAAACAAATTAATTCAGGAAAAGAAAACTGAACACCATATATTCTCCTAAGTGGGACCTCAGCATTGAGCACACATGGATAAATATGGGAGCAACAGACACTGTGGACTGCTAGACAGTGGAGGGAGAGGGTGATGAAATCTGTATTCCAAACCTCAGCATCACCCAATAATCCCATGTAACAAATCCACACATGAACCCTCTGTTTCTAAATTATAAAGTTGAAACAAAAAAAAAAATCCTTATGTGAGAACTAACTGGAAGCACTGAAGAGGACACTTTGTGGGGAGATGGACCTGTTCCTCACCCTCACTTAGCTGCTGTAGACAAGTATGTGCACATTTGCCTGAAACCCTCTAACTGTACCTGGAAAATCTGTGCATTTTGTATATGCTAATTTTATCTCACAAAAATGGAAAATAGACAATTGTAGAAAAATATTTTATATTAAAATTAAAATCTTAAAATAAATATGAAAATTCAAATACAAAATGAGAATGTGATTGTTACAATAATTATTAATGTGCATTCAGCTATATCTACTAGAATAAAATCACAGAAATAAGAAAGATAAATGTAAAATCTGAAAATAAAAAAATTAATGAACACACTGAAGACACCTGGGACCCACAGGTGGGGTGACTTGACCTTCAGTCATCCTCTTGGTGATTTGAGGGTTTTCCCAGGAAACGATGAGACATAGTTTTTCAATGGGGTTCTGGTGACCCTGGTGAGATGTCTGAAGGTCCCCGAGGCCTGACCATCCAGCCAGCGCCCCTGGCCTGTGGACGCCCTGCCTGCCCTGCAGAGGTGGTTGGCAGTGCCACCTGGCTTTTGGCCGGGTCCTGGGGAGGCAGAGAGAGGCCAATTTTGGTTCTCACTCCTGGCCCCCCAGAGGGCACAATGAGGAGCCAGTAGGGAGAGGATAGGAGAAGAGGAGGAGGAGGAGCGGTGTCCCCGGCAGCAGGATTCCCACTTGGAGCACAAAGTGAAGCAAGCACAGGGGAGGGGGACTAGAATCAGTCCCCCACAGCAAGCACAGAAAGGAGGAGCTGCGCAGAAGGCAGAGCCCCCCAGCCCCTGGGGCCTGGCTGGGGAAGGTCCGCACTTGGGGAGAGCTGGAAGCTGTTGAAGGTTTGGGGGGAGGGGAAACGGGTTGTGTTTCTTCATTTCTTTTTTTGTTTTTGACTTTGTTGGTTCATCCTTATTTTCTAGCTTTGGATCATTTTTGTACCAAGGCGAGCAAGCCTTTTTGAAAAATAACAAAAGAGGAAAAAAAATCCCTCCTGGAAAAAAAAAAAAAACCCTGGAAAATAGAAAAAAAAAAGGACCTCATAAATGATGCAATTACTTTTAATTGCAGGCAACTCTTTACATTTAAGTGAAGTGTCTTAACATTTTATACGGTTTTAAAAATATATTTACATATTATATATATAATATACATAATATAAATATATATAAATATTTAAAAAAGAAAAAAGAAAACCACGGCACTCTTCCTGGCCACTGTTTTGGCGGGGGAGGGGGGCTGGGGGGGCGGGCACGTCGGCCTGGCTTCTGTGGTCCCAGTGAAATGGTCTGGTTTGATTTGGCCGTACAGAGATCCCCTGACTTGGGAGGGGAGAGGGGAGTGGTGCCCCCTCCTCCCTCCACTCCATTACTCTCTACTTGCTACTTCACTTGCCCCCAGCTCCCACCCTCAGCCCTGTGACTGGAATGTGTGCCCCACCGTCATTGTCCTGAGTTGAATGTCCCTTTGTGGGCGAGGTAGGGGGGCAGTGTCCATCCACGAAGGGGCAGAAGGAGGGAGCCACGGGCCCTGCCCCACCCGCTCGGGGGAAGCCCAGTGGGATTTGCATCTTTCTTTCCCTTTGGTTCCCGCACATTTATGAGCTGGGAGGCATCCGTGTGGAATTGCGTGCAGCCTGTGTGTGTGCTGGCACAAGCCCATGCACTGTGTGTGCAGACGCATGGCGCCTGCACCCACAGGCATGGCCGAGCACATGTGTGGGGGAAGGCGTGGGCACATAGGTGCATGTAGCCTGTTTGCGCATTGGCACGTGCCTACCTGCATGTTAGCGTGAGAGGAGCTTTGTGTGTGAGAACATGTGTAATGTGTGTGCAGACATGCCGAGCGCCAGAGACTTGTGTGTGGGCCACGTACATGTGGACAGAGACACATACATGGAGGTGCATGTAATCTGTGTCTCCGAGTGTGTGTGTGCACGTATGTGTGCTGGTGCAGACCCAGGTGTGTGGGTGTACCTCTGTGTGCGTGTGTTCCATCATCCCTGCACCACTGGCTCCAGATCCCTTCCTGAGCCCCCGTCCCCACTGGCCCTCTCACAGCCTGCAACACATCAGTGCCCCCAGCTGCATGCGCCTCGCTGCTCTGTCCATCAGTGTGTGCTTGACCAAGAGAAAACTAAGACGTCTCGGGGGACCCCTGTACCTGGTCCTCTCAGCCCCCGCCCACTGTGCTGTGTTACTCGCATGGGGGATTTCCTGCCCCTTCCACAATATCCTGTTTCCCCCAGGAGCCTCAGGCTTGGAGTGGGGTCCCCAGGGGGCCCCCTGGGGTGAGCCCCAGCTCCACACCCTGCCCCATCCACCCTGTAGGGCCCATGTTGGTGTAGCGGTGATGGCTTCTGTGGATATTCTGTGACCTCTGTCGGTGTAACTTGACAATTTCTAAATGGAAAAGGGTTGCTGTGTTTTCTCTGTCTCTTTTTTTTAATGTCCTTTTTTCTTCTCCCCACCTCCCTGCTCTCTTTCCTTTTCAGTTTTTCTAGCCAAGTGTTTGGGGCTTTAATAAAACTTGTTTCTTTTTCCTCTCCTGGATCTCCTTCCTATAGGCTGATGTCTCATTATTTCTCTGCTTCACTCTGGAGGATCTGGAAGGTGCTGGGATGGGTGGGGTGGCAGGTGGGGAATCCCTGGCAGCCACTGGCCTTCAGCTGGCAGAGCATGAAGGGGAGGACAGAACAGGGCCCCTGGGATTAGCCAGGTGGGCTGGTGTAACACCAGTAATCCCAGCTACTCGGGTGGCTGAGGCATGAGAATCGCTTGAACCCAGGAGGTGGAGGTTGCAGTGAGCCGAGATTGCACCACTGAGCTCCAGCCTGGGTGACAGAGCGAGGCCCTGTCTCAAAAAACAAAAACAAAACAAAACAAAAAAACAGTTCTCGGCTTGGCATTCCAGGAGGTGTCCTGCCTAACCCTCACAACCATCGGTGAGGTAGCTACCGGCACTACCTACTCAGGCAAGTGACAAAGCTCAGAGATGTTGGGCATCTTACCCAGAGTCATACAATTGGTAGGTTGTACACAAACCAGTAAGTTTGAATCCAGCTCTGCCTGACACCAAAGCCCATGGTTACCCTAAAACCAAGCAGGGCTGATGACCTCCAGCAGTCCCCTGAATTGGGTCTCAGCCTCCTGCCCTTTGAGTGAGATGACCCTTGGTGGGGGTCCACCAATCTTTTCTTTCTTTTCTTTTTTTTCTTTTTTTTAGACGGGGTCTCCCTCTGTCACCCAGGCTGGAGTGCATGATTACAGCTCACTATAGCCTCAACTTCCCTGGGCTCAGGTAATCGTCCCATCTCAGCCTCCCAAGTAGCTGGGACTACATGTGCCTGCCACCACACCTGGCTACATTTTTTGTATTTTTTGTAGAGACGAGGTTTCGCCATGTTGCCCAGGCTGGTCTCGAACTCCTGAGCTCAAGTGATCTGCCCACCTCGGCCTTCCAAAGTGCTGGGATTACAGGCGTGAACCACCGAGCCTGGCCACACCCATCTTTTCTAGATGCAGCAGCTTTCAAACCCGTAAAGTGGTAACAATACAAAATGCATTTGACACCTCTGTGCTTTAGGTATGTACAGACATGTGCACAAACAGCCACAGCAAAGCAGCACCTGCTACACAGAGCACCATGGTGTATGCCACGGGTCCTGATTGGGTTTTACAGGCTTTCCCGGAATTCTGAAGGCTGTGCCACTGTTCCAGCATATTCTAAGAGTCCCCGAGGCTGCCTTCCAGCTGTTCTGCATGACTGAGGGCTGGCATGTTACCGAATCTCTTCTCCCCCCTCAGCATCACTTCACTTCCATCCCTGAAGGTAGTGACCGTGTCCTGGAGCCACAATCTTCCAGTCATCACAGGGGCCCCAGTTGCAGTTTCTTCTCCTAAAGACCTCTTTGGAGACAGAGGGCAGCAACCTGCCTACTGTCTGCAGGGAATGCCCCTCCATGAGTCACCCACCCACCAAAGCCCAGCAACCCTTGAGACTCACAGAAAGCCAGTCCCCAGCCTGCCCGTAGCCCATCCCTATGTCCTTTTTAGAATGTCAGCAGATCTTGCCTTCTCTCTGCCATCCTATTCCCCAAAAACTGGGAGAGGAGCCAAAAAAAACCCTCTCCCAGAATCACTGCACTCATGACAGTTCAAGATCAAGTAACAAACGGAACCATCCGCTGCACACCTGGAAGGAGGCCGGCACTCATTCAGCCACCAGATGCCTATCCAGGATGCACTCCCTGTGAGGCACTGCTCATCCACTCCTTGGGGCTGGGGCTCTGTCTGGCAGGGGAGCTTCCAGGACAGCCAGCAGACAGAACACAGACACCCGAGCTCAACCAAGGCAGGTGCTGGGAGCACACAGGAAAGAGGCCAGTGACAGGTGTGGCGGGGAGTAGCAGGGTTGGTCACATTTGAGAGGAGACCTTGTGGGTGGGTGAGGAGTGGGCTTTGGGGGTGCTGGTGGCTGAGGGTCCCAGGCACAAGGCCCTGGGTGGGACGTAACCAGTGGGTTCTGGAAAATGAAGGAAATCCAAGAAGAGTGAGGAGGGGAAAGTGCAGTGTGGTGGGCAGAAGACACCTCATGTGAGGCCTTATGGGCTGTGGTAAGGAAGGTGCCATGGAAAACAATAGGAGGTTTTAAAGTAAGAAAGTGTCATGAACTGACATGTTGTTTCAGAAGTTGTCTCAGAGTGGGCTGGGCGTGGTGGCTCATGCCTGTAATCCCAGCACTTAGGGAGGCCGAGGTGGGCAGATCACAAGGTCAGGAGTTTGAGACCAGCCTGGCCAACATGGTGAAACCCGGTCTCTACTAAAAATACAAAAATTAGCTGGGCGTGGTGGCAGGCACCTGTAATCCCAGCTACTAGGGAGGCTGAGGCAGGAGAATCACTTGAACCTGGGAGACAGAGGTTGCAGTGAGCCAAGACCATGGCATTTCACTCCAGCCTGGGTGACAAGAATGAGACTCCGTCTCAAAAAAAAAAAAAAAAAAAAAAGTTAATCAGAGTGGCATGCACCTGCAGTTCCAGCTACTGGGGAGGCTGAGGTGGGAGGATTGCTTGAGGCCAGGAGTTCGAAGTTTCAGTGAGCTATGATGGCATCACTGCACTCCAGTGTGGGTGACTGAGGGACACCCTGTCTCAAATACAATACTGCCTACTGTCTGCAGGGAAGGCCCCTCCATGAGTCACCCACCCACCAAAGCCTAGCAACCCTTGAGACTTACAGAAAGCCAGTCCCCAGCCCTGTCTCAAAAATGAAAAATAGGCCTGGCGTGGTGGCTCACACCTGTAATCCCAGCACTTTGGGAGGCAGAGGCGGGCGGATCATGAGGTCAGGAGATCGAGACCATCCTGGCTAACACAGTGAAACCCTGTCTCTACTGAAAATACAAAAAAAAATTATCTGGGCATGGTGGCGGGCGCCTGTAGTCCCAGCTACTCGGGAGGCTGAGGCAGGAGAATGGCGTGAACCCGGGAGGCGGAGCTTGCAGTGAGCCGAGATCGCGCCACTGCACCCCAGCCTGGGTGACAGAGTGAGACTCCGTCTCAAAAAAAAAAAAAAAGAAAAAAAGAAAAACCGGAACTTATCCCTCCCAATAGCCATGCTTTATTAATGTTTTATAATACTAATTGCTACAATTTATGAAGAGTCCGTTAATCTTCTAACAACCCAGACAATAGATATTATTACCTCTGTGCTATCAGTGGGGAAGGCTGACTCTGGCCAAGATTTGAGCGCGATCTGACTGCCTTCAGAGCTCAGGTTCCTGATGGAGAGGAGGCAGGCGCTACTTGACGTGTAGTGGTCGGGGAAGCCCTCAGCTTCTCTCCTTCACTGTCTGCACATCCTCTCTGGGCCCCCCTGGGCATTTTCTGACTGTTTGATCATTGAGTGGCTTAAGTGGTCCCTGAGCTCAGAGTGACAGAGCACCATCCACAGGATGGGGGCCTGGGGCTAGTGGCATCTGTGCCCCTTAACTGAGAACAGGCTTCCTCGAAGCTCACTGGTGCTGACTGGCTGATACCACTCATAATGGCACACCTGGCAGGGGGATCCCTCCATCCCCTCCCCTTTGTCATTGCTCCAGAAATCTTCACTCAAAATCTCAGCCTGTGCTTTAGTTCAGGGTGACAATCATGCTGCCTCTCCATGTCCATACTAGAAGGGCAGGAAAAAATCTCTGTTCCTTTCACCTAAGCCCTCATAGATTTGGAGTTTTCCCAAAGAAATGTTTCCTGCCGGGCGCGGTGGCTCACGCCTGTAATCCCAGCACTTTGGGAGGCCGAGGCAGGTGGATCACGAGGTCAGGGGTTCGAGACCAGCCTGACCAACATGGTGAAACCCCGTCTCTACTAATAATACAAAAATTAGCCGGGCGTGGTGGCAGTTGTCTGTAATCCCAGCTACTCAGGAGGCTGAGGCAGGAGAATTGCTTGAACCCGGGAGGCGGTGGTTGCAGTGAGCCAAGATTGCACCACTGCACTCCAGCCTGGGTGACAGAGCAAGACTCTGTCTAAAAAAAAGAAATGTTTCCTATGAAATATATCAAACCCCACTGGAGGCCGGGCGCAGTGCCTCATGCCTGTAATCCCAGCACTTTGGGAGGCCAAGGCGGGTGGATCACGAGGTCAAGAGATCGAGACTATCCTGGCCGACATGGTGAAACCCTGTCTCTACTACAAACACAAAAAATTAGCTGGGTGTGGTGGCGAATGCCTGTAGTACCAGCTACTCGGGAGGCTGAGGCAGGAGAATCGCTTGAAACTGGAAGGCGGAGGTTGCAGTGAGCTGAGATCGTGCAACTGCACTCCAATCTGGGCAACAAAAGTGAAACTCCATCTCAAAAAAAAAAAAACCCACTGGATAGGCAGAGCAAGTTTTACTGTATTTTATTTACCCTATTTTATTTGTTTGAGACAAGGTCTTGCTTTGTCACCCACACTGGAGTGCAGTGGCGCCATCATAACTCACTGCAACCTCAAACTCCTGGGCACAAGCGATCCTCTGGCCTCAGCCTTTTGAGTAGCTGGGACTACAGGTGCAAGTCACAACCCCTGGCTAATTTTTCAATTTTTGCAGAGACAGAGTTACCAAGGCTTATTTTGAACTCCTAGACTCAAGTGATCCTCCTGCCTTGGTCTCCCAGAGTGTTGGGATTACAGGCGTGAGCCAGCAAGCCTGGCCTAGAGCAAGTTTTAGAGTACAGTTTGTTATTGTTTGTATGGCTGCTTTTTTTTTCTTTCTTTCTTTTTTTTTTTTTTTTTTACAGAGTCTCACTCTGTTGCCCAGGCTGGAGTGCAGTGGCACAATCTCAGCTCACTGCAACCTCCGCCTCCTGGATTCAAGCAATTTTCCCACCTTAGCCTCCTGAGTAGCTGGCACTAGAGGCACGTACCACCATGCCCAGCTAATTTTTGTATTTTTAGTAGAGACGAGGTTTCACCATGTCGGCCAGGCTGGTCTTGAACTCCTGACCTCAAGTGATCTGCCCACCTCAGCCTCCCAAAGTGCTGGGATTACAGGCATGAGCTACCACGACTGACCTGTTATGGCTTTTTAAAATTATTTATTTATTTATTTATTTATTTTATTTTTTCAAGACAGGGTCTTGTTCTGTCACCACGGTTAGAATGCAGTGGTACTATCTCGGCTCACTGCAGCCTCGACCTCCTGGATTCAAGCAGACCTCCCACTTCAGCCTCCAGAGTAGCTAGGACTACAGGTATGTGCAACCATGCCTGGTCAATTTCAGTTTTTTGTACAGCCAAGGTCTCAGTATATTGCCCAGGCTGGTCTCAAACTACTGGGCTCAAGTGATCCTCCCACTTCCACCTTCCAAAGTGCTGGGATTACAGACGTGAGTCACTATGCTTGGCCTGTTACGGCTTTATTGAGATTTATTTCACATACCACAAAATGCACCCTTTTAAAGGCTACAGTTCAGTGATTTTTAGCATATTCACAGATATGGGTGACCATCACCACAATCTAACTTTAGATTATTTCAACTCCCTGAACCCTGACCACTTGACAGTCATTCCCCATTCCTGCACCCTCCTCCCTGCCACCTACCTCCTCACCCCGACCCACCGCCCTATGGAATTAGTAATTTACTTTCTATCTGTATGGATTTCCCATTGCAGACACTTCCCACAAATGGAATTATACAACATGTCATCTTTTGTGATAATCTTCTTTCTACATGTTTCCAAAATTCATCTATGTTGTAGCATGTATCAGTACTGATGCAGGGCAGGCAAGCCCCCAAATTGGGGTTTAACAGAGGAGGATTCTTGGTTTTGTCTGGGAAATAATTCAAGGGTGAGCCGGTGGTGTTAGACAGCAGCTTTTATTGAAGCGACAGTGCACAGCAGCAGAGGTGCTGTTCCTTGTGGAGCGGGGCTACCCCGCAGGCCGTGTGCTCAGAGTAGCAGCTCAGAGGTGGGTCTGCACTCATAGTTATACCCACTTTTAATTGTATGCAAATTAAGGGGTAGATTATGCAGAAATTTGTAGGAAAATTTTGGTAACTTTTGGGTCATTGGGTCGTTGCCATGGAAAGGGGTGGTAATTTCTGGCTATTGCCGTGGCAATGGTAAACTGAAATGCTGCACTGGTAGGCATGTCTTATGGAGAACTGCTTCCACTCCATCTTTGTTTTAGCTAGTTCTCAATTTGGTCCAGTGTCCAAGAGCTGACTCTGGAGTCAAGTCCCACCTCCTACCTCAGTATTTCATTCTTTTTTTTTTTTCCTTATTTCTTTCTTTCTTTATTTTTTTGAGACAAGAGTCTCTCTCTGTTGCCTAGGCTGGAGTGCAATGGCGTGATCTCGGCTCACTGCAACCTCTGCCTCCCAGGCTCAAGCGAGTCTCCTATCTCACCCTCCCGAGTAGCTGGGACTACAAGTGCGTGCCAGCATGCCCGGCTAAGTTTTGTATTTTTAGTGGAGAAGGGGTTTCACCATGTTGGTCAGGCTGGTCTTGAACTTTTGACCTCAAGTGATCCACCCACTTTGGCCTTCCAAAGTGCTGGGATTACAGGCATGAGTCACTGCGCCCAGACTGAATAATTTTTTCTTGTATGGATATATCATATTTTACTTATCCATTCATCGGTTGATGGATATTTAGGTTGTCAGTACATGAACATTTGTGTACAAGTTTTTTTGTGTGTTGACATATGTTTCAGCTCTCTTGAGTATATCCTAAGGAATAGAATTGCTGGGTTTTACAATAACTCTAGGTTTAACATTTTGAGGAACTGCCAAACTGTTTTCCAAAGTGGCTGCCCCACCAGCCACGTAATAAGCATTCTAATTTCTCCACATTCTTGTCAACACTTGTTATTGTCTGTCTTTTTACTGCAGCCACCCTAATATGTATGAAGACGTAGCTCATGGTTTTGATTTGTATTCCCCTGATGACTACTGATGTTGAAAATCTTGGCCAGGAGCAGTGGCTTATGTCTGTAATCCTAGCACTTTGGGAGGCTGAGGTGGGCGGATCATGAGGTCAGGAGATCGAGACCATCCTGGCTAATGGTGAAACCCCATCTCTACCAAAAATACAAAAAAATTAGCCGGGCATGTTGGCGGGCACCTGTAGTCCCAGCTACTCGGGAGGCTGAGGCAGGAGAATGGCATGAACCCGGGAGGCAGAGCTTGCAGTGAACCGAGATCGCACCACTGCACTCCAGCCTGGGTGACAGAGCGAGACTCCATCTCAAAAAAAAAAAAAAAAAGAAAATATTTTCATGTATATAATAGCTATTGGCGTATCTTCTTTGGATAAATGTCTTCAGATCCTTTGCTTATTTTTATTTAAATTGGGTTGTCTTTTTATTGTTGAAGTTTTATTGTTCTTTATATATTCTAGATATGAGTCCCTTGTCAAATATATGATTTGAAAATGTTTTCTCCCACCAGGTGTGGTGGTGCATGCCTATAATCCCAGCTCAGGAGGATCACTTGAACCCAGGAGGTCGAGGTTACAGTGAGCTATGATCATATCACTGCATTCCAACTGGAGCCACAGAGTGAGTCCCTGTCTCAGGAAAAAAAAAAAAAAAACCACACACACACACACACTTTTTTTCTTCCATCCAATGATTGGTTGTCTTTTCACTTTCCTAATAGTATCCTTTGACACACACAGTTTTTAATTTTTATGAAGTCCAATCTTTTATAGCTTGTGCTTTTGGTGTCGCAGCTAGAAGATCCTCACACCTCAGCCTCCCAAGTAGCTGGGACTACGGGCATACACCACCATACCTCACTAATTAAAAATTTTTTTTTGCCTGCGCATGGTGGCTCATGCCTATAATCCTAGCACTTTGGGAGGCTGAGGTGGGCAGACCACTTGAGGTCAGGAGTTTGAGACCAGCCTGGCCAACATGGTGAAACCTCGTCTCTACTAAAAATACAAAAATTAGCAAGGCGTGGTGGTGGGAGCCTGTAATCCCAGCTACTCGGGAGGCTGGGGCAGGAGAATCACTCTAGCCCAAGAGGTGAAGGTTGCAAGGAACTGAGATCGTGCTACTGCACTCCAGCCTAGGCAACAGGGTGAGACTCCATCTCAAAAAATAAAAAAAAAGAGAGAAAATAATTTTTTTGGTAGAGAGGGGGTCCTGCTATATTGCCCAGGGTGGTCTTGAACTCGGTGTCCAAAAGTGCTGGGATTACAGGACCTGCCACCACACCCGGCTAATTTTTGTATTTTTAGTAGAGATGGGGTTTCACCACGTTGGCCAGGCTGGTCTCGAACCCCCCGGGCTCAAGGGATCCGCCTAACTCAGCCTCCCAAAGTGCTGGGATTACAGGCGTGAGCCATCGGCCTGGCCTCTTCTCACATTCTTGATGATGTCTTGTGACGTACAGAAGTTTTAGATTTTTCTGTTTTTTCTTCCATTGTTCAAGCTTTTGGTGCCAAATCTAAGAATCCATTGTCATATTCAAGGCCATGAAGATTTACCTTATGTTTTTTTTCTAAGAGTTTTAGATTTTATTTTAGAGTCTATGATCTATTTTGAGTTAATTTTTGTAGACAGAGTGAGATAGTGGTCCAATTTCATTCCTCTGCATGTGGTTATCCAGTTGTCCCAGCACCATTTTTTTTTTTTTTGAGATGGAGTCTTGCTCTATCGCCCAGGCTGGAGTGCAGTGGTGCAATCTCGGCTCACTAACCTCCGTCTCCTGGGTTCACACCATTCTCCTGCCTCAGCCTCCCAAGTATCTGGGACTACAGGCACCCGCCACCACGCCCGGCTAAGTTTTTATATTTTTAGTAGAGACGGGGTTTCACCATGTTAGCCAGGATGGTCTCGATCTCCTGACCTTGTGATCCGCCCACCTCGGCCTACCAGCGTGTTGGGATTACAGGCGTGAGCCACTGCACCCGGCCTCCAGCACCATTTTTTTAGAAAAGATTATCATTTGCCCCATCGAATGGTCTTGGTAACATTGTCAAATATCAAATTGACATCCAGTGTGTATCATGGATGTAAAAAATATATGTATCAGTTGACCATAAATGTTTGGGTTTATTTCTGGATCCCTAATTCTTTTCCATAGGTCTATTTATCTAGCCTTATGCCAGTACCACACTGTTTAGATTACTGCAGCTTTGTAGTAAGTTTTGATATTGGGAAATGTAAGTATTGCTACTTTGTTTTAAATTTTGTTTTCACTATTTGAGGCCCCTTGGAGTTTCCTATTTAGTGGATTCCTTAGAATTTTCTACATACAATCTCATGTCATCTGCAAATAGAGACAGTTTTACATCTCTATTTGTGGATGGCTTTTATTTCTTTTTCTTGCCTAATTGCCTGGGCTAAAACTCCCAGTAGAATGTTGACTAGAAGTGGTAAGAGTGGACATCTTTTCTGTTTCCTGATCTTAGAGGGAAAGCTCTCAGTCTATTAATTTAATAGCATGAAATACTATATTAGCTGTAGTTTTTTTTTTTTTTTTTTTTTTTTTAGACAGTGTCTCCCTCTGTCACCCTGGCTGGAGTGCAGTAGCTCAATCATGGCTCACCGCAGCCTCGATCTCCTGTGCTCAAGCAATCCTCCTACTTCAGCCTCCCAAGTAGCTGGGACTACAGGTGTGAACCACCATGCCTGGCTAGTTTTTGTATTTTTTGTAGAGACGGGCTTTCACCATGTTGCCCAGGCTGGTCTTAAACTCCTGGGCTCAAGCAAGCCACCCACTTCAACCTCCCAAAGTGCCAGGATTATAGGCATGAGCCACCCTGCCTGGCCTAGCTACAGATTTTTCATAGGTATGTTTATCAGGTTGAGGAAGTTTCCTTCTATTCCTAGTTTATTGAATTTTATAATCATAAAAGAGTGTTGAATTTTGTCTTGCTTTTTCAGCATCTATGGAGATGATCATGTAATTTTTATTCTTTATTCTCTCAATTTTGTGTGTTTCATTGATTGATTTTCAAATATTAAACCAACCTTGTATTCCTGGGATAAATCCCACTTGGTCATAGTGTATAATCCTTTGTATACGTTTCTTGATTTGTTTTGCTGGTGTCTTTTTGTTGTTGTTGTTTTGAGACAGTCTCGCTCTCTCTTCCATGCTGGAGTGCAGTGGCGTGATCTCAGCTCACTGCAACCTCCGCCTCCTGGGTTCAGGCAATTCTTGTGCCTTAGCCACCAGAGTAGCTGGGATTACAGGTGTGTGCCACCACACCCAGCTAATTTTTGTATTTTTATTAATAGTAGAGATAGGGTTTTGCTATGTTGGCCAGGCTGGTCTCCAACTCCTGGCCACAAGTGATCCGCCTGCCTCAGCCTCCCAAAGTGCTGGGATTACAGGTGTGAGTCATCACACCCAACCGGTTTGCTTGTAGCTTGTGGAGGACTTTTGTTTCTATAGTCACAAGGGATATTAGTCTGAAGTTTTCTTGTGATATCTTTTTCTAGCTTTGGTATCAGGGTAATACTGGCCTCACGGTTCCTTCCTCTTCTTTTTTTGAAAGAGTTTGTGAGGGATTTGTACTAATTTTTCTTTAAATATTCGATAGAAATCACTAGTGAAGCCATCTGGGTCTGGAATTTTCTTTGTTGAAAGTTTTTAAATGACTAATTAAATCTTTTTCCATGTTGTAAGTCTGTCCAGATTATTTATGGGTTCTCCTTCTTATGTCAGTTTTGGTAATTTATGTCTTTCTAGGAATTTTTTCATTTCTTCTATTTATCTAACTTGCTGGCTTGCAGTTGTTCACAGTGTTCCCTTATTATCCCTTTACTTGTGTGTGTGTGTGTGTGTGTGTGTGTGTGTGTGTGTGTGTGTGTGGAGATGGACTCTTGTTCTGTCTTCTAGGCGGAGTGCAGTTACACGATCCCAGCTCACTGCAACCTCTGCCTCCCAAGTTCAAGTGATTCTCCTGCCTCAGCCTACTGAGTAGGTGGGATTACAGGCACCCGCCACCATGCCTGGCTAATTTTTGTATTTTTAGTAGAGACAGGGTTTCACATGTTGGCCAGGCTGGTCTTGAACTCTTGACCTCAAATGATCCACCCGCCTTGGCCTCCCACAGTGCTGGAATTACAGGTGAGAACCACTGCACCCAGGCCCCCTTTACTTTTTATAAGTATTGATAGCTCCCTTTTCATGCCTGAGGTATTAATCTGAATCTTCTCTGTTTTTTTTTTTTTTTTTTCTTGGTCAGTCTAGCTAAACAGTTGTCATTTTGTTGCTCTTTTCCAAGAAAAAACTTTTGGTTTTACTGACTTTCTCTATTTTTTCTATTTTCTATTTCATTTATTTTTACTCCTACCTTTATTATTTCCTTCCTTTGGCTTTCTTTTGGTTGAGTTTGCTCTTCTTTTTCTAGTTTCTTAAGGCAGAAGTTTAGGTTATTAATTAGAAATTTTTCTTCTTTTCTAATATTGACATAGTTACAAATGTCTCTCTAAGCACTGCTTTAGCTGCATCCAGTAAGTTATGTTATGTTGTGTGTTAGTTTCCATTCATCTCAAGATATTTTCTAATTTCCCTGTGATTTCATCTTTCACTCATTGATTATTTAGGAGTGTTTTTAAATTTCTACATATTTCTAGCTGGGCATGGTGCCTCACGCCTGTAATCCCAGCACTTTAGGAGGCCAAGGCAGGCAGATCACTGGAGGTCAGGAGTTCGAGACCAGCCTGGCCAACAAGGTGAAACCCCGTCTCTATTAAAAATACAAAAATTAGCCGGGTGTGGTGATACACTCCTGTGGTCCCAACTACTTGAGAGGCTGACGCAGGAGAATCACTTGAACCCAGGAGGCAGAGGCTGCAGTGAGCTGAGATAGCACCACTGCACTCCAGCCTGGAGGACAGAGCAAGACCCGCCTCGAAAAAAAAAAAATTCTACATATTTGTTAATTTCCTCGGTTGTCATTTTCTAATTTAATTCCATTGCAGGTGGGGAACAGACTTTATATAATTTCAATCCTTTTCCATTTGTTGAGGCTTGTTTTAAGGCCTAGTATAAGTCTATCCTGAAGAGTACGTCATGCGTAGCTGAGAACAATGTGTGTTCTGCTGCTGTGTGGAGTGTTTCGATGTCTTTCAGGTCTTGGCTTACAGTGTTGTTCAAGGGTTCTACTTCCTTGTTGATCTTCTGCCTCGTTGTTTTATCCGTTATTGAAAGTGGGGGCTGGGAGCAGTGGCTCACGCTTGTAATCCCAGCAGTTTGGGAGGACGAGGTGGGTGGATCACGAGGTCAGGAGATTGAGACCATCCTGGCTAACACGGTGAAACCTCGTCTCTACTAAAAATACGAAAAATTAACCGGGCATGGTGGCGGGCACCTGTAGTCCCAGCTACTCGGGAGGCTGAGGCAGCAGAATGGTGTGAACCCGGGAGGCGGAGCTTGCAGTGAGCAGAGATCGTGCCACTGCACTCCAGACTGGGCAACAGAGTGAGACTCCGTCTCAAAAAAAAAAAAAAAAGGAAAAGAAAGGTATTGAAGTCTCCAACTACTATATTGAATGATCTAATTCAGTTCAGTTCCCTTCAGTTTTATTAGTTTTTGCTTCATGTATTTTGGGCTCTGTTGTTAGGAGTATATATGTTTACAATCATTTTATCTTCCTCATAAACTGCCTCTTTTATCATTATAAAAGATATTGTATCTTTAGTAACAATTTTTTTTTTTTTTTTGGAGACAGAGTCTTGTTCTGTCGCCTAGGCTGGAGTGCAGTGGTGCTATCTCGGCTCACTGCAACCTCCGCCTCCCAGGTTCAAGGAATTAGGAGCTCCTGTCTCAGCCTCCCGAGTAGCTGGGACTATAGTGCATGCCACCACGCCCAGCTAATTTTTGTAGTTTTAGTAGAGATGGGGTTTCACCATGTTGGTCAGGCTAGTCTTGAACTCCTGACGTCAGGTGATCCACACATCTTAGCCTCCCAAAGTGCTGGGATTACAGGCGTGAGCCACCTCACCCAGGCTTCAGTAAGAATTTTTGTCTTAAAGTCTAATTTGTCTCACGCTTGTGTAGCCACCCTAGCTCTCTTTTAATAACTCCTCACATGGTTTCTTTTTGCATCTTTCTACTTTCAACTCTTGTGTCTTTGACTCTAAAGTAAATCTCTCACAGATCATTTTATTTTATTTTATCCATTCTGGGCTGGGCCCGGTGGCTCACACCTGTAATCCCAGCCCTTTGGGAGGCCCAGGTGGGAGCATCACTTGAGCCCAGGAGGTTGAGATCAACCTGGTTAAGATAGCATGACCTCCTCTCTACAAAAATTTTGTTTTTAAAATTAGCCAAGCGTGGTGGCGTGGCCCCGTAGTCCCAGCTATTTGGGAGGCTGAGGTGGGAGGATTGTTTGAGCCAAGGATGTCAAGGCTGCAGTGATCTAGGATCACACCACTGCATTCCAGCCTGGGCAATTGAGCAAGACCCAGTCTTATAAAAAGAAAAAAATAATAATCCATTCTGCCAATTTCTGCCTTTTGATTGGGGTGTTAAATTCATTTACATTCAATGTATCACTAATAAGCTAGGATTTATGTCTGCCATTTTGCTAATTGTTTTCATATGTCTTGCCTTTTTTGTTCCTCTATTCCTTGATTCTGCCTTCTTTCTTTCCTTCCTTCTTCCTTCCTTCCTTCCTTCCTTCCTTCCTTCCTTCCTTCCTCCCTTCCTCCCTCCCTCCCTCCCTCCTTCCCTTCCTCTCTCCCTCTCTCTCTCTCTCTCTCTTTCTTTCTTTTTTTTTTGGAGACACAGTTTCACTCTGTTGCCCAGGCTGGAGTGCAGTGGTGCCATCTTGGCTCACTGCAACCTCCGCCTCACCAGTTCAAGCAATTCTCCTGCCTCAGCCACCCAAGTAGCTGGGATTACAGGCATGCACCACCACCCCCAGCTAATTTTGTATATTTAGTAGAGACGGGGTTTCACCATATTGGCCAGGCTGGTCTCAAATTCCTGGCCTCAAGTGTTCTCCCCACCCTGGCCTCCCAAAGTGCTGGGATTACAGGCATGAGCCACCATGCTTGGCCTCCTCTGATTCTTGAAGGGGCCTGAAGTAGATAGGGAATCCCTGCATTCCAATATCTGTTGTCAATGCAAAAATTTTCACGGCCAGTTCTCTGTCAGGGTCAGGGTCATGGGGAGGTTTCTTATGGGGCAAGGGTTGGGGTCAAGGAATTTGAGGAACTTGAATAGGGCAGGGAAATCAGAGCCTGGTCAGGAGCTAGACTTCTCCCTGTACCAGTGGGGGTGCTCGGGGATTATTGCAGGCCGTAAAGAAAGCTAAGCATTAGGCGAGGGACCACCAGAGAAGACAAAAGTGGTCCCCTTCCTCAAGAACTTAGAATTAAGATGATAAGGAGAGTGGGGTGCCATGGCTCATGCCTGTAATCTCAGCACTTTGGGAGGCTGAGGCAGCAGGATCCATTGAAGCCAGGAATTCAAGAACATCCTGCACAAAGAAGCAAGACCCCATTTCTACAAAAAAATACAAAAACATTAGGCAGGAGTGGTGGTGTGTGCCTGTAGTCCAGCTAACTCAGGAGGCTGAAGCAGGAGGATCACTTGAGCACAGCAGTTAGAGGCTGCAGTGAGCTGTGTTCAGGCCACTGCACTCCAGCATGGGTGACAGAGCGAGACCTGTCTCAAAAAAAAAAAAAAAAAAAAAAAAAAGATGATAAGGGAGCCTTCTGAGTAAAGAACAGCTCCACTCCACCTGCCGTGGAGCTGAGAGACCGCCATGTGTGCCTGCCCACACTCCTACCCAGGACAGCCTAAACCATCCACACAGGGAGGCGGGATCAGAATGCGGCTGTAACCTGGGGCACCGACGCCTGGGTGTCCTGGACACAGCCTGGAGAAAGTCTACAGACAGGGCTGTCACATCTAGAACAATGGTTTCTGATGAGCTTGGGAGCACCCTGTCCAAATTGAATCCTCCCTAGAAACCCAGCAATGTGAGACAGAAACAAGAGTGGCTCAGATGGAGGCCGTGGGAGCTTGGATGCCTGCACGCTTGGTCCTCTCATATACCTGTTGGTGGTCACTACCCCATGGTGGCTCCAGGGAACACAGTTTGGCCATCACGGACCTGGGTTTTAGAGTCAGGCAAGAGAGACAGAGGCTGGCAGTCGTGAGTGTCCGGCACTTGCAGGATTTGTGCCCACCCTCAGGGCTCACAGCCTGGTGGGAGGCCAGGCCCTGGTGCCCAAGGCAGCCCCTTCCCTACAGCCGGGACAGGAGGCCACAGGCTCTCAGACACCTGGTGCCTCCTGCTTCCCTGACTCTGATTCCTGGTCTCCCCAGTAGATGAGACTGAGACCACTGCGGCAAACACAACTCAACGTCCCTGTCCCTGCAACAGTTATTCCTATCGCTGTACTTAATAGACTGGCAGCCTCATCCATGCCTCCGTTTCTTAGAGGCTTGGCCAGCTGGTTTCAGCTCAGGCTCAGGACAGAGCCAGTCCGTGTGCCAGAAAATCAAGAAACACTCAGAGCCTGAGAACAGAGGATCAGAACTCAGATACCAGAGCACCACCAAGGAAGGAGGCCACCTAACCAGCTCCCCTGCTTGAGGCCCAAGAATATGCCCAATCTTCTAGTTACTTAAGTTCTCTGAGCCTTGGTTCCCCCATCTGTAAAATGGGGATGGTACAAAATTCAAGGTCTTCCGTAAAAATGAAATGAAACCGATGTTTGTGAAAAGTTATCTGCATACTGGCTGGCACCTAGTAGGTGCTCAGTAAATGTGCATTCCCTCCTCTTTCATCTCATGCTAGTGATTGTGATGAACTCACTGGGTCACAGTGAAGTCTCTGAGTCAGTTTACAGTAAAGACGTACTCTCTGAAATGCACGTTCTATTGTTCAAGGCCCTATAATTGAGAAGGCCTCCTGCAGGAGTCAGGCAGGCCCAGACTGGGAAGCGGTAACTGCTAGGGTCTCAGGAGGAAGGAATTTCAAGCCAGGAGGCTTCAGGGAGGCAGTGGCCTGTGAGCTCTGGGGAGGTCAGTGTTGAGTCCACTGGAGACACGGTGGGGTCCCAGGAAGCAAATGAGGACATCTTCTGGCCAGAAGGGACTCAGAAGGGGCTCTCCGGGGAGTGTGGAGAAGCCAGGCCCAAAGGGGCAGGGCATGGCTGCTGGGCAAGGTGCTGGCTCTCGACAAGGGGCCGCAGCCTTCAGAGGCCTCAGCCTTCCCATGATGCTCCTCGGCCCCTTCAGGAAATCTGCCTTGCTTTATGGGACCCATTTCAGACTTCCTTCACTCTGCTCAGACTTTCCCTGCCACCTTCATGCCCAGCAGAGGTCCTCACCTTTCACTTCGCTGAGGAAAGAGCCATCAGCTGGGAGCAACCCCAATGACCTGCTGCCAACACTGCCTGCTAGTGTGCCCCTGCCACCTCCCTCTCTTCCTACTACACCTGGGGATGCATCTGCTAGGAGCACAGGCTACTGCTGCTTCATGGGCTCTGGGCCCAGCTCTTCCTCTCTCTCTGTCTCTCACCTGGATCATTGCCCTTAGCAAGTAAATATGTGCTTTCATCTTTTTTTGTTTGTTTGTTTGTTTTTGAGATAGGGTCTTGCTCTGGGTCTTGCCCAGGCTGGACTGCAGTGGCATGATCATGGCTCATCACTGCAGCCTCAACCTCCCAGGTTCAAATGATCTTCCTGCCTCAGCCTCCCAAGTAGCTGGGACTACAGGCATGCCCCACCATGCCTGGTTATTTTTGCATTTTTTGTAGAGTTGAGGTCTCACTATGTTGTCCAGGCTGGTCTCGGACTCCTGGGCTCAAGTGATCCTCCTGCCTCGGCCTCCAAATGTGTTGGGATTACAGGCATGAGCCACCATGCCTGGTTGCTTTCATCTTTTAATGAAAGTTTCCCTCAAGCCACATATTTTCCCATTTTTGTTCTGTAAATATCTCTTCACAATCGGACTTCTCACAAGAGTGGTCTATGTATGCGCTCTTCCCTCCCTCACTTTATTAGCTCATTCCATCTGGTTTCTGCCTCCACTGTGCCTCCAAACCTGCCAGACAGATAGTCTATTTCTTCATTAGCTTAGTGTCTGTCTCTCAGTAGAAGATAAGCTTTGTGAGGGCAGGAACCTATCTGTTTGGCTCATTATTTATATTTTCAGTACCCAGCACAGTACTGATATAAAGTAGACATTCAACAAGTATTTGTGGTATTATCATATGAATTAGCCCTATCTTTTTCAAAAGCATTGTTAGGTTTTGGTATCAGGGTAATGCTGGCCTCATAAATGAGTTGGAAAGTGTTTCTTCCTCTTCTATTTTCCTTTCTTTTTTTTTGAGACGGAGTCTCGCTCTGTTGCCCAGGCTGGAGTGCAGTGGCACGACCTCGGCTCACTGCAACCTCCTCTTCCCAGGTTCAAGCAATTATCCTGCCTCAGCCTCCTGAGTAGCTGGGATTACAGGTGCATGCCACCACACCCAGCTAATTTTTTTGTATTTTTAGTAGAGATGGGGTTTCACCACGTTGGCCAGGCTGGTCTTTAACTCCTGATCTCAAGATCCGACCTCAGCCTCCCAAAGTGCTAGGATTACAGGTGTGAGCCATGGTGCCCAGCCATTCTCTTTTATCTTCCAAAAGAGATAGTGGAGAATTGGTATTATTTCTTAAATAACTATTTAAATAACATTTAAATAATTCAAATATTTAAATAACTATTTAAATATATCAATATTTAAAATTATACTATTTTCTATTTAGAATATTTTAAAATTATTAAAGTAAATTGTTTAAAAATTTTAAAAATTCCTTAAATATTTGGTAGAATTTAACAGTGAAACCATCTGGTCCTGAAGTTTTCATTGTTGGGGGGTTTTAAATTACATATTCAATTTCTTTAGGAGGTATAGGACTATTCAGGTTATCTATTTTTTCTTAAGTGAGTTTTGGCAGTCTGAATCTTTCAAAGAATTGGTCTATTTCATCTAAGTTATTGAATTTATGGGCAACTTTATGCCCATAAATTCAATAACTTAGGGGTCTATAGCCAGGCGTGGTGACTCACGCCTGTAATCCCAGCACTTTGGGAGGCCAAGAGGGGCGGATCACGAGGTCAGGAGATCAAGACCATCCTGGCTAACCTGGTGAAACCCCATCTCCACTAAAAATACAAAAAATTAGCTGGACGTGATGGTGGGCACCTGCAGTCCTAGCTACTCGGGAGGCTGAGGCAGGAGAATGGTGTGAACCCAGGAGGTGGAGCTTGCAGTGAGCCAAGATGGTGCCACTGCACTCCAGCCTGGGTGACAGAGCAAGACTCCATCTCAAAAATAAATAAATAAATAAATAAATAATAAAAAATAACTTAGGGGTCTGTAGTGATGTCCCTCTTTCACCCCTGATACTGATAATCTGTGCCATCTTTCTTTTTATTCTGTTAGTCTGGCTAGAGGTTTATCAATTTCATTGATTTTTTTTTCAAAGAACCAGCTTTTGGTTTCATTGCTTTTCTTCAACTGTTTTCAATTTCATGGATTTCTGCTCCTCTCTTTGTTTCCTTCTGGTTGCTTTAGGCTCTCCAAAGACCTTAAAGGATATCTGTTTTATTTATTATAGCACCCCACAGATTTACTGATATTCCCATTTTATAGATGAGGAAGCTAAGGATCAGAAAGTGGTTAAGTAACTTGCCCAATGTCCCAAACTACTAAATGGTGGAGCCAGAACTCAAACCCAGGACTGTCTGACTCCAGAGTCTGTGCTTCTAACTACTGAGTGACATTGCCTCCTAGCCACATAACTCCCAGGCCAGGTCCTTCTACTACAGCAGATGCCTCACCAAACACTGCCAAGGTAAGCAACTTCTCAGCTTACCTTGGGCACTCGGTACCTCCTGCCTTCCCTCCCAGGGACCATCAACTTTCCCCACGGTCCAATTGCCATTCCCTCAATTCCCTTGAACAAAAACCAAAGTGGGCTGGCTTGTACAGGGATCAAGCCTTCAGAATTGCCTTCATACGTACCTTGGACTTGACTGAACTACAGGTGGTAGAATCTGTTGGTGAAAGACAGAAAAAAAATGAAAGTTGCATCAGGGAAAAAGAAAGTTGAGTCTTATGCACACATTTCCTCTCCTCAAAGGCTTCAGAAACCAGGGAATTCTGAAACATGAGATCTCCCCAGGCCCTAGGAGTATGATGGACCTCTGATGTCCATCTATGGGAAAGGGATGGAGCAGAAAATGATGTTAATTGCCACTTCCTCTAGAGGCAGGAAGTGACATCAGGCTGCCAGCCACTGGCCCCTCATTTACCAATGGCTAAGGGCAAGGGGGCATTGTCTTTGAGCCTAGTTCCTCTCCCCTTCCCCGCACGTCCCTGTTATTCTGAAGCACTGGAGAGAAAATGCCAAATATCAGGTGCAGTCCATAGAAACCACCACAGTGAAACACAGCAAATCACAGATGCTCTGGAGAAATGGAGACCACACAGTGCACAGAGAGGTGGGTGCCCTACATCCACCCCCGAGCACACAACAAAGAAGAGGGACCACATGAATAATGGATAAAAGGGCAGAAATGAAATGGGTGGGACGCAGGACGTGGAGTGGGCTGGTGATTAGAGCCTTGATAGGTTCCACCTCCAGACCTGGGGTCACCCTGCCTCATGGGCAGGGTCCCCAGTTATCACCCAGTTATGAAGGAGACTAAAAGCATGATTTCTATGGGACTTGGGTCCCACTCCCTTAATATCACTGGGGTGGAGAAGGAACCAGAAACACGTCCTGGTGGGTCCTCTCCAAGGCTAGAGAGGGAGCAGGTTGGTCCAAGGGCCTCCTGGGGTCCCACAGGGTAGTGGGCAGGTGTGGTTAATCCACACTCTCTGGCAGGCAAGTTAGATGCCCCCCTCTCCGGACCCCTCCCCCTGCACAAGGTGAGAAAAGCAAGATGGGCAACCACACACGACACACGGGGCGCGGGGGACGGCGGGTGATTAGAAGAGACATGGGGTCCCTCTCTGCCGTCCCACCCCCATGTCTTCTGGCCCCTCCTGAGCCTGCTTCTGGTGACTAGGGAGCTCCTGTGTGCCTCTGTCAGAGACAAACAGAAATGCTAAAACTAAAGGGAGGGACAACAATGACGGGGGGAGGAGTCAGTGGCTGCAGCCACAAAGGGAGTGGCCCTCATCTGTCTCTGAGCATGTAAATCATCTGTCCTCTGCCATGAGAGGGCCACAGGCCCTGCAAACAGGACTTAGGGCCCCGGTTTCTTAAGCAGGAGGAGGCGGCCCATTGGGGTGACTGAGGCAGGAGTTAGAGATAAAGAGAAGCTTCTGGGCGTGGCATCGCTGGTCTCCAGAGAGTGTCAGTCCCCAGCCCGGATGACTAGCAGTGGTGAGACTCGGCAAAGAGAGGCCACAAGGTCTGTGGCACTGCAGAAGGGCAGCAATTCGATGCCCAGGTGTCCAGGCAACGGGGAGGGCCCTGGGCCCAGTGAGTGCCTCCTTCCTCCTGAGAAGGGCCTCTAGGATGGGAGGGGCATGGACTGCTGGGGCAAGTGGATAACAAGCAGGGGTAACTGGCATGTCAGTGTGGGGTCCTCACAGTCCGGGACATTCTGCCTGCCTCTGTGCCCACCCAGCCTTCTTATAATCACCCGCCACTGTTAGTGACCGAGGCCGCGACACTGCACTGTACCTTTTAAATCTCCAACAGGTCCGCTGGAGGAGGGGAGGGGGAGGAGAAGAGAAAGGGGTGGGAGGAGAGCACAGGGAGAGGAGGAGGGAGAGGTGGGGGTGCAAGGAGAAAAGGAAGAAAAATTAAAAAGAGGAACATGCCCAGAGGGACACAGCCAGCCCATGAGAAATTAAAGGCTGAGGAAAGAAACCAGTGAGAGAGGGGGAACAAAGCTCAGACCCTGCCTGGGGCGGGGCAGCTGCACGGACAGGAGGTGGGCACGGGGCAAGCTGGACTTCCCCAGGGAGGGAGAAGGCCCCCAACAGCCCCATCTCCATGGTGGCTGGCAGGGGAGGGCCCCGCTGGGGTGGCACAGGGAAGCTGGGCATCTGGCCAGGCATCTGGGACCCTCAGGAATGCAGTGTCCACCCTCCCGCCTCCCCACTCCCAGGCCCCTGTGCTCACCTGACCCCGGGTCACCAGGGGGCACTGTCCTGCCAATGTTGGGCAGGAGGTACTCAATGTTGGGCACTGCCTGAGGCTCCTTGTTGCCCACAGGGGTCTGCGAACAGGAGGAGGGGTCAGCTGGCATGCCCTCAGATGCTGGGCTGCCGACCCCCCAGAGGGGGGTGCCCTGATGACAGAGCCCGTGTCTCCTCCATCAGACCGGGCTCACTGGGGCAGGGACCGTCTCCCTCATCAGCCGAGTGCTCTTGAGGATGATTCCTACATGTCCCCTGTTAGACAGCTTTGTGCCTTCCTCAACATCTCAGAACCACGAAGGCCAGAGCGGCCCCTTCAGCTAGGGGCAGGAGCTGTGTCTCCCGCACTAGACTGGAACTCCTCCAACCTAAGTCCTTCTCAGTAGCCTGGAGGGCAGGAGCTGCCTTTACTCCTGAATTGGGTTCCCTCTGAGCAAGGCCTGTATCTCCCCCATTTAGACTGGGGATTCCTGAAGGCAAGCTTTGTGCTTCTCTATCAGACTAGGGGCTCCTGAGGAGAGGGTCTGTGTTTCCTCCATCAGACTTGAGGGAAGCCTCAAGGACAGACACCTTCCCCAGCTTAAGTCTCGCTGCCTGCCCCACCCCCAAGGACTGGGGCTCACCCCAGACCAGCCCCCATGCCAGCCCAGCCCGCGGCATCACTTACTCTCTCTCTCCCTTGTCCTCTTCGTCACTGAAGAACCAGTCTGACTGCAGAGAAGACAAAAGGAAGGGATGAAATCAGCATGGGAAAGAAGAGTCTCTTCCACCTGCTCATTCCAGAGGACCCACTCAGGCGGTAAGGGGTGCCTCTCTCTCAACAAACCCCAGGCTGGCGGGGCTGCAAAAGAGGGCTCAGAGGGAGCTTGATGGACGCTAAAACCTGACTCCACAGACTATGAAAAACACTGGGGGAGAGAAAAGGTGGGACCCCAGTGTGGGAGGAGACACGGCAGTGAGTGGGAGCAGCCACCTCAGACGGGAGATAGGCTTAGGGAGAGCTTTGCTTTTACTTGCTTTTCTCTAAACACTGTCCTGGGCACACCCCTATGGTATACTCCCCACAGCGAGCCGGGGGGCAGGGAGGCACCAGTGCCCTTAGTGTTGGCCAGGTCCATGGCTGTGACAGCTGAGCATGCCC
This sequence comes from Pan troglodytes, assembly GCF_028858775.2. Lineage (NCBI taxonomy): Eukaryota > Metazoa > Chordata > Mammalia > Primates > Hominidae > Pan > Pan troglodytes. Next base: position 37,349,346 of record NC_072416.2, on the reverse strand, counting down.
CAGGCCACCTGCCACCCATGGGTGCCACACTGACAACAGGGGTGTCACATACTCAGCCCAGAAAAGGAAAATGACAGGAGAAAGGTGTTGGAGGTTTCCTGAGGGGCAGGAGGCGAGAGCTTTCTCATAAAGGCCAAACAAGAGACAAAATAAAGACCCCCACAGTTTAATATATTTTGTAAAATTTGAGAATCTTGAAGATAAAATTCTAAGTTTTCTGAAAAAAAAATCCAGATTGCTTATAAATGAACACATATCACAGGTGCTTGGAACCTTCAGCAGCAAGACACAAGAAGACAAGACAAGAAAGTAAGTTTTGATGTGTTGAAGGAACCTAGAATTTTATACCCTGCTAAACTCTCATTTAAAAAAATGAGAATGTAAAATAAAGCTATTCTTTTTTTTTTTTTTTCCAACAGAATCTCACTCTGTCACCCAGGCTGGAGTGCAGTGGTGCAATCTTGGCTCACTGCAACCTCTGCCTCCTGTGTTCAAGTGATTCTCTGGCTTCAGCCTCCCAAGTAGCTGGGATTACAGGTGCATGCCATCACGCCTGGATAATTTTTGTATTTTTAGAAGAGATGGGGTTTCGTCATGTTGGCCAGACTGGTCTCAACTCCTGACCTCAAGTGATCCATCCACCTCCACCTCCCAAAGTGCTGGGATTACAGGCATACCACAGATTGTTTTAATCACCCCTTAAGTGAACCTCCTGCTCTCTGGAGCCACCACACCTGGCCTTGAAATAAAGCTATCCTGAGACAGCAGAAAATTTATTACACAAAGACTCTCTTAATTGAATACTTGAGCAAGTAAAGAGATGGACTTCGGCAAGCTCCAAGAAATAACTAAGGCACTTTTGGCTTTTATTGTATTTATTAATTTATTTTTGAGATAGGGTCTCTCGCTGTTATCCAGGTTGGAATGCTGTGGTATGATCCTAGCTCACTGTACCCTTGAACTCCTGGGCTCAAGAGATTCTCCCACCTCAGCCTCCTGAATAGCTGGGACTACAGGCATGTGCCACCTTGCACAGCTAATTTTAAAAAAAATTGTAGATTTTGGGATTACAAGCATGAGCCACTGCACCCACCACTTTTGGTTTTTAGATGTGGTGGAAGGAAGACACAGAAACTGATAAGCATTAGAAATTGACAGTGACAGGCTGGGTGCAGTGACTCACACCTGTAATCCCAGCACTTTGGGAGGCTGAGGTGGGTGGATCACCTGAGGTCAGGAGTTTGAGACCAACCTGTCCAACATGGTGAAACCCCATCTCTACTAAAAATATAAAAATTAGCTGGGCATGGTTGTGCACACCTGTAATCCCAGCTACTCGGGAGGGTGAGGTGGGGGAATCACTTGAACCCGGGAGGCAGAGGTTGCAGTGAGCTGAGGTCGCACCACTGTACTCCAGCCTGGACAACAAGAGAGAAACTCCATTTCAAAAAAAATAAATGAATAAAAATTAAGGCAATTACCCTTTACCCCCCCTCAACACCTATGAAAGAACAGGAACAGGCAATTTATAATCTCATTATGTAGACTTAAAACACACAAAGAATATTATATATATTTAAGGATAGCCATGCATTTACAATAAGTGGAAGGTGTCCTGGAAGGACACATATTAGCCTATTAAGAGTGGGCACCTAGGGGAATAAAGAGGGGAAACAAGGGGACTTGCCTGAGCATGCGCCATGAGCCTCAGTTATTATTGCTCATGATCTGACATGTGATTAAATCAAACAGCACAGGAAGGCCAGAAGGGAAACAAGAAAGAGATAGAAGAGAAGAGAGCAAAGGAAGATAAGAAGAATGCAAGCTCTGGCCGGGCACAGTGGCTCACACCTGTAGTCCCAGCACTTTGGGAGGCTGAGGCAGGTGCATCAGCTGAGGTCAGGAGTTCAATACCAGCCTGGCCAACAGGGTGAAACCCCAGCTCTACTAAAAATACAAAAATTAGCCTGGCATGGTGGCATGCGCCCATAATCCCAGCTACTTGGGGGTGCTGAGGTGGATCACTTGAGCCCAGGAGCCGGAGGCTGCAGTGAGTGGAGACCGCGCCATTGCACTCCAGCCTGGGCGACAGAGTGAGACTCTGTCTCAAAAAAAAAAAAGAAAGAAAAGAAAAAGAAAAATGGAAGCTCTGGAGTCAGTTATCTTGGTTCGAGTTCACCTTAGCCAAGTTACTTTCCCTCTGTAAGTCTATTTACTTATCTCTAAAACGGGCATGATGTGAGTACCTCCTTCTAGGCCTGAGGAGGATTGAGATGAAACACTGTATGGAAAACGTTGAGTGCAGCACGTTGTTAATGTATAATAGATGTCAGCTACCGTTATTCAAAAGTGCGGCTTCCAGAGACAGGCTGACCAGGGGGAGCCTGAGGATCGGCCCAAAGAAGCCAGCTGTTAACTCGAGTTGGAAGGTGCCCAGAAGTACTCTGCAAGCCACAGCGTCTACAGGAAGTGCCCAGGTGGCCACGGCTCTCAAGAGGAATCCACACTAGTTCCTGCCACCCTGTTTCTGCACATGCTGTTCTTTCCGCCTGGGATGCCCTTTCTCCCTGCTCTGCCTGGCTAAGTTCTCATCATGGTCCTCTAAGGCAGTTCAAGAACTCCATGACTACGACCCCAGCCCTGCACCCAGGGCCAGGGTGGGTCCTTCTGTGGGGCTTCCTTGGACATAGCCCAGAGCAAAAAGAGATGCAGCTCTTACTCTGATAAACATTATTAAATGAATAAATGAATGAGAAACATCATTTTATGGATTTTGTGTGTGTGGGGGGGGCAGGGTCTCACTCTGTCACCCAGGCTGGAGTGCAGTGTCGCAATCTCGGCTCACTGCAGCCTCCCACCTCAGCCCCCCAAGTAGTTGAGACCACAGACATGCACCACCACACCCGCTGGCAATATTCCTTCTGAGCAGGCTCCCATTCACCTCCGTGTTCCCAGCATGTCTCTGGATCTGTCTCTGGCGTGGAATAATGACCACAAGGAAGAGGATGACAGTCAGTTCTCACACAACACTTAGGACCTGCCAGGCACCGCCGTGAGTGCTTTAGCAGACATTCACAACAATGTGAGGTAAACAGTATTGTCATCTCTACTTTACAGGTGTGGAGACTGAGGCACAGCAGGTAAGGAACTTGTCCAAGGCCACACAGCACATAGGAGCAGGCTGGCCCTAGAGCCACTGCCGTCAATCCCCCACCCCAGGGGGCACTTGGCAATGTCTGGAGACATTTTTGATTGTGACAACTAGAGTGATATTCCCAGCATCCAGCAGGTAGAAGCCAGCGATGCTGCTAAATGTCCTATAACACACAGAACAGCCTCCTACAATAAAGACTTATCTGGACCTCAGTGGTCACTAGTGCTGAAGCTGAGAAACATTAGGTATCACTGCCTTTGCTGAGTGAGTCCCTGAGCAAATGCCCTGGGTGATCTTTGTTTGGGTTCCACTTGACTTCGTAAACATAGGTAGAGGCTCCTGGCAACTTGCCTGCTGCAAGATCAGACATCCAGGTTTGCTCTCCTCTCTGCTCTGCCATATCTTGCTGCGTGGCCCTGGGCAAGTCGCTGTTCCTCTTTACCCCTCAGTTGCCACCCTCTTTCCGACCTGAAGACTGGTCTGGGTGCCCCAAGTGACAGCAGCACTGCCCTGGCTATGGAGCCTCTGGGCTAGACAGAGCTGGCACGCTTGGGTGGGCAGGCTTTCAGGGCTTGCAGAGTGGGTGGCTCATTCCCTTGACAATCATCCAGGGCTGGTTACGTTCAAATGCCAAGGAGGCAGAGAAGGGAAGGACACTAGCTCAGTTAGCTCTCGGGAATGAAACTCTGAGTAGAAAAGCCCAGCCTGGCCGGGCGTGATGGCTCACACCTGTAATCCCAGCACTTTGGAAGGCCGAGATGGGAGGATCGCTTGAGTCCAGGAGTTCAAGACTAGCCCTGGCAACATAGTAAGACCTCATCTCTACAAAAGAATACAAAAATTAGCCAGTTGGTGTGGTGGTGGCATCTCTAGTCCCAGCTACTCAGGAGGCTATGGCAGGATCGCCTGAGCCTGGAAGTGGGCCATATTTACCCACTGCACTCCAGTGTGGGCGACAGACTGACTCTATCAAAAAAAACAAAAACAAAAACAAAAAACCCAGAAAGCGAAAAGAAAGAGAGAGAGAGAAAGAAAGAGAAAGAAAAGCCCAGCCTGATATAACCTCAATTGGCAATTTACTCATTCATTTATACTCCACAAACACTGAGTATCCACTGTGTGCCAGGCGCTAGTGTCAGTGCTAAATGAGACAAACTCCACCTTCTCCACCCTGCCCTGAGCAGGGACTCCCCCTTGGGGCTTTGGCCTCCTTCCTCCCTGAAGGCTGCAGTTCCTGACACCTCAGCTGACCTCAGACCTTGGGCTTCCAGGGGCTTCTCCAGGAGCACAGGGCCAGACACCCACTCTTCCCTGCTGCTGCCCCCAAAACACACCCTCTTAGGAGGTTCCGGGGCTCCCTGGTGCCCTGGAGAGCTAAGCTTTCCCAAGGCCTCACCAGGATCCCCGACACTGCAGGGCAGCCCTGGCCTCCCAGACAGCTCTGGAGTGGTGTTCCCAGTGTCCGGATGCAGCCGGCTGTGATGCTCCCTCCTGTGGCTCAGAGCCCTGAGCATGCAGTGAAGGAGGAGATGGGCAAGCAAGGCTGTTAACATGGCTCAGCTGCCCACCACCTCGCGTCCTTACCCTGGCCCCCTCCCTCCGTCCCAAGCCAGCTCAAGGAGGGACCTAGGAGTCTGGCCTTTGGGTTGATAGCAGGAGGAAAACACAGGCTTTGGTCAGTCAGATCTGGCTTGAAATCTTGGGCTGCCACTTATTAGCTGTGTGACCATGAGCAAGTTGCTTTGCCTCTCTGAGCCTGTTTCCTCCTCTGTAAAATGGGGGTGATAGGGCCCAGCTTTCCTTCCTTAAAGTGTCTAGGGGGCTTGGGACTGAGGCTTCCCTTCCTCTGACCAGCTGCCAGTCTTATTTCCCCTGGCAGGAGGGGCTCTGTTCTCATCCTCTGTGGGCTGTAACAAGAATTGGAAATGGAAAATCTACGATTCATAATGACATCTGTGTGTGCCCCAGAAGGCGGCAGTGCTGCCTTAGGGTTGGGCTCTGGAAGACCAAGGCCTCCTGAGCCCTCTGCTGGCCACTCTGGGTTCTCCTCCGCCCATGCACAGTAACAAGAACCTACAGGACCAGGGCTGTTGGCATCCAGGAAGCTATGAGAAGGGAGGTGGCCAGCCCAGTACATGCCAAGCACTGGTGCAGGATCCTGCCTCAGGCCAAGGCCCTGTGCCTTGCCCCATCCACCCCTTGTTACCATGGACATCACCACTACCTCCCCAAAACCTCAGTGGGGCCAGCAGGGAAAGTCACTAGAGCCGGGGCCTCCTGATGTCAGGCCAGACCTTGGCCCCCATCTGCTCGTGTCTGCCAGGACACCTCTCCAGGGGTCACCATCTGAAGCTGCCCCTTCCGCCCTCCACCTGTAGCACCTTCCCTGCCCTTCCTCCTCTTCTGCTTTTCCCAGGCATCTTGGACGCTCGGGGGCCTCTTGACTCTCCTGCTGGGGACACAACATCCCAGGGCAGCAAGGATTCCAGGATCCATTCCTGCCTTGCCTTGAAATGCAGCCCATGGCTTTGGAGGAGTATATACCACCCTAGCAGCATGCTCTAAAGCTGCCGAGCCCTTCCTGGGGCACACCCCGCCAGGCTGAGCAAGAGTGAGGGGCTCAGAGGAACATGGCCTGGGCCCCAGGGGCTGCCGGGTGACCCCCGGAACAGGGGCTTACGTGCTGGATCAGTGTCTCCACGATCTTGTAGCGGTCAGGCATGTGGGTCACCATGTCTGTCATGTTGTCCTCAGACATCCTCACCAGTGTCCGCCCAAAGACCAGGGCCAGGTTCCGGGGTTCCATCTGGGCAGCAGGGAAAGCAGGTCACTGTCAACATCCTGAACTCAGTCCTCCCTCACTCTGGCCCCTAAGGCTTCTGTCCCCAACTACATCCTCACCAGTCCCGAGCTTAGAGGGTGGACACCCCCTTGTATGGGCATGGAGATGCTTGATGAGTAGAGCACAGGCCAGATTTCAGCCCCTTTCATCCCCAGGCCCAGCAGCCATGAGCAGTGCCCAACCTGCACACCTATACAGGGCAGCCCTGAGTGGTCAGTGCCAGCAGTGGGAGACCCTGCAGTAGGAAACATGTTGGAGGTCCCAGGGGTTATTTTAGGCCTGGGAAAAAATCCGATCACTTCCAGGTGCCTGTAATCCCAGCTACTCGGGAGGCTGAGGCAGGAGAATTGCTTGAACCCGGGAGGTGAAGGTTGCAGTGAGCCGAGATCGTGCCAAGGCACTGCAGACTGAGTGGCAGAGTGAGACTTCGTCTCAAAAAAACAAACAAACAAAAAACACAAAAAATCCTATCACTCCCCTCATTTTCCCCACTGCAGAACCAGAAGGCATAAGGGGTTTGATGAGGAAAATGCAATGCGAGGGACTTGAGCTAAGTCGGAGGATGGCAATGCATCGGATACGGGGAGCCGGGGTTCCCTGCCTCTGGAAAGCCCTCAGAAACTCAGGAGATGGCTCTCTGGGGGAAAGCACTGACCAGCATGTAGGAGCGGGATGGGGACGGAGCAGTCATAGGAGGAGGGCGTGCCTAGAGGGGCCTGAGTTATTGGACCTGCAGGAGCTCAGTGCGTGCTGAGGGCCCCCACACAGTAAGTCCGTGCTTGCCTCCCCCAGACTCCATGCGGGACTCCTACCCACCTTGTTTTTCTCAGAGTGGTCAGCGATGGTCTCGAGATGGCCCACAAGGAATTTGAGCATTTCAAAGTAGTGTCCTGGGAGATCCCGGATCTGAGCAGGAGAGAGGAGGGGCATGGGGACAGGCTGTAAGGGCCTGCCCCTGTCCCCCGTCACCACCATGCCCCAAAGATCTCCCACTACCATGCCTCAGGGAGTCTGGAACCTATCCTCTAACCCCCCGTTCTCTTGTGTGGATGGGGAAACTGAGGCCCTGAGTGGAGCAGGGCAAGGCCACAGGGGTCGTGGGCAACACCGGACTCCCTGCCTCCTGGGACAGAGGTGCTCAGGCAGCTGCCCCACCTCGTGCCTGGCAGCACCTCTCTCTCCTTACCAGCTTCCGCAGCGTCCTCATCTGCTCCCGCGCGTCCTCAATGCAGTTGGCCTCGATGAAGTCGTTGTATTTGTCTAGAACACAGCAGAGACTCTTTAGAGAGGTAGGGGCAGCACCTTCCCCTGTTCTCCAGGCCGAGGGCCTTGCTGGGAGGGCTGTGTTTTGAACTCCTCCAGTTCGGGGGCTCCAGCGTGGGCGACAGCCTCTTGTGTATGTGAACACACCCACCACAGCTGCACTCACCACAGCTGCACTCACCACAGCTGCACTCACCACAGCTACACTCGGGTGTGCACCTGACCTGGGGTAGCCCAGCTGTGTTCATTTGGGAGGCAATACGACCTGAGGTGCATGCTGATCGCAGAAAAGGGGTCCATGCCCCCATCTCCAGGACATGGACACCAAGGTTCAGCAGGTCAGAAGAGAAGGGCACCTGGAGAGGAGGAGGGGCTTCAGACAGCCTCGACCAAGGATTCCCCCAACTCCCTTCAGAACAATTCCATGGGGACCTTTAAAAAATGGAACATGATAAGCCTATTCTGAAATTCATCTGGATGAGCTAATGCACAAAGACAGCCAGGAATAGTTTTTAAAGAAAGAGTAACGCGGGAGGATCTGCCCTACCAGGGACTGAAACATCCTGAATGGATGGCACAGCTGAAGCCGGCTGGCACGGCAGAAAAGGCAGAGCAATGTTAAGGCTAGAAAGGGGGGAAGCGGGCCATGTGGATATTTATTATATGATAAAGGCAGCACTTCCAATCGGGGGGAGGGATGGGGGCCTCAACAGATGTCCCCGGGACAAATGGCTACCATCGGGGGCGGGGGGGATCATTTCTAGCTCACAATACACAAATGCAATCACATGGCAGAGCCAATTGTGAAAATTATAAAAGCACTGGGGAAAAAATAAGAAAATATTTTTATAATCCTAAGGCCATCCTAAACATGAGATGCAGAATCCATGAAGAAAAGATGAACAGCTTTGGTCACATTTTAAACAATTGTTTTTGGCCAGGCACGGTGGCTCATGTCTGTCATCCCAGCACGTTGGAAGGCTGAGGCACATCAGCTGATCACTTGAGGTCAGGAGTTCAAGACCAGCCTGGCCAATGTGGCAAAACCTCATCTTTACTAAAAATATAAAAATTAACTGGACATGGTGGCAGGTGCCTGTAATCCCAGCTACTTGGGAGTCTGAGACAGGAGAATGGCTTGAACCCGGGAGGCCGAGGTTGCAATGAGCCGAGATCGTACCACTGCACTCCAGCCTGGGTGACAGAGTGAGACTCAGTCTCAAAAAAATAAATAAAATTAAATAAAAATAAAATTAAAAATTGTTAGGCAGGGCACGGTGGCTCACGCCTGTAATCCCAGCACTTTGGGAGGCCAAGGAGGGTGGATCATCTGAGGTCAGGAATTTGAGACCAGCCTGGCCAACATGGTGAAACCCCGTCTCTACCAAAAATACAAAAATTAGCTGGGCATGATGGTGGGCACCTGTAATCCCAGCTGTTCGGGAGACTGAGACAGAAGAATCGCTTGAACCCAGGAGGCAGAAGTTGCAGTGAGCCGAGATCGCACCATTGCACTCCAGCCTGGGCGACAAGAGTGAAACTCTGTCTCAAAAAACAAAACAAAACAACAACAACAAAAAATTTGTTTTCAGTTTCTATACTGCAAAGTGAAAAGGCAAATGGCAGGCCAAAGCAAATATTTGCAAAAACTAACAAAGGGTTAATATGTGTAAAACACAAAGAGCTTTTCTCCCACAAATCAACATAAGAAAAAGATAAACAACCCAACAGAAAAATGGGCACATGGTCTGATCAAGCAATTACAGAGAAAATAGAAACAGCCAATATGCTAATGAAAAAAGATTTAATCTCCCTAGTAATGAGGGCAATGAAAATAAAAACAATAATGAGATACCATTTCTCTTATCTGATTAGCAAAAGTTTAAAATATTAATAATATTTAATGCTGTCTGGGTGAGGTGGCTCAAGCCTAAAATCCCAGCACTTTGAAAGGCCGAGGAGCGATGATCACTTTAGACCAGGAGTTGAAGACCAGCCTGAGCAACGTAGTGAGACCCTGCCTCTACCAAAAAAAAAATTTTTTTAATTAGATGGGTATGGTGGCACAAACCTGTAGTCCCAGCTACTCAGGAGGCTGAGATGGGAGGATCACTTGAGCCCAGGAGGTTGAGGCTGCAGTGAGCCATGATTGCGCCACTGCATTCCAGTCTGGGCAACAGAGCAAGATCCTGTGTCAAATAATAGTATTTTTATTTTTATTTTATTGTATTATTTACTTATTTATTTATTTTGAGATGGAGTCTTGCTCTGTCACCCAGGCTGAAGTGCAGTGGTGCGATCTTGGCTCACTGCAACCTCTGCCTCCTGGGATCAAGCAATTCTCCTCTCTCAGCCTCCCTAGCAGCTGGGACTACAGGCACCCGCCACCACACCCAGCTAATTTTTGTATTTTTAGTAGAGACGGGGTTTCACCACAGTCAGGCTGGTCTTGAACTCCTGACCTCAGGTGATCCACCCACCTCAGCCTTCCAAAGTGCTGGGATCACAGGCATAAGCCACCATGCCTGGCCTTCAAATAACAATAATAGTTGTAATATCCAATGCTGTTGGGTATGTGGAGAGACAGACTCCTACATTGTTAGTGGGAGTCTAAATCAGGGCCTCTTTCTCAGAGTGCAATTGATACTGGTCTCAGAAAGGTTCACCAGGACTTTGACCCAGCAATTCTACATCTAAGAATCCCCTTAGAGAGCACAGATCCAGGCGTGCAAGGACTTATTCAAGGAAAGCCATTGCAACAGGTTGTGTGATAGCAAACCTTTGAAGACAAGCTAAATATCCATCAATAGAGGAGTACTTAAAGAAATTATAGTCTATTCAAACCATGAAATTCTATGTGGCTGATTTAAAAGAAGAATGAGGTAGAGCTCTCTGCACTGACACGAATGAATCTCAGAATTACAACTCTGCTTTTGTTAAAAACAACTCAACCAGCGGTGTGCTGGAGTCCGCTCAAACCAGCTCCTGAGAGCGACTGTGTGCCTCTCTTCCCAATTCCATGTTGGTGACATCATGTTGGTGGCTTGAAATAAACCATGGTAGGAGTATTTACACCATAGAAGCTGGAAAACGCTAGGCATTAGGGCTTTTTTCTCCCAGAAACAGATGTTAAACATCTGCCAGCACACCCCTGAACCCACGCAACTCCAAACCCCACGCAGGCACGTGTGTATCTCTGCCATGCATATAAGAGGGCCAGGAGAGAAACACAACAGATTGTGAATAAGCAGTTCAGCAAACGGCCAAAGCCCATCAGCGCCCGACGCCTGGGGTGGAATCCTGGCTCTGCCATTTACAACCTGTGTGACCTTGGGCAAGGCATTAAACCTCTCTGAGCCTTGGTTTCCTCATCTGTAGAGGGAAGACAATAGCACCTTCCTCATGGAGTTGCTGTAGGGAGTTGTGCTTGGCACACACTAATGCTCAGAAAGTGTTAGCCACAACCTCCCGTGAAAGGGAGGAGGAGATTCACAGGGTCCTGTGCTGTTTTTATTCACATCTGTACAATCTATGTTTTTTTTAATAAGCTTTTGTGTTAAAAAAAAAAAAAAAAAGCCAGCGTGGTGGCTCATGCCTGTAATCCCAGCATTTTGTGGGGCTGGGGCAGGCAGGAGGATTGCTTGAGCCCAAGAGTGCAACACCAGTCTGAGCGACATAGTGAGAAACTCCCCCCATCTCTGAAAAAAACTTTTAAATTAGCTGGGTGTGGTGGTGTTCACCTGCTGTCTCAGCTACTCAGGAGGCTGAGGTGGGAGGATCGCTTGAGCCCAGTAGCTTGAGGCTGCAATGAGCCGTGATTGCGCCACTGCACTCCAGCCTGGGCGACAGAGCAAGACTGTCTCCAAAAAAAAAAAAAGAGTAAAACCAACAAACCAAATGCAAAAGTAGTGGTCAGGGTGCGGCACAGACTGGTGTCCCCTCCCCATCCCCACTTCCACCTCCTACTCACCATCAGGCTCGGGCAGCTTTCGGAAGAAGGACTTGAGCAGGCTGTTGATCACATTGAGGTCTTGCCAGCGCTGGGGGAGGAGTCAGATGTCAGGCCACAGGCAGGCCTAGCCCAATGCCCATGCCTCCATGATCATTCACCCCAGAGCCCAATCAAGCCCACCAGGCCCTCCCTGGGACCCACTTAGACTAAGCTCTCTACTCATCAGGATGGTGGCAGCAGAACTGAGTCCCCAGAGAGGTCCTGTGCCCACACTCACACTTGGCCCCAGCCCCTCCCTGCTCCTGCCAGCGCATGGGCTCCAACACCTCCCCATTCACAGAAAGTCCCAGGCACTGTGGGGACACAGTGAATGGCAGCTGCTGCCTCCACTGGACACAGTTTAAGCATCCGTGACACAGCAGTCATTCATGCCAGCTCCTTCCTGTCTCAGGTCCTCTGCATGTGCTGGTTCCCTCAACCAGAACTTTCCTCCCCGCCTCCACACAACTGGCTCCTCATCCCCACCTAAAAGTCGCTCTTCAAAGAGGCCTTCTCCGACCCTCATAGCTAAAGCAGCCACCTTCACCACTGCCCTGTCACCTGCACCCCAGCCCTGACTTTGTTTCCTTCATGGCGCTTAGCCCAATTTGTCATTATTTTCTGCTTTTGTTTCTATGTTCATGCCTGTCTCCCTGCAGGACTGTAAGCTCCAGGAGGAGCCAGGATCCCGTCTGTCTCATTTCCCACTGTGCTCCTATCACCTAGCTAGGACAGTTAACCTGATACTTACATGGCCCTAAATCAGTAGTTCTAACAGAAGGAGGCAATTTTGTCCCCCAAACTCCCACTCCATCCCCAGAGGACATTTGACAATGTCTGGAGCCATTTTCATTTTCCCAACTGGGAGGTGACACTTGCATCTAGTGGATCGAGGCCAGGGATGATTCCAAATTTCCTCCAGTGCACAGGGCAACCCCACACAACAAATAATTGTTCTTCCCAAAATGTCCACTGAGGTTGAGAAACCCTACTCTAAAATAAATGGTTGTTGAGTACAAGAACTAACGGCCGGGTCGTTGTCCCTTCTGTCCTCCAGGGGGCACCATCACCCCACACTGCAACCAAATCGGGCACAGCCGCCCCGCTGGGAATGGCTCAGAATAACTCAGGCCCAGAAAGCGACCTAATACCCCCAACAAAGAGACACAGCACAGCAGTACACACACTCATTACAATGGATCCACAGCTTAATGCCAGACAATCCCATAAACAGTACACTCCCCACAGGCTCACCAGGGGTTAGATTCATCCCCCACTACACTTACTCCCAGCACGACCCACAATAAATGACACAATGATATCCAAGACAAAACAACACACCCCATATACCTTGTATGCCCCCAGCTGGCCCTGGCTTGGACCAGTTGCCTGCCAGCATGGCCCCCTCATCTCACACACACCCAGTGCGGCTCCTGCCCACCCGACTCCGTTACCTCCTGGCCCTCAGGTGTGAGCTCCTCTCGTCTCCCAGCTGCCAAACCCAATGCCCTGGCCAGTGCTTCCTGGCTCCTCCAGAGTGAAGTGTCTGCCCTCACCCCAGCCTCACCGGCGGTCCTCTCCTTCTGTCCCACTCAGCGCGTGGCCCCTGCTGTTCTGCGGCCCACCCTTGGTCATCCCATGCCCCAGCTGCAGCAGGACCCATGCCACTCTCTAGTCCATGCTCAATCTAGCTCCTGTTTATGGCCTCGCCCCATGCAAGGGACTTTCCATACCCCAAATCCAATGGAGCCACTCCCTGAGACGGCCCCTCCCTTCCACCTCTCCTCACGCTGCCCTACTCCCTGGTTTCTGCCAGGGGAAGATACCACCAGCCCCAGCTCAAACATGCGGCTCTTCCTCGCCCCTCCTTCCTCCCTTTCATGCAGCCAACTCTTAGGGTTGCTCCCATCCTCCCCCTTCCCCCGGGACCACCAAGTCCTCCTGACACTTAGCGCTTCCATAGATCAGTGACTTCTCCCCAGACCCCTGCCCTCCGCATTCGTATCCAATGGACATGAGCAGGAGCATTACTCTTTCTTGAACTTTGTACTCACGATGCCTCCCCAGCTTAAGAACCATCAAAAGCTCCCTACTGTCCATCAGATCAAGGTCGAAGTTTTCAGTGAAGCCATCAAATGCCCTCTCTGTCCCCCTGGGGCCTCACCCTCCCCACCTCCAAGCCCAGGAGGTAGATCCACTCTCTGTCCTAACCCTCAAGCCCTCCCTGGCCCTTGCTGGGGTTTTGGAAAATGCCATCGTCTCACACCCCGAAAGGCTTCCTGTCCACCTGCCCCCTCCTATTCATTCCTCCAATACTCTAATCCTCCAGCCACCACCTGCTCCAGCCTGAGCACCCTGTCCTTCCTCATCACAGTGTGATCCCTGATGAGAGATCATCTTTTTCTCCTGTCCACAATTTCACACACACTTGTCTCAGCTCCTCATTCTCCAAGGACAGGAAGACTTGTGTATTCCATGAGCCTTCATGTGTGTGACTCATGGGACATCACTGCCCATGTTCATGGTTTTCCAAAATATCTTTTTTATCAGAGCCCCTTTGGGCAAATAAAATTGTACGTGAAAACCCAGTACAACAGACAGGGCAAAGCAGGGTTGCTCTAGCAAGGACACGGGGTCCTGACCTGACCCTGGCCTCCCAAGGCCCCTCTGGGGAACCCTAGGACTCTGGGGAACACCCTTTGAGAATCGCCAGCCCTGCTGGAAACACTTAAGTGTGATTGCAGATTCCTTCACAGGCTGGTCTCATCTCGCCTGATCAGCCACTTCTCTTTCCATGTTGCAGCCACCCAAATGGCTGGCCATTCTAGAAAACATCATATATTCCCCTTTTTCTAAGCCGGCAGTTTGTAAAACATGATCTGTAGGCAATATCTAGCCACAGCCTTCTTTTGGATGGCCCCTGAGCTAAGTATGGTTTTTACGTGGTTAAAGGATTAGGAAGAGAAGGAGGAGGAAGAGAAGAGGGGAATGCAACAGAGCAAACTACAGCAGAAAATATTTACTCTCTGCCTTCTACAGAGAAAGCTGGTTGACTCCTGGCACACTTTCCGCGTCTACACCATTGCGCAGGCCATTCTGCTGCCTGGAATGCCCTCACCTGGCTTTCACCGGCCTTTGGTGAACTCTACTCATCCTAAACACTCGGACAAAACTGCCGTTTGTGAGCCTCTGCCTCAGAGCTCCCCAGGCCATGACTGCATTTACTTGGTCAGCTTCAGCCTGGAGTGATGCCCATCCCCGGGCTGGCCAGCGGGGGCAGGTCCCATCTTGCCCATCTTGGTGTTCTGGACCAATGCCAGGCATGTCATAGGGCACAATGCATGCAACACAATAGACCACAGAACTCTCCAAGCGGAGCACCACCCACACGCCATCTCAGCCCCCCTTCCACAGACCCCCCAGCTTCACCCACCTCATCCTGCTGGTTGATGTCACCAGGCCCACGGTTGAGCTGCTCCTGTAGGCTGGACACCACTGCATTGTTGCCGGGCACTCGGTAAAAGCCTGTGGACTCCAGCCCTCGTGCCTCCACAATGTGACAGCATGCAGCCACAATTAAGGGGACGTGCTGGGGACACAGGGGAGGGATGTTAGGGGGGACAGGGGCCAGAGTAGCTGGGGAGGCCAAGAAGGGGACAATGCAAGGCCCAGAGCTGCTGCTAGGAACCCTTGGGGGGAACAAAAGGCCCTTGCTGCCTCCAGTCTGGGAGCTACAAATGACACCAAAGCCTCGCCATGGTCTGAGAAGGAGCCGGGCTCAGCATCAGCCCTGCTGCTCCCTCCCTGGGAGGCCCAGGGCAGGCGGGGACCTTCCCCTCTCTGGGCTGTTTTCCCAGCTGTGTTTGTACAATGAGGTGGAGAGCTTGTTCCATGTCCCTTGCTGCTCTGACCCTCTGTGCCTTGGTCTCCCCCTGCCGGGCCTGCTCTGGCGTGTGGCAGAGACCCACCTGGTTCTCCATGGCTGGCTGGCACTCCTCCAGCCTGACCCCAAATGCCCTTGGGGCAGCCTTCTTATTTTTCTTGATGATGTTGATGCCCCAGGGGGTTTTGGGGGCTGCAGCAGTGTCATCTGAAGTGGGAGAGACAGAGCCAGAGTGAGCTGGAGTATCCAGGAGGGTCGCACACATTCACTGCCACATTCACACATTTGGACGTATGGGGATTCCATCAGAGAAGAAACCAGATGCCCAGGGCTGATGGGACATTGTATGGCAAGAGAGAAGGCCTGAAGGGGAGGATGCTTACCCCAAAGGAGAGGCCCAGAGCAATGCAAGGACTTCTGTGTGGCTCGTGGGCCAAAACTACAAGGCGGAAGCCATAGAACTTTGTTTCTTTAGAGACAGGGTCTCTGTCGCTCAGGCTGTAGTGCAGTGGTATGATCATAGCTCAATGCAGCCTCAAATTCCTGGGCTCAAGCAATCTTCCCTCCCCAGCCTCCCGAGTGGCTGGGACTATAAGCTCATACCACCACACCTGGCTAATTAAAAAAAAATTTTTTGCCAGGCACAGTGGCTTATGCTTGTAATCCCAGCACTTTGGGAAGCTGAGGCCGGCAGGACCACATGAGGCCAGGAGTTCGAGACCAGCTGGCCAACATGGCAAAACCCTGTCTCTACTAAACATACAAAAATTAGCTGGGCGTGGGCCGGGTGCGGTGGCTTACGCCTGTAATCCCAGCACTATGGGAGGCCGAGGCGGGCGGATCACAAGGTCAGGAGATCGAGACCATCCTGGCTAACACGGTGAAACCCCGTCTCTGCTAAAAATACAAAAAAATTAGCCAGGTGTGGTGTCGGGCACCTGTAGTCCCAGCTACTCAGGAGGCTGAGGCAGGAGAATGGTGCGAACCCAGGAGGCGGAGCTTTCAGTGAGCCGAGATCACACCACTGCACTCCAGCCTGGGCAACAGAGCAAGACTCCGTCTCAAAAAAAAAAAAAAAAAAAAAAATTAGCCGGGCGGGGTGGTGCATGCCTGTAATCCCAGTTACTAGGGGGGCTGAGGCACAAGAATCGCTTTAACCCAAGAGGTGGAGGTTGCGATGAGCTGAGATCATGCCACTGCACTCCAGCCTGAGTGACAGAACAAGACTCTGTCTCTAAATGAATAAATAATATATAAAAAAATATTTTGTAGGGATAGGACCTTGCTATGTTACCCAGGCTGGTCTCAAACTCCTGGCCTCAAGCAATCCTCCAGCCTCAGCCTCCCAAAATGATGCTGGGATTATAGGTGTCAGCCACCATGCCTGCTGGCCCAAGGGAACAACTTTCTTTTTTTATTTATTTATTTTTTTTTTTTTTGAGACAGGGTCTCGCTCTGTCACCCAGGCTGGAGTGCAGTGGTGTGATCTCGGCTCACTGCAACCTCCACCTCCCAGGCTCAAGTGATTCTCGTGTCTCAGCCTCCCAAGTAGTTGGGATTACAGGCGCACACCACCACGCCCGGGTACTTTTATTGTATTTTTTTTTTGAGACGGAGTCTTGCTCTGTCACCCAGGCTAGAGTGCAGTGGCGCGATCTTGGCTCAATGCAAGCTCCGCCTCCCAGGTTCATGCCATTCTCCTGCCTCAGCCTCCTGAGTAGCTGGGACTACAGGTGCCTGCCACCACGCCCAGCTAATTTTTTTGTGTTTTTTAGTAGAGATGGGGTTTCACCGTGTTAGCCAGGATGGTCTCAATCTCCTGACCTTGTGATCCACCCGCCTCAGCCTCCCAAAGTGCTGGGATTACAGGCATGAGCCACCGCGCCCGGCCTTTTGTATTTTTAGTAGAGTTGGGGTTTCGCCATGTTGGTCAGGCTGGTCTTGAACTCCTGACCTCAGGTGATCTGCCTGTCTTGGCCTCCCAAAGTGCTGGGATTACAGGTGTGAGCCACCTTGCCCAGCCAGGTAAGAACTTTCTAATAGCCAAAGGTGAGGGAAATGGGAAAGGTTGCTCTTGGAAAGGGTAGGCCTCTCATCCCTGCAGAGACACCAGCAAAGATTAGAGGACCACCCAGCAGGGATGTCAGGGAGGGGAATCAGGCTCCAGGCCCTTCCACCCCAAGACCCTGGAGCCCCCAGACCCTCACAGGCATGCACACGCAGAAAGACATACCGGTAACCCTGGCACACAGTCAGGCACACACGAGCAGACACAGCCCAACACACACACACATGCCCTCCCCTCTCCATGCTCTCTTCCCCAACACACCACCCTGTCTCAGTGGCCACCTTCCTACCCTTGCTCCCTGCGGGCAGGTCCTGAGTCCTGAGGCCACGTGCTGCACTCTGCTTGAGGAACTCAGACTTGAGGCCCCCCCAGGCCGCGAGAGCCTTTGGGGGAGGAATCAGCTTTGGGCCCAGAGCTATGGCTGTGTAGGAAAAAGGGGCAGAGGAGAGGTCTTCACTTGGGGTGGCCAAGCAGGCCACCCACCCTGGCCTCCTGCCCCTCGGGACATCCCCTCCACCCTGAGGCAATGCCTCCATGCCAAACTGCAGCCTGGAGACCCTGGATACCCTGGATACCCCTTCCCCCAGCAGAGGGCAGCCCTGGAGGTGGGCCAGGAAGACATCCTCTGCCTTCAGCCCCCTACCACCCCCACAGAGGAGACTGCTCCGTGAGGGCTACGCCTCACCTCACTTTGCGATAATCATTAAGCTTCTTGCTGATCAGAGCTTGGTTGGCACAGCCGGGGTCCTGAAGCAGGAGAGGAGAGAGCGGATCATGTCAGTGCCCACAGCCAGCCCACCCCTGGGTTCATCCCTAGCCCTGCTTCCCCTCTTGTCCACCTGCCAGGTGGACAGCCAAGACCCTGGAGTGAGAAAGACCAGGCCTGGACTCCCCAGCACCCTCTCACCAGCTGAGGCCTTGGGGAAGCCTCTTAGCCTCTCTGAGCCTCAGTCTCCTCGGTAATAAACATGGGGGGCTAAAAGGGAAGGCTCGGGGCTGGGTGCAGAATCATGCAGCACTCGCCACTTTCCTGGCAGATGCTGAGCAGGCATGGAGGAGGTGCCCCAGGAGGGACTGCTACTGCCATAGTGATGTGACTTGGAACCCCCCTGACTAAGCCTTGTTGGAGACAGCCAAGCCAGGCCCCCAGAGGAGGAGGCCCAAATTCCAGGTGCCTTCCTCCCTGCAGTGGGGAAAGCTGTTCCCGGGAGAGCAGAGCCTGGTCAGCGAGAGGATGTGTCCTCAGCAAGAGGCCATGCACTAGCACCCCCTCCCACGGCCAGAGCAGGCCCAGGCCCACTGCCCTCTTGGCAGAGACCCCAGGCCCGGGACGCCCACATGACTTTGTGTGGGTGTCTCAAGGCACTTCTGTGCAGGCTCCTGGCCAAAGAAGTAAACAGGGAGGAATCCCTACCTAGGCCCCTGGAGTGTAGCTACGGCTGACCGCAATGGGCGCCACTAAAAAAAAATTCTTCGGCTGGGTGCAGTGGCTCACACCTGTAATCCCAGCACTTTGGGAGGCTGAGGTGGGAGGATCATGAGGTCAGGAGATCAAGACCATCCTGGCTAACACAGTGAAACCCCGTCTCTATTAAAAAAAATTAGCCAGGCATGGTGGCATGTGCCTATAGTCTCAGCTACTCAGGAGGCTAAGGCAGGAGAATCACTTGAACCTGGGAGGCGGAGGTTGCAGTGAGCTGAGATTGCGCCACTGCACTCCAGCCTGGGCAGCAGAGCGAGACTCTGTCTCAAAAAAAAAAAAAAAAATTCTCCCAAAATCCCTGCCGAGGCCCTTGGCTCCAACCCTGCCCACCTGTGGCCAAAGGCCAAGACTCTCAGCCTCCTCACAAGGTCAATGTGTTCATCCTCCTGCAGACAGGCCAGCCCAGTGCAGTTCTGGTGCGGGGAAACTCATGCCCTAACACACTCCATAGGAGGCCCCTGCTTTCCTCGCCTGCTGAGAAAAGCTGAGACTGGCCTGGAGCTGACCACTCCACATCAGAGCCTGCTCAAGGCGATCCTAACACAGTCACAATAATCCCTGTCATCATTAGGGTCAGGATGGTGACTGCCGGTCCCCGCACCCGAGGACGCCAGGTCCTCCGTGAGCCCTGCCCTTGCACCCTCGTCACCCCGAAACCTAGGGGGACACAATCACGAGGTGCACTCCTGTCAGCCCCCCTTTCTAGCAGAGGGAAGTGAGGCTCAGAGCGGACATCCCAGGTCCACAGCCGGTGAGAGGCCACCCCTCCCGCCCTCTGTGGCCGCCGGGCTGGCCGGGCCCTCACCTCGCCCTCGGCCCTGCTGTTCTCCCGGATCGCTCTGATCCAGCCCAGCATGTCATCCCAGTCCTCAGCCTGAAAGAGATATTCACAGAAGTCAGCGGTGGTCAGCCGGAACACGTGCCTCCTCTTGGTCTCGCTGTAGGAGATGTCCACGAGGCAGGAGCCGATGCAGACGGGCGCCGCCTAGTCCTCACCTGCGCCGGCCGCCGCAGCCCCCGCCGCTGCCGGCCCGGGCTCCCGCCGCTCCTTGCTCAGCGAGAGCGAGCGCTCCCGCAGCGCGGCGTACACTCGCTTCCACTGGCTCAGGCCGCTGCCCGCTTTCTGCAGGGAGACACGGGGTTGGGGGAAACAGGAGTGGTGAGAGGTCAGTTCTGCCCACTGCTCTCACAGTAGCAGACAGAGGACAGCCGGGGGATGGACCCCACGCTGCCTACCAGGAGCCCCCTGCTCCACCCGGCTAGACCTGGGCAGCCTCCTGCCCACAGCCCACCAATGCTTTCTCAGTCCCTCGCCTGCCTAGACACCCCTACCCATCACCCTAAAGCCCGCCAGCAGACCCCAACCCTCTCCCCCTCTAAACACTAGCATCAACACTCACTGAGCAGTGGCAATGCTCAGACACCCAGCATGGCCCTCCGCACATGAAATCCTCGGGAAGCCATTCCCAGCCCACGCCTCTCCCCAGGCTGCCCCTCATCCCAGCAAACCTGCTCAGAAGCTGTCCGCACTCTTAGAGGGTTGTTCTCCCCACTTTCCTGCCGCCCACCCAAGACTCCACTTGCCCAGAAGCTCCTCTCAGGGACACCCAGAACCGCCATGTGGCCAAAGCCAATGGCCGCTTCTCCCCAACTTGCCTTAACCCCTTGGCAGCATCTGACACAGCCAGCCCCTCCTTCCCTCTCCAGACCCCATCTCGGCACCTGAGACCCCACGTTCCCGGCTTTCTTCCTAATGCCACTGGCTCCTTCCTAGTCTTCTCTACTTCCCCTCCCCCACCCTCTACACCTGTAGTTAAACAGCCAGGAGACTCGTCCCCACGGGACATTTGTGTGGAGGGAGCTGGAGGGTGTGCTATGGCATCTGAGGGATGCGGCTAAACATTGCGCAATGCACAGGATAGCCTCCCCCAACAAGGAATTATCTGGCTCAAAATGTCAGCAGAGCGGAGGGTAACAGACCCCGCCCTAAAGGAGGCGGAGCTCCAGAACTTTGTCCTGACTCTCCCCTCCTCTCCTCTCCCTGCACACCTCCCTCAAGGATGTCACCTGTGCCGTGCCTTTAAACCAGGTCCATCTGCTGATGGCCATTCCTGAGCCCAGCATCTCCCCCAGCCACAGCCCGGCACCCCCACCCTGCTCAGTGTCTTCATTTGCAGGTCCCATGGGCACTTTGCACAATACTTGCCAGGCCATGTGATTTCTTACCATCAAACCTCTTCTCCACTCTCTACCCCCATCTTTTCCAGCTCAGTCAATCCATCCAGATGTCCAGAAACCTGGGAGCTGCCCTTGACTCCTCCCTTTTCCTCGCCCTTGACATCCCATCCATCAGGAAGTCACAACTGTTCTGCCTCCAAAACATCCCCTGTCTCTGTCTTTCCTGCCAGAGGAAAGACATCTTTCCATGCCATCAACGCCTCTTGCTTGGAGGATGCACAGACCTTCCCAGTCTCTACTCTTGCTCCTGCATCCATTCTCCAGCAGCAGCTGCAGCGATCATGTTAGAATGAAAAGGAGATCACATCTCTCCCCTGCTCAGCATCCTCTCAAGAGATCCCATCGCCCTCAGAATCAAATCTAAAGTCTCCTGTGGTCTGTCCCTGCCTTTCTCCAAATTCATCTTCACACCTTTCTCACTATGTCAAGCCAGGGGCCCTTGCAGGTGAGCGAGCCAAGCCTTTCTTTTCTCAGGGCCTCTCCGCTTGCTGTTCCTTCTGCCTAAGCCCCCCTCCCTCACTTCTATATGTGGCTGCTTCCTTCTTCCCCTTCAGATCTGAACTCCAGCTTCACCAATGTCACCTCCTCAGCGAGGCCTTCTCTGGCCATATTTTTCCCTCAATGCAGCTCCCGCTTCTGATCAGCTTGATCCTTTCCAAGAACTTACTGCAGCCTCAGGCTGTCCTGGGGACAGGGAGCTTGTCCGTCCTCTCATTTCCATATCCCAGGGCCTACAGCAGCATGCAAGCGCTCATCAATATTTGCTGAATAAATGAATTAATGATCCTTGGAGCACCCTGAGGGCAGGAGCTCCATCTCCCATCAGACCAAGAGCTCCTCTCTGCTGGCTGGTGGCTCCACATCCAGCACAGGCCTCAGCTCTCCGAACAAACCAGACAAAGAGATCCCGTGGCTGGCAGATGGGCACAGCCCACATCTGGCCTCCCATCATGTGGATCCTGAGCTGTGAGCCCTGCTCATCACAGAACTGCTGGAGGGGGACAGGGACATTCAGAGTAGGAGACAGCAGAGCCCTCCAGGGAGAATTTTAATGTGACAGTGAGGTGGTGACAAGGGCACCTCTCTGAGGCTAAACCAGCGGCATGACCTAGGACAAGTCAACCGCACTCCCAGGCCTCAGTGTCTCCGGCTGGTAAATGAGTGAGGGAGTTGGTCACCAAGGCTGCATGCAGCTCCTATGCTGGGGCTGAGGCTGCGGGGACAAGTCACTGTCCCTTTCCCTCCTCTGCCTGACAGTCCGTGTCTCTGAAAGAGGCTGGGGCTGGGAGGGAGCACAGAGAGGGTGCCCACGGCCTGGGTGGACCAAGGGCCTGAGGCTGACTTGAAGACTCTCCTCTAACGTCCAGGCCACGGCACCAAAGGAACAAGTGACATCGGGTTTTGGCCAGCAAGGGAGTGGAGGCCTGGTCCTCCAGAACTGGCCAGTAAGCAGGAAGGGGACAGCTCCTGTCCCTGAACTGGGCTCAGGGCCCCCAGGAGCTGAGGGTCAGGCTCCCCAGCAGGGGGAGCCAGCCACCCTCACAAGGACCCTTCATGTGGCTCACACGTTAGACTGGAAGGGCTGGCCCACTTGCGGCTCTCCTCGCACAGTGCACGTGGCTGGTCCCTCCTTGCCTCATGGCTCCCACCCCACGGGTCGCTGCCAACTTGCTGGCTCTTTTTGGTCTCTGTTGGCCTCCCCGGCCCCCCCACTTCTCTCAGGGCTCAGCCAGGTCTCTTGCCTTCTTCCTTCAAGCCCCTGCACAGAGGCATATGTAACTCGTGGGTGCTGACAGACAAAGGCCGTCCCCAGGTGGGCCTCCCTCTAGTAACACGCCCTCAGAGCCTCTGTCCCCAGCACATCTCCACTGGGGTCTGTCCCAGGGCCCTCAGACTCACATAGCCCCAGTGGAGCCACTTGGCTTCCTCTCCCCAAACCTGCTCCTCCAGTGTGCCATGGCCCAGGGAGGGTCCCACCACCCACCACCCTCCCTCAGCCCAAGCCAGGAATCCAGGAACCTTATCGCCTCCTCCTCCTTCCATACCTCCCAGCAGCCGGCAAGCCCTGACCGTCCTTCCCATGGAATCTCTCTCTAAAGTGTCCACTCCACCCAGCCCCACACCACTGCCTTGGGTCAGGGCCCCCACCCTCACTCACCTGGACAAGGGCAATGGGATTGGCTCCTCCTGTCACAGACATAACCCCAGTCTCCTGCCAGCCCCAGCCCACATTTAAAACCCTGGACAGAGCCGGGCACGGTGGCTCACGCCTGTAATCCAAGCGCTTTGGGAGGCCAAGGCAGGCAGATCACTTGAGGTCAGGAGTTCGAGACCAGCCTGGCCAACATAGTGAAACCCAGTCTCTACTAAAACTACAAAAAATAGCTGGGTGTGGTAGCAGGCGCCTGTAGTCCTAGCTACCCAGGAGGCTGAGGCTTGAGAATTGCTTGAACCCGGGGGGTGGAGGTTGCAGTGAGCTGAGATCGTACTACTGCACTCCAGCCTGGGCAAACAGAGTGAAACTCCGTCTCAAAAATAGATAAAATAAAATAAAATAAAATAATAAAACCCTGGACAGGCTCTTCCTGGGTATGAAGGCCCCACACTCTGGGCAGGCGCCCAATTCCCCAACTCATCTTCCACCTCTCGCCCTGGCTCCCAGCACACCTCTCCCCACCTCTCCCCAGGACCCTCTAAAGAGACATCCTCCCTGTCAGGCCCCTCCACTGTCTCCCAGTTTTGTGGCTTCTCATCCTTTCATGTCTCAGCCTCTGGATACCTCCCTACCCACGCCCACCTGCCCCTGCACCCGGGCGTCACGGCAGTCTGTGCACTTGGAACCATGATGCCACATGCGTTCTCTCTGCTCAACAGGAGCAACAGGAGCCCCAGGAGGGCAGGGCTGCCCTGGCTCCCTCACCACTAACTCCCCAGAACCTCCACGGAGGCTCCCGAGCAGGGAGGCCTTAGTCATTCTCCATGGAGGCGCATCAGTCCCGCCTCGACTTCACCCTCACGTAATCCACAGCAGCCCTTGGGGTAGGATAACATTGTTCCCATCGTACAGATCAGAAAGTGAGGCTCGGGGAAGGTAAGTGGGGTGCCCAAAGCCATGTGCTTGATATGTGGCTGGATAGAAACTCGAAGTCTGTCTGCTTCAAAGCTTATGTTCTTTCCAGGGACCCCCAAGACCCCAGAAGGCAGGGCAGAAAATTCAAATAGCAGTAAGTGGGCTGGGCACAGTGGCTCACGCCTGTAATCCCAGCACTTTGGGAGGCCAAGGCAGACAGATCATTTGAGGTCAGGAGTTCGAGACCAGCCTGACCAACATGGTGAAACTCCGTCTCTACTAAAAAAATACACACAAAAAAAAATTTAATTGGGTTTGGTGGTGAGTGCCTGTAGTCCCATCTACCCAGGAGGCTGAGGCTGGAGAATTGCTTGAACCCAGGAGGTAGAGGTTGTAGTGAGCCGAGATCGCACCACTGCCCTCCAGCCTGGGCAACAGAGCGAGACTCCATCTCAAAAAAAGAAAACAAATAGCAGTAAGCAGAAGTACAGCAGCTTCAAGTGCCGGGCACTGGGTAAACCCTTTACTTAGATCATCTCATTTAATCCTTAGCAATAGGCTTATGAGCTAGGGATTACTGTTAGCTCCATTTACAGACGAGGACACTGAGTCACGGCCAGGTGAGTCACCCAGGCTCTCAGAGCAATGGGTGATGTAGTCAAGAGTCAAACCCGGGTTCATCCTAATTGCCGGGAGGGAAGGCAGTGGTCTCTCCTCCCACTTCTCCAGCCCACAGAGCAGCCTGGGGCCAGGATTTGCACCCCATGGATCCAGGGGCTCTGCCCTTCTCCTCTCAGGGTCCTGCTGGTTCCCTCCCAGGCCCTCCCCAAGTACTCCCCGAAGCCCCCTTTGCCTCTCACCTAGATCTCCACGGTGGCTCTAACTGGTCTTCTTGCCTCCAGCGTGGCCCCTCCCTAACTCACTCCCAGGGAGCCAAATGAATATTTTAAAGCTGTAACTCCCTTGGCAAGAGCCCCCGAGAGCTTTTGGTTGCCCTTAGGATGAACACTAAGCCCTTTGCTGGCTTGCCTGCATCTTCTTGGGCCTTAACTCTCCTACAGAAATCACCCCGGCCTTGCTCCTTGTTTTCCATGAGCTCCAGCGGCCATCTTCAGGATGGCCTGTCAAGCCAGGGCCACTGTGGGATGGTTTTGCCGGAATTCCAAGCACGACTCGATCAGATCCATCCCACAGCAAAATCCACCTCTCTTGTTAACTTCTTTTACATAAGTTCTTTAAATCCCCCTGCCAGGAAGTTCTTCCTAGCATCTAACCTCCATCCTTCATGCAACAACCTACACTGGTTCTCTCTGGCTCCAGAGGCTGTCAGGGTAGGCCTAGGAGAGGCTGGAGGGTTCTGCTGGAGCCAGCTTCCACCTCATTCCTCCACCCATCTTACCTTCCCCTTCTTGGTGAGAATCTGCTTATAATACAACCAGCCTTCTCTCCTGATATCGCTGAAGGTCGCATCTGAGAGGTCAGAGGTTGAGTGTCGCTTAGAAGGAGCGTCAGCATCTTCAGAGGTGCCCCAGCTATCCAAGGACTGCAGGGGGACAACAGAGGACAATTTAGGTGGCTCCCACAATGCCAGCATCTCAGGAACCCCATGGACCACTTGTGGCCGCACAGTCCTGATATATGTCTGTGCTACACCCCGATGTGCCATGCGACCTCATGGGCGTTGCTTGTCCTCTCTGGACCACTTGTGTTGAGGTCATGAGACATACGTAAAGGAGAAGCCAGAAAGGAGGAAAGGCTATGACCTGTCAGCAGACCACACGCCTCACCACGCTAGAGGAGCCAATTCGGAGCCTCCCGTAACTTTGTAGACTTAGAAGAATTAAGGAAATGGAGGAAGTGATCGTGTCAACGAGGAGTTAAATAAACAGGGGAAGTGGGAACATCAACAAAGGCTGAGTGAGTGGAGCAGGTAGTCATGTCCACGAGGCGTTAAACAGAGGAAGTGACAGTGTCAACAGGACTCCAGCAAGAGGGCGCAAGTCAAGGGAGAGTTAAGTAAGCAGAAGAAGTGATAAGAAATAAGCTAGGTGCCAATATCACCGGGGTGTTCAACCAACCAATGAGACAGAGCGCTTGACATCAAGATGGCTTTTCCAGTCCATCTATAATCAAAAACAGCCAGGGAAAGGTGGGGCGGGCACGGTGGCTCATGCCTGTAATCCCAGCACTTTGGGAGGCTGAGACAGCCAGATCACTTGAGGTCAGGAGTTCAAGATCAGCCTGGCCAACATGGTGAAACCCCATCTCTACTAAAAACACAAAAATTAGTCAGGTGTGGTGGTGCATGCCTATAATCCCAGCTACTCGGGAGGCTAAGGCACGAGAATCAGTTGAACCCAGGAGATGGAGGTTGCAGTGAGCTGAGATCATGCCACTGCACTCCAGCCTGGGCAATAGAGTGAGGCTCCATCTCAAAAAAAAAAAAGAAAAATCTTGCATGAAAAATATATATATGATTTTAAAAACAACAATATGTCCAGGTGTGGTGGCTTATGCCTGTAATCCCAGCATTTTGGGAGGCCGAAGCAAGAAGATCACTTGAGGCCAGGTGTGGTGGCTCACGCCTGTAATCCCAGCACTTTGGGAGGCCGAGGTGGCTGGATCACCTGAGGTCAGGAGTTCAAGACCAGTCTGGCCAACATGGTGAAACCCAGTCTCTATTAAAAATACAAAAATTACCCAGGTGTGGTGGCACACGCCTGTAATCCCAGCTGCTCGGGAGGCTGAGGCAGGACAATAGCTTGAACCCAGGAGGTGAACGTTGCAGTGAGCCAAGATCATGCCACTGCACTCCAGACTGGGCAATAGAGTGAGACTCTGTCTCAAAACAAACAAACAGCCAGGGCTATCACAGGCCTGATCTTGCCTCCCCAGGTCCTGAGGCTGGGAACTCCACCTGTCCACCAATCTCAACCCTGTGTCCAGGCCACACCTTTCCAGTGTCCACCCCGACCCCATCCCATGAAGACAAGACGCGATGCAAATACTGACTGAGGGTAGTGAAGGAAACAAATGAAGCCCCAAATATAAGCTCGGGGAGCTTCTATTCTAGCTGGGGAGCCAGGCAGGGAGGAAGGGAAACACCAATTGTGCATGAGGCGTGCTGAGGAGGAAAACAGAGTAGCGAAGGGAGGCGTGAAATGTCAGGAGCGGAGGCTGGAATTTGAGGGAAGATCTAAAAAGCCGCGAAGACAGTGGAGAAGTGAGTCGTGTGGCTATGGGGGATGGGTCTGGAAAGAGGCAGTCCAGACGGGGGCCCCTGGGTGGGGCTGCATGGTGTCATTCAGGGATGTCGGGTCCCACAGCAGAGGGCCGGTCCCGCGGTGGACACAAGGGTCAGGGGTGCAGGGAGGAGGGGGAAGGCAGGAGCTGGAGCAGGAACCCCCATGCCGAGGCTGTGGCCCCACCTCCCTGACACCCTCTCTCCCCACACCCTCACTCCTGCGCACGCACACACACTTGCAGCTCACCCCGTCTGTGAAGAAGCTCCGGAGCAACGGCAGGCTGGGTATGCGGTTTGGCAGGTGCCTGGGAAGCAAGGGTCGAGGGTGAGGGATGTGGGCAGCAAAGCTGGGACCTCACTATCTCGTCACCCACCAAACCCCAAGCCCAGAAGTCTTCCAGCGGGGGAGGCACACTGTCCCATGCATAGAGGACCCCCAGGGCCAAAAGCCCTGCCCCAGAGCAGCTGGCCAGGGTGGCTGTGGCCACCCCACCCCATGTCCAGACAGGGCCTCACCGCAGAACCCGGCCCTCATCGCGGAAGGTGTTGAGTCCATCATCGCAGGACTTGGAGCGCTCCGTGGTGATGGCCAGCAGGTAGGAGGAGCGGCGGCCAGCCTTGATGCTGCCTGCAAAGCCGCCCGCATCAGGCCTCAGGGTCAGCGGGACAGCAGGTCAGGGGCTTCCCAGAGCCCTCCCTTCTAGGCAGGGGCAGGAGGTGACTCTCCCAAGGTGCCCCAGGAGAAGCGGAAACCAGAGGAAGAGGCCAGACATCAAGCAGCAGACCCAACAGAGACCCCTGGGACTGGGCAGCGAGGGAAAGGGTGGGGCTGGGGGTGTGGGGAGCGCTCACTGCAGTCCTGCGAGTAATGCCGTCCGAGGGTGAAGGTGAAGGTCGGGGAAGATGGGCTGGTGCCCAGGACAGCGGCTGAGTTCATGGCACTGGAGACCACAGCAAAGGCAGGGACATGCTTGGCTTGGAGGTCAGTGCTGGGGCTGGTGGGCTCATCTATGCATGCGGAAGGAGAAAGGTGTGAAGGTGGCAGACAGCGGAACCTGCTTGCCTCCACCCTAGCCTTGCCAGCCCCCGTGCCACTCACCTCCAGGCTCAGACACATCCCAAAGGGTCCTGCTGGCAACATGCCCACTGTCAAGCGTGACTGGCCCACTGTCCAGACTGTGGCCATGGAATCCTTACCCTCAGGAGTGGGGCTGAGACACCCTCCTTAGACCGGGCTCCTGAGGACAGAGCCAATATTCCCCCATCAGACTGGGAGCCTCCTGAGGGCAGGGACGGTGTCTCCCCCATCAGACTGAGGGCACTCAGAGAGAATGAATTATGTCTCCCCTCTCAGACCAAGAGCCTCCTGAGGGCAGGGACAGCGTCTTCCCCATCAGACTGAGAGCTTCCTAAGGGCAAAAGCTCCCCCATCAGCTGGGGCTCCTCAAGGGCAGAGATGACATCTCCCCCTCAAACACAGTGTGCTCTGGAAGAAGAGACTGCCTCTCCTGGCCACAGCCTAGAGCCTTTCATCAGGGGTCAGTGGTGTGGATGGGGCCCTTGAGACAATCCAGTGAGATCTGGAAGTGAAGAAAAAGATTATAATCTGGGATAAATATAAAAAATTACAATAAAATTTTTATTGCAAATTTACAAATTATGATTGTTTATATGTACATGGTAAAGGGCAATGTTATGATTTGTGAATACAATATGAAATAACTAAGATAATTAAGAAATAACTGATATAATTATCATTCATTGTTTCAAATTCTTATCTTTTATTGTGACAACATTTAACATTTACTCTTAGCTCTTTAAAATGACCAATGTACTATTTTAAATGAACCAATAGAAACCAATTTATGTAAACAATTGAAAATCTGGGAAATCAATTATGAATTACTGTAATAATTTAATAATTAAAAGTTAATAATGTAGTTAATTAAGTTTGATTTTTTTCAAACTTTTTTTTATCATTTCATTGTAATGTTTAATACAAATGCCTACATATATATGCATTGGTCTGTGTATTTATACATCTTTCTATGGGTATAAATTTTTGTCCCTATAGCTATGTAGTTGCTGATGTCAACAAATGTTAATAAAACTCTGGAAGAATCAGTGCAAACAATTAGGAATGTTTATTTCTTGAAAGTATATACTTAAAAATATAATAATATGTAGAATGTTAATAATTACTAAAATTTAAATATTAATGATAAAATTCATAATAAATATAAGTAACAAAATATCACAGCCTAGAAGACGCCAGAGTCCTGCGAAGATAAACGTGACTTTTCCAGCTGAGGAGAAAGGAAACCTCTCCCGGCACCTGCTCCTGGGACCTGTCCCGTCCTCAGTGGGTCCCGAGCTCCCCCTGGTTGCCCCGCGCGCCCCTGCAGGGAGGTTTGTGTCTGGGCTCACACTGACCTCCCCTCACTGTGTCTGTGGTACAGTAATATACGGCCGTGTCCTCGGTTTTCAGGCTGTTCATTTGCAGATGCAGCGTGTTTTTTGAATCATCTCTTGAGATGGTGAATCTGCCTTTCACAGGTGCAGCGTAGTCTGTTGTCCCACCATTAGCTTTGCTTTTAATACAGCCAACCCACTCCAGCCCCTTCCCTGGAGTCTGGCGGACCCAGCTCATCCAGGCGTTACTGAAAGTGAATCCAGAGGCTGCACAGGAGAGTCTAAGGGACCCCCCAGGCAGTACCAAGGCCTCCCGCAGACTCCACCAGCTGCACCTCACACTGGACACCTGCAAACACAGAGACACTAAGGTCAGAAACTGCCACACATATCCACTGTTTCTCTCACTCATGTCCACTCACATTCAATCTCTCTAGCTCTCCATAAATCATCTTTTAAAATAGCAGCAAGGAAAACCCAGCTCAGCACAAACTCCATGGTGATTCCTGTGTGTTCAGTCCTGATCACTGAATGAAAATGCCTGGGAATCCCAAGGCTGGGGCTCCTCTCCCAGAGCTGCAGGGTCAGGACCGGGCTGGTTTTCATCAGGAGAGGGAGGGCCCTATTTGCATGTCACCTGCTATATAGCAAGCTCTGGGGTGGGACGCCTGAGCAGAGGGCAGTGCCCAGATAAGGTAATGATGACCTGCAAGAATCTGGTGACAATGATGGTGTTTGGAAAACTTGCTGTCTTATTAGGAAATTGTGCTGTGATAAACACTTTGCACTAATCACTCTCTTACATTTTTACATATTTGTGTAAATCATATTTTTAGGGGTCAATGGTTTCTCTATTTACAGATGGCGAAGTAAACCCATACGTGGAGGGGCTTTGTATGTATCTAAGAGCTCATACCTGAGGTTAGTGAGCCCCAGTATCTGGGCCTGTGCTCCTCATCCACTGGCCCTATATTACTCCCTAACCCAACTCCAGGACAGAGCTGGGCATACCTAGTGTGGTTTGTGAAACCCACTTTCTGTATTGAGAACATGTGTAATTTTGCTGCATTCTAGCATTCACCTAAAAATATGGTGAGAACTAGGGTTCACGAAGGTAAATTATTAGGTGTTTCTGAAATTTAGTATTTTTTCTATCTTTATATCACTTACATCTTGTGCAAGTTTTCATTTGTTTGCTGGTAATAAATTTTATAAATTTCAGTTTACTGATAATAAACTTCACATATTTAAAGTGTACAATTGATAAACCTGATGTAACCATCCTAGTTATCAAGGTGAACCAGAAAATTCTCAAAATTTCCCTCTCATTCTTCCATATTACTCCTCCTTTCCTCTTCCCTTCTTCTACCATTTCCCCAAATGGTAAATTCTGATCTTCTTTATATTGCTGTAGAGTCAATTTAATTTATCAGAATTTATTAAAATGGAATAACATAGTACATATTCTTGTTTGCTTTATTTTCCTGAACATCAATACTTAGATATTTTACCTTGTTGTTATATTGCTTAAGTTCAGTTTTTATTTTCCAGAATTTACATAAATGAAATTATATGGTAAATCTTCTCATTTGTCTGGTTTATTTTACTCAGCAAAAATACCTAGATATTTTACCTTCTTGTTGCATGTATCAGACAATTATTTATTATAAATGTTGTGTAGTATTCCATTGAACAAATTTACCATAATTTGATTTTCTGTTAAGCAGCTTAACAATGTTCAAATTATTTTATTACTCTAGTAGTACTAAAAATCTACTACTCAACTTGAAAATGTACATAAATGAGGAATATATTTTCCTTTTTTCTTACAACTACATCAACAATAACAAACAGTCAAGATGAAATTTTGCAAATTTCTGAATGCTTAGGATAACTGAAGTTAAAAAGAATCTTAAATTTAACAAGAAGCAAGTTCTTGTAGAGAGTAACAAAGCCAGCATATGAGATTACCTAAGGCAGAGTCTGGCGTATGAAATATAGGCTGTTAAAGATAAAAATACAAATATATATGGGATTGCTTGAAATTGAATATGGTTAGCTTGTTGTAGTTTGAAATTCTAAGGGACCGCATACTGAAGAGCTTTCCTATCCTCTTGAATCCCTTTCCCCAAAAAAGGGGCAGTCACAAAATCTTCCTTTCCCAAAGTGTCTGTCTGGGAGAGAACAAGAGCCCCCATTTTTGAAAGGCATTCAGACTTGACTCCCTTATATCCACTACAGAACTAAAAATTACTTTGCAGGGGAACCACCAAAACCAGTACCCTAGGGGCACTGGTGCAACTCCTCAGGAATTGAGATGGGAACAGAGGTCACTGCCACGAAGTTCTGTTGAGACATAACTCTCTTTCTTATGGAATCAGAGCTTTAGTCTGCAGGGCAGGGCAGCAGATCTGGGAGGTGATGACACTGATGGGGAACACTGGAGCTGTGGGAGGGAACACCTGGGGGAAACAGGGGGGCTGTACCCCAGTGGAAGGGACAAGAACACACAGATGAGCATCTCATCTGGAGGAGGGTCAGGAACACTCAGAAGGTCACACCCAGACTTACGGGCACAATGCCTTTCTAGGAATATGGACCGAGATGAGGTCAGAGACTCTTCCTTCAGTGTAAGGGCTTCCACTAATTTATCAATTGTCAGTTCCATATAACAGAGGAATGCACCTGTGGGAGCTGAAAGAGATTCTCTGGAGGATGGAACAAGGAGAAGAGACGCAGTCACGCAGCAAAGAAAAACAAGATACCACTGGAGCATCTGTAGTCTCTGGTGGACATAGAAGAACAGACTTCAATTAGTTGTTGAAACCTTTATATCAGTCTTTACTAATTTATATGCTAAAATAGTTGGCCTCATCAATGGAGTCTTATTATCCCCATCAGGGATGAGTGTCCATGTGGGCACGTGGTGCAGTTCTAGTCATGGGGGCAGGGGAGGTGGTCTGTTCGAGTGTTCCTGGTCCTTCAGAGGAGAATTGCAGAACTGTCTCTGCCCCTTTTCCAGCCAATATATAAAATATGTTATGTGACCATGGGAATATTGTCACCATGTAACTGCATGATGGGAGTCACCTGAGGGGTGAAGCTGACTTTCTGGATGCATCAGTGTGGAAAATTGAGAAAAGAAACTTCTTGGGCACATGAGCTGTCAAATTATTCAATCCTGGAGCCACTCACTTCCAGAGGCTTCCTGTTTCATCAGGTTGTGATTTTCCTCATTGTGTAGTCAGCCTAGGTTGTCTTTCTTCACTCTCTGCTAAAATAGTCACACATAATATCTAGAAGCATTAAGATTAATAAGTAACTAATTTGAAAATTAGAACAAGTCCCAAGTGAAGTCAAAGTTACTGTGTGGTTGACAGGAAACATGGCTGGATACTAAGAGTGTGTTCACATCTGTTTTATGTAGATTAGCAACATATTTTGTATATCCCTTAAGTAATACTTTCATTGAGACTCCTGATTTAACACTATTTCTTGATGAATAACACCTAAATCATAAAGGTGGAGGTTATTACCTAATAATTCATATTACTGGTACAAACTTTCACCTAGGGTATATGCCTATACCTGATGTAAAATCAGCCCAGAATGGAGAAGTTACTTCTCTTCTTAGAGCTTGTCAATTAACTAAAAACCAGGATTAAATACAGATGTTCTACATTAGTGTGTAATTTTGAAATGTGTTGCAAGCAGAGGAGGTTCTTATGTCTCCTAGAAGCCCCATCAAAATGGACAAAAAAAGACACTTTTAAATAAATTCCTACATTATAGAGACCTGACATATGAATTTGAAACCAAATGCCAACAAAGGAGAAAACAAACAAATAAAACAACTAGTATGGAAGCTAGAATAATGTGATGCACCATTACACCAAATATTCAGTCTTAACATGGTTTTTAATATTATGTAAACATGGAAGGTATTGCCATTGTTCATATGATACAGAATCAATGGCACTCACAATCATCTGAATATGTTGAAAAATGGCATCTTCAAATAAAAATTATGAAAACTTCAATAAAATATTGAACTCTATTCACCAAGGGTTATACCATTAGCACTATGGCATGATGGTTTCCTCCCTCAGCACACATCAGTTATTACCATATGACTTGGTAGCTGGAAGATTCACACTTTCGAGATTTTACCCTCATCACATACCTTTGTCCTATTGCATGCATGTGTTACAAAATATTGAAAATGATTTTTGTGTTATACACACTCCAATGACTAAAAATTTAAAGTTGCCTTTTTACCACATCTTTTAACAGCATTTTGTGATATCCAACCATGAAGTTATGTCTATTGTGTGTCTTTTATCACACAATGTGAATCTAGTTAGGAATCGCAGGAGCTTCCTCATTTGACACCAGTGGGTGTTTCACACTGTGCAATCCCCTTCCTGTGAGTGGGAAGCCTCACTCTGACCCACCACGAAACCATCACAAAAGCCCTGAGCCAGTCTGCTTTCTGGCTCTATCGAGCCATTTTGGGTATTCCTTAGAGACCAGCACTAATCTCAACAGACGCCTCAAGAGGTAATTAACTTTTCCATATTCACATCGAGGGAGTACGCAGCACCCACAGATGTGACATCCACATGACATTTTAGTTGAGATCCCTTCGCCTTTTTGAGGTGTCAGCTAGAACTGACGCTGTGAGCTTGTTGTCATGGCTGCTAAACACAGGACCCACCTGTTCCCTGAACCAACTCCAGGACAGAGCTGGACGTGCCTGGTGTGGTTTGATAAACTCCCATTTTTAATAAAATCATGACATTATTTTGCTGTATTCTAGTGTTTCCTTAAAAATACAGGTAGACCCAGCGTGTATTCATGTGTATATTCAGGAGTCACTGATTTCTCATATATATTTAATGGAATATGTAATCCTTTCTTTAAATTATACTTTACGTTCTGGGGTACATGTGCAGAATGTGCAGTTTTGTTACATAGGTATACACACGCCATGGTTGTTTGCTGCACCCATCAACCTGCCATCTACCTTAGGTATTTCTCCTAATGCTATCCCTCCCCTGGCCCTTTACCTCCTGACAGGCCTCAGTGTGTGATATTCCCCTCCCTGTGTCCATGTGGTCTCATGGTTCAACTACCACTTACGAGTGAAAACAGCGATGTCTGGTTTTCTGTTCTTCTGTTAGTTTGCTGAGAATGATGGTTGTCAGCTTCATCCATGTCCCTGCAAAGGACATGAACTCATCCTTTTTTATGGCTGCATAGTATTCCATGGTGTATATGTGCCACATTTTCTTTATCCAGTCTATTATTGATGGACATTTGGGTTGGTTTCAAGTCTTTGCTATTGGGAATAGTGCCGCAATAAACACACGGGTGCATGTGTCTTTGTAGCAGAATGACTTATAATCCTTGGAGTACATACATACCAAGTAATGGGATTGCTGGGTCAAATGGTATTTCTAGTTCTAGATCCTTGAGGAATCGCCACACTGTCTTCCACAATGGATTAACTTATTTACACTCCCACCAACAGTGTAAAAATGTTACTATTTCTCCACATCCTCTCCAGCATCTGTTGTTTCCTATTTAATGGTCACCATTCTAACTGGTGTGAGATGGTATCTCATTGTGGTTTTGATTTGCATTTCTCTAATGACCAGTGATGAGGAGGATTTTTTCATGTTTTTTTGGCTGCATAAATGTCTTTATGTCTCCGTGGGACATAAAGAACGTGGAAAGAAAGGGGGTGGGTGTGGTGGCTCATGCCTGTACTCTCAGCACTTTGGGAGGCCGAGGTGGGCGGATCACATGAGGACAGGAGTAGGAGACGACCAGCCTGGCCAACATGGCGAAACCCTCTCTCTACTAAAAATACAAAAATTAGCCAGGCGTGGTGGCATGTGACTGTAGTCCCAGCTACTTGGGAGGCTGAGACATGAGAACTGCTTGAACCCAGGAAGCGGAGGCTGCAGTAAGCTGAGATTGTGCCACTGCCCTCCGGCCTCGGCGACACAGAGAGACTGTGTCTCAAAAAAAAAAAAAAAAAAGAAAAAGAAAAAAGAAAAAAAATCAACAACAATGACAAAGAAACAGACAGATAATAGGAGTGGCACGGGTGCTCCAAGAGGATCAGGAGGCCCAAAGAAAATGGACTAGCTGAGGCCACTGTTCATGACATCAGAAACAGAGCTGCAGTCTCGACGTCCACCATTGAGGAATTGGGTAGACACTCAGGAACACTCAAGAACGCTGGAGAGGCCAGGCACAGTGGCTCATGCCTGTAATCCTAGCACTTTGGGAGGATGAGGTGGGAGGATTTCTTGAGCCCAGCAGTTTGAGATCAGCTTGGGCAACAGAGCAAGACTCTGTCTCTACAAAAAATTTAAAAATTAGGACGTGGTGGCACGTGCCTATAGTACCAGCTACTCGGGAGGCTGAGGCAAAAGGGCAGGGCTGCAGTGAGCCATGATCACACCAATGCACTCCAGCCTGGGTGATGGAGCGAGAACTTGTCTCAAAAATAAGTAAATAAATAAATAAATAAATATGCTGGAAACAGGTCAGTTGTCCCAGAAAAACATTCATGATAAACTGAGTAGAACATTCAAGTCACCAAGGCGCATTTAAAGCATGTGGTGCTTTAAAGCCCCATGGTTAACTTTTTTTAAACACGGGAATGTTTTTGAAAAGCATGTGGAGGCTGGGCATGGTGGCTCAGGTGCTGCATCCTCCTGTGTTCCCATCCAGTAGCCTGATCCAAAAAAGCCATGAAGTTGGTCTTGCGTGACTTCTTAGAAAAGGAAATGGTGATCCCAGGGATCAGTGTGGATTCACCAGTTGCCCATAAGCGATCTAGTTAATAATTTCTGGAATTTTGGCAGAAATATATACTCCTTGCTAGTCTAAGAGTTAAGGCTAGAACCAAGACAGGGGCAGAGGCCGGGGCAGATCTAGGGCACAAGAAGGGCAGGCTAGGGCAGGGCAATGGCAAGACCAGGCCATGGCAGGGCCAGCCCAGGATAGAACAGGGCACAGGCAGGGCAGGGCCAGGGCCACGGCTGGGGCAGGACAAGGACCAGGATTGGGGTCCAGGCCAGGGCAAGGGTATGGCCAGGGCAGAGGTAGGGCCAGAACCAGGGTCTGGGCAGGACCAAGGCAGGTCCATTGCAGGGCCAGGGTTCAGACCAGGGCCAGAGCAGGGCTGGGACAAGGCCAGGGCCAGGACCAGGAAAGGGCAATGTCAGGACAAGGGCAATGGCAGGACCAGCAACGGGGCTAGGGCCAGGACAGGGACAGGGACAGGGTCAGGGCTAGGGCCAGAATAGCATGCCAGGGTACAGCCAGGCCAAAGTAGGGCCAGGACAGGGTCAGGACCAGGGCTGGGACAGGGTATGGCCTTAAGTAGCAAAGGGCCAGGGCCAGGGTCCATGCCAGTGCCAGCGCCAGTCCAGGGCAGAGGCAGGGCCATGGCCAGGTCTAGGACAAGGCTAGGGCAGAGCCAAGGTCTCGGTCAGGGTCAGCACGAGACCAGGACAGAGCCAAGGGAGGGACAGGGCCATGGTAGGGCCAGGTTAAATCAGGACAACACACCTGCAAATCCACTTCAGGGCCAGGGGCAGGGCAGGGCCAGTTCAGGGCCAGGGCCAAGACAGGGCCAGGGCCAGAGCTTTCAGGGTCATTGGCAGGGCCAGGGCCATGGCAGGACCAGGGTCAGGAGCAGGGGTCCATGGCAGGCCAAGGCCACAGATAGGACCAGGTCTGTGCTAGGGCCAGTGTGAGGGCCAAGGCGGGGTCAGGGCAGGGCCAAAGGGAGGGCAGGGCCAGGGCAGGGTGGAGCAGGCCCAGGGTAGCACAGGGTTAAGGTAGGGCACGACCAACCAGGGCAGGTCTATGGCTGGGGCAGGGGCAGGGCCAGGGCCGGGGCAGGGCCAGAGCCAGGGCCGGGGCAGGGCCAGAGCCAGGGCAGGGCCAAGACAGTGGCAGCTCCAGGGCAGGGCCAGGGTTACGACCATGGACATGTCCAAGGCCAGTGCCAGGGCAAGGGCAAGGGCAGGGGCAGGGCCAGGGTCATCTAAGAACCAGGGATAAAGCCAGGCCCAGAGTAGGGCCAGGACAGGTACCTGGCAGGGCTAGGGTCTGGGACAGGGTCATGGCAGGGCCAGGACCAAAACCAGGTCTGTGTTATGGCCAGGTCCAACACAGTGCCCAGGTAAGGCTAGGATGAAGGCCAAGGTAGGGCCAGGGCAGGGTCAAAACCAGCCTAGGGCCAAAGCAGGGCCAGGGCCGGCAAGGCAGGGCCAGGAAAGAATAGGGCCAAGGCAGAGCAGGGCCAGGCCAGTGCCAGGACCTGGGCAGGGCCAGGGAACAGCCAGGGCAGGGCCAGGGCCAGGGCCATGGCCATGGCCTGGGCAGGACCAGGTTCAGGGCAGGAGCAAAACAAGGGCAAGGACAGTGCAGGTTCTTGGCACAGCCAGGGTCCAGGACAGTGTCAGGGCATGGCCAAGGCAGGGTCTGGGCCATGGTAAGACCAGCAACAGGGCTGGGGCTAGGCCAGTGACAGGACCAGAGTCAGGGCAAGCGCCAGAGCAGTGCAAGGCCAGGGTAGAGCCAGGCATTTCAGGGTCAGGGCCAGAGGAGAACCAGGGCAAGGTCTCAAGCAGAGAAGGGCCAGGGCCAGGACAGGTCCAGGGCAGGGCCATGACAGGGCCAGGGGCTGCGTTAGGGCAAGGTCTCAAGCAGAGAAGGGCCAGGGCCAGGACAGGTCCAGGGCAGGGCCATGACAGGGCCAGGGGCTGCGTTAGGGCAAGGGCAGGGCCAGAGCAAGGTAAGGGTCATGGCCAAGGCCAGGGTAGGGACAAAGCAAGAAATATGGCAGGACCAGGGGCAATGCCAAGGCCAAGGCTGGGCCAGGGCTGAGTCAGGGCTGAGTCAGGGCAGGGCAGGAGAGGGCATGGTATGGCCATTGCAGGACAGGACAAGAGCCGGTCCACAGAGAGAGCAGGGCTGATGCCAAGAAGGAGCCAGGCTAGTGCCAAGGCTGAGGCAGTGTCAGAGCATGTCCAGGGCAGGGCTGGGGCCAGGGCCAGAACCAAGCCAGGGCACAGCCAAGGCAGGGTAGGGCAGGGAAATAGTATGGCCGGGTCAGTACTGGGACAGGGCAGAGCAGGGCAAGGTGATGGTAGGGGCAGGGCAGGGACAGACCAATGCAGAGCCATGTTACACCGGGGCCAGGACACCTCCAAGTCCACTTCAGGCCCAGGGCTATGGCAGGACAAAGACCAGGGCCAGGGTCAGGGCCAGGTCTGTGCTAGGGCCAGCTCCGGAGCAGGGCCTAGTGAAGACTAAGGTGAGGGCCAAGGTAAGGCCAGGGCAGGGTCAAAGGCAGAGTAGGGCCAGGGCAGGGTCAAAGGCAGAGTAGGGCCAGGGCAGGGTGATGACACATCCAGAGCACAGCAGGGCAGGGTGATGGCAAGACCAGGGGCAGACCACTCTCAGCTCAGGGCCAGGGAAAGGCCAGTGCAGAGCCAGGAAAGGGACTGGGTCTGGGTCAGGGCCAGGAAAAAGGCAGAGGAGGGCCAGGGCCATGGCAGAGCCAGGGCAGGTCCTTGACAGGACCGGGTTCCAGGCCAGAGCCAGGGCAGCAGCAGGGGCAGGGCCTGGATAAGGGCAGGGCCAGGGAAATGGCAGGACCAGGGCTAGGGCCAGGGCCAGGCCATAG
The DNA here is from genome assembly GCF_028858775.2 of Pan troglodytes. Taxonomy (NCBI): domain Eukaryota; kingdom Metazoa; phylum Chordata; class Mammalia; order Primates; family Hominidae; genus Pan; species Pan troglodytes. Next base: position 37,309,980 of record NC_072416.2, on the reverse strand, counting down.
TGAGGGCAGGGCAAAAGCCAAGGCAGGGTCAGGGCAGGTCCAGGGAGCGGCCAGCACCAAGTGGGGCCAAGGCACAACCAGCGCAGGGTAAGGCAGGGCAATGGCACCACTGGACCATGACAGGGCAAGGTCAGTGTCAGGAGAGGGCAGAACAGGAAGGCCCATGGTGGGGCCAGGGCAGGGACGGGCCAAAGCAGGGCCAGGACATGTCCAAGACAAGGTCAGGGCCAGAACAGGAGCAGGACCATGACCATTGGCAGGGCCAGCGCCATGACAGGACCAGGGTCAGGACAAGGGGCAGGGCCAGAGCCAGGGCCAGAGCCAAGGTCAGGCCAGTGCAGGTTCAGGGCAGGGCCAGTGCCAGGGCAAGACCAGGGCAGGGACAGGGTAGCACAGGGTCAAGACAGGGTCAGGATGGGACCAGAGCAGGACAGGGCCTAGAGTCCAGGTAACAGTAGGGCAGGTACAGGGCAAGGCAGGGCAGTACAGGGCCAGATCCACGGCAGGGGCAGGGCAAAGACAGGCCCATTGCCAATGCACCAGCCTTCCCTACAAAGCTCCTACCGCCTGGCCACTGCTGCAGCCCATCCATCGCTGTAAGGCTGACCCCCAACCCCGGCTGCAGCCGCCTGCCCTCCTAGCGCGGCCACTCTCCTACCGCTCTGGCGCACTGCAGTCTCCGTCGCTGCCACCCACCCGCAGTGAGGCGAGCTGTGGTGTCGCAGGCTCTGGGTGTCTCCTCCTCCTCCTGGCATGGAGCAGCTGGGCAGGCAAAGCCAGAAAAGCCTAGAGGAAGATGTGAGGGGTGGGAGGGTTAGAGCCTCAACTTGTCATGCTGGCCACTGAGTGGCAGGGGCCAGTTTCAGCAAAGGCACTCACATCCACCCTCCAAAGTCCAGCCTCTCCTTTTGGCCCAAGCTGGCTGGGAACGGGGGTCTGGGGTGGGTGCTGGAGACACCACAGCACCCAGCTCCCCACTCCACAGAAACCAATGGGCCCACCGGGTCTGCACTCCTCGGGGAGCAGGAGAAGCAGAAAAATTCAGACCCAGCCAGCCCTCCACACGCAGGTGCCAATTCCTGTTCTGGACGCCTCCACACACAAAGCCCTGTCTCCTGTGGTGTCCCCAGGGGTGCCTGGCAGCCTCTGAGGCACAGACCCAGAGTGCACAGGCCCAGGAACCACGGTGGGTGTGGGGGCTCTGCTGTGCTCAGGATTCCCATGCAAACGCTGTGTGCCTGCCGCACTCCAGTATGACCAAGTGTGGGTCACCCTCTGGAGTGTGGAGTCAGGGAGAGGAGAACCACTCCTTCCTTGGATGCCAACTCTGCTGACCTCTGCCAGCAATACAGCCCCTGATAGCACCAAGCTCACCCCCCCCACAGCTAGTCCTGCCCTCAGTAGCACCCCCCACCTCCGTCCCCCAATGCCACCAGTAGCGTATACCAAATAGTGCCCTAACCTGTCCTCCTCCACGGGCATTGCAGCCCCAGAAAACACCCATAACCCACCCTCTCTGCCATGGGCAGTGCAGCCCTGTACAGTGCTACCAACCAGTACCCCTAATGCAGGCAATGACACCCTGGATAGCGTCCCCAACCCACCCCACACTGTGACCTAAGGTGCAGCCCTGGATAGCCCCTGTCCTGCCACTCTGGTCGTGCTGCACATCAGCCATCCAAGAGTGAGATGCTAATGCTCCAAGTCCTAATCTCACTTGAGGAAATGCATGCCCTGCTCCACTTCCAAACACTTTGTCGACAGAGGTCCTTTCACTGAAGAACAAGCACCCACAGGACATGCTCCTCACAGTGAACCCACATTTGATTAGCATGGAGACAATTGGGATCATTTCTGGGACCATTACTGTCTATGACACTGAGCAGATGCCTTTGCCTCATCCTGGTTTCATCAGGCACTAGCACAGCCCACTGGGGGCTCTGATGAAGTGACCGCTGGATGTCCCCTGTGAGTATCCAGCAGGCCCCATGGACAAGCTCTGAGATCTGCAGGGTGCTACTGAGACAGTGTCTTCAGCATCTGCCTGAGATCCTAAGATCTTCAATAGAAGACTCTTGGTTTACTGATTTGGCTTGTGATGTGTGATTGGTGCTGATTTTCTCATAGACTGACAATGGCAATGAGGTGTTGGAATAATAATTTGGAGTTCTTCATGAACTCCCAGCTCTCAAAATAATTTCCAAGGAATTGGTGTTTTGAGTAAGTTTGGGTTTTATTTCTCATTCTATTTAAAATAATTTTGTGACATATTTATATCAGGAAACACAAGACACTCCAATGAGAAAGCTGTTTTTATGTGAGGTACAAAGCACTGGAAAGATGGAGGTGTCCTTGAATTCTCAGAATTGCTAGAACTTGAATACCAAGGTCACCTCTGAAAGGCAGTAGTCTATCTGTGAGGACATCAATCAGCTCTGCCTTTAGGAATTTTTGAATGTGTGGACAAGATCAAGAGTGTGATTTATTTTTATCCATCCTGGTTAGAGGGAAACTTCCAGTCCCAGGAAGTGGGTGATTTTAACTGAAGCACCTGAGAGCTGCAATTCTGAGCAGTTTTGAACCCTGAGATCTATTGAAGATCTTCGGAGAAAGCAGTGGGGCCTATCTGCATTCTCCTGAACGTGTGATCCTGAGGATGTGGCCTAATTTCTGTACACTTTGATGTTAAAAGATGTAGATGGCAGACTGAAGTGACAATTTCATATGCAAACTCTATAATAGGTCATAACTGGAGAATAGTCTCATCACCAAGATTACTTCACTTACTTTCCTGGGAACCAGGGAGAACCTCCGTGAGCCCTCCCATCTGAGCACACAAAGAACTCTGCTCCTGCCCTGACAGATCACACCTGTGACACGGGTACTTGAGGACAACAAGAATCAAGTCTATTGTCCTCATTCATATATTGACCAATCTAGCTTGATCCTTCTGTCTCTGAAAGGCCTCTCCTCCACTGAATTGCATGAACATACCTTCTGGTGAGGGGCAGTGCAACTTTGGTATTTGATATTAGTTTAGTGAATTACATAATAAATATGCATCCATGGATTTTGGTAACAGGAGAGTCATCAGAAGCTGGGTGAGTCATATAATCAGGACAAACCTGGGCTCTCTTCTTAGTACCTGGAAAGAGTGGGCTGACCTTCTGTGGGGCAACAGAGGGGAAGAGACAGACCAAACATCCAGAACCAGGTGAGCTCCTCACTTTCCAGGTGGTCTCTGAGCCTTTTGTTTGAACCCATGCAGAAGGACCTGTCCTCGCCTTCAGTGAAATGGCAAAGTTGCAGAAAAGATCACAGTGACCAATAATTTTTACTTACAGAGATAAAAGTGTCATAGATCTGTAAACATCAATGTGGGTGTGTATACGGTTTGTTAGGGTGTTCTCATACACCCACAAAAAATGAAATTATATTTTCTGGAAAGAAAACCAAAGGGCTTCTGAATTTGTAGGTTTTGTTATTCTCATATATGCCAGCTGCCATTTTAGGATGCTGCTCCCTAGGAACCAGGATATTGGCCCTCTGACCCTGCTGAGAGAACGAGCTGCTGAGGCTCAGTTCTGGACAAGAGCTACTGATAAGAGACTCACTTCCTCCACACAGCCCCACTCATGGCTGGAGGCTCTTCCCTGGGTGCAGCACCACGGAGGACATTGGGTCCCTGGTTCACAGCCCTGCTCCTGTGGCAGAGTCCACCCCAGCAAGAACTGCTTGCTGATAAAGTGGGAAACTTCTCCCCAACCCTCCGCTGAGCAGTCAGAGCCTATGCTGAGGGAGGAAAAAGCTCATCTGTCTCCATCTGCAGAAACTTACTTAGGAGCTCTGTCCCAGGAAAGAGGGGCTGCTGTAATTTAGCCACAATATAGAATCTTGAATCTGGTCTTTACCTACATTCATTTACAATAGAATGTGGAAAAGTTCAAAGCTTGAGTGTGCTCTCCAAAATATTGGAGGCTGTGGTGAAAGGAAGGCCCTTGGAAAGAAACAGGTGGATGCATGGGAGACAATGGCTAAACTGCAGGCCTGCTGGCTGGCTGGCTGGAGAAAACCAAGGAGGGAGAGACCTGGAGTTCTTCTGGGGTCAGAACAAATATCAGACACTCTTCAAACAAGCCCAGTTTTGTCTGTATTAGTCTGTGATGCAATTCAAACCTTAGTGCTTTGTTGAAAAGAACAGAATTTTCAATCTGCAAGTGGTGGAATTCAACATCTGGGCCTGGTCAGGAAAGAGACAGAGAAAGCTCAGCCCATACAACTGATATCTGAGAATGGCAGTGTTTCTTACAACTATGTCCCTTTGGTCGTTGAGACTGGCTTCTCTCAATTAGCGTAATGTCTGGAGTTCACTTGTAATAGTTTGTGTATCGGTCATTTGTTAGTTTTTATGCTGATGGTATTCAATGTATAGATGGTGCCTACCTTCTTTGCCCATTCGAATTTTCATACATTCATGTTATTTTTAGTTTCTAACACACACACACACACACACACACACACACACACACACACACACTATGTTGAATATTTGCATAGAGGTTTTGTTTGAATATAAAATTATATTTCTCTGAAGCAAATATTCAGGAGGGGGATTTTTAGGTAATGTGTTAAGGGCATATATAATTTTACAAGAAACTAAAAATTATTTTCCTGTGTAGCTGTTTCTATTTCCATTCCCATTAGCAATGTTTTAGACTCTAGAAACCTGGTATGCTCACCAGCATTGGTGTGATCCATCTTTCTTCTTAATTTCAGCCATTCTAAAAAGGGTGTTTGGGTATCTTATAGTGGTCTTGATTTGAATTTCTCTGATGAAAAATCCTGTTGAGATCCTGTTTATATGCCTATGTGTAATCTGTACATCTTCTTTAATGAAATGCCTGCACAAAACTTTGCCTATTTTATCCATGGGTTGCCTCTTCTTTTATTCACTGTTGAGTTTTGAAGTTTCTTACTATAATTACACAGGTGGTGATATGATTTGCAAATCTTCTCATCTAAAACTTGACATTCATTCTCTTAAAATCACTTGAGTACAAAAGGATTTTAAGTTAAATAAAGTTCAACTGATATTAATTTCATTTATTGATCATGATTTAAACTTTAATTTTCAAGATCTTTGGTCAACTATTTTTTATTTATTTATTTATTTATTTATTTTTATTATTATACTTTAAGTTTTAGGGTACATGTGCACATTGTGCAGGTTAGTTACATATGTATACATGTGCCATGCTGGTGCGCTGCACCATCTTGTCATCTAGCATTAGGTATATCTCCCAATGCTTAATAATTTTATATTTTCAATTGTAATTGCTTTTATCTTTATTTGTATAAATTTAAGGGCTACGGGTGCAACTTTGTTACACGGAAATATTACAGTGGTATTGGCTTTAGTGTACCCAACACCCAAGTAACGTACATTGTACCCATTAGGTGATTTTTCATCATGCTCCCAACTCCTACCCTCCCATTCTGCTAAGTCTCCAATGTCCATAATCCCTCTCTCCATATCCTTGTGTACACACTGTTTTCCTCCCACTTATAAGTAATAATGTGTGATATGTGGCTTTCTGTTTGTGAGTTAGTTCACTAATTATAATGTCCCCCAGTTCTAGGCATCTTGCTGCAAAAGACACAGTGTCATTCCTTATTGTGGCTGACTTGTATTAAATTGTGCATATATGCTATATTCTTTTATAAAATCATCTGTTGGTGGACACTCAGGTTGTCATATATGCTATTGAGAATAGATTTGTGGTAAACATAGAAGTGTGGGTATCTTTTTGAAATAATGATTTCTTTGTCTTTGGGTAGTTACCCAGTAGTGGGATTGGTAGAATAAAGGCCAGTACTGTTTCTCATTTTTTGGAAAGTCTCCATACTGTTTCCTCTCTCTCTCTCTCTCTTTTTTCTTTTTTTAACTATACTTTAAGTTCTGGGATACATGTGCAGAATGTGCAGGTTTGTCACATAGGTATACATAGGCCATAGTGGTTTGCTGCACCCACCAACCCATCATCTACAATAAGTATTTCTCCTAATGCTAACCCCTCCAGCCCCCCACTCCCCAACAGTCTCCGGTGTGTGATGTTTGTTCCCCTCCCTGTGTCCTTGTGTTCTCATTGTTCAACTCCCACTTGTGAGTGAGAACATGTGGTGTTTGGTTTTATGTTCCTGAGATAGTTTGCTGAGAATGATGGTTTCCAGCTTCATCCATGTCCATGCAAAGCACATGAACTCATCCTTTTTATGGCTGCATAGTATTCCATGGTGTATATGTGCCACATTTTCTTTATCCAGTCTATCATTGATGGGCATTTAGGTTGGTTCCAAGTCTTTGCTATTGTTAACAGTGCTGCAATAAAAATATGTGTGCATGTGTCTTTATAGCAGAATGATTTATAATCCTTTGGTATATACCAAATAATGAGATTGCTGGGACAAATGGTATTTCTAGTTCTATCTAGATCCTTGAATAATCACCACACTGTCTTCCACAATGGTTGAAGTAATTTACACTACCAACCACAGTGTAAAAACGTTCCTATTTCTCCACATCCTCTCCAGCAGCTTTTGTTTCCTGACTTTTTGGTCATCACCATTCTAACTGGCATGGGATGGCATCTCTTTGTGGTTTTGATTTGCATTTCTCGAATGACCAATGATGATGAACTTTATTTTATATGTTTGTTGGCTGAATAAACATCTTCTTTTGAGATGTGTCTGTTCATAACCTTCCCTCAATTTTTGATGGGGCTGTTTGTTTTTTTATTGTAAGTTTGTTTAAGTTCCTTGTAGATTCTAGATATTGGCCTTTTGTCAGATGGATAGATTGCAAACAATTTCTCCCATTCTGTAGGCTGCCCATTCACTCTGAAGATAGTTTCTTTTGCTGTGCAGAAGCTCTTTAGTTTACTTAGATCTCATTTGTCAATTTTGACTTTTGTTGCAATTGCTTTTGGTGTTTTAGTCATGAAGTCCTTGCACATGCCTATGTACTGAATGGTATTGCCTAGGTTTTCTTCTAGGGCTTTTATGGTTTTAGGTCTCACATTTAAGTCTTTAACCCACCATGAGTTAATTTTTGTATAAGGTGTAAGGAAGGGATCTAGTTTCAGTTTTCTGAATATGGTTAGCTAGTTTTCCCAACACCATTTATTAAATAGGGGATCATTTTCCCCATTGCTTCTGTCAGGTTTTTCAAAGATCAGATGAGTGTAGATGTGTGGCATTATTTCTGGGACCTCTATTCTGTTCCATTGGTCTATATATCTGTTTTGGTACCAGTACCATGCTGTTTTGGTTACTGTAGCCTTGTAGTATAGTTTGAAGTCAGGTAGCATGATGCCTCCAGCTTTGTTCTTTTTCCTTAGGATTGTCTAGGCTATATGGGCTCTTTTTTGGTTCCATATGAAATTTAAGGTAGTTTTTTTCTAATTCTGTGAAGGAAGTCACTGGTAGCTTGATGGGGATAGCATTGAATCTATAAATTACTTCGGGCAATATGGCCATTTTCATGATATTAATTCTTCCTATCTATGAACATGGAATGTTTTTCCATTTGTTTGTGCCCTCTCTTATTTCCTTGGGCAGTGGTTTGTAGTTCTCTTGAAGAGGTCCTTCACATCCTTTGTAAGTTGTATTCCTAGGTATTTTATTTTCTTTGTAGCAATTGTAAATGAGAGTTCACTCATGATTTGGCTCTCTGTCTTTCTATTATTGGTGTATAGGAATGTTTGTGATTTTTCCACATTGATTTTGTATCCTTAGACTTTGCTGAAGTTGCTTATCAGCTTAAGGAGATTTGGGGCTGAGATGATGGGGTTTTCTAAATATATAATCATGTCATCTACAAACAGAGACAGTTTGACTTCCTCTTTTCCTATTTGAATACCCTTTATTTATTTCTCTTGCCTGATTTCCCTGGCCAGAACTTCCAATACTATGTTGAATGGGAGTGGTGAGACAGGGCATCCTTGTCTTGTGCCTGTTTCCAAATCCACCATGATCAAGTTGGCTTCATACCTGGGATGCAAGGCTGGTTCAACATATGCAAATCAATAAACATAATCCATCACATAAACAGAACCAATGGAAAAAAAACACATGATTATCTTAATAGATGCAGAAAAGGCCTTCAATAGAATTCAACACCCATTCATACTAAAAACGCTCATTAACTAGGTATTGATGGACTGTATCTCAAAATAATAAGAGCTGTTTATGAGAAATGCATAGTCAATATCATACTGAATCCATACTGTTTTCTATAGAGGTCGTACTCATCCACATTCTCATCAACAGTGTCTAAGAGTTCACTTTACATTTCATCCTCTCCAACATCTGTTATTTTTGACTTTTTAATAATAGCCATTGTGAATGGTATGATATCTCACTACAGTTTTAATTTGCATTTCCCTGATGATTAGTGATGCTGAGCATTTTTTATGTATCTATTGTCCATTTTTATGTGTTATTTGCAAAAATGTCTACTCAAGTTGTTTGCTCATTTTAATGGGGTTATTTGGTTCTTGTTTTCTTTCGTAGTTGTTTGAGTTTCTTGTTAATTCTGCATATTAGTACTCCGTCAGAGGCACAGTGTGCAAATATTTTCTATCATTCTGCACTTTGTCTGTTCACTCTGTTGCTGTGAAGAAACTTGTTAGATTCATTAAGTCCCATTTGTCTATTATTTGCTTTTTGCCTTTTGGTTTTTGGCTTGTGCTTTTGAGTTCTTAGTCATAAATTATTTACCTAGGCCAGTGTCCAGAAGAGTTGTCCTGGTGTTTTATTTGAATACGTTTACAGTTTGAGGTCTTACATTTAAACCTTTAATCTATTTTGTGTTAATTATTTACATGTTGAGGGTGGGTGTCCAGTTTAATTCATGTGCATATAGCTATCCAATTTCCCCAGCACCCTTTATTGAATGGGGTGTCCTTTCCCTGGTGTATACGTTGGTTAATTTTTGTTAACTTTGTCAAAGATCACTTGGCCATAGATTATGTGGCTCAATTCTGGGTTCTGTAAAATGTACCCAAGAGCCTTGATTTTCCTGGGGCCTCAATACTGATCTGCTCACTGCTTGAACTCCGTTGACTCAGTGATGCTCCTATCATTGTAGTGGTTTGTTGTCATGCAATGGCTTTCCTAAAATTGTGGACAATTTTGTTTTCTTTTTTTTTAAATTATTATACTTTAAGTTTTAGGGTACATGTGTACAATGTGCAGGTTAGTTACATATGTATCCATGTGCCATGTTGGTGTGCTGCACCCATTAACTCATCATTTAGCATTAGGTATATCTCCTAATGCTGTCCCTCCCCCCTGCCCCCACCCCACAACAGTCCCCAGAGTGTGTTCCCCTTCCTGTGTCCATGTGTTCTCATTGTTCAATTCCCACCTATGAGTGAGAACATGTGGTGTTCGGTTTTTTGTCCTTGTGATAGTTTACTGAGAATGATGGTTTCCAGTTTCATCCATGTCTCTACAAAGGACATGAACTCATCATTTTTTATGGCTGCATAGTATTCCATGGTGTATATGTGCCACATTTTCTTAATCCAGTCTATTGTTGTTGGACATTTGGGTTGGTTCCAAGTCTTTGGTATTGTGAATAGTGCCGCAATAAACATATGTGTGCATGTGTCTTTATAGCAGCATGATTTATAGTCCTGTTCAAACATGAGCTAGGAATTTCATAAGAAAAGTGTTGTCGAATTTTTCATTTCTTTTCCACATTGCTCCTCAGACTTACTGAGATGGGTTTCTGATGTCAAGCTGAGGCATTTTACTTTCCAAGTGTTGGATTTTATACTTACCTGGGTATTTAATCACCCCCTGTGTGGAAATCAGCCTCATCTATCACACCTTCCCTATAAAATTTCTAGAAATTTATTTGTGCACTGCAAGTGTGACACTCCATGATGACACATTCCATCTTTCTTGTTGTTTCATAAAATTACTTTATTAGTGTAAATTTGTCTCTGCAAGAAAAGATGGTATCTGGATTTTAATTAATCATCCTGCTCTTTTAACTCCACATTCTTCTCCAACACTATTTCCTGCAGTTTAAGAATGTCATATGTTATAGATATTTGTATTCAGCCCCTTGGAAGGATATGAGCTCAAGAAATAAGTGGCCACATATCAGTGATGCATGTGGCCGAGGTAATGGGACTCTTAGATGCTCAATCTTTGTCAAACAGGATACAGCCTCTGCTTACATGGATCACTAACAGGGAGTATGCCATTTAATAATACAGAATAGGAAAACAGACAGGGCTCTGAGTCTGGTTGGTATAGGAAACACAAGCCCTGGCAGGAAATGGCATCTCAGTCACACTTTCCTGTTCTGCAGAGGTAGGGAGGGAGCACCACTGAGACGCAGCCTGGGTTCTTGTACAGGAGGCATCCTGGGCTGTGTCTCTGTGCTCTCCATGCACAGTAATACGTGGCTGTGTCCACAGGGTCCATGTTGGTCATGGTAAGGACCACCTGGCTTTTGGAGGTGTCCTTGGAGATGATGAGCCTGTTCTTCAGAGACGTGCTGTAGGATTTTTTGTCATTCGAAAAAATGTGAGCAAGCCACTCCAGGGCCTTCCCTGGGGGCTGACGGATCCAGCTCATACCCATTCCAGAAGTGCTGAGTGAGAACCCAGAGAGAGTGCAGGTCAGCGTGAGGGTCTCTGTGGGTTTCACCAGCGCAGGACCAGACTCCATCAAGGTGACCTGGGACAAGACCCCTGTGGAGAAGACATAAGAAGATGAAGCCCACAAAGGAGAGAACTGATGTTTCACTTCTGAGGAAGTCCCTGACCACAACACTCACAGGAAGGGGTGGTCAGCAGCAGGAGTGTGGAGCAAAACGTGTCCATAGTGGGGCACAGGAGTCACTGAGCGAGGCCCCATTCTCGGCTTTGGAACCCAGAGGAGGGTGGAGCTGGTGGAGATTTGCATCCCCTCATCTGAGTCCTACTCTATGGGGTGCACTCAGGTCTCAGGACTCAGTAGGGGAGTGCATCTGTGGTGAGGAGCAGTGAGCCCTCAGGTGTGGACTTCCACGTGTGCTCTCCATGGGGGACTCCATCTCATTTCAGGACCATGCCTCTCAGCCAAGGCTCTGAGATTCCTGCTCCTACAGACAGGGTCTTCTCTAAGTCTCACCCAGGCAGCATGCAGCTTTCTGGTTTTAGTCCTAGAGGATGAGAGGAGAAATCAATAGAGATGGTTTTCTTTCTTCCTTCAGGAGAAATGAGAGTGGGAATCTGGTAGAGCAAGGGGCTTCCCATAAGTTTCTGATAAAAATCCTCTTTGTTTAGGGGGAAAGTGATGATTTTTTTAAATGATAGAGAATACATCAACAAAACATTTAAAAATGTGTAAAGAAGTGTAAATAGCATCTCAGCCATTTACACACTGCAAGACACACTGCTTATTAGTGTGTCTGCACATAGGTGCATTCCTGTAGGAATGTTCCATGGATAATCAATCTTGTCTTTATGCCCTGTCAGCCCTTTAGGAAGAGTAGACTGCATCTCTGACATCCCTCTTCCAGCGCATGAGTGAGCAGAGGCTTTAAACAGGGTAATTGGAGGAATCCCAGGGGAGCAGCGGGCTTTTTAATCCCGACTCCACGGCTTTTTGTGGCTTTTGGCCGCCGCCGCAGGTTTCTCCCGCCGCGGCTTTCTGCCCCCCGCCGACGAAGCTTTTTGCCGCTGCGGCTTTTTGCCCCCGCCGCCGCGGCTTTTTGCGGCTTTCTGCCTCCGCCGCTGAGGCTTTTTGCCCCCGCCGCCGCGGCTTTCTCTGCCGCGGCTTTTTGACCCCGTCGCCGCGGCTCTTTGCCCCTGCCGCCGAGGCTTTCGGCCTCGTCGCCGCGGCTTTCTGCCCCCGCCACCGTTGCTTTTTGCTCCCGCCGGCACGGCTTTTTGCCTCCGCCACCGCGGCTTTTTGCCCCCGAAGCCACGGCTTTTTGCGGCTTTTTGCCCCCGCCGCCACGACTTTTTGCCCCCGCCGCTACGACTTTTTGCCCTGCCACAGCGGCTTTTTGTGGCTTTTGGCCCCCGCCGCCGCGGCTTTTTGCCCCCGCCGCCACGGGTTGTTCCCACCGCGGCTTTTTGCCTCCGCCGCCTCGGCTTTCTACACCCGCCGCCGCAGCATTTTGCCTTTGCGGCTTTTTGCACCCGCCCCCCCATGCCACTTTTTGCCCCCGCCGCCGCGGCTCTGACTGCGGGATCCGCCAACTAGGCTGCCAGCTCTACCGGCGTCCTGGCTCGGGCAGCGCCGAGGGGCGCTCCTCGTCCAGCTCTCCCGGCTCAGGGGTTCCTTGCCTAGACGCCCGCGCCCCTAGCTCCCCGCCTTGACCGCTGCAGCCTGCATAGAATGGCGCTGCGCCTGGCTGCGATGGGAGAGAAGAAGGAGGGCGGTGGCGGGGGTGATGCGGTGGCGCAGAGGGAGGCGCAGGGGCCGCCGCTAGCCGGGTGCTGCAGTAGTGCGGGCAGCTCCAGAAGTTCATAGGCATCTCCATCGGCAGCCTGCTCGGGCTGCGCACCCAGTGCGCTGTGTCCAACGACCTCACCCAGCAGGAAATACGGACGATGGAGGTAAGGGGGTCCGGGACCCCGGCTGGGCTCGAGGAGCGGCCCGGACACCTCCCTTGGGGCCCCAGTTCACTCCTGGCCGAGTTGCATCCTTGAGCCCGCGTGGCCCCCTTGGAGGCTTCTCCTCCCTGCTGCACTAGCTGATGCGGCAGCCAGAGGACCCCGGACCAGCCCTCACCTTGGGCAGGATTTGTGGGGCGGGTGCGTGGTGGGAACTTGGATGGAGGCTCGAGGGGCCTGTGGGCGGGGTGGGCTGCACACAGACATCCCCTTACAACCCGAATTTCCATCTGGTCCAGCCCTCTCGTCTTGTAGGTGAGGAAACCGAAGGCCTGAGGGAGAACTGACTTGCCAGGAACCTCTCTTAAAGAGAATTAACAAAGTGTGGTTATTAAAGGAGAACTGAGTTGGGAGTCAGACCTGGAAGACCACACCCTTGGTTAAGACATTATACCACCTTGAGTCTGGCCTGTTGACTGAGGGTGAGCCACTCGATCCTCGTCTGATTGTGGGGTCTTGACCTCAAGGGGTTTCCTGCAGGAAGAAGCAGATGGGTTTGCTTTCCTAGCTCTGTCCACTACCTTAGGGACCCTGAGGACTGGAGAGATTCTTGGAGAGCTATCTAGTGTATGTCATGGGTGGGCCTTTTTTGAAGGTCAGTCTGCCCAGTGGGCTGGCTCAGCCCGAATGAACTGTCTTGAATCTTTGGAGTTGTCTGTGTACTTTTAAGGGCTTCTCATCCTTGCACCAAAAGATCCCCTGGAAATTAGGTGGGAAAACCTTAACTTTCATGGGGCCTTTTTCATGCACATGGCCAGGTGTGGTGGCTCACACCTGTTATCCTGTCCTGGATCCCTTGAGTCAAGGAGTTTGAGACCAACCTGGACAATATAGTGAGACCATGTCTCTACAAAAAATAAAATGTTAGCCAGGAGTGGTTGTGCGCATCTGTAGTCCCAGCTACTACTGTGGCTGAGGCAGGCGGAGCACTTGAGCCTGCACTGAGCTGTGATCTCACCAGTGTACTCCAGCCTGGGCCACTGAGCAAGACCTTGACTCAAAAAAAAAACAAAAAAACAAAAAATATTCTTGAAGATTTTGCATTCTGTCCCACTATCCATTGGTTTTCATGTCTAGATAATGTCAGAAATTCTTTACAATTGCTTCCAGAAGGAGTAGCCTTTTGATCTAGTGCACAGGTGTCCAGTCTTTTGGCTTCTCAGGGCCACATTGGAAGAAGAATGCTCCTGGGCCACACATAAAATACAGTAATGCTAACGATAGCTGATGAGCTTATAAAAAAAAAAAAAGGTTTGTGCATAATTTTCATGATACCCACCACCACAGATAGGGGGAAAAGTCCTTTTAGTCAAAGGGTTGGACACGGCTGATCTAGTGTCTTGTCATCTGTTTTGGCTTTCTCCCTGAATCTAGAATGCAGGTAGAGATGTAGAGACGTGCTCTCAGGACAGCTGTTGAGATAAAAAAATTCGTTGTCATTTATTCCCAAGGACACCTGTTTGTCATTTGCATTAAAAAAGTCTCCATTCAAACTGCTGTCACATATAAAACCTGTTTATATAAGTCTGTATTTTTCTGTTGTCTTGACATTTGTGGGCAGTAGTGTGTTTTAACCGAGCAAACTGTCCTTCAAATAATGAAGCCGAAGTCAGCTTACCTGCTTGCCATGTTTCTTCCCCTTCCATTTTTCTAACCTCAGGATAATTGTAAGAATGAATTAAGATTTGTGTTTAAGGCCAGGCACAGTGTCTCAGGCCTGTAGTCTTAGCACTTTGGGAGGGGGAGACGGATGTATCGCTTGAGCTCAGGAGTTGAAGACCAGCCTGGGCAACATACTAAGACTCCGTTTTGTCCAATTAAATTAAAATTTAAAAAAAGAAGAGGAAAAGACTTGTGTTTCAAATTTAAAAAAAGTGGGGGGAAGTGTAATGCAAAATGTGGACTATGCCAGCTATGATTAGGAAAAATAATTTTTCCTACAGCATTATCTGTAGACTTGTATTAGCAGCATACTGGTCATAAGCGTTTTGCTTTCCTCAAATATGATGAGGTAAGCTACTTTAAAGTGTGGTGGGGCTTTCTTCTGCGTGGCTCCTGGAGGTGTTCAGTCCCAATTTAGCCAATTAATTTGGGTTTAGTTTTGATATGGATAAGGGAGACGAGCTTCATTCGTGGTGCACACACAGTTTTGCCAATAAGGAAAAAAAAAGCAACCTGAATGTTCCTACTCATTAGATGCTATCTGGAGAGCTCCTACCCCACCCCCGCCAAGGCCTGGGCCCTTAAAAAGACTCAATGCAGCCTTTCTGTATCTCATACTGTATTCTGCAAGATGCTCCTGTGAAAGAAAGTTGTGCTGCATCAGCCATCTCCCTCCTGAAGATCCCTGCGGATGAGGATCTGCGTTTAAAAGGTTCTGAGAACTCCTGCAACAACAGTTCTCAAACTTATTTGTCCAGGGGATCTTTTCTTCCACTGAACATAGTTGGGGAGACACGGCCTTAAGCCTTGAGCAGAGAAAGAGACAAGAAACAGTTGGCTCACTTACAACCAAGTGTTGTGTTTATGTTTTAGGTTTTTATGAAACTGAGGTGCTGTTTGAAGTTCTAAATGAAATTGGGTGGTTGAAGAGAGGCTGGTATCCCTGTAGACTTAGCCAGCCATGGGAGGTTGCCTTTTGTTGAAGGAGGTGTTTTACAAAGGGAAATAGGGTGTCTCCTGGGCATCACATTAGCACTTAAATGCATGTATCACTGAAATGAAATGAAATGATGAAATGATTAAATGAAATGAAATGATGAAACGAAATGATGAAATGAAGAAATGAAACGATGAAATGATGAAATGATAAAATGATGAAATGAAATGATGAGATGAAATGAAATGGTGAAATATTGAAATGAAATGATGACATGAAATTAAATGATGAAATGATGCAATGAAATGATGCAATGATGAAATGGAATGATGAAATGAAATGATGAAATGATGAAATGAAATGAGGAAATGAAATGATGAAATGAAATGATGAAGTGAAATGATGAAATGAAATGATGAAATGAAAAGATGAAATGATGAAATGAACAAATGGGATGAAATGATGAGATGAAATGAAATGATGAAATGAAGTGAAATGATGAAATGATGAAATAATGAAATGAGGGGTGGAGCCAAGATGGCTGAACAGGAACAGCTCTGGTCTACAGCTCCCAGCGTGAGCAACTCAGAAGACAGGCGATTTCTGCATTTCCATCTGAGGTACCGCGTTCATCTCACTAGGGAGTGCCCAACAGTGGGTGCAGGACAGTGGGTGCAGCGCACCGTGTGCAAGCTGAAGTACAGCGAGGCATTGCCTCACTCAGGAAGTGCAAAGGGTCAGGGAGTTCTCTTTCCTAGTCAAAGAAAGGGGTGACAGACGGCACCTGGAAAATCAGGTCACTCTGACCCTAATACTGTGCTTTTCCAATGGGCTTGGAAAACAGCACACCAGGAGATTGTGTCCCACACCTGGCTCAGAGGGTCCTACGCCCACAGAGTCTCTCAGATTGCTAGCACAGCAGTCTGATATCAAACTGCAAGGCAGCAGTGAGGCTGGGGGAGGGGTGCCCACCATTGCCCAGGCTTGCTTAGGTAAACAAAGCAGTCAGGCAGCTGGAACTGGGTGGAGCCCACCACAGCTCCAGGAGGCCTGCCTGCCTCTGTAGGCTCCACCTCTGGGGGCAGGGCACAGACAAATAAAAAGTCAGCAGAAACCTCTGCAGACTTAAATGTCCCTGTCTGACAGCTTTGAAGAGAGTAGTGGTTCTCCCAGCACGCAGCTGGAGATCTGAGAATGGGCAGACTGCCTCCTATAGTGGGTCACTGACCCCTGAGCAGCCTAACTGGGAGGCACCCCTCAGTAGGGAGAGACTGACACCTCACTCGGCCAGGTAGTCCTCTGACACCAAACTTCCAGAGGAACGATCAGACAGCTGAATTTGTGGTTCACGAAAATCTGCTGTTCTGCAGCCACCGCTGCTGATACCCAGGCAAACAGGGTCTGGAGTGGACCTCTAGGAAACTCCAACAGATCTGCAGCTGAGGGTCCTGTCTTTTAGAAGGAAAAGTAACAAACAGAAGGACACCCACACCAAAAGCCCATCTGTACATCACCATCATCAAAGACCAAAAGTTGATAAAACCACAAAGATAGGGAGAAAACAGAGCAGAAAAACTGGAAACTCTAAAAAGCAGAGCGCCTCTCCTTCTCCAAAGGAACGCAGTTCCTCACCAGCAATGGAACCAAGCTGGATGGAGAATGACTTTGACGAGCTGAGAGAAGAAGGCTTCAGACGATCAAACTACTCCGAGCTACAGGAGGAAATTCAAACCAATAGCAAAGAAGTTATAAACTTTGAAAAACAATTAGATGAATGTATAACTGGAATAATCAATGCAGAGAAGTGCTTAAAGGAGCTGATGGAGCTGAAAGCCAAGGCTCAAGAACTACATGAGGAATGCAGAAGCCTCAGGAGCAGATGCAATCAACTGGAAGAAAGAGTACCAGTGATGGAAGATGAAATGAATGAAATGAAGCAAGAAGGGAAGTTTAGAGAAAAAAGAATAAAAAGAAATGAACGAAGCCTCCAAGAAATATGGGACTATGTGAAAAGACCAAATCTATGTCTGATTGGTGTACCTGAAAGTGACGGGGAGAATGGAACCAAGTTGGAAAACACTCTGCAAGATATTATCCAGGAGAACTTCCCCAATCTAGCAAGGCAGGCCAACATTCAGATTCAGAAAATATAGAGAATGCCACAAAGATACTCCTCAAGAAGAGCAACTCCAAGACGCATAATAGTCAGATTCGCCAAAGTTGAAATGAAGGAAAAAATGTTAAGGGCAGCCAGAGAGAAAGGTCGGGTTACCCACAAAGGGAAGCCCATCAGACTAACAGCTGATCTCTCAGCAGAAACTCTACAAGCCAGAAGAGAGTGGGGGCCAATATTCAACATTCTTAAAGAAAAGAATTTTCAACCCAGAATTTCATATCCAGCCAAACTAAGCTTCATAAGTGAAGGAGAAATAAAATACTTTACAGACAAACAAATGCTGAGAGATTTTGTCACCACCAGGCCTGCCCTAAAAGAGCTCTTGAAGGAAGCACTAAACATGGAAAGGAACAACCAGTACCAGCCACTGCAAAACATGCCAAATTGTAAAGACCATCGAGGCTAGGAAGAAACTGCATCAACTAACGAGCAAAATAACCAGCAAACATCATAATGACAGGATCAAATTCACACATAACAGTATTAACTTTAAATGTAAATGGACTAAATGCTCCAATTAAAAGACACAGACTGGCAAATTGGATAAGGATTCAAGACCCATCATTGTGCTGTATTCAGGAAACCCATCTCATGTGCAGAGACACACATAGACTCAAAATAAAGGGGTGGAGGAAGATCTACCAAGCAAATGGAAAACAAAAAAAGGCAGGGGTTGCAATCCTAGTCTCTGATAAAACAGACTTTAAACCAACAAAGATCAAAAGAGACAAAGAAGGCCATTACATAATGGTAAAGGGATCAATTCAACAAGAAGAGATAACTATCCTAAATATATATGTACCCAATACAGGAGCACCCAGATTCATAACGCAAGTCCTGGGTAACATACAAAGAGACTTATACTCCCACACAATAATAATGGGAGATTTTAACACCCCACTGTCAACATTAGACAGATCAACGAGACAGAAAGTTAACAAGGACACCCAGGAATTGAACTCAGCTCTGCACCAAGCGGACCTAATAGACATCTACAGAACTCTCCACCACAAATCAAAAGAATATACATTTTTTTCAGCACCACACCACACCCATTCCAAAATTGATCACATAGTTGGAAGTAAAGGTCTCCTCAGCAAATGTAAAACAACAGAAATGATAACAAACTGTCTCTCAGACCAGAGTGCAATCAAACTAGAACTCAGGATTAAGAAACTCACTCAAAACCGCTCAACTACATGGAAAATGAACAACCTCCTCTGGAATGACTACTGGGTACATAATGAAATGAAGGCAGAATTAAAGATGTTCTTTGAAACCAACGAGAACAAAGACATGACATACCAGAATCTCTGCGACACATTCAAAGCAGTGTATAGAGGGAAATTTATAGCACTAAATGCCCACAAGAGAAAGCAGGAAAGATCCAAAATTGACACCCTAACACCACAATTAAAATAACTAGGAAAGCAAGAGCAAACATATTCAAAAGCTAGCAGAAAGTAAGAAATAACTAAAATCACAGCATAACTGAAGGAAATAGAGACACAAAAAGCCCTTCAAAAAATTAATGAATCCAGGAGCTGGTTTTTTGAAAATATCAACAAAATTGATAGACCGCTAGCAAGACTAATAAAGAAGAAAAGAGAGAAGAATCAAATAGATGCAATAAAAAATGATAAAGGGGATGTCACCACCGATCCCACAGAAATACAATCTGCCATCAGAGAATACTACAATCGCCTCTATGCAAATAAACTTGGAAATTTAGAAGAAATGGATAAATTCCGCAACACATACACTCTCCCAAGACTAAACCAGGAAGAAGTTGAATCTCTGAATAGACCAATAACAGGCTCTGAAATTGTGGCAATAATCAATAGCTTACCAACCAAAAAGAGTCCAGGACCAGATGGATTCACAGCTGAATTCTACCAGAGGTACAAGGAGGAATGGTACCATTCCTTCTGAAACTATTCCAATCAATAGAAAAAGAGGGGATCCTCCCTAACTCATTTTATGAGGCCAGGATCATCCTGATACCAAAGCCTGGCAGAGACACAACCAAAAAAGAGAATTTTAGACCAATATCCTTGATGAACATTGATGCAAAAATCCTCAATAAAATACTGGCAAACCGAATCCAGCAGCATAGCAAAAAGCTTATCCACCATGATCAAGTGGGCTTCATCCCTTGGATGCAAGGCTGGTTCAGCATACGCAAATCAATAAATGTAATCCAGCATTTAAACCTAACCAAAGACAAAAACCACATGATTATCCGAATAGATGCAGAAAAGGCCTTTGACAAAATTCAACAACGCTTCATGCTAAAAAATCTCAATAAATTAGGTATTGATGGGACGTATCTCAAAATAATAAGAGCTTGTATGACAAACCCACAGCCAATATCATACTGAATGAGCAAAAACTGGAAGCATTCCCTTGGAAAACTGGCACAAGACAGGGATGCCCTCCCTCACCACTCCTATTCAACATAGTGTTGGAAGTTCTGGCCAGGGCAATCAGTGAGGAGAAGGAAACAAATGATATTCAATTAGGAAAACAGGAAGTCAAATTGTCCCTGTTTGCAGATGACATGATTGTATATCTAGAAAAACCCATTTTCTCAGCCCAAAATCTCCTTAAGCTGATAAGCAACTTCAGCAAAGTCTCAGGATACAAAATCAATGTACAAAAATCACAAGCCTTCTTGTACACAAATAACAGACAGAGAGCCAAATCATGAATGAATTCCCATTCACAATTTCTTCAAAGAGAATAAAATACCTAGGAATCCAACTTACAGGGGATGTGAAGGATCTCTTCAAGGAGAACTAGATTCAATGCCATCCCCATCAAGCTACCAATGACTTTGTTCACAGAATTGGAAAAAACGACTTTAAAGTAAGTATGGAACCAAAAAAGAGCCTGCATCGCCAAGTCAATCCTAAGCCAAAAGAACAAAGCTGGAGGCATCGCACTACCTGACTTCAAACTATACTACAAGGCTACAGTAAGCAAAACAGCATGATGCTAGTACCAAAACAGAGATATAGATCAATGGAACAGAACAGAGCCCTCAGAAATAATGCCGCATATCTACAACTATCTGATCTTTGACAAACCTGAGAAAAACAAGCAATGGGGAAAGGATTCCCTATTTAATAAATGGTGCTGGGATAACTGGCTAGCCATATGTAGAAAGCTGAAACTGGATCCCTTCCTTACAGCTTATACAAAAATCAATTCAAGATGGATTAAAGACTTAAACGTTAGACCTAAAACCATAAAAACCCTAGAAGAAAACCTAGGCTTTACCATTCAGGACATAGGCATGGGCAAGGACTTCATGTCTAAAACACGAAAAGCAATGGCAACAAAAGCCAAAATTGACAAATGGGATCTAATTAAACTAAGGAGCTTCTGCACAGCAAAAGAAATTACCAACAGAGTGAACAGGCAACCTACAAAATGGGAGAAAATTTTCACAACCTACTCATCTGACAAAGGGCTAATATCCAGAATCTACAATGAACTCAAACAAATTTACAAGAAAAAAACAAACAACCCCATCAAAAAGTGGGCGAAGGACATGAACAGACACTTCTCAAAAGAAGACATTTATGCAGCCAAAAAACACATGAAAAAATGCTCATCATCACTGGTCATCAGAGAAATGCAAATCAAAACCACAATAAGATACCATCTCACACCAGTTAGAATGGCGATCATTAAAAAGTCAGGAAACAACAGGTGCTGGAGAGGATGTGGAGAAATAGGAACACTTTTACACTGTTGGTGGGACTGTAAACTAGTTCAACCATTGTGGAAGTCAGTGTGGCGATTCCTCAGGGATCTAGAACTAGAAATACCATTTGACCCAGCCATCCCATTACTGGGTATATACCCAAATGACTATAAATCATGCTGCTATAAAGACACATGGACACGTATGTTTATTGCGGCACTATTCACAATAGCAAAGACTTGGAACTAACCTAAATGTCCAAAAACGATAGACTGGATTAAGAAAATGTGGCACATATACACCATGGAATACTATGCAGCCACAAAAAATGATGAGTTCATGTCCTTTGTAGGGACATGGATGAAACTGGAAATCATCATTCTCAGTAAACTATCGCAAGGACAAAAAACCAAACAACGCATGTTCTCATTCACAGGTGGCAATTGAACAATGAGAACACATGGACACAGGAAGGGGAACATCACACTTTGGGGACTGTTGTGGGGTGGGGGAGGGGGGAGGGATAGCATTAGGAGATATACGTAATGCTAAATGACGAGTTAATGGGTGCTACACACCTACATGGCACATGAATACTTATGTTACAAACCTGCATATTGTGCACATGTATCCTAAAACTTAAAGAATAATAATAAAATAAAATAAAATAAAATAAATATATACACTAATACAGATTAACGAACTAAAAAAAAGTAGAGAAAGGTCATTTAAAAATATAAAGGATACAGTAGTAATCTAACACGTTGAAATCTAAGAGGGAGAAAAAACTGGTCTGAACAGCATTTTAAGTGGCAATGTTAGAGGTTTTATCAAAATCGATCAATAATATTCAACCACAGGTTCAGGAGGCTTTGCAAACCAAAGGAAAACACACACAGAGGACACACCTAGAAACATAGTGGGACAATTTCTAAAATGTAAAAGAAAAATGTAAGGAGCACTTGATAAAAAAATTGGGCTAACTACAAACAGAAAGAGTTGACTGATAACCTCAAATGAAACAATGAAAGCCAACAAGTGAGGTATTGATATCTTTCAAGTCCTGAAATAAAATAAGTGCCAACCTAGAACTGTCTACTTGGTGGACATATACATCAAAAGCAAAGATACAATAAAGAATTTATCCCAAGCAGACCCACAGGAAAGGAAATACTAAAGATTATTCTTCAGGTAGAAGAGTCATGATCCTTGATGAAAGTTTGCAGTTAGAAGAACGATTTTTTTAATTAAAGAAATAAACATAGAGAGAAATTTAATTGGATATCGGCTGTATAACAGAATGCTATCTCATAAAGTTTAAAATGTATCTTCCATACAATAGCAGAAGCATATAAGTTGTGAGTTGGATAAATTAATTTTAAAATATTAAGTATTTTTTTTGCAAATAGACAAGTGTACCAATTATATTAGACCCTGAAGTCAAGAATGCACTTTGTAATAAACCAGTTAAAACATAATCAGACCAGATTTTTTTAAATGGACTCTCTTAAAGTTTTTATAATTTATATTTATATTTCACATATGTTGAAAGTAAATAATGGAAAAGCACGCAATGCGAATATTAACCAAAATATAGTTTTCGTTGTACTTATATTCACATTTCAAAAGTTGGACACAGTTAAGTCTCAGTGATTTTTTTACACAACGGAGGCAAGCTGTGCAGTTATAACTAGTATTATATTATGCTCTTGGCCTGATTACAGAAAGGAAAGGGGCGATCATACCAGACAATGGCAGAATGAAGCAACAAGGAGTAGAGTTACAGAACATGATGCTGTAACTGGGACTGGAGTTACTCTTTTAGAGTTAAAGAATAGTAAACTGGACAAAATATATGAAACTTTTTTTGAAGTACTGAACATCAGGCAGCACAGGACTGTGCTCTGCAAGAGAAGAGAAGGAGCCAGAATGAGTCCTGCTTTATTCCCAGGTTCTGCGTGACAGCAGTAGAGAGGAATCACAGAGAGAGCAGACATTGTCATTGCACTGAGGAACCAGATAAAAATCAAAAAAGGTTGAGCAGCTGGAATGTGTAGTAGAAGAGAAAGTTTACAGAAAAAGGAACCAAGAATAAGCCTAAGGTTTCTCCCAAGTCCCTAAGCGAAATGTACACAGGATGAAATTCTAAGGAGCTCAGCAAAGGACTCTACCAAGGAGTTGGAAGAAGAACAGTTCCCTGGCATCACATGACAGGAAGACATGTTAGCTCTGACCAGCCAGAGAAGGGAATCCCCTCTGTATATCCAGGGTATTCAGTAAAGACCACTGGAGGTTCATGCCCTAGTGACAGTGCTCATTTAGCTTCAAATTACAGATGGCTCTAGACTAACTCAACAAAGTTTAAAGAGAAGATTTAAAACAACAACAGAAAAACAATCATCCTGAAGTTACTGAACTGCCTGCCACAACATTGTTCAAAGGTAGCCAATAAAATCTAGATATTCAATAGCATAACATCAAAATACCCCCCCAAAAAAACTCTGACATGCAAAGAAGCCGGAAGATATATATTATTAAGATATATGTTAACAGGATAAATATAAGTCATTTATAAATGACAGAGAAGAAGGAATTTTCAAGGTCCTTAAAGTAATATATTTTATAAATACATATAGATAAATACATATATATGTCAAATTACTTAAATGAAAATTGAACATAGGAGAAAATAGAAGTTATAAAATGAAAAATGTGACATGTATAGATGAAAAATAAATATTTGAAATAAAAATTCCACGAGATAGAATAAGTAATGGATTTTACCCTAACATCAGAAAATTTATAGAAAAAATAGAAGCTTTACAAACTAAAGGACAAAGGGTAAACTAAAATAAGAAAGCCAGAATCTCACTGATACGTGAGACAATATGCAGCAGTGTAACATACATGTAATTAATATCTCAAAAAGGATGGGTGGGGCAATTATAGTTGAATAAAGAATGGTACACTCATTCCTGAGGGCACCGAGGAGGGAGGATAGCTTGAGATTCCTAAGGGAGGGTATTATCCATTCATGAAAGTCCATCCCCATGACCCAACACCTCCCAGTAAGCCCCACCTGCAACATTGGGGATAAAATTTTAACATGAGATTTGGAAGGGGCAAGCATTCAAACCATAGCAAGAGTTAAATTTCCTTTTAAAAAAATCACTGATATGATTCCATTTCACCATAGATAAAAAGTATTATTTCAGCCTACCATTGAGTGTACTTATAGGTCACCAAAAGGGCACTCTGTCTCGGAAATACAGATTTGCCTAGAGGTATCCTATTGCAGTCAAAGAAACAGCAATGAGGGATAGAAAAGGTTAGTGATGGAGACACCAACGCTGCATTTTACAACAAATAATGTAAAAACTTTACGGATTGGTTCTGCTAACTTACTACAGTTTACATTCCTCTCAGGTGGGAGAATTGTTGAGTTTTTTCTTAAGATAGAAAAGCAATTCAGATAATCTGAAATCTCCACAAGAAGGATAAGAAGAACAGCAGAAACTATTCTAGGCAGGAAGTCAATCCTTTCAACTGTCTGTGATCCATAGAAACCATTGTCTGCACTGGGAGTCATATGAGGTACAGACAACAGCCAGACCTCTGATCCTCTCATTAGTGATTTCAGAAGAAATTACCAGTCAACTGAGTAATTCACTGAGTAAAGTAAACATTTGGCACTGAAAGAGATTAGACGGATAACTATTTGTATCACCATGTTCATGAAGCTGGAATATTTTCCATTACTGGTATCACATCCGAATGGAAGTTGTTAAAAGGTCTCTCATCTTGTAAGATGGATATGAAATAACATTTTCTGTGAAATGAAATTATTAACACACCTACGAGGTGGATGGAAAAGAAAAATAGAATAATCAGCTTGAGTTCTTCTTCTTGATAAGACAACTTACTAAAAACATAAAGAGAAAAATACAAGTTTAAAATAATTAACCAGAAGAAGACAACTCTAGATTTTTTAAATTGCTGATAAGATTTTAATTTGCTCTAAGTTGAAAATAACTATATTGCTTGTGTTTTAGGGCACATAATGAGCAAGGCCTCTGACAAAATTCAACAGCCCTTCATGCTAAAAACTCTCAATAAATTAGGTATTGATGGGACATATTTCAAAATAATAAGAGCTATCTATGACAAACCCACAGCCAATATCATACTGAATGGGCAAAAACTGGAAGCATTCCCTTTGAAAACTGGCACAAGACAGGGATGCCCTCTCTCACCGCTCCTATTCAACATAGTGTTGGAAGTTCTGGCCAGGGCAATCAGGCAGGAGAAGGAAATAAAGGGTATTCAATTAGGAAAAGAGGAAGTCAAATTGTCCCTGTTTGCAGACGACATGATTGTTTATCTAGAAAACCCCATCGTCTCAGCCCAAAATCTCCTTAAGCTGATAAGCAACTTCAGCAAAGTCTCAGGATACAAAATCAATGTACAAAAATCACAAGCATTCTTATACACCAACAACAGACAAACAGAGAGCCAAATCATGAGTGAACTCCCATTCACAATTGCTTCAAAGAGAATAAAATACCTAGGAATCCAACTTACAAGGGATGTGAAGCACCTCTTCAAGGAGAACTACAAACCACTGCTCAAGGAAATAAAAGAGGATACAAACAAATGGAAGAACATTCCTTGCTCATGGGTAGGAAGAATCAATATCGTGAAAATGGCCATACTGCCCAAGGTAATTTACAGATTCAATGCCATCCCCATCAAGCTACCAATGACTTTCTTCACAGAATTGGAAAAAACTACTTCAAAGTTCATATGGAACCAAAAGAGAGCCCGCATCGCCAAGTCAATCCTAAGCCAAAAGAACAAAGCTGGAGGCATCACACTACCTGACTTCAAACTATACTACAAGGCTACAGTAACCAAAACAGCATGGTACTGGTACCAAAACAGAAATATAGATCAATGGAACAGAACAGAGCCCTCAGAAATAACGCCGCTTACCTACAACTATCTGATCTTTGACAAACCTGAGAAAAACAAGCAATGGGGAAAGGATTCCCTATTTAATAAATGGTGCTGGGAAAACTGGCTAGCTATATGTAGAAAGCTGAAACTGGATCCCTTCCTTACACCTTATACAAAAATCAATTCAAGATGGATTAAAGACTTAAACGTTAGACCTAAAACCATAAAAACCCTAGAAGAAAACCTAGGCATTACCATTCAGGACATAGGCGTGGGCAAGGACTTCATGTCCAAAACACCAAAAGCAATGGCAACAAAAGCCAAAATTGACAAATGGGATCTAATTAAACTAAAGAGCTTCTGCACAGCAAAAGAAACTACCATCAGAGTGAATAGGCAACCTACAACATGGGAGAAAATTTTCGCAACCTACTCATCTGACAAAGGGCTAATATCCAGAATCTACAGTGAACTCAAACAAATTTACAAGAAAAAAACAAACAACCCCATCAAAAAGTGGGCAAAGGACATGAAAAGGCACTTCTCAAAAGAAGACATTTATGCAGCCAAAAAACACATGAAAAAATGCTCATCATCACTGGCCATCAGAGAAATGCAAATCAAAACCACTATGAGATATCATCTCACACCAGTTAGAATGGCAATCATTAAAAAGTCAGGAAACAACAGGTGCTGGAGAGGATGTGGAGAAATAGGAACACTTTTACACTGTTGGTGGGACTGTAAACTAGTTCAACCATTGTGGAAGTCAGTGTGGCGATTCCTCAGGGATCTAGAACTAGAAATACCATTTGACCCAGCCATCCCATTACTGGGTATATACCCAAATGACTATAAATCATGCTGCTATAAAGACACATGCACACGTATGTTTATTGCGGCATTATTCACAATAGCAAAGACTTGGAACCAACCCAAATGTCCAACAATGATAGACTGGATTAAGAAAATGTGGCACATATACACCATGGAGTACTATGCAGCCATAAAAAATGATGAGTTCATATCCTTTGTAGGGACATGGATGAAATTGGAAACCATCATTCTCAGTAAACTATCACAAGAACAAAAAACCAAACACCGCATATTCTCACTCATAGGTGGGAATTGAACAATGAGATCACATGGACACAGGAAGGGGAATATCATACTCTGGGGACTGTGGTGGGGTGGGGGGAGGGGGGAGGGATAGCATTGGGAGATATACCTAATGCTAGATGACGAGTTAGTGGGTGCAGCGCACCAGCATGGCACATGTATACATATGTAACTAACCTGCACAATGTGCACATGTACCCTAAAACTTAAAGTATAATAAATAAAAAAAAAAGAAACTGATTCATAATTGTATATTTAACATGAAGGTGAATGCAGAATTTCATGTGTCAGCAAATAAAATTTTCAAAATGATGCAAAAAAAAAAAAACTGAACTCATACCAAATATCTTTTCTGACCACATTAAATGAAATTACAAATTCATAGCAGAAGGAAAAAGGAAAAGTAATAAATATGTGGAAATACAAAAATATACTCTCAACCAATTGGCCTGTGTGGTTAATATTAATTGTCAATTTGATTGAGGGATTCTCAGATGCCTGATGAAGCACTGTGTGTGGGTATATCTGTGAGGGTGCTGCCACAGGAGAATGATGGATGAGTTAGTGGACTGAGAGAGAAAAATCCATCCTCACTGTGGGTAGGCATCATGCAATTGGTTGCAAGTGTGACTAGAACAAAAAGGCAGAAGAATGGGAACATTCAGCTTGCTTGGATTTCTTTTTTATGCACCTTCTCTCTCTTCCAGAGCAGTATGCCTTTTTCTCCTCTTGCCCTTGCACATCAAACTCTAGGTTCTTTGGCCTTTGGACCCTGGGACTTGCATCAGCAGCCTTTTGGAAGCTCTCAGGCCTTGGGCCTCAGACTAGTGGCTGCACTGTCAGCTTCCCTGGTTTTGAGACTTTCAGATTTGGACTGAGCCATGTCACTGGCTTCCTTGGGAGCCATGCTGTAAGCTTCTCTCATTTTCCAGCTTATAGATGGCCTATTGTGGGACTTTGCCTGTGTAATTATGTGAGCCAATTCTCCTTAATAAATTATATTTCATATACATGTAAATATATTCTCTTTTAGATGCATGTATATGTATCTCTGTCTATTATCTGTTATCTATATCTATATCTATATCTATCTATTTCTTATTGGATCTGACCCTCTGGAGAACTCTGATTAATACATAGTCAAAGAATAAGTCACAAGGAAAATTAGAAAATGTCTTGATACAAATAAAAATGGAAACACAACATTCCAAAGCTTGTGGGATGCACCAAAATGAATATGAAGAGGACAGTTTATATATCTAACTACCTACCTTAAAAAAGAAGAAAGATCTAAAATCAGCAACTTAACTTTACACCTCAAGAAACTGGAAAAAGAAGAACTCAACCCAATGTTAGCAAAAGGAAGGAAATAATAAAGTCTAGAGCAGAAGGCCAGGTGCAGTGGCTCACGACTGTAATCCCAGCACTTTGGGAAGCTGAGGCAGGTGGATCACCTGAGGTCGGGAGTTCGAGACCAGCCTCAGCAACATGGAGAAACCTGTCTCTACTAAAAAATACAAAATTAGCCGGGCATGGTGGTGCATGCCTGTAATCCCAGCTACTCTGGAGGCTGAGGCAGGAGAGTCACTTGAACTGGGAGGCGGAGGTTGCAGCAAGCGGAGATCACGCCATTGCACTACAGCCTGGGCAATAAGAGTGAAACTCCATCTCAAAAAAAAAAAAAAAAAGGCTAGAGAATAGAAAAAACCCAATGAAACTAGTAGTCGCTTCAAAGTTCAACAAAATTGACAAATCATTAGCTAGAATATTTAAGAAAAAAAATAATGAAGACTCAACTTCTTTTAGGAACAAAAGAGAAGACACTGCAACAGATATTTACAGAAATAAAAACGATTCTAAGAGTCTACTATGAATTATTATATACTGACAAGTTGGATAACCTAGGAGAAATGAACAGATTCCTAGTAACATGCAAGTTACCAAGACTAAGTCACAAAATAAAAAATCTTAATAAACCTATAACTAGTAACTGAATCAGGAATCAAAAACCTCCCAGCAAACCAAATACCTGATAAGGGGTTAATATCTAAAATATATACAGAACAACAACTCAATAACAAAACAACCTAAATGAGAAATGGTCAGTTGACTTTGCTATGGTCCAAATGTTCTCCCAATATTCATATGCTGGAGCCTAATATTCAATGTGATAATATTAAGAGGTGGGGCATTTTGGAGATGATTAGTTCATGAAGTCATAGCCCTCAGAAATGGGACTAGGGCCTTTATAAAACAGGCTTAAGGGAGTTTGTTTTCCCTTTTGAACATGTGAGGACACAGAGAAGGTGCTGTGTATAGTGAACATAGTGACCTCACCAGTCACTGAGTCTGTTGTAGCCTAAATCTTGGACTTTTCACACTCCAGAATGCAAGAAATAAATTTCTGTTGTTTATAAATTACCAGCCTAAGGTATTTTGTTATAGCAGCAGGAATGGACTAAGATAGACTTGAATAGACATTTTTTCCAAAAAAAATACAAATAGCCAACTAGCATATCAACCCAACACTACGTGGAAGCTGCCAAGCCTTGGGGATTGAACTCTGAAGCAATAGCCTGAGCTGTACGTTGGCTCCTTTTAGCCATGGCTGGGACCCAGGGCACCAAGTCCCAAGACTGCACAGAGCAGCAAAGTTCTGGGCCTGGCCCACAAAACTATTTTTTCCCTCCTAGGCCTCCAACCCTGTGACAGGAGGTGCTGTCGTGGAGAACTCTGACATGCCCTGGAGAAAATTTCCAAATTATCTTGTCAATTAACATTTGGCTCCCTGTTACTTCTGCAAATCTCTGCAGTAAGCTTGAATTTCTCCCCAGAAAATGGGTTTTCTTTTCTATCACATCATCAGGCTGCAAATCTTCCAAACTTTTATGCTCTGCTCCCTTTTAAACATAGGTTCTAATTCCAAACCATATTTTTGTGAACGCACAAAACTGAACACTTTTAAGAGCACTCAGGTCATAAATTGAACACTTTGCTGCTTACAAATTTCTTCTACCAGATGTCCTGGATGGGTTCCAAGATGGCCAAATAGGAAGAGTTCCGGTCTGCAGCTCCCAGCATGATCGACACAGAAGACAGGTGATTTCTGCACTTCCAACTGAGGTACCTGGTTCATCTCATTGGGACTGGTTGGAGAGTGGGTGCAAGCCCACAGAGGGTGAGCTGAAGCAGGGTGGGGCGTCGCCTCACCCGGGAAGCACAAGGGGTTGGGGGATTTCCCTTTCCCAGCCAAGGGAAGCTGTGACAGACTACTTGGAAAAACAGGGCACTCCCGCCCAAATACTGCACTTTTCCCAAGGTCTTGGCAACTAGCAGACAAGGTGATTCTCTCCTGTGCCTCGCTCAGTAGGTCCCACACCCATGGAGCCTTGCTCACTGCTAGCGAAACAGTCTGAAATCCATCTGCGAGGTGGCAGCCTGGCTGGGGGAGGGGTGTCAACCATTGCTGAGGCTTAAATAGGTAAACAAAGCGGCCAGGGAAGCTTGAACTGGGTGGAGCCCACCGCAGCCCAACAAGGCCCATTGCCTCTAGACTCCACGTCTGTGGGCAGGGATAGCTGAACAAAAGGCAGCAACTTCTGCAGACTTAAACATCCCTGTCTGACAGCTCTGAAGAGAGCAGTGGTTTTCCCAGCATGGCGTTTGAGTTCTGAGAATGGACAGACTGCCTCCTCAAGTAGGTCCCTGACCCCTGTGTAGCCTAACTGGGACACACCTCCCAGTAGAGGCTGACAGACACCTCATATAGGCAGCTGCCCCTCTTGGACGAAGCTTCCAGAGGAAGGATCAGGCAGCAATATTTGCTGTTCTGCAACATTTGCTGTTCTGCAGCCTCCACTGGTGACACCCAGGCAAACAGTGTCTGGAGTGGAACTCCAGCAAACTCCAACAGATCTGGAGCTGAGGGTCCTGACTGTTAGAAGGAAAACTAAAAAACAGAACGGAATAGTGTCAACATTAACAAAAGATCATCTACACCAAAACCCCATCTGTAGGTCAACAATATCAAAGACCAAAGGTAGATAAAACCAAAAGGATGGGGATAAACCAGAGCAGAAAAGCTGAAAATTCTAAAAATCAGAGCACCTCTTCTCCTCCAAAGGATCACCACTCCTTGTCAGCAATGGAACAAAGCTGGACAGAGAATGACTTTGACGAGTTGACAGAAGTAGGCTTCAGAAGTTTGGTAATAACAAACTTCTCCAAGCTAAAGGAGGATGTTGGAACCCATTGCAAGGAAGTTAAAAACCTTGAAAAAAGATTAGACGAATGGCTTACAAGAATAAACAGTGTAGAGAAGACCTCAAGTGACCCAATGGAGCTGAAAACCATGGCACAAGAACTTTATGACTCATGAATAAGCTTCAATAGCCGATTCAATCAAGTGGAAGAAAGGGTATCAGTGATTGAAGATCAAATAAATGAAATAAAGTGAGAAGACAAGGTTAGAGAAACAAGAGTAAAAAGAAATGAACAAAGCCTCCAAGAAATATGGGACTATGTGAAAAGACCAAATCTATGTTTGATTGGTGTACCGGAAAGTGATGAGGAGAATGGAACCAAGTTGGAAAACACTCTTCAGGATATTATCCAGGAGAATTTCCCCAACCTAGCAAGGCAGGCCAACATTCAACTTCAGGAAATACAGAGAACAACACAAAGATACTCTTTGAGAAGAGCGATTCCAAGACACATAATTGTCAGATTCACCAAGGTTGAAGTGTAGGAAAAAGTGTTAAGGGCAGCCAGAGAGAAAGGTCAGGTTAGCCACAAAGGGAAGCCCATCAGACTAACAGCTGATCTCTTGGCAGAAACCCTACAATCCAGAAGAGAGTGGGGGCCAATATTCAACATTCTTAAAGAAAATAATTTTCAATCCAGAGTTTCATATCCAGCCAAACTAAGCTTCATAAGTGAAGGAGAAAATAAAATTCTTTACTGACAAGCAAATGCTGAGAGATTTTGTCACCACCAGGCCTGCCTTACAAGAGCTCCTGAAGGAAGCACTAAACATGGAAAGAAACACCCAGTACCAGCCAGTGCAAAAACATGCCAAGTTGTAAAGACCATCAATGCTAGGAAGAAACTGCATCAATTAATGGGCAAATAACCAGCGAATATCATAATGACAGGATCAAATTCACACATAACAATATTAACTGTAAACGTGAATGGGCTAAATGCCCCAATTAAAGGACACAGACTGGCAAACTGCATAAAGGGTCAAGACCCATCAGTGTGCTGTATTCAGGAGACCCATCTCATGCGCAAATTCACACATAGGCTCAAAATAAAGGGATGGAGGAAGATCTACCAAGAAAATGGAAAACAAAAAAAGGCAGGGGTTGCAATCCTTGTCTCTGATAAAACAGACTTTAAACCAACAAAGATCAAAAGAGACAAAGAAGGCCATTACATAATGGTAAAGGAATCAATGCAACAAGAAGAGCTAACTATCCTAAATATAAGTGCACCCAATACAAGAGCACCCAGATTCATAAAGCAAGTCCTTAGAGACCTACAAAGAGACTTAGACTCCCACACAATAATAATGGGAGACTTTAACACCCAACTGTCAATATTAGAAAGATCAACAAGACAGAAGGTTAACAAAGATATCCAGGACCTGAACTCAGCTCTGCAACAAACAGACCCAATAGACATCCACAGAACTCTCCACCCCAAATCAACAGAGTATACATTCTTCTCAGCACCACATCTCACTTATTCTAAATTTGACCACATAATTGGAAGTAAAGCACTCCTCACCAAATGTAAAAGAACAGAAATCACAACAAACTGTCTCTCAGACCACAGTGCAATCAAATTCAAACTTAGGATTAAGAAGCTCACTCAAAACTGAACAACTACATGGAAACTGAACAATTTGCTCCTGAATGACTACTGGGTAAATAACAAAATGAAGGCAGAAATAAAGACGTTCTTTGAAACCAATGAGAACAAAGACACAATGTACCAGAATCTCTGGGACACATTTAAAGCAGTGTGTAGGGGGAAATTTATAGCACTAAATGCCCAGAAGAGAAAGCAGGAAAGATCCAAAATTGACCCCCTAACATCAAAATTAAAAGAACTAGAGAAGCAAGAGCAAACACATTCAAAAGCTAGCAGAAGGCAAAAAATAAGATCAGAGCAGAGCTGAAGGAGACAGAGATACAAAAAACCCTTCAAAAAAGCAATGAATCCAGGAGCTGGTTTTTTGAAAAGACCAACAAAATTGATAGACTGCTAGCAAGACTAATAAAGAAGAAAAGAGAGAGGAGTCAAATAGATGCAATAAAAATGACAAAGGGGATATCACCACTGAGCCCAGGGAAATAAAAACTACCATCAGAGAATACTATAAATACCTCTACACAAATAAACTTGAACATCTAGAAGAAATGGATAAATTCTTGGACACACACACCCTTTCAAGACTAAACCAGGAAGAAGTTGAATCTCTGAATAGACCAATAACAGGCTCTGAAATTGAGGCAATAATTAATAGCCTACCAACCAAAAAAAAGTCCAGGACCAGATGGATTCACAGCTGAGTTCTACCAGAGGTACAAAGAGGAGCTGGTACCATTCTTTCTGAAACTTTTCCAATCAATAGAAAAAGACAGAATCCTCCCTAATTCATTTTATGAGGCCAACATCATCCTGATACCAAAGCCTGACAGAGACACAACAACAAAAAAAGAGAATTTTAGACCTATATCCCTGATGAACATTGATGCAAATATCCTCAATAAGATAGTAACAAACTGAATCCAGCAAAACATCAAAAAGCTTATCCACCATGATCAAGTTGGCATCCCTAGGATGCAAGACTGGTTCAACATACGCAAATCAATAAATGTAATCCATCATATAAACAGAACCAAAGACAAAAACCACATGATTATCTTAATAGATGCAGAAAAGGCCTCTGACAAAATTCAACAGCCCTTCATGCTAAGAACTCTCAATAAATTAGGTATTGATGGGACGTATCTCAAAATAATAAGAGCTATTTATGACAAACCCACAGCCAATATCATACTGAATGGACAATAACTGGAAGCATTCCCTTTGAAACCTGGCACAAGACAAGGATTCCCTCTCTCACCACTCCTATTCAACATAGTCTTGGAAGTTCTGGCCAGGGCAATCAGGCAAGAGAATGAAATAAAGTGTATTCAACCAGGAAAAGAGGAAGTCAAATTGTCCCTGTCTGCAGATGACATGATTGTATATTTACAAAACCCCATCATCTCAGCCCAAAATCTCCTTAAGCTGATAAGCAAATTCGGCAAAGTCTCAGGATACAAAATCAATGTGCAAAAATCACAAGCATTCTTATACACCAATAACAGACAAACAGAGAGCCAAATCATGAGTGAACTCCCATCCACAATTGCTTCAAAGAGAATAAAATACCTAGGAATCCAACTTACAGGGGACGTGAAGGGCCTCTTCAAGGAGAACGACAAACCACTGCTCAACAAAATAAGAGGACACAAACAAATGGAAGAACATT
This sequence comes from Pan troglodytes, assembly GCF_028858775.2. Lineage (NCBI taxonomy): Eukaryota > Metazoa > Chordata > Mammalia > Primates > Hominidae > Pan > Pan troglodytes. The sequence goes on along the minus strand of NC_072416.2, from coordinate 37,275,189 downwards.
CCATGCTCATGGATAGGAAGAATCAATATCGTGAAAATGGCCATACAGCCAAAGGTAATTTATAGATTCAATGCTGTCCCCATCAAGCTACCAATAACTTTCTTCACAGAATTGGAAAAAAACAACTTTAAAGTTCATATGGAACCAAAAAAGAACCTGGATTGCCAAGTCAATCCTAAGCAAAAAGAACAAATCTGGAGGCATCACGCTACCTGACTTCAAACTACACTACAAGGCTACAGTAACCAAAACAGCACGGTACTGGTGCCAAAACAGAGATACAGACCAGTGGAACAGAATAGAGCCCTCGGAAATAATACCACACATCTACAACCATCTGATCTTTGACAAACCTGACATAAACAAGAAATGGGGAAAGGATTCCCTATTTAATAAATGGTGCTGGGAAAACTGGCTAGCCATATGTAGAAAGCTGAAACTGGATCCCTTCCTTACACCTTATATAAAAATTAATTCAAGATGGATTAAAGACTTAAATGTTAGACCTAAAACCATAAAAACCCTAGAAGAATACCTAGGCAATACCATTCAGGACATAGGCATGGGCAAGGACTTCATGACTAAAACACCAATAGCAATGGCAACAAAAGCCAAAATTGACAAATGAGATCTAATTAAATTCAAGAGCTTCTGCACAGCAAAAGAAACTACCATCAGAGTGAACAGACAACCTACAGAATGGGAGAAAATTTTTACAATCTACCCATCTGACAAAGGGCTAATATCCAGAATCTACAAAGAACTTAATCAAATTTATATGAAAAAATCAAACTACCCCATCAAAAATTGGGCAAAGTATATGAACAGACACTTCTCAAAAGAAGACATCTATGCAGCCAACAGACACATGAAAAAATGCTCATCATCACTCGCCATCAGAGAAATGCAAATCAAAACCACAATGAGATACCATCTCACACCAATTAGAATGGCGATCATTAAAAAGTCAGGAAACAACAGGTGCTGGAGAGGATATGGAGAAATAGGAATGCTTTTACACTGTTGGTGGGAGCGTAAACTAGTTCAATCATTGTAGAAGACAGTGTGGCAATTCCTCAAGGATCTAGAACAAGAAATACCATTTCAACCAGCCATCCCATTACTGGGCATATACCCAAAGGATTGTGAATCATGCTGCTATAAAGACACATGCACACATATGTTTATCGCGGCACTATTCACAATAGCAAAGACTTGGAACCAACCTAAATGTCCATCAATGATAGACTGGATTAAGAAAATGTGGCACATATACACCAAGGAATACTATGCAGCCATAAAAAGGATGAGTTCATGTCCTTTGTAAGGACATGGATGAAGCTAGAAACCATCATTCTGAGAAAACTATCGCAAAGACAGAAAACTAAACACCACGTGTTCTTACTCATAGGTGGGAATTCAACAATGAGAACACTTGGACACAGGGTGGGGAACATCACACACTGGGGCCTGTCATGGAGTGGGGGGGGGGGATAGCATTAGGAGATATATCTAATGTAAATGACGAGTTAATGGGTGCAGCACACCAACATGACACATGTATACATATGTAACAAACCGGCACATTGTGCATATGTACCCTAGAACTTAAAGTATAATAATAGAAAAACTATGACACTCTCCTACATACCATATCTGTACAAAAATTATAAATTTTAGATAACCATCCAGAGATATTTCTCTAATTCTTGGAAAAAATATCAACATTGAAAACATCAAAAAAATTAAACAGTTCTTTCTTCATCCAAAAAAAAAAAAAAAAGAATGATAGGGAATCCTCCCTAACTCATTTTATGAGGCCAGCATCATCCTGGTACCAAAGCCTGGCAGAGACACAACAAAAAAAGAGAATTTTAGACCAATATCCCTGATGAACATCAATGCGAAAATCCTCAGTAAAATACTGGCAAACAGAATCCAGCAGCACATCAAAAAGCTTATCCACCACGATCAAGTGGGCTTCATCCCTGGGATGCAAGGCTGGTTCAACATATGCAAATCAATAAACGTAATCCATTACATAAACAGAACCAAAGACAAAAACCACATGATTATCTCAATAGATGCAGAAAAGGCCTTTGACAAAATTCAACACTCCTTCATGCTAAAAACTCTCAATAAACTAGGTATTGATGGGACGTATCTCAAAATAATAAGAGCTATTTATGACAAACCCACAGCCAATATCATACTGAATGGGCAAAAACTGGAAGCATTCCTTTTGAAAACCGGCACAAGACAAGGATGCCCTCTCTCACCACTCTTATTCAACACGGTGTTGGAAGTTCTGAAAAGTGGAATCAGGCAGGAGAAAGAAATAAATGGTATTCAGTTAGGAGAAGATGAAGTCAAATTTGTCCCTGTTTGCAGATGACATGATTGTATATTTAGAAAACCCCATCATCTCAGCCCAAAATCTCCTTAAGCTGATAAGCAACTTCAGCAAAGTCTCAGGATACAAAATCAACATGCAAAAATCACAAGCATTCCTATACACCATTAATAGACAAACAGAGAGCCAAATCATGAGTGAACTCCCATTCACAATTGCTACAAAGAGAATAAAATACCTAGGAATCCAACTCACAAGGATTGTGAAGGGCCTCTTCAAGGAGAACTACAAACCACTGCTCAATGAATTAAAAGAGGACACAAACAAATGGAAGAATATTCCACGCTCATGGATAGGAAGAATCAATATCATGAAAAAGGCCATACTGCACAAAGTAATTTATAGATTCAATACCATCCCCATCAAGCTTCTAATGACTTTCTTCACAGAATTGGAAAAAGAAACTACTTTAAAGTTCATATGGAACCAAAAAAGAACCTGCATTGCCAAGACAATCCTAAGCAAAAAGAACAAAGCTGGAGGCATCACACTACCTGACTTCAAACTATACTACAAGGCTACAGTAACCAAAACAGCATGGTACTGGTGCCAAAACAGATATATAGACCAATGGAACAGAACAGAGGCCTCAGAAATAAGACCACACATCTACAGCCATCTGATCTTTGACAAACCTGACAAAAACAAGAAATGGGGAAAGGATTGCCTATTTAATAAATGATGCTGGGAAAACTGGCTAGCCATATGTAGAAAGCTGAAACTGGATCCCTTCCTTACATCTTATACAAAAATTAATTCAAGATGGATAAAAGACTTAAATGTTAGACCTAAAACCATAAAAACCCTAGAAGAAAACCTAGGCAATACCATTCAGGCCATAGGCATGAGCAAGGACTTCATGACTAAAACACCAAAAGCAATGGCAACAAAAGCCAAAATTGACAAATGGGATCTAATTAAACTAAAGAGCTTCTGTACTGCAAAAGAAACTGCCATCAGAGTGAACCAGGCAACATACAGAATGGGAGATAAATTGCAATCTACCCATTTGACAAAGAAAGAATTCAAACAAATTTACAAGAAAAAAACAACCCCATCAAAAAGTGGGCAAACATATGAATAGACGCTTCTCGAAAGAAGACATCTATGCAGCTAACAGACACAAGAAAAAAAGCTCATCATCACTGGTCATCAAAGAAATGCAAATCAAAACCACAATGAGATACCATCCCACCCCAGTTAGAATGTCAATCATTAAAAAGTCAGGAAACAACAGATGCTGGAGAGGATATGGAGAAATAGGAATGCTTTTATACTGTTGGTGGGAGTGTAAATTAGTTCAACCATTGTGAAAGACATTGTGGCAATTCCTCGAGGATCTAGAACTAGAATTACCATTTGACCCAGCAATCCCATTACTGGATATATATCCAAAGGATTATAAATCATGCTACTATAAAGACACACGCACATGTATGTTTATTGTGGCACTATTAACAATAGCAAAGACTTGGAACCAACCCAAATGTCCATTAATGATGGACTGGATTAAGACACGTGACACATATACACCATGGAATACTATGCAGCCATAAAAAAGGATGAGTTCATGTCCTTTGCAGGGAGATAGATGAAGCTGGAAACCATCATTCTCAGCAAAACTATCACAAGGACAGAAAACCAAACACCGCATGTTCTCACTCATAGATGGGAATTGAACAATGAGATCACTTAGACACAGGGCTGGGAACATCACACACTGGGGCCTGTTTCGGGGTGGAGGGCTGGGGGAGGGAGAGCATTAGGAGAAATACTTAATGTGAATGATGAGTTGATGGGTGCAGCAAACCAACATGGCACATGTGTACCTATGTATCAAACCTGCACGTTGTGCACATGTACCCTAGAACTTAAGGTATAACAACAACAACAACAAACGTTTCTTCTACCAGATGTCCTCAGTCATCTCTCTCAATTTCAAAGTTCCATAAATCTGTAGGGCAGGGGCAAAATGCCACCATTCTCTTTGCTAAAGCATAGCAGGAGTGACCTTTACTTCAGTTCCCAACAAGTTGTTCATCTCCAACTCGGACCTCCTCAGCCTGGACTTCACCATCCAAGTCACTATCAGCAGTTTGGTCAAAGCCATTCAACAAGTCTCTAGGCAGTTCCAAACTTTCCCACATCTTCTGGTCTTCTTCTGAGTCCTCCCAACTGTTCCAAACTCTGCACATTACACAGTTCCAAAGTCACTTCCACATTCTCAGGCATCTTATAGCAATACTCCATTACCTCAGTATCAAAATCTGTATTAGTCATGGTTCTCTAGAGGGATAGAACTAGTAGGAGATTATATATATATGAAAGGGAGTTTATTAAGGAGAATTGAATCACACCATCACAAAGTGAAGTCCTGCAACAGGCCGTCTGCAAGTTGAGGAGCAAGGAATCTAGTATTGGCTCAGTCCGAGTCCCAACACCTCAAAAGTAGGGAAACCGACAGGCCAGCTTTGAGTCTCTGGATGAAGGCCTGAGAGCCCCTGGAAAACAACTGGAGTAAGTCCAAGAGTCCAAAAGCCAAAGAACCTGGAGTCTGATATTTGAGTGCAGGAAGCATCCAGCATGGGAGAAAGATGAGGGCCAGAAGGCTCAGCAAGTCAGCTTCTCCTAACCTTCTTCTGCCTGCTTTATTCGAGCCATGCTGGCAGCTGATTTTATGGTGTCCACCCACATTGAGGGTGGATCTGCCTTTCCCAGTCCACTAAATAAATGTTACTCTCCTTTGGCAACACCCTCACAGACACAACCGGGAACAATACTTTGGATCCTTCAATCCAATCAAGTTGACACTTACTTAATATTAACCTTCACAATGTAATATTCATCCCATTTGTAATTTTTCTTTAATATACAAGCTCCTTGAGAACATGCACCATTTGATCTTGTCTCTCTGTTGTGTTGGGAGGCAGTGGAGAAGAGAAGAGTTAAATGTGTGGGTGTGGAGTGAGACTGTCAGATTTGCATCTTGGCTCCCCTACTTATTGGATCTCTGTCCTTGAGTAAATTACTTAACATCTTTCTCAGTTTCCTTACCTGTAAATGAGTGGTGACATATATGGAACTTAGAACAAGAGCCAAGCAAGTATTCAATAAAAGCTAATGTTGTTGCCTACTGTTTATTCTCAGTGTTTGGCATAGTAGCCAGCAAAAGGAAGAGGAATTTTTTTTTCTTTTTTTCAGACAGTCTCCCTCTGTCACCCAGGCTGGAGTGCCATGGTGTGATCTTGGCTCACTGCAACCTCTGCCTCTTGGGTTCAAGTGATTCTTGTGCCTCAGCCCCCTGAGTAGCTGGGATTACAGGCCTGTGCCACCACACCCAGCTAACTTTTTGTATTTTTAGTGGAGATGGAGCTTTGCTATGTTGGCCAGGCTGGTCTTGAACTCATGTCCTCAAGTGATCCACCCGCTTTGGCCTCCCAAAGTGTTGGGATTATAGGCGTGAGCCATTGGGCCCAGCCTGGAAATATTTTTTTGAAACATGACTGATAACAATATTTTTTGAAAGAATGACAGATACCAATCATGAAGGAAAAGATTTTGACAATTGACAATAAAAAACTTTAACTTCTGAATGGTAAAAAGAGTGAGAAAATTAAAAGCCAAATTACAAATTGAAAAAACTAAAGTATATAAAACAAAGGTTTTCATTCTCAATTTAATGCAGAATCTTGACAAATCAAAAAGAACAAAAGGTGAACCCACCTAAAAGAAATAGGCAAAAAACTTTCAAGAAAAGCAGTTTACAAAATGCCAATGACTAATAAACATGGATATTTAACATCACTAGTATTCAAAGTACTTCATTTACAGAGATCCCTCCTTCACCTATCAAATTAGCAAAGATGAAAAAGGCTAGTAATACCAAGTTTTGAAGAGAGGTGAGAGGAAATGACAAGTTTATGTACCCTGGTAGGACATGACATTGTGGCAATATGTTTCAGAACACTCATAAACGTATACACCTTTTAGATCAATAATTACACTTTTAAGCTTAAGAAAATATGAAGATTAGGTACAAATATTTCTCTATATGTTCAACTAAGTATTATTTTTTTAAGTAAGAAAAACTTTTTGAGACAGAGTCTCACTCTGTTGCCCAGGCCGGATAGCTCACTACAGCCTCCACCTCCTGGGTTCAAGTGATTCTTTTGCTTCAGCCTCCTGAGTAGCTGGGATTACAGATGCCCACCACCATGCCCGGCTAAGTTTTGTATTTTTAGTGGAGATGGGGTTTCACCATGTTGGTTGGCCAGGCTGGTCTTGAACTCCTGACCTCAAGTGATCCACCCTTCTTGGCCTCCCAAAATGCTGGGATTATAGGTGTGAGCCACCATGCCCGGCCAATTTTTTAATTAAAAAAAATATTTTTATAGCAGCACAACTAAGCATTATTTTAATAGCAAATATTGGAGTTAACTTTAATTTTGAACAGGATGAGTAATCATGATGCAGCACATTGAATACTCTTTCATTAAGCTAAACAACTATTTAAAATGATATACAAACACATTTACTGAAAAGAAACATGTTTGTGATATACAGTTAAGTGTAAAACAATTCAGGTTCTAAGAACATATTAGGCCGGGTGCGATGGCTCACGCCTGTAATCCCAGCACTTTGGGAGGCCGAGGCAGGCGGATCACGAGGTCAGGAGATCAAGACCATCCTGGCTAACACGGTGAAGCCCTGGATCTACTAAAAACACAAAAAAAATTAGCCGGGCGTGGTGGCGGATGCCTGTAGTCCCAACTACTTGGGAGGTTGAGGCAGGAGAATGACATGAACCCGGGAGGCAGAGCATGCAGTGAGCTGAGATTGTGCCACTGCACTCCAACCTGGGTGACAGAGCAAGACTCCGCCTCAAAAAAAAAAAATAAAAGAACATACTGGTCAATATTCACTGATTTTTATAAGAATATTTGACAGAGAGAGAGGGGTAAGGGAAGGGAAGGGGGAGGAGAGGGGAAGGGAAGGGAAGGGAAGAAGGGAAGAAGGGAAGGGAAGGGAATATGGGTGGGTTTATATCAAAAGGTTCAGAAGGAAATGATTCTTTTCTTCTGGATGTGACTATTGCAGATTTTATTTTTAACTTTTCCTCTTTTTCTTATTTATTTATATTTTCTTATTTTAAGAGAAACTATAAAACTATATATATTACTTTCCAACTTAAAAATAGTTTAGTCCTTCAATAATACAGAAGACTCAAACATTGCAGATAATTAAAGCATTACTTAATGTGGAAATATTTAGTTTCACAATTTCTGTAGTGATATTCAAGACCAGATATCACCTTGGGAATCAGAACTGGTGCAGGATCTTGTCCTAACACTACCAAAAAGGCATATGGCTGTCCCAGCTCTGTATGTTTATGTCATCTTATAATAGAGCAACCATTTGTTTATTAAGATGGCCAAAAAGGCACATTTCAAAAATGCCTATTAAAATATTAGTAGTACAAATAATACTGCTGCTTAATTTTTTCTAGTGAGAACTGATAAAATTCAAAAGCAACATAAACAGATAAATAGTAATAATATGGTTAATCAAATTAATTGTCACATGATTATTAAAGTGAGATCATGTGTGTTAAGTAGTGGTATCTTAAGCCACTGAAATATCTTCCTTGGTCTGGAATGAGCTTTCTATGGAGATTAAAAAGATGTTAAATTGAACAGTCTTGGTTAATAAATGAAGAAGCAAAGCCAGAAACCCTGTTTAAAGAACTAACAAAAAAGGTCATGAATGATCTGGTGGTTGTTATATTTTCTTGTTTACCCGAGGAGAAGACTATGCTCAAGCATGTATTGAATCCAGTGATAGCCAGAATGTCATCCATAGTGCTAGCAGCCATTAGTAAGGTTGGAATGTCTTCCTCAACACCATATCCATTTTCTTGCAACACCATCGTGTAAAGGACAACAACAGCAAGAGAGACAGCACCTAGAACAAAACTGAAAGAAAGAATGAAAATTAATTTAAAAGCATCTTTTTAATCAAGTAGTGTTTTATAAGTACAAGTAGTTTATAATAAATGTATAACAAACATTGTTTAGAAGGATTTCAAATTTGAGTGAATGCAATTTAATGGTGATAAAACTTTTCATGCATTGTTTAGTGCTGGCTAAAATTTTATACAGACGTGGTTTAAAATGTTGGGCTGAGCACAGGTTGCAGCCTCTCCCTCTATTCCTAAATCCTTTGAAGTGAAGATGTAAAGGTCATAGAAAAATTCATAACCTAACTAGAAAGCAAAAGGAGAATCATCAATGGACAAGAAACTAAGTATATGCCAGAAAGATAAGAGACAGACAATTTAGCATTGAAAAAAGGAAACCATAAACCAAAATGTGTGTAAATAAGATTGCCTCAAAAGATACATGTGCTTCTAAAAGTGGTCCAAGCCCTGAAATGACAGGTACTGGGAGCAGGAGAGACCTCTGGGGAAACCAAATAGTTGATTATTTGGAGTAGCACTGTAAGAATGGTCAGACAAATCTACCTTCCACACATTTCCTACCTCTTGAGTAAATAAGTAAGGAAGGAAGGAAGGAACAGAGTTGTCTGCCCAAAAAAACAAGTGTGGCCACCTACGTTACAAAGGCAAATGAGAACATTTCTGGAGTGGTTGATGACACCCATGAGGAATGGGGAGGCTCCTGCTCAGAATACCTTCTATTGGCATATCTTATCCAGAATTTCACCTCATCTCTTCTACATTTACTTTATAAAGTGTGAAGTATATCCTGTGTAAAAATGCTTTTGATGCTCCTGCCAGAATCCATTTACCAGGTCAATGAACACATCTCCCAGTGCTTCTTGTTGGCTGCTAATATCTGCAGGTTTCTAGAACCCTTGTCCTGCTGACAAGCACCTACCTGGGAATACTAGAGAGGTTGTGCACCCCTCTACTTTCCCTCCAGACAGCATCTGCCAATGACGGACTGATGTGAGATTTGCTTCCGGCTGTACAACTCTATGGCACAGTTTATGCTACAGATTTCCCTGTGGGCTCAAGAAGAGACTAGACTTCTCTAAGACCACATACTGGTCTAGTTCAGTGGTTCCTGAACTCTGCTGCACATTGTAATCACCTGTTGTATTATTTTTCTCATTTTGCTTAACAAGTCATCCCCAAACATAGCAGCTTAAAACAACAAATATTTATTGTCTTATGCTTCTGTGGGTCAGGAATCTGGGCATGGCTTAGCTGTATGCCTTGACTTAAGATTTCCCATGAGGTAGGGTGGGGTGGAGAAGATCTGCTTCCAAGTTTACTCATGTAGCCATTGTAGGCTTCAGCTTTTTCCAATGGGGTTTTCCCCACAGGGCTGCCTCAGGACATGGCAGCTGGCTTCCCCAGGAATAAGTGATCAAAGAGAATTTAATCCACAACATCAATTAAAAACACAAAGTATCTAAGAACAAAACTGTGAAGACAGTCTGTACTTTTATAAAAATTGTGAGTATAATAATATAATAATTAAGATAATACCTGAATACTTAGAGAGACATTTCACAAGTGTGAACTAAAAAGCCCCAATTTTACCATTGCCCAACACCACGCCTGGCTAGTTTTTGTGTTTTTAGTAGATACAGTGTTTCACCATTTTGGCCAGGCTGGTCTTGAACTCCTGACCTCAAGTGATATGCCTGCCTTGGCCTCCCAAAGTGCTGGGATTATAGGTGTGAGCCACCATGCCCAGCCAAAGCCTCAATAATATAAAGATGTAATCTCTCCCCCAAATGAATTAATCAGAGATACACCAATCAAAATCTTTGCAGGGACTTTTACTGAGCTTGACAAGCTGATTATAAAATTCATTTGGAAGAATAAGATCTTAGAATGAAAGATCAAGTAAACTTAAGAAAACCAGACATTGTTTTTGTAAAGGTGAAATAGTTAAAACTGAAAAATAGTGACATATAAATAGACAAAATAAATTGGAAGGAAAGAGAATACAAAGTGTGGAAACAAATCTATGGGATTTGTTACATCATAAATTGGTATTTTAAATCAGTGGGAGAAAGAAAGAAATCTTTCACAAATGGTGTTGAGATAACTATTTATGTGGAAAGGAATATAGATAGATCCTTACACATAATAAATGTTAAAAGCTCAAAAGGAAAAGTAGTAATAAGAAAATGTAGTGGGCTAGGCGTGATGGCTCACACCTGTAATCCCAGCACTTTGGGAGGCTGAGGCGGACAGATCAGGAATCTGAGACCAGCCTGGCCAACATGGCAAAACCAATAGCTGGGTGCAGTCGTGCATGCCTGTAGTCCCAGCTACTTGGGAGGTTGAGGCAGGAGAATCACTTGAACCTGGGAGGTGGAGGTTGCAGTGAGCTGAGATCATGCCACTGCACTACAGCCTGGGTGACAGCAAGACTCTGAACAACAACAAAAAAAAGATGTAGAATAATATATTTGTGACCATGAGGTAAAAAGGACCTTTTGAATGATACATACAAAGGCATTAGACATAAAAAGAGATTTTGATACATACAAAGGCATTAGACATAAAAAGAGATTTTGATACATTCAATTATATTAAAGTAGTACTTCAAAAGCAACTTCAAAAGTACTATAATAAAGTACTACTTCAAAAGCAATTCTGCTCTTTCTCCCCCTTTTTCTCTTTTTCATTTTCAAAGTCAAGTGAACGGTGTTGTGTATTGGCAATTCTGTCTGTTGAAAATAACAAAATACACTTCTTAGAGTGAAAAAAATCATCACAAACAAAATTAAATATCTACTGATATTTGCAGTACATATAATTTACAAATGCATATAACAGATATAATTAATAAAGAAGACCAACTCAACAAAAAAATGGACAAAGATATGAACAGGCTAGTTACAGATAAGGAAAAGCTGAAGGACAACACATATATAAAAGATATTCAAGCTTGTGAATAATCACAGAAATGCAAATTAAAATAACAAAAATATGCCATTTTTTCAATCATCAGACTGGAAAACATTATAAAATTTAATAATATCAAGGATTTGCAAGGATTTTCAAGAACAACAGGTATGCTCATAAGCTACTGGTATTAGGGCAAATTAAAGTGGCCATACCGAAAGGATTTTGGCTGTATATATCAAACTAAAAATGCATGTAACCCAGGTAACTATTCTAGACAAACTTATATTTATGTAAAATCAGACAAATAAAATGCTATTTTTGTTATAACATTGTAAATAAAATCTGCTGTTGACATACAATGTAATCTTATACAATTAAAAGGAATAAACTACATGTGTATCCATCTTGAGATGGATAAACCTCGAGACTATTGTTGAGTGAAAAGAACAAATTGTAAAGTAAAATTTTCTTGGGTATGATTACATAAAAATGCACAAAATAATACTCTTTTTTTCTCTGGGTTCACAAATACATTTGTTAGAAGTCCAGAACATTATTTTTAAAGCTCTAGAATGATAACATAAAACTCATGAAGATGCTGCCACTCTGTCTCCAGCGGCACATGAGTGCACCCCACAGCACCATTGCCCCGGCTGGCACGTGCAAGTATGCAGAACACCCCCATCCCACTCCTGCCGGCACTGCACCCCTGCCAACACATGCATACCTGCTGTGTGCTGCTGCTGCTGGCACATATGTGTGAGTGGGGACCTTGCTACAATCACTACAGTGAAGCACTTTGGCTGGCACACCCCATCAGAGTGTTGTTGCCAGTGGACTGGGAACACCTTAGTGCTTAACATTGAAGGGCCAGACAACAAATCTGTGGGTATGGTACCAGCCTTGCAAAGTTAGAGCATGCAGTTCAGGAGTGCTGAGCTGAGCCTTTGCCCCCTGAAATCTTCCAGAAATGAAGCCATTTGACTGAAACTACCTTGTGCCACAGTCAAACCCTCAAGGGCATTAAAGAATATAAAAAAGGAAAAAACTCCATCCAAAGGACAGTGAGTCAAAACATTAAAGGAACCTTAGCCCACACAGATGTGAAAGAACCAGTGCAAGAACTCTGGCAATGTAAAAAGCCAGAATGTCTTCCTGTCTTCAAGCAATCATACTAACTCTCCAACAATGGTTGTTAACCAGGACTAAATGACAGACATAGATTTCAGAATCTGGATAGAAACAAAGATCATTGAGATTCAGAAGAAAGTCAAAATCCAATCCAAATAATCTAAGGAATCCAATAAGATGACATAAGAGCTGAAAGATGAAATAGGCATTTTAAGAAAGAACCAAACTAAACTGATAGAGCTGAAAAATGCACCTCAAGAATTTCATAATGCAATAACAAGTACTAACAGTAGAACGGACCAAGCTGAGGAAAGAATCCCAGATCTCAAAGACCACTTCTTTGAATCAACTCAGTCATATGAAAATAAACAACAGAAAAGAATGAACAAAACCTCTGAGAAATCTGAGATTAGGTAAAGAGACCAAACATATGACTCAAGGCATCACTCAAAGAAAGGGAGAAAGAACAAGCAAGTTGGAAAACATATTTGAGGATACTGCCCACAAAAATTTCCCAAATCTTGCTAGAGAAGTCACCATTTAAATCCAGGAAATGCAGAGAATCCTGTGAGATACTATACAAGATGACCATCCCCAAGACAGAGAGTCATCAGATTCCCCAAGGTCAACATGAAATAAAAAAATATGAAAGGCAGCTAAAGTGAAGGGGCAGGTCACATACAAAGGGAATCCCATCAGGCTAACAGTGGAACTATAAGAACTATAAGATACTCTACAATCCAAAAGAAATTGGGGGCCTATATTCAGCATTCTTTTTTTTTTTATCGAAACGGAGTCTCACTCTGTTGCCCAGGCTGGAGTGCACTGGTGCTATCTCGGCTCACTGCAACCTCCACTTCCCGGGTTCAAGCAATTCTTCTCCCTCAGCCTCCCAAGTAGCTGGGACTACAGGTGCACACCACAACACCTGGCAATTTTTTGTAATTTTAGTAGAGACAGGATTTCACCATATTGGCCAAGGTGGTCTCAAATTCCTGACCTCGTGATCTGCCCACCTCGGCCTCTCAAAGTGCTGAGATTACAGGTGTGAGCCACCACGCCCGGCCTTCAGCATTCTTAAAAAAAAAAAATACTTGGCCGGGTATGGTGGCTCATGCCTGTAATCCCAGCACTTTGGGAGGCTGAGGGGGGCAGAACACAAGGTCAAGAGATCAAGACCATCCTGGCCAACATGGTGAAACCTCATCTCTAATAAAAATACAAAAATTAGCTGGGCATGGTGGTGCATGTCTGTAGTCCCAGCTACTCGGGAGGCTGAGGCAAGAGAATCACTTAACCCAAGAGGTGGAGGTTGCAGTGAGCCGAGATAGCACCACTGCACTCCAGCCTGGGGACAGAGCAAGACACTGTTGCAAAAAAAAAAAAAAAAATTCAACCAAGAACTTAATATCCAGCCAAACTAAACTTCATATGTGAAGGAGAAGTAAGATCCTTTTCAGACAAACAAATGCTAACGGAATCTGTTACCACCAGACATGCCTTACAAGAGGTCCTTAAGGGAGTGCTAAGCGTGGAAGTGAAAGACTGTTAATGGCCACCACAAAAATACATTTAAGTACATAGACCATTGACGTTGTAAAGTAACTACACAATCAAGTCTGCATAATAACCAGCTAACAACATAATGGCAGGACCAAAGCTATAAATACCAATATTAACTGTGAATGTAAACAGTATAAATGCCCTGCTTAAAACTCACAGAATGGCAAGTTGGATAAAGAAGCAAAGCCCAACTGTATCTGTTGTCAAGAGACCCAGCTCATATGCAACAATACCCATTGGCTTGAAGTAAAAGGATGGAAAAAAATCTACCAAGCAAATGCAAAACAAAAAAGGGTAAGCATTGTTATTCTAATTCAGACAAAATAGACTTTAAACCAACAACAATCAAAAAGACAAAGAAGGGCACTACGTAACGATAAAGGGTTCAATTCAACAAGAAGACTTAACTGTCTGAAAGATAAATGTGCTCAAAACTGGAGCATTCACATTTGTAAAACAAGTTCATAGAGACCTATAGAGAGACTTAGATAACCACAGAATAATAGTGGGAGACTTCAACGTCTCACTGATGGTACTAGACAGATCATAGAGACAGAAAATGCACAAAGATATTCAGGACTTGAAGTCAACATTTGGCTAAGTGGACCTAACAGCCATCTACAGAACACTCCACCCAAAAACAACAGAATATATCTTCCTCTCATCTGTACATGGCATATATTGTAAAATTGATCACACTATCAGTCTAAAATTATTTTCAATAAATTAAAAGAAGCCCCTGAAATCATGCCAACCACACTCTTGGACCGCTCAGTGTAGCAAAAATAGAAGTCAACACTAAGAAGAACTCTCAAAACCATACAATTACATGGAAATTAAACAACCTGTGCCTGAATGACTTTTGGGTAAACAATGAAATTAAGGCAGAAACCAATATATTCTTTGAAACTAATTAAAACAAAGATACAATATTTTAGGCTCTCTAAGACACAGGCAAAGCAGTGTTAAGGGAAAAGTTTATCGTGCTAAATGCCCATATTGAAAAGTTAGAAGGATCTTAAATTAACAACCTAATATCATACCTAAAGGAAACAGAAAAACAAGAGGAAACCAACCCAAAGCTAGCAGAAGAAAATAAATAACCAAAATCAGAGCAGAATGGAATGAAATTGAGTCATGAAAAGCCATACAAAAGATAAATGAAACTAAAAGCTGGTTCTTCGAAAGAATAAATAAATTTGATAGGTCACTAGCTAGACCAATAAGGAAAAAAAAAGAGAAGATACAAAAAACACAATCAGAAATGGTAAAGTGGACATTACCGCCAACCACACAGAAATACAAAAAACTCTCAGAGACTAAGATGAACATGTTTATGCAAACAAAGTGGAACACCTACAAGAAATGGGTAAATTTCTGGAAACATACAACCTCCCAAGATTGAACTAGGAAGAAACTGAAATCCTAAACAAACCAAAAATGAGTTCTGAAACTGAATGAGTAATAAAAAGTCTCTGAGCCAAAAAAAAAAAAAAAAAAAAAAGCAAGCCCAGGACCCAACAGATTCACAGACAAATTCTACCAGAAGTGTAAAGAAGAGCTGGTACCAATGCTACTGAA
Organism: Pan troglodytes; assembly: GCF_028858775.2. Lineage (NCBI taxonomy): Eukaryota > Metazoa > Chordata > Mammalia > Primates > Hominidae > Pan > Pan troglodytes. The sequence goes on along the minus strand of NC_072416.2, from coordinate 37,259,611 downwards.
ATTATTCTGAAAAAATGAGGAGGAAGGATCCCTCCCTAACTCATTTTATGAGGTCAGCATCATTCAGATATGAAAACCTGGCAGAGACACAACAAAAAAGAAAACTTCAGGACAGTTATCACTGATGATCATAGATGCAAAAATCCTCAACAAAATACAAGCCAACTGAATCCAGCAGCATATCAAAAAGCTAGTCCACTATGATCAAGTAAGCTTTATTGCTGGGATGCAAGTTTGGTTCAAGATATACAAACCAATCAATGTGATTCATCATAAAATAGAACCAAAAATAAAAACATCCCTTCTTGATATAAACCCTCAACAAATGAGTTACTGAAGGAGCATACCTCAAAATAATTGAAGCCATTTATGACAAACCCACAGCCAACTTCATACTGAATGGGAAAAAGCTGGAATATTCCCTTTGAGAACCGGAACAAGACAAGGATGCCCACTCTCACTACTCCTATTCAACATAGTGCTGGATGTCCTAGCCAGTGCAATTAGGCAAGAGAAAGAAACACAGACATCTAAATAGGAAGAATGGAAGTCAAACTATGCCTCTTCATAGGTGAAACACTTTTATACCAAGAAAACCCCATAGTAGCCTCTCAAGAGCTCCCAGATCTGACAAATGACTTCAGCAAAGTTTCAGGATACAAAAATCAATGTACAAAAATCTGTAGCTTTTCTATACACCAACAACATCCAAGCTGACAGCCAAATCAAGAATGCAATCCCATTCACAGTAGCCACAAAAAAACTACAAAATACCTTGGAATACAGCTAAGCAGGGAGCTGAAAAATCTCTAAAATGAAAATTACAAACGAGTGCTCAAAGAATCAGAGACAACAGAAACAAAAGGAAAACATTCCATGATCACAGATAGGAAGAAGCAATATTGTTAAAATGGCCATACTGTCTAAGGCTATTTACAGAGTCAATGCTATTCTTATCATATCACCAATGACATTTTTCACAGGATTAAAAAAAAGCATTCTAAAATTCATTTGGAGCCAAAAAAAAAAAAAGCACAAATAGCCAAAGCAATCCTAAGCAAAAAGAACAAAGTCAAAAGCGTCACACTACCTGACTTCGAATGGTACTACAATGCTACAGTAAGCAAAACAGCATGGTTATGCTCAGCAAAATAAATAATCAGCAGAGTAAAAAGACAACCTATACAGTGGGAGAAAATCTTTACAAACTATGCATCCAGCAAAGTACTAATATCCAGAATCTATAAGGAACTCAAAAACAGACATAGACCAGTGGAACAGGTTACAGAACGCAGAAATAAAGCCACACACCTATAGCCATCTACTCTTCAACAAACTTGACAAAAACAAGCAATGGGGAAGGGAATCCCTACTTGGAAATTGTGCTGGGATAACTGGCTAGCCGTATGCAGAAAATTGAAACTGGACTCCATACGTTTCACCGTTTACAAAAATCAACTCAAGGTAGATTAAAGACTTAAGTGTAAAACCCAAAACTATAAAAACCCTGGAAGATAGCCTAAGAAATACCATTCTGGATACAGGCCATTCTGGACATATCCTAGGAAATTTCAATTCTGGAAAACACTTTATGACAAAGATGCCAAAAGCAATTACAACAAAAACAAAAATTGACAAATGGGACCTAATTAAACTAAAGGGCTTCTGCACAGCAAAAGAAATCATCAACAAACAACCTATGCAATGGGAGAAAATATTTGCAAACCATGCATTCGACAAAAGTCTAATATCCAGAATCCAAAAAGAACTTAGAAAAATCAACAAGCAAAAATCTAACAACCCCATTAAATGCGCAAAGGACAGGACAAGACACTTCTCAAAAGAAGACAAACACGTAGTCAACAAGTATACGAAAAAATATTCAACATCACTAATCATTGGAGAAATACAAAACAAAAGTGCAATGAGATACAACCTCACAGAAGGCAGAATGCCTATTATTAAAAAGTCAAAAAGTAATAGATGCTGGCAAGTTTGGGGAGCTACTCCCAGGTCTTTGGAAGGCTGAGGCATGAGAATTGCTTGAACCTGGGAGGCAGAGGTTGCAGTGAGCTGAGATTGGGCCATTGCACTCTAGCCTGGGCAACAGAGCAAGACTCCATCTCAAAAAAAAAAAAATACAGAAAGAGAAAGAAAGAAAAACCCACAGCCAACATTATACTGAATGGGGAAAAGTTGAAAGCATTCCCCTGAGAACTGGAACAAGACAAGGATGCCCACTTTCACCACTTCTATTCAACATAGTACTGGAAGTCCTAGCCAGAGCAATCAGACAAGACAAAGAAATAAAGGGCATCTAAATCAGTAAAGAGGAAGTCAAAGTGTTGCTGTTCCTGATGATATGATCATATAATGAGAAAACCCTAAAGACTCATCCAAAAAGCTCCTAGATCTGATAAATGAGTTCAGTAACGTTTCAGGATACAACATCAATGTACACAAATCAGTAGCACTGGTATACACCGACGGTGACTGAGCTGAGAATTAAATCAAGATCTCAACCCCTTTTAAAACAGCTACAAAAAAAACAAAACAAACAAACAAAACCAAAGAAAAAAACCCCAAGCAAACCAACTTAGGAATATACCTAACCAAGGAGGTGAAAGACCTCTACAGTGAAAACTACAAAGCACTGCAGAAAGAAATCATAGATGACACAAACAAATAAAAACACATCACATGCTCATGGATAGGTAGAATCAATATTGTGAAAATGACCATACTGCCAAAAGCAATCTACATCATCATTCTTCCCCGAGCTAGAAAAAGCAATCCTAAAATTCATGTGGAAGCCAAAAATAGTCTGCATAATGAAAGCAAGACTAAGCAAAAAGAACAAATGTGGATGCATCACATTGCTTGACTTCAAGCTATATTATAAGGCTATAGTCACCAAAGCAGCATAATACTGGTATAAAAATAGGCACATAGACTAATGGAACTGAATAGAGAACCGAGAAATAAAGCCAAATACTTAAGCCAACTGATCTTTAACAAAGGAAACAAAAACATAAAGTTGGGAAAGGACACCATATTCAACAAATGGTGCTGGGATAATTGGCAAGCCATATGTAGAAGAATGAAACTGCATCCTCATCTCTCACCTTATACAAAAATCAACTCAAGATGTATCAAAGACTTAAATCTAACACCTGAAACTATAAAAATTCTAGAAGGTAACATTGGAAATACCCTTCTAGACATTTGCTTAGGCAAAGACTTCATGACCAAGAACCCAAAAGCAAAGGCAACAAAAACAAAGATAAATAGATGGGACTTAATTAAACTAAGAAGCTTCTACACAGCAAAAGAAATAATCAGCAGAGTAAAAAGACAACCTATAGAGTGGGAGAAAATCTTTACAAACTATGCATCCAACAAAGTACTAATATCCAAAATCTATAAGGAACTCAAATCAGCAAGAAAAAAACAAATTATCCTATCAAAAAGTGTGCTAAGGACATGAATAGACACTTCCCAAAAGAAGATATAAATGGCCAAGAAACATGAAAAAATCCTCAATATCACTAATTATCAGGGAAATGCAAACAAAACCAAAATGCGATACCATCTCACTCCTCCAAGAAGAGCCATAATCAAAAAATTTAAAAAAAATTGATGTTGCCATGGGTGTGGTAAAAAGGGAACACTTTTACACTGCTGGGGGGAATGTAAACTAGTACAACCACTATGGAAAAGAGTATGAAGATTTCTTAAATAATTAAAAGTAGATCTACCATTTGATCTAGCAATCCCACTACTGGGTATCTACCCAGAGGAAAAGAAGTCATTATATGAAAAAAACACTTGCACACACGTTTTTTGCAGCACAATTTGCAATTGTGAAAGATATGGAACTAGCTCAAATGCCCATCAATCAATGAATGCATAGAGAAAATGTGGTGTATATATATGTATGTATATACACACATATATGTGTATATATGTGCATATACACATATATATGTGTGTATATATGTATATGTGTGTATATATATACACACACAGACCATGGACGGAATACTACTCAGCTATAAAAAGGAATGAAATAATGGCATTCACAGCAGCCTGGAAGGAGTCAGACACCATTATTCTAAGTGAAGTAATTCAGGAATGAAAAAACTAAACATCGTATGTTCTGACTTATAAGTGGGAGTTATGCTATGAGGATGCAAAAGCATAAGAATGATACAATGGACTTTGGGGACTTAGGGGGAAGAGTAGGAGGAGGGTGAGGGATAAAAGACTACACCTTGGGTGCAGTGTACACTGCTCTGGTGATGGGCGCACCAAAATCTCAGAAATTACCACTACAAATATTTTCCATGTAAACAAACACCACCTGTTCCTTAAAAACTAATGAAAAAAATAAAAAAGACATGAGATCAACCTAAATGCCCATCAATGGTGAACTAGATAAAGAAAATGTGGCACATATACACAATAGAATAATACACAGCCATAAGAAAGAATGAGATCATGTCCTTTGGAGCAACATGGATGGAGTTGAGGCCATTATGCAAAGTGAATTAACACAGGAACAGGAAACCAAATATCCCATATTCTCACTTATAAGTGGGAGCTAAACACTGAGTACACATGGACAGAAAGAAGGGAACAATCATCACTAGGTGAATTTGAGGGTGGAGGGTGGAAGGAGGGGGAGAATAGAAAAACTACCTATTGGGTATTATACTTACAACCTGGGTGACAAAATAATCTGCATACCAAACCCCTGTGACATGCAATTTAGCCATATAACAAGCCTGCTCATGTACCCCTTGAGCCAAAATAAAAATTGGAGAAGAAAAAAACTCCTAAGAGTTGTCACTTTGGGTAGAGTTATGGGCATTATGATTTGAAGGCATAGTTTAAGGTCATTCCTCCTTTATTTATAAAGTTCTAATTTTTAAAATAAAAGTGCATTTGAGTATTTAATCATAAACATTAATTTAAAAATTCACTGGATTTTGTAGTAACTATGTAATGGATGAACTTTGCTATGAGTGTCATTGGAATGGATAAGCAGAGACAAAAGTTGATGAATTAAGAAATGAAAAGGAGTTAGGATCTAGAGACAGTAGTTATAGACTTATTTTGAGGAATTCAAACATAAGATAAATGGATGGTAGATAAAGATGGATGGGGCATTGGATATACGGCAAGAGTTTTTGTTTGCTTGCTTTCTTTAAAATGGGAGAGTTTATATTTATACACCTATGTCTACATAAAATGTTTCTCAAATATATATATATACACACACACATATATATGAAATGTGCAACTGTATTTACATATAGCTATGAGGAAGAGGCCATTAGATAGACTAAAACATACAGATACGTTATAATACAGATGAAAAGGAATAAATTGATCACGTGAATTTTCTTTATGATAAACATTTAGGGGCTATGAATGTTTGTTAAAAAAAATTTCGTGCAATTTGGGACATTCTCTGCTTTTAATCAACTGCTTTCCAAGGATTTTAACACTGTGAAATGAATTTTAATAGAGATTTTCTATACAATATTCTGAATGTTTTAACAGTTTTAAACAAGCATCCTTAATTGAATATTTTCATAAGAAAAAATGAGAAAGAAATTACCCTAATAGAATTGCCCATTGCCAGGGAAATTTCATAATGAAGTGGGAAAAAACAGCAGCAGCACTTGCCTCCATGAGGCATGGACCTACAGCCAATCTGAAACAAACCACCTTCAAATGTCTCAAAGCCTGAAACACAAAACAGTCACATTTGATGCATTTACAATGGCCAACAAGAAAATTATTTTAACAAATGTTGGACTATAAAGTCTTTTTTCATAAGAAGCTTTCACTAAACAAAATCTCATTTCAACAGATTGTCCCACTGGACTTTGAACTCTATTATATTTTATATGTCATCATAGGTTGGATTATAAACAATTTCATCTTTTATAAAATATTATTGTATTTTAATTATTAAAATATCAATTTTACTGTGATTAAATAGCTAATGCTACCTTCCTGAACTTTCCTAATACATAGTATAATAATAGTGTCCTAGTAGTGTTTTCCCATTAACTTTTTGATATGAACTCTTTGATTAACTTAATAAGTATAAATACAATACTAACATGCCAAAGAAAATAACTTAAAAACTGCATAATTCATTTTAAAAGGGAGAACTTTTCAATTTTCTCCTTGGTTCATAGTTTCTGCTGGAGAATATAATCTCATTGGCTATAATTATTTATGCTCTTGAGCTATTTCTATTAAACCACATTTGCCACATTTATTTGAGTGGCTGTCATATTCATGAATAGTCATCTTCTTATAGATGGGATTTATGATCCCTAGAATGTAATATTTTAAGAAATGCTTTAAAAGATTAGATTTTACAATAATGCAAAGATAATCAGGAACATAATCCTGTAGAGAAAACGTCATAAAAAATTACTGAAATCCTTAATCTCCCTAAAAAAAGAAAAAGAATTGTATAAGGTTTTTCTTATAAAACGTTTGTTTGTTTTGTTTTGTTTTGTTTTATGAGACGGAGTCTCACTCTGTCCCCCAGGCTGGATTGCAGTGGCACTATCTCAGCTCACTGCAACCTCTGTCACTCAGGTTCAAGCGATTCTCTTGCCTCAGCCTCCCGAGTAGCTGGGATTACCAGGTAAATGCCACCATGCACGGCTAATTTTTGTAGATTACAGGCATGAGCCATCATGCCCGGCCTTTTTTTCTTTATCTTAGATGTGTTTACAGACTCCACTTGGAACAGGTAAATAAAATTTTTGCTTCTTTTTCTTTCTCACCATCCTCTAATATTTGAAATAACCTTACTCGATTTGTAATTGTAAATCTACCTGTGGATCGAGTCCAAGCCCAGCTTGTATTAGAATAATGTTAAGGGCAATGCTTCTTAAAATTGAAGACCATGCGTTAGGAACATGGACATGTTCACTGATGAATGGAACATTCCTAACTGTAAATCCAGCCAGTAACATCCCTTAAAAGAAAGAAAATAAACATACATGACAGTTCATTTTTCTGAGAAAGAAAACAGAAATGTTTACTTTATTTTCTAATGCACTATGTCTCTCATTATTTTGGTAAAGGGCAGGTTACAAGCAAGTAGAGAAGGCAGCATGAATAAAGGAATGGCAATAAGAAACAATACACCTAAATGGGGTTCAACAAGTAATTTAGTGTTGCTGGAACATACAGGGCAAGGAAAGGAGGGAGGAGAATGAGCTTGGTGGGCCAGATCATAGAAAGGTCTCCCCCCCCTTTGGCAAAGTAAGGCACCATGGGAAGGTTTTAGGCAGGAAGTAATATAATGAGTCTTGCGATTTTTATATGAGGGTCTTGGTGAATTAGTTAGGGATAAAACTGGAGACAGAGACCAAATTGAAGGCTCTGTCACAGTCCACGCAAAAGTTGGAAACAAATAGCCTAAGCTAGAGCAAAAGAGAAAGTTTGGAGCGGAGGAAAATGATTCAATAAATACTTAGAAGGTGCTGTAAGAAAACTGTGGATACAGAAGGGACAGCAGAGATAAGATGTAGAGATTATCTCTACTGACAGTGTACTGAATATATATTTATTTTTGGGGACAGGGTCTCATTCTGTTGCCCAAGGTGAGTGCAGTGATGCAAACATGGCTCACTGTAGGCTTAACCTCCTGAGCTCAAGTGATCCTCTTGCCTTAGCCTCCTGAGTAGCTGAGACCCAGAAAAATTTTTAATATTTTGTAAAGACAAGGTCTGCTATGTTGCCCAGGCTGGTTTTGAACTCCTGGGCTCAGGTGATCCTCCTGCCTTGGCCTCCCAAAGTGCTGGGATTATGGGCATGAGCCACCATGCCTGGCCCACTGTACTGAATATTTAGATATATTTGAATACAGTAAGTTCTCACTTAACATCGTCGATAGGTGATTGGAAATGGCAACTTTGAGTAAAATGGTATATAATAAAACCAATTTTAGCATAGGCTAAATGATATAAACAAGAGTCAATTTCCTACAGCATATTTCTGGTCACAAAACATCATCAAACTTCTCAATAAAGATCCAAAACACTTCTAGTATTAATGAAATAAATGTGAGCTCTACATACATTTTACAAAGTTTTATAAAATAAATAAGATAATTCTTTACTTAATTTTTGATGAATCCATGAGTGATGGTGGTTATTGCAGTGATGGTTACAATCAAAGAATAAATGTTTACAAAGTGAAAATTGTAAGGAGCACCTCCTCCCACTATACAGTTCAAAAACAAACACAAATATGGTAGGCTGGCTGAGAGTTTTCACATCACATTGTTTATTGTCTTGCATTTGTATGGTTATCATATACTTAACAAAATTTTATTTTGCAATAATTTATATTCATTCATTTATTCATTGTACAATCCACTAGTTCAGGGTCATTGTACAATCCACTAGAATACTAGTTCAGGGTCAAAGGTGACTGAAACTTAATCCAAAAAAATCAAGGAGGGACTCCCTCCCTAACACATTCTATGAATCTAGTATCACAATTATACCCAAATCAGGCAAAGCCATACACACACACACACACACACACACTACTGGTCAATATCCCTGATGAACATAGATGCAAAAATTCTCAACTAGCAAAATGAATTCAATAGTACATCAAAAAGATAATATAGTTAAGTGGGTTTTACTCCAGAAATACAAGGATGGTTCAACATGTGAATCATTCTTCCATAAAGACATATACACACATATGTTCATTGTGGCACTATTCACAATAAAAAGACATGGAATCAACTTAAATGACTAAATAAAGAAAATGTGTTACATATACACCATGGAATACTATGCAGTCATAAAAAAGAATGGCATCATGTCCTTTGTAGCAACATGGATAGAGCTGAACACCATTATCCTAAGTGAAATAACTCAGAAACAGAAAACTCAAATACCACATGTTCTCACTTATATGTGGTAGCTAAACAATGGGTACATATGGACATAAAGATGGAAATAATAGACACTGGGGAGTCCAAAAGGAGAGAGGGTTGGAGGGTTAAGGTTGAAAAATTTCCTATAGGGTATAGTATTCACTGTTTGGTGATGGGTTCACTAGAGCCCAAATCTCACCATTATGCAATATATCCACGTACCAAACCTGCACATGTACTCCATGAATCTAAAATTTTTAAAGATTCTATTAAACAATAAAGCAACAGGAATAATGTACTAAGGATATTAAATTTATTTTAAAAATAAATTTTGGATAAAACTTGTGTGTGTATATATGTAGACAGAGAGAGAAATAAATGGCCCTATAAAAGAGCTATATACACACACACACACACACACAGCAAATACACACATGAAGAAACTATATAAAACATACTACATTGAAATATTTCTGAATTATGACTAACTCAACAAGAAAATGTTCAAAATTTGCATATAGTCAATAATAAAGAAAAGAGAGCTAATTATATACTTACCAAGAAGAGGTGGAAGTGGAGGCACTAAAGGTATTCTAATGAGTTGTAAAATTTTTCCCCCAATAATGGCACTATAAAAAATAATTAACAATCCAAATAAATTTCCACCAGGGAGAGCTTCAGAGCCTAAGATTGACCAGGTCATACACCATATCACAAACAGTGTAACACCTGAAATACAAAAAAGTGTACAGCTATATATCCACATACACATAGATGTATACAAACAAAGGATCAATTCTCTTTTATCGTATATACTAATAGCCAGTTCTATAAAATGATACATGGTATAGATCAACATTGCTTACTAGTTTGGTGAAAGAGATATCTGCTTAACATATATTCCAAATAACCTGTCAATTTATGAAGTAGGTTTTAAACAAAGTGTTTTCACTTTAAAAATATTTAAAAACTATATGTGGGCCAGGTGCAGTGGCTCACGCCTTAATCCCAGCACTTTGGGAGACTGAGGTGGGCTGGATCACATGAGGTCAGGAGTTTGAGACCAACCTGGCCAACACAGTGAAATCCCGTCTCTACTAAAAACACAAAAATTAGCCACGCGTGGTGGTGCGTGCCTGTTATCCCAGCTACATGGGAGGCTGAGTCAGGAGAATTGCTTAAACCCAGGAGGTGGAGGTTGCAGTGAGCCAAGATTGTGCCACTGCACTCCAGCCTGGGTGACAGAGTGAGACTCAGTCTCAATAAAAAAATTAAAAAAATAAAAAAAAAACCTATATGTGAACTCTTGAAAATGCTAACTTATAATATATGATAGTTAAAAACATCATGGCAATATGATGAGATTTACTTCATTTTATATTTTAAAATAGCTTTTTCATCAGGATGGAAAATAAGAGGATGATTGGCTGTGATAAGAATTCACAACCTTATTGAAGATCACAGTGTCAAGGTGCCAAATCTTTTAACAGGAACCTGCTAAATCTTTTTATTGAAAGGATAATTCAACTGATATTTGGCATAAATGTATTATAGGAGGAAATGGCTGGAAGAAATGAACCTAGATTTTGTGGGAATAAATATAAAGTATCTTAGATTATGTGTAGGAGGTAGAGGTAGATTAAGATGAGTAGATATAAGTTACTAGACATCTTGTTTCTGACAACTAGGTGCTACTCACTGAGGAATCCACAGGTTTCTGTAAAGGACAGACAATAACATGGTAAATTTCCATTTGCTAATTAAATGGCTACCTTTATTTGCTATGAATCATAATTGCTAATGCTTTTAATATTCTTAAAACAGCTTACATGAATTTTTTAGCTATGACCCCTTTCTGGCTGTATAGAATTTGCCAGGGTAGAAGAGGAGGATTTTGACTCACTCCAGGCAGAAAGTTAGAACAAAGTTTTTTTCCTCCTCCCCTCTGATTATTGTCGTCCTGCAAAACTGGAAGCCTTGGAGGGCTAAACTCTTACTAAAATAATGGACCAGGCTGAGCATGATGGCTCGCGCCTGTAATCCCGGGACTTTGGGAGGCCGAGGTGGGTGGATCACCTGAGGTCAGGAATTCAAGATGAGCCTGACCAACACGGTGAAACGCCATCTCTATTAAAAATACAGACAATTAGCCTGGCCTGTTGGTGCATGCCTGTAATCCCAGCTACTTGGGAGGCTGAGGTAGGAGAGTTGCTTGAACCCAGGAGGCGGACATTGCAGGGAGCTGAGATGGCGCCACTTCACTCCAGCCTGGGTAACAAGAGCAAAACTCCATCTCAAGAAAACAAAACAAAACAAAAAACAAAAATAAAAAACACGGACCAGAAAATGTCATCCTACTGACAAATTGAGAAGACAAGGCAGTTTGTCTTAGCTGGTCTCTGGGTGGCAAAGTCTTTTTTGAGAATTCATATGTAAAACCGGACTCATCCAACTTATGCGTAGGGCTCAAATTACATTACGTGCACAGGTTAGGGATCCCAAAGTTCTAAACCTACCATAAAAGTGTCCCTGCATTGAAGTATCCCTAGAACACTTAGTAGATGCTAATTCAAAAAATCTCTAATAGACACTCCTGATCCCAGACTGCATAAAGTCTCAAAGGTAAAGCCAAGTGAATCTGAACTTAAAATAAGAAGAAATATCCCATGAGCAAAAGTTAACAGATAACAATAAAGAATGGGATTAGATGTCTAAAATCCTCAGCTAATAGAACCACTAGATAGACACTATAAAATATGTATTTTCAAAGGGACTAGAGACAATTTTTAAAAATTGGAGACATGAGAAGAAGAAATTACTTGAAAGTATTGTAAAATAATTAAATAGAACATCTAGAAAAAACTTTAAAATTTACTCAACTGAAAAAAACCCACTAAGTACCCAAATAGCAATCTAGACAAAGCTGAAGAGAGAACACAGCAAAGTAGTAGATATGAGGAAATTATTTAAGAGCATAGCACACACACAGAAAAACGAGGTGGAAAATGAGAGATTTAGATTATGGAAAAGATCTAAAACACAACTAATGGTAGTTTCAGAAACATCCATTGAAAGAATGAAGAAGATATAATATTTGAGAAGAAAACTGGCTTCAAATTTTACAGAATTGATTAGGGTTTTTATTGATTTGGACACAGGAAGTCAAATGAGTTCTAATCATGATTAAGTAAAAATAGATACTTAGATAAAATGTTGAGAAACTATAGACTACCAAAGGCAAAAATAAAATCTTAAATAATCTAGACAGAGAAAGAGAGATTAATCATAATTGAATAAACAATAGAGCAGATTCTCAATTCTTATCAGCAACAATAGAAGATGGAAGATAATTAAATAAAGTCTTCAAAGTACAGAGATAAATAAAACATTCAATCTTGAATTCTGTAGCCAGTTAACTGTCACTCGAACAAAAGACAAATGAAAGATATTGTCAAACCAATACATTTAAGAACATATGCCATTTTTTACCAGGGAAAAATCTACTGAAAGATATGCTTTAGAAAATATGACATAGAACCAAAAAAGACAGGACAATGTGCAAAGAAATTGGTAAAATGTAGGTTAGTCTAAACAAGTATTTGTTGTGTAACACATTACTAATGAAAATTGTTAATCAGAGGATATAAAGATAAGGTTGGGAGGTGACATGAAAAGGTTGGCAATTTATTTCCACACCAAAACTCCCCCCAAAAATTGCAGAAATACCAAAAACAATCATTTCAGGACCCTGAAAACTCATCAAAGGCAGTTATCAAATTTAAGAAGCATTTATTCTTGAAAAAAGTGTTAGGGTTTTGGGTAGGATTGGTAAAAGTCTGAGCCCTTCTTGACTGGGGTTTCTCCCTGATATAGTTTGGCTTTGTGTCCCCATCCAAATCTCATCTTGAATTGTACGCCCATAATTCCTATGTGTTGTGGGAGGGACCTCGTGGGAGATAATTGAATCATGGGGGTGGTTCCCCCCCATACTGTTCTCGTGGTAGTGAATAAGTCTCACAAGATCTGATGGCTTTATCAGGGGTTTCCGCTTTTGCATCTTCCTCATTTTCTCTTGCCGCCACCATGTAAGAAGTGCCTTTCACCTCCTGCCATGATTCTGAGGTCTCCTCAGCCACCTGGAAATATAAGTCCAATTAAACCTCTTTTTCTTCCCAGTCTTGGGTATGTCTTTATTAGCAGAATGAAAACGGACTAATACACTCCCATCTCTCTTCTCACCCCCAAGCTCAGTTGGGAAAAACTGTAGTTTTACCAGTTTGAAGCTGGATGTAAAACCCAGCAGCTTTCCTGTTAGGGCTGGGGGCACGGGTGGATTTGGTATGGAGCAGAGGGAAGAAATCAATGGTTTTGCCAGTTAAATATAGCAGAGTGGTTTGGGAATGAACAGAGAGAATTGCAGATTTGCTAGTCTGAGGTTGCAGTTTCAACTGGGGAAGTGGAAGACAAGACAAAAATTTAAATGAGAGATCCTGAGGGTCAATAGGTGCAGCAAACCACCATGGCACATGTATACCTGTGTAACAAACCTGAATGTTCTGCACATGTATCTTGGAACTCAAAGTAAAAGAAAGAAAGAAGAAAGAAAGAAAGAAAGAAAGAAAGAAAGAAAGAAAGAAAGAGAGAGAAACAAAGAAAGAAAGAAAGAGGAAGAAAGAAAGAGAGAGAAAGAGAGAAAGAAAGAAAAAGAAAGAAAGAAAGAAAGAAAGAAAGAAAGAAAGAAAGAAAGAAAGAAAGAAAGAAAGAAAAGAAAGACCCACATGCTAGGCTAGAGTTTTCCAGTTCCAAGTTCCAATTCTCTCACTGAGAAGAGTGGCTCACTGTGCCTAAACTGTTTATACAAACAATGTGGTTTACTCTGAACAGCTGCTTTTCCTCTGAGAGTCTGGAATTCTGGTACATGTGAAGGAGAGTAACCTCCGTAAAATCCTGAGAACTGAGTCTCTAATGAGACTCTGGTCCTGGTAGATGACATTGCACATGTGCTGTCAAAATTTCATGCTGGGAAAGAGAAACACATCCTTGTAACTCCACAGGAGATGATTCCAGGAAGCTCGTGCCTGGTATCCTCCAGACTTTACCACATACAACTTTTTCCTTTGCTAATTTTGCTTTGTATCCATTCACTATAAAAAATTAAAAATCTGAGTATTACTAAAAAAAAAAGAGAGAGAGAGAAATCCTGGAAAGGAGAGAATCATAAAAAGTTTGAGAAAAGTTCTCCACACATATTGCCGATTGGAAAAGTATGGAAGTGCAGGAAAGACTCAAGATAGTATGACAAAAAGTAAAAATGAAGTAAGACTTGAGTATTAATTGCAACTTTGAATGCATTCACCCACCCACCCACAGATTATTTGGCAGAGAGTGGAAGCCTTACTAGCTTTAATACAATGTCTCTCAAAAATCAAGCTATGCAACAGACACAAAGGAAATCCCTAGAAAGACAGGCTAAAACAACAATAACAACAACAACACAATATAAAAGACATCAATGCTGAAAACCACTGGGCAGAAGGATTACACAGCACAAGTATAGGCCAGTTACCAAAACATAACAACAACAAAGACAATAACAAATAAAAACCAAATCCAGATTTGCTATAATGTGTAATTAAAGTGTTTAGTTTTCAATTAAAAATTATCAGACATGTAAGGAAACAGGAAAATATGGCTCATACTCTGGAAAAAAAGCAGTGAATAGAAACTGTCTCAATTCAGATATTGGATTTAGAAAGAAAGTTTTCAAAGTATATATTATAAATATGTTCAAATTTAAAATATGATAATGTGCTGTCTAATAGAGAATATGAATAAGGAGACAGAATATGTTTAAAAATAGAATCTAGAATTGAAAAGTACAACAGTTAAAGTGAAAAAATCACTAGCGAGGTTCAATAGCATATTTGACCTTGTGAAAGAAAGTATCAGTGAACTTGAAGATAGAACAATAGAGGTTAATCAATCTGAAGAACCAAAAGAAAAAAGAATGAAGGATAATAAACAGATCCTCAGAAACTTATGGGATACCATCAAGAGCACTACCATATGCATAATGGGAATTCCAGGAGAAGAGAGAGATAAGAGGACAGAAAAATATTTGAAAACATAATGTCTGAAAACTTCAAAAATGCTATGAAAAACATTAATCTTCAGATATAAGAAGTCCAACAAATCTCAAGTAGGATAAACACAAAGAGATTCACACCTAGAGCCATCCTTGTCAAATTGGTGAAAACCAAGGATAATAAGAAAATCATGAAAGTAGCAAGGGATGACTTATCACATACAGGGGAACAATAATATTATCAATACTGGCATTTTTATCTGAAAAAAATGGAGGCCTTATGAAGCGACATTTCAAAAGTGGAGGGAAAAATAACTGTCAATTAAAAATTCTGTATCCATTTAAATGATCCTTCAAAAATGGAGCTGAAATAAAGACATTTCCAGATAAATAAAAATAAACTTATCCTTGCTAAAGAAACACTAAAGAAAATGCTTTTAAGATAAAAGGATATGACACCAGATAGCAACTTGAACCTATAAGGAATAAATGGCACGGGAAATGGTAAATAAATTTGTAAGTATAAAAGATTGTATGTGTGTGTGTGTGTGTGTGTGTGTGTGTGTATTCTGATTTCATCTCTTTTTTAAAAAAATCATCTGATTATTATAGGCAATAACTATAACAATACTGCTGAGTTCATAGCATATAAGAGATACATTGATCAAAGTTGCTATATAACACTGGAATTAAGTAAAAATTATTAAACCAAAGTAGATTGTAAAAAGTGCAGATGATTGAATATTATAATCCCCAAAGGTACTTGGGAGGCTGAGATAGAAGTATTGCTTGAGGCTAGGAGTTTGAGACTAGCCCGAGCAACACAATGAAACTCTGTTGATATAGTTTGGATATGTGTCCCTGCCCAAATGTCATGTTGAATTGTAATCCCCAAAGTTGGAGATAGGTCCTGCTGGGAGGTGAATGGATCATGGGGGCAGATTTCTCATGAATCGTTAGTACCGGCTAATTTGGTATTTTTAGTAGAGACAGGGTTTCTCCATGTTGGTCAGGCTGGTCTTGAACTCCTGACCTCAGGTGATCCACCCGCCTCAACCTCCCAAAGTGCTGGGATTACAGGCAGGAGCCATCGTGACTGGCCTAAGCTTTACTTTCTAAAAATTATATTAAATTTTATATTTCTCTATTATCGAATCATAAATTATATCAAATATGCTGTTTTGAATTTTATTTTTCCCTTTAAACATAAAGACACACATTCAGTTCATTGTGCTAGATAAATTACCAGTGTGATCACAAATTAAGAAATGCAATTCAAAGAGTTTTGCATACAAGGAGTCCTGAAAGTGTTAATAATTTTTGATGCAAAGATAATTTTATGAAAGTAATAGAAGACTAAAAAAAGGTACAAAACAATTATTATTTAAGTATCTTCCTTTTTCTGAATCACCCATGATTACTTTTTCCACTAAGCAAAAACTGACTACATACTTCAGACCTGTCTCAAATCTCCCCAGCCTCTTTTCCTAAACCTCCCCAGCCTCTCAGGACAGACAGGATGCTCCTGTACTTTGTGCATTCTGCTGTTTTTAGCAAGAGGCCTATTTTGTCGGTGTTGTCTGAATAGTATTTGCCAACTCTCAGACTTTCAGTCACTTATTTGTTTATTTATTTATTTATTTGTCTCCTTTTCTTGTATTTCCCTTTTCCTTTTCTTTCCTTTCTTTTTCCCTTTCCTCCTCCCTTCCTTTGCTTATTTTTTTACCTTTAATTCCCATTCACTATTTCCATGACTGTCAAATAGTAGGTTGATCCTTTAAAATATTCCTTTTTTAAAATTTATCATACTTTAAGTTCTGGGATACATGTGCAGAACGTGCAGGTTTGTTACATAGGTATACACGTGCCATGTGGTTTGCTGCACCCATCTACAATATATCTTAAAATGAATAAAAGTGGAAACACACAGGAGACAGGATGTATGGGGTGAGTGGGTTGCCAAGTGGATGGTGGCAGGGTGCTCCAGGGTGGCCAGTGGGGCTAAGTGTTGTGTATTCCAAGCATGGCGGGGTTCCTGCCTTCCTGTGTGGCAGACTGTGGCATCAGGTAAGAGCCACTCAGTGCCCACCCTGGCTCCTTGCTCTGAGCCCCTGACATCCAGCCCACACCTGGAGATTGAGTTGTACCCACTGCTCTGGGTCTCAGCCCTGTGATCACCTCAGTAGATATTCTGAGCTTGGCTATGCAGGCAACACTGAGCCATAGTTTACTATTCTTTCATGCATTTCTATCAGAGAGTCAGCAAAGGTAGTTGACAAAGCCCAAGGGAGAATGTTGAGGGGAGTTGATGACCTTGACTTTTTCATACAGGATGAAGCCATTGATAAATCTATGTATGCTACAAAGTGGTCAATATGACATGGAATCACTGAAGACTGGGATATTGTGGAAAGGTTCATGGAGCAAGTGGTTTTTAAATATCTTTGAGCAGAATCTGAGGATCATTATTTTTTAATGACAGAACTTCCACTGAATACACTAGAAAATACAGAGCATTTTTGCAGAAATTATGTTTGAACTATTTAATGTACCAGGATTCTACATTGCAGTTCAGGAGGTACTAGCCTTGGAAGTATCTTGGACATCTCAACAAGTGGGTGAATATATGTTAATGAGTACAGTCATTGACAAAGGAGATGGAGTCACCCTCGTTCTCCCAGTTGTAGAAGGTTATGTAATTGAGAGATGCATCAATCACATCCTGATTGTAGGTGATACTGTGTATTTCATTCAACGACTACTAAGGGAGAGGGAGGTAGGAATCCCTCTTGAGCAGTCACTGGAGACCACAAAAGCCATTAAGGAGAAATACTGTTACATTTGCCCTGATATAGTCAAGGAATTTGCTAAGTATGATGTGGATCCCTGGAAGTGGATCAAACAGTACACAGGTATCAATGTGATCAACCAGGAGAAGTTCATAATAGACGTTGGTTACAAAAGGCTCCTGCAACCTGAAATATTTTTTTACCCAGAGTTTGCCAACCCGGACTTTATGGAATCCATCTTGAATATTGTTGATGAATACAAAACTGTCCCATTGATGTGCATTGTCCACTGTATAAGAATGTTGTTCTTTCAAGGGGTTTGGCCATATTCAGGGATATGAATCTCAACTACAGAGAGATTTGAAGAGTGGTACATGCCAGATTAAAACTCAGTAAGGAGCTCAGTGGCAGGATAATCAAACCTAAGCTTACAGAGGTTCGGGTGGTAATCCGTCACATGCAGCACTATGCCTTATGGTTTGGAAGCTTAATGCTAGCCTCAACTCTGGAGTTATTTCAGGTCTGTCACACCAAGAAGGACTATAAATATGGCCCCAGCATCTGCCACCAGAGCCTTCTCTTTGGAGTAATGTCTTAGTGTCTGCCTTGAAAGCATCATTTAATAGTGTCATGTTGGGGAACAAGTGTCCTTCAGAACCCAGAGAAGACTACCATTTCTAAATGACATTTGGTGTTGATGTCTGAGCAGCATGCTTGCATCACCTAGTGCATGAGGCACAGGGCAGAGTCATTTCAGTAAAAGCCATTTCTTTATGTGTTGACTGTTGTACGCCCACTCCTTCTTCTCTCACTCCCTTTCTTCATGCTTCCCCAGTTTCCCTCCTCCTTTTCACTTGAACTTTTTTGTTGACAAATACCATTCTGAAGGAATTCAAATGTGACTCTGAAAATTGTTAAGAGGAAAAAAAATTTCAAAAATGGCCCAAAATAGTTCTCCCCCAGGAAAGAATGCAGTGGTATAAATCCTTTTCCCCCAGCCTATTTTAATAAATAAAATGTTATAAACTTAAAATACAAAAAACCAAAAACATAGCAATATTTACAGGATGCAATTAAAGCAGAGTATAGAGGAAAATGTATAGCTTTAAAAACAGAAAGAAAAAATAATCTAAAATTGATAATTAAAACTTCCATCTTAAGACTCTAGAAAAAGATGAGTAAACCAAGCCGAAAGTAAGTAGGATGTATGAAATAAAAATGTCACAGTGGAAAATGAGAAATACAGAACAGGATAACATTAAAAACAACCAAAGAAACCCAAAATTGCTTATTTCAGAAAGTCAAGAAGATAAATAATATTTAGTTAAATTGACCAAGAAAAAAGAAAGACACTAATCCCCAAATCAAGAATCAAAGAGAAATATCACCACAGACCCTACCCTTAAAAGGATGTTAAGAAAATAGCATAATAACTTTAAGGCAAAAAATTTGACAACTTAGATAAAATAGAACAATTCCTAGAAAGACACAAATTACCAAAACTGACTCAAGGAAAAAGAAAAAAAAAAACAAATACCAATATCAAGTAAAGAAATTGCATCAGTAATTTCAAATCTTCCTATAGAGAAAAAATATACTTCACTGGTGAATTCTATCAAACTACTAAGGGAGGAAATAATACCGATGTTACAAAAACTTTATTCAGCAAATAGAGGATGAAGGAAACTTCCCAACTAACTTTATTTCATTTGATATCAATATTACCCTGATATCAAAACAAGACAAAGACATTACAAGCAAACACAGCTATATACCAATATCCCTTGTGAACCTAGACATAAAAATTCTTAACCAAATATTAGCAAATGTAATTGAGCAACATATGAAAAGGATTTTATACCATAATCAAATGAAGTTTATCTCAGGAATGTGAGGTTGACTTAACATCCGAAAATCAATGTAATAAACTATATTAACAATAAAGGACAAAACCATATGATCACCTCAATAGATGCAGAAAAGCATTTGACAGAATTCAACAATCATACATTAAAAAAAATCTCATCAACTTATGAATAGAAGGGAACTTCTTCAAATGATCAAGGCATCTACCAGAAGCCTATAGCCAACATACTTAATGGTAAGAATGTGCTTCCCTCTAGATTAGGAAACATGCAAAGATATCTGTGTTTACCACTTCTATTTAACAATGCACCACAGGTCTTAGTTTGTGCAATAGTCAAGGAAAAAAGGTATGGAAAATAGACAACTCTTTTTATTGTTAGCCTTGTATGCAGAAAATCCTAAGGAACACACCCACACACACACCCACATACCACACCCCCTCCCAGACTTACTAGAACTAAGAGGGGGGCTTAGTAAGTTTGTAGAGTATATGATCAATATACAAAAATTGGTTATATATATAGTAGCAACAAACAATACAAAGATGAAATAAAGAAAACAATTCCAATCACAATAGCATCAAAAATAAATGTCTTAGTTTGTTTTATGTTGTTATAATAGAATACCTGAGACTGTACGAAGAGGTTTATTTAGCTCATGTTTCTCCAGACTGGGAAGTTCAAGAAGCATGGCACCAGTATCTGCTTAGCTTCTGGTGAGGGCTTTAGCAGTGCATCACAACATGGCAGAAGACCAAAGAGGAAGTGGGAATGTGCCAAGAAGCCAAACACAAGGTACAACCTTGTACAATGGGTTGCTTTATAACAATCCATTCTCAGGGCAACTAATCTGTTTCCACAGGAACCAATCCAGTTTCATGAGAGCAAGAACTCACTCACTATATGAGGACTGCACCAAGCTGCTCAAAATGGCAGAGCCCACATGACCCAAGCATCTCCCATTAGGCCCTACCTCTTAAAGGTTCCAACATGATTTTTGACAGACACACGGAAACCATGCATTTCACCCTTGGAACCCCAAACTCATGTCCCTCTTACACTACAAAATGTAATTATTCAATCTCAATGGTCCCCAAAGTATTAATTTATTCCAGTAACAATTCAAAGGTCAAAGCCCAAAGTCTCATATAAGACTCAAGGCAAGTTCCTTCTAGCTATGAGCCTGTAAAATAAAAATAAAAATAAAAATAAAAAACCAAGTTATTTACTTCCAAGATACAATGGTGGAATAGTCATATGGCAGACAGTCCCATTCCAAAAGGGAGAAATAAGCCAAAAGAAGAAAGAGGTGACAGGCCTCGAGCAAGTTCAAAACTCAGCAGGGCATACACTAAATCTTAAAGCTCCAGAATAATTCTCCACTCTATGTGCTACCTCCTGGGCACAGTGGGGAGTTTTTATCCCTAAAGCCTTGGGCAGCCCCACCTCCATTGCTTTGTTGGGCATGGCCACATGGCTACTCTCACTGGTTGGAGTTGGATACCTGTGGCCTTTCCAGGCTGAGGTTGCATAGTGGCAATGGCTCTACAGTTCTGGAGTCCCAGTGGTGGTCCACTTCGTGGATTCACTAGGCATTGCCCTGGTACAGACTCTTTGTGGCAGCTCCAACCCTACATTTCTCCTCAGCTTTGCCCTAGGGGAGGTACACTGCAGTGGCTCTGGCCCTGCAACAAGTCTCCACCTGAGCTCCCAGTCTTTTCAGTACATTCCTTAAAATCTAGGTGGCAGCCACCATGCCTCCACTTCTCTTGTATTCTGCACATCTGCAAAACTAGTACCACAAGGTTGTAAAAGCCATCAAGGCTTACCACTTGCACCCTCCAGTGTGCTGTCATGAGCTGTATCTGAGGCTGCTTGATCCATGACTGCGTGTCACCAAGGTTTATGGTTTGTATCTTGTGGAATGGCAGCCTGAGCCACACCTGAGTATGATTGTGCCATGGGTTGGATGGCTGCTGAGGGCTGTGCCAGAATTTGGGGAGCAGGATCTCAAAACAGCACAGGGCAGTGATGCATGGGTTCTGTCTCTTAAAACCATTCTGTCCTCCTAGACCTCTGGAGAGGCAACCTCAAAAATTTCTGAAATGTCTTCAGGGCCTTTAAAAAAATTGTCTCAATAATTGTCAACTGGCTTTCTTCTCTCAGTGCTAATCTCTTTACTATTGGTTGTTCTGCTGCACCCTTGGATTCTTCACCTGAAAATGCTCTTTCATTCTCTTCCACATGGCCAGGCTATTAATTTTCAAATTTTTGTGTTTGCTTCTGTTGTCATTTTGCATTTCACTGAATGTAGTAAGGAGTAACTACATAGCTGCTCTATATTTTGCTTAGAAATTTCTTCTGCCAGTTACCCTAGTTCATCACTCTTAAGTTTGGCCTTCCACAAAACCTTAGGGCACAAAGCCTTAGAAACAACACAGCCAAATTTTTGCTATGGTCTAACAAGGATGACTTGGTCTCCAGTTCCTAATACCTTGTTCCTCATTTCTATCTGAGATCTCATTAGAATGGCCTTTGCTGTCCATATTTTTATCAGCATTGTGGTAATGACTACGTAACCAATCTCTGAGAAATTCTAAACTTTCTCTCATCTTTTTGTTGTCTTTTGAGCCCTCACTGAAATTATCCTTAATGCTCTGTTTATGGCAATACAGTCTTTTTCTAGTCTGCTCCTTCAAACTTTTCCAACTTCTGCCCATTACCCAGTTCCAATGATGCTTCTGCATTTTTGAGAATCTAAATAGCAACATCCCACTTTCACTACCAATTTTCTGTCTTAGTCTGTTTTGTGTTGCTATAACAGAATACCAGAGACTGAGTAATTTATAAAGAGGTATATTTGGCTTGCAGTTCTGCAGGCTGGAAAGAATGACACTGGCATCTGCTTGGGTTCTGGTGAAAGCTTTAGTGTTGTGTCACAACATGTTAGAATAAGGTCAAAGGGGAGTAGGCAAGTACCAGGAGGCCAAGCATGAAGCGTGACCTCACCATATAGCAACTCATTCTCATGGTAACTAATCCATTCCTGACAGAACTAATCTCACAAGAGTGAGAACTCACTCACCAGTGTAAGAATAGTACCAAGCTGCCCACAAAGGAAGCGCTCCCAAGACCCAAACACTTCCCAATAGGCCCCACCTCTTAAGCGTTCCAACATGAGTTTTGGTAGAGACACTCAAACTATAGCAATAATAATTAGGAATGAATTTAACAAAATAAGTGTGAAACCTTTGCACTGAAAACTAAAAAACATCACTCAGATAAATGCCTAAATAAATGGAGAGATATATCATGTTAATGGATTAGATGACTCAATATTGTTAGATGTCAATTGATCTACAAATTAACTGAAATTCCTGCCAAAAGTCTAGAAAGATTATTGGAAAAATTGACACGCTGATTTTAAAATTATATAGAAATACAAAAATACCTAGAATAGCCAAAACAATCTTGCTAAGTAAGAATGAAGTTAGAGTACTTAATACTGCCTTATTTTAAAATTCAGTGTAAAGCAACAGTAGTTGAGACAGTGTAGAATCCACATTAAGAGAGATAGATAGATCAATGGAACTAAGTGGAGTTCAGAATCCAACCCACATAAATAGTCAATTAATTTTCATCAAAGATGCTAAGACAATTCAATAGGAAAAAGATGTTCTTTCAACAAATGATTCTATAAGAACTGTTTATTCATTTACAAAAACTAAACCTAGATCCTTAGGTCATATACGAAAATTAACTAAAATGGATCATAGACCTAATTGTATGAGCTAAAACTGTAAAACTTCTAGGAAAAAAAAAAAAAGGAGAAAATATTTATGACCTCGGACTAAGAAAAGGTTTCTTAGATATAATATCAAAAACATGTTCCATAAAAGAAAAACAGATAAATTGGACTTCACCAAAATGATGAAATCTTTGCTTTTCAAATATTTCTTAAATAAATGAAAAAAGAGGATCGTTCCAAGATGGCCGAATAGGAACAGCTCCTGTCTGCAGCTCTCAGCATAATTGACATAGAAGACAGGTGATTTCTGTATTTCCAACTGAGGTACCTGGTTCATCTCATTGAGACGGGTCGGACAGTGGGTGCAGCCCACAGAGGGTGAGCCGAAGCAGGGCAGGGTGTTGCCTCATCTGGGAAGCAGCACAAGTGGTCAGGGGATTTCCCTTCCTAGCCAAGGGAAGCCGTGACAGACGGTACCTGGAAAATCTGGACACTCTCACCCTAATACTGTGCTTTTCCAGTGGTCTTAGCAAACGGCACACAGGAGATTATATCCCATGCATGGCTCGGTGGGTCCCATGCCCACACAGCCTTGTTTACTGCTAGTGCAGCAGTCCGAGATCGAACTGCAAGGTGGCAGCCTGGGCTGGGGGAGGGACGTCCACCATTGCTGAGGCTTGAGTAGGTAAACAAAGCAGCTGGGAAGCCTGAACTGGGTGGAGCTCACTGCAGCTCAATGAGGCCTGGCAGCCTCTGTAGACTCCACCTCTAGGGGCAGGGTATAGCTGAGTAAAAGGCAGCAGAAACTTCTGCAGACTTAAACATCCCTGCCTGACAGCTCTGAAGAGAACAGTGGTTCTCCAGCATGGAGTTTGAACTCTGAGAATGGACAGAGCTGCCAGTAGGGACTTACTGACACCTCATACAGCCAGGTGTCCCTCTGAGATGAAGCTTCCAGAAGAAGGATCAGGCAGCAATATTTGCTGTTCTGCAGCCTCCACTGGTGACACTCAGGAAAACAGGGTCTGGAGTGGACCTCCAGCAAACTCCAACAGACCTGCAGCTGAGGGTCCTGATTGTTAGAAGGAAAACTAGCAAACAGAAAGGAACAGCATCAACAAAAAGGACATCCACACCAAAACCACATCTGTAGGTCACCATCATTAAAGACCAAAGGTAGATCAAACCACAAAGATGGGGGGAAACCAGAGCAGATGAGCTGAAAATTAAAAAAAACAGAGCGTCGCTTCTCCTCCAAAGGATTGCAGCTCCTTGCCAGCAATGGAACAAAGCTGGATGGAGAATGACTTTGATGAGTTGACAGAAGTATGCTTTAGAAGGTCAGTAATAACAAACTTCTCTGAGCTAAAGGAGGATGTTTGAACCCATTGCAAGGAAGCTAAAAACCTTGAACAAAGATTAGATGAATGGCTAACTAGAATAAACAGCATAGAGAAGACCTTAAATGACCTGATGGAGCTGAAAACCATGGCACAATAACTAAATGATGCATGCAAAAGCTTCTGTAGCCGATTCAATCAAGTGGAAGAAAGGGTATCAGTGATGGAAGATCAAATGAATGAAATGAAGTGAGAAGCGAAGTTTAGAGAAAAAGAGTAAAAAGAAATGAACAAAGCCTCCAAGAAATATGGGACTATGTGAAAAGACCAAATCTAAGTTTGATTGGTGTACTTGAAAGTGATGGGGAGAATGTTTTAGACATGAAATCCTTGCCCATGCCTATATCCTGAATGGTACTGCCTCGGTTTTCTTCTAGGGTTTTTATGGTTTTAGGTCTAACATGTAAGTCTTTAATCCATCTTGAATTAATTTTTGTATAAAGTGTAAGGAAGGGATCCAGTTTCAGCTTTCTACATGTGGCTAGCCAGTTTTCCCAGCACCATTTATTAAATAGGGAATCATTTCCCCATTGCTTGTTTTTGTCAGGTTTGTCAAAGATCAGATAGTTGTAAATATGCGGCATTATTTCTGAGGGCTCTGTTCTGTTCCATTGATCTATATCTCTGTTTTGGTACCAGTACCATGCTGTTTTGGTTACTGTAGCCTTGTAGTATAGTTTGGAGTCAGGTAGTGTGATGCCTCCAGCTTTGTTCTTTTGGCTTAGGATTGACTTGGCGATGTGGGCTCTTTTTTGGTTCCATATGAACTTTAAAGTAGTTTTTTTCCAATATTGATTCTTCCAACCCATGAGCATGGAATGTTCTTCCATTTGTTTGTATCTTCTTTTATTTCATTGAGCAGTGGTTTGTAGTTCTCCTTGAAGAGGTCCTTCATGTCCCTTGTAAGTTGGATTCCTAGGTATTGTATTCTCTTTGAAGCAATTGTTAATGGGGGTTCACCCATGATTTGCCTCTCTGTTGGTCTGTTATTGGTGTACAAGAATGCTTGTGATTTTTGTACATTGATTTTGTATCCTGAGACTTTGCTGAAGTTGCTTATCAGTTTAAGAAAATTTTGGGCTGAGACACTGGGGTTTTCTAGATATACAATCATGTCATCTGCAAACAGGGACAATTTGACTTCCTATTTTCCTAATCGAATACCCTTTATTTCCTTCTCCTGCCTAATTGCCCTGGCCAGAACTTTCAACACTATGTTGAATAGGAGTGGTAAGAGAGGGCATCCTTGTCTTGTGCCAGTTTTCAAAGGGAATGCTTCCAGTTTTTGCCCATTTAGTATGATATTGGCTGTGGGTTTGTAATAGATAGCTCTTATTATTTTGAGATATGTCGCATCAATACCTAATTTATTGAGAGTTTTTAGCATGAAGGGTTGCTGAATTTTGTCAAAGGCCTTTTCTGCATCTATTGAGATAGTCATGTGGTTTTTGTCTTTGGTTCTGTTTATATGCTGGATTACATTTATTGATTTGCATACGTTGAACAAGCCTTACATCCTAGGAATGAAGCCTACTTGATCATGGTGGATAAGCTTTTTGCTATGCTGCTGGATTCTGTTTGCCAGTATTTTATTGAGGATTTTTGCATCAATGTTCATCAAGGATATTGGTCTAAAATTCTCTTTTTTAGTTGTGTCTCTACCAGGCTTTGGTATCAGGATGATGCTGGCCTCATAAGATGAGTTAGGGAGGATTCCCTCTTTTTCTATTCATTGGAATAATTTCAGAAGGAATGGTACCAGTTCCTTCTTGTACCTCTGGTAGAATTCGGCTGTGAATCCATCTGGTCCTGGACTGTTTTTGGTTGATAAGCTATTGATTATTGCCACAATTTCAGAGCCTGATATTGGTCTATTCAGAGATTCAACTTCTTCCTGGTTTAGTCTTGGGAGGGTGTATGTGTCGAGGAATTTATCCATTTCTTCTAGATTTTCTAGTTTATTTGTGTACAGGTGTTTGTAGTATTCTCTGATGGTAGATTGTATTTCCGTGGCATCAGTGGTGATATCCCCTTTATCATTTTTTATTGTGTCTATTTGATTCTTCTCTCTTTTCTTCTTTATTAGTCTTGCCAGCAGTTTATCAATTTTGTTGATCTTTTCAAAAAACCAGCTCCTGGATTCATTAATTTTTTGAAGGGTTTTTTGTGTCTCTATCTCCTTCAGTTCTGCTCTGATCTCAGTTATTTCTTGCCTTCTGCTAGCTTTTGAATGTGTTTGCTATTGGTTTTCTAGTTCTTTTAATTGTGATGTTAGGGTCAGAAAACACCACAAAGATACTCCTCGAGAAGAGCAACACCAAGACACATAATTGTCAGACTCACCAAGGTTGAAATGAAAGGAAAAATGTTAAGGGCAACCAGAGAGAAAGGTCGGGTTAGCCACAGAGGGAAGCACATCAGACTAACAGCTGATCTCTTGGCAGAAACCCTACAAACCAGAAGAGAGTGGGGGCCAATATTCAACATTCTTAAAGAAAAGAATTTTCAACTCAGAATTTCATATCCAGCCAAACTAAGCTTCATAAGCGAAGGAGAAATAAACTCCTTTATAGACAAGCAAATGATGAGAGATTTTGTCACCACCAGGCCTGCCTTACAAGAGCTCCTGAAGGAAGCACTAAACATGGAAAGGAATAACCAGTACCAGCCACACAAAAACATGCCAAATTGTAAAGACCATCAATCCTAGGAAGAAACTGCATCAACTAATGAGCAAAATAACCAGCTAACATCATAATGACAGGATCAAATTCACACATAACAATATTAACCTTAAATGTAAATGGGCTAAATGCCCCAATTAAAAGACAAAGACTGGCAAACTGGATAAAGAGTCAAGACACATCAGTGTGCTGTATTCAGGAGACCCATCTAACGTGCAGAGACACACATAGGCTCAAAATAAAGGGATGGAAGAAGATCTACGAAGCAAATGGAAAGAAAAAAATAGCAGGGATTGCAATCCTAGTCTCTGATAAAACAGGCTTTAAACCAACAAAGATTAAAGAGACAAAGAAAGCCTTTATATAATGGTAAAGGGATCAATGCAACAAGAAGAGCTAACTATCCTAACTATACGTGCACCCAATACAGGAGCACCCAGATTCTTAAAGCAAGTCCTTAGAGACCTACAAAGAGACTTAGACATCCACACAGTAATAATGAGAGACTTTAACACCCCACTGTCAATGTTAGACAGATCAATGAGACAGAAGGTTAACAAGGATTTCCAGGACTTGAACTCAGCTCTGCAACAAGCACACCTAATAGACATCTACAGAACCCTCCACCCCAAATCAACAGAATGTACATTCTTCTCAGCATCACATCTCACTTATTCCAAAATTGACCACATAGTTAGAAGTAAAACACTCCTCAGCAAATGTGAAAGAACAGAAATCACAACAAACTGTCTCCCAGACCACAGTGCCATCAAATTAGAACTCAGGATTAAGAAACTCACTCAAAACCACACAAATACATGGAAACTGAACAACCTGCTCCTGAATGACTATTGGGTAAATAACGAAATGAAGGCAGAAATAAAGATGTTCTTTGAAACCAACGAGAACAAAGACACAACATATCAGAATCTCTGGGACACATTTAAAGCAGTGTGTAGACGGAAATTTGTAGCACTAAATAACCACAAGAGAAAACAGGAAAGATCTAAAATCGACACCCTAACATCACAATTAAAAGAACTAGAGAAGCAAGAGCACACAAATTCGAAATCTAGCAGAAGGCAAGAAATAACTAAGATCAGAGCAGAACTGAAGGAGATAGAGACACAAAAAACCCTTCAAAAAATCAATGAACCCAGGAGCTGGTTTTTTGAAGAGATCAACAAAATTGATAGACCACTAGCAAGACTAATAAAGAAGAGAAGAGAGAAAAATCAAATGGATGCAATAAAAAATGATAAAGGGGATTTCACCACTGATCCCATGGAAATACAAACTACCATCAGAGAATACTACAAATCTGTCTACACAAATAAACTAGAAAATCTAGAAGAAATGGATAAATTCCTGGACAAATACACCATCCCATGACTAAACCAGGAAGAAGTCGAATCCCTGAATAGAACAATAACAGGCTCTGAAATTGAGGCAATAATTAATTAGCCTACCAACCAAAAAAAGTCCAGGACCAGATGGATTCACAGCCGAATTCTACCAGAGGTACAAAGAGGAGCTGGTACCATTCCTTCTGAAACTATTCCAATGAATAGAAAAAGAGGGAATCCTCCCTAACACATTTTATGAGGCCAGCATCATCCTGATACCAAAGCCTGGCAGAGACACAACAAAAAAAAGAGAATTTTAGACCAATATCCCTGATGACCAATATCAATATCAATGCAAAAATCCTCAATAAAATACTGGCAAACCGAATCCAGCAGCACATCAAAAAGCTTATCCACCACTATCAAGTCAGCTTCATCCCTGGGATGCAAGCCTGGTTCAATATACACAAATCAATAAACCTAATCCATCACACTTCAGCCTTCGAGTAGCTATCAGGTGCGCCACCATGCCCAGCTAATTTTTGTGTTTTTAGTAGAGATGGGGTTTCACATGTTGCCTAGGTTAGTCTTGAACTCCTGGGCTCAGGTGATCTGCTCGCCTTGGCCTCCCAAAATGCTAGGATTACAGGCGTGAGCCACTGTGCCCAGCCAATCTATGTAACTTTTCATGGAAGGCAAATCTATAAAGAAAGCAGATCATTTGTTACTTGGGACTTGGGTAGGTGGGAGTGAGGATTTAATGCAAATAAGCATGAGGAAACTTTTTGAGATTATGTAAGTATTTAAAAACTGAATTTTTGTAATTGTTGTACAACTCTATAAATTTGCCAAAACTCATCGAAATGTGCATTTAAAATAAATAAATTTTGTGCACTGTGTATTATACCTCAAAAAAGCTGATAAAATATAAATTGGAACAAAAGTACTGGAAAACAGTAAGTTGGGGATGAATGAGGGTGATCAAAATTAATGCATCCTTCAAGATGAAACTAGTGATTTTAATTTTACAATTAGTTTTTTAAATTACTTGTTAATTCAAGTACACATATTACATTTCAAGGGTAATCGTGAATAGAACTAGAACATACAACTTTTAAACAAATAGAGGGGAAAAACCTTGATCAATCTAATAGAATGCATTGGGGAAAAGAATTGGAGAAATAATATGGTTAACAGAAAGCACAATATATGATGACAGAAGTAAATATAAATTTATCCATAACCACAATAAACTTAAATGGTCTAAATTAGTTAAAGACAGACACTTGAAGACTGGATAAAAATGTGAAAATCCAGGTATAACCCGTAATAGTTAAAAACATGAAGACACAAAATTCTGAAGGCATGAGATGAGTAAATGATAAATAAAACAAATATTAACCAATATATCGCTGATATAGCTATTTTCGTATCAAAAACTATAATTTAAGACAAAAAAAATTCTCAGGAATAAAAGTCATTATGTAAAGACATGTATGCATGTAACAATTCAACCGTAAAATATATGAAGCACAAATTGGCAGAATTACAAAGAAAAATGGCTAAATCCTCAACCTTGAAGAAACTTAAACCTCTGAGTCAATGATAATCAAAACGTAGTAAGATTATCTCAGATTTTTACCACTGTATTTAAAAAGCTTAATTTAAAGGAAATATATAGACTTCTGTATGCTCAAATTAGAGAATATATATATACTTTGAAGCCTGATAAAGTCTTAGGAGAACTGAACCTATGCTAACCTATGAATCAAATCACAACAAATAAACAAACATTATAACATGCGGCCTATACTCTGTAACCAGAATGCAATTTATTAGAGAAAAAAATGTAAATTTCTTTCATCTTCAAACTAAAGGCATACCTTAAATAATTTTTCAGTCAAAGAAGACATGAAAATGAAAATCAGAAGATATTTGGAAGTGAAATACTACATAACAAAACTTGTGAGATAGAGCTGAGGCAGTACTGAAAGGGTAATTTATATCTTTACATGTTTATATTGAAAAATAGGCTGAAAATTAGTTAAGTGTCCACCTTAGGAAGTTTAGAAAGAGAAAAAGAGATTGGGCATGGTGGCTCAGGCCTGTAATCCCAGCACTTTGGGAGGCGAAGGAGGGTGGATTACCTGAGGTCGGGAGTTCAAGACCAGCTTGGCCAACATGGTGAAACCCCTGTCTCTACTGAAAATACAAAAATTAGCTGGGTGTGGTGGTGGGTGGCTATAATCCCAGCTACTTGGGAGGCTGAGGCAGAAGAATTGCTTGAGCCAGGGAGGCAGAGGTTGCAGTGAGCCGAGATTGGGCCACTGCATTGCAGCCTGGGCAACAGAGCAAGACTCTGTCTAAAAAAAAAAAAAAAAAAAAAAAAAATTGGAGTAAACCTAAATAAAATAAATTAAAGGAAATAAGGCTAAAAGTAGAAATAGACATTAATAAACTATAAAACAAAGAAACAATAGGCAAGATTCACAAAACCAAATGCTGATTCTTTGAAAAGAATAATAAAATAGGCACTCTTCTGGTAACATTGATTAATTAAAAAGAGAAGGTATAAATAAGCAATATTAGGAATAAAAAATGAAGTGTAAGATAAAATATGAGTGAAAAAATAATAAAGTGAATACTATAAATGACTATATGACAACAGTCTAAAAACATAAGTGAAATGAACAACTTCGTTGGCTACTATAACTTATAAACACTTAGTCAAGAAGAAATGGGACACATGAATATTCATGTATCTATTTTTAAAAATTCAATCAGTAAATACTTTCTCATAGAAAACACCCACTAGTATGAGATACTTTAATATGAAAGTTCTACCAAACATTCAAAGAACATATAAATAAGCACTATCATATAAAAATAATTTCGGAGTATGGAAAAAGAGGGAACACCTTCAATTCATTTTGTGAGGCTAACATAAATGCAATATAAATATTTAAGATCATTATAATCCAAGAAAATTGGAGGCCAAACTAAGCTTAGATACAAACATCTAAAATAAAATAATAGTAAATCTAGTAATGTATTCTAAAAAAATTCTGGACCAGTTGGGTATCTCAGGAATAGAAGCAAACGTTTAACAGTTTGCCCAAGCAGCTTTTATTTTATTTTATTATTTTTAAGGAGACAGGGTCTTGCCCTGTTGCCTGGGTTGGAATAGTGGCACAATCATATATCTCACAGCATCCTTGACCTCCTGGGTTCTAGGGACCCTCTGCCTTAGCCTCCTGAGTAGCTGGGACTACAGGCACACACCACAATGCCTAGCTAATTTTAAAATGTTTTTATTTTGTAGAGATGAAATCTCACTATGTTGCCCAAGCTAGCCTCAAACTCTTGGCTTCAAATGATTCTTCCACCTTGGTGCCCCGAAGTGTTGGGATTACAGGCATCAGTCATGGCACCTGGCCTGAGCAGGTTTTAATAAGTCACCCCATGTTTGGAGAATTTATAACATTATTAATATTACTTTCCCAATGCAGAAGCCAGGAACACAAGTTTTTAAACTTCCTTTGTCATGAAGGCATAGACACATGATGAACACACTGCTACTGACATTAATTTCTGCTTTTATCTGCATAGCTGGTACCTCCAGGAAAAGGAGAGGAATGAGGTTGGAAAATAGTACACAGGAAGCTTCAACTATATCTATAATGATTTTATATATAGAGATATATATATATATTTTTTTTTTTTTTTGAGGCTGGAGTGCAGTGGCGCAATCTTGGCTCACTGCGACCTCTGCCTCCTGGGTTCAAGCGATTCTCCTAAGCCTCTTGAGTAACTGGGACTACACGTGCATGTCATGATGTCTGGTTAATTTTGTATTTTTTAGTAGAGATGGGGTTTCACCATGTTGGCCAGGCTGGTTTAAACACCCAACCTCAGGTGATCTGCCCGCCTCATCCCCCAAAGTGCTGGGATTACAGGCGTGAACTACTGTGCCTGGCCAGATAATGTTTAAATTAGAAGGCTGCATGCATAAATATGATATCTTGGATATTGAAGAGACCACATAGACAAACTATATAAAAGGAAAAGAGGAAAAGGCTCAGGTCGAAGTCCTGAGTGATATTTCATATTTAGAAGTTAGGAAAAGAAGAATGGAATATGGAAGACAAGAAAGGAAGAAGCAGTGAGGGAAGAAGAAAACCAGTAAGTGGTGCCTCAGAATTAGAAAAAAAAAAGACAAGTGTTTCAATAAGAGAGTGATCATTGGCGTCAAAAGCTGCAAAGATCTTGAATACGATGCAGACAGAAACGTTCACTGGATTTGGTTAATACACTTAGTCAGATAACAAAAAACCAGCAATTTCACCAGTTACGCTTCTTTTCATACTCCAGAGATGAAGGATAGTATTCACTAGCCTATATAATATTCTAGGTCTTGAATGTCAAATAACATAACATAGGTGATTGTGTTAAATGTCAGAATATTTAAGGAATAATTATGTTGTAATATACAGGCCAGCGTGCATTTGTTGCTTGCTGGAGTAGTCAAGTTTTATTTCTGACAAGTCTGCAGTTCCAGGGAGCCTCTCCCTGGCTGAGTAACTCTCACCCATCCATCTGTCAGGGAGAGTTTGCTGTGCATCCCAAGTATCTTAGAATTGGGTAGAAGTTTAGCTTTAATTAGTTTGACCTTGAGTCTAGCAACAGGAGAGGGAACAGGCAGCGAAGAGGTCGTGAATGATGTCCCAGCAGCAGGAGACAGGGAGTGTCATTATCATTCCTAGTCTTCTCACAGCACTCTGAATACAGAGAATGAGGAAGATTAGGGGGCCCTGTCTGCTGACTCCCTGATGATCTCAGACCCTCTCTGCTCTTTCTGGATGGTGACTTGTTAATTCTGGCATACTATTACTGATAACATATTTATCCTTTTCACTGTGATTTGCCCAATTGTTGCTTTAGCACTGGACCTTGTCAAGAAGTTGTTGGTAGTGGATCCAAAGGCATGTTTTATGACAGAAGAAGCCTTAAGACACTGTGGCTTCAGGTGGGTGTGGGACAGTGCCTGCTAGCATAAAATACATGGGAAGCCCTGCTGCCTGAGAGACATGAGACAGAGGACAGAAACATGTTTAGTCTGTTTAATCTAATTGTTTTAGATGTATGGGGGGTATCTTGGAGGATGGGTTGCAACCTGTCTTTTTTTTTCTTTTTTGAGACAGGTTCTCATTCTGTCACTCTGGCTGGAGTGCAGTGGCATGATCTCAGCTCACTGCAACCTCTGCCCCCTGGGTTCAAGTGATTCTTCTGCCTCAGCCTCCCAAGCAGCTGGGATTCAAGGTGCATGCTACCAAGCCCAACTACTTTTTGTATTTTTTGTAGAGATGGGGTTTCGCCGTGTTGGCTAGGCTACAACCTTTTTGATGTTACTCATGGCTGTTGGATGTACAAGCTCACTTTATGTCCTGTTCTGGTTCCACTTGGCTGTCCCAAGTCTCCAGTATGGCCTGTGTTCTTTTGAGGGCTTGTTCTGGCTCTAACCCCAGCCATGTCCACTGCTCTTCATAGGTGCGGTGCATTCTAGCCATCTTCAACCTTAAATCAGGGAAGTGGGGGAGGGGGAGGAGGGCAGCCTCCCTGGGGAGAATCCAGCTATTTCTCAAGCCCAAGTGACTGGGTATAAAGGGTCCCACTGCTTGTTCATTCAGGTGAGTAAATGTGTCCTTAGTGAAGGCCGTCACCTGCACCTTTCATCTGTGTTACTGCTGTGCTCCTGCTAGGGGTTGGGGCTGCCATTATTAAATGCTGACCTCATTTGGAACTGCCAAGAGTTGGAAATACGTTTTGGCTTTGCTGGATTAATCTTTAGTTTTGGAATTAGCTACGGCATTGGGCAGGTTTTCTGATAGATGTCTGGTCTTCTCTAACGAGCAGTTCCATTCAACACAGCCATGCCCCTTTCTACTAATTTTCTTTTGGTCTGTGTATTAGTCTGCTCTCACACTGCAATGAAGAACTGCCCAAGACTGGGTAATTTATAAAGAAAGGAGGTTTAATTGACTCACAGCTCCACATGGCTGGGGAGGCCTCAGGAAACTTACAATCATGGTGGAAGGGGAAGAAGGCGTGTCTTAATGGCAGCAGGTGAGAGAGCTTGTGAAGGAAGTGAAGGGCGAAGAGCCTGTTATGAAACTGTCAGATCTCGTGAGAACTCACTATCATGAGAATAGCCTGGGGGGAACTGCCCCCATGAGACAATCACCTCTCAACAGGTCCCTTTCTCAACACCAGGGTAATACAATTTGAGATGACATTTGGGTAGGGACATAAAGCCAAACTGTATCAATCCGTTTTCTGTGGAGATGGGGGACAGAACTGGTAGCTTGAGCTAAAGGCTGTTACTTGAGCTAAATGCTGTTTCTCTGGGGATTACTGGTCCAGAAACTCCTTGGGCAATCCAGCCTCAGCCCCGTACTTCTGGGACTCTAGGAAGACTGTCCCCATTCTCTGTTCTAATCCTCTACACCTAACAGTTTTGCTCAGGCCAGCTCAGGTTGAGAACAACAAAAACTTAAAAAAAAAAAAAAGACAGATATATGTGTTTTGGATGTTGCCCTGGAAACTAGAGTCTCCCCAGAAGAAATCTGTCAGATGATTTAGCATTTAATAGACCACACAGATTTGAAACAGCAGGACCCTAGAGGAAAGGGGTTTGGAAACAAAGGGTGCCTTTGCATGTGGGGATTTTAATTTTGATGAAAAAGAGAAACATGTCTTTTGGCACTTTTCATGTGTCCTAATAGGGAAACTCTTGGGTCTAAATGTAGAGGTACAGGAGCTGTGTTCATCTCTAGCAAAAAAACAGAGCTGGCCAGTTGAGCCTGGGAACAGGGTTTGCATCTGCCTGAAATTTATGACAAAGCATAGCCTATTTTTCTTGTACTTCTTTGTCTCAAAGAAAACTTATTAACAACCAAGGAGAAGGTGTAGTTCATCTCTGTTGCAGGATCTCCCTGGAATACTCTTCTAGCCACCTTTTGTTTTTGCAGTAAAAGGAGGAATGAGCATTGAATGAAGACGAGGATGAAGACTGACCATCTAAAACATCTGTTAGTGATAGTTTGGGTTTTATTTTGTGAAAATTCAGTGTTTTCACAAAAACCAAATGGTTTTGTGGGTCTGGCGCTGGACTGAGTGTTGGGAATGTGGATTCTGGTCTCTGTTTTGTCATTAACAGAGTGCCCAGTTTTGGGAGCATCCCTTACATCTACTGTCTGCCTCATATTTACTGCCTGAAATAGAGGATTACTTCTGTTTGCTTTCCAGGGATATTATAATTTAATTTTTATTTTATTTATTGTTGGAGACAAGGTCTTCTTCTGTTGCCCAAACTGGAGTGCACTGGTGCAATTATAGCTCACGGCAGCCTCGACCTCCTGGCCTTAAGGGATCCTCCCGCCTCAGCCTCATAAAGTGCTTGGATAATAGGCACGAGCCACTGTTCCTGGCTAATTTAATATTTTGGAATAATTGTAGACATCATGAAGAAAATCAATGTTTATTTATTTATTGCCTTTTTTGAGATGGAGTCTCGCTTTTGTCTACCAGGCTGGAGTGCAATGGTGTGATGTCAGCTCACTGCAACCTCCACCTCTGGGTTCAAGTGATTCTCCTGCATCAGACTCCCAAGTGGCTGGGATTACAGGTGCCTGCCACCATGCCCAGCCCATTTTTGTATTTTTAGTAGAGATGGGGTTTCACCATGTTGGTCAGACTAGTCTCAAACTCCTGACCTCAGGTGATCCACCCACCTTGGCCTCCCAAAGTGCTGGGATTCCAGGCATGAGCCACTGCGCCTGACCTGATTACTTGTTTTAAATATAGGCCTGATTAGGCTTGTGACCACTCTGTTTGGCTTCACTGAAGGGCTGCCAAGAGATGGACTTTTGAGAGTGACACTGCAAGATAATTGAGATCCTAAGTAAGGCTGTGAGAGGGTGCGGAGAGGAATCCAGATGAGCTTGCTGCTGTCAAATGGCAATGGGGAGCTACACTGAGTAACTCAAAACAGAGTGACCTCAAGTGATCTGCCCTGCCTTGGCCTCCCAAAGTGCTGGGATTACAGGCGTGAACCACTGTGCCTGGTCCTCCTTTCCTTCTTTCTTTCTTCCTCCTTCCTTCCCCCTCCCCTCTCCTCCATTCCTTTCCCCTCCTCTCTTTCATCCCCCCTCCCTTTTTCCTTCCTTGCTTCTTTCCTTCCTTCCTTCCTCAGGGTCTTGCTCTCTCACTTAGGCTGGAGTGCAGTGGCATGATCACTGCACCATGACTTTCAGGCTCAAGTGATCCTCCTGCCCCAGCCTCCCAAGTAGCTGAGACTACAGGTGCATGCCACCGTGTCTGGCTAATTTAAATTTTTTTTTTTTTTTTGGAGACAGAGTCGTAGTCTTTTGCCCAGGCTGGAGTGCAGTGGTGTGATACTGGCTTACTGCAACCTCCGCCTCTCGAATTCAAGTGATTCTCCTGCCTCAGCCTCCTGAGTAGCTGGGATTACAGGCATGCACTACCACACCTGGCTAATTTTGTATTTTTAGTAGAGATGGGGTTTCACCATGTTAGCCAGGCTGATCTCAAACTTCTGACCTCAGGTGATTTGCCCGCCTTGGCCTCCCAAAGTGCTGGGATTACAGGCGTGAGCCTCCGTGCCTGGCCTAATTTTTAATTTTTTTTTGTAGTGACAAAGTCCCACTATATTGCCCAGGCTGGTCTCAAATTCCTGGCCTCAAGCAATTCTCCCAATTTGTCCTCCCAAAGTGCTGGGATTATAGGCATGAGCCACCATGCCCAACCTAGTGTTGTAAAAGTTCCATATCCATCAAATTGCCAAATGGTGGAGGACTTTGCTGTATCCTCTCCCTTTCCCCACTGTGGTATGCTTGGCTCAGTGGGAGGAGGGGCTGGAGTTGGGTGGGAAAGTACATGAGGCATTGGAATCAGATAACTCTGGGTCTGTATTCTGCACATGCCACCTGTGAGTGGCTGAGCTGGGCTTCTGGCCAGAACTCAAAGGCCACATTCCTAGTTATAGATGTTCCTTTCACCTTGCTGAAGATGGGGAGAGCTGCACCAGACCATCTCTCAGGGTTTCCTAATGCAAATCCTTGAACCCTGCAGAAGTAAGCATCCAGAGAGGTGGGAGCTACTCGTATACACACTGTCTGTGCCCTCCTCATCTCCCGCTCCTGCAGCATGAAACAGCTGTAATGCTTTGTTATGTTTATTGTCTCCCTTTCTCATTAGACCTGAGCTCTGGGATACTGTGGCCTTAAGTACTTCTGAAAATTTGTATGCACAAAGCCTAATCAGGCTTATATTTAAAACAAGTAATCAGGTCAGGCACAGTGGCTCATACCTGGAATCCCAGCACTTTGGGAGGCCAAGGTGGGTGGATCACCTGAGGTCAAGAGTTCGAGACTAGTCTGACCAACATGGTGAAACCCCATCTCTACTAAAAATACAAAAATGAGCTGGGCATGTGGCAGGCACCTGTAATCCCAGCCACCTGGGAGTCTGATGCAGGAGAATCACTTGAACTCAGAGGTGGAGGTCGCAGTGAGCTGAGATCACACCATTGCACTCCAGCCTGGTAGACAAAAGCGAGACTCCATCTCAAAAAAGGCAATAAATAAATAAACATTGATTTTCTTCATGATGTCTACAATTATTCCAAAATATTAAATTAGCCAGGAACAGTGGCTCGTGCCTATTATCCAAGCACTTTGTGAGGCTGAGGTGGGAGGATCCCTTAAGTCCAGGAGGTCGAGGCTGCAGTGAGCTGTAATAGCACCAGTGCATTCCAGTTTAGGCAACAGAAGAAGTCCTTGTCTCCAACAATAAATAAAATAAAAATTAAATTATAATATCCCTGGAAAGCAAACAGAAGAAATCCTCTATTTCAGGCAGTAAATACGAGGCAGACAGTAGATGTAAGGGATGCTCCCAAAACTGGGCACTCTGTTAATGACAAAACAGAGACCAGAATCCACATTCCCAACACTCAGTCCAGCGCCAGACCCACAAAACCATTTGGTTTTTGTGAAAACACTGAATTTTCACAAAATAAAACCCAAACTATCACTAACAGATGTTTTAGATGGTCAGTCTTCATCCTCGTCTTCATTCAATGCTCATTCCTCCTTTTACTGCAAAAACAAAAGGTGGCTAGAAGAGTATTCCAGGGAGATCCTGCAACAGAGATGAACTACACCTTCTCCTTGGTTGTTAATAAGTTTTCTTTGAGACAAAGAAGTACAAGAAAAATAGGCTATGCTTTGTCATAAATTTCAGGCAGATGCAAACCCTGTTCCCAGGCTCAACTGGCCAGCTCTGTTTTTTTGCTAGAGATGAACACAGCTCCTGTACCTCTACATTTAGACCCAAGAGTTTCCCTATTAGGACACATGAAAAGTGCCAAAAGACATGTTTCTCTTTTTCATCAAAATTAAAATCCCCACATGCAAAGGCACCCTTTGTTTCCAAACCCCTTTCCTCTAGGGTCCTGCTGTTTCAAATCTGTGTGGTCTATTAAATGCTAAATCATCTGATAGATTTCTTCTGGGGAGACTCTAGTTTCCAGGGCAACATCCAAAACACATATATCTGTCTTTTTTTTTTTTAAGTTTTTGTTGTTCTCAACCTGAGCTGGCCTGAGCAAAACTGTTAGGTGTAGAGGATTAGAACAGAGAATGGGGACAGTCTTCCTAGAGTCCCAGAAGTACGGGGCTGAGGCTGGATTGCCCAAGGAGTTCCTGGACCAGTAATCCCCAGAGAAACAGCATTTAGCTCAAGTAACAGCCTTTAGCTCAAGCTACCAGTTCTGTCCCCCATCTCCAAAGAAAACGGATTGATACAGTTTGGCTTTGTGTCCCTATGCAAATCTCATCTCAAATTGTAATCCCCAGGTGTTGAGAAAGGGACCTGTTGAGAGGTGATTGTCTCATGGGGGCAGTTCCCCCCAGGCTATTCTCGTGATAGTGAGTGAGTTCTCACGAGATCTGACAGTTTCATAAGAGGCTCTTCACCCTTCACTTCCTTCACAAGCTCTCTCACCTGCTGCCATTAAGACATGCCTTTTTTCCCTTCCACCATGATTGTAAGTTTCCTGAGGCCTCCCCAGCCATGTGGAGCTGTGAGTCAGTTAAAGCTCTTTTCTCTATAAATTACCCAGTCTTGGGCAGTTCTTTATAGCAGTGTGAGAACAGACTAATACACAGACCAAAAGAAAATTAATAGAAAGGGGCATGGCTGTGCTGAATGGAACTGCTCATTACAGAAGACCAGACATCTATCAGAAAAACCTGACCAATGCCATAGCTAATTCCAAAACTAAAGATTAACCCAGCAAAGCCACAATGTACTTCCAACTCTTGGCGGTTCCAAATGAGGTCAGCATTTAATAATGGCAGCCCCTACCCCTAGCAGGAGCACAGCAGTAACACAGATGAAAGGTGCAGGTGACAGCCTTCACTAAGGACACATTTACTCATCTGAATGAACAAGCAGTGGGACCCTTTATACCCAGTCACTTGGGCCTGAGAAATAGCTGGATTCTCCCCAGGGAGGCTGCCCTCCTCCCCCACTTCCCTGATTTAAGGTTGAAGATGGCTGGAATGCACCCCACCTATGAAGAACAGTGGACATGGCTGGGGGTAGAGCCAGAACAAGCCCTCAAAAGAACACAGGCCAAACTGGAGACTCGGGGCAGCCAGGTGGAACCAGAACAGGACATAAAGTGAGCTTGTACATCCAACAGCCATGAGTAACATCAAAAAGGTTGTAGCCTGGCCAACACGGCGAAACCCCATCTCTACAAAAAATACAAAAAGTAGCTGGGCGTGGTAGCATGCACCTTTAATCCCAGCTACTTGGGAGGCTGAGGCAGGAGAATCACTTGAACCCGGGGGGCAGAGGTTGCAGTGAGCTGAGATTGTGCCACTGCACTCCAGCCAGGGAGACAGAATGAGAACCTGTCTCAAAAAAAAAAAAAAAAACAGGTTGTAACCCATCCGCCAAGATACTCCCCCAATACATTAAAACAATTAAACAGATTCAACAAAGTAAATATGTTTCTGTCCTCTGTCTCATGTCTCTCAGGCAGCAGGGCTTCCCATGTATTTTATGCTAGCAGGCACTGTCCCACACCCACCTGAAACTATGGTGTCTTAAGGCTTCTTCTGTCATAAAACGTGCCTTTGGATCCACTACCAACAACTTCTTGACAAGGTCCAGTGCTAAAGCAACAATTGGGTAAATCACAGTGAAAAGTATAAATATATTATCAGTAACAGTATGCCAGAATTAACAGGCCCCCATCCAGAAAGAGCAGAGAGGGTCTGAGATCATCAGGGAGTCAGCAGACAGGGCCCCCTAATCTTCCTCATTCTCTGTATTCAGAGTACTGTAAGCAGACCAGGAATGACAATGACACTCCCTGTCTCCTGCTGCTGGGACATCAGTCACTACCTCTTCGTTGCCTGTTCCCTCTCTTGTTGCTAGACTCAAGGTCAAACTAATTAAAGCTAAACTTCTACCCAATTCTAAGATAACTGGGATGC
Organism: Pan troglodytes; assembly: GCF_028858775.2. Lineage (NCBI taxonomy): Eukaryota > Metazoa > Chordata > Mammalia > Primates > Hominidae > Pan > Pan troglodytes. The sequence goes on along the minus strand of NC_072416.2, from coordinate 37,218,169 downwards.
ACAGCAAACTCTCCCTGACATCTACAGATGGATGGGTGACAGTTACTCAGCCAGGGAGAGGCTCCCTGGAACTGCAGACTTGTCAGAAATAAAACTTGACTACTCCAGCAAGCAACAAATGCACGCTGGCCTGTATATTACAACATTATTATTCCTTAAATATTCTGACATTTAACACAATCACCTATGTTATGTTATTTGACATTTAATTTTCTACTTTCTCTTCAGGGAACTAAAGTTGCCAGGATAAATTATAAAATACAAGGTAACTAAAGACATCTAGTTTTTACACGCTTGCTTACTCAAAGGAAACCTTGTAACTAAAAAGTTACAAGTGCATTTATTTTGCTCATTAAAATAGGTACCACGCACTTGTGTACATTATCCCTAACCCCCAAAAAACCTTTTAAGGTAGGGATTATTGAGGGTCCCTTTACACAGAAAGAAATTGGAGACAGAGGTTAAATAACTTGCCTAAGGCCACACAGCTAAGTAGTAGCAGACCCAGGACCTGAGTGCATGCTCTTAATAATTTCCAGTGCCTCTCAAATGGTGTGAAACTAACGATAGAAAATAAGAACAGAATTGACAGGAGAAAACACCATGGAATTTGGAGAGAAACTCCCACCACAGGACACACACATTTTAGAATATCACAAATTCTTAACCCTTTCATATTCATACCTTTCTCTGAGACTTCTGCCCAGACTTTAGGAATGAAGTTGTGTTTTCCACTGGAGATCTGATCCTTCAGTGACACTTGAGTCCTATGCTCAGAGAAAGGTGGATACCCACTAAGGCTTAATAATGGTAGAGAGAGAAAGGAAAAGAAATCAAGTGGCATTCTCAGTGGCATTCAGATATAAAGATTTCTTTTTCAGCATAATGAAAAGTCTGATTTTTCTTTAAATCAATGGTCAAAAAGTGAGCTAGGCTGGGCACAATGGCTCATGCTTGTAATCCCAGTACTTTGGGAGGCCGAGGCAAGAGGATCACTTGAGCCCAGGAGTTCAAGACCAGCCTGGGCAACATGGCAAAACCCCATCACTACAAAAAATAGAAAAATTAGCTGGGCATGGTGGTGTGCGCATGTAGTCCCAGCTACTCGGGAGGCTGAGGTGGGAGGATCACTTGACCCAGGAGGCAGAGGCTACAGTTAGCCAAGATCAAGCCACTGCATGCCAGCCTGGACAACAGAGCAAGACACATTTGTGACTTCATCTAATCACCTCCTACCAGTCTGTGAAGCAATGAAAATATTTCTTACCAGATAAAAAGAATAACTCCTAAAACCCAGCAGTCCAACAGAAACAAGAACTTCAGGAGCCAAGCAGGTGGGGGTTCCACATAAGGTTCTCACGAGAGAGGTCTCTCCCAAAATCTTGGAGTGCCCAAAATCAGTAATCTAAAATTCAGTACAAAAGGGAATAATGTTGAACTTGTCATAAAATAAAAAGATTAACATAGTCTGCCAGTCCAAGAAGACACGTAGGCTAGATCAGTTTCTATTGTACAATTCACACCTGCCATTAATCTGGAATCTACAGATTCATGTCTTTGCAAGTTAAGACATTTAACTCTGCTTAAATTAAAATTCCTGAGCCTAGGAATCTCAACACTCAGGCTTTCCAACTTAACCTATGTCCTCTGTAATCTTACAAAAAGCTTATTACCTTTATCACAGACACTTCAGGATTCTAATTAGTTCTACATGGTTCTTAGACCCCACTGTCTCAAACATGGCTGCGCTATGGAATACCTGGGGAGCTTGGAAAAACATGCTTATACCTGAGTGCCACTCTCAGCTTCTGAGGTAAAGCCTGGGTATCATAAATCCTAACAAGAGATTCTAAAGTGATGCCAGGCTTGATAAACAGGGAAAGGCAGGGCATGTGATTACACTCATTCATTCATTCACCTATTCTGCTCAAAGGGAGGCAGTGTCCCCAAGGTCTGTGCTGAGGAGAAAGCTGCTCTTCGAGGTGTACCCCGGGTCTGTGCTGAGCAGAACGCAGCTCCGCCCTCGCGGTGCCCCCGGCCCGCCCGCCCGGGTCTGTGCTGAGGAAAACACTGCTCCGCCTTCGCTGTACCTCCGAAGTCTGTGCAGAGAACTCAGCTCGCCCTCACGATGCAATCTGGGTCTGTGCTGAGGAGAACGCAGCTCCGCCCTCGCAAAGGCGCACAGCGCGGGCGCGGGCGCGGGCGCAGAGAGGCGCGCATTTTATGAATAGCAAATCAATTTCTCCCTGTTCCTCTTACATCGAGGCTGGACACACGTTTACAGGGGATCAGTGTGAAGGGAAGCTGGTGAGGCTGCCTGGGAAGCCCCCTGCCTGCGTCTCCCAGTGGACTCCTTGGGAGCGCCCCCTCCCCCGCTCTGCCCAACAGCGCCTGAACTGTGGCCGCTTGCACTCCTGTTGCCTCCCCAGTGGCTTGAACTCCAGAACTTGCCACCCTTCAGTGGAATTCCTGGAGGAGTGAGGAGCTCTGTGCTATGCTTGGCCACCGAACATGGGCCATCTCTCCTATTATGGTTTGAAATGTACCGTAGTGTCTTGTTTGGTAATTGTATAATAATATGGGGAGACTGTGCGGGTGTCTGCTAGCTTGTCTGCTGGTTCTTACTCATGGTGCCTTCTTCCCTTTCAGACTCGGATATCTTTGTGTGCTTCTTGGGGCCCTTGGAAGGGTGTCTGTGGGGTTTCCGTGAGGCCAAAGACAGAGGTTCCTTCTCACGAGGATGGTGTTTGCTTTCACATGGACAGCCCAGACCACCTGGAACCAAGTGCACAGAAGCCCCACCATCCCCGGGCAACCCAGGTGTGATGGGTGAGCGGTCCAAGTCCGCAGGAGGCCAGAGGCTCTTTGTGGTTGAATCTGTGAGTTTCCTTTCCTTTTTTCCTCCCACTCCTTTTAATGCTAATGAATTCCATGTTTTGGGGCAGGGGCCAGGGTTATCTCTTCTTCTGTCTTCACCCAAGGTGAGGCCTTTCAGGCTCCCAGCTTGATATGGGGGTGAATCCCCCATCAGCCTCCTCATACCTTGACCTCTGTCTACCCCCCTACTCCCTCCAAGGTCGAAGCCCAACTTGCCAGGTTGGCAAATGCTCACAGGCAACAATGGCCCCAGCGCTCCTCCCTAGGTTCTTGATTTTCCCCTGAAACTTGGCCTGGAGGTTTCCCACTAGCTTAGCAGCCCTTTGATGCTTTTAACGTAATTTTGTTATTGTTTTATCCAAAATTCTTGCTTGTTTTCAGAGGGAAAGCAGGTCGGCCATTACTGCACAGAGAATCTGGGACAGTTATTATAACCATAGAAATTTGTTTTCCATGTGCTGTCCCATCTTCTTGATAAGACAGATGTTTAACAGCTGGAGAACTGGACCCCGTATTTGTCCCCATCTTGCCTAGCAACAGAAGGTAGTCACTAATCAGGGATTTTCGAGCCCATTGCTTAAGGCCTTCGTTGACCCAAAGGATAGTGGGTCCCTGCTCCTCTTCCTGCAGAGAGGCCCAGGTGCCCAGAGGGCCCTCCTGGCTTGGCTGCCTACAGAGTGGCTGATGAAGTGTCCGCTGTGCGCACAGGACACCCAGCCCCACTCCTCCCCAGGCAGCCCCTCAAACAGCTGTTCCTCTGCCTGCTTCGGCTGTGGACCTGAGGCTGAGAGGCTGAGCCATCGCCCTGAGCTGCATGCAGGGGAGTGGCAGGCCTGGACCCGGTGCCCAGACCTGGCTCACGTGACCTTACTTTTTCTACTGTGCCTGCTTCTCCCTCCCAGGCTCTGTGACCTTGGGCAGCCATGGCCATCCTGTGCCCATTCCCAGCTGTAAAATGAGAGGCTGGGCTGGCTGATCTCAAATGTCCCCTGCCAGCCTGAGATTCTGTGTTGTGTCCTGGGGTGTGACTGTGACATGCCTCCGAAGGCAGCTGCCAGTGCTCATGAGGGAGGCCTTTTTCCTGAGTTAAGGCAGGTGGGGGGACTGGGGGTGAGTTGAGGGACTGGGAGGTGGGGGAAGCACACAGACAGTCCTCCCCAGCTGAGCGCTCGTGGTGAATTACCTTCAGTCCCAGGCTCAGTGCTTTGGAAATGCTCTCAGGCCCAGCACCCAGGCCTGGAACCAGCCTCCAGGCCCCTGGCCCTCCCTTTCTCTACTGGAATCTTCCAGACCGAGGCAGGTCAGCTGAAAGTCACCGACTCTGCCTTCCACAAACTCATAGCTGACAGACCATTCCATGTCCCCTCCCAGCCCCGTCCCAGGAGCGGAACTCACTTTGCCTTCCCACCTTCCAGGCCGACTCACTGTCCATCACTCTCTGGGTCCCACCCACTGTCCCACCGACTTCATTGGTCTAAAAATATGCTCTGGCATCTTCTTGGAAAGCAGCAGGAATGATGGGCCCTGCTGATAAGGTGAAGAAAGTGACCCGAGGGGGCAAACTTATGGACGGGACATACTTTGGCAAAATAACAAAACAGCGGGACCTGAAGGCTGGCTTCCCAAGCATCCTCAAGGCCTTGTGCTAGGAAGAGGACCCTGGGACTTAGGAAAGTGAAAACCAGGCTCAGGTCCCTCACCCAGACCCTTCTGCCCGCTTTGGGAGGGAGCCCAAGAAGTCAGCTAGGGAGGCACCTCCCGGTGGGACCTGAGTCCTGATTGGAACTTTCTGGGGGCTTTCTTGGCATTTTATGTGTGTTGTCACAACTCCTTGACGGGAGAATTAAGCATGGTCTGTGGGATTCCACTGGGAGAGGACCCCTAAAAGCCTGGGCCGGGCCTCCTCCCAATTTCACCCCATATGCCTTTCCCTTTGCTCATTATGCTTTGTGTCTTTTGCTGTAGTAAACCGTAGCCATGACTTTTGCAAGTCCTCCTAGATTAACACTGAACTTGGGGGTGGTTTTAGGGACCCTGACGTACCTATGGATGTCAACTTGCTTTAGCACTATTTGTTGAAACAATAATCTTTTCCACATTGAATTGATTTGGCACTTTTGTTCAAAATCAATTGTAAAGATTTGCTACATGAATGTAAACATTTATTCCTGGACTCTTTTGTTTTTTTTTTTCATGAGACGGAGTCTCACTCTGTCACCCAGGCTGGAGTGCAGTGGTGCGATCTCAGCTCACTGCAAGCTCCGCCTCCTGGATTCACACCATTCTCCTGCCTCAGCCTCCTGAGTAGCTGGGACTACAGGTGCCCACCACCACACCCGCCACCACGCTCTACTAAAAATACAATTTTTTTTTGTATTTTTAGTAGAGACGGGGTTTCACCATGTCAGCCAGGATGGTCTCGATCTCCTGACCTCGTGATCCATCTGTCTTGGCCTCCCAAAGTCCTGGGATTACAGGCATGAGCTACCACACCTGGCCTATTCCTGGACTCTTATTCTGTTTAATTGCCTATCTTTATGTCAGTACCATGCTATCTTGATGACTATGGCTTCTTAGTAAGTTTATTTTTTATTTTTTATTCTTTTTGGGGATGGAGTTTCTCTCTTGTTGCCCAGGCTGGAGTGCAGTGGTGTGATCTTGGCTCACTGCAACCTCTGCCTTCCAGGTTCAAGTGATTCTCCTGCATCAGGCTCGCGAGTAGCTGGGATTATAGGCGTCTGCCCCCACACCTGGCTAATTTTTTTGTATTTTCAGTAGAGATGGAGTTTCACTGTGTTGACTAGGCTGGTCTCGAACTCCTGACCTCAGGTGATCTACCTGCCTCAGCCTCCCAAAGTGCTAGGATTACAGACGTGAGCCACCATGCCCAGCCCAGCTTCTTAGTAAATTTTAAAATCAATATGTTTTCCAACTCTGTTCTTATTTTTCAAAATTATTTTGCCTATTGTGGGTTTTTTTTTTTTTTTGCATTTCCATTCAGCTTGCCGAGTTTTATTAAAAAGGTTACTGGGATTTTGATTGAGGTTGCATTGAATGAGTGTGCCAACTAAGGAGGCTTGACATCTTGACAATAATGAGCCTTCCCATCCGTAAACATGGAATAGCTCTTCTTTTAATATATCTCAGCATTGTTTTGTAGTTTTCAGTTTACATGTCTTGTGATTCTTTTGTTTATTCCTGAGTATTTTATTCTTTTTGATGCTATTGTGAATGGAATGGTTTTCTCAGTTTCAAGATTGTTCATTGCTATTATATAGAAATTGAATTGGCCAGGCACAGTGGCTCATGCCTGTAATCTCAGAACTTTGGGAGGCTGAAGCAGGAAGATTGCTTGAGCCCAGGATTTCTGGGCCAGCCTGGGCAACATAGTGAGACTCCATCTCTACAAAAAAAATACAAAAATCAGCCAGCGTGGTGGTGTGCACCTGTAGTTCCAGCTCCTTGGGAGGCTGAGGCTGGAGGATGGCTTCAGCCTGGGAAGTTGAGGCTGTAGTAAGCCATAATGGTGACATTGCACTCCAGCCTAGGTGACAGAGTGATACCCTGTCTAGAGAAAAAAAAAAGAATTGATTTTTGTATATTGATTATACCCTGTGACCTTGCTAAATTTATTAGTACTAATATTTATTTTATGGATGCCTTAGGATTTTCTATATATAAGATAATGCCATCTGTAAATAAAGACAGTTTTATTTTTTCATTTCTAATCTGGATGCCTTTAATTTCTTTATTTGCCTCATTGATTAGAAATAGCAAAGGTGGGCATCTTTGCCTTGTTTGTGGTGAGAAGAGGAAAGCAGTCATTCACCACAAAGTGTGATGTTAACTGTGGGTTTTTATAGGTGTCTTTTATCAGATTTCATAAACTCTCTTTTATTCCTACTTTGTTGAGAATTTTTATTATGAATCTGTGATGGATTTTGTCATATAGTTTTTCCAGTATCTGTTGAAGTCACCATGTGTTTTTTGTCCTTTATTCTGTTAATATAATATATTATATTGATTTTCAGATGTTAAACCAACCTTGCATTCCTGGGATAAATCCCACTTAGTTATGGTGTATAATCCTATTTATATGTTGCTAGGCTTGGGTTGCTATTACTAGTTTACAGAATGAATTGGGAAACATTACCTCTCCCTTCATTTTCTCATTCATTTATTTTATTTTACTATCATATATATATATATAATTTCATATTATCATATTTTAGTTTTTAGAGAGAGTGTCTTGCCCTGTCACCCAGGCTGGATTGCGGTGGTGTGATCATAGCTCACTGCAGTATCAACCTCCTGGACTCAAGCGATCCTCCTGCCTGGGACTATAGGCATGCACCACCATGCCCAGCTAATCATCCATTTCTTTCTTTTTTTAAAACAAATTTTATGTTTATTTATTTATTTATTTGGATTTCTCCTACCGAAAGGAATCATTCTTTTTTTTTTTTTTTTTTTTTTTTTTTTTTGAGAGGGAGCCTTGCTCTGTTGCCCAGGGTGGAGTGCAGTGGCACAATCTCAGCTCACTGCAACCCCTATCTCCCAGGTTCAAGCCTCAGCCTTCTGCATAGCTGGGACTACAAGCGTGCACCACCACACCCAGCTAGTTTTTGTGTTTTCTATTAGAGACAGAGTTTCACTATATGTTGGCTAGGCTGGTCTCGAACTCCTGACGTCAGCTGATCCACCTGCTTCGGCCTCCCAAAGTGCTGGGATTACAGATGTGAACCACCACGCCTGACCAGAATCATTCATTTCTTTTCAAGTGGATATCTTACGGTATTTTAGGGCATGGCTAGGAGCAGTTTTGTTTTCTCTTCTCAAGACAGAGTTTTTGTAGGATGTCATAGAGTTCATGTCTGCAGCTCACAGTGTCATTGTCTGTGTCCCCAGCTCCACGTACTGGCAGGTGTGCTGCAAGCTGGGCAGGTGCTCTGTGTCCGTGGGATACCTTACCCGACACTCCCGGCCCTCCTCTGCAAGCCGTGCCCTGATCCTCCCTGCAGGGACTGGGGATTGGGTCTGCTCACCCAGAAGCTGGGATACCTGGCTGAGGGCACTTCTCTCCCTCTTCTCTTTGAACAGAGTGGCCGCAAACCCAAAGGTGCGGGAGCAAGTGCGGCTGGAGCTGAGCTTCGTCAACTCAGACCTGCAGATGCTCAAGGAAGAGCTGGAGGGGCTGAACATCTCGGTGGGTGTCTATCAGAACACAGAGTAAGTGGGAGCAGCACACCTTCCAGAAGCCTCTGAGCCAGAGATCCTTCATACATCCAGGGTATGAAGAGGTACCTGGGTACGAACCCTATCTGCACAGAGGCTAGATAGGGTTCTAGACTGGGGTGTGGCAGCCTCAACTTTGGGAAGTGAGAGAACCATCAGGTTTGGGGTTGAGTGAAGTGCTAGACTGGAAGGGATGAGCCCATTTGTTGGGAAATATCTGCAGTGTTGAACAAAAAGGCATTTGTGAGGCCGGGCACAGTGGCTCACTCCCATAATCCCAACACTTTGGGAGGCTGAGGCATGTGGATCACCTGAGGTCAGGAGTTTGAGACCAGTCTGGCCAACATGGTGAAACCCCGTCTCTACTAAAAATAAAAAAAATAGCCGGACATGGTAGTGCACACTTATAATCCTGGCTTCTCAGAGGCTGAGGCAGAATTGCTTGAACCCGGGAGCTGGACGTTTCAGTGAGCTGAGATCACACTACTGTACTCCAGCCCGGCTGACAGAGCAAGACTCTGTCTCAAAACAAACAGACAAAAAAAAAAAAATTGAAGACAGTATAAAATCTAGTGTAAATATACGTGATGAACCAAGATAAGTTTAAAAGTTAGATGCCTTGGATTTTATAGTTAATTTTCAGTAATTCTGCATAGTCACATTTCATAGACATGCAAACATTAGCAAGATATGTTATTAAATTCAACTGAACAGACATTGAGCAAGGATATTTTAGTGAGTCACCATAATTTTCCTAAGAAACATTAAAGGGACATTGTTAGGACAATACCTTTCCAATGTTGGCTAATTATTTTCTCATTTATTTGCCAAGGAACAAAAAGCATACGCAAATACTTCGGGATTAAGGCCAAAGGCCAAAATTGACCCTGTAAGGGGAGGCCACTATGCACGCACAGAGATTCTGTGCACTGTACTTACGTTGGACTGCAGTCTGTTTCCTAGCTGGAGGTGACAAACTGAAACAGAAAAATCCAAATTAAAACAAAGTAACACACCAGTCTCCTTTTAAGGTTGTATTTCTTTTTTTTTTTTTTGACACAGAGTCTCCCTCTCTCACCCAGGTTGGAGTGCAGTGGCGAGATCTCAGCTCACTGCAATCTCCACCTCCTGGGTTCAAGCGATTCTTGTGCCTCAGCCACCTGAGTAGCTGGGATTGCAGGTGTGCACCATCACACTTGGCTAATTATTATTATTATTATTTTTTTTTTTTTTGTAGAGACAGGGTTTCATCATGTTGGCCAGGCTGGTCTTGAACTCCTGGTCTCAAGTAATCTGCCCGCCTTGGCCTCCCAAAGTGCTGGGATTACAGATGTGAGCCACTGTGCCTGGCTCCTAGGTCAATTTTGAAGGCACTCTATCATATCATTCTCCATAACTCAATTTTGGAATCGATTTCTGCAAGGTGAAAGCCAACAACACCATCCCTCAGAATTGCAATACATCTCCAAAAATGGAGATCTAACTATGAAAGAAATGCCCCTCTTGCCTCATGCCTGTAATCCCAGCTCCTCAGGAGGCTGAGGTGGGGGTTCGCTTGAGCCCAGGAGTTCAAGGCCAGCCTGGGCAACTTAGTGAAGCCCCATCTCTACAAAAAAAAGGAAAATTAGCCGGGCATGGTGGTGCACACCTGTAGTCCCAGCTACTCAGAAGGCTGAGGTGGGAAGATCACTTGAGCCAGGGAGGTCGAGACTGCAGTAATGGCAACAGAAAGAAGTCCTGTCTCAAAAAACACAAAAACAAAACCAAACCCTAAGTGAAATGCTTCTTTTTAAGGAGAAATAACTTTGAGACAGTTCAAAGAAGGGTTTACGTGCTTTTTCAGTGTGGGCATGAGACTTCTCAAAAAGTAGGTGGGCCCCAGGGGAAACTCAGTCGGAAAATAGCTCCCTGGATTTGGAAACCTTGAGTCACCTATGGAATGTGTGTTTCCTGGTGCTGGTCCTCCACAGGTCACCGGGGTGGTTTCAGAGCTGGAGGGGAAGCGTCAGAAGTGTCTGTCGTGGATATGCTTTGAAATCTAAAACTTACATCCTCTTTTATTAATAGTGTATTTTTTTCTTAAATCATGTATCCAGTTTAGGTTATGTCTTTGGAAGAATAGCTAAAGTTTTTTCTCTAACATTTTATTATGAAACTTTCCAAACTTTTCAAAAAATTTTAAGAATTTTCTAGCAAACCCCTGTGTACTCACTTCTTCCAAGAACATACTGTCAGCATTGCTTCCTGACATATTTGTCCATCTGTGTATTCTTGTGTCTGTTAGGTTGGTTTGAAGGTAATTGCAGTTTTTGCCATTGAAAGTAATGGCTAAAGGCTGGGCACAGTGGCTCATGCCTGTAATCCCAGCACTTTGGGAGGCTGAAGCAGGCGGATCACTTGAGCTCAGGAGTTGAAGACCAGGCTGGCATGCAATAATGGGGTTCCCTGAAAACTTGGAAAAGCTACCCTCCCCTCTCTGCTGCACACAAAAACTTACTTGTCTCAGATCCATAAGATCTGTGATTTCATCTTCATATAAATAGCCATCTTCACTGTAATGTTCCAGGATAAAATCCTTAAAGAAAAATGAGGTTAGATACTATAAAATGTGATTGAAAACCATGTATGTGCATAACAGTAATATGTCAATTGTGAACCTGTTTCTAAAAAGGCAGAATAAAGAAAAACTTACAGTGATTTTCAAAGTGGGGGAATTTATTTTCTTAATTTATGTAGTTTTTTTTATATGGAGTCTTGCTCTGTAGCCCAGGCTGGAGTGCAGTGGCACAATCTCGGCTCACTGCAACCTCTGCCTCCCAGGTGCACGCAATTCTCCTTCCTCAGCCTCTCAAGGAGCTGGGGTTACAGGCGCCCACCACAACGTCTGGCTAATTGTTGTACTTCTGACCTCAGGTGATCCACCCACCTCACCCTCCCAAAGTGCTGGGATTACAGATGTCAGCCACCGTGTCCGGCCATAGATTTTTTTTTTTTTTAAACAGGGTTTCACTCCTGTTGCCCAGGCTAGAATGCAATGTTGCAATCTCGGGTCACTGCAACCTCCCAGGCTCAAGTGATTCTCGTGCCTCAGCCTCCCAAGTAGCTGGGATTACAGGCATGTGCCACCATGCCCAGCTAATTTTTGTATTTTTAGTGGAGATGGAGTTTCACCACATTGCCCAGGCTGGTCTCAAACTCCTGGGCTCAAGCAATCCATCTGCCTCAGCCTCCCAAAGTGCTGGGATTACAGGTGTGAGCACTGCACCCCATGCCTATGTTTTTAAGTGCTGTGTTGCTTCAGTAAAAGTGAGAGTTGAAGTTAATTTTTTGCTTAAAAATGTCTTTGTGTCTGCGCATCATGGCTCACATCTGTAATCCCAGCACTTTGTAAAGACAGGGCAGGTAAATCACTTGAGCCTAGGAGTTTGAGACTAGTCTATGGACTATACATTCAACCATACCGCAAACACTGCAGATATTCAGGGGCTCAGACTTGCAATTCTGGGCCTCCCTCAGGACCCAGACAAGTTTCCCAGCACAGACCCTGAGGGTAGGACTGTCATAACAGTCCCCAGATACAGGTTTCCTTTGCCAAGAAGACCCTTAACCATGTTATAAAGGCATTTTATTTTATCTTTGAGGCAGGGTCTCACGTGGTTGCCTAGGCTGGAGTGCAGTGGTGCAATCGTGGCTCACCGCAGCCTCGACTTCTCTGGGCTCAAATAATCCTCCTACTTTAGCCTCCCAAGTAGCTGGGACCACAGGCACGTGCCACAAGCTAATTTCATTTTTGTATTTTTTAATAGAGATGGGGTTTTGCCCCGTCACCCCACCGCTGCCCCTACAAGTGCTGGCTCCCCCAAGCTGCAAGAAAGGTGATCACATAGATCGCTCAATTATGTCTTCCCAAGTGACTGTGTAACCTCTTTACACAACTTCTACATTAAAGCTCCTCCTGTTTTTGTGTGTTCAACGTACAGACACACAGACAAACACTTGTCTTACAAAAATGGACTTGTACTAAATATACAACTTTGCTGTGCCTTCTTTTTCTTTTTCTAAGAGATGAGGGTCTCGCTCTGTCATCCAGGGTGGAGTGCAATGGTGCAATCATAGCTCACTGCAGCCTTGAACTCCTGGGCTCAAGTCATCCTCCCACTTCAGCTTCTCCAGTAGAGGGGACTATAGGTGTGCACCATCACACTCAGCTAATATTGTTATTTTTCGTAAAGACAGAGTCTTCCTATGTTGCCTAGGCTGGTCTTGGACTCCTGGCCTCAGGTGATCCTCCCACCTCAGCTTCCCAAAGTGTTGGAATTACAGGTATGAGCCACTGCGCTCAGCTGACTATGCCTCTTTTCTTTAAACTTGGCCATGGGCTGGGTATGGTGGCTCACACCTGTAATCCCAGCGCTTTGGGAGGCTGAGGTAGGTAGATCACTTGAGGTCAGGTGTTCCAGACCAGCCTGGCCAACATGGTGAAACCCTGTCTCCATTAAAAATTAAAAAAATAAAAAAATAAAATAGCTGGGCATGGTGGTTAAAAGGGGTCAGGTGTAGTGACTCATGCCTGTGATCCCAGCACTTTGGGAGGCCAAGGTGGGAGAATCACTTGAGACCAGGAGTTTGAGACCAGCATGGACAACATAGTGAAACCCCATCTCTACAAATAATAAAAAAATTAGCCAGGCGTGCTGAGGCAGGAGGAGGATCACTTGAGCCCAGGAGGTTGAGGCTGCAGTGAGCCATGATCACGTCACTGCACTCCAATCTTATGTTCACCTCATAAAAGTCAAAGAGGATTTTGATTAAATTATATATGTGATCCTGAATTTGAAACTTAGTAAACTAGGGTAGATTAATGTACTTAGTGGGATAAAAAAAATTATCTAACTGGCCAGGCACGATGGCTCACCCCTGTAATCTCAGCACTTTGAGAGGCCGAGGCAGGTGGATCACTTGAGGCCAGGAGTTCGAGACCAGCCTGGCCAACTTGGTGAAACCCCATCTCTACTAAAAATCCAAAAATTAGCCAGGCATGCTGGCAGGTGCCTGTAATCCCAGCTACTCAGGAGGCTGAGGCAGGAGAATAGCTTGAGCCCAGGATGTGGAGGTTGCAGTGAGCTGAGATTGAGCCATTGCACTCCAGCTTGGATGACAGAGCGAGACTTCATCTAAAAAAAAAAAAAAATCCTAACTGAAACCCACTGTAAACATTAGGGACAAAACGAGAATTTCTACCATCACTGTTATTACTTAGCCTAATTCCAAACATTCTCTAGCCCACACATTAAGAAAAATAAGAGACATAAAATCTTGGAAAGAAACAAAATAATTTTTTGCAACACAACAGCATGTTTATAAAACCCAATAGCGTCAACTGAAACATTACTAAATTAATAAGAATTCAATAAAGTGGCAAAGAAGTTAACACATGAAAGTCAATAGTAAAAAAGAAAAGTCAATATTTTTCCTTTCTTATACAAGCAATAACCAATTAGAAAAACTTAACAGACAGCCAGGTGTGGTGGCTCACATCTGTAATCCCAGCAGTTTTCAAGGCTGAGGTAGGCGGATCATTTGAGGTCAGGAGTTTGCGACCAGCCTGGCCAGCAAGGTGAAACCCTGTCTCTACTAAAAATACAAAAAATTAGGTGGGTATGGTGGCAGGTGCCTCTAATCCCAGCTACCCAGGAGGCTGAGGCAGGAGAATCACTTGGACCTGGGGGGCAGAGGTTGCAGTGAGCCAAGACTGCACCACTGTACTCCAGCCTGGGCGACACAGTGAGACTCTGTCTCAAAAACAAACAAACAAATAAAACCTAACAGAGAAACAATACCTTTCACAATAGCAACAAAAATACATTTCTAGGGATAAAATTAATACGATTAAGCAGAAAACTATTAAACTTTACTGAAGAACAGATGTGATTTCATTTTCTTTCATTGATTCGAATTTTTTTTTTTTTTTAATGAGACAAGGTATCATTCTGTTTTCCAGGATGGACTGCAGGGGCTCAATCACAGCTGACTGCAGCCTCGACCTCTTGGGCTCAAGCAAGCCACCTCAGCCTCCTAAGTAGCTGGGACTAAAGGTGTGAGCCACTGTCCTTGGCCCTATTTCCTCAAAATAAAACAAAATCAGCCAGCTGCAGTGGCTCACGCCTGTAATCCCAACACTTTGGGAAGCTGAGGCGGGTGGATCACTTGAGGTCAGGAGTTTGAGAACAGCCTGGCCAACATGGTGAAACCCTGTCTCTACTAAAAATATAAAAATTAGCTGGGTGTGGCGGTGGATGCCTGTAATCCCAGGTACTCAGGAGGCTGAAGCAGGAGAATCGCTTGAACCCAGGAGACAGAGGTTGCAGTGAGCCAAGACTGTGCCACTGCACTCCGGCCTGGGCTTCAGAGCGAGACTCCCTCTCTAAATAAATAAATACATAAAATAAAACAAAATCACACTGTGAAGCTTCACTGATTATTAAAAAAATCACACGGACACACAAGTCACATTTGAAATGGAATTGCCCTAATTCAGTCTGCTGAACCACTTCTGCAGTACCTGTGTTTCTCTCAAATATGGAAGGGAAAAAATACAACAGAAAGTCCCTCAAACGTTCCCATTTTCATATGACTGACATTTGTAGAGTCTCTTTTAGGCTAAAATGACATGGTTGGAAGCCTGTGCCGAATGGCAGTTGGCCATGTCCACAACATGTGAATATTTTCATTTGCTTTAATGTGGAATTCAGAACATGACCCAGTTGAATCCTTAAAAATGCCTATAAAATTGCTAAGTTTCTCCAAGAGACTCTTCCTTTGAAATGCTTGCATTCTTGGCCGGACGCAGTGGCTCACGCCTGTAATCCCAGCACTTTGGGAGGTTGAGGCAGGAGGATCATCTGAGGTCAGGAGTTCAAGACCAGCCTGGCCAACATGGTGAAACCCTGTCTTTGCTAATAAAAATTAGCTGGGTGTGGTGGCACATGCCTGTAATCCCAACTACTTGTGAAACTGAAGCAGGAGAATCGCTTGAACCCAGGAGGCAGAGGTTGCAGTGAGCTGAGATCATGCCATTGGACTCCAGCCTGGGCAACAAGAGTGAAACTCCATCTCAAAAAATAATGCTTACATTCTTGTAGCCCAGCACCAAGCAACAGACAAATTAAATCGTAAAGAAACTTCTACAATAGCAGCAACAGACATTTCCAAACAGGTGGATTGTTTTGAGTCCCACAGACCAGTGGCAAGTCACATCTATTTTTGCATTTATATATACACACGTATATTTTAAATAAAAATAGAGATGGGGCTGGGTGTGGTGGCTCACATCTATAATCTCAGCACTTTTGCTGGAGGTGGAAGCAGGAAGATCGCTTGTGGCCAGGAGCTGAAGACCAGCCTGGGCATCATAGTGAGGAGACCCCATCTCTTAAAAAAGAAAAAAAAGAGAGAGAGAGAGAGAAAGAGATGACTGTGCATGATGGCTGATGCCTGTAATCCCAGTACTTTGGAAGGCCAAGGTAGGCAGATCACCTGAGGTCAGGAGTTCAAGACCAGCCTGGCCAGGATGGTGAAACCCTGTCTCTACTAAAAATACAAAAATTAGCCTGGCGCAGTGGCTCACACCTCTAATCCCAGCACTCTGAGAGGCCGAGGCAGGTGGATCATGAGGTCAGGAGTTCAAGACCAGCCTGGCCAGGATGGTGAAACTCTGTCTCTACTAAAAATACAAAAATTAGCCGGTGTGGTGGTGGGTTCCCGAAAAACCCCAGCTACTCAGGAGGCTGAGGTAGAGAATTGCTTGAACCTGGGAGGTGGAGTTTGCAGTGAGCCGAGATCACGCCACTGTACTCCAGCCTGGGCGACAGAGCGAGGCTTCATCTCAAAAAATATACATATATACACACAAAAATTAGTTGGCCATGGTGGTGCATGCCTGTAGTCCCAGCTTCTCAGGAGGCTGAGGAAGGAGAATTGCTTGAACCCAGAAGGTGGAGGTTACAGTGAGCTGAGATCGCACCATTGCACTCCAGCCTGGACAACACAGTGAGACTGTGTCTCAAAAAAAAAAAAGAGAGAGACAGAGAAGGCCTCATTCTGTTGCCCAGGCTGGTCTCCAACTCCTGGCCTCAAGCTGTCCTCTTGCCTCAGCCTCCCAAAGCGCTAAGATTATAGGTGTGAACCATTGCATCTGGGCATAAGTCTCACGTAAAAGTTCAGGCAGGCTGTGGCAGTGTGGCATAAAGCTGCAATTCCTGGATTGTTTTCATTGCTTTCTACCCAGAACATAAACTTTCCGGCAAACTTGAGTCCTGAAACACTCAGAATACCAACTTCCCTTCTCCAGTCCCAAAATAAACCCCAAACTCACAGGATTTAAACAAGGCAGCAGTCAAAAAGGCCTCTATTTATGTCAAACAACTCACTGTCTCTGAGAATGAAGGTCAAGTGCTTCCAAATTATTAACCAATTGCTTTTAAAAGTAGTAGTTGGCCAGGAGCGGTGGCTCACACCTGTAATCCCAGCACTTTGGGAGGCCGAGGCGGGTGGATAGAGTACGAGACCAGCCTGGCCAACATAGTGAAACCCCATCTCTACTAAAAACACAAATTAGCCAGGCATGATGGCGGGTGCCTGTAATCCCACCTACTCAGGAGGCTGAGGCAGGAGAATCACTTGAACCCGGGAGGTGGAGGTTGCAGTGAGCTGAGATGGCCGTCACTGCCCTCCAGCCTGGGCAACAAGAGCGAAACTCCAGCTCAAAAAAAAAGAAAGAAAGAAAGAAAAAAAAAGTAATAGTCAAAATGTCATAAGATGTTTTCTTTTCTAAACTAAAAGTAGTCCAAGATGAGCCAACTAAGAGGATTATCATGGAAAGTAAAATAAGCCAGGCACAGTGGCTCATGCCTATAATCCCAGCACTTTGGGAGGCTGAGGCAGGAGGACTGCTTGAACCCAGGAGTTTGAGACCAGCCTGGGCAACAGTGGGAAACTCTGTCTCTACGAAAAATACAAAAATTGGCCGGGCTTGGTGGCTCACGCCTATAATCCCAGCACTTTGGAAGGCCAAGGCAGGTGGATCACCTGTGGTCAGGAGTTCGAGACCCACCTGACCAACATGGAGAAACCCCATCTCTATTAAAAATACATAATTAGCCAGGCATGGTGGCACAGGCCTGTAATCCCAGCTACTCGGAAGGCTGAGGCAGGAGAATCGCTTGAACCCAGGAGGTGGAGGTTGCGGTGAGCCGAGATCATGCCATTGCACTCCAGCCTGGGCAACAAGAGCTAAACTCCATCTCAATAAAAAAGAAAGAAAAATGCAACAATTAGCCAGGCACGGTGGCACACGCCTGTATTACCAGCTACTCAGGAGGCTGAAGTGGGAGGATCAACTGAGCCCAGGAGGCAGGGGTTGCAGTGAGCCAAGATCATGCCACTGCATGCCAGCCTGGGTGAAACAGTGAGAGTGTCTCAAAATAATAAAGAAAAAGAAAAAAAAAAGAACATAAAATATTTCTTCGAAGCAATTTTCGTGATGCTAGGATTAATTCCTATAAGCAATGCCTGGGCTGCATGATGCAAACTTGGGCCACCCTGCATCTCATCCCCTTTCCCTTCCTTGATGGAATTTGGAGGTGACTGGTTAAAAACTCAAATTGATGGAGTTGAAGAGGGAAGGAAGAGGAGGGTATTCCAGGCACAGGACGGTCTCCCGGCCCCAGCCTCGGGGCACGGTCTCTCCTGTGTTCTCCATTGAAGCACCCCTTCCACTTCCCACTTGAATCCCCCACTGACCCAAGGGCCCCGCAGGCAGGGCTTGTGGCACCTCTGGCACCCAGCACAGTGCCAGGCACAGGTGGGCTTATGAGGATCTGCCAAATGGGAGAGGAGTCCAGATACGCAGGAACGTGGCAGGGGGACACACAAGCAAAGACTCTGGTTATTCAAATATTTAATGGGAGTGAATTGACATCTTTGATTTCCTTTGAAATTGCATCACAAATAAGACAGACTGATATTAGCCATTAATTTCATTCTCTTTTTTTTTTTTTTGAGACAGTTTCACTGTTGCCCAGGCTGGAGTGCAGTGGCACAATCTCAGCTCACTGCATCCTCTGCCTCCTGGGTTCAAGCGCCTCTCTCATGCCTCAGCCTCTCGAGTAACTGGGATTACAGGCAAATGCCACTATGCCCAGCTAATTATTTTTTTTTTTTTTGAGATGGGATCTCACTCTGTCGCCTAGGCTGGAGGGCAGTGGCATGATCTTGGCTCCCTGCAACCTCCACCTCTACCTCCCGGGTTCGAATGATTCACCTGCCTCAGCCTCTCCAGTAACTGGGATTACAGGTGTGCACCACCACGTCCAGCTAATTTCTGTACGTTTGGTAGAGACTCCACTTTACTGGAAGTACATTGAGGAACTTTGATAATCTTAAAGAAGCCAGTGATTTTCTTTTGAACATTTCTCCATTTTCCTTTATTTTCAGCCTTCTACTAGTCGAAAGTGGCCTCCTGAAGGGGAAGCCGAGGGTGCCGAGACCACAAAGCACCCGGCTGTGTGTGCTGCTGTGTTGTGAACTCCGTGGTTTGAACATGAAAGAAATGTACCTTCTTTCACTCTGTCATCTTTCTTTTCTTTGAGTCTGTTTTTTTATAGTTTGTATATTAATTATGGAAATAATTGCTTTTTCACAGTCACTGATGTACAATTAAAAACCTGATGGAACCTGGGCTTTGTGCTTCTGCTTGATAATCGGTTTTTAATTGAATGGCTTTATTATTTATTTATTTGAGACGGAGTCTCACTCTGTTGCCCAGCCTGAAGTGTAGTGGTGCAAGCTTGGCTCACTGCAACCTCTGCTTCCCAGGTTCAAGCGATTCTCGTGCCTCAGCCTCCTGAGTAGCTGGGATTACAGGTATGCGCCACCATGCCAAGCTAATGTTTATATTTTTTTGTAGAGACAGGGTTTTGCCATGTTGGCCAGCCTGGTCTTGAACTTCTGACCTCAGGTGATCCGCCTGCCTCGGTCTCTTAGGGTGCTGGGATTACACACGTGAGCCACTATGCCTAGCCTGAATGGCTTTTTTATATTTAAAGTTGTTGTGTGCCTTTCATCTGGAGCTACACCTTGGCTATCACTAGGCAGGTTTCCCAGGATGTCACCCTGGTCTCAGCCTGTGAGAGCTGAATGCAAATTCTAAGGGCCCCTTGGAAAGTTCCAGGGAAAGGAGCATAGCGAGGTTGGGGGTGGAGTTTGTAGAGACTGGCTGGCTGGCTGCTGACATCTTCATGAGAACAGCAGGTACCTTGGTGTATAATAACAGGCCAGGTTATATTCTCATCCTTGCCCTCATAAAGATACAGGTCTACAGTCTCTGAAACCTTTGGGCTAGATAAGTTGTGAAATTTAATTACCCAATTTTAGGAAGGTGGTAAGGCAGATCTACTATGTGTATGTGTAGCACTCCAGTGGAGTCCTACACATGTGGAGTCCTACCCCAGTGGAGACCAAACATAATATTTCCACAGAAAATATTCACAGTGAGAGGGATAGAGAAAGATTATAGGTAGTTGCATATTGATTCATATCAGTCTTTTCTTCCAAATGAGCTACAATGACTCATTTTTGAGAGCTGTTTGGGTTTTGGAAGTGGAGATAAGGCACGGTTATGTCTTGATGACCCAATAATGACCGGGGAGGCCCTGTGCAAAGACTTACCCTTGGCTGCTCTTGTCCTCACAGTGATTCTATGAGGTCCTCTAGCCACTGTCATGTCACAGGTGAGGAAACCAAAGTTGGAGGATGAAGGTAACTTTTCTGATGTCGCGCAGCTGGTAAATGGCAGAGCTGGGACCCAACCCAGGTCTTTTTGACTCTAAAACTAATGTTCCTTATTGTCCACTGAATCTGCTTTTATAACTTTGCTTGGTCGATGCTAGGACACTTTGTAGCTCACTGGCCATGCCATGAATTGAGTGCCGTGGTTCAAAGGCCACTGGTGATTCAGTCAAGGCAGGCTCGAGGGCACACAGCCATTTCCTTAGGAAATAGGGATGGTGGTTGAAAATTTCTATTAAAGGGTATATAAGCATTCTGAGACTTGGCTGGCCGGGTGTAGGGGGTTTGTTGGGAATTTAGGTGGTTTGCATGTTTAAAGGAATAAGACTGAGATTGCCAATTAGATGGGTTTTAGCTCATTTGAATATTTAATGTGGAGGCTGTGGTTTCCTGGGACATTTTTCCCACTGTGGAGAGTTAGCCACCTTTTCTCTGTTTCTTTTTTCTTTTTTTTTTTTTTTTAATCGAGATGAAGGTGACAATCATCTTACGCTTGTCACCCAGACTGGAGTGCAATGGTGCGATCTCAGCTCACTGCAACCTACGCCTCCTGGGTTCAAGCGATTCTCCTGACTCAGCCTCCTGAGTAGCTGGGATTACAGCCACCTGCCACCATGCCCAGCTAATTTTTGTATTTTTAGTAGAGATGGGGTTTCACTATGTTGGTCAGGCTGGTCTTGAACCCCTGACCTCAGGCAATCCGCCCGCCTCCCTCCCAAAGTACTGGGATTAGAGGCATGAGCTACCATGCCCGGCCGCCCTTCTCTGTTTCCAGAGCATTTTGTATTAACTCCCTCTCATGATATCTTCCATGGCAGGCTGAATAATGGCCCCTCCAAAGTGTCCTCAACTTAATCCCCGGAATCTGTGACTATGTTCCTTTCCATGACAAAAGGGACTTTGCAGATGTGATTAAGCATCTTGAGATGGGAACTTATCCTATGTTGCCTGTGGGCCCAGTGTCCCATCACAGTGCTTTTTTTTTTTTTTTTTTTTTTTTTTTTTGAGACGGAGTTTTTTGCTCTTGGTGCCCAGGCTGGAGTGCAATGATGCAATCTCAGATCACTGCAACTCCACCTCCCAAGGTTCAAGTGATTCTCTTGCCTCAGCCTTCCGAGCAGCTGGATTACAGGGGCTCGCCAACATGTCCAGCTAATTTTTGTTTTTCCAGTAGAGATGGGGTTTCACCATGTTGGCCAGGCTAGTCTCGAACTCCTGATCTCGTGATCTGCCCACCTTGGCATCCCAAAGTGCTGGGATTACAGGCATGAGCCACCACATCCAGCCTACAGTGCTCTTTTAAGAGGGACTCAGCAGTCAGTGGAGATGGCAATGCGATGATGACTGAGTGTCTTAGTCTTTTTTGTATTGCTATGCAATATCTGAGGCTGGGTAATTTATAAAGAACAGGTTTATTTCTTAGAGTTCTGGAGGCTGGGAAGGTCAAGATCAAGGGGCCTGCTTCTGGTGAGGGTCTTCTTGCTGTGTCATCCCATGATGGAAGGTATCACATCAAGAGAGAAAGGGGGCTGAACTCATTCCTTTTATTAGGAACCCATCCCCATGATAATTAACCCTCTGCTGAGATAACATTATTACTCTATTAATGAGGGCAGACCTTTCATGACCTAATCTCCTCTTAAGGGTCCCACCTCTCAACACTGTTGCATTGGGGATTAAATTTCCAACACATGAACTTTAGGGGACACATTCAAACCATAGCACTGTGCAGAGATTGGAGTGATATGCTTTAAAAATGGAGGAAAGGGCCACAATCCAGGGTATATAGGTAACCACTAAAAGCAGAAAAAGGCAAGAAAACGGATTTTCCCTTCAGAACCTCCTGAAGGAATCAGTCCTTTACAACTTGACTTTAGCCAAGTGAAACTGATTTGAGGCTTCTGAACTATAGAACAATAAGATATTAAGTCTGTGTTGTTGTAAGCCAATCAGTTCGTGGTAATTTGTTACAGCAGCCATAGAAAACTAATTGACTCACCAATGGGAGAAATCAGCTGCTGATTGAAGGTTACCAAACATCTACTTCCTTTCCTAACGTCACTTTAATTTTATCTTGGAGGAATTCTTTTCCCTACCCCATTAAGTTATGGGAGATGGGGCCAGGCATGGTGGCTTAGCAATCCCAGCACTTTGGGAGGCTGAGGCGGGTGGATCACTTGAGGTCTGGAGTTTGAGACTAGCCTGGACAACATAGTGAAACCCCATCTTTACTAAAAATACAAAAATTAGCCAGGTGTGGTGGTGGGCACCTGTAATCCCAGCTACTCCAGAGGCTGTGGCATGAGAATTGCTTGAACCTAGGAGGCAGAGGTTGCAGTGAGCTGAGATTGCACCACTGCACTCCAGCTTGTGTGACAGAGTGAGACTCCATCTCAAAAAAAAAAAATGTTATGGGAGAGGATGGTAAAGCTAAGTATCTTTTGCACCTACTCACCAGCCCCACCACTGCAGAAGCTGAAGGGGTTCCTAGAGGCTTCTTCTGCCATGGAGCTGTTCCCACTGGCCCCTAGCTAGAGGTGGGTGTAAGACTTTGAAACATGAACAAATGGAGCTGGGATGGTAATGGCGGGAACAATATTGTGCTAATCTGAACTCTGCACTTCCTAACTTTGGCTCTGGGTAAATTACCTCAAATTGCTGAGCCTTTGTTTCCATATTTATAAAATGGGTGCGGTAAGAGTACCAACCTCTTCTATGCTATTTGGAGGAGGCAGGTCCATAAGGTACCTGGCATGTGGTAGGGGATTCATGAATGTTGGCTTCTATCATTAAGGGTGGGGGAGCCACATAAGTAGCCAGAGGGAGTCATAGAAAGTTCTTGAGCCAGAGAAGTAAGATAATCTTTTCAGCTTTTTGTGCAGCATAAAAGGCGGGTAATTTGCTTGCCTTTGACCAAGGAAATTTGGGACGTGCCAGGCCTGGGGTGAATGGTGGGAACCCAAGTAGAGGGATATTTCTCATTGGCTGAATTAACTGTGATTCCATTTTGCGGAGCAGCCAGGTTGCTTCATGGTGGACCTGCTGCATGCCTACATGATGGTGCCGTGGATAGCTCCTGTTTGTGCCAGCCCTGTATCTGATACCTCCTGTGGTAATTGCATCCCTATTTTTCAGAAGGAAGCATCCCTCCTCCCACTTTCTGGTTTTCCCCATGTCCTTCTGGAGGGGATGACCCCAACCGCTTCCTGAAGGGGCTTCATGAAAGCCAGGTCTGGCCAGGCTGGATGTGGTGGTTAGCTCAGGCAGGGGCATGTGGCCCAAACGGGTCCAGTGAAAGTCAGTCCTGGGACTTTGGCTGGAACTATTGGGGAACAGCCTCTGCTTTCTTGCGCAGATGTGAGTTAGGAGCTGCTCAGGCCACTATGTGGAAAGAATTGCATGAGAATGAAGTAATCAAAGGGAAGCAAGCACTGAGAGATTAGAGAGACTTATCTTGCATAAGTGCCTGTATCCAGCTATGCCTGAAGTGAGGTACCACCCCAGGCCTTTTCAGTCATGCTATCAGTTTTGTTCCTTTTTTCTGTTTTACTCTTGGTGGAGTTATTTTTTTTTCCTTGTTACTTGAATAAGAAAAATACCAAACTAGAAGGCTGGGTGCAGTGGCTCACGCCTGTAATCCCAGTACTTTGGGAGGCCAAGGCAGCTGGACCATGAGGTGAAGAGTTTGAGATCAGCCTGACCAACATGGTGAAATCCTGTCTCTACTAAAAATACAAAAAAATTAGCCAGGCGTGGTGGTGCGTGCCTTTAATCCCAGCTACTCAGGAGGCTGAGGCAAGAGAATTGCTTGCATCTGGGAGGCGGAGGTTGCAGTGAGCCGAGATCATGCCACTGCACTCCAGCCTAGGTGACAGAGCAAGACTCCATCTCAAAAAAAACAAAAACAAAAACAAAAAAAAAACAGACTAGTAAATGCAGCCATTTACAAATCCCAAGAGACTCTTGAAGATTCTTTTTGTTAGTAGGGAAAACATTCTCCATTTTTCTGCCCACTTTAGGGTTTTCAGAGAAGTTTGGGGGAGAGAAAGGAAAGCAAAGAGGTGGGAAGAAAGAGTCCTTGCAACCCCAAGTTGGGCGAGCTCCTCCCAGCTACTTATACCACAGGGTTTTGGGAGCAGAGCCCCTTTCATTAAACTTTTAGGATTCTTGGATGGATAGGGTGGGAATTACACCAGTGAAACTCAGCTTTGTGTGTGCCAGGCATTGGGCCCTGGGATATGCAGTCATGTGTTGTATAATGACATTTTAGTCAATGACAAACCACATGTAAGTCAGTGGTACCGTAAGACGATTATGGAGCTGAAAAATTCCTATTGCTTAGTGACATAGCCATTGTAATGTTAGGGTAATGCATTTCTGTGTTTCTGGTGATGCTGGTGTAAACAAATCTGTGCTGCCAGTTCTATAAAAGCATAGCATGTACAATTACATACAATGTA
Organism: Pan troglodytes; assembly: GCF_028858775.2. Taxonomy (NCBI): domain Eukaryota; kingdom Metazoa; phylum Chordata; class Mammalia; order Primates; family Hominidae; genus Pan; species Pan troglodytes. Next base: position 37,193,750 of record NC_072416.2, on the reverse strand, counting down.
TAATACTTGATAATGAACAACTATGTTACTGTTTATTTTATTTTTTTGAGACGGAGTCTTGCTCTGTCGCACAGGCTGGAGTGCAGTGGTGCGATCTTGGCTCACTGCAACTTCTGCCTCACAGGTTGAAGCGATTCTTCTGCCTCAGCCTCCTGAGTAGCAGGGAATACAGGCACCCACCACCACGGCCAGCTAATCTTTGTATTTTTAGCAGAGATAGGGTTTCACCACACTGCCCAGGCTGGTCTCAAACTCCTGACCTCAAATGATCTGCCCACCTCAGCCACCTGAAGTGCTGGGATTACCCACATGAGACACTGTGCCCAGCCCTGGTATATTTAGTGTTTTTCATAATTTTAGAATGTATGTCTTCTACTTACATTAAAAAATAGTTAACTATAAAACAGCCTCAGGCAGGTCCTTCAGGAAGTATTCTGGAAGAAGAAGGCATTGTTATCACAGGAGATGACATCTCCATGCGTGTAATTGCCCAGGCGGGAGTGCAGTGGCACGATCTCGGCTCACTGCAACCTCCGCCTCCTAGGTTCAAGCGATTCTCCTGCGTCAGTCTCCTGAGTAGCTGGGATTACAGGTGCACACCACCATGCCTGGCTAAGTTTTGTATTTTTAGTAGAGATGAGGGTTTCACCACGTTGGCCAGGATGGTCTTGAACTCCTGACCTCAAATGATCTGCCTGCCTCGGCCTCCCAAAATGCTGGGATTACAGGCGTGAGACACCACGACTGGCAAAATTTTTAAGATACATTTCAGTAAGCTAAGGTTAATTTATTGAAGAAAAGCTTTAAAAAATTTTGCTGTAGCCTAAGCATATGGTGTTTATAAAGTCTACAGTAGTGTACAGTAAGGTCCTATGCCTTCACACTCATTGACTCATCTGCAGCATCTTCCAGTCCTGCAAGCTCCTTTCGTGGTAAGTGCCCTATACAGGAGTACCATTTTAAATTCTCTTATACTCTATTCTTACTGTATCTTCTCTATGTTCAGGTACACAAGTACTTACATTGTGTTACAACTGCTTATGGTACATTCAGTAAAGTATCAGGCGGTACAGGTGTGTAGCCTAGGAGCAATAGGCCATACAGCCTAGGTGTTTAGTAGGCTATACAAGGCTATACAAGGTTTGTGTAAATGCACTTTGCTGTTTGCACAATGCTGCAATCACCTAAGGAGGCATTTCTCAGAACCATCCCGTGATTAAGAGAGGCATGATCGTACAGTCATCATCTCCCTGAAAGCTCAGTCAACCCTGTGCAGTGCTACTGCCACACTCCCCTTTTGCACATGTAGAAATCAAGGATCTTTGGCTCCTCTGAGTGACTTGTTCAAGGTTTCTCAGTTTCCAAGAGATGGAGGTGGGACTTGAATTGAGATTTCCCTTTCTTGAGAACCTGCGGTCCTTAACCATTAAAACCACTTAAGAGGTCTTCTCTCTTGATCACTACCTACTAAGTGCTAGGCGCGGTGCTGAGGCGTTCTCTTGATTATGATATTGAGTCTTTAGATTTCGGAGAAACAGGCCGAGCGCGCTGGCTCACGCCTGTAATCTCAGCACTTTGGGAGGCCAAGGCGGGAGGATCACGAGGTCAGGAGATGGAGACCATCCTGGCTAACACGGTGAAACCCCACCTCTACTAAAAATACAAAAATCAGCAGGTAGTGGCGGGCGCCTGTAGTCTCAGCTGCTCGGGAGGCTGAGGCAGGAGAATGGCGTGAACCTGGGAGGTGGAGCTTGCAGTGAGCCGAGATCGCGCCACAGCACTCCAGCCTCGGTGACAGAGCGAGACTGTCAAAAAAAAAAAAAAAAAAAAAAGATTTAGGAGAAACAAGTCCCGAAGCCCTGATCCTAACACGCAAGGGTTAGTGGAGATGTGGGACTTCAACTCAGCTTCTCCGTTGAGTCTGGCTGTCTCCGGGACGCAGGCACCTGCTTGCACACCTCCACGGTGGCGATCCCGCCCCCTTAGTAGCGTCCTTAGCTCGGCACTTCTTGCAGGGAAGTTCCTCTTGGCCCAGACCCTCGTCCTAGGCCCCGCGTGGTGGGGGAAGCGAAAGGGGCAGTGTGGGGAAGTGGCCGAAGGGTCGGGTCCGGGGTGGTCTGCAGAGAGGCAGGCGGCGGTGCGGAGCCGGGAACCACGCGCTCACCCGCGGAGTCCGACGGGCCCGGCGGGGGTGGGCGAGACACTGGGAACAGCGGCCAGCTCCAGAGGGCGCGAGGCGGGGCGCGCGGGGAGGGAGGGGGGCGCGGCGAACGCGCTCGTGCGCAGTTCGTGTGTGGGCCCGCGGGAGCGCGCGCGGTTGGCGGGCAGTGAGGGTCGCCTCGGCGGCGAGCAGCACGGCGGGAACATGGCGCGCGGAACTGGCGCGCGCGCCTAGCTGGCGGGACCGTTAGCTCGAGGCGGACGCGGCCCGGACCCGGTGGATATGGAGCAGTCGTCGCTGCCGGCGCCCAAGCCGACCCAAGGGCCCACCGCCGCAAGGAGCTTAAGGAGGCGGGAGCCCCAGTCGCCGCGGGCGTCGGCGCCGGTGAGTACGTGAGGGCCTGGGGCCGGGAGACTTTCTTTGTGAAACTCCGGCGGTGGGAGCCGGGCCGGGCCTCAGCGGCTGAGGAGTGCCTGTGAGGCGGAAGGCGTCTCGCAGTCCGGGTTCCATCCCAGCCGCTAGCCGTCAGGCGGCGGGACCTGGTCCGCCGCCTGCCTGCCTCAGTTTCCACGGGAGTGTGTGCGGGTGAGGGTGTGTATGGGTGTTGGCCTGCGCACACCGGAGGGGGGGTCGGTATACTGTCAGCGCCTAATGTGCGCGGCGCCTCCCCCCTCCCCCCAGTCCCCGTGGGGCGGAACCTGGGGACTGGAGTCCACCGGAGCAGTAGGCGGCACCCGCGGGGAGACAGGTGTCCGCGCAGCCCGGGAGGTTCAGGTGCTACCTTTCCCTGGTGGGGGTTGTGAGGAGTGAGCTCTTCGTTCCCGGAGGCGAGCAAGTCTGTCGGTGGCTCATCACAGAGCGCTGTTTTGGAAAGCGTTCCACCCACCTCAGGTTCGTGCTGTGTTTGGGCCACTAGTCAGGGGGAAGGATGCTGAGCGACATGGACTTTAGAGGTGGGGCTCCCGCTGGACGGGATGGGTCTGGGCTCTCGAGCTTACCCCCACCCTTTCCTCCCAAACCCGTTAGAGCGTAGGAATCATTGGGAGCACCTGATAAAAATGCCACGGATTGTGGCTCACCTAAGCAGGGAAGCCGATTTGGAACTTAAACAAGTTCCCAAGTTGTGATCAGTCGAGCTTGGCAAGCACTGTTTTAGAGAGTAGGCTTCCCGCAAGCAGGAGCCGGTTTTGTGTATACCTCACCATGGCATCTTGGTACCTGGCATGGTGCCTGGCACACGGTAGATGATCAGAAAATATCTGTAGAAAGTCTAAATTATTAGGGAGAGTGCAGCATAGGAGTTCTTGAGACATTTTCAGGAGCTTCTTGAGATTAATATCTGTCAGATTTGTTTTACAGTATATTTTTCTCAGCTCCCAACTTTTGTGGTTTTTAATGCCATGTTTTCAGTATGTTCTAGGCAAAAGCAGGGTATATGTTGCTTAGTATACACTATCGACTAGGCCGGTTGTGGTGGCTCACTCCTGTAATCTCAGCACTTTGGGAGGCAGATTGCTTGAGCCCAGGGGCTTGAGGCTGTAGTGAGCCAAGGAGTTAGAGACCAGTGTGGGAAACATAGCGAGGCTCGTCTCCGCAAAAATTAGCTGGGTGTGGTAACGTGCACTTGCAGTCCCAGCTACTCTGGAGGCTGAGGTGGGAGGATCGCTTGAGCTCAGGAAGTACAAGTTGCAGTGAGCCAAGGTTGTGCCACTGCATTCCATGCTGGATAACACAGCGAAACCCAGTCTCTGAAATAAGTAAATAAATACATAAATGATTATGTATACTCCAGCTAGGTTAAAATTAATTCTGAATCAAAATTCTAAATTAAAATATGCATGTTTCTTTGTCTTCATCATTTGAGAACACTAGGCTTTTAGGATTTCATTCCGTTGAGGCAGGTAAATATCTACATTTTTGACAAAGCAAATATGAATTACTGTTAATTCAAGAAAGGTGGGAATTTGCTTAAATCTGAGTATTTGTAGTCTTTGTGACTTTTTTAAATTTTAAATTTAAATTTTCTTTTTTTTTTCTTTTTTTTTTGAGATAGAGTCTCACTCTGTCGTCCAGGCTGGAGTGCAGTAGCACAATCTCAGGTCACTACAACCTCCACCTCCCGAATTCAAACGATTCCCCTGCCTCAGCCTCTGGTGTAGCTGGCATTACAAGTGTGTGCCACCACGCCCAGCTAATTTATGTATTTTTAGTAGAGAGGAGGTTTCACTGTTGCCCAGGCTGGTCCCAAACTCCTTGACCTCAAGTGATCTGCCCACCTTGGCCTCCCAAAGTGCTGGGATTACAGGTGTGAGCCACAGCACCTGGCCTTATTTTTATTTTTTTGAGACAGACTCTCAGTCTGTCGCCCAGGTTGGAGTGCTGTGGCATGATCTCCACTCACTGCAACCTCCACCTCCCAGATTCCAGCGATTCTAATGCCTCAGCCTCCTGAGTAGCTGGGGTTACTAGACCCGGGTAATTTTTGTTGTATTTTTTTAGTAGAGACTGGGTTTCCCTATGTTGGCCAGGCTGCTCTGGAACTCCTGGCCTCTAGTGATCCACCTGCCTCGTCCTCCCAAAGTGCTGGAATTACAGGCATGAGCCACTGCCCCAGCCAATCTTTGTGATATTTTGAAATTGACGTTTATATTTTGTTCAGAGTCAAAGCTAAAATAGAATTGTTTGAAAATTAATATTTCAGGAACTATTTTTTAATTAAGTTGAATTTTATTTTATTAGTTTCATTTCAGTAGCGTTTTAACCTAAAAATATATATATATACATATATATGTGTATATATATATATATATATATTTTTTTTTTTCCTAAGACGGAGTCTTGCTCTGTCACCCAGGCTGGAGTGCAGTGGAATGATCTTGGCCTCACTGCAGCCTCCACCCTCCCGGCTCAAGCAATTCTCCTGCCTCAGCCTCCCAAGTAGCTGGAACTACAGGTGCCCACCACTACACCTGGCTAATTTTTATATTTTTAGTAGAGATGGGGTTTCACCATGTTGTCCAGGCTGGTTTTGAACTCCTGATCTCAAATGATCTGCCCTCCTTGGCCTCCCAAAGTGCTGGGATTACAGGCGTGAGCCCCCGTGCCTGGCCTAAAAAATATTTTTAAAGACAGGATCTAGCTATGTTGCCTCAGCTGGTCTTGAACTCCCAGTCTTGGCCTCAAGTGATCCTTCTTCCTCAGCCTTCTGAATAGCTGGAAGCACAGCTGTGAGCCAGCACACATGGCTTTTTTTTATTTCTAATAAAAAAGTTAATAGAGTTTCTTGTTTCACTGGACAAAATATGCATATATAGGAAGGAAAGACTTTTGGACTTGAGATTGCGCTGAAGAAGAAAAATGGAAAAATTAAGCATTTTAGTCTCTCAGTGTGTTATTTTTGTAGCTTATACAGATATGTCTTTTTAAAGTGTCTTTAAAAAGCTTTATTGAGATAAAGATAAATGAGATAAATTCACCTACCATGAAATCAACCCCTTGAGTGCAGAATTTTGTGGTTTATAATATGTTCACAGAATCGCACAAACAAGACAGGTATCTAGATACTTTCAGACCATTTTCATCAGTGCACAAGAAATCCCATAACCATTAGCAGTCATCCTTATTCCCTTTTCCCCTAGTCCCTGGCAATAACTAGCTTACTTTCTGTCTCTGAGTTTAGCTGTTCTGGAGGTTTCACAGAATGAAATCTTACTACATATGGTCTTTTATGATTGACTTATTTCACTTGGCACAGTGTTTTCAAGGTTTATCCATGCTGTAGCGTATATCAACACTTCATTCTTTTTTAATGCTGAGTAATCTTTTGAATGGATATATCATATTTTATCAGTTCCTCTGTTGATAGGCACTTGAGTTTTTTTTCCAATTTTTGGCTATTATGCACAATGCTGCTGTGAACATTTGTGTACAAATTTTAGTGTGGATGTATATTTTCATTTCCCTTGGGTATATCCCTAAGGAATACACTATCTGGGTCATATGATAATTGTTTAAGACTACAGGCACGTGCCACCACACCTGGCAAATATTTAAAAATTTTTTGTAGATAAAGGGTCTCGCTATTTTGCCCAGGCTGATCTTGAACTCCTGGCCTCAAGAGATCCTCTCACCTCAGCCTCCCAGAAAGTGTTAGCATTACAGATGTGAGTCATTGCACCTATAAAAGAGGCTCATACCTCTTTTTATGTATTTTTTTTTTTGAGACAGGCTTTCACTCTGTTGCCCAGGCTGGAGTGCAGTGGTGGGATCACAGCTCACTGCAGCCTGGACCTCTCTCCATATGATTCTAGCTGTGGGTGTCTTTCCTGTAGTTTTTATTATGTTGTGGTATGTTTCTTCTGTACCCGTTTCTTTGAGGATTAATAGCATGAAGGGATGTTGAATTTCATCAAATGCTTTTTCAGTTTCAGTTGACATGATCATACTGTTTTTGTTGTTTATTTGGTTGATATGATGTATCACATTGTATGTTGAGTGACCCTTGCATCCCAGGGATACATCCCACTTGATCATGATGAATTATCTTTTTAATGTTTTACTGAATTTGATTCACTGGTATTTCATTGAGGATTTTTGCATCAGTATTAGAGATACTGGCCTGTAGTTTCCTTCTTTGATGCCTTTGTCTGATTTTGGTATCACAGTAATAATGGTCTCATAGAATAAGTTTGGAAGTATTCCCTCCTGTTTTTCAAAATAGTTTGAGTAGGATTTGTACTAGGTCATTAAATTGTTTGGTGTGAAGCCATCAGCAGTGAAGACATCAGTTCCTGGGCTTTTCTTTACTGGGAGACTTTTTCTGATGGCTTCAATCTCATTACTTGTTTCCACTCTGTTCTGGTCTTGGATGTTTTCATTGTTCAACCTAGGTAGGTTGTATGCATCTAGGAATTTTCCAATTTCTACTAGGCTTTCCACTTTATTGGCATATAATAGCCAGTTATGATCCTTTGAATTTCTGAAGTATTAGTTGTAATGTCTCCCTTTTTTAATCTGTTGATTTTATTTATTTGAATCTTGTCTCTTTTTTCTTAGTTAGCCTGGTTAAAAGTTTGTCAATTTTGTTTTGCTTTCCAGAAAACCAACTTTTCATTTCATCTTGTGTGTTTTTCCTTTCAATTTTATTTCTGCTACAATCTTATTTATTTTTCTTATTTTTGGTTTAGTTTGTTCTTACTTTACTAGTTATTTAAGATGTATTGTTTATTTGAAGTTTTTCTTTTGTTTGGATGGTAGGCACTTATAGCTGTAAATCTCTGCCTTTGTACTGCTTTCTGCATAACAAGTTTTGGTATACTGTGTTTTCGTTACCCTTTGTTTCATGAAATTTTTGAATTTCTGTCTTAGTATCTTCATTGACCTGCTAGTCATTTATTCAGGAGGGTAGTGTTTAACTTCCATGTGATTGTATTGTTTCCAAAATTACTCTTCTTATTGATATCTAGTTTTATTCCTTTGTAGTCAAAGAAGATGGCCATGGAGACAGCAGTGTGGTCAGAGTGGTAGGAGCTGGCCATCGGCGAGAGCTGCTCCGTGTCTGGCTGCTGGGTGCTAGAGCCTGTGGCCCACTGGCTTGCCTCACTGTGGTTGGTGGTGGCGGTGACAGAGACTGCAGCATGACCAGAGTGGTAGGACAGGGGCTATCCAGGGCTGCACCTTTCACAGTGTGGGGTGGGTTGGGGGCGCTATCCAGGGTGTCATTGCCTGCATTAGGGGTACTGGTTGGTAGCACTGTACAGGGCTGCACTTCCCATGGCAGGGAGGGTGGGTTATGGGCACTTTCTGGGGCTGCAATGCCCATGGAGGAGGACAGGTTAGGGCACTATCAGGTATATGCTACTGGTGGCATTGGGGGATGGAGGTGGGGGGGCTATTGAGGGCAGGACTAGCCGTGGAGCGGGGGCGAGTTTGGTGCTATCAGGGGCTGCACTGCTGGCAGTGGTCAGCAGAGTTGGCATCCAAGGAAGGAGTGGTTCTCCTCTCCCTGACTCCACACTCCAGAGGGCGACCCACTCTTGGTCATACTGGAAGGCGGCAGGCACACAGCGTTTGCGTGGGAATCCTGAGCACGGCAGAGCCCCCACACCCACCATGGTTCCTGGGCCTGTGCACTCTGGGTCTGTGCCTCAGAGGCTGCCAGGCACCCCTGGGGACACCACGGGGGACAGGGCCCTGTGTGTGGAGGCGTCTGGAACAGGAATTGGCACCTGGGTGCGGAGGGCTGGCTGGGTCTGAATTTTTCTGCTTCTCCTGCTCCCCGAGGAGTGCAGCCCCAGTGGGCCCAATGGTTCCTGTGGAGTGGGGAGCTGGGTGCTGTGGTGTCTCCAGCACCCACCCCAGACCCCAGTTCCTGGCCAGCTTGGGCCAAAAGGAGAGGCTGGACTTTGGAGGGTGGGTGTGAGTGCCTTTGCTGAAACTGGCCCCTGCCACCCAGTGGCCAGCATGACAAGTTGAGGCTCTAACCTTTCCACCCCTCACATCTTCCTCTAGGCTTTTCTGGCTTTGCCCACCCAACTGCTCCGTGCCAGGAGGAGGAGGAGACACCTAGAGCCTGCGACACCACGACTTGCCTCACTGTGGGTGGGTGGCAGCGACAGAGACTGCAGTGCACCAGAGCGGTAGGAGAGCGGCCGCGCTAGGAGGGCAGGCGGCTGCAGCCAGGGTTGGGGGTCAGGCTTACAGCGATGGATGGGCTGCAGCAGTGGCCAGGTGGTAGGAGCCTTGTAGGGCAGGCTGGTGCATTGGCAATGGGCCTGGTTTTGCCCTGCATTGCCCTGTACCGGCCCTACTGTTACATGGACTGTCTCGGCACTGTCCTGCTCTGGTCCCATCCTGACCCTGTCTTGGCCCTGTGCTACCCTGTCCCTGCCCTGGTCTTGCCCTGGCACTGGCCCTGCCCTGAACTGGCACTGGCCCTGCCCTGAACCTGCACTGGCCTGACCTTGGCTCTGGCCCTACTCCTTGTCCTGACCCTGGTCATGTCATGGCACTGGCCCTGCCAGTGGTCATGGTCCTACTCCTGTTCTGGCCCTGACCTGGCCTTGGACATGTCCTGGTCTTGCTTTGGTCCATCCCTGCCCTGGCCCTACCATGGGCCTGCCTTTTCTGCCCTCTCCTGGCACTGACCTTGCCCTGTCATGGCCCAGTGGTGCCATTGCCCTGCCTTACCCTGCACTGGTTGTGCCTCGGCCCCGCTTGGTGCTGGCCACTCCCTGGACCTGCCCAGACCCTGCCTCGACTTTTGCCCTGCCCTCACTACGACCTGGCCCTGGCCCTAGCCCTGGTCCTGCCATATCCCTGGCCCTGCCCCTGCTGCTGCCCTGGCCCTGGCCTGGAACCTGGTCCTGTCAAGGACCTGCCCTGACTCTGCCATGGCCCTGGCCCTGCTCTGCCTTGTTCCTGGCCCTGACCCTTTCCTGGCTCTGCACTGGCCTTTCCCTGGCCCTGAGCTGGCAGTGGTCTGCCCCTGATCTGGCCATCGCCCTGCCCTGCTGTGCTCTGGATGTGTCATCACCCTGCCCTGGCCCTACTCTGCCTTTGACCCTGCCCTGGCCTTACCTTGGCCCTCACCCTAGTCTTCGCTAGGCCCTGCTCTGGAGCTGCCCCTAGCACAGACCTGGCCCTGACCCTGGCCCTGGTCTTTGTCCTGCCATAGCCCTGGCCCTGAATTGGATTTGGAGGTGTCCTGGCCCCGGCGTAACATGGCTCTGCATTGGCCTGTCCCTGCCCTGCCCCTACCATTGCCTTGCCCTGCTCTGCCCTGTCCCAGTACTGACCCGGCCATGCTATTTCCCTGCCCTACCCTGCCTTGGCTGTGCCCTGGCTGAGTTCTGGCCCTGGCCCCGGCCCTGCCCTGGACATGTTCTGACACTGCCTCAGCCTTGGCACTAGCCTGGCTCTTTCTTGGCATCAGTCCTGCTCTCTCTGTGGACCGACTGTTGTCCTGTCCTCTGCTGGCCATACCATGCCCTGCCCTGCCCTGCCCTGACTCAGCCCTGGCTCAGCCCTGGCCCAGCCTTGGCCTTGGCATTGCCCCTGGTCCTGCCATATTTCTTGCCCTGTCCCTACCCTGGCCTTGGCCCTGACCCTTACCTTGCTCTGGCCCTGCCCTTGCCCTAACACAGCCCCTGGCCCTGCCCTGGACCTGTCCTGGCCCTGGCCCTGGCCCTTCCCTGCTTGAGACCTTGCCCTCGTTCTCCTCTGGCCCTGACCCTGAAATGCCTGGCCCTACCCTGGCCTTGCACTGCTCTGGCCCTTGCCCTGACTCTGGTCCTGTCACTGGCCTAGCCCCAGCCCTGTTGCTGGTCTTACCATGGCCCAGACCCTGCCTTGGCCCTGCCCTGACACTGTCCTGGATCCTGGCTGTGCCAAGATCCTGCACTGTCCTTGCCCTTGTTTTTCTCCTGCCCCAAACCTGGTCCTGCCCAGGCCCTGGCCCTGGCCCTCCCCTGGCTGTTCCCTGGCCCTGCCCAGGTCTTGGCACTGGCCTGGCCCTGCCCTGCCTTGGCCCTATGCTTTCCTGGCCCTGCCTTGACAGCCCTGGTCCTGCCTTGGCCCTAGCCTGGCTTTGACCCTGCCCTGGCCCTACCTTGGCCTTCATCCTAGCCTTACCTGGGCACTGTGTTGTACCTGGCCATAGCACAGACCTGGCTGTGGCCCTGGCCCTGCCATGTCCCTGCCCCAGACCCTAGCCCTGCCAGGTACCTGTCCTGGCCCTGCTCTGGGCCTGGCTTTGTCCCTGGTTCTTAGATGACCCTGGCACTGCCCCTGCCCTTGTCCTTGCCCTGGCACTGGCCTTGGACATGTCCGTGGTCCTAACCCTGGCCCTGCCCTGGAGCTGCCACTGTCTTGGCCCTGCCGTGGCTCTGGCCCTGCCCCGGCCCTGGCCCTGCCCCGGCCCCAGCCATAGACCTGCCCTGGTTGGTCGTGCCCTACCTTAACCCTGTGCTACCCTGGACCTACTCCACCCTGCCCTGGCCCTGCCCTCCCTTTGGCCGTGCCCTGACCCCGCCTTGGCCCTCACACTGGCCCTAGCACATACCTAGTCCTATCTGTGGCGTTGGCCTGGCATTGACCCCTGCTCCTGACCCTGCTCCTGCCATGGCCCTGGCCCTGCCAATGACCCTGACAGCCCTGGCCCTGTCTTGGCCCTGGCCCTGAACTGGCCCTGCCCTGACCCTGGCCCTGAATTGGATTTGCAGGTGTCTTGTCCCTGATTTAACCTGGCCCTACCATGGCCCTGTCCCTCTCCTGGCTTTGTCCTGGTCTTATGCTGACCCTGACCCAGACCTTGGCCCTGCCCCAGCCTTGTCCTTGACCTGGCCATGGCCCTGCCTCTGCCCTGGACCAGCGCTGTCACTGGCATGGACCCTGGCCCTAGCCCTTTGCTACTTAAGGCCATACCCTGTCCCAGCCCTGGTCCTGACCCTGTCCTGGCCGTAATTTGGCCTGGCTCTACCCTGGCTTGCTATTCTGGCCCTAGCCCTGACCCTGTCCCTGTCCCTGTCCTGGCCCTAGCCCCATTGCTGGTCCTGCCATGGCTCTTATCCTGACATTGCCCTTTCCTGGTCCTGGCCCTGACCCTGTCCCAGCCCTGTTCTGGCCCTGGTCTGAACCCTGGCCCTGCAATGGACCCTCCTTGGTCCTACCCAGACCGTGGTTCTGGCCCTACCTCTGCCCTGGCCATACCTTTGCCCTGGCCTGGACCCCGGTACTGGTCCTTGTCCTGCCCCAGCCGTGGCCCTGGCCCCGCCCCACCTGTGCCCTTTTCTATCCTGGGCTGGTCCTGCCATGGCCTGGTCTTGCCATTGCCCTGCCCTAGCCTGCCCTGCTTGTGCCCTAGATCTGCCCCGGCCTTTGCCCCTGTCTTGGTTCCAGCCTTGACACAGCCCTGGACCTTCCCTGACCTTGCCTCAGCCCTGGCACTACCCTGGCCTTGGCTTGGCATTTGCCCTACTCTCTCTATGGCCTGGCTCTGGTCCTGCCCTGCTCTGCTCTTGTTCTGTCCTGGCACAGCCCTGGCCCTGCCATATCACTGGCTCTGGTCCTGCCCTTATGCAGGCCTGACCCTGCACCTGCCTTGGCTTTGGCCTGGACCTTGGCCGTACAGTGACCCTGCCATGACCCTTTCCTGGCCCTGGCCTGGAACTTGGCCCTGCCAAGGACTCACCCTGGCTCTGTCATGGCCCTGGCCCTTTCCTGGATTTGGATGTTTCCTGTCCCTTATTTGCCCCGGCCCTTCCCTGGCTCTGCCATACCCCTTCTCTGGGGTAAGGCCAGGGTCAGGACCAGGGTAGGGCCATGGTAAGGCCTGAAGATGGGAAGGGCTGGGGCAGCGGCAGGACCAGGGAAGGGTCAGGGCCAGTGATGTGGTAGGACTAGGGGCAGAGCCGGCACTAGGGCTGAGCCGGGGCAGAGCAGGAGAGATTACATTAGGCTATTACATAAAATTTTTATTTTAGATTTTTAAGATAACTATAGTAGTGGTAATAATGTCTATACTATGTTGTTTGTAATAGTAATAATGTTTGCAGTAAATAATCACTAAATTCTAATACTATCTTTGCTTCCAGTAGTGTTCTATGAGTACAATTTTATCAATATGTAAATATGTGAGGCATTGATTCTCACAATAATTCTATGTGCTAGGTACTTAAAGCATCCCCATTTTCCAAATGTAGGAAACAGGCATAAAGAAGTTAAATACTTGGCCAGATTACTCCTGTAATCCCAGCACTTTGGGAGGCCAAGGCAGGCAAATGGCTTGAGCTCAGGAGTTTGGAACCAGCCTGGGCAACATTGTGAAACCCCATCTCTACTAAAAATGCACAAAAAGAGCTGATTTAAGTTTCTTGTAGGATTCTGGTTATAAAACACTGGTCAAACACACAGGGCATGGATAGGGCAGGGCCGGGGACAAGGTCAAGTCAGGAAGGGGCCAGGGCCAAGGCAGGGCCAGAGCTGGACTTGGAGGTGTCCTGGTCTGATTTGCCCTGTCCCAACGTTGGCCCAGCCCTGCTCTGGCACTTCCTGTCATGCCCTGTGCCTGGTCTGAGCATTGGCCCTGGCCCTGTCCTGCTTCTGGCCCTGCCCCAGAGTTGACCAGGCACTGCCATGGCCCAGTCCTGCCTTGCCCTGCCCTCTTCTGCCCTGGTGCTGCCATGGCCCTGCTTGGGCCCTAGCTCTGCCTCGACTCTGGACCTGCCCTGACTCTGCTCAGCCCTGGATCTACCCTGACTCTGCCTTGGTGTTGCCCTCCCATCTCTATGGCCTGGCTCTGGCCCTGCCTTGCACAGGCCATGCTCTGCCCTGCATGTCCCAGCCTGGGCCCAGCCCTTGCCCTACCATATTTCTGATGCCAGCCGTACCCTTATTCTGGCCTTGACCCTGCCGTGGCACTCTCCTGGCCCTTCCTTGGTCCTGCCCTGCCCTTCCATGCCCTGGCCATTCCCTCACCCTGCACTGGTCCTGCCCTGCCCTGGCAGTGCCTTGGCCCTGGCCCTGCCTTCTCCCTGGCCTTGCCCTTTCCCTGCCCTGGCCTGACCCCAGGCTTACCGAGTCCATGAAATGACCCTGGACCTGCCTTGCCATCATCTGTCCTGGCCCTGTGTTGTCCCCACCATGCTCTGGTCCAGCGCTTACCCTGGCCCTGTTGCTAGTCCTGCCACTGCTATGGCCCTGCCCTGTTTTTGGCCATGACCTGTGCTACCCTAGCCCTGCCCCGCCTTGGCCTTGGCCCTACCATGGCCTTTTCCTACCCTGGCCTGGCCGTACACTGGCCATTTCTACCCTGGCCTTGCCCTTCCCTGGTCTTGCCCTGCCCTGGCCTTGCCCTGCCCTGGCCTTGGCTTTGCCTTATCCTGGTCCTGGTTCTGCCCTGGCCCTGCCCTTTCTCTGGATCCTCTCTGGTTCTGCCTTCTCCCTGGCCCTGCCCTTGCTCTGGCCCTGTTCCTGGCTCAGCCTTGACCCTGGCCCTGGCCCTGACAATCCCCAGGCCCCACACTGGCCATGCTTGGCCCTGGCCCCTCCTTTGGCCCTGCCCTGGCCCTGTGCTATCTTAGTACAGGGCCTTGGCCTTGGTCCTGTGCTATCTTAGTCCTGCCCTGGCCCTGAACTTGCCCTGGCCCTACCCTCACCCTACACTGGCCCTGCCCTACCCTGGCCTTGCCCTGACCTGGCCCTGCCTTTGGCCTGCCCTGGCTCTGGTTCTGCCCTGGCCTTGCCCTTGCCCTGGACCCTCCCTGGCCATGTTTTTACTGTGGTCCTTCTGTGGCCTTGCCCTTGCCCTTTCCCCTTTCTGGTCCTGCCATGTTTCTGGCCCTGCCCTGTCCATGTCCTGGACCTGACTCTGGCCCTGGACCTCCCCGTCCCTGCCCTGCCATACCCTGGCCCGTTCCTTGCTCTACACTGACCCTGCCCTGCCTTGGCCCTGTGCTACCCTAGCCCTGCCCTGGCCTTCTGCTGGCCCTGATCATGCCATGGCCCTGGCCCTGCCATGTCCCTGCCCTGGCCCTGGTTCTGCCCTACTTCTGGCCCTGGCCTTGGTCCTCTTATGTCCCTGGCTGTGACCCTGCCCCTGGTTTTTCTCTGGCCATGACCCTGCCCCGGTTCTGTCCTATCCCTGGCCCTGTCTCAGTTCTGTCCTAGCCCTGGCCTTTCACAGTACTTTATGCTTAGTAAGGGCTCCATAGTGTCTGTGAGTTGAATGTTGTGTTCATAGTATCTGCCAAAACAGAAAGAAAAAAAAACAAAATCTGAAGATGAGAAGTTAAAGCTTTGTATATAATATGCCTTGAATTGTAAGTGCTTGTTATTAGTTGTATTACATGTAGGTCATGGTTTTGTACACATAACTCCAAACCATTGATACTGTTAAAAGAATATATGAATATATGAAAGAATATATAAACATAAGAATGTATGAGTATCTAATGACCTCTCCAAATTAATTTTTATTTTTAGCTCTATGAGATTTTTCTCAGTGTAACAAATGTTTATTTCTATGTAATTAAGGGCATATTTCCTGTACAGAATATTCATATTACTTAATTGAAAATTATATAATGCAAAAATATAATACTATTTTTAGGCCAGGCATGGTGGCTCATACCTGTAATCCCAACATTTTGAGAGGCCAAGTTTGGAGAATCATTTGAGTCCAGGAGTTGACCAGCCTGGGCAACATATTGAGACCTTTTCTTTATTAAGTAAATAAATAAGTAAATAAATAGGATGGGCACTGTGGCTCATATCTGTAATCCCAGCATTTTGGGTTGCGAAGGCAGGAGGATTGCTTGAGCCCAGGAGTTTGAGACCAGCCTGGGCAGCATAGCAAGACTCCATCTCTACAAATAATAAAATATTAACCAGGTGTGGTGGTGCGCACCTGGGGTCCCAGCTACCTGGGAGGCTAAGGTGGGAGGTTTGCTCGAGGCTGCAGTGAACTGTGAATGCACCACTGCATTCCAGCCTAGGCCACAGAACAGGACCTTGTCTACCAATAAATAAGTAAAAATATAAATTAAAATAAGTAAAAAGAAATATAAGTAAATATAAATACATATAAATATAAAAATGAATACATGAAAACAAACAATTTTTAAATTTAAAATCACTGAGGGCATCCTATCCATTTCATTTCATGATTCCATTACATCATTTCACTTAGATGAAATGATAAGATTACTTGAGATGAGATGAAATGATGAGATGAAATGGTGAGTAGAAATGATGAGATGAAATGATGAGACAAAATGACAAAATTGAAATTGAAAGGAGATGAGATGAGATGAAATGAGATGATGGATGAAATGATGAGATGAAACGAGATGAAATGATGAGAAGAAATGAGATGAAATGAAATGAAATAATGAAATGAAATGATATGAAATAATGAAATTGAGATGAGATGATATAATGAGATAAAATGAGATGAAATGAGATGAACGATAAGATGAAATGATGAAATAAGATGAGATGATAAGACAAAATGATGAGATGAAATGATGAGATGAAATGAGATGAAAAATGATGAGATGAAAAATGAGATGAAATAATGAAATGAGATGAA